>NC_133689.1:19285000-20485000 GCF_048934315.1 Petromyzon marinus
GTGAGAATGGATGGTGTCGGGGTGAGAATGGATGTTGGAGAGGTGAGCGTGGATGTTGCAGGAGTGAGCGTGGATGTTGTAGGGGTGAGAGTGGATGGTGTAGGGGTGAGAGTGGATGTTGTAAAGGTGAGCGTGGATGGTGTAGGGGTGAGAGTGGATGTTGTATGAGTGAGCATGGACGGTGTAGATGTGTGGATGGTATAGAGGAAAGCGTGGATGGTGTAGAGGTGAGCGTGAATGGTGTAGGGGTGAGCGTGGCTATTGTAGGGGTGAGCGTGGATGGTGTTGGGGTGAGCGTGGAAGTTGCAGGAGTGAGCGTGGATTTTGTATGAGAGAGCGTGGATGTTGAAGGGGTGAGGTAGGATGGTGTAGGGGTGAGCGTGGATGTTGCAGGAGTGAGCGTGGGTGTTGTAGGAGAAAACGTGGATGGTGTAGGGGTGAGCGTGGATGGTGTAGGGGTGAGCATGGACGTTGTAAAAGTGAGCATGGATGATGTAGGAGTGAGTGTAGATGGTGTAGGGGGTGAGCGTGGAGGTTGTAAAGGTGAGCATGGATGGTGTAGGAGTGAGCGTGGATGTTGTAGGGGTGAGAGTGAATGGGGTTGGGGTGGGCGTGGATGGTGTTAGGGTGAGTGTGGATGTTGGCGAGGTGAGCGTTGATGTTGCAGGGGTGAGCGTGAATGTTGCAGGAGTGAGCGTGAATGTTGTAGGGGTGAGCGTGGATGGTGTAGGGGTGAGAGTGGATGTTGTAAAGGTGAGCGTGGATGGTGTAGTGGTGAGAGTGGATGTTGTATGAGTGAGCATGCACGGTGTAGAGGTGAGTGTGCATGGTATAGGGGAAAGCATGGATGGTGTAGTGGTGAGCGTGGATGGTGTAGGGGTGAGAGTGGATGTGGTGCGGGTGAGCGTGGATGTGGTAGGGGTGAGCGTGGATGGTGTAGGGGTGAGCGTGGATGGTGTAGGAGTGAGCGTGGATGGTGTAGGGGTGAGCGTGGATGGTGTAGGGATGAGCGTGGATGGTGTAGGGATGAGCGTGGATGGTGTAGGGGTGAGCGTGGATGTTGTAGGGATGAGAATGGATGGGGTTGGGTGTGGCGTGGATGGTGTTGGGGTGAGAGTGGATGGTGTCGGGGTGAGAGTGGATGATGTCGGGGTGAGAGTGGATGGTGTCGGGGTGAGTATGGATGTTGGAGAAGTGATCGTGGATGGTGTAGGGGTGAGCGTGGATGTTGCAGGAGTGAGCTTGGATGTTGTAGGGGTGAGCGTGGATGGTGTAGGGGTGAGAGTGGAAGTTGTCAAGGTGAGCGTGGATGGTGTAGGGGTGAGAGTGGATGTTGTGGGGTGAGGGTGGATGGTGTAGGGGTGAGCGTGGATGTTGTAGAAGTGAGAGTAGATGGTGTAGGAGTGAGGTTGGATGTTGTAGCGGTGAGCGTGGATGGTGTTGGGGTGATGGTGGATGTGGTAGGGGTGAGCGTGGATGTTGTAGGGGTGAGAGTTGATGGGGTTGGGGTGGGCGTGGATGGTGTTGGGGTGAGAATGGATGGTGTCGGGGTGAGAATGGATGTTGGAGAGGTGAGCGTGGATGTTGCAGGAGTGAGCGTGGATGTTGTAGGGGTGAGAGTGGATGGTGTAGGGGTGAGAGTGGATGTTGTAAAGGTGAGCGTGGATGGTGTAGGGGTGAGAGTGGATGTTGTATGAGTGAGCATGGACGGTGTAGATGTGTGGATGGTATAGAGGAAAGCGTGGATGGTGTAGAGGTGAGCGTGAATGGTGTAGGGGTGAGCGTGGCTATTGTAGGGGTGAGCGTGGATGGTGTTGGGGTGAGCGTGGAAGTTGCAGGAGTGAGCGTGGATTTTGTATGAGAGAGCGTGGATGTTGAAGGGGTGAGGTAGGATGGTGTAGGGGTGAGCGTGGATGTTGCAGGAGTGAGCGTGGGTGTTGTAGGAGAAAACGTGGATGGCGTAGGGGTGAGCGTGGATGGTGTAGGGGTGAGCATGGACGTTGTAAAAGTGAGCATGGATGATGTAGGAGTGAGTGTAGATGGTGTAGGGGGTGAGCGTGGAGGTTGTAAAGGTGAGCATGGATGGTGTAGGAGTGAGCGTGGATGTTGTAGGGGTGAGAGTGAATGGGGTTGGGGTGGGCGTGGATGGTGTTAGGGTGAGTGTGGATGTTGGCGAGGTGAGCGTTGATGTTGCAGGGGTGAGCGTGAATGTTGCAGGAGTGAGCGTGAATGTTGTAGGGGTGAGCGTGGATGGTGTAGGGGTGAGAGTGGATGTTGTAAAGGTGAGCGTGGATGGTGTAGTGGTGAGAGTGGATGTTGTATGAGTGAGCATGCACGGTGTAGAGGTGAGTGTGCATGGTATAGGGGAAAGCATGGATGGTGTAGTGGTGAGCGTGGATGGTGTAGGGGTGAGAGTGGATGTGGTGGGGGTGAGCGTGGATGTGGTAGGGGTGAGCGTGGATGGTGTAGGGGTGAGCGTGGATGGTGTAGGAGTGAGCGTGGATGGTGTAGGGGTGAGCGTGGATGGTGTAGGCGTGAGCGTGGATGGTATAGGAGTGAGCGTGGACATTGTAAAGGTGAGCGTGGATGGTGTTGGGGTGAGCGTGGATGTTGCAGGAGTGAGCGTGGATGTTGTAGGGGTGAGCGTGGATGGTGTAGGGGTGAGAGTGGATGTTATAAAGGTGAGCGTGGATGGTGTAGGGGTGAGAGTGGATGTTGTGGGGTGAGGGTGGATGGTGTAGGAGTGAGCGTGGATGTTGTAGAAGTGAGAGTAGATGGTGTAGGAGTGAGGTTGGATGTTGTAGCGGTGAGCGTGGATGGTGTTGGGGTGATGGTGGATGTGGTAGGGGTGAGCGTGGATGTTGTAGGGGTGAGAGTTGATGGGGTTGGGGTGGGCGTGGATGGTGTTGGGGTGAGAATGGATGGTGTCGGGGTGAGAATGGATGTTGGAGAGGTGAGCGTGGATGTTGCAGGAGTGAGCGTGGATGTTGTAGGGGTGAGAGTGGATGGTGTAGGGGTGAGAGTGGATGTTGTAAAGGTGAGCGTGGATGGTGTAGGGGTGAGAGTGGATGTTGTATGAGTGAGCATGGACGGTGTAGATGTGTGGATGGTATAGGGGAAAGCGTGGATGGTGTAGAGGTGAGCGTGAATGGTGTAGGGGTGAGCGTGGCTATTGTAGGGGTGAGCGTGGATGGTGTTGGGGTGAGCGTGGAAGTTGCAGGAGTGAGCGTGGATTTTGTATGAGAGAGCGTGGATGTTGAAGGGGTGAGGGTGGATGGTGTAGGGGTGAGCGTGGATGTTGCAGGAGTGAGCGTGGGTGTTGTAGGAGAAAACGTGGATGGTGTAGGGGTGAGTGTGGATGGTGTAGGGGTGAGCATGGACGTTGTAAAAGTGAGCATGGATGATGTAGGAGTGAGTGTAGATGGTGTAGGGGGTGAGCGTGGAGGTTGTAAAGGTGAGCATGGATGGTGTAGGAGTGAGCGTGGATGTTGTAGGGGTGAGAGTGAATGGGGTTGGGGTGGGCGTGGATGGTGTTAGGGTGAGTGTGGATGTTGGCGAGGTGAGCGTTGATGTTGCAGGGGTGAGCGTGAATGTTGCAGGAGTGAGCGTGAATGTTGTAGGGGTGAGCGTGGATGGTGTAGGGGTGAGAGTGGATGTTGTAAAGGTGAGCGTGGATGGTGTAGTGGTGAGAGTGGATGTTGTATGAGTGAGCATGCACGGTGTAGAGGTGAGTGTGCATGGTATAGGGGAAAGCATGGATGGTGTAGTGGTGAGCGTGGATGGTGTAGGGGTGAGAGTGGATGTGGTGGGGGTGAGCGTGGATGTGGTAGGGGTGAGCGTGAATGGTGTAGGGGTGAGCGTGGATGGTGTAGGAGTGAGCGTGGATGGTGTAGGGGTGAGCGTGGATGGTGTAGGCGTGAGCTTGGATGGTATAGGAGTGAGAGTGGACATTGTAAAGGTGAGCGTGGATGGTGTTGGGGTGAGCGTGGATGTTGCAGGAGTGAGCGTGGATGTTGTAGGGGTGAGCGTGGATGGTGTAGGGGTGAGAGTGGATGTTATAAAGGTGAGCGTGGATGGTGTAGGGGTGAGAGTGGATGTTGTGGGGTGAGGGTGGATGGTGTAGGGGTGAGCGTGCATGTTGTAGAAGTGAGAGTAGATGGTGTAGGAGTGAGGTTGGATGTTGTAGCGGTGAGCGTGGATGGTGTTGGGGTGATGGTGGATGTGGTAGGGGTGAGCGTGGATGTTGTAGGGGTGAGAGTGGATGGGGTTGGGGTGGGCGTGGATGGTGTTGGGTTGAGAGTGGATGGTGTCGGGGTGAGAATGGATGTTGGAGAGGTGAGCGTGGATGTTGCAGGAGTGAGCGTGGATGTTGTAGGGGTGAGAGTGGATGGTGTAGGGGTGAGAGTGGATGTTGTAAAGGTGAGCGTGGATGGTGTAGGGGTGAGAGTGGATGTGGTATGAGTGAGCATGGACGGTGTAGATGTGTGGATGGTATAGGGGAAAGCGTGGATGGTGTAGTGGTGAGCGTGGATTGTGTAGGGGTGAGCGTGGATGTTGTAGAGGTGAGCGTGAATGGTGTAGGGGTGAGCGTGGCTATTGTAGGGGTGAGCGTGGATGGTGTAGGGGTGAGCGTGGCTATTGTAGGGGTGAGCGTGGATGGTGTAGGGGTGAGCTTGGATGGTGTAGGAGTGAGCGTGGATGGTGTAGGGGTGAGCGTGGATGGTGTAGGGGTGAGCGTAAATGGTGTAGGGGGTGAGCGTGGAGGTTGTAAAGGTGAGCGTGGATGTTGTAGGGGTGAGAGTGGATGGGGTTGGGGTGGTCGTGGATGGTGTGGGGGGTGAGAGTGGATGGTGTCGGGGTGAGAGTGGATGGTGCCGGGGTGAGTATGGATGTTGGAGAGGTGAGCGTGGATGGTGTAGGGGTGAGCGTGGATGGTGTAGGGGTGAGCGTGGATGTTGCAGGAGTGAGCGTGGATGTTGTAGGGGTGAGCGTGGATGGTGTAGGGGTGAGAGTGGCTATTGTAGGGGTGAGCGTGGATGGTGTAGTGGTGAGAGTGGATGTTGTATGAGTGAGCATGCACGGTGTAGAGGTGAGTGTGCATGGTATAGGGGAAAGCATGGATGGTGTAGTGGTGAGCGTGGATGGTGTAGGGGTGAGAGTGGATGTGGTGGGGGTGAGCGTGGATGTGGTAGGGGTGAGCGTGAATGGTGTAGGAGTGAGCGTGGATGGTGTAGGAGTGAGCGTGGATGGTGTAGGGGTGAGCGTGGATGGTGTAGGCGTGAGCTTGGATGGTATAGGAGTGAGAGTGGACATTGTAAAGGTGAGCGTGGATGGTGTTGGGGTGAGCGTGGATGTTGCAGGAGTGAGCGTGGATGTTGTAGGGGTGAGCGTGGATGGTGTAGGGGTGAGAGTGGATGTTATAAAGGTGAGCGTGGATGGTGTAGGGGTGAGAGTGGATGTTGTGGGGTGAGGGTGGATGGTGTAGGGGTGAGCGTGGATGTTGTAGAAGTGAGAGTAGATGGTGTAGGAGTGAGGTTGGATGTTGTAGCGGTGAGCGTGGATGGTGTTGGGGTGATGGTGGATGTGGTAGGGGTGAGCGTGGATGTTGTAGGGGTGAGAGTGGATGGGGTTGGGGTGGGCGTGGATGGTGTTGGGTTGAGAGTGGATGGTGTCGGGGTGAGAATGGATGTTGGAGAGGTGAGCGTGGATGTTGCAGGAGTGAGCGTGGATGTTGTAGGGGTGAGAGTGGATGGTGTAGGGGTGAGAGTGGATGTTGTAAAGGTGAGCGTGGATGGTGTAGGGGTGAGAGTGGATGTTGTATGAGTGAGCATGGACGGTGTAGATGTGTGGATGGTATAGGGGAAAGCGTGGATGGTGTAGTGGTGAGCGTGGATTGTCTAGGGGTGAGCGTGGATGTTGTAGAGGTGAGCGTGAATGGTGTAGGGGTGAGCGTGGCTATTGTAAAGGTGAGCATGGATGATGTAGGAGTGAGCGTAGATGGTTAGGGGGTGAGCGTGGATGTTGCAGGGGTGAGCGTGGATATTGCAGGAGTGAGCGTGAATGTTGTAGGGGTGAGCGTGGATGGTGTAGGGGTGAGCGCGGCTATTGTAGGGGTGAGCGTGGATGGTGTAGGGGTGAGCTTGGATGGTGTAGGAGTGAGCGTGGACGTTGTAAAGGTGAGCATGGATGATGTAGGAGTGAGCATAGATGGTGTAGGGCGTGAGAGTGGGGGTTGTAAAGGTGAGCATGGATGGTGGAGTGAGCGTGGATGTTGTAGGGGTGAGAGTGAATGGGGTTGGGGTGAGCGTGGATGGTGTTGGGGTGAGTGTGGATGTTGGCGAGGTGAGCGTGGATGTTGCAGGAGTGAGCGTGGGTGTTGTAGGAGTAAACGTGGATGGTGTAGGGGTGAGCGTGGATGGTGTAGGGGTGAGCATGGACTTTGTAAAGGTGAGCATGGATGGTGTAGGAGTGAGCGTGGATGTTGTAGGGGTTAGAGTGGATGGGGTTGGGGTGGGCGTGGATGGTGTTGGGGTGAGAGTGGATGGTGTCGGGGTGAGTATGGATGTTGGAGAGGTGAGCGTGGATTGTGTAGGGGTGAGCGTGGATGTTGTAGGAGTGAGCGTGGATGTTGTAGGGGTGGGCGTGGATGGTGTAGGGGTGAGAGTGGATGTTGTAAAGATGAGGGTGGATGGTGTAGGGGTGAGCGTGGATGTTGTAGAAGTGAGCGTAGATGGTGTAGGAGTGAGGGTGGATGTTGTAGCGGTGAGCGTGGATGGTGTTGGGGTGTGGGTGGCTATTGTAGGGGTGAGCGTGGATGGTGTAGGGGTGAGCGTGGATGTTGCAGGAGTGAACGTGGGTGTTGTAGGAGTAAACGTGGATGGTGTAGGGGTGAGCGTGGATGGTGTAGGGGTGAGCGTGGACGTTGTAAAGGTGAGCATTGATGATGTAGGAGTGAGCGTAGATGGTGTAGGGGGTGAGCGTGGATGTTGCAGGGGTGAGTGTGGATATTGCAGGAGTGAGCGTGAATGTTGTAGGCGTGAGCGTGGATGGTGTAGGGGTGAGCGTGGCTATTGTAGGGGGTGAGCGTGGATGGTGTAGGGGTGAGCTTGGATGGTGTAGGATTGAGCGTGGATGGTGTAGGGGTGAGCGTGGATGGTGTAGGGGTGAGCGTAGATGGTGTAGGGGGTGAGCGTGGAGGTTGTAAAGGTGAGCGTGGAGGTTGTAAAGGTGAGCGTGGATGGTGTACGAGTGAGCGTGGATGTTGTAGGGGTGAGAGTGGATGGGGTTGGGGTGGGCGTGGATGGTGTGGGGGGTGAGAGTGGATGGTGTCGGGGTGAGAGTGGATGGTGTCGGGGTGAGTATGGATGTTGGAGAGGTGAGCGTGGATGGTGTAGGGGTGAGCGTGGATGGTGTAGGGGTGAGCGTGGATGTTGCAGGAGTGAGCGTGGATGTTGTAGGGGTGAGCGTGGATGGTGTAGGGGTGAGAGTGGATGTTGTAAAGGTGAGCGTGGATGGTGTAGGGGTGAGAGTGGATGTTGTATGAGTGAGCATGGACGGTGTAGATGTGAGTGTGGATGGTATAGGGGAAAGCGTGGACGGTGTAGGGGAAAGCGTGGATGGTGTAGGGGTGAGCGTGGATGTTGTAGAAGTGAGAGCAGATGGTGTAGGAGTGAGGTTGGATGTTGTAGCGGTGAGCGTGGATGGTGTTGGGGTGATGGTGGATGTGGTAGGGGTGAGCGTGGATGTTGTAGAGGTGAGAGTGGATGGGGTTGGGGTGGGCATGGATGGTGTTGGGGTGAGAGTGGATGGTGTCGGGGTGAGAATGGATGTTGGAGAGGTGAGCGTGGATGTTGCAGGAGTGAGTGTGAATGTTGTATGGGTGAGCGTGGATGGTATAGGGGTGAGAGTGGATGTTGTAAAGGTGAGCGTGGATGGTGTAGCGGTGAGAGTGGATGTTGTATGAGTGAGGATGCACGGTGTAGAGGTGAGTGTGGATGGTATAGGGGAAAGCGTGGATGGTGTAGTGGTGAGCGTGGATGGTGTAGGGGTGAGCGTGGATGTTGTAGAGGCGAGCGTGGATGGTGTAAGGGTGAGCGTGGCTATTGTAGGGGTGAGCGTGGATGGTGTAGGGGTGAGCGTGGATGTTGCAGGAGTGAGCGTGGATTTTGTATGAGAGAGCGTGGACGTTGCAGGAGTGAGCGTGGGTGTTGTAGGAGTAAACGTGGATGGTGTAGGGGTGAGTGTGGATGGTGTAGGGGTGAGCGTGGACGTTGTAAAGGTGAGCATGGATGATGTAGGAGTGAGCGTAGATGGTTAGGGGGTGAGCGTGGATGTTGCAGGGGTGAGCGTGGATATTGCAGGAGTGAGCGTGAATGTTGTAGGGGTGAGCGTGGATGGTGTAGGGGTGAGCGTGGCTATTGTAGGGGTGAGCGTGGATGGTGTAGGGGTGAGCTTGGATGGTGTAGGAGTGAGCGTGGACGTTGTAAAGGCGAGCATGAATGATGTAGGAGTGAGCGTAGATGGTGTAGGGGGTGAGCGTGGGGGTTGTAAAGGTGAGCATGGATGGTGTAGGAGTGAGCGTGGATGTTGTAGGGGTGAGAGTGAATGGGGTTGGGGTGAGCGTGGATGGTGTTGGGGTGAGTGTGGATGTTGGCGAGGTGAGCGTGGATGTTGCAGGAGTGAGCGTGGGTGTTGTAGGAGTAAACGTGGATGGTGTAGGGGTGAGCGTGGATGGTGTAGGGGTGAGCATGGACTTTGTAAAGGTGAGCATCGATGGTGTAGGAGTGAGCGTGGATGTTGTAGGGGTTAGAGTGGATGGGGTTGGGGTGGGCGTGGATGGTGTTGGGGTGAGAGTGGATGGTGTCGGGGTGAGTATGGATGTTGGAGAGGTGAGCATGGATGGTGTAGGGGTGAGCGTGGATGTTGTAGGAGTGAGCGTGGATGTTGTAGGGGTGGGCGTGGATGGTGTAGGGGTGAGAGTGGATGTTGTAAAGGTGAGGGTGGATGGTGTAGGGGTGAGCGTGGATGTTGTAGAAGTGAGCGTAGATGGTGTAGGAGTGAGGGTGGATGTTGTAGCGGTGAGCGTGGATGGTGTTGGGGTGTGGGTGGATGTTGTAGGGGTGAGCGTGGATGTTGTCGGGGTGAGGGTGGATGGTGTAGAGGTGAGTGTGGATGTTGTAGAGGTGAGCGTGGATGGTGTAGGGGTGAGCGTGGCTATTGTAGGGGTGAGCGTGGATGGTGTAGGGGTGAGCGTGGATGTTGCAGGAGTGAACGTGGGTGTTGTAGGAGTAAACGTGGATGGTGTAGGGGTGAGCGTGGATGGTGTAGGGGTGAGCATGGACTTTGTAAAGGTGAGCATGGATGGTGTAGGAGTGAGCGTGGATGTTGTAGGGGTTAGAGTGGATGGGGTTGGGGTGGGCGTGGATGGTGTTGGGGTGAGAGTGGATGGTGTCGGGGTGAGTATGGATGTTGGAGAGGTGAGCATGGATGGTGTAGGGGTGAGCGTGGATGTTGTAGGAGTGAGCGTGGATGTTGTAGGGGTGGGCGTGGATGGTGTAGGGGTGAGAGTGGATGTTGTAAAGGTGAGGGTGGATGGTGTAGGGGTGAGCGTGGATGTTGTAGAAGTGAGCGTAGATGGTGTAGGAGTGAGGGTGGATGTTGTAGCGGTGAGCGTGGATGGTGTTGGGGTGTGGGTGGATGTTGTAGGGGTGAGCGTGGATGTTGTCGGGGTGAGGGTGGATGGTGTAGAGGTGAGTGTGGATGTTGTAGAGGTGAGCGTGGATGGTGTAGGGGTGAGCGTGGCTATTGTAGGGGTGAGCGTGGATGGTGTAGGGGTGAGCGTGGATGTTGCAGGAGTGAACGTGGGTGTTGTAGGAGTAAACGTGGATGGTGTAGGGGTGAGCGTGGACGTTGTAAAGGTGAGCATTGATGATGTAGGAGTGAGCGTAGATGGTGTAGGGGGTGAGCGTGGATGTTGCAGGGGTGAGTGTGGATATTGCAGGAGTGAGCGTGAATGTTGTAGGCGTGAGCGTGGATGGTGTAGGGGTGAGCGTGGCTATTGTAGGGGGTGAGCGTGGATGGTGTAGGGGTGAGCTTGGATGGTGTAGGATTGAGCGTGGATGGTGTAGGGGTGAGCATGGATGGTGTAGGGGTGAGAGTAGATGGTGTAGGGGGTGAGCGTGGAGGTTGTAAAGGTGAGCGTGGAGGTTGTAAAGGTGAGCGTGGATGGTGTACGAGTGAGCGTGGATGTTGTAGGGGTGAGAGTGGATGGGGTTGGGGTGGGCGTGGATGGTGTGGGGGGTGAGAGTGGATGGTGTCGGGGTGAGAGTGGATGGTGTCGGGGTGAGTATGGAAGTTGGAGAGGTGAGCGTGGATGGTGTAGGGGTGAGCGTGGATGGTGTAGGGGTGAGCGTGGATGTTGCAGGAGTGAGCGTGGATGTTGTAGGGGTGAGCGTGGATGGTGTAGGGGTGAGAGTGGATGTTGTATGAGTGAGCATGGACGGTGTAGATTTGAGTGTGGATGGTATACGGGAAAGCGTGGATGGTGTAGTGGTGAGCGTGGATGTTGTAGAAATGAGAGTAGATGGTGTAGGAGTGAGGTTGGATGTTGTAGCGGTGAGCGTGGATGGTGTTGGGGTGATGGTGGATGTGGTAGGGGTGAGTGTGGATGTTGTAGAGGTGAGAGTGGATGGGGTTGGGGTGGGCGTGGATAGTGTTGGGGTGAGAGTGGATGGTGTCGGGGTGAGTATGGATGTTGGAGAGGTGAGCATGGATGGTGTAGGGGTGAGCGTGGATGTTGTAGGAGTGAGCGTGGATGTTGTAGGGGTGGGCGTGGATGGTGTAGGGGTGAGAGTGGATGTTGTAAAGGTGAGGGTGGATGGTGTAGGGGTGAGCGTGGATGTTGTAGAAGTGAGCGTAGATGGTGTAGGAGTGAGGGTGGATGTTGTAGCGGTGAGCGTGGATGGTGTTGGGGTGTGGGTGGATGTTGTAGGGGTGAGCGTGGATGTTGTCGGGGTGAGGGTGGATGGTGTAGAGGTGAGTGTGGATGTTGTAGAGGTGAGCGTGGATGGTGTAGGGGTGAGCGTGGCTATTGTAGGGGTGAGCGTGGATGGTGTAGGGGTGAGCGTGGATGTTGCAGGAGTGAACGTGGGTGTTGTAGGAGTAAACGTGGATGGTGTAGGGGTGAGCGTGGATGGTGTAGGGGTGAGCGTGGACGTTGTAAAGGTGAGCATTGATGATGTAGGAGTGAGCGTAGATGGTGTAGGGGGTGAGCGTGGATGTTGTAGGGGTGAGAGTGGATGGGGTTGGGGTGGGCGTGGATGGTGTGGGGGGTGAGAGTGGATGGTGTAGGGGTGAGCGTGGATTTTGTATGAGAGAGCGTGGATGTTGCAGGAGTGAGCGTGGATTTTGTATGAGAGAGCGTGGATGTTGCAGGAGTGAGCGTGGGTGTTGTAGGAGTAAACGTGGATGGTGTAGGGGTGAGTGTGGATGGTGTAGGGGGTGATCGTGGAGGTTGTGAAGGTGAGCATGGATGGTGTAGGAGTGAGCGTGGATGTTGTAGGGGTGAGAGTGAATGGGGTTGGTGTGGGCGTGGATGGTGTTGGGGTGAGTGTGGATGTTGGCGAGGTGAGCGTGGATGTTGCAGGGGTGAGCGTGGATGTTGCAGGAGTGAGCGTGAATGTTGTAAGGGTGAGGGTGGGTGTTGCAGGAGTGAGCGTGGGTGTTTGTAGGCGTAAACGTGGATGGTGTAGGGGTGAGCGTGGATGGTGTAGGGGTGAGAGTGGATGTTGTAAAGGTGAGCGTGGATGGTGTAGGGGTGAGAGTGGATGTTGTATGAGTGAGCATGGACGGTGTAGATGTGAGTGTGGATGGTATAGGGGAAAGCGTGGATGGTCTAGTGGTGAGCGTAGATGGTCTAGCGGTGAGCGTGGATGGTGTAGGGGTGAGCGTGGATGTTGTAGAGGTGAGCGTGGATGGTGTAGGGGTGAGTGTGGATGTTGTATGAGTGAGCATGGACGTTGTAGATGTGAGTGTAGATGGTATAGGGGAAAGCGTGGATGGTGTAGTGGTGAGTGTGGATGGTGTAGGGGTGAGCGTGGATGTTGTAGGGGTGAGCGTGGCTATTGTAGGGGTGAGCGTGGATGGTGTAGGGGTGAGCGTGGATGTTGCAGGAGTGAGCGTGGGTGTTGTAGGAGTAAACGTGGATGGTGTAGGGGTGAGCGTGGATGGTGTAGGGGTGAGCGTGGACGTTGTAAAGGTGAGCATGGATGATGTAGGAGTGAGTGTAGATGGTGTAGGGCGTGAGCGTGGAGGTTGTAAAGGTGAGCATGGATGGTGTATGAGTGTGCGTGGATGTTGTAGGGGTGAGAGTGAATGGGGTTGGGGTGGGCGTGGATGGTGTTGGGGTGAGTATGGATGTTGGCGAGGTGAGCATTGATGTTACAGGGGTGAGCGTGGATGTTGCAGGAGTGATCGTGAATGTTGTAGGGATGAGAGTGGATGTTGTAAAGGTGAGCGTGGATGGTGTAGGGGTGAGAGTGGATGTTGTATGAGTGAGCATGGAAGGTGTAGAGGTGAGTGTGGATGGTATAGGGGAAAGCATGGATGGTGTAGTGGTGAGCGTGGATGGTGTAGGGGTGAGAGTGGATTTGGTGGGTGTGAGCGTGGATGTGGTAGGGGTGAGCGTTGAAGGTGTAGGGGTGAGCGTGGATGGTGTAGGAGTGAGCGTGGATGGTGTAGGGGTGAGCGTGGGTGGTGTAGGGGTGAGCGTGGATGGTGTAGGGGTGAGCGTGGATGGTGTAGGAGTGAGCGTGGACATTGTAAAGGTGAGCGTGGACGGTGTAGGGGTGAGCGTGGACGTTGTAGGGGTGAACGTAGATGTTGTAGGGGTGAGCGGGGATGTTGTAGGGGTGAGGGTGGATGTTGTAGCGGTGAGCGTGGATGGTGTTGGGGTGAGGGTGGATGTTGTAGGGGTGAGCGTGGATGTTGTAGGGGTGAGCGTGGATGGTGCAGGGGTGAGCGTGGATGTTGCAGGAGTGAGCATGGATTTTGTATGAGAGAGCGTGGATGTTGTAGGGGTGAGTGTGGATGGTGAAGGGGTGAGCGTGGATGTTGCAGGAGTGAGCGTGGGTGTTGTAGGCGTAAACGTGGATGGTGTAGGGGTGAGCGTGGAAGTTGTAAAGGTGAGCATGGATGATGTAGGAGTGAGCGTAGATGGTGTAGGGGGTGAGCGTGGAGGTTGTAAATGTGAGCGTGGAGGTTGTAAAGGTGAGCGTGGATGGTGTAGGAGTGAGCGTGGATGTTGTAGGGGTGAGAGTGGATGGGGTTGCAGTGGGAGTGGATGTTGTCGGGGTGAGTATGGATGTTGGAGAGGTGAGCGTGGATGGTGTAGGGGTGAGAGTGGATGTTGTATGAGTGAGCATGGACGGTGTAGATGTGAGTGTGGATGGTATAGGGGAAAGCGTGGATGGTGTAGGGGTGAGCGTGGCTATTGTAGGGGTGAGCGTGGATGGCGTAGGTGTGAGCGTGGATGTTGCAGGAGTGAGCGTGGATTTTGTATGAGAGAGCGTGGATGTTTAAGGAGCGAGTGTGGATGGTGTAGGGGTGAGCGTGGATGGTGTAGGGGTGAGCGTGGATGTTGCAGGAGTGAACGTGGGTGTTGTAGGAGTAAACGTGGATGGTGTAGGGGTGAGCGTGGATGGTGTAGGGGTGAGTGTGGACGTTGTAAAGGTGAGCATTGATGATGTAGGAGTGAGCGTAGATGGTGTAGGGGGTGAGCGTGGATGTTGCAGGGGTGAGCGTGGAAATTGCAGGAGTGAGCGTGAATGTTGTAGGCGTGAGCGTGGATGGTGTAGGGGTGAGCGTGGCTATTGTAGGGGTGAGCGTGGAAGGTGTAGGGGTGAGCTTGGATGGTGTAGGAGTGAGCGTGGATGGTGTAGGGGTGAGCGTGGATGGTGTAGGGGTGAGCGTAGATGGTGTAGGGGGTGAGCGTGGAGGTTGTAAAGGTGAGCGTGGATGTTGTAGGGGTGAGAGTGGATGGGGTTGGGGTGGGCGTGGATGGTGTGGGGGGTGAGAGTGGATGGTGTCGGGGTGAGAGTGGATGGTGTCGGGGTGAGTATGGATGTTGGAGAGGTGAGCGTGGATGGTGTAGGGGTGAGCGTGGATGGTATAGGGGTGAGCGTGGATGTTGCAGGAGTGAGCGTGGATGTTGTAGGGGTGAGCGTGGATGGTGTAGGGGTGAGAGTGGATGTTGTAAAGGTGAGCGTGGATGGTGTAGGGGTGAGAGTGGATGTTGTATGAGTGAGCATGGACGGTGTAGATGTGAGTGTGGATGGTATAGGGGAAAGCGTGGATGGTGTAGTGGTGAGCGTGGATGGTGTAGGGGTGAGCGTGGATGTTGTAGAGGCGAGCGTGGATGGTGTAAGGGTGAGCGTGGCTATTGTAGGGGTGAGCGTGGATGGTGTAGGGGTGAGCGTGGATGGTGTAGGGGTGAGAGTGGATGTTGTAAAGGTGAGCGTGGATGGTGTAGGGGTGAGAGTGGATGTTGTATGAGTGAGCATGGACGGTGTAGATGTGAGTGTGGATGGTATAGGGGAAAGCGTGGATGGTGTAGTGGTGAGCGTGGATGGTGTAGGGGTGAGCGTGGATGTTGTAGAGGCGAGCGTGGATGGTGTAAGGGTGAGCGTGGCTATTGTAGGGGTGAGCGTGGATAGTGTAGGGGTGAGCGTGGATGGTGTAGGGGTGAGAGTGGATGTTGTAAAGGTGAGCGTGGATGGTGTAGGGGTGAGAGTGGATGTTGTATGAGTGAGCATGGACGGTGTAGATGTGAGTGTGGATGGTATAGGGGAAAGCGTGGATGGTGTAGTGGTGAGCGTGGATGGTGTAGGGGTGAGCGTGGATGTTGTAGAGGCGAGCGTGGATGGTGTAAGGGTGAGCGTGGCTATTGTAGGGGTGAGCGTGGATGGTGTAGGGGTGAGCGTGGATGTTGCAGGAGTGAGCGTGGATTTTGTATGAGAGAGCGTGGATGTTGCAGGAGTGAGCGTGGGTGTTGTAGGAGTAAACGTGGATGGTGTAGGGGTGAGTGTGGATGGTGTAGGGGTGAGCGTGGACGTTGTAAAGGTGAGCATGGATGATGTAGGAGTGAGCGTAGATGGTTAGGGGGTGAGCATGGATGTTGCAGGGGTGAGCGTGGATATTGCAGGAGTGAGCGTGAATGTTGTAGGGGTGAGCGTGGATGGTGTAGGGGTGAGCGTGGCTATTGTAGGGGTGAGCGTGGATGGTGTAGGGGTGAGCTTGGATGGTGTAGGAGTGAGCGTGGATGTTGTAAAGGTGAGCATGGATGATGTAGGAGTGAGCGTAGATGGTGTAGGGGGTGAGCGTGGGGGTTGTAAAGGTGAGCATGGATGGTGTAGGAGTGAGCGTGGATGTTGTATAGGTGAGCATGGATGGTGTAGGAGTGAGCGTGGATGTTGTAGGGGTGAGAGTGAATGGGGTTGGGGTGAGCTTGGATGGTGTTGGGGTGAGTGTGGATGTTGGCGAGGTGAGCGTGGATGTTGCAGGGGTGAGCGTGGATGTTGCAGGAGTGAGCGTGAATGTTGTAAGGGTGAGGGTGGGTGTTTGTAGGCGTAAACGTGGATGGTGTAGGGGTGAGCGTGGATGGTGTAGGGGTGAGAGTGGATGTTGTAAAGGTGAGCATGGATGGTGTAGGGGTGAGAGTGGATGTTGTATGAGTGAGCATGGACGGTGTAGATATGAGTGTGGATGGCATAGGGGAAAGCGTGGATGGTCTAGTGGTGAGCGTGGATGGTCTAGTGGTGAGAGTGGATGGTGTAGGGGTGAGCGTGGATGTTGTAGAGGTGAGCGTGGATGGTGTAGGGGTGAGTGTGGATGTTGTATGAGTGAGCATGGACGTTGTAGATGTGAGTGTAGATGGTATAGGGGAAAGCGTGGATGGTGTAGTGGTGAGTGTGGATGGTGTAGGGGTGAGCGTGGATGTTGCAGGAGTGAGCGTGGGTGTTGTAGGAGAAAACGTGGATGGTGTAGGGGTGAGCGTGGATGGTGTAGGGGTGAGCGTGGATGTTGCAGGAGTGAACGTGGGTGTTGTAGGAGTAAACGTGGATGGTGTAGGGGTGAGCGTGGATGGTGTAGGGGTGAGTGTGGACGTTGTAAAGGTGAGCATTGATGATGTAGGAGTGAGCGTAGATGGTGTAGGGGGTGAGCGTGGATGTTGCAGGGATGAGCGTAGATATTGCAGGAGTGAGCGTGAATGTTGTAGGCGTGAGCGTGGATGGTGTAGGGGTGAGCGTGGCTATTGTAGGGGTGAGCGTGGATGGTGTAGGGGTGAGCTTGGATGGTGTAGGAGTGAGCGTGGATGGTGTAGGGGTGAGCGTGGATGGTGTAGGGGTGAGCGTAGATGGTGTAGGGGGTGAGCGTGGAGGTTGTAAAGGTGATCGTGGATGTTGTAGGGGTGAGAGTGGATGGGGTTGGGGTGGGCGTGGATGGTGTGGGGGGTGAGAGTGGATGGTGTCGGGGTGAGAGTGGATGGTGTCGGGGAGAGTATGGATGTTAGAGAGGTGAGCGTGGATGGTGTAGGGGTGAGCGTGGATGGTATAGGGGTGAGCATGGATGTTGCAGGAGTGAGCGTGGATGTTGTAGGGGTGAGCGTGGATGGTGTAGGGGTGAAAGTGGATGTTGTAAAGGTGAGCGTGGATGGTGTAGGGGTGAGCGTGGCTATTGTAGGGGTGAGCGTGGATGGCGTAGGTGTGAGCGTGGATGTTGCAGGAGTGAGCGTGGATTTTGTATGAGAGAGCGTGGATGTTTAAGGAGCGAGTGTGGATGGTGTAGGGGTGAGCGTGGATGGTGTAGGGGTGAGCGTGGATGTTGCAGGAGTGAACGTGGGTGTTGTAGGAGTAAACGTGGATGGTGTAGGGGTGAGCGTGGATGGTGTAGGGGTGAGTGTGGACGTTGTAAAGGTGAGCATTGATGATGTAGGAGTGAGCGTAGATGGTGTAGGGGGTGAGCGTGGATGTTGCAGGGGTGAGCGTGGATATTGCAGGAGTGAGCGTGAATGTTGTAGGCGTGAGCGTGGATGGTGTAGGGGTGAGCGTGGCTATTGTAGGGGTGAGCGTGGAAGGTGTAGGGGTGAGCTTGGATGGTGTAGGAGTGAGCGTGGATGGTGTAGGGGTGAGCGTGGATGGTGTAGGGGTGAGCGTAGATGGTGTAGGGGGTGAGCGTGGAGGTTGTAAAGGTGAGCGTGGATGTTGTAGGGGTGAGAGTGGATGGGGTTGGGGTGGGCGTGGATGGTGTGGGGGGTGAGAGTGGATGGTGTCGGGGTGAGAGTGGATGGTGTCGGGGTGAGTATGGATGTTGGAGAGGTGAGCGTGGATGGTGTAGGGGTGAGCGTGGATGGTATAGGGGTGAGCATGGATGTTGCAGGAGTGAGCGTGGATGTTGTAGGGGTGAGCGTGGATGGTGTAGGGGTGAGAGGGGATGTTGTAAAGGTGAGCGTGGATGGTGTAGGGGTGACAGTGGATGTTGTATGAGTGAGCATGGACGGTGTAGATGTGAGTGTGGATGGTATAGGGGAAAGCGTGGATGGTGTAGTGGTGAGCGTGGATGGTGTAGGGGTGAGCGTGGATGTTGTAGAAGCGAGCGTGGATGGTGTAAGGGTGAGCGTGGCTATTGTAGGGGTGAGCGTGGATGGTGTAGGGGTGAGCGTGGATGGTGTAGGGGTGAGAGTGGATGTTGTAAAGGTGAGCGTGGATGGTGTAGGGGTGAGAGTGGATGTTGTATGAGTGAGCATGGACGGTGTAGATGTGAGTGTGGATGGTATAGGGGAAAGCGTGGATGGTGTAGTGGTGAGCGTGGATGGTGTAGGGGTGAGCGTGGATGTTGTAGAGGCGAGCGTGGATGGTGTAAGGGTGAGCGTGGCTATTGTAGGGGTGAGCGTGGATGGTGTAGGGGTGAGCGTGGATGGTGTAGGGGTGAGAGTGGATGTTGTAAAGGTGAGCGTGGATGGTGTAGGGGTGAGAGTGGATGTTGTATGAGTGAGCATGGACGGTGTAGATGTGAGTGTGGATGGTATAGGGGAAAGCGTGGATGGTGTAGTGGTGAGCGTGGATGGTGTAGGGGTGAGCGTGGATGTTGTAGAGGCGAGCGTGGATGGTGTAAGGGTGAGCGTGGCTATTGTAGGGGTGAGCGTGGATGGTGTAGGGGTGAGCGTGGATGTTGCAGGAGTGAGCGTGGATTTTGTATGAGAGAGCGTGGATGTTGCAGGAGTGAGCGTGGGTGTTGTAAGAGTAAACGTGGATGGTGTAGGGGTGAGTGTGGATGGTGTAGGGGTGAGCGTGGACGTTGTAAAGGTGAGCATGGATGATGTAGGAGTGAGCGTAGATGGTTAGGGGGTGAGCGTGGATGTTGCAGGGGTGAGCGTGGATATTGCAGGAGTGAGCGTGAATGTTGTAGGGGTGAGCGTGGATGGTGTAGGGGTGAGCGTGGCTATTGTAGGGGTGAGCGTGGATGGTGTAGGGGTGAGCTTGGATGGTGTAGGAGTGAGCGTGGATGTTGTAAAGGTGAGCATGGATGATGTAGGAGTGAGCGTAGATGGTGTAGGGGGTGAGCGTGGGGGTTGTAAAGGTGAGCATGGATGGTGTAGGAGTGAGCGTGGATGTTGTATAGGTGAGCATGGATGGTGTAGGAGTGAGCGTGGATGTTGTAGGGGTGAGAGTGAATGGGGTTGGGGTGAGCGTGGATGGTGTTGGGGTGAGTGTGGATGTTGGCGAGGTGAGCGTGGATGTTGCAGGGGTGAGCGTGGATGTTGCAGGAGTGAGCGTGAATGTTGTAAGGGTGAGGGTGGGTGTTGCAGGAGTGAGCGTGGGTGTTTGTAGGCGTAAACGTGGATGGTGTAGGGGTGAGCGTGGATGGTGTAGGGGTGAGAGTGGATGTTGTAAAGGTGAGCATGGATGGTGTAGGGGTGAGAGTGGATGTTGTATGAGTGAGCATGGACGGTGTAGATATGAGTGTGGATGGCATAGGGGAAAGCGTGGATGGTCTAGTGGTGAGCGTGGATGGTCTAGTGGTGAGAGTGGATGGTGTAGGGGTGAGCGTGGATGTTGTAGAGGTGAGCGTGGATGGTGTAGGGGTGAGTGTGGATGTTGTATGAGTGAGCATGGACGTTGTAGATGTGAGTGTAGATGGTATAGGGGAAAGCGTGGATGGTGTAGTGGTGAGTGTGGATGGTGTAGGGGTGAGCGTGGATGTTGCAGGAGTGAGCGTGGGTGTTGTAGGAGAAAACGTGGATGGTGTAGGGGTGAGCGTGGATGGTGTAGGGGTGAGCGTGGATGTTGCAGGAGTGAACGTGGGTGTTGTAGGAGTAAACGTGGATGGTGTAGGGGTGAGCGTGGATGGTGTAGGGGTGAGTGTGGACGTTGTAAAGGTGAGCATTGATGATGTAGGAGTGAGCGTAGATGGTGTAGGGGGTGAGCGTGGATGTTGCAGGGATGAGCGTAGATATTGCAGGAGTGAGCGTGAATGTTGTAGGCGTGAGCGTGGATGGTGTAGGGGTGAGCGTGGCTATTGTAGGGGTGAGCGTGGATGGTGTAGGGGTGAGCTTGGATGGTGTAGGAGTGAGCGTGGATGGTGTAGGGGTGAGCGTGGATGGTGTAGGGGTGAGCGTAGATGGTGTAGGGGGTGAGCGTGGAGGTTGTAAAGGTGATCGTGGATGTTGTAGGGGTGAGAGTGGATGGGGTTGGGGTGGGCGTGGATGGTGTGGGGGGTGAGAGTGGATGGTGTCGGGGTGAGAGTGGATGGTGTCGGGGAGAGTATGGATGTTAGAGAGGTGAGCGTGGATGGTGTAGGGGTGAGCGTGGATGGTATAGGGGTGAGCGTGGATGTTGCAGGAGTGAGCGTGGATGTTGTAGGGGTGAGCGTGGATGGTGTAGGGGTGAAAGTGGATGTTGTAAAGGTGAGCGTGGATGGTGTAGGGGTGAGCGTGGCTATTGTAGGGGTGAGCGTGGATGGCGTAGGTGTGAGCGTGGATGTTGCAGGAGTGAGCGTGGATTTTGTATGAGAGAGCGTGGATGTTTAAGGAGCGAGTGTGGATGGTGTAGGGGTGAGCGTGGATGGTGTAGGGGTGAGCGTGGATGTTGCAGGAGTGAACGTGGGTGTTGTAGGAGTAAACGTGGATGGTGTAGGGGTGAGCGTGGATGGTGTAGGGGTGAGTGTGGACGTTGTAAAGGTGAGCATTGATGATGTAGGAGTGAGCGTAGATGGTGTAGGGGGTGAGCGTGGATGTTGCAGGGGTGAGCGTGGATATTGCAGGAGTGAGCGTGAATGTTGTAGGCGTGAGCGTGGATGGTGTAGGGGTGAGCGTGGCTATTGTAGGGGTGAGCGTGGAAGGTGTAGGGGTGAGCTTGGATGGTGTAGGAGTGAGCGTGGATGGTGTAGGGGTGAGCGTGGATGGTGTAGGGGTGAGCGTAGATGGTGTAGGGGGTGAGCGTGGAGGTTGTAAAGGTGAGCGTGGATGTTGTAGGGGTGAGAGTGGATGGGGTTGGGGTGGGCGTGGATGGTGTGGGGGGTGAGAGTGGATGGTGTCGGGGTGAGAGTGGATGGTGTCGGGGTGAGTATGGATGTTGGAGAGGTGAGCGTGGATGGTGTAGGGGTGAGCGTGGATGGTATAGGGGTGAGCATGGATGTTGCAGGAGTGAGCGTGGATGTTGTAGGGGTGAGCGTGGATGGTGTAGGGGTGAGAGGGGATGTTGTAAAGGTGAGCGTGGATGGTGTAGGGGTGACAGTGGATGTTGTATGAGTGAGCATGGACGGTGTAGATGTGAGTGTGGATGGTATAGGGGAAAGCATGGATGGTGTAGTGGTGAGCGTGGATGGTGTAGGGGTGAGCGTGGATGTTGTAGAGGCGAGCGTGGATGGTGTAAGGGTGAGCGTGGCTATTGTAGGGGTGAGCGTGGATGGTGTAGGGGTGAGCGTGGATGGTGTAGGGGTGAGAGTGGATGTTGTAAAGGTGAGCGTGGATGGTGTAGGGGTGAGAGTGGATGTTGTATGAGTGAGCATGGACGGTGTAGATGTGAGTGTGGATGGTATAGGGGAAAGCGTGGATGGTGTAGTGGTGAGCGTGGATGGTGTAGGGGTGAGCGTGGATGTTGTAGAGGCGAGCGTGGATGGTGTAAGGGTGAGCGTGGCTATTGTAGGGGTGAGCGTGGATGGTGTAGGGGTGAGCGTGGATGGTGTAGGGGTGAGAGTGGATGTTGTAAAGGTGAGCGTGGATGGTGTAGGGGTGAGAGTGGATGTTGTATGAGTGAGCATGGACGGTGTAGATGTGAGTGTGGATGGTATAGGGGAAAGCGTGGATGGTGTAGTGGTGAGCGTGGATGGTGTAGGGGTGAGCGTGGATGTTGTAGAGGCGAGCGTGGATGGTGTAAGGGTGAGCGTGGCTATTGTAGGGGTGAGCGTGGATGGTGTAGGGGTGAGCGTGGATGTTGCAGGAGTGAGCGTGGATTTTGTATGAGAGAGCGTGGATGTTGCAGGAGTGAGCGTGGGTGTTGTAAGAGTAAACGTGGATGGTGTAGGGGTGAGTGTGGATGGTGTAGGGGTGAGCGTGGACGTTGTAAAGGTGAGCATGGATGATGTAGGAGTGAGCGTAGATGGTTAGGGGGTGAGCGTGGATGTTGCAGGGGTGAGCGTGGATATTGCAGGAGTGAGCGTGAATGTTGTAGGGGTGAGCGTGGATGGTGTAGGGGTGAGCGTGGCTATTGTAGGGGTGAGCGTGGATGGTGTAGGGGTGAGCTTGGATGGTGTAGGAGTGAGCGTGGATGTTGTAAAGGTGAGCATGGATGATGTAGGAGTGAGCGTAGATGGTGTAGGGGGTGAGCGTGGGGGTTGTAAAGGTGAGCATGGATGGTGTAGGAGTGAGCGTGGATGTTGTATAGGTGAGCATGGATGGTGTAGGAGTGAGCGTGGATGTTGTAGGGGTGAGAGTGAATGGGGTTGGGGTGAGCGTGGATGGTGTTGGGGTGAGTGTGGATGTTGGCGAGGTGAGCGTGGATGTTGCAGGGGTGAGCGTGGATGTTGCAGGAGTGAGCGTGAATGTTGTAAGGGTGAGGGTGGGTGTTGCAGGAGTGAGCGTGGGTGTTTGTAGGCGTAAACGTGGATGGTGTAGGGGTGAGCGTGGATGGTGTAGGGGTGAGAGTGGATGTTGTAAAGGTGAGCGTGGATGGTGTAGGGGTGAGAGTGGATGTTGTATGAGTGAGCATGGACGGTGTAGATGTGAGTGTGGATGGTATAGGGGAAAGCGTGGATGGTCTAGTGGTGAGCGTGGATGGTCTAGTGGTGAGAGTGGATGGTGTAGGGGTGAGCGTGGATGTTGTAGAGGTGAGCGTGGATGGTGTAGGGGTGAGTGTGGATGTTGTATGAGTGAGCATGGACGTTGTAGATGTGAGTGTAGATGTTATAGGGGAAAGCGTGGATGGTGTAGTGGTGAGTGTGGATGGTGTAGGGGTGAGCGTGGATGTTGCAGGAGTGAGCGTGGGTGTTGTAGGAGAAAACGTGGATGGTGTAGGGGTGAGCGTGGATGGTGTAGGGCTGAGCGTGGACGTTGTAAAGGTGAGCATGGATGATGTAGGAGTGAGTGTAGATGGTGTAGGGGGTGAGCGTGGAGGTTGTAAAGGTGAGCATGGATGGTGTATGAGTGAGCGTGGATGTTGTAGGGGTGAGAGTGAATGGGGTTGGGGTGGGCGTGGATGGTGTTGGGGTGAGTATGGATGTTGGCGTGGTGAGCATTGATGTTACAGGGGTGAGCGTGGATGTTGCAGGAGTGAGCGTGAATGTTGTAGGGGTGAGAGTGGATGTTGGAAAGGTGAGCGTGGATGGTGGAGGGGTGAGAGTGGATGTTGTATGAGTGAGCATGGAAGGTGTAGAGGTGAGTGTCGATGGTATAGGGGAAAGCATGGATGGTGTAGTGGTGAGCGTGGATGGTGTAGGGGTGAGAGTGGATTTGGTGGGGGTGAGCGTGGATGTGGTAGGGGTGAGCGTGGAAGGTGTAGGGGTGAGCGTGGATGGTGTAGGAGTGAGCATGGATGGTGTAGGGGTGAGCGTGGGTGGTGGAGTGGTGAGCGTGGATGGTGTAGGGGTGAGCGTGGATGGTGTAGGAGTGAGCGTGGACATTGTAAAGGTGAGCGTGGACGGTGTAGGGGTGAGCGTGGACGTTGTAGGGGTGAACGTAGATGTTGTAGGGGTGAGCGGGGATGTTGTAGGGGTGAGGGTGGATGTTGTAGCGATGAGCGTGGATGGTGTTGGGGTGAGGGTGGATGTTGTAGGGGTGAGCGTGGATGTTGTAGGGGTGAGCGTGGATGGTGCAGGGGTGAGCGTGGATGGTGCAGGGGTGAGCGTGGATGTTGCAGGAGTGAGCATGGATTTTGTATGAGAGAGCGTGGATGTTGTAGGGGTGAGTGTGGGTGTTGTATGCGTAAACGTGGATGGTGTAGGGGTGAGCGTGGACGTTGTAAAGGTGAGCATGGATGATGTAGGAGTGAGCGTAGATGGTGTAGGGGGTGAGCGTGGAGGTTGTAAATGTGAGCGTGGAGGTTGTAAAGGTGAGCGTGGATGGTGTAGGAGTGAGCGTGGATGTTGTATGGGTGAGAGTGGATGGTGTCGGGGTGAGAGTGGATGGTGTCGGGGTGAGTATGGATGTTGGAGAGGTGAGCGTGGATGGTGTAGGGGTGAGCGTGGATGGTATAGGGGTGAGCGTGGATGTTGCAGGAGTGAGCGTGGATGTTGTAGGGGTGAGCGTGGATGGTGTAGGGGTGAAAGTGGATGTTGTAAAGGTGAGCGTGGATGGTGTAGGGGTGAGCGTGGCTATTGTAGGGGTGAGCGTGGATGGCGTAGGTGTGAGCGTGGATGTTGCAGGAGTGAGCGTGGATTTTGTATGAGAGAGCGTGGATGTTTAAGGAGCGAGTGTGGATGGTGTAGGGGTGAGCGTGGATGGTGTAGGGGTGAGCGTGGATGTTGCAGGAGTGAACGTGGGTGTTGTAGGAGTAAACGTGGATGGTGTAGGGGTGAGCGTGGATGGTGTAGGGGTGAGTGTGGACGTTGTAAAGGTGAGCATTGATGATGTAGGAGTGAGCGTAGATGGTGTAGGGGGTGAGCGTGGATGTTGCAGGGGTGAGCGTGGATATTGCAGGAGTGAGCGTGAATGTTGTAGGCGTGAGCGTGGATGGTGTAGGGGTGAGCGTGGCTATTGTAGGGGTGAGCGTGGATGGTGTAGGGGTGAGCGTGGATGGTGTAGGGGTGAGCGTAGATGGTGTAGGGGGTGAGCGTGGAGGTTGTAAAGGTGAGCGTGGATGTTGTAGGGGTGAGAGTGGATGGGGTTGGGGTGGGCGTGGATGGTGTGGGGGGTGAGAGTGGATGGTGTCGGGGTGAGAGTGGATGGTGTCGGGGTGAGTATGGATGTTGGAGAGGTGAGCGTGGATGGTGTAGGGGTGAGCGTGGATGGTATAGGGGTGAGCGTGGATGTTGCAGGAGTGAGCGTGGATGTTGTAGGGGTGAGCGTGGATGGTGTAGGGGTGAGAGTGGATGTTGTAAAGGTGAGCGTGGATGGTGTAGGGGTGAGAGTGGATCTTGTATGAGTGAGCATGGACGGTGTAGATGTGAGTGTGGATGGTATAGGGGAAAGCGTGGATGGTGTAGTGGTGAGCGTGGATGGTGTAGGGGTGAGCGTGGATGTTGTAGAGGCGAGCGTGGATGGTGTAAGGGTGAGCGTGGCTATTGTAGGGGTGAGCGTGGATGGTGTAGGGGTGAGCGTGGATGGTGTAGGGGTGAGAGTGGATGTTGTAAAGGTGAGCGTGGATGGTGTAGGGGTGAGAGTGGATGTTGTATGAGTGAGCATGGACGGTGTAGATGTGAGTGTGGATGGTATAGGGGAAAGCGTGGATGGTGTAGTGGTGAGCGTGGATGGTGTAGGGGTGAGCGTGGATGTTGTAGAGGCGAGCGTGGATGGTGTAAGGGTGAGCGTGGCTAATGTAGGGGTGAGCGTGGATGTTGTAGGGGTGAGCGTGGATGGTGTAGGGGTGAGAGTGGATGTTGTAAAGGTGAGCGTGGATGGTGTAGGGGTGAGAGTGGATGTTGTATGAGTGAGCATGGACGGTGTAGATGTGAGTGTGGATGGTATAGGGGAAAGCGTGGATGGTGTAGTGGTGAGCGTGGATGGTGTAGGGGTGAGCGTGGATGTTGTAGAGGCGAGCGTGGATGGTGTAAGTGTGAGCGTGGCTATTGTAGGGGTGAGCGTGGATGGTGTAGGGGTGAGCGTGGATGTTGCAGGAGTGAGCGTGGATTTTGTATGAGAGAGCGTGGATGTTGCAGGAGTGAGCGTGGGTGTTGTAGGAGTAAACGTGGATGGTGTAGGGGTGAGTGTGGATGGTGTAGGGGTGAGCGTGGACGTTGTAAAGGTGAGCATGGATGATGTAGGAGTGAGCGTAGATGGTTAGGGGGTGAGCGTGGATGTTGCAGGGGTGAGCGTGGATATTGCAGGAGTGAGCGTGAATGTTGTAGGGGTGAGCGTGGATGGTGTAGGGGTGAGCGTGGCTATTGTAGGGGTGAGCGTGGATGGTGTAGGGGTGAGCTTGGATGGTGTAGGAGTGAGCGTGGATGTTGTAAAGGTGAGCATGGATGATGTAGGAGTGAGCGTAGATGGTGTAGGGGGTGAGCGTGGGGGTTGTAAAGGTGAGCATGGATGGTGTAGGAGTGAGCGTGGATGTTGTATAGGTGAGCATGGATGGTGTAGGAGTGAGCGTGGATGTTGTAGGGGTGAGAGTGAATGGGGTTGGGGTGAGCGTGGATGGTGTTGGGGTGAGTGTGGATGTTGGCGAGGTGAGCGTGGATGTTGCAGGGGTGAGCGTGGATGTTGCAGGAGTGAGCGTGAATGTTGTAAGGGTGAGGGTGGGTGTTGCAGGAGTTAGCGTGGGTGTTTGTAGGCGTAAACGTGGATGGTGTAGGGGTGAGCGTGGATGGTGTAGGGGTGAGAGTGGATGTTGTAAAGGTGAGCGCGGCTGGTGTAGGGGTGAGAGTGGATGTTGTATGAGTGAGCATGGACGGTGTAGATGTGAGTGTGGATGGTATAGGGGAAAGCGTGGATGGTCTAGTGGTGAGCGTGGATGGTCTAGTGGTGAGAGTGGATGGTGTAGGGGTGAGCGTGGATGTTGTAGAGGTGAGCGTGGATGGTGTAGGGGTGAGTGTGGATGTTGTATGAGTGAGCATGGACGTTGTAGATGTGAGTGTAGATGGTATAGGGGAAAGCGTGGATGGTGTAGTGGTGAGTGTGGATGGTGTAGGGGTGAGCGTGGATGTTGCAGGAGTGAGCGTGGGTGTTGTAGGAGAAAACGAGGATGGTGTAGGGGTGAGCGTGGATGGTGTAGGGGTGAGCGTGGACGTTGTAAAAGTGAGCATGGATGATGTAGGAGTGAGTGTAGATGGTGTAGGGGGTGAGCGTGGAGGTTGTAAAGGTGAGCATGGATGGTGTATGAGTGAGCGTGGATGTTGTAGGGGTGAGAGTGAATGGGGTTGGGGTGGGCGTGGATGGTGTTGGGGTGAGTATGGATGTTGGCGTGGTGAGCATTGATGTTACAGGGGTGAGCGTGGATGTTGCAGGAGTGAGCGTGAATGTTGTAGGGGTGAGAGTGGATGTTGGAAAGGTGAGCGTGGATGGTGTAGGGGTGAGAGTGGATGTTGTATGAGTGAGCATGGAAGGTGTAGAGGTGAGTGTGGATGGTATAGGGGAAAGCATGGATGGTGTAGTGGTGAGCGTGGATGGTGTAGGGGTGAGAGTGGATTTGGTGGGGGTGAGCGTGGATGTGGTAGGGGTGAGCGTGGAAGGTGTAGGGGTGAACGTGGATGGTGTAGGAGTGAGCGTGGATGGTGTAGGGGTGAGCGTGGGTGGTGGAGGGGTGAGCGTGGATGGTGTAGGGGTGAGCGTGGATGGTGTAGGAGTGAGCGTGGACATTGTAAAGGTGAGCGTGGACGGTGTAGGGGTGAGCGTGGACTTTGTAGGGGTGAACGTAGATGTTGTAGGGGTGAGCGGGGATGTTGTAGGGGTGAGGGTGGATGTTGTAGCGGTGAGCGTGGATGGTGTTGGGGTGAGGGTGGATGTTGTAGGGGTGAGCGTGGATGTTGTAGGGGTGAGCGTGGATGGTGCAGGCGTGAGCGTGGATGGTGCAGGGGTGAGCGTGGATGTTGCAGGAATGAGCATGGATTTTGTATGAGAGAGCGTGGATGTTGTAGGGGTGAGTGTGGATGGTGAAGGGGTGAGCGTGGATGTTGCAGGAGTGAGCGTGGGTGTTGTATGCGTAAACGTGGATGGTGTAAGGGTGAGCGTGGACGTTGTAAAGGTGAGCATGGATGATGTAGGAGTGAGCGTAGATGGTGTAGGGGGTGAGCGTGGAGGTTGTAAATGTGAGCGTGGAGGTTGTAAAGGTGAGCGTGGATGGTGTAGGAGTGAGCGTGGATGTTGTAGGGGTGAGAGTGGATGGGGTTGGAGTGGGCGTGGATGTTGTCGGGGTGAGTATGGATGTTGGAGAGGTGAGCGTGGATGGTGAAGGGGTGAGAGTGGATGTTGTATGAGTGAGCATGGACGGTGTAGATGTGAGTGTGGATGGTATAGGGGAAAGCGTGGATGGTGTAGGGGTGAACGTGGCTATTGTAGGGGTGAGCGTGGATGGTGTAGGGGTGAGCGTGGATGGTGTAGGGGTGAGCGTGGATGTTGCAGGAGTGAACATGGGTGTTGTAGGAGTAAACGTGGATGGTGTAGGGGTGAGCGTGGATGGTGTAGGGGTGAGTGTGGACGTTGTAAAGGAGAGCATTGATGATGTAGGAGTGAGCGTAGATGGTGTAGGGGGTGAGCGTGGATGTTGCAGGGGTGAGCGTGGATATTGCAGGAGTGAGCGTGAATGTTGAAGGCGTGAGCGTGGATGGTGTAGGGGTGAGCGTGGCTATTGTAGGGGTGAGCGTGGATGGTGTAGGGGTGAGCTTGGATGGTGTAGGAGTGAGCGTGGATGGTGTAGGGGTGAGCGTGGATGGTGTAGGGGTGAGCGTAGATGGTGTAGGGGGTGAGCGTGGAGGTTGTAAAGGTGAGCGTGGATGTTGTAGGGGTGAGAGTGGATGGGGTTGGGGTGGGCGTGGATGGTGTGGGGGGTGAGAGTGGATGGTGTCGGGGTGAGAGTGGATGGTGTCGGGGTGAGTATGGATGTTGGAGAGGTGAGCGTGGATGGTGTAGGGGTGAGCGTGGATGGTATAGGGGTGAGCGTGGATGGTGTAAGGGTGAGAGTGGATGTTGTAAAGGTGAGCGTGGATGGTGTAGGGGTGAGAGTGGATGTTGTATGAGTGAGCATGGACGGTGTAGATGTGAGTGTGGATGGTATAGGGGAAAGCGTGGATGTTGCAGTGGTGAGCGTGGATGGTGTAGGGGTGAGCGTGGATGTTGTAGAGGCGAGCGTGGATGGTGTAAGGGTGAGCGTGGCTATTGTAGGGGTGAGCGTGGATGGTGTAAGGGTGAGCGTGGATGTTGCAGGAGTGAGCGTGGATTTTGTATGAGAGAGCGTGGATGTTGCAGGATTGAGCGTGGGTGTTGTAGGAGTAAACGTGGATGGTGTAGGGGTGAGTGTGGATGGTGTAGGGGTGAGCGTGGACGTTGTAAAGGTGAGCATGGATGATGTAGGAGTGAGCGTAGATGGTTAGGGGGTGAGCGTGGATGTTGCAGGGGTGAGCGTGGATATTGCAGGAGTGAGCGTGAATGTTGTAGGGGTGAGCGTGGATGGTGTAGGGGTGAGCGTGGCTATTGTAGGGGTGAGCGTGGATGGTGTAGGGGTGAGCTTGGATGGTGTAGGAGTGAGCGTGGATGTTGTAAAGGTGAGCATGGATGATGTAGGAGTGGGCGTAGATGGTGTAGGGGGTGAGCGTGGGGGTTGTAGGGGTGAGAGTGAATGGGGTTGGGGTGAGCGTGGATGGTGTTGGGGTGAGTGTGGATGTTGGCGAGGTGAGCGTGGATGTTGCAGGAGTGAGCGTGGGTGTTGTAGGAGTAAACGTGGATGGTGTAGGGGTGAGCGTGGATGGTGTAGGGGTGAGCATGGACGTTGTAAAGGTGAGCATGGATGGTGTAGGAGTGAGCGTGGATGTTGTAGGGGTTAGAGTGGATGGGGTTGGGGTGAGAGTGGATGGTGTCGGGGTGAGTATGGATGTTGGAGAGGTGAGCGTGGATGGTGTAGGGGTGAGCGTGGATGGTATAGGGGTGAGCGTGGATGGTGTAGGGGTGAGAGTGGATGTTGTAAAGGTGAGCGTGGATGGTGTAGGGGTGAGAGTGGATGTTGTATGAGTGAGCATGGACGGTGTAGATGTGAGTGTGGATGGTATAGGGGAAAGCGTGGATGTTGCAGTGGTGAGCGTGGATGGTGTAGGGGTGAGCGTGGATGTTGTAGAGGCGAGCGTGGATGGTGTAAGGGTGAGCGTGGCTATTGTAGGGGTGAGCGTGGATGGTGTAAGGGTGAGCGTGGATGTTGCAGGAGTGAGCGTGGATTTTGTATGAGAGAGCGTGGATGTTGCAGGATTGAGCGTGGGTGTTGTAGGAGTAAACGTGGATGGTGTAGGGGTGAGTGTGGATGGTGTAGGGGTGAGCGTGGACGTTGTAAAGGTGAGCATGGATGATGTAGGAGTGAGCGTAGATGGTTAGGGGGTGAGCGTGGATGTTGCAGGGGTGAGCGTGGATATTGCAGGAGTGAGCGTGAATGTTGTAGGGGTGAGCGTGGATGGTGTAGGGGTGAGCGTGGCTATTGTAGGGGTGAGCGTGGATGGTGTAGGGGTGAGCTTGGATGGTGTAGGAGTGAGCGTGGATGTTGTAAAGGTGAGCATGGATGATGTAGGAGTGGGCGTAGATGGTGTAGGGGGTGAGCGTGGGGGTTGTAGGGGTGAGAGTGAATGGGGTTGGGGTGAGCGTGGATGGTGTTGGGGTGAGTGTGGATGTTGGCGAGGTGAGCGTGGATGTTGCAGGAGTGAGCGTGGGTGTTGTAGGAGTAAACGTGGATGGTGTAGGGGTGAGCGTGGATGGTGTAGGGGTGAGCATGGACGTTGTAAAGGTGAGCATGGATGGTGTAGGAGTGAGCGTGGATGTTGTAGGGGTTAGAGTGGATGGGGTTGGGGTGGGCGTGGATGGTGTTGGGGTGAGAGTGGATGGTGTCGGGGTGAGTATGGATGTTGGAGAGGTGAGCGTGGATGGTGTAGGGGTGAGCGTGGATGTTGTAGAAGTGAGCGTGGATGTTGTAGGGGTGGGCGTGGATGGTGTAGGGGTGAGAGTGGATGTTGTAAAGGTGAGGGTGGATGGTGTAGGGGTGAGCGTGGATGTTGTATAAGTGAGCATAGATCGTGTAGGAGTGAGGGTGGATGTTGTAGCGGTGAGCGTGGATGGTGTTGGGGTGAGGGTGGATGATGTAGGGGTGAGCGTGGATGTTGTCGGGGTGAGGGTGGATGGTGTAGAGGTGAGTGTGGATGTTGTAGAGGTGAGCGTGGATGGTGTAGGGGTGAGCGTGGCTATTGTAGGGGTGAGCGTGGATGGTGTAGGGGTGAGCGTGGATGTTGCAGGAGTGAACGTGGGTGTTGTAGGAGTAAACGTGGATGGTGTAGGAGTGAGCGTTGATGGTGTAGGGGTGAGCGTGGATGTTGTTGGGGTGAGAGTGGATGTTGTATGAGTGAGCATGGACGGTGTAGATGTGAGTGTGGATGGTATAGGGGAAAGCGTGGATGGTCTAGTGGCGAGCGTGGATGGTCTAGTGGCGAGCGTGGATGGTGTAGGGGTGAGCGTGGATGTTGTAGAGGTGAGCGTGGATGGTGTAGGGGTGAGCGTGGATGTTGTATGAGTGAGCATGGACGTTGTAGATGTGAGTGTAGATGGTATAGGGGAAAGCGTGGATGGTGTAGTGGTGAGTGTGGATGGTGTAGGGGTGAGCGTGGATGTTGTAGGGGTGAGCGTGGCTATTGTAGGGGTGAGCGTGGATGGTGTAGGGGTGAGCGTGGATGTTGCAGGAGTGAGCGTGGGTGTTGTAGGAGTAAACGTGGATGGTGTAGGGGTGAGCGTGGATGGTGTAGGGGTGAGCGTGGACGTTGTAAAGGTGAGCATGGATGATGTAGGAGTGAGTGTAGATGGTGTAGGGGGTGAGCGTGGAGGTTGTAAAGGTGAGCATGGATGGTGTAGGAGTGAGCGTGGATGTTGTAGGGGTGAGAGTGAATGGGGTTGGGGTGGGCGTGGAAGGTGTTGGGGTGAGTATGGATGTTGGCGAGGTGAGCATTGATGTTGCAGGGGTGAGCGTGGATGTTGCAGGAGTGAGCGTGAATGTTGCAGGGGTGAGAGTGGATGTTGTAAAGGTGAGCGTGGATGGTGTAGGGGTGAGAGTGGATGTTGTATGAGTGAGCATGGAAGGTGTAGAGGTGAGTGTGGATGGTATAGGGGAAAGCATGGATGGTGTAGTGGTGAGCGTGGATGGTGTAGGGGTGAGAGTGGATTTGGTGGGGGTGAGCGTGGATGTGGTAGGGGTGAGCGTGGAAGGTGTAGGGGTGAGCGTGGATGGTGTAGGAGTGAGCGTGGATGGTGTAGGGGTGAGCGTGGGTGGTGTAGGGGTGAGCGTGGATGGTGTAGGGGTGAGCGTGGATGGTGTAGGAGTGAGCGTGGACATTGTAAAGGTGAGCGTGGACGGTGTAGGGGTGAGCGTGGACGTTGTAGGGGTGAACGTAGACGTTGTAGGGGTGAGCGGGGATGTTGTAGGGGTGAGGGTGGATGTTGTAGCGGTGAGCGTGGATGGTGTTGGGGTGAGGGTGGATGTTGTAGGGGTGAGCGTGGATGTTGTAGGGGTGAGCGTGGATGGTGTAAGGGTGAGCGTGGATGTTGCAGGAGTTAGCATGGATTTTGTATGAGAGAGCGTGGATGTTGTAGGGGTGAGTGTGGATGGTGAAGGGGTGAGCGTGGATGTTGCCGGAGTGAGCGTGGGTGTTGTAGGCGTAAACGTGGATGGTGTAGGGCTGAGCGTGAATGGTGTAGGGGTCAGCGTGGACGTTGTAAAGGTGAGCATGGATGATGTAGGAGTGAGCGTAGATGGTGTAGGGGGTGAGCGTGGAGGTTGTAAATGTGAGCGTGGAGGTTGTAAAGGTGAGCGTGGATGGTGTAGGAGTGAGCGTGGATGTTGTAGGGGTGAGAGTGGATGGGGTTGGAGTGGGCGTGGATGTTGTCAGGGTGAGTATGGATGTTGGAGAGGTGAGCGTGGATGGTGTAGGGGTGAGAGTGGATGTTGTATGAGTGAGCATGGACGGTGTAGATGTGAGTGTGGATGGTATAGGGGAAAGCGTGGATGGTGTAGTGGTGAGCGTGGATGGTGTAGGGGTGAGCGTGGATGTTGTAGAGGTGAGCGTGGATGGTGTAGGGGTGAGCGTGGATGTTGTAAAGGTGAGCGTGGATGGTGTAGGGGTGAGAGTGGATGTTGTATGAGTGAGCATGGACGGTGTAGATGTGAGTGTGGATGGTATAGGGGAAAGCGTGGATGTTGCAGTGGTGAGCGTGGATGGTGTAGGGGTGAGCGTGGATGTTGTAGAGGCGAGCGTGGATGGTGTAAGGGTGAGCGTGGCTATTGTAGGGGTGAGCGTGGATGGTGTAAGGGTGAGCGTGGATGTTGCAGGAGTGAGCGTGGATTTTGTATGAGAGAGCGTGGATGTTGCAGGATTGAGCGTGGGTGTTGTAGGAGTAAACGTGGATGGTGTAGGGGTGAGTGTGGATGGTGTAGGGGTGAGCGTGGACGTTGTAAAGGTGAGCATGGATGATGTAGGAGTGAGCGTAGATGGTTAGGGGGTGAGCGTGGATGTTGCAGGGGTGAGCGTGGATATTGCAGGAGTGAGCGTGAATGTTGTAGGGGTGAGCGTGGATGGTGTAGGGGTGAGCGTGGCTATTGTAGGGGTGAGCGTGGATGGTGTAGGGGTGAGCTTGGATGGTGTAGGAGTGAGCGTGGATGTTGTAAAGGTGAGCATGGATGATGTAGGAGTGGGCGTAGATGGTGTAGGGGGTGAGCGTGGGGGTTGTAGGGGTGAGAGTGAATGGGGTTGGGGTGAGCGTGGATGGTGTTGGGGTGAGTGTGGATGTTGGCGAGGTGAGCGTGGATGTTGCAGGAGTGAGCGTGGGTGTTGTAGGAGTAAACGTGGATGGTGTAGGGGTGAGCGTGGATGGTGTAGGGGTGAGCATGGACGTTGTAAAGGTGAGCATGGATGGTGTAGGAGTGAGCGTGGATGTTGTAGGGGTTAGAGTGGATGGGGTTGGGGTGGGCGTGGATGGTGTTGGGGTGAGAGTGGATGGTGTCGGGGTGAGTATGGATGTTGGAGAGGTGAGCGTGGATGGTGTAGGGGTGAGCGTGGATGTTGTAGAAGTGAGCGTGGATGTTGTAGGGGTGGGCGTGGATGGTGTAGGGGTGAGAGTGGATGTTGTAAAGGTGAGGGTGGATGGTGTAGGGGTGAGCGTGGATGTTGTATAAGTGAGCATAGATGGTGTAGGAGTGAGGGTGGATGTTGTAGCGGTGAGCGTGGATGGTGTTGGGGTGAGGGTGGATGATGTAGGGGTGAGCGTGGATGTTGTCGGGGTGAGGGTGGATGGTGTAGAGGTGAGTGTGGATGTTGTAGAGGTGAGCGTGGATGGTGTAGGGGTGAGCGTGGCTATTGTAGGGGTGAGCGTGGATGGTGTAGGGGTGAGCGTGGATGTTGCAGGAGTGAACGTGGGTGTTGTAGGAGTAAACGTGGATGGTGTAGGAGTGAGCGTTGATGGTGTAGGGGTGAGCGTGGATGTTGTTGGGGTGAGAGTGGATGTTGTATGAGTGAGCATGGACGGTGTAGATGTGAGTGTGGATGGTATAGGGGAAAGCGTGGATGGTCTAGTGGCGAGCGTGGATGGTCTAGTGGCGAGCGTGGATGGTGTAGGGGTGAGCGTGGATGTTGTAGAGGTGAGCGTGGATGGTGTAGGGGTGAGCGTGGATGTTGTATGAGTGAGCATGGACGTTGTAGATGTGAGTGTAGATGGTATAGGGGAAAGCGTGGATGGTGTAGTGGTGAGTGTGGATGGTGTAGGGGTGAGCGTGGATGTTGTAGGGGTGAGCGTGGCTATTGTAGGGGTGAGCGTGGATGGTGTAGGGGTGAGCGTGGATGTTGCAGGAGTGAGCGTGGGTGTTGTAGGAGTAAACGTGGATGGTGTAGGGGTGAGCGTGGATGGTGTAGGGGTGAGCGTGGACGTTGTAAAGGTGAGCATGGATGATGTAGGAGTGAGTGTAGATGGTGTAGGGGGTGAGCGTGGAGGTTGTAAAGGTGAGCATGGATGGTGTAGGAGTGAGCGTGGATGTTGTAGGGGTGAGAGTGAATGGGGTTGGGGTGGGCGTGGAAGGTGTTGGGGTGAGTATGGATGTTGGCGAGGTGAGCATTGATGTTGCAGGGGTGAGCGTGGATGTTGCAGGAGTGAGCGTGAATGTTGCAGGGGTGAGAGTGGATGTTGTAAAGGTGAGCGTGGATGGTGTAGGGGTGAGAGTGGATGTTGTATGAGTGAGCATGGAAGGTGTAGAGGTGAGTGTGGATGGTATAGGGGAAAGCATGGATGGTGTAGTGGTGAGCGTGGATGGTGTAGGGGTGAGAGTGGATTTGGTGGGGGTGAGCGTGGATGTGGTAGGGGTGAGCGTGGAAGGTGTAGGGGTGAGCGTGGATGGTGTAGGAGTGAGCGTGGATGGTGTAGGGGTGAGCGTGGGTGGTGTAGGGGTGAGCGTGGATGGTGTAGGGGTGAGCGTGGATGGTGTAGGAGTGAGCGTGGACATTGTAAAGGTGAGCGTGGACGGTGTAGGGGTGAGCGTGGACGTTGTAGGGGTGAACGTAGACGTTGTAGGGGTGAGCGGGGATGTTGTAGGGGTGAGGGTGGATATTGTAGCGGTGAGCGTGGATGGTGTTGGGGTGAGGGTGGATGTTGTAGGGGTGAGCGTGGATGTTGTAGGGGTGAGCGTGGATGGTGTAAGGGTGAGCGTGGATGTTGCAGGAGTTAGCATGGATTTTGTATGAGAGAGCGTGGATGTTGTAGGGGTGAGTGTGGATGGTGAAGGGGTGAGCGTGGATGTTGCCGGAGTGAGCGTGGGTGTTGTAGGCGTAAACGTGGATGGTGTAGGGCTGAGCGTGAATGGTGTAGGGGTCAGCGTGGACGTTGTAAAGGTGAGCATGGATGATGTAGGAGTGAGCGTAGATGGTGTAGGGGGTGAGCGTGGAGGTTGTAAATGTGAGCGTGGAGGTTGTAAAGGTGAGCGTGGATGGTGTAGGAGTGAGCGTGGATGTTGTAGGGGTGAGAGTGGATGGGGTTGGAGTGGGCGTGGATGTTGTCAGGGTGAGTATGGATGTTGGAGAGGTGAGCGTGGATGGTGTAGGGGTGAGAGTGGATGTTGTATGAGTGAGCATGGACGGTGTAGATGTGAGTGTGGATGGTATAGGGGAAAGCGTGGATGGTGTAGTGGTGAGCGTGGATGGTGTAGGGGTGAGCGTGGATGTTGTAGAGGTGAGCGTGGATGGTGTAGGGGTGAGCGTGGCTATTGTAGGGGTGAGCGTGGATGGCGTAGGTGTGAGCGTGGATGTTGCAGGAGTGAGCGTGGATTTTGTATGAGAGAGCGTGGATGTTTAAGGAGCGAGTATGGTGTAGGGGTGAGCGTGGATGGTGTAGGGGTGAGCGTGGATGTTGCAGGAGTGAACGTGGGTGTTGTAGGAGTAAACGTGGATGGGGTAGGGGTGAGCGTGGATGGTGTAGGGGTGAGCGTGGACGTTGCAAAGGTGAGCATTGATGATGTAGGAGTGAGCGTAGATGGTGTAGGGGGTGAGTGTGGATGTTGCAGGGGTGAGCGTGGATATTGCAGGAGTGAGCGTGAATGTTGTAGGCATGAGCGTGGATGGTGTAGGGGTGAGCGTGGCTATTTTAGGGGTGAGCGTGGATGGTGTAAGGGTGAGCTTGGATGGTGTAGGAGTGAGCGTGGATGGTGTAGGGGTGAGCGTGGATGGTGTAGGGGTGAGTGTAGATGGTGTAGGGGGTGAGCGTGGAGGTTGTAAAGGTGAGCGTGGAGGTTGTAAAGGTGAGCGTGGATGGTGTAGGAGTGAGCGTGGATGTTGTAGGGGTGAGAGTGGATGGGGATGGGGTGGGCGTGGATGGTGTGGGGGGTGAGAGTGGATGGTGTCGGGGTGAGAGTGGATGGTGTCGGGGTGAGTATGGATGTAGGAGAGGTGAGCGTGGATGGTGTAGGGGTGAGCGTGGATGGTGTAGGGGTGAGCGTGGATGTTGCAGGAGTGAGCGTGGATGTTGTAGGAGTGAGCGTGGATGGTGTAGGGGTGAGCGTGGATGTTGTAGGAGTGAGAGTGGATGTTGTAGGGGTGGGCGTGGATGGTGTAGGGGTGAGAGTGGATGTTGTAAAGGTGAGGGTGGATGGTGTAGGGGTGAGCGTGGATGTTGTAGAAGTGAGCGTAGATGGTGTAGGAGTGAGGGTGGATGTTGTAGCGGTGAGAGTGGATGGCGTTGGGGTGAGGGTGGATGTTGTAGGGGTGAGCGTGGATGTTGTCGGGGTGAGGGTGGATGGTGTAGAGGTGAGTGTGGATGTTGTAGAGGTGAGCGTGGATGGTGTAGGGGTGAGCGTGGCTATTGTAGGGGTGAACGTGGATGGTGTAGGGGTGGGCTTGGATGGTGAAGGTGTGAGCGTGGCTGGTGTAGGAGTGAGCGTGGCTGGTGTAGGAATGAGCGTGGATGGTGTAGGGGTGAGCGTGGATGTTGTAGGGGTGAGAGTGGATGTTGTATGAGTGAGCATGGACGGTGTAGATGTGAGTGTGGATGGTATAGGCCGGGAAAGCGTGGATGGTCTAGTGGCGAGCGTGGATGGTCTAGTGGTGAGCGTGGATGGTGTAGGGGTGAGCGTGGATGTTGTAGAGGTGAGCGTGGATGGTGTAGGGGTGAGCGTTGATGGTGTAGGGGTGAGCGTGGATGTTGCAGGAGTGAGCGTGGGTGTTGTAGGAGTAAACGTGGATGGTGTAGGGGTGAGCGTGGATGGTGTAGGGGTGAGCGTGGACGTTGTAAACGTGAGCATGGATGATGTAGGAGTGAGTGTAGATGGTGTAGGGGGTGAGCGTGGAGGTTGTAAAGGTGAGCATGGATGGTGTAGGAGTGAGCGTGGATGTTGTAGGGGTGAGAGTGAATGGGGTTGGGGTGGGCGTGGATGGTGTTGGGGTGAGTATGGATGTTGGCGAGGTGAGCATTGATGCTGCAGGGGTGAGCGTGGATGTTGCAGGAGTGAGCGTGAATGTTGTAGGGGTGAGAGTGGATGTTGTAAAGGTGAGCGTGGATGGTGTAGGGGTGAGAGTGGATGTTGTATGAGTGAGCATGGAAGGTGTAGAGGTGAGTGTGGATGGTATAGGGGAAAGCATGGATGGTGTAGTGGTGAGCGTGGATGGTGTAGGGGTGAGAGTGGATTTGGTGGGGGTGAGCGTGGATGTGGTAGGGGTGAGCGTGGAAGGTGTAGGGGTGAGCGTGGATGGTGTAGGAGTGAGCGTGGATGGTGTAGGGGTGAGCGTGGGTGGTGGAGGGGTGAGCATGGATGGTGTAGGGGTGAGCGTGGATGGTGTAGGAGTGAGCGTGGACATTGTAAAGGTGAGCGTGGACGGTGTAGGGGTGAGCGTGGACGTTGTAGGGGTGAACGTAGATGTTGTAGGGGTGAGCGGGGATGTTGTGGGGGTGAGGGTGGATGTTGTAGCGGTGAGCGTGGATGGTGTTGGGGTGAGGGTGGATGTTGTAGGGGTGAGCGTGGATGTTGTAGGGGTGAGCGTGGATGGTGCAGGGGTGAGCGTGGATGGTGCAGGGGTGAGCGTGGATGTTGCAGGAGTGAGCATGGATTTTGTATGAGAGAGCGTGGATGTTGTAGGGGTGAGTGTGGATGGTGAAGGGGTGAGCGTGGATGTTGCAGGAGTGAGCGTGGGTGTTGTATGCGTAAACGTGGATGGTGTAGGGGTGAGCGTGGACGTTGTAAAGGTGAGCATGGATGATGTAGGAGTGAGCGTAGATGGTGTAGGGGGTGAGCGTGGAGGTTGTAAATGTGAGCGTGGAGGTTGTAAAGGTGAGCGTGGATGGTGTAGGAGTGAGCGTGGATGTTGTAGGGGTGAGAGTGGATGGGGTTGGAGTGGGCGTGGATGTTGTCGGGGTGAGTATGGATGTTGGAGAGGTGAGCGTGGATGGTGTAGGGGTGAGAGTGGATGTTGTATGAGTGAGCATGGACGGTGTAGATGTGAGTGTGGATGGTATAGGGGAAAGCGTGGATGGTGTAGGGGTGAGCGTGGCTATTGTAGGGGTGAGCGTGGATGGCGTAGGTGTGAGCGTGGATGTTGCAGGAGTGAGCGTGGATTTTGTATGAGAGAGCGTGGATGTTTAAGGAGCGAGTGTGGATGGTGTAGGGGTGAGCGTGGATGGTGTAGGGGTGAGCGTGGATGTTGCAGGAGTGAACATGGGTGTTGTAGGAGTAAACGTGGATGGTGTAGGGGTGAGCGTGGATGGTGTAGGGGTGAGTGTGGATGGTGTAGGGGTGAGCGTGGATGTTGCAGGAGTGAGCGTGGGTGTTGTAAGAGAAAACGTGGATGGTGTAGGGGTGAGCGTGGATGGTGTAGGGGTGAGCGTGGACGTTGTAAAGGTGAGCATGGATGATGTAGGAGTGAGTGTAGATGGTGTAGGGGGTGAGCGTGGAGGTTGTAAAGGTGAGCATGGATGGTGTATGAGTGAGCGTGGATGTTGTAGGGGTGAGAGTCAATGGGGTTGGGGTGGGCGTGGATGGTGTTGGGGTGAGTATGGATGTTGGCGTGGTGAGCATTGATGTTACAGGGGTGAGCGTGGATGTTGCAGGAGTGAGCGTGAATGTTGTAGGGGTGAGAGTGGATGTTGTAAAGGTGAGCGTGGATGGTGTAGGGGTGAGAGTGGATGTTGTATGAGTGAGCATGGAAGGTGTAGAGGTGAGTGTGGATGGTATAGGGGAAAGCATGGATGGTGTAGTGGTGAGCGTGGATGGTGTAGGGGTGAGAGTGGATTTGGTGGGGGTGAGCGTGGATGTGGTAGGGGTGAGCGTGGAAGGTGTAGGGGTGAGCGTGGATGGTGTAGGAGTGAGCGTGGATGGTGTAGGGGTGAGCGTGGGTGGTGGAGGGGTGAGCATGGATGGTGTAGGGGTGAGCGTGGATGGTGTAGGAGTGAGCGTGGACGTTGTAGGGGTGAACGTAGATGTTGTAGGGGTGAGCGGGGATGTTGTAGGGGTGAGGGTGGATGTTGTAGCGGTGAGCGTGGATGGTGTTGGGGTGAGGGTGGATGTTGTATGGGTGAGCGTGGATGTTGTAGGGGTGAGCGTGGATGGTGCAGGGGTGAGCGTGGATGGTGCAGGGGTGAGCGTGGATGTTGCAGGAGTGAGCATGGATTTTGTATGAGAGAGCGTGGATGTTGTAGGGGTGAGTGTGGATGGTGAAGGGGTGAGCGTGGATGTTGCAGGAGTGAGCGTGGGTGTTGTATGCGTAAACGTGGATGGTGTAGGGGTGAGCGTGGACGTTGTAAAGGTGAGCATGGATGATGTAGGAGTGAGCGTAGATGGTGTAGGGGGTGAGCGTGGAGGTTGTAAATGTGAGCGTGGAGGTTGTAAAGGTGAGCGTGGATGGTGTAGGAGTGAGCGTGGATGTTGTAGGGGTGAGAGTGGATGGGGTTGGAGTGGGCGTGGATGTTGTCGGGGTGAGTATGGATGTTGGAGAGGTGAGCGTGGATGGTGTAGGGGTGAGAGTGGATGTTGTATGAGTGAGCATGGACGGTGTAGATGTGAGTGTGGATGGTATAGGGGAAAGCGTGGATGGTGTAGGGGTGAGCGTGGCTATTGTAGGGGTGAGCGTGGATGGCGTAGGTGTGAGCGTGGATGTTGCAGGAGTGAGCGTGGATTTTGTATGAGAGAGCGTGGATGTTTAAGGAGCGAGTGTGGATGGTGTAGGGGTGAGCGTGGATGGTGTAGGGGTGAGCGTGGATGTTGCAGGAGTGAACATGGGTGTTGTAGGAGTAAACGTGGATGGTGTAGGGGTGAGCGTGGATGGTGTAGGGGTGAGTGTGGATGGTGTAGGGGTGAGCGTGGATGTTGCAGGAGTGAGCGTGGGTGTTGTAGGAGAAAACGTGGATGGTGTAGGGGTGAGCGTGGATGGTGTAGGGGTGAGCGTGGACGTTGTAAAGGTGAGCATGGATGATGTAGGAGTGAGTGTAGATGGTGTAGGGGGTGAGCGTGGAGGTTGTAAAGGTGAGCATGGATGGTGTATGAGTGAGCGTGGATGTTGTAGGGGTGAGAGTGAATGGGGTTGGGGTGGGCGTGGATGGTGTTGGGGTGAGTATGGATGTTGGCATGGTGAGCATTGATGTTACAGGGGTGAGCGTGGATGTTGCAGGAGTGAGCGTGAATGTTGTAGGGGTGAGAGTGGATGTTGTAAAGGTGAGCGTGGATGGTGTAGGGGTGAGAGTGGATGTTGTATGAGTGAGCATGGAAGGTGTAGAGGTGAGTGTGGATGGTATAGGGGAAAGCATGGATGGTGTAGTGGTGAGCGTGGATGGTGTAGGGGTGAGAGTGGATTTGGTGGGGGTGAGCGTGGATGTGGTAGGGGTGAGCGTGGAAGGTGTAGGGGTGAGCGTGGATGGTGTAGGAGTGAGCATGGATGGTGTAGGGGTGAGCGTGGGTGGTGGAGGGGTGAGCGTGGATGGTGTAGGGGTGAGCGTGGATGGTGTAGGAGTGAGCGTGGACATTGTAAAGGTGAGCGTGGACGGTGTAGGGGTGAGCGTGGACGTTGTAGGGGTGAACGTAGATGTTGTAGGGGTGAGCGGGATGTTGTAGGGGTGAGGGTGGATGTTGTAGCGGTGAGCGTGGATGGTGTTGGGGTGAGGGTGGATGTTGTAGGGGTGAGCGTGGATGTTGTAGGGGTGAGCGTGGATGGTGCAGGGGTGAGCGTGGATGGTGCAGGGGTGAGCGTGGATGTTGCAGGAGTGAGCATGGATTTTGTATGAGAGAGCGTGGATGTTGTAGGGGTGAGTGTGGATGGTGAAGGGGTGAGCGTGGATGTTGCAGGAGTGAGCGTGGGTGTTGTATGCGTAAACGTGGATGGTGTAGGGGTGAGCGTGGACGTTGTAAAGGTGAGCATGGATGATGTAGGAGTGAGCGTAGATGGTGTAGGGGGTGAGCGTGGAGGTTGTAAATGTGAGCGTGGAGGTTGTAAAGGTGAGCGTGGATGGTGTAGGAGTGAGCGTGGATGTTGTAGGGGTGAGAGTGGATGGGGTTGGAGTGGGCGTGGATGTTGTCGGGGTGAGTATGGATGTTGGAGAGGTGAGCGTGGATGGTGTAGGGGTGAGAGTGGATGTTGTATGAGTGAGCATGGACGGTGTAGATGTGAGTGTGGATGGTATAGGGGAAAGCGTGGATGGTGTAGGGGTGAGCGTGGCTATTGTAGGGGTGAGCGTGGATGGCGTAGGTGTGAGCGTGGATGTTGCAGGAGTGAGCGTGGATTTTGTATGAGAGAGCGTGGATGTTTAAGGAGCGAGTGTGGATGGTGTAGGGGTGAGCGTGGATGGTGTAGGGGTGAGCGTGGATGTTGCAGGAGTGAACATGGGTGTTGTAGGAGTAAACGTGGATGGTGTAGGGGTGAGCGTGGATGGTGTAGGGGTGAGTGTGGATGGTGTAGGGGTGAGCGTGGATGTTGCAGGAGTGAGCGTGGGTGTTGTAGGAGAAAACGTGGATGGTGTAGGGGTGAGCGTGGATGGTGTAGGGGTGAGCGTGGACGTTGTAAAGGTGAGCATGGATGATGTAGGAGTGAGTGTAGATGGTGTAGGGGGTGAGCGTGGAGGTTGTAAAGGTGAGCATGGATGGTGTACGAGTGAGCGTGGATGTTGTAGGGGTGAGAGTGAATGGGGTTGGGGTGGGCGTGGATGGTGTTGGGGTGAGTATGGATGTTGGCGTGGTGAGCATTGATGTTACAGGGGTGAGCGTGGATGTTGCAGGAGTGAGCGTGAATGTTGTAGGGGTGAGAGTGGATGTTGTAAAGGTGAGCGTGGATGGTGTAGGGGTGAGAGTGGATGTTGTATGAGTGAGCATGGAAGGTGTAGAGGTGAGTGTGGATGGTATAGGGGAAAGCATGGATGGTGTAGTGGTGAGCGTGGATGGTGTAGGGGTGAGAGTGGATTTGGTGGGGGTGAGCGTGGATGTGGTAGGGGTGAGCGTGGAAGGTGTAGGGGTGAGCGTGGATGGTGTAGGAGTGAGCGTGGATGGTGTAGGGGTGAGCGTGGGTGGTGGAGGGGTGAGCGTGGATGGTGTAGGGGTGAGCGTGGATGGTGTAGGAGTGAGCGTGGACATTGTAAAGGTGAGCGTGGACGGTGTAGGGGTGAGCGTGGACGTTGTAGGGGTGAACGTAGATGTTGTAGGGGTGAGCGGGGATGTTGTAGGGGTGAGGGTGGATGTTGTAGCGGTGAGCGTGGATGGTGTTGGGGTGAGGGTGGATGTTGTAGGGGTGAGCGTGGATGTTGTAGGGGTGAGCGTGGATGGTGCAGGGGTGAGCGTGGATGGTGCAGGGGTGAGCGTGGATGTTGCAGGAGTGAGCATGGATTTTGTATGAGAGAGCGTGGATGTTGTAGGGGTGAGTGTGGATGGTGAAGGGGTGAGCGTGGATGTTGCAGGAGTGAGCGTGGGTGTTATATGCGTAAACGTGGATGGTGTAGGGGTGAGCGTGGACGTTGTAAAGGTGAGCATGGATGATGTAGGAGTGAGCGTAGATGGTGTAGGGGGTGAGCGTGGAGGTTGTAAATGTGAGCGTGGAGGTTGTAAAGGTGAGCGTGGATGGTGTAGGAGTGAGCGTGGATGTTGTAGGGGTGAGAGTGGATGGGGTTGGAGTGGGCGTGGATGTTGTCGGGGTGAGTATGGATGTTGGAGAGGTGAGCGTGGATGGTGTAGGGGTGAGAGTGGATGTTGTATGAGTGAGCATGGACGGTGTAGATGTGAGTGTGGATGGTATAGGGGAAAGCGTGGATGGTGTAGGGGTGAGCGTGGCTATTGTAGGGGTGAGCGTGGATGGCGTAGGTGTGAGCGTGGATGTTGCAGGAGTGAGCGTGGATTTTGTATGAGAGAGCGTGGATGTTTAAGGAGCGAGTGTGGATGGTGTAGGGGTGAGCGTGGATGGTGTAGGGGTGAGCGTGGATGTTGCAGGAGTGAACATGGGTGTTGTAGGAGTAAACGTGGATGGTGTAGGGGTGAGCGTGGATGGTGTAAGGGTGAGTGTGGACGTTGTAAAGGTGAGCATTGATGATGTAGGAGTGAGCGTAGATGGTGTAGGGGGTGAGCGTGGATGTTGCAGGGGTGAGCGTGAATGTTGTAGGCGTGAGCGTGGATGGTGTAGGGGTGAGCGTGGCTATTGTAGGGGTGAGCGTGGATGGTGTAGGGGTGAGCTTGGATGGTGTAGGAGTGAGCGTGGATGGTGTAGGGGTGAGCGTGGATGGTGTAGGGGTGAGCGTAGATGGTGTAGGGGGTGAGCGTGGAGGTTGTAAAGGTGAGCGTGGATGTTGTAGGGGTGAGAGTGGATGGGGTTGGGGTGGGCGTGGATGGTGTGGGGGGTGAGAGTGGATGGTGTCGGGGTGAGAGTGGATGGTGTCGGGGTGAGTATGGATGTTGGAGAGGTGAGCGTGGATGGTGTAGGGGTGAGCGTGGATGGTATAGGGGTGAGCGTGGATGGTGTAGGGGTGAGAGTGGATGTTGTAAAGGTGAGCGTGGATGGTGTAGGGGTGAGAGTGGATGTTGTATGAGTGAGCATGGACGGTGTAGATGTGAGTGTGGATGGTATAGGGGAAAGCGTGGATGTTGTAGTGGTGAGCGTGGATGGTGTAGGGGTGAGCGTGGATGTTGTAGAGGCGAGCGTGGATGGTGTAAGGGTGAGCGTGGCTATTGTAGGGGTGAGCGTGGATGGTGTAGGGGTGAGCGTGGATGTTGCAGGAGTGAGCGTGGATTTTGTATGAGAGAGCGTGGATGTTGCAGGAGTGAACGTGGGTGTTGTAGGAGTAAACGTGGATGGTGTAGGGGTGAGTGTGGATGGTGTAGGGGTGAGCGTGGACGTTGTAAAGGTGAGCATGGAAGATGTAAGAGTGAGCGTAGATGGTTAGGGGGTGAGCGTGGATGTTGCAGGGGTGAGCGTGGATATTGCAGGAGTGAGCGTGAATGTTGTAGGGGTGAGCGTGGATGGTGTAGGGGTGAGCGTGGCTATTGTAGGGGTGAGCGTGGATGGTGTAGGGGTGAGCTTGGATGGTGTAGGAGTGAGCGTGGATGTTGTAAAGGTGAGCATGGATGATGTAGGAGTGGGCGTAGATGGTGTAGGGGGTGAGCGTGGGGGTTGTAGGGGTGAGAGTGAATGGGGTTGGGGTGAGCGTGGATGGTGTTGGGGTGAGTGTGGATGTTGGCGAGGTGAGCGTGGATGGTGTAGGGGTGAGCGTGGATGTTGTATGAGTGAGCATGGACGTTGTAGATGTGAGTGTAGGTGGTATAGGGGAAAGCGTGGATGGTGTAGTGGTGAGTGTGGATGGTGTAGGGGTGAGCGTGGATGTTGTAGGGGTGAGCGTGGCTATTGTAGGGGTGAGCGTGGATGGTGTATGGGTGAGCGTGGATGTTGCAGGAGTGAGCGTGGGTGTTGTAGGAGTAAACGTGGATGGTGTAGGGGTGAGCGTGGATGGTGTAGGGGTGAGCGTGGACGTTGTAAAGGTGAGCATGGATGATGTAGGAGTGAGTGTAGATGGTGTAGGGGGTGAGCGTGGAGGTTGTAAAGGTGAGCATGGATGGTGTAGGAGTGAGCGTGGATGTTGTAGGGGTGAGAGTGAATGGGGTTGGGGTGGGCGTGGATGGTGTTGGGGTGAGTATGGATGTTGGCGAGGTGAGCATTGATGTTGCAGGGGTGAGCGTGGATGTTGCAGGAGTGAGCGTGAATGTTGTAGGGGTGAGAGTGGATGTTGTAAAGGTGAGCGTGGATGGTGTAGGGGTGAGAGTGGATGTTGTATGAGTGAGCATGGAAGGTGTAGAGGTGAGTGTGGATGGTATAGGGGAAAGCATGGATGGTGTAGTGGTGAGCGCGGATGGTGTAGGGGTGAGAGTGGATTTGGTGGGGGTGAGCGTGGATGTGGTAGGGGTGAGCGTGGAAGGTGTAGGGGTGAGCGTGGATGGTGTAGGAGTGAGCGTGGATGGTGTAGGGGTGAGCGTGGGTGGTGTAGGGGTGAGCGTGGATGGTGTAGGGGTGAGCGTGGATGGTGTAGGAGTGAGCGTGGACATTGTAAAGGTGAGCGTGGACGGTGTAGGGGTGAGCGTGGACGTTGTAGGGGTGAACGTAGATGTTGTAGGGGTGAGCGGGGATGTTGTAGGGGTGAGGGTGGATGTTGTAGCGGTGAGCGTGGATGGTGTTGGGGTGAGGGTGGATGTTGTAGGGGTGAGCGTGGATGTTGTAGGGGTGAGCGTGGATGGTGTAAGGGTGAGCGTGGATGTTGCAGGAGTTAGCATGGATTTTGTATGAGAGAGCGTGGATGTTGTAGGGGTGAGTGTGGATGGTGAAGGGGTGAGCGTGGATGTTGCCGGAGTGAGCGTGGGTGTTGTAGGCGTAAACGTGGATGGTGTAGGGCTGAGCGTGGATGGTGTAGGGGTCAGCGTGGACGTTGTAAAGGTGAGCATGGATGATGTAGGAGTGAGCGTAGATGGTGTAGGGGGTGAGCGTGCAGGTTGTAAATGTGAGCGTGGAGGTTGTAAAGGTGAGCGTGGATGGTGTAGGAGTGAGCGTGGATGTTGTAGGGGTTAGAGTGGATGGGGTTGGAGTGGGCGTGGATGTTGTCAGGGTGAGTATGGATGTTGGAGAGGTGAGCGTGAATGGTGTAGGGGTGAGAGTGGATGTTGTATGAGTGAGCATGGACGGTGTAGATGTGAGTGTGGATGGTATAGGGGAAAGCGTGGATGGTGTAGTGGTGAGCGTGGATGGTGTAGGGGTGAGCGTGGATGTTGTAGAGGTGAGCGTGGATGGTGTAGGGGTGAGCGTGGCTATTGTAGGGGTGAGCGTGGATGGCGTAGGTGTGAGCGTGGATGTTGCAGGAGTGAGCGTGGATTTTGTATGAGAGAGCGTGGATGTTTAAGGAGCGAGTATGGTGTAGGGGTGAGCGTGGATGGTGTAGGGGTGAGCGTGGATGGTGTAGGAGTGAGCGTGGATGGTGTAGGGGTGAGCGTGGGTGGTGTAGGGGTGAGCGTGGATGGTGTAGGGGTGAGCGTGGATGGTGTAGGAGTGAGCGTGGACATTGTAAAGGTGAGCGTGGACGGTGTAGCGGTGAGCGTGGACGTTGTAGGGGTGAACGTAGATGTTGTAGGGGTGAGCGGGGATGTTGTAGGGGTGAGGGTGGATGTTGTAGCGGTGAGCGTGGATGGTGTTGGGGTGAGGGTGGATGTTGTAGGGGTGAGCGTGGATGTTGTAGGGGTGAGCGTGGATGGTGTAAGGGTGAGCGTGGATGTTGCAGGAGTTAGCATGGATTTTGTATGAGAGAGCGTGGATGTTGTAGGGGTGAGTGTGGATGGTGAAGGGGTGAGCGTGGATGTTGCCGGAGTGAGCGTGGGTGTTGTAGGCGTAAACGTGGATGGTGTAGGGGTGAGCGTGGATGGTGTAGGGGTCAGCGTGAACGTTGTAAAGGTGAGCATGGATGATGTAGGAGTGAGCGTAGATGGTGTAGGGGGTGAGCGTGGAGGTTGTAAATGTGAGCGTGGAGGTTGTAAAGGTGAGCGTGGATGGTGTAGGAGTGAGCGTGGATGTTGTAGGGGTGAGAGTGGATGGGGTTGGAGTGGGCGTGGATGTTGTCAGGGTGAGTATGGATGTTGGAGAGGTGAGCGTGGATGGTGTAGGGGTGAGAGTGGATGTTGTATGAGTGAGCATGGACGGTGTAGATTTGAGTGTGGATGGTATAGGGGAAAGCGTGGATGGTGTAGTGGTGAGCGTGGATGGTGCAGGGGTGAGCGTGGATGTTGTAGAGGTGAGCGTGGATGGTGTAGGGGTGAGCGTGGCTATTGTAGGGGTGAGCGTGGATGGCGTAGGTGTGAGCGTGGATGTTGCAGGAGTGAGCGTGGATTTTGTATCAGAGAGCGTGGATGTTTAAGGAGCGAGTATGGTGTAGGGGTGAGCGTGGATGGTGTAGGGGTGAGCGTGGATGTTGCAGGAGTGAACGTGGGTCTTGTAGGAGTAAACGTGGATGGGGTAGGGGTGAGCGTGGATGTTGCAGGGGTGAGCGTGGATATTGCAGGAGTGAGCGTGAATGTTGTAGGCGTGAGCGTGGATGGTGCAGGGGTGAGCGTGCTATTTTAGGGGTGAGCGTGGATGGTGTAAGGGTGAGCTTGGATGGTGTAGGAGTGAGCGTGGATGGTGTAGGGGTGAGCGTGGATGGTGTAGGGGTGAGTGTAGATGGTGTAGGGGGTGAGCGTGGAGGTTGTAAAGGTGAGCGTGGAGGTTGTAAAGGTGAGCGTGGATGGTGTAGGAGTGAGCGTGGATGTTGTAGGGGTGAGAGTGGATGGGGATGGGGTGGGCGTGGATGGTGTGGGGGGTGAGAGTGGATGGTGTCGGGGTGAGTATGGGTGTAGGAGAGGTGAGCGTGGATGGTGTAGGGGTGAGCGTGGATGGTGTAGGGGTGAGCGTGGATGTTGCAGGAGTGAGCGTGGATGTTGTAGGAGTGAGCGTGGATGGTGTAGGGGTGAGCGTGGATGTTGTAGGAGTGAGAGTGGATGTTGTAGGGGTGGGCGTGGATGGTGTAGGGGTGAGAGTGGATGTTGTAAAGGTGAGGGTGGATGGTGTAGGGGTGAGCGTGGATGTTGTAGAAGTGAGCGTAGATGGTGTAGGAGTGAGGGTGGATGTTGTAGCGGTGAGAGTGGATGGTGTTGGGGTGAGGGTGGATGTTGTAGGGGTGAGCGTGGATGTTGTCGGGGTGAGGGTGGATGGTGTAGAGGTGAGTGTGGATGTTGTAGAGGTGAGCGTGGATGGTGTAGGGGTGAGCGTGGCTATTGTAGGGGTGAACGTGGATGGTGTAGGGGTGGGCTTGGATGGTGAAGGTGTGAGCGTGGCTGGTGTAGGAGTGAGCGTGGATGGTGTAGGAATGAGCGTGGATGGTGTAGGGGTGAGCGTGGATGTTGTAGGGGTGAGAGTGGATGTTGTATGAGTGAGCATGGACGGTGTAGATGTGAGTGTGGATGGTATAGGGGAAAGCGTGGATGGTCTAGTGGCGAGCGTGGATGGTCTAGTGGTGAGCGTGGATGGTGTAGGGGTGAGCGTGGATGTTGTAGAGGTGAGCGTGGATGGTGTAGGGGTGAGCGTGGATGTTGTATGAGTGAGCATGGACGTTGTAGATGTGAGTGTAGATGGTATAGGGGAAAGCGTGGATGGTGTAGTGGTGAGTGTGGATGGTGTAGGGGTGAGCGTGGATGTTGTAGGGGTGAGCGTGGCTATTGTAGGGGTGAGCGTTGATGGTGTAGGGGTGAGCGTGGATGTTGCAGGAGTGAGCGTGGGTGTTGTAGGAGTAAACGTGGATGGTGTAGGGGTGAGCGTGGATGGTGTAGGGGTGAGCGTGGACGTTGTAAACGTGAGCATGGATGATGTAGGAGTGAGTGTAGATGGTGTAGGGGGTGAGCGTGGAGGTTGTAAAGGTGAGCATGGATGGTGTAGGAGTCAGCGTGGATGTTGTAGGGGTGAGAGTGAATGGGGTTGGGGTGGGCGTGGATGGTGTTGGGGTGAGTATGGATGTTGGCGAGGTGAGCATTGATGTTGCAGGTGTGAGCGTGGATGTTGCAGGAGTGAGCGTGAATGTTGTAGGGGTGAGAGTGGATGTTGTAAAGGTGAGCGTGGATGGTGTAGGGGTGAGAGTGGATGTTGTATGAGTGAGCATGGAAGGTGTAGAGGTGAGTGTGGATGGTATAGGGGAAAGCATGGATGGTGTAGTGGTGAGCGTGGATGGTGTAGGGGTGAGAGTGGATTTGGTGGGGGTGAGCGTGGATGTGGTAGGGGTGAGCGTGGAAGGTGTAGGGGTGAGCGTGGATGGTGTAGGAGTGAGCGTGGATGGTGTAGGGGTGAGCGTGGGTGGTGTAGGGGTGAGCGTGGATGGTGTAGGGGTGAGCGTGGATGGTGTAGGAGTGAGCGTGGACATTGTAAAGGTGAGCGTGGACGGTGTAGGGGTGAGCGTGGACGTTGTAGGGGTGAACGTAGATGTTGTAGGGGTGAGCGGGGATGTTGTAGGGGTGAGGGTGGATGTTGTAGCGGTGAGCGTGGATGGTGTTGGGGTGAGGGTGGATGTTGTAGGGGTGAGCGTGGATGTTGTAGGGGTGAGCGTGGATGGTGTAAGGGTGAGCGTGGATGTTGCAGGAGTTAGCATGGATTTTGTATGAGAGAGCGTGGATGTTGTAGGGGTGAGTGTGGATGGTGAAGGGGTGAGCGTGGATGTTGCCGGAGTGAGCGTGGGTGTTGTAGGCGTAAACGTGGATGGTGTAGGGGTGAGCGTGGATGGTGTAGGGGTCAGCGTGGACGTTGTAAAGGTGAGCATGGATGATGTAGGAGTGAGCGTAGATGGTGTAGGGGGTGAGCGTGGAGGTTGTAAATGTGAGCGTGGAGGTTGTAAAGGTGAGCGTGGATGGTGTAGGAGTGAGCGTGGATGTTGTAGGGGTGAGAGTGGATGGGGTTGGAGTGGGCGTGGATGTTGTCGGGGTGAGTATGGATGTTGGAGAGGTGAGCGTGGATGGTGTAGGGGTGAGAGTGGATGTTGTATGAGTGAGCATGGACGGTGTAGATCTGAGTGTGGATGGTATAGGGGAAAGCGTGGATCGTGTAGTGGTGAGCGTGGATGGTGTAGGGGTGAGCGTGGATGTTGTAGAGGTGAGCGTGGATGGTGTAGGGGTGAGCGTGGCTATTGTAGGGGTGAGCGTGGATGGCGTAGGTGTGAGCGTGGATGTTGCAGGAGTGAGCGTGGATTTTGTATGAGAGAGCGTGGATGTTTAAGGAGCGAGTATGGTGTAGGGGTGAGCGTGGATGGTGTAGGGGTGAGCGTGGATGTTGCAGGAGTGAACGTGGGTGTTGTAGGAGTAAACGTGGATGGGGTAGGGGTGAGCGTGGATGGTGTAGGGGTCAGCGTGAACGTTGTAAAGGTGAGCATGGATGATATAGGAGTGAGCGTAGATGGTGTAGGGGGTGAGCGTGGATGTTGCAGGGGTGAGCGTGGATATTGCAGGAGTGAGCGTGAATGTTGTAGGCGTGAGCGTGGATGGTGTAGGGGTGAGCGTGGCAATTTTAGGGGTGAGCGTGGATGGTGTAGGGGTGAGCTTGGATGGTGTAGGAGTGAGCGTGGATGGTGTACGGGTGAGCGTGGATGGTGTAGGGGTGAGTGTAGATGGTGTAGGGGGTGAGCGTGGAGGTTGTAAAGGTGAGCGTGGAGGTTGTAAAGGTGAGCGTGGATGGTGTAGGAGTGAGCGTGGATGTTGTAGGGGTGAGAGTGGATGGGGATGGGGTGGGCGTGAATGGTGTGGGGGGTGAGAGTGGATGGTGTCGGGGTGAGAGTGGATGGTGTCGGGGTGAGTATGGAAGGTGTAGAGGTGAGTGTGGATGGTGTAGGGGTGAGAGTGGATGTTGTATGAGTGAGCATGGAAGGTGTAGAGGTGAGTGTGGATGGTATAGGGGAAAGCATGGATGGTGTAGTGGTGAGCGTGGATGGTGTAGGGGTGAGAGTGGATTTGGTGGGGGTGAGCGTGGATGTGGTAGGGGTGAGCGTGGAAGGTGTAGGGGTGAGCGTGGATGGTGTAGGAGTGAGCGTGGATGGTGTAGGGGTGAGCGTGGGTGGTGTAGGGGTGAGCGTGGATGGTGTAGGGGTGAGCGTGGATGGTGTAGGAGTGAGCGTGGACATTGTAAAGGTGAGCGTGGACGGTGTAGGGGTGAGCGTGGACGTTGTAGGGGTGAACGTAGATGTTGTAGGGGTGAGCGGCGATGTTGTAGGGGTGAGGGTGGATGTTGTAGCGGTGAGCGTGGATGGTGTTGGGGTGAGGGTGGATGTTGTAGGGGTGAGCGTGGATGTTGTAGGGGTGAGCGTGGATGGTGTAAGGGTGAGCGTGGATGTTGCAGGAGTTAGCATGGATTTTGTATGAGAGAGCGTGGATGTTGTAGAGGTGAGTGTGGATGGTGAAGGGGTGAGCGTGGATGTTGCCGGAGTAAGCGTGGGTGTTGTAGGCGTAAACGTGGATGGTGTAGGGGTGAGCGTGGATGGTGTAGGGGTGAGCGTGGACGTTGCAAAGGTGAGCATTGATGATGTAGGAGTGAGTGTAGATGGTGTAGGGGGTGAGCGTGGATGTTGCAGGGGTGAGCGTGGATATTGCAGGAGTGAGCGTGAATGTTGTAGGCGTGAGCGTGGATGGTGTAGGGGTGAGCGTGGCTATTTTAGGGGTGAGCGTGGATGGTGTAAGGGTGAGCTTGGATGGTGTAGGAGTGAGCGTGGATGGTGTAGGGGTGAGCGTGGATGGTGTAGGGGTGAGTGTAGATGGTGTAGGGGGTGAGCGTGGAGGTTGTAAAGGTGAGCGTGGAGGTTGTAAAGGTGAGCGTGGATGGTGTAGGAGTGAGCGTGGATGTTGTAGGGGTGAGAGTGGATGGGGATGGGGTGGGCGTGGATGGTGTGGGGGGTGAGAGTGGATGGTGTCGGGGTGAGAGTGGATGGTGTCGGGGTGAGTATGGATGTAGGAGAGGTGAGCGTGGATGGTGTAGGGGTGAGCGTGGATGGTGTAGGGGTGAGCGTGGATGTTGCAGGAGTGAGCGTGGATGTTGTAGGAGTGAGCGTGGATGGTGTAGGGGTGAGCGTGGATGTTGTAGGAGTGAGAGTGGATGTTGTAGGGGTGGGCGTGGATGGTGTAGGGGTGAGAGTGGATGTTGTAAAGGTGAGGGTGGATGGTGTAGGGGTGAGCGTGGATGTTGTAGAAGTGAGCGTAGATGGTGTAGGAGTGAGGGTGGATGTTGTAGCGGTGAGAGTGGATGGTGTTGGGGTGAGGGTGGATGTTGTAGGGGTGAGCGTGGATGTTGTCGGGGTGAGGGTGGATGGTGTAGAGGTGAGTGTGGATGTTGTAGAGGTGAGCGTGGATGGTGTAGGGGTGAGCGTGGCTATTGTAGGGGTGAACGTGGATGGTGTAGGGGTGGGCTTGGATGGTGAAGGTGTGAGCGTGGCTGGTGTAGGAGTGAGCATGGATGGTGTAGGAATGAGCGTGGATGGTGTAGAGGTGAGCGTGGATGTTGTAGGGGTGAGAGTGGATGTTGTATGAGTGAGCATGGACGGTGTAGATGTGAGTGTGGATGGTATAGGGGAAAGCGTGGATGGTCTAGTGGCGAGCGTGGATGGTCTAGTGGTGAGCGTGGATGGTGTAGGGGTGAGCGTGGATGTTGTAGAGGTGAGCGTGGATGGTGTAGGGGTGAGCGTGGATGTTGTATGAGTGAGCATGGACGTTGTAGATGTGAGTGTAGATGGTATAGGGGAAAGCGTGGATGGTGTAGTGGTGAGTGTGGATGGTGTAGGGGTGAGCGTGGATGTTGTAGGGGTGAGCGTGGCTATTGTAGGGGTGAGCGTTGATGGTGTAGGGGTGAGAGTGGATGTTGCAGGAGTGAGCGTGGGTGTTGTAGGAGTAAACGTGGATGGTGTAGGGGTGAGCGTGGATGGTGTAGGGGTGAGCGTGGACGTTGTAAACGTGAGCATGGATGATGTAGGAGTGAGTGTAGATGGTGTAGGGGGTGAGCGTGGAGGTTGTAAAGGTGAGCATGGATGGTGTAGGAGTGAGCGTGGATGTTGTAGGGGTGAGAGTGAATGGGGTTGGGGTGGGCGTGGATGGTGTTGGGGTGAGTATGGATGTTGGCGAGGTGAGCATTGATGTTGCAGGTGTGAGCATGGATGTTGCAGGAGTGAGCGTGAATGTTGTAGGGGTGAGAGTGGATGTTGTAAAGGTGAGCGAGGATGGTGTAGGGGTGATAGTGGATGTTGTATGAGTGAGCATGGAAGGTGTAGAGGTGAGTGTGGATGGTATAGGGGAAAGCATGGATGGTGTAGTGGTGAGCGTGGATGGTGTAGGGGTGAGAGTGGATTTGGTGGGGGTGAGCGTGGATGTGGTAGGGGTGAGCGTGGAAGGTGTAGGGGTGAGCGTGGATGGTGTAGGAGTGAGCGTGGATGGTGTAGGGGTGAGCGTGGGTGGTGTAGGGGTGAGCGTGGATGGTGTAGGGGTGAGCGTGGATGGTGTAGGAGTGAGCGTGGATGGTGTAAGGGTGAGCGTGGATGTTGCAGGAGTTAGCATGGATTTTGTATGAGAGAGCGTGGATGTTGCCGGAGTGAGCGTGGGTGTTGTAGGCGTAAACGTGGATGGTGTAGGGGTGAGCGTGGATGGTGTAGGGGTCAGCGTGGACGTTGTAAAGGTGAGCATGGATGATGTAGGAGTGAGCGTAGATGGTGTAGGGGGTGAGCGTGGAGGTTGTAAATGTGAGCGTGGAGGTTGTAAAGGTGAGCGTGGATGGTGTAGGAGTGAGCGTGGATGTTGTAGGGGTGAGAGTGGATGGGGTTGGAGTGGGCGTGGATGTTGTCGGGGTGAGTATGGATGTTGGAGAGGTGAGCGTGGATGGTGTAGGGGTGAGAATGGATGTTGTATGAGTGAGCATGGACGGTGTAGATCTGAGTGTGGATGGTATAGGGGAAAGCGTGGATCGTGTAGTGGTGAGCGTGGATGGTGTAGGGGTGAGCGTGGATGTTGTAGAGGTGAGCGTGGATGGTGTAGGGGTGAGCGTGGCTATTGTAGGGGTGAGCGTGGATGGCGTAGGTGTGAGCGTGGATGTTGCAGGAGTGAGCGTGGATTTTGTATGAGAGAGCGTGGATGTTTAAGGAGCGAGTATGGTGTAGGGGTGAGCGTGGATGGTGTAGGGGTGAGCGTGGATGTTGCAGGAGTGAACGTGGGTGTTGTAGGAGTAAACGTGGATGGGGTAGGGGTGAGCGTGGATGGTGTAGGGGTCAGCGTGAACGTTGTAAAGGTGAGCATGGATGATGTAGGAGTGAGCGTAGATGGTGTAGGGGGTGAGCGTGGATGTTGCAGGGGTGAGCGTGGATATTGCAGGAGTGAGCGTGAATGTTGTAGGCGTGAGCGTGGATGGTGTAGGGGTGAGCGTGGCTATTTTAGGGGTGAGCGTGGATGGTGTAGGGGTGAGCTTGGATGGTGTAGGAGTGAGCGTGGATGGTGTACGGGTGAGCGTGGATGGTGTAGGGGTGAGTGTAGATGGTGTAGGGGGTGAGCGTGGAGGTTGTAAAGGTGAGCGTGGAGGTTGTAAAGGTGAGCGTGGATGGTGTAGGAGTGAGCGTGGATGTTGTAGGGGTGAAAGTGGATGGGGATGGGGTGGGCGTGGATGGTGTGGGGGGTGAGAGTGGATGGTGTCGGGGTGAGAGTGGATGGTGTCGGGGTGAGTATGGATGTAGGAGAGGTGAGCGTGGATGGTGTAGGGGTGAGCGTGGATGGTGTAGGGGTGAGCGTGGATGTTGCAGGAGTGAGTGTGGATGGTGTAGGGGTGAGAGTGGATGTTGTAAAGGTGAGCGTGGATGGTGTAGGGGTGAGAGTGGATGTTGTATGAGTGAGCATGGACGGTGTAGATGTGAGTGTGGATGGTATAGGGGAAAGCGTGGATGGTGTAGTGGTGAGCGTGGATGGTGTAGGGGTGAGCGTGGATGTTGTAGAGGCGAGCGTGGATGGTGTAAGGGTGAGCGTGGCTATTGTAGGGGTGAGCGTGGATGGTGTAGGGGTGAGCGTGGATGTTGCAGGAGTGAGCGTGGATTTTGTATGAGAGAGCGTGGATGTTGCAGGAGTGAGCGTGGCTGTTGTAGGAGTAAACGTGGATGGTGTAGGGGTGAGTGTGGATGGTGTAGGGGTGAGCGTGGATGTTGTAAAGGTGAGCATGGATGATGTAGGAGTGAGCGTAGATGGTTAGGGGGTGAGCGTGGATGTTGCAGGGGTGAGCGTGGATATTGCAGGAGTGAGCGTGAATGTTGTAGGGGTGAGCGTGGATGGTGTAGGGGTGAGCGTGGCTATTGTAGGGGTGAGCGTGGATGGTGTAGCGGTGAGCTTGGATGGTGTAGGAGTGAGCGTGGACGTTGTAAAGGTGAGCATGGATGATGTAGGAGTGAGCGTAGATGGTGTAGGGGGTGAGCGTGGGGGTTGTAAAGGTGAGCATGGATGGTGTAGGAGTGAGCGTGGATGTTGTAGGGGTGAGAGTGAATGGGGTTGGGTTGAGCGTGGATGGTGTTAGGGTGAGTGTGGATGTTGGCGAGGTGAGCGTGGATGTTGCAGGAGTGAGCGTGGGTGTTGTAGGAGTAAACGTGGATGGTGTAGGGGTGAGCGTGGATGGTGTAGGGGTGAGCATGGACTTTGTAAAGGTGAGCATGGATGGTGTAGGAGTGAGCGTGGACGTTCTGGGGGTTAGAGTGGATGGGGTTGGGGTGGGCGTGGATGGTGTTGGGGTGAGAGTGGATGGTGTCGGGGTGAGTATGGATGTTGGAGAGGCGAGCGTGGATGGTGTAGGGGTGAGAGTGGATGTTGTAAAGGTGAGGGTGGATGGTGTAGGGGTGAGCGTGGATGTTGTAGAAGTGAGCGTAGATGGTGTAGAAGTGAGGGTGGATGTTGTAGCGGTGAGCGTGGATGGTGTTGGGGTGAGGGTGGATGTTGTAGGGGTGAGCGTGGATGTTGTCGGGGTGAGGGTGGATGGTGTAGAGGTGAGTGTGGATGTTGTAGAGGTGAGCGTGGATGGTGTAGGGGTGAGCGTGGCTATTGTAGGGGTGAGCGTGGATGGTGTAGGGGTGAGCGTGGATGTTGCAGGAGTGAGCATGGATTTTGTATGAGAGAGCGTGGATGTTGAAGGCGTGAGTGTGGTTGGTGTAGGGGTGAGCGTGGATGTTGCCGGAGTGAGCGTGGGTGTTGTAGGAGAAAACGTGGATGGTGTAGGGGTGAGCGTGGATGGTGTAGGGGTGAGCGTGGACGTTGTAAAGGTGAGCATGGATGATGTAGGAGTGAGCGTAGATGGTGTAGGGGGTGAGTGTGGAGGTTGTAAAGGTGAGCGTGGAGGTTGTAAAGGTGAGCGTGGATGGTGTAGGAGTGAGCGTGGATGTTGTAGGGGTGAGAGTGGATGGGGTTGGAGTGGGCGTGGATGGTGTCGGGGTGAGTATGGATGTGGAGAGGTGAGCGTGGATGGTGTAGGGGTGAGAGTGGATGTTGTATGAGTGAGCATGGACGGTGTAGATGTGAGTGTGGATGGTATAGGGGAAAGCGTGGATGGTGTAGTGGTGAGCGTGGCTATTGTAGGGGTGAGCGTGGATGGTGTAGGTGTGAGCGTGGATGGTGTAGGGGTGAGCGTGGATGTTGCAGGAGTGAGCGTGGATTTTGTATGAGAGAGCGTGGATGTTTAAGGGGTGAGTGTGGATGGTGTAGGGGTGAGCGTGGATGGTGTAGGGGTGAGCGTGGATGTTGCAGGAGTGAGCGTGGATTTTGTATGAGAGAGCGTGGATGTTGCAGGAGTGAGCGTGGGTGTTGTAGGAGTAAACGTGGATGGTGTAGGGGTGAGCGTGGATGGTGTAGGGGTGAGCGTGGACGTTGTAAAGGTGAGCATGGATGATGTAGGAGTGAGTGTAGATGGTTAGGGGGTGAGCGTGGATGTTGCAGGGGTGAGCGTGGATATTGCAGGAGTGAGCGTGAATGTTGTAGGGGTGAGCATGGATGGTGTAGGGGTGAGCGTGGCTATTGTAGGGGTGAGCGTGGATGGTGTAGGGGTGAGCTTGGATGGTGTAGGAGTGAGCGTGGACGTTGTAAAGGTGAGCATGGATGATGTAGGAGTGAGCGTAGATGGTGTAGGGGGTGAGCGTGGGGGTTGTAAAGGTGAGCATGGATGGTGTAGGAGTGAGCGTGGATGTTGTAGGGGTGAGAGTGAATGGGGTTGGGGTGAGCGTGGATGGTGTTAGGGTGAGTGTGGATGTTGGCGAGGTGAGCGTGGATGTTGCAGGAGTGAGCGTGGGTGTTGTAGGAGTAAACGTGGATGGTGTAGGGGTGAGCGTGGATGGTGTAGGGGTGAGCATTGACTTTGTAAAGGTGAGCATGGATGGTGTAGGAGTGAGCGTGGATGTTGTAGGGGTTAGAGTGGATGGGTTTGGGGTGGGCGTGGATGGTGTTGGGGTGAGAGTGGATGGTGTCGGGGTGAGTATGGATGTTGGAGAGGCGAGCGTGGATGGTGTAGGGGTGAGAGTGGATGTTGTAAAGGTGAGGGTGGATGGTGTAGGGGTGAGCGTGGATGTTGTAGAAGTGAGCGTAGATGGTGTAGGAATGAGGGTGGATGTTGTAGCGGTGAGCGTGGATGGTGTTGGGGTGAGAGTGGATGTTGTAGGGGTGAGCGTGGATGTTGTCGGGGTGAGGGTGGATGGTGTAGAGGTGAGTGTGGATGTTGTAGAGGTGAGCGTGGATGGTGTAGGGGTGAGCGTGGCTATTGTAGGGGTGAGCGTGGATGGTGTAGGGGTGAGCGTGGATGTTGCAGGAGTGAGCATGGATTTTGTATGAGAGAGCGCGGATGTTGAAGGGGTGAGTGTGGTTGGTGTAGGGGTGAGCGTGGATGTTGCCGGAGTGAGCGTGGGTGTTGTAGGAGAAAACGTGGATGGTGTAGGGGTGAGCGTGGATGGTGTAGGGGTGAGCGTGGACGTTGTAAAGGTGAGCATGGATGATGTAGGAGTGAGCGTAGATGGTGTAGGGGTGAGTATGGATGTGGAGAGGTGAGCGTGGATGGTGTAGGGGTGAGAGTGGATGTTGTATGAGTGAGCATGGACGGTGTAGATGTGAGTGTGGATGGTATAGGGGAAAGCGTGGATGGTGTAGTGGTGAGCGTGGCTATTGTAGGGGTGAGCGTGGATGGTGTAGGTGTGAGCGTGGATGGTGTAGGGGTGAGCGTGGATGTTGCAGGAGTGAGCGTGGATTTTGTATGAGAGAGCGTGGATGTTTAAGGGGTGAGTGTGGATGGTGTAGGGGTGAGCGTGGATGGTGTAGGGGTGAGCGTGGATGTTGCAGGAGTGAGCGTGGATTTTGTATGAGAGAGCGTGGATGTTGCAGGAGTGAGCGTGGGTGTTGTAGGAGTAAACGTGGATGGTGTAGGGGTGAGCGTGGATGGTGTAGGGGTGAGCGTGGACGTTGTAAAGGTGAGCATGGATGATGTAGGAGTGAGTGTAGATGGTTAGGGGGTGAGCGTGGATGTTGCAGGGGTGAGCGTGGATATTGCAGGAGTGAGCGTGAATGTTGTAGGGGTGAGCATGGATGGTGTAGGGGTGAGCGTGGCTATTGTAGGGGTGAGCGTGGATGGTGTAGGGGTGAGCTTGGATGGTGTAGGAGTGAGCGTGGACGTTGTAAAGGTGAGCATGGATGATGTAGGAGTGAGCGTAGATGGTGTAGGGGGTGAGCGTGGGGGTTGTAAAGGTGAGCATGGATGGTGTAGGAGTGAGCGTGGATGTTGTAGGGGTGAGAGTGAATGGGGTTGGGGTGAGCGTGGATGGTGTTAGGGTGAGTGTGGATGTTGGCGAGGTGAGCGTGGATGTTGCAGGAGTGAGCGTGGGTGTTGTAGGAGTAAACGTGGATGGTGTAGGGGTGAGCGTGGATGGTGTAGGGGTGAGCATTGACTTTGTAAAGGTGAGCATGGATGGTGTAGGAGTGAGCGTGGATGTTGTAGGGGTTAGAGTGGATGGGTTTGGGGTGGGCGTGGATGGTGTTGGGGTGAGAGTGGATGGTGTCGGGGTGAGTATGGATGTTGGAGAGGCGAGCGTGGATGGTGTAGGGGTGAGAGTGGATGTTGTAAAGGTGAGGGTGGATGGTGTAGGGGTGAGCGTGGATGTTGTAGAAGTGAGCGTAGATGGTGTAGGAATGAGGGTGGATGTTGTAGCGGTGAGCGTGGATGGTGTTGGGGTGAGAGTGGATGTTGTAGGGGTGAGCGTGGATGTTGTCGGGGTGAGGGTGGATGGTGTAGAGGTGAGTGTGGATGTTGTAGAGGTGAGCGTGGATGGTGTAGGGGTGAGCGTGGCTATTGTAGGGGTGAGCGTGGATGGTGTAGGGGTGAGCGTGGATGTTGCAGGAGTGAGCATGGATTTTGTATGAGAGAGCGCGGATGTTGAAGGGGTGAGTGTGGTTGGTGTAGGGGTGAGCGTGGATGTTGCCGGAGTGAGCGTGGGTGTTGTAGGAGAAAACGTGGATGGTGTAGGGGTGAGCGTGGATGGTGTAGGGGTGAGCGTGGACGTTGTAAAGGTGAGCATGGATGATGTAGGAGTGAGCGTAGATGGTGTAGGGGGTGAGCGTGGAGGATGTAAAGGTGAGCGTGGAGGTTGTAAAGGTGAGCGTCGATGGTGTAGGAGTGAGCGTGGATGTTGTAGGGGTGAGAGTGGATGGGGTTGGAGTGGTCGTGGATGGTGTCGGGGTGAGTATGGATGTGGAGAGGTGAGCGTGGCTATTGTAGGGGTGAGCGTGGATGGTGTAGGTGTGAGAGTGGATGGTGTAGGGGTGAGCGTGAATGTTGCAGGAGTGAGCGTGGATTTTGTATGAGAGAGCGTGGATGTTTAAGGGGTGAGCGTGGATGGTGTAGGGGTGAGCGTGGATGTTGCAGGAGTGAGCGTGGATTTTGTATGAGAGAGCGTGGATGTTGCAGGAGTGAGCGTGGGTGTTGTAGGAGTAAACGTGGATGGTGTAGGGGTGAGTGTGGATGGTGTAGGGGTGAGCGCTGGACGTTGTAAAGGTGAGCATGGATGATGTAGGAGTGAGCGTAGATGGTTAGGGGGTGAGCGTGGATGTTGCAGGGGTGAGCGTGGATATTGCAGGAGTGAGCGTGAATGTTGTAGGGGTGAGCGTGGATGGTGTAGGGGTGAGCGTGGCTATTGTAGGGGTGAGCGTGGATGGTGTAGGGGTGAGCTTGGATGGTGTAGGAGTGAGCGTGGACGTTGTAAAGGTGAGCATGGATGATGCAGGAGTGAGCGTAGATGGTGTAGGGGGTGAGCGTGGGGGTTGTAAAGGTGAGCATGGATGGTGTAGGAGTGAGCGTGGATGTTGTAGGGGTGAGAGTGAATGGGGTTGGGGTGAGCGTGGATGGTGTTAGGGTGAGTGTGGATGTTGGCGAGGTGAGCGTGGATGTTGCAGGAGTGAGCGTGGGTGTTGTAGGAGTAAACGTGGATGGTGTAGGGGTGAGCGTGGATGGTGTAGGGGTGAGCATTGACTTTGTAAAGGTGAGCATGGATGGTGTAGGAGTGAGCGTGGATGTTGTAGGGGTTAGAGTGGATGGGGTTGGGGTGGGCGTGGATGGTGTTGGGGTGAGAGTGGATGGTGTCGGGGTGAGTATGGATGTTGGAGAGGCGAGCGTGGATGGTGTAGGGGTGAGAGTGGATGTTGTAAAGGTGAGGGTGGATGGTGTAGGGGTGAGCGTGGATGTTGTAGAAGTGAGCGTAGATGGTGTAGGAGTGAGGGTGGATGTTGTAGCGGTGAGCGTGGATGGTGTTGGGGTGAGGGTGGATGTTGTAGGGGTGAGCGTGGATGTTGTCGGGGTGAGGGTGGATGGTGTAGAGGTGAGTGTGGATGTTGTAGAGGTGAGCGTGGATGGTGTAGGGGTGAGCGTGGCTATTGTAAGGGTGAGCGTGGATGGTGTAGGGGTGAGCGTGGATGTTGCAGGAGTGAGCATGGATTTTGTATGAGAGAGCGTGGATGTTGAAGGGGTGAGTGTGGTTGGTGTAGGGGTGAGCGTGGATGTTGCCGGAGTGAGCGTGGGTGTTGTAGGAGAAAACGTGGATGGTGTAGGGGTGAGCGTGGATGGTGTAGCGGTGAGCGTGGACGTTGTAAAGGTGAGCATGGATGATGTAGGAGTGAGCGTAGATGGTGTAGGGGGTGAGTGTGGAGGTTGTAAAGGTGAGCGTGGAGGTTGTAAAGGTGAGCGTGGATGGTGTAGGAGTGAGCGTGGATGTTGTAGGGGTGAGAGTGGATGGGGTTGGAGTGGGCATGGATGGTGTCGGGGCGAGTATGGATGTTGGCGAGGTGAGCATTGATGTTGCAGGGGTGAGCGTGGATGTTGCAGGAGTGAGCGTGAATGTTGTAGGGGTGAGAGTGGATGTTGTAAAGGTGAGCGTGGATGGTGTAGGGGTGAGAGTGGATGTTGTATGAGTGAGCATGGAAGGTGTAGAGGTGAGTGTGGATGGTATAGGGGAAAGCATGGATGGTGTAGTGGTGAGCGTGGATGGTGTAGGGGTGAGAGTGGATTTGGTGGGGGTGAGCGTGGATGTGGTAGGGGTGAGCGTGGAAGGTGTAGGGGTGAGCGTGGATGGTGTAGGAGTGAGCGTGGATGGTGTAGGGGTGAGCGTGGGTGGTGTAGGGGTGAGCGTGGATGGTGTAGGGGTGAGCGTGGATGGTGTAGGAGTGAGCGTGGACATTGTAAAGGTGAGCGTGGACGGTGTAGGGGTGAGCGTGGACGTTGTAGGGGTGAACGTAGATGTTGTAGGGGTGAGCGGGGATGTTGTAGGGGTGAGGGTGGATGTTGTAGCGGTGAGCGTGGATGGTGTTGGGGTGAGGGTGGATGTTGTAGGGGTGAGCGTGGATGTTGTAGGGGTGAGCGTGGATGGTGTAAGGGTGAGCGTGGATGTTGCAGGAGTTAGCATGGATTTTGTATGAGAGAGCGTGGATGTTGTAGGGGTGAGTGTGGATGGTGAAGGGGTGAGCGTGGATGTTGCCGGAGTGAGCGTGGGTGTTGTAGGCGTAAACGTGGATGGTGTAGGGCTGAGCGTGGATGGTGTAGGGGTCAGCGTGGACGTTGTAAAGGTGAGCATGGATGATGTAGGAGTGAGCGTAGATGGTGTAGGGGGTGAGCGTGGAGGTTGTAAATGTGAGCGTGGAGGTTGTAAAGGTGAGCGTGGATGGTGTAGGAGTGAGCGTGGATGTTGTAAGGGTGAGAGTGGATGGGGTTGGAGTGGGCGTGGATGTTGTCAGGGTGAGTATGGATGTTGGAGAGGTGAGCGTGGATGGTGTAGGGGTGAGAGTGGATGTTGTATGAGTGAGCATGGACGGTGTAGATGTGAGTGTGGATGGTATAGGGGAAAGCGTGGATGGTGTAGTGGTGAGCGTGGATGGTGTAGGGGTGAGCGTGGATGTTGTAGAGGTGAGCGTGGATGGTGTAGGGGTGAGCGTGGCTATTGTAGGGGTGAGCGTGGATGGCGTAGGTGTGAGCGTGGATGTTGCAGGAGTGAGCGTGGATTTTGTATGAGAGAGCGTGGATGTTTAAGGAGCGAGTATGGTGTAGGGGTGAGCGTGGATGGTGTAGGGGTGAGCGTGGATGGTGTAGGAGTGAGCGTGGATGGTGTAGGGGTGAGCGTGGGTGGTGTAGGGGTGAGCGTGGATGGTGTAGGGGTGAGCGTGGATGGTGTAGGAGTGAGCGTGGACATTGTAAAGGTGAGCGTGGACGGTGTAGGGGTGAGCGTGGACGTTGTAGGGGTGAACGTAGATGTTGTAGGGGTGAGCGGGGATGTTGTAGGGGTGAGGGTGGATGTTGTAGCGGTGAGCGTGGATGGTGTTGGGGTGAGGGTGGATGTTGTAGGGGTGAGCGTGGATGTTGTAGGGGTGAGCGTGGATGGTGTAAGGGTGAGCGTGGATGTTGCAGGAGTTAGCATGGATTTTGTATGAGAGAGCGTGGATGTTGTAGGGGTGAGTGTGGATGGTGAAGGGGTGAGCGTGGATGTTGCCGGAGTGAGCGTGGGTGTTGTAGGCGTAAACGTGGATGGTGTAGGGCTGAGCGTGGATGGTGTAGGGGTCAGCGTGGACGTTGTAAAGGTGAGCATGGATGATGTAGGAGTGAGCGTAGATGGTGTAGGGGGTGAGCGTGGAGGTTGTAAATGTGAGCGTGGAGGTTGTAAAGGTGAGCGTGGATGGTGTAGGAGTGAGCGTGGATGTTGTAGGGGTGAGAGTGGATGGGGTTGGAGTGGGCGTGGATGTTGTCAGGGTGAGTATGGATGTTGGAGAGGTGAGCGTGGATGGTGTAGGGGTGAGAGTGGATGTTGTATGAGTGAGCATGGACGGTGTAGATGTGAGTGTGGATGGTATAGGGGAAAGCGTGGATGGTGTAGTGGTGAGCGTGGATGGTGTAGGGGTGAGCGTGGATGTTGTAGAGGTGAGCGTGGATGGTGTAGGGGTGAGCGTGGCTATTGTAGGGGTGAGCGTGGATGGCGTAGGTGTGAGCGTGGATGTTGCAGGAGTGAGCGTGGATTTTGTATGAGAGAGCGTGGATGTTTAAGGAGCGAGTATGGTGTAGGGGTGAGCGTGGATGGTGTAGGGGTGAGCGTGGATGGTGTAGGAGTGAGCGTGGATGGTGTAGGGGTGAGCGTGGGTGGTGTAGGGGTGAGCGTGGATGGTGTAGGGGTGAGCGTGGATGGTGTAGGAGTGAGCGTGGACATTGTAAAGGTGAGCGTGGACGGTGTAGTGGTGAGCGTGGACGTTGTAGGGGTGAACGTAGATGTTGTAGGGGTGAGCGGGGATGTTGTAGGGGTGAGGGTGGATGTTGTAGCGGTGAGCGTGGATGGTGTTGGGGTGAGGGTGGATGTTGTAGGGGTGAGCGTGGATATTGCAGGAGTGAGCGTGAATGTTGTAGGCGTGAGCGTGGATGGTGTAGGGGTGAGCGTGGATGTTGCAGGGGTGAGCGTGGATATTGCAGGAGTGAGCGTGAATGTTGTAGGCGTGAGCGTGGATGGTGTAGGGGTGAGCGTGGCTATATTAGGGGTGAGCGTGGATGGTGTAAGGGTGAGCTTGGATGGTGTAGGAGTGAGCTTGGATGGTGTAGGGGTGAGCGTGGATGGTGTAGGGGTGAGTGTAGATGGTGTAGGGGGTGAGCGTGGAGGTTGTAAAGGTGAGCGTGGAGGTTGTAAAGGTGAGCGTGGATGGTGTAGAAGTGAGCGTGGATGTTGTAGGGGTGAGAGTGGATGGGGATGGGGTGGGCGTGGATGGTGTGGGGGGTGAGAGTGGATGGTGTCGGGGTGAGAGTGGATGGTGTCGGGGTGAGTATGGATGTAGGAGAGGTGAGCGTGGATGGTGTAGGGGTGAGCGTGGATGGTGTAGGGGTGAGCGTGGATGTTGCAGGAGTGAGCGTGGATGTTGTAGGAGTGAGCGTGGATGGTGTAGGGGTGAGCGTGGATGTTGTAGGAGTGAGAGTGGATGTTGTAGGGGTGGGCGTGGATGGTGTAGGGGTGAGAGTGGATGTTGTAAAGGTGAGGGTGGATGGTGTAGGGGTGAGCGTGGATGTTGTAGAAGTGAGCATAGATGGTGTAGGAGTGAGGGTGGATGTTGTAGCGGTGAGAGTGGATGGTGTTGGGGTGAGGGTGGATGTTGTAGGGGTGAGCGTGGATGTTGTCGGGGTGAGGGTGGATGGTGTAGAGGTGAGTGTGGATGTTGTAGAGGTGAGCGTGGATGGTGTAGGGGTGAGCGTGGCTATTGTAGGGGTGAACGTGGATGGTGTAGGGGTGGGCATGGATGGTGAAGGTGTGAGCGTGGCTGGTGTAGGAGTGAGCGTGGCTGGTGTAGGAATGAGCGTGGATGGTGTAGGGGTGAGCGTGGATGTTGTAGGGGTGAGAGTGGATGTTGTATGAGTGAGCATGGACGGTGTAGATGTGAGTGTGGATGGTATAGGGGAAAGCGTGGATGGTCTAGTGGCGAGCATGGATGGTCTAGTGGTGAGCGTGGATGGTGTAGGGGTGAGCGTGGATGTTGTAGAGGTGAGCGTGGATGGTGTAGGGGTGAGCGTGGATGTTGCAGGAGTGAGCGTGGGTGTTGTAGGAGTAAACGTGGATGGTGTAGGGGTGAGCGTGGATGGTGTAGGGGTGAGCGTGGACGTTGTAAACGTGAGCATGGATGATGTAGGAGTGAGTGTAGATGGTGTAGGGGGTGAGCGTGGAGGTTGTAAAGGTGAGCATGGATGGTGTAGGAGTGAGCGTGGATGTTGTAGGGGTGAGAGTGAATGGGGTTGGGGTGGGCGTGGATGGTGTTGGGGTGAGTATGGATGTTGGCGAGGTGAGCATTGATGTTGCAGGTGTGAGCGTGGATGTTGCAGGAGTGAGCGTGAATGTTGTAGGGGTGAGAGTGGATGTTGTAAAGGTGAGCGTGGATGGTGTAGGGGTGAGAGTGGATGTTGTATGAGTGAGCATGGAAGGTGTAGAGGTGAGTGTGGATGGTATAGGGGAAAGCATGGATGGTGTAGTGGTGAGCGTGGATGGTGTAGGGGTGAGAGTGGATTTGGTGGGGGTGAGCGTGGATGTGGTAGGGGTGAGCGTGGAAGGTGTAGGGGTGAGCGTGGATGGTGTAGGAGTGAGCGTGGATGGTGTAGGGGTGAGCGTGGGTGGTGTAGGGGTGAGCGTGGATGGTGTAGGGGTGAGCGTGGATGGTGTAGGAGTGAGCGTGGACATTGTAAAGGTGAGCGTGGACGTTGTAGGGGTGAACGTAGATGTTGTAGGGGTGAGCGGGGATGTTGTAGGGGTGAGGGTGGATGTTGTAGCGGTGAGCGTGGATGGTGTTGGGGTGAGGGTGGATGTTGTAGGGGTGAGCGTGGATGTTGTAGGGGTGAGCGTGGATGGTGTAAGGGTGAGCGTGGATGTTGCAGGAGTTAGCATGGATTTTGTATGAGAGAGCGTGGATGTTGTAGAGGTGAGTGTGGATGGTGAAGGGGTGAGCGTGGATGTTGCCGGAGTGAGCGTGGGTGTTGTAGGCGTAAACGTGGATGGTGTAGGGGTGAGCGTGGATGGTGTAGGGGTGAGCGTGGACGTTGCAAAGGTGAGCATTGATGATGTAGGATTGAGCGTAGATGGTGTAGGGGGTGAGCGTGGATGTTGCAGGGGTGAGCGTGGATATTGCAGGAGTGAGCGTGAATGTTGTAGGCGTGAGCGTGGATGGTGTAGGGGTGAGCGTGGCTATTTTAGGGGTGAGCGTGGATGGTGTAAGGGTGAGCTTGGATGGTGTAGGAGTGAGCGTGGATGGTGTAGGGGTGAGCGTGGATGGTGTAGTGGTGAGTGTAGATGGTGTAGGGGGTGAGCGTGGAGGTTGTAAAGGTGAGCGTGGAGGTTGTAAAGGTGAGCGTGGATGGTGTAGGAGTGAGCGTGGATGTTGTAGGGGTGAGAGTGGATGGGGATGGGGTGGGCGTGGATGGTGTGGGGGGTGAGAGTGGATGGTGTCGGGGTGAGAGTGGATGGTGTCGGGGTGAGTATGGATGTAGGAGAGGTGAGCGTGGATGGTGTAGGGGTGAGCGTGGATGGTGTAGGGGTGAGCGTGGATGTTGCAGGAGTGAGCGTGGATGTTGTAGGAGTGAGCGTGGATGGTGTAGGGGTGAGCGTGGATGTTGTAGGAGTGAGAGTGGATGTTGTAGGGGTGGGCGTGGATGGTGTAGGGGTGAGAGTGGATGTTGTAAAGGTGAGGGTGGATGGTGTAGGGGTGAGCGTGGATGTTGTAGAAGTGAGCGTAGATGGTGTAGGAGTGAGGGTGGATGTTGTAGCGGTGAGAGTGGATGGTGTTGGGGTGAGGGTGGATGTTGTAGGGGTGAGCGTGGATGTTGTCGGGGTGAGGGTGGATGGTGTAGAGGTGAGTGTGGATGTTGTAGAGGTGAGCGTGGATGGTGTAGGGGTGAGCGTGGCTATTGTAGGGGTGAACGTGGATGGTGTAGGGGTGGGCTTGGATGGTGAAGGTGTGAGCGTGGCTGGTGTAGGAGTGAGCGTGGATGGTGTAGGAATGAGCGTGGATGGTGTAGGGGTGAGCGTGGATGTTGTAGGGGTGAGAGTGGATGTTGTATGAGTGAGCATGGACGGTGTAGATGTGAGTGTGGATGGTATAGGGGAAAGCGTGGATGGTCTAGTGGCGAGCGTGGATGGTCTAGTGGTGAGCGTGGATGGTGTAGGGGTGAGCGTGGATGTTGTAGAGGTGAGCGTGGATGGTGTAGGGGTGAGCGTGGATGTTGTATGAGTGAGCATGGACGTTGTAGATGTGAGTGTAGATGGTATAGGGGAAAGCGTGGATGGTGTAGTGGTGAGTGTGGATGGTGTAGGGGTGAGCGTGGATGTTGTAGGGGTGAGCGTGGCTATTGTAGGGGTGAGCGTTGATGGTGTAGGGGTGAGCGTGGATGTTGCAGGAGTGAGCGTGGGTGTTGTAGGAGTAAACGTGGATGGTGTAGGGGTGAGCGTGGATGGTGTAGGGGTGAGCGTGGACGTTGTAAACGTGAGCATGGATGATGTAGGAGTGAGTGTAGATGGTGTAGGGGGTGAGCATGGAGGTTGTAAAGGTGAGCATGGATGGTGTAGGAGTGAGCGTGGATGTTGTAGGGGTGAGAGTGAATGGGGTTGGGGTGGGCGTGGATGGTGTTGGGGTGAGTATGGATGTTGGCGAGGTGAGCATTGATGTTGCAGGTGTGAGCGTGGATGTTGCAGGAGTGAGCGTGAATGTTGTAGGGGTGAGAGTGGATGTTGTAAAGGTGAGCGTGGATGGTGTAGGGGTGAGAGTGGATGTTGTATGAGTGAGCATGGAAGGTGTAGAGGTGAGTGTGGATGGTATAGGGGAAAGCATGGATGGTGTAGTGGTGAGCGTGGATGGTGTAGGGGTGAGAGTGGATTTGGTGGGGGTGAGCGTGGATGTGGTAGGGGTGAGCGTGGAAGGTGTAGGGGTGAGCGTGGATGGTGTAGGAGTGAGCGTGGATGGTGTAGGGGTGAGCGTGGGTGGTGTAGGGGTGAGCGTGGATGGTGTAGGGGTGAGCGTGGATGGTGTAGGAGTGAGCGTGGACATTGTAAAGGTGAGCGTGGACGGTGTAGGGGTGAGCGTGGACGTTGTAGGGGTGAACGTAGATGTTGTAGGGGTGAGCGGGGATGTTGTAGGGGTGAGGGTGGATGTTGTAGCGGTGAGCGTGGATGGTGTTGGGGTGAGGGTGGATGTTGTAGGGGTGAGCGTGGATGTTGTAGGGGTGAGCGTGGATGGTGTAAGGGTGAGCGTGGATGTTGCAGGAGTTAGCATGGATTTTGTATGAGAGAGCGTGGATGTTGTAGAGGTGAGTGTGGATGGTGAAGGGGTGAGCGTGGATGTTGCCGGAGTGAGCGTGGGTGTTGTAGGCGTAAACGTGGATGGTGTAGGGGTGAGCGTGGATGGTGTAGGGGTGAGCGTGGACGTTGCAAAGGTGAGCATTGATGATGTAGGATTGAGCGTAGATGGTGTAGGGGGTGAGCGTGGATGTTGCAGGGGTGAGCGTGGATATTGCAGGAGTGAGCGTGAATGTTGTAGGCGTGAGCGTGGATGGTGTAGGGGTGAGCGTGGCTATTTTAGGGGTGAGCGTGGATTGTGTAAGGGTGAGCTTGGATGGTGTAGGAGTGAGCATGGATGGTGTAGGGGTGAGCGTGGATGGTGTAGTGGTGAGTGTAGATGGTGTAGGGGGTGAGCGTGGAGGTTGTAAAGGTGAGCGTGGAGGTTGTAAAGGTGAGCGTGGATGGTGTAGGAGTGAGCGTGGATGTTGTAGGGGTGAGAGTGGATGGGGATGGGGTGGGCGTGGATGGTGTGGGGGGTGAGAGTGGATGGTGTCGGGGTGAGAGTGGATGGTGTCGGGGTGAGTATGGATGTAGGAGAGGTGAGCGTGGATGGTGTAGGGGTGAGCGTGGATGGTGTAGGGGTGAGCGTGGATGTTGCAGCAGTGAGCGTGGATGTTGTAGGAGTGAGCGTGGATGGTGTAGGGGTGAGCGTGGATGTTGTAGGAGTGAGAGTGGATGTTGTAGGGGTGGGCGTGGATGGTGTAGGGGTGAGAGTGGATGTTGTAAAGGTGAGGGTGGATGGTGTAGGGGTGAGCGTGGATGTTGTAGAAGTGAGCGTAGATGGTGTAGGAGTGAGGGTGGATGTTGTAGCGGTGAGAGTGGATGGTGTTGGGGTGAGGGTGGATGTTGTAGGGGTGAGCGTGGATGTTGTCGGGGTGAGGGTGGATGGTGTAGAGGTGAGTGTGGATGTTGTTGAGGTGAGCGTGGATGGTGTAGGGGTGAGCGTGGCTATTGTAGGGGTGAACGTGGATGGTGTAGGGGTGGGCTTGGATGGTGAAGGTGTGAGCGTGGCTGGTGTAGGAGTGAGCGTGGATGGTGTAGGAATGAGCGTGGATGGTGTAGGGGTGAGCGTGGATGTTGTAGGGGTGAGAGTGGATGTTGTATGAGTGAGCATGGACGGTGTAGATGTGAGTGTGGATGGTATAGGGGAAAGCGTGGATGGTCTAGTGGCGAGCGTGGATGGTCTAGTGGTGAGCGTGGATGGTGTAGGGGTGAGCGTGGATGTTGTAGAGGTGAGCGTGGATGGTGTAGGGGTGAGCGTGGATGTTGTATGAGTGAGCATGGACGTTGTAGATGTGAGTGTAGATGGTATAGGGGAAAGCGTGGATGGTGTAGTGGTGAGTGTGGATGGTGTAGGGGTGAGCGTGGATGTTGTAGGGGTGAGCGTGGCTATTGTAGGGGTGAGCGTTGATGGTGTAGGGGTGAGCGTGGATGTTGCAGGAGTGAGCGTGGGTGTTGTAGGAGTAAACGTGGATGGTGTAGGGGTGAGCGTGGATGGTGTAGGGGTGAGCGTGGACGTTGTAAACGTGAGCATGGATGATGTAGGAGTGAGTGTAGATGGTGTAGGGGGTGAGCATGGAGGTTGTAAAGGTGAGCATGGATGGTGTAGGAGTGAGCGTGGATGTTGTAGGGGTGAGAGTGAATGGGGTTGGGGTGGGCGTGGATGGTGTTGGGGTGAGTATGGATGTTGGCGAGGTGAGCATTGATGTTGCAGGTGTGAGCGTGGATGTTGCAGGAGTGAGCGTGAATGTTGTAGGGGTGAGAGTGGATGTTGTAAAGGTGAGCGTGGATGGTGTAGGGGTGAGAGTGGATGTTGTATGAGTGAGCATGGAAGGTGTAGAGGTGAGTGTGGATGGTATAGGGGAAAGCATGGATGGTGTAGTGGTGAGCGTGGATGGTGTAGGGGTGAGAGTGGATTTGGTGGGGGTGAGCGTGGATGTGGTAGGGGTGAGCGTGGAAGGTGTAGGGGTGAGCGTGGATGGTGTAGGAGTGAGCGGGGATGGTGTAGGGGTGAGCGTGGGTGGTGTAGGGGTGAGCGTGGATGGTGTACGGGTGAGCGTGGATGGTGTAGGAGTGAGCGTGGACATTGTAAAGGTGAGCGTGGACGGTGTAGGGGTGAGCGTGGACGTTGTAGGGGTGAACGTAGATGTTGTAGGGGTGAGCGGGGATGTTGTAGGGGTGAGGGTGGATGTTGTAGCGGTGAGCGTGGATGGTGATGGGGTGAGGGTGGATGTTGTAGGGGTGAGCGTGGATGTTGTAGGGGTGAGCGTGGATGGTGTAAGGGTGAGCGTGGATGTTGCAGGAGTTAGCATGGATTTTGTATGAGAGAGCGTGGATGTTGTAGGGGTGAGTGTGGATGGTGAAGGGGTGAGCGTGGATGTTGCCGGAGTGAGCGTGGGTGTTGTAGGCGTAAACGTGGATGGTGTAGGGGTGAGCGTGGATGGTGTAGGGGTCAGCGTGGACGTTGTAAAGGTGAGCATGGATGATGTAGGAGTGAGCGTAGATGGTGTAGGGGGTGAGCGTGGAGGTTGTAAATGTGAGCGTGGAGGTTGTAAAGGTGAGCGTGGATGGTGTAGGAGTGAGCGTGGATGTTGTAGGGGTGAGAGTGGATGGGGTTGGAGTGGGCGTGGATGTTGTCGGGGTGAGTATGGATGTTGGAGAGGTGAGCGTGGATGGTGTAGGGGTGAGAGTGGATGTTGTATGAGTGAGCATGGACGGTGTAGATCTGAGTGTGGATGGTATAGGGGAAAGCGTGGATCGTGTAGTGGTGAGCGTGGATGGTGTAGGGGTGAGCGTGGATGTTGTAGAGGTGAGCGTGGATGGTGTAGGGGTGAGCGTGGCTATTGTAGGGGTGAGCGTGGATGGCGTAGGTGTGAGCGTGGATGTTGCAGGAGTGAGCGTGGATTTTGTATGAGAGAGCGTGGATGTTTAAGGAGCGAGTATGGTGTAGGGGTGAGCGTGGATGGTGTAGGGGTGAGCGTGGATGTTGCAGGAGTGAACGTGGGTGTTGTAGGAGTAAACGTGGATGGGGTAGGGGTGAGCGTGGATGGTGTAGGGGTCAGCGTGAACGTTGTAAAGGTGAGCATGGATGATGTAGGAGTGAGCGTAGATGGTGTAGGGGGTGAGCGTGGATGTTGCAGGGGTGAGCGTGGATATTGCAGGAGTGAGCGTGAATGTTGTAGGCGTGAGCGTGGATGGTGTAGGGGTGAGCGTGGCTATTTTAGGGGTGAGCGTGGATGGTGTAGGGGTGAGCTTGGATGGTGTAGGAGTGAGCGTGGATGGTGTACGGGTGAGCGTGGATGGTGTAGGGGTGAGTGTAGATGGTGTAGGGGGTGAGCGTGGAGGTTGTAAAGGTGAGCGTGGAGGTTGTAAAGGTGAGCGTGGATGGTGTAGGAGTGAGCGTGGATGTTGTAGGGGTGAGAGTGGATGGGGATGGGGTGGGCGTGGATGGTGTGGGGGGTGAGAGTGGATGGTGTCGGGGTGAGAGTGGATGGTGTCGGGGTGAGTATGGATGTAGGAGAGGTGAGCGTGGATGGTGTAGGGGTGAGCGTGGATGGTGTAGGGGTGAGCGTGGATGTTGCAGGAGTGAGCGTGGATGTTGTAGGAGTGAGCGTGGATGGTGTAGGGGTGAGAGTGGATGTTGTAAAGGTGAGTGTGGATGGTGTAGGGGTGAGAGTGGATGTTGTATGAGTGAGCATGGACGGTGTAGATGTGAGTGTGGATGGTATAGGGGAAAGCGTGGATGGTGTAGTGGTGAGCGTGGATGGTGTAGGGGTGAGCGTGGATTTTGTAGAGGCGAGCGTGGATGGTGTAAGGGTGAGCGTGGATTTTGTAGAGGCGAGCGTGGACGGTGTAGGGGTGAGCGTGGACGTTGTAGGGGTGAACGTAGATGTTGTAGGGGTGAGCGGGGATGTTGTAGGGGGGAGGGTGGATGTTGTAGCGGTGAGCGTGGATGGTGTTGGGGTGAGGGTGGATGTTGTAGGGGTGAGCGTGGATGTTGTAGGGGTGAGCGTGGATGGTGTAAGGGTGAGCGTGGATGTTGCAGGAGTTAGCATGGATTTTGTATGAGAGAGCGTGGATGTTGTAGAGGTGAGTGTGGATGGTGAAGGGGTGAGCGTGGATGTTGCCGGAGTGAGCGTGGGTGTTGTAGGCGTAAACGTGGATGGTGTAGGGGTGAGCGTGGATGGTGTAGGGGTGAGCGTGGACGTTGCAAAGGTGAGCATTGATGATGTAGGATTGAGCGTAGATGGTGTAGGGGGTGAGCGTGGATGTTGCAGGGGTGAGCGTGGATATTGCAGGAGTGAGCGTGAATGTTGTAGGCGTGAGCGTGGATGGTGTAGGGGTGAGCGTGGCTATTTTAGGGGTGAGCGTGGATGGTGTAAGGGTGAGCTTGGATGGTGTAGGAGTGAGCGTGGATGGTGTAGGGGTGAGCGTGGATGGTGTAGTGGTGAGTGTAGATGGTGTAGGGGGTGAGCGTGGAGGTTGTAAAGGTGAGCGTGGAGGTTGTAAAGGTGAGCGTGGATGGTGTAGGAGTGAGCGTGGATGTTGTAGGGGTGAGAGTGGATGGGGATGGGGTGGGCGTGGATGGTGTGGGGGGTGAGAGTGGATGGTGTCGGGGTGAGAGTGGATGGTGTCGGGGTGAGTATGGATGTAGGAGAGGTGAGCGTGGATGGTGTAGGGGTGAGCGTGGATGGTGTAGGGGTGAGCGTGGATGTTGCAGGAGTGAGCGTGGATGTTGTAGGAGTGAGCGTGGATGGTGTAGGGGTGAGCGTGGATGTTGTAGGAGTGAGAGTGGATGTTGTAGGGGTGGGCGTGGATGGTGTAGGGGTGAGAGTGGATGTTGTAAAGGTGAGGGTGGATGGTGTAGGGGTGAGCGTGGATGTTGTAGAAGTGAGCGTAGATGGTGTAGGAGTGAGGGTGGATGTTGTAGCGGTGAGAGTGGATGGTGTTGGGGTGAGGGTGGATGTTGTAGGGGTGAGCGTGGATGTTGTCGGGGTGAGGGTGGATGGTGTAGAGGTGAGTGTGGATGTTGTAGAGGTGAGCGTGGATGGTGTAGGGGTGAGCGTGGCTATTGTAGGGGTGAACGTGGATGGTGTAGGGGTGGGCTTGGATGGTGAAGGTGTGAGCGTGGCTGGTGTAGGAGTGAGCGTGGATGGTGTAGGAATGAGCGTGGATGGTGTAGGGGTGAGCGTGGATGTTGTAGGGGTGAGAGTGGATGTTGTATGAGTGAGCATGGACGGTGTAGATGTGAGTGTGGATGGTATAGGGGAAAGCGTGGATGGTCTAGTGGCGAGCGTGGATGGTCTAGTGGTGAGCGTGGATGGTGTAGGGGTGAGCGTGGATGTTGTAGAGGTGAGCGTGGATGGTGTAGGGGTGAGCGTGGATGTTGTATGAGTGAGCATGGACGTTGTAGATGTGAGTGTAGATGGTATAGGGGAAAGCGTGGATGGTGTAGTGGTGAGTGTGGATGGTGTAGGGGTGAGCGTGGATGTTGTAGGGGTGAGCGTGGCTATTGTAGGGGTGAGCGTTGATGGTGTAGGGGTGAGCGTGGATGTTGCAGGAGTGAGCGTGGGTGTTGTAGGAGTAAACGTGGATGGTGTAGGGGTGAGCGTGGATGGTGTAGGGGTGAGCGTGGACGTTGTAAACGTGAGCATGGATGATGTAGGAGTGAGTGTAGATGGTGTAGGGGGTGAGCATGGAGGTTGTAAAGGTGAGCATGGATGGTGTAGGAGTGAGCGTGGATGTTGTAGGGGTGAGAGTGAATGGGGTTGGGGTGGGCGTGGATGGTGTTGGGGTGAGTATGGATGTTGGCGAGGTGAGCATTGATGTTGCAGGTGTGAGCGTGGATGTTGCAGGAGTGAGCGTGAATGTTGTAGGGGTGAGAGTGGATGTTGTAAAGGTGAGCGTGGATGGTGTAGGGGTGAGAGTGGATGTTGTATGAGTGAGCATGGAAGGTGTAGAGGTGAGTGTGGATGGTATAGGGGAAAGCATGGATGGTGTAGTGGTGAGCGTGGATGGTGTAGGGGTGAGAGTGGATTTGGTGGGGGTGAGCGTGGATGTGGTAGGGGTGAGCGTGGAAGGTGTAGGGGTGAGCGTGGATGGTGTAGGAGTGAGCGTGGATGGTGTAGGGGTGAGCGTGGGTGGTGTAGGGGTGAGCGTGGATGGTGTAGGGGTGAGCGTGGATGGTGTAGGAGTGAGCGTGGACATTGTAAAGGTGAGCGTGGACGGTGTAGGGGTGAGCGTGGACGTTGTAGGGGTGAACGTAGATGTTGTAGGGGTGAGCGGGGATGTTGTAGGGGTGAGGGTGGATGTTGTAGCGGTGAGCGTGGATGGTGATGGGGTGAGGGTGGATGTTGTAGGGGTGAGCGTGGATGTTGTAGGGGTGAGCGTGGATGGTGTAAGGGTGAGCGTGGATGTTGCAGGAGTTAGCATGGATTTTGTATGAGAGAGCGTGGATGTTGTAGGGGTGAGTGTGGATGGTGAAGGGGTGAACGTGGATGTTGCCGGAGTGAGCGTGGGTGTTGTAGGCGTAAACGTGGATGGTGTAGGGGTGAGCGTGGATGGTGTAGGGGTCAGCGTGGACGTTGTAAAGGTGAGCATGGATGATGTAGGAGTGAGCGTAGATGGTGTAGGGGGTGAGCGTGGAGGTTGTAAATGTGAGCGTGGAGGTTGTAAAGGTGAGCGTGGATGGTGTAGGAGTGAGCGTGGATGTTGTAGGGGTGAGAGTGGATGGGGTTGGAGTGGGCGTGGATGTTGTCGGGGTGAGTATGGATGTTGGAGAGGTGAGCGTGGATGGTGTAGGGGTGAGAGTGGATGTTGTATGAGTGAGCATGGACGGTGTAGATCTGAGTGTGGATGGTATAGGGGAAAGCGTGGATCGTGTAGTGGTGAGCGTGGATGGTGTAGGGGTGAGCGTGGATGTTGTAGAGGTGAGCGTGGATGGTGTAGGGGTGAGCGTGGCTATTGTAGGGGTGAGCGTGGATGGCGTAGGTGTGAGCGTGGATGTTGCAGGAGTGAGCGTGGATTTTGTATGAGAGAGCGTGGATGTTTAAGGAGCGAGTATGGTGTAGGGGTGAGCGTGGATGGTGTAGGGGTGAGCGTGGATGTTGCAGGAGTGAACGTGGGTGTTGTAGGAGTAAACGTGGATGGGGTAGCGGTGAGCGTGGATGGTGTAGGGGTCAGCGTGAACGTTGTAAAGGTGAGCATGGATGATGTAGGAGTGAGCGTAGATGGTGTAGGGGGTGAGCGTGGATGTTGCAGGGGTGAGCGTGGATATTGCAGGAGTGAGCGTGAATGTTGTAGGCGTGAGCGTGGATGGTGTAGGGGTGAGCGTGGCTATTTTAGGGGTGAGCGTGGATGGTGTAGGGGTGAGCTTGGATGGTGTAGGAGTGAGCGTGGATGGTGTACGGGTGAGCGTGGATGGTGTAGGGGTGAGTGTAGATGGTGTAGGGGGTGAGCGTGGAGGTTGTAAAGGTGAGCGTGGAGGTTGTAAAGGTGAGCGTGGATGGTGTAGGAGTGAGCGTGGATGTTGTAGGGGTGAGAGTGGATGGGGATGGGGTGGGCGTGGATGGTGTGGGGGGTGAGAGTGGATGGTGTCGGGGTGAGAGTGGATGGTGTCGGGGTGAGTATGGATGTAGGAGAGGTGAGCGTGGATGGTGTAGGGGTGAGCGTGGATGGTGTAGGGGTGAGCGTGGATGTTGCAGGAGTGAGCGTGGATGTTGTAGGAGTGAGCGTGGATGGTGTAGGGGTGAGAGTGGATGTTGTAAAGGTGAGTGTGGATGGTGTAGGGGTGAGAGTGGATGTTGTATGAGTGAGCATGGACGGTGTAGATGTGAGTGTGGATGGTATAGGGGAAAGCGTGGATGGTGTAGTGGTGAGCGTGGATGGTGTAGGGGTGAGCGTGGATTTTGTAGAGGCGAGCGTGGATGGTGTAAGGGTGAGCGTGGCTATTGTAGGGGTGAGCGTGGATGGTGTAGGGGTGAGCGTGGATGTTGCAGGAGTGAGCGTGGATTTTGTATGAGAGAGCGTGGATGTTGCAGGAGTGAGCGTGGCTGTTGTAGGAGTAAACGTGGATGGTGTAGGGGTGAGTGTGGATGGTGTAGGGGTGAGCGTGGATGTTGTAAAGGTGAGCATGGATGATGTAGGAGTGAGCGTAGATGGTTAGGGGGTGAGCGTGGATGTTGCAGGGGTGAGCGTGGATATTGCAGGAGTGAGCGTGAATGTTGTAGGGGTGAGCGTGGATGGTGTAGGGGTGAGCGTGGCTATTGTAGGGGTGAGCGTGGATGGTGTAGCGGTGAGCTTGGATGGTGTAGGAGTGAGCGTGGACGTTGTAAAGGTGAGCATGGATGATCTAGGAGTGAGCGTAGATGGTGTAGGGGGTGAGCGTGGGGGTTGTAAAGGTGAGCATGGATGGTGTAGGAGTGAGCGTGGATGTTGTAGAGGTGAGAGTGAATGGGGTTGGGGTGAGCGTGGATGGTGTTAGGGTGAGTGTGGATGTTGGCGAGGTGAGCGTGGATGTTGCAGGAGTGAGCGTGGGTGTTGTAGGAGTAAACGTGGATGGTGTAGGGGTGAGCGTGGATGGTGTAGGGGTGAGCATGGACTTTGTAAAGGTGAGCATGGATGGTGTAGGAGTGAGCGTGGATGTTCTAGGGGTGAGAGTGGATGGGGTTGGGGTGGGCGTGGATGGTGTTGGGGTGAGAGTGGATGGTGTCGGGGTGAGTATGGATGTTGGAGAGGCGAGCGTGGATGGTGTAGGGGTGAGAGTGGATGTTGTAAAGGTGAGGGTGGATGGTGTAGGGGTGAGCGTGGATGTTGTAGAAGTGAGCGTAGATGGTGTAGAAGTGAGGGTGGATGTTGTAGCGGTGAGCGTGGATGGTGTTGGGGTGAGGGTGGATGTTGTAGGGGTGAGCGTGGATGTTGTCGGGGTGAGGGTGGATGGTGTAGAGGTGAGTGTGGATGTTGTAGAGGTGAGCGTGGATGGTGTAGGGGTGAGCGTGGCTATTGTAGGGGTGAGCGTGGATGGTGTAGGGGTGAGCGTGGATGTTGCAGGAGTGAGCATGGATTTTGTATGAGAGAGCGTGGATGTTGAAGGCGTGAGTGTGGTTGGTGTAGGGGTGAGCGTGGATGTTGCCGGAGTGAGCGTGGGTGTTGTAGGAGAAAACGTGGATGGTGTAGGGGTGAGCGTGGATGGTGTAGGGGTGAGCGTGGACGTTGTAAAGGTGAGCATGGATGATGTAGGAGTGAGCGTAGATGGTGTAGGGGGTGAGCGTGGAGGTTGTAAAGGTGAGCGAGGAGGTTGTAAAGGTGAGCGTGGATGGTGTAGGAGTGAGCGTGGATGTTGTAGGGGTGAGAGTGGATGGGGTTGGAGTGGGCGTGGATGGTGTCGGGGTGAGTATGGATGTGGAGAGGTGAGCGTGGATGGTGTAGGGGTGAGAGTGGATGTTGTATGAGTGAGCATGGACGGTGTAGATGTGAGTGTGGATGGTATAGGGGAAAGCGTGGATGGTGTAGTGGTGAGCGTGGCTATTGTAGGGGTGAGCGTGGATGGTGTAGGTGTGAGTGTGGATGGTGTAGGGGTGAGCGTGGATGTTGCAGGAGTGAGCGTGGATTTTGTATGAGAGAGCGTGGATGTTTAAGGGGTGAGTGTGGATGGTGTAGGGGTGAGCGTGGATGGTGTAGGGGTGAGCGTGGATGTTGCAGGAGTGAGCGTGGATTTTGTATGAGAGAGCGTGGATGTTGCAGGAGTGAGCGTGGGTGTTGTAGGAGTAAACGTGGATGGTGTAGGGGTGAGCGTGGATGGTGTAGGGGTGAGCGTGGACGTTGTAAAGGTGAGCATGGATGATGTAGGAGTGAGTGTAGATGGTTAGGGGGTGAGCGTGGATGTTGCAGGGGTGAGCGTGGATATTGCAGGAGTGAGCGTGAATGTTGTAGGGGTGAGCATGGATGGTGTAGGGGTGAGCGTGGCTATTGTAGGGGTGAGCGTGGATGGTGTAGGGGTGAGCTTGGATGGTGTAGGAGTGAGCGTGGACGTTGTAAAGGTGAGCATGGATGATGTAGGAGTGAGCGTAGATGGTGTAGGGGGTGAGCGTGGGGGTTGTAAAGGTGAGCATGGATGGTGTAGGAGTGAGCGTGGATGTTGTAGGGGTGAGAGTGAATGGGGTTGGGGTGAGCGTGGATGGTGTTAGGGTGAGTGTGGATGTTGGCGAGGTGAGCGTGGATGTTGCAGGAGTGAGCGTGGGTGTTGTAGGAGTAAACGTGGATGGTGTAGGGGTGAGCGTGGATGGTGTAGGGGTGAGCATTGACTTTGTAAAGGTGAGCATGGATGGTGTAGGAGTTTGCGTGGATGTTGTAGGGGTTAGAGTGGATAGGTTTGGGGTGGGCGTGGATGGTGTTGGGGTGAGAGTGGATGGTGTCGGGGTGAGTATGGATGTTGGAGAGGCGAGCGTGGATGGTGTAGGGGTGAGAGTGGATGTTGTAAAGGTGAAGGTGGATGGTGTAGGGGTGAGCGTGGATGTTGTAGAAGTGAGCGTAGATGGTGTAGGAGTGAGGGTGGATGTTGTAGCGGTGAGCGTGGATGGTGTTGGGGTGAGGGTGGATGTTGTAGGGGTGAGTGTGGATGTTGTCGGGGTGAGGGTGGATGGTGTAGAGGTGAGTGTGGATGTTGTAGAGGTGAGCGTGGATGGTGTAGGGGTGAGCGTGGCTATTGTAAGGGTGAGCGTGGATGGTGTAGGAGTGAGCGTGGATGTTGTAGGGGTGAGAGTGGATGGGGTTGGAGTGGGCATGGATGGTGTCGGGGTGAGTATGGATGTTGGCGAGGTGAGCATTGATGTTGCAGGGGTGAGCGTGGATGTTGCAGGAGTGAGCGTGAATGTTGTAGGGGTGAGAGTGGATGTTGTAAAGGTGAGCGTGGATGGTGTAGGGGTGAGAGTGGATGTTGTATGAGTGAGCATGGAAGGTGTAGAGGTGAGTGTGGATGGTATAGGGGAAAGCATGGATGGTGTAGTGGTGAGCGTGGATGATGTAGGGGTGAGAGTGGATTTGGTGGGGGTGAGCGTGGATGTGGTAGGGGTGAGCGTGGAAGGTGTAGGGGTGAGCGTGGATGGTGTAGGAGTGAGCGTGGATGGTGTAGGGGTGAGCGTGGGTGGTGTAGGGGTGAGCGTGGATGGTGTAGGAGTGAGCGTGGACATTGTAAAGGTGAGCGTGGACGGTGTAGGGGTGAGCGTGGACGTTGTAGGGGTGAACGTAGATGTTGTAGGGGTGAGCGGGGATGTTGTAGGGGTGAGGGTGGATGTTGTAGCGGTGAGCGTGGATGGTGTTGGGGTGAGGGTGGATGTTATAGGGGTGAGCGTGGATGTTGTAGGGGTGAGGGTGGATGGTGTAAGGGTGAGCGTGGATGTTGCAGGAGTTAGCATGGATTTTGTATGAGAGAGCGTGGATGTTGTAGGGGTGAGTGTGGATGGTGAAGGGGTGAGCGTGGATGTTGCCGGAGTGAGCGTGGGTGTTGTAGGCGTAAACGTGGATGGTGTAGGGGTGAGCGTGGATGGTGTAGGGGTCAGCGTGGACGTTGTAAAGGTGAGCATGGATGATGTAGGAGTGAGCGTAGATGGTGTAGGGGGTGAGCGTGGAGGTTGTAAATGTGAGCGTGGAGGTTGTAAAGGTGAGCGTGGATGGTGGAGGAGTGAGCGTGGATGTTGTAGGGGTGAGAGTGGATGGGGTTGGGGTGGGCGTGGATGGTGTGGGGGGTGAGAGTGGATGGTGTCGGGGTGAGAGTGGATGGTGTCGGGGTGAGTATGGATGTAGGAGAGGTGAGCGTGGATCGTGTAGGGGTGAGCGTGGATGGTGTAGGGGTGAGCGTGGATGTTGCAGGAGTGAGCGTGGATGTTGTAGGAGTGAGCGTGGATGGTGTAGGGGTGAGAGTGGATGTTGTAGGAGTAAACGTGGATGGTGTAGGGGTGAGTGTGGATGGTGTAGGGGTGAGCGTGGACGTTGTAAAGGTGAGCATGGATGATGTAGGAGTGAGCGTAGATGGTTAGGGGGTGAGCGTGGATGTTGCATGGGTGAGCGTGGATATTGCAGGAGTGAGCGTGAATGTTGTAGGGGTGAGCGTGGATGGTGTAGGGGTGAGCGTGGCTATTGTAGGGGTGAGCGTGGATGGTGTAGGGGTGAGCTTGGATGGTGTAGGAGTGAGCGTGGACGTTGTAAAGGTGAGCATGGATGATGTAGGAGTGAGCGTAGATGGTGTAGGGGGTGAGCGTGGGGGTTGTAAAGGTGAGCATGGATGGTGTAGGAGTGAGCGTGGATGTTGTAGGGGTGAGAGTGAATGGGGTTGGGGTGAGCGTGGATGGTGTTAGGGTGAGTGTGGATGTTGGCGAGGTGAGCGTGGATGTTGCAGGAGTGAGCGTGGGTGTTGTAGGAGTAAACGTGGATGGTATAGGGGTGAGCGTGGATGGTGTAGGGGTGAGCATGGACTTTGTAAAGGTGAGCATGGATGGTGTAGGAGTGAGCGTGGATGTTGTAGGGGTTAGAGTGGATGGGGTTGGGGTGGGCATGGATGGTGTTGGGGTGAGAGTGGATGGTGTCGGGGTGAGTATGGATGTTGGAGAGGCGAGCGTGGATGGTGTAGGGGTGAGAGTGGATGATGTAAAGGTGAGGGTGGATGGTGTAGGGGTGAGCGTGGATGTTGTAGAAGTGAGCGTAGATGGTGTAGGAATGAGGGTGGATGTTGTAGCGGTGAGCGTGGATGGTGTTGGGGTGAGGGTGGATGTTGTAGGGGTGAGCGTGGATGTTGTCGGGGTGAGGGTGGATGGTGTAGAGGTGAATGTGGATGTTGTAGAGGTGAGCGTGGATGGTGTAGGGGTGAGCGTGGCTATTGTAGGGGTGAGCGTGGATGGTGTAGGGGTGAGCGTGGATGTTGCAGGAGTGAGCATGGATTTTGTATGAGAGAGCGTGGATGTTGAAGGGGTGAGTGTGGTTGGTGTAGGGGTGAGCGTGGATGTTGCCGGAGTGAGCGTGGGTGTTGTAGGAGAAAACGTGGATGGTGTAGGGGTGAGCGTGGATGGTGTAGGGGTGAGCGTGGACGTTGTAAAGGTGAGCATGGATGATGTAGGAGTGAGCGTAGATGGTGTAGGGGGTGAGCGTGGAGGATGTAAAGGTGAGCGTGGAGGTTGTAAAGGTGAGCGTCGATGGTGTAGGAGTGAGCGTGGATGTTGTAGGGGTGAGAGTGGATGGTGTAGGGGTGAGCGTGAATGTTGCAGGAGTGAGCGTGGATTTTGTATGAGAGAGCGTGGATGTTTAAGGGGTGAGCGTGGATGGTGTAGGGGTGAGCGTGGATGTTGCAGGAGTGAGCGTGGATTTTGTATGAGAGAGCGTGGATGTTGCAGGAGTGAGCGTGGGTGTTGTAGGAGTAAACGTGGATGGTGTAGGGGTGAGTGTGGATGGTGTAGGGGTGAGCGCTGGACGTTGTAAAGGTGAGCATGGATGATGTAGGAGTGAGCGTAGATGGTTAGGGGGTGAGCGTGGATGTTGCAGGGGTGAGCGTGGATATTGCAGGAGTGAGCGTGAATGTTGTAGGGGTGAGCGTGGATGGTGTAGGGGTGAGCGTGGCTATTGTAGGGGTGAGCGTGGATAGTGTAGGGGTGAGCTTGGATGGTGTAGGAGTGAGCGTGGATGTTGTAAAGGTGAGCATGGATGATGTAGGAGTGAGCGTAGATGGTGTAGGGGGTGAGCGTGGGGGTTGTAAAGGTGAGCATGGATGGTGTAGGAGTGAGCGTGGATGTTGTAGGGGTGAGAGTGAATGGGGTTGGGGTGAGCGTGGATGGTGTTAGGGTGAGTGTGGATGTTGGCGAGGTGAGCGTGGATGTTGCAGGAGTGAGCGTGGGTGTTGTAGGAGTAAACGTGGATGGTGTAGGGGTGAGCGTGGATGGTGTAGGGGTGAGCATTGACTTTGTAAAGGTGAGCATGGATGGTGTAGGAGTGAGCGTGGATGTTGTAGGGGTTAGAGTGGATGGGGTTGGGGTGGGCGTGGATGGTGTTGGGGTGAGAGTGGATGGTGTCGGGGTGAGTATGGATGTTGGAGAGGCGAGCGTGGATGGTGTAGGGGTGAGAGTGGATGTTGTAAAGGTGAGGGTGGATGGTGTAGGGGTGAGCGTGGATGTTGTAGAAGTGAGCGTAGATGGTGTAGGAGTGAGGGTGGATGTTGTAGCGGTGAGCGTGGATGGTGTTGGGGTGAGGGTGGATGTTGTAGGGGTGAGCGTGGATGTTGTCGGGGTGAGGGTGGATGGTGTAGAGGTGAGTGTGGATGTTGTAGAGGTGAGCGTGGATGGTGTAGGGGTGAGCGTGGCTATTGTAAGGGTGAGCGTGGATGGTGTAGGGGTGAGCGTGGATGTTGCAGGAGTGAGCATGGATTTTGTATGAGAGAGCGTGGATGTTGAAGGGGTGAGTGTGGTTGGTGTAGGGGTGAGCGTGGATGTTGCCGGAGTGAGCGTGGGTGTTGTAGGAGAAAACGTGGATGGTGTAGGGGTGAGCGTGGATGGTGTAGCGGTGAGCGTGGACGTTGTAAAGGTGAGCATGGATGATGTAGGAGTGAGCGTAGATGGTGTAGGGGGTGAGTGTGGAGGTTGTAAAGGTGAGCGTGGAGGTTGTAAAGGTGAGCGTGGATGGTGTAGGAGTGAGCGTGGATGTTGTAGGGATGAGAGTGGATGGGGTTGGAGTGGGCATGGATGGTGTCGGGGCGAGTATGGATGTTGGCGAGGTGAGCATTGATGTTGCAGGGGTGAGCGTGGATGTTGCAGGAGTGAGCGTGAATGTTGTAGGGGTGAGAGTGGATGTTGTAAAGGTGAGCGTGGATGGTGTAGGGGTGAGAGTGGATGTTGTATGAGTGAGCATGGAAGGTGTAGAGGTGAGTGTGGATGGTATAGGGGAAAGCATGGATGGTGTAGTGGTGAGCGTGGATGGTGTAGGGGTGAGAGTGGATTTGGTGGGGGTGAGCGTGGATGTGGTAGGGGTGAGCGTGGAAGGTGTAGGGGTGAGCGTGGATGGTGTAGGGGTGAGCGTGGGTGGTGTAGGGGTGAGCGTGGATGGTGTAGGGGTGAGCGTGGATGGTGTAGGAGTGAGCGTGGACATTGTAAAGGTGAGCGTGGACGGTGTAGGGGTGAGCGTGGACGTTGTAGGGGTGAACGTAGATGTTGTAGGGGTGAGCGGGGATGTTGTAGGGGTGAGGGTGGATGTTGTAGCGGTGAGCGTGGATGGTGTTGGGGTGAGGGTGGATGTTGTAGGGGTGAGCGTGGATGTTGTAGGGGTGAGCGTGGATGGTGTAAGGGTGAGCGTGGATGTTGCAGGAGTTAGCATGGATTTTGTATGAGAGAGCGTGGATGTTGTAGGGGTGAGTGTGGATGGTGAAGGGGTGAGCGTGGATGTTGCCGGAGTGAGCGTGGGTGTTGTAGGCGTAAACGTGGATGGTGTAGGGGTGAGCGTGGATGGTGTAGGGGTCAGCGTGGACGTTGTAAAGGTGAGCATGGATGATGTAGGAGTGAGCGTAGATGGTGTAGGGGGTGAGCATGGAGGTTGTAAATGTGAGCGTGGAGGTTGTAAAGGTGAGCGTGGATGGTGTAGGAGTGAGCGTGGATGTTGTAGGGGTGAGAGTGGATGGGGTTGGAGTGGGCGTGGATGTTGTCGGGGTGAGTATGGATGTTGGAGAGGTGAGCGTGGATGGTGTAGGGGTGAGAGTGGATGTTGTATGAGTGAGCATGGACGGTGTAGATGTGAGTGTGGATGGTATAGGGGAAAGCGTGGATGGTGTAGTGGTGATCGTGGATGGTGTAGGGGTGAGCGTGGATGTTGTAGAGGTGAGCGTGGATGGTGTAGGGGTGAGCGTGGCTATTGTAGCGGTGAGCGTGGATGGCGTAGGTGTGAGCGTGGATGTTGCAGGAGTGAGCGTGGATTTTGTATGAGAGAGCGTGGATGTTTAAGGAGCGAGTATGGTGTAGGGGTGAGCGTGGATGGTGTAGGGGTGAGCGTGGATGTTGCAGGAGTGAACGTGGGTGTTGTAGGAGTAAACGTGGATGGGGTAGGGGTGAGCGTGGATGGTGTAGGGGTGAGCGTGGACGTTGTAAAGGTGAGCATTGATGATGTAGGAGTGAGCGTAGATGGTGTAGGGGGTGAGCGTGGATGTTGCAGGGGTGAGCGTGGATATTGCAGGAGTGAGCGTGAATGTTGTAGGCGTGAGCGTGGATGGTGGAGGGGTGAGCGTGGCTATTTTAGGGGTGAGCGTGGATGGTGTAGGGTGAGCTTGGATGGTGTAGGAGTGAGCGTGGATGGTGTTGGGGTGAGCGTGGATGGTGTAGGGGTGAGTGTAGATGGTGTAGGGGGTGAGCGTGGAGGTTGTAAAGGTGAGCGTGGAGGTTGTAACGGTGAGCGTGGATGGTGTAGGAGTGAGCGTGGATGTTGTAGGGGTGAGAGTGGATGGGGATGGGGTGGGCGTGGATGGTGTGGGGGGTGAGAGTGGATGGTGTCGGGGTGAGAGTGGATGGTGTCGGGGTGAGTATGGATGTAGGAGAGGTGAGCGTGGATGGTGTAGGGGTGAGCGTGGATGGTGTAGGGGTGAGCGTGGATGTTGCAGGAGTGAGCGTGGATGTTGTAGGAGTGAGCGTGGATGGTGTAGGGGTGAGAGTGGATGTTGTAAAGGTGAGCGTGGATGGTGTAGGGGTGAGAGTGGATGTTGTATGAGTGAGCATGGACGGTGTAGATGTGAGTGTGGATGGTATAGGGGAAAGCGTGGATGGTGTAGTGGTGAGCGTGGATGGTGTAGGGGTGAGCGTGGATGTTGTAGAGGCGAGCGTGGATGGTGTAAGGGTGAGCGTGGCTATTGTAGGGGTGAGCGTGGATGGTGTAGGGGTGAGCGTGGATGTTGCAGGAGTGAGCGTGGATTTTGTATGAGAGAGCGTGGATGTTGCAGGAGTGAGCGTGGGTGTTGTAGGAGTAAACGTGGATGGTGTAGGGGTGAGTGTGGATGGTGTAGGGGTGAGCGTGGACGTTGTAAAGGTGAGCATGGATGATGTAGGAGTGAGCGTAGATGGTGTAGGGGGTGAGCGGGGAGGTTGTGAAGGTGAGCATCCATCCACGCTTTCCCCTATACCATCCACACTCACATCTACACCGTCCATGCTCACTCATACAACATCCACTCTCACCCCTACACCATCCACGCTCACCTCTCCAACATCCATACTCACCCCGACAACATCCACGCTCACCCCTACACCATCCACGCTCACCCCTACACCATCCACGCTCACCCCTACACCATCCACGCTCACTCCTACACCATCCACGCTCACCCCTACCACATCCACGCTCACCCCCACCAAATCCACTCTCACCCCTACACCATCCACGCTCACCACTACACCATCCATGCTTTCCCCTATACCATCCACACTCACCTCTACACCGTCCATGCTCACTCATACAATATCCACTCTCACCCCTACACCATCCACGCTCACCTTTACAACATCCACTCTCACCCATACAACATCCACGCTCACCCCTGCAACATCAATGCTCACCTCGCCAACATCCACACTCACCCCAACACCATCCACGAACACCCCAACCCCATTCACTCTCACCCCTACAACATCCACGCTCACTCCTACACCATCCACGCTCACCCCTACACCATCCACGCTCACCCCTACAATAGCCACGCTCACCCCTACAACATCCACGCTCACCCCTACACCATCCACACTCACCACTACACCATCCACGCTTTCCCCTATACCATCCACACTCACATCTACACCGTCCATGCTCACTCATACAACATCCACTCTCACCCCTACACCATCCACGCTCACCTTTACAACATCCACTCTCACCCCTACACCATCCACGCTCACCCCTACAACATCCACGCTCACTCCTACACCATCCACGCTCACCCCTACACCATCCACGCTCACCTCTCCAACATCCATACTCACCCCGACACCATCCACTCTCACCCCTACAACCTCCACGCTCACTCCTACATCATCCATGCTCACTCCTACACCATCCACGCTCACTCCTACACCATCCACGCTCACTCCTACATCATCCATGCTCACTTTTACAAAGTCCACGCATAAACGTGGATGGTCTAGGGGTGAGCATGGACGGTGTAGAGGTGAGTGTGGATGGTATAGGGGAAAGCATGGGTGGTGTAGGGATGAGTGTGGACGTTGTAAAGGTGAGCATGGATGATGTAGGAGTGAGCGTAGATGGTGTAGGGGGTGAGCATGGAGGTTGTAAAGGTGAGCGTGGATGTTGCAGGGGTGAGCGTGGATGTTGCAGGGGTGAGCGTGGATGGTGTAGGGGTAAGAGTGGATGGTATAGGGGAAAGTATGGATGGTGTAGTGGTGAGCGTGGATGGTGAAGTGGTGAGCGTGGATGGTGTAGGGGAGAGCGTGGATGATGTAGGGGTGAGCGTGCAGCTCCAAAGCTTTGGAATGCTTTGCCTTTGCTAAAAAGATCATCAGAGTCGTTGGGTATATTTAAGTGTCTTGAAAACTCACCTCTTTAAACTGGCCTTTACCCCTTAGTTCTGGCCGTTTACTCAGCTGGTTCTGTTAATTTCCTGCTTTCCATACACATGACACATTGGGATCTATGGATGAAATGCACCTTACAAATGTAAATTATGACTGCCTACAGATACAGTATCACCAAATACATTGTATAATAGCCATAATAATCATAACCATAGTAATGAAGATGATGATGACAACAATTTAAGTCAACCACTGTAGGACATCGTATTCTGTAGGGTCCTCCCGACTCTACACACACAGCCCACACACCCAAGCGTGTGCCCCCCACTCTACAAGCAGCCCGCAGGGTGCCCCCCACTCTCAGTGAGTATAAAAGTGTAGGTGTGAATCAAAATGAAATACCGCTAATCCACGTGAACGAGTTGGTAATCCACTGCGCGAGGTTTTAACTTCACCACGCGTCGCTACCTCGCGACACGAGGCCAGCACCCACAATGTCGAGAACGGCACACGGAGCCTGATCACGGGGCGGAGTGATTCTCGGCAGTGCGCACTCGCGAACGTGCGGGGCGGTTTACTCCGACAAATAGTCCGGTCTACCGCGCGTGGTCCTCGGGAGCGGTGGGGCGGAGTCGGTCAGAGGGGGGGTTGGGGGTTGTTGCGTTGTTGCCGATGTTTGTGTGCACACACACACACGTGTATGTATATATACATACACGTGTGTGTGTGTATTTTACGTGTGAAAGCTTGGGTAATCCATCATCCAACAGTGGATTGAACATGGCAGCTGCGAATGATGATCTGTGGCGGTCGGTGAATAAGGACACCCGCTGAAGTTAGCGGTGGCCGGATATTGAACTCATGTCACTGGATTCATGGTGCAGTGTTGCTATCCGCTGCGCCACCAGTCCACCTCATACAAAGACTTTCGGCTCGCAGTAACGATTATCTGAAACAATTCCGGGCGTCCCCTAGGTCGACTCTGCCTCAAGTGGGTACCTGGTGCGGTGTGTAAACATCGCCAATAGGAAGACAAAGGTGTCCAGGCGTGGTCCTGGCCACAACATACCCTCGTGCGCCGCTCCGGCCTTCAGAGCTGCTCGCTAGTAACACTTCCCCGAACAGTCTGTTAAGGCTATGCAGGGGGGCCTTTGTGTTTGTGGTTACAGTGCCATCGATGAGCTCCTCCGACAGGCGAGGCTGCGTTGCCCAAGCAGCTTCTGTTTGGCCGGATAGAAGGGGGCTAAACGAACGCGGCACAGCCTCGAGAAGAGCCGGGCCAATGTGGTACAGGAGGATGTGGAGCTGAGACTTGACGATAACCGCTACCAGCAGGGGTGTCAAGATCGTGAAGGAGGCGACTGGGAACTTGGAGGCGTTCGCTCTTCAGCAACAATGGAGGGCAGAGAGGCGACGCTCACAACAACGCACGGAGCGCCGCGTGGATAAAACGCAGACAATTGGCCCAATCACGTGACCTCGAAGTGCACCAAGCCTGGCACAAGCGTGGTGGTAACGTCACCTCTTTTTGCGCATATGAAGTTTGAATGATCACCATCTGTTCCTCAGAGACTGAGTAAGTAAGTACCTGGTGCGGTGTGTAACCACTGGGCCACCGTTCCACTCACACATTCATACAAATCTGGCATCACAGGCACCAGAATGTAAGACGCACCCTAGATGGGTGGTGTGTCACATGGTGGGGAGATGGTTGGGTAGGTGTGTGTGAGTGAGTGTCGTGCTGCGCTATGAACCCGGCGACCGCGTTCGATTCTCACGGTCAACACCTGTGACGATTATTTAATCGGTGCTAGGCCTCGCATAGGTCGACTCAGCCTCAAATGAGTACGTGGTGTTTTCTGTAAATATCGACACTTTTTACACATCGTTACTGGGAGACAAAGGGGGTCGGGCGTGGTGCTACCCACCTACCCCTACTGTACCGTGCCGGTATTCATAGGTGCTCGCTAACAGTACCTACCCCAACATTCTGTTGAGGCTACACGGGGGATCTTTGTCTTTGTTTGTCAGTGTGGGAAGCAGTGGTGCAACGGTTGGCGCGCAACGATCCCGGCGATCCGAGATCGCTCATTGGTCAGTGGAGTCGTGACGTTGCACTAAGGGAGCGCGCTGATTGGTCGGCAGCGTGCACTGGGCTCGATGGCTGGGGACGTGGATTGTATCATTGCAGAATGCCGCGTCACGGTCATGTGGCGATGAGCTGCTTTGGTGTCCTGAAGCGATGCTGCTTCCTCAAGCAAATTGAGTGAAGCTGCCTGGAATCAATGTATCATTGTAATGAATACGGTATTATATTTGGCACATTCAACATTATGATGAAATTAGGAGACGCAACAAATAATTAAAAGTGTGAGGTTCCTCAATAATCTGGATTTTGATTAAATAAATATGTATTGTACTTTGTCACTGGAGATTTCCCACGTCAGTCCTTTGTTGAAAATGTTTAAACATGTTTGACTTACAATATGTGACATGCATTTGTAGGGGATGTCCGAGCCATCCTCACACACTCGCACCACACAGACACACAATCTCCGCACTCAACATCGCACACACCAATCACACGCTAAGGAATACACGAGAAAGGGGTCAAGGGTTAAAGGGCGCTGACGTCACACGCACGCGGCGTGCTCGACAGAGACGTGGATTAGGAAGGGGGTGGAGTTGGAGGGTTTAAAGGGGGCGCGGTGAGACGCGTGTTCGGGGTTGGTTTGAGGAACGAGTGTGGCTGTGGTTTGAAGAATAAAGAAGTGCTTTACCAGTCTCCGACTCCTCTTCACATTCAACATCAAAGCAATACACTGTAATTATTCTGTTTGGTTACGAATCATTAATTTAAACGCAGCAGCCTTTGTTTCACTTTTTGCACTAAGTGGGTGGCTCTGAAAAGAGCCTTTGTGGTGGAGTGAATCGCGCGTGGCCCGAGCGGATTCACTTCTTTGACTTCGTAGCATTGGACTTGGCCGGACTCTTCAGCACCTTCTTGGTCTCGACAGCTAACTTCAACTTATTGGGACTCTTGGACGCCTTGGCAGCTTTTTTGCTTCCATGGGAGAGTTCCAGGAAAGCAAAGAAGCAGCGGAAGTGGGGTCGAAAGTGATGGTTGGGGGTGAGGCGGATAGTGATGGTGCAGGTTCAGGCGGATAGTGACGGTGGGTTTGGGTGGATAGTGAAAGTAGGGGGTGGGGTGGAGGGTGGTGTGGTGGAGGGTGGGGTGGCGGGGTGGGGTGGAGGGTGGTGTGGTGGGGTGGCGGAGTGGTGTGGTGGGGTGGAGTGTTGTGGTGGGGTGAAGGGTGGTGTGGTGGCATGGAGGGTGGTGTGGCGTGGTGGAGTGGAGGGTAGTGTGGTGGGGTGGAGGCTGGTGTGGTGGGGTGGAGGGTGGTGTGGCGGGGTGGAGGGTGGTGTGGCGTGGTGGAGTGGAGGGTGGTGTGGTGGGGTGGGGTGGAGGGTGGTGTGGTGGGGTGGGGTGGAGGGTGGTGTGGCGTGGTGGAGTGGAGGGTGGTGTGGCGTGGTGGAGTGGAGGGTGGTGTGGCGTGGTGGAGTGGAGGGTAGTGTGGAGGGGTGGGGTGGAGGGTGGTGTGGTGGGGTGGGGTGGAGGGTGGTGTGGCGGAATGGAGGGTGGTGTGGCGAGGTGGAGGGTGGTGGGGTGGGGTGGAGGGTGGTGTGGCGAGGTGGGGTGGAGGGTGGTGTGGCGGGGTGGGGCGGAGGGTGGTGTGGCGGGGTGGGGCGGAGGGTGGTGTGGCGGGGTGGGGTGGAGGGTGGTGTGGCAAAGTGGGGCGGAGGGTGGTGTGGCGGAGTGGGGTGGAGTGTGGTGTCGCGTGGTGGGGTGGAGGGTGGTGTGGTGGTGGGGTGGAGGGTGGTGGGGTGGAGGGTGGTGGGGTGGAGGGTGGTGGGGTGGAGGGTGGTGGTGTGGAGGGTGGTGGGGAGTGGGGCACATCGTCATGGTGTGGGGTGAGGAGCATCGTGTTGGTTGAGGATGAGGAGTATAGTGATGGTGGAGAGTTAGGCGGATAGTGATGGTGTTTCAAGTTTCATTTATTTAGGTATAGCCCTGTGAGCCATGCGGCTCTTAAGTCGGGTGCAACCGCAACCAACAAAATATGAATACAGAACATCCCAAAGCGACGACGCGCAACAGAAACATCCTGGAACAGTGGTTCTTAACCTGGGTTCGATCGAACCCCAGGGGTTCGGTGAGTCGATCTCAGGGGTTCGGCAGAGCCCCCGCCACGGAGGTCCGGACACACTTGAATTATTGTGTAAATTTGTGATGACACACACGGCCCGCTTGGCCATCACTGGCTGCAGATGATCATGCTACACTGCTTGGCCAATCAGCGCTGCGGGGAATTTAGTGCGTACTCAGTAGTCAACGTGTGACTGTTGTTGTCGTACGTCGTGTGATTTCTTTAATATTTTATCCATACTAACTATGTCGGGCAAAAGAAAAAAGTGGTCGGACGAATATGTACAACATGGATTCTCATGTATCACGGAACGTGATGGGAGTGAGCGTCCTATCTGCATGATTTGCAACGCAAGTTGAGCAACTCTAGTCTTGCACCGGCAAAACTAAAGGAACACTTCTTGAAGCTGCATGGAGACGGGGAATACAAGAACACAACACTTGCTGAATTCAGGGTGAAGAGAGCCAGATTCGATGAAAGGGCCACTCTGCCTGCTCTTGGATTTGTACCTGTTAACAAACCGATCCTGACAGCATCGTACGAAGTTGCTTACCTGATCGCAAAGCAGGGCAAGCCACACACCATTGGTGAAACACTTGTGAAACCAGCTGCATTAAAGATGGCGAATCTGATACTCGGAACAGCGGCCGAAGGTAAATTATCCCAAATTCCCCTTTCAAATGACCCCGTCAGTGACAGAATAGAAGACATGAGTAAAGACATCTTGGCTCAAGTAGTCGCGGATCTGATTTCAAGCCCGGCAAAATTCAGCCTTCAACTCGACGAAACCACAGACGTTTCTGATCTAAGCCAGCTTGCTGTTTTTGTACGCTATGTGAAAGACGACATGATAAAAGAAGAGTTTTTATTTTGTAAGCCTCTTACAACAACAACGAAGGCAGCCGATGTGAAGAAGCTTGTGGATGACTTCTTCAGAGACAACAATCTTTCATGGGATATGGTTTCTGCAGTTTGTACGGACGGAGCTCCAGTCATGCTGGGAAGAAAGTCTGGTTTTGGTGCGCTAGTAAAGGCCGATGCACCACACATCATTGTGACGCATTGTATTCTGCACAGGCATGCGTTGGCAACAAAAACCTTACCTCCAAAAATGACAGAAGTATTAAAAACTGTGGTGGAATGTGTGAACTATGTGCGAAAAAGTGCTCTGAGGCACCGCATCTTCAGTGAGCTGTGTAAAGAAATGGGCTCTGAATTTGAGGTACTTCTGCTCCATTCTAATATTCGGTGGTTATCCCGGGGACAGGTGCTGAATCGTGTTTTTGCCATGCGTGTGGAATTAGCCCTGTTTTTGCAAGAGCACCAACACTGCCATGCAGATTGCTTCAAAAATCCTGAGTTCATTCTCATTTTAGCGTACATGGCTGATATATTCGCAGCTCTCAATCATCTCAATCAGCAGATGCAGGGTGGTGGAGTCAATATCATGGAAGCGGAAGAACACCTGAAGGCTTTTCAAAAAAAGCTACCGTTATGGAAACGACGAACAGAGAACAATAACTTCGCAAACTTCCCGCTTCTGGACGACTGTGCAAGTAAGATCGAAGATGTGTCTGGAATCGGAGATATTTCTGTATCCACAGAACTGAAGCAAACAATTGCCACGCACTTAGATGAGCTTGCAAAGTCTCTCGACGGATATTTCCCTACAAGAGAGTCATATCCAGCATGGGTGAGACAGCCGTTCACGTTTGCTGTTGAAACAGCAGATGTCAATGATGAATTCCTCGACGAAATCATTGAAATTCAGCAGAGCCAGGTTCAACAGCAACTCTTCAGAACAACAACGCTCTCAACGTTTTGGTGTCGACAAATGAACAAGTATCCAGTTATTGCTAAGAAAGCCCTGGATTTTTTATACCATTTGTTACAACATATCTTTGTGAGCAATCCTTTTCGAGGATGCTGGACATAAAAACGAAGAAAAGGAACAGACTTTGCTGTGAAAATGACATGAGAGTGGCACTTGCCAAGGTGAAGCCACGCATATCTGAACTGATCTCTCAAAGGCAACAGCAGAAGTCACATTGATTTCCAGGTATGTAATTTGTTGTGAGTTTATGCATTGTGTTGGTTTTATTCTTTGAACAAGGTAATGTTCATGCACGGCTCATTTTGTGTACCAGTAAAAAACATATCTATGTCTTGAATTTGAAAAAAATCACATTTTATTTTTCACTAAACAGGGGTTCGGTGAATGCGCATATGAAACTGGTGGGGTTCGGTACCTCCAACAAGGTTAAGAACCACTGTCCTGGAATAAACCAGGAAATATTCCACACACACAAAAAACGTATTAAAACGCTGTGTGCAAAAATCACAATGTGGTGCAAGCCAACAACAACAACTATAAGACAAATTTTGATTTTTATTGTTTCATATATTTTTTATTATTTTGTTGTTTCCCTTCAACGCGACTTTACCGAAAGAACTAAGAATATGAACTATAAGACAATTTAGATTAACCATATGTTTTTGAATCACCAAAATAAAGCTATAAAAAACAATGTAACAACAGTAATCTTAGGAACTGTAATTTTAAATGTAACAATAAACGATATACATAACACTGACGACAAAAACCTGCAGCCATAACTGGCAGCACGACACTCCCAGTGTATGATGTGTGAGTGAGTCAGCAGCAGCGTGAGTGAGTGTATGATGTGCGAGTCACTGTATGATGGTTGAGTCCGTATTAGGTTGAGTGAGTGTATGATGTGTGAGTCAGCGTACGATGTGTTAGTCAGCACATGATGAGTGAGTCAGTGTATGATGTGCGAGTCAGTGTATGATGTGTGAGTGAGTCAGCAGCAGCGTGAGTGTATGATGTGTGAGTCAGCGCACAATGTGTTAGTCAGCGCATGATGAGTGAGTCAGTGTATGATGTGTGAGTGAGTCAGCGGCAGTGTGAGTGAGTTTATGATGTGCGAGTGAGCCAGCACACGATGAGTGAACCTGTGTATGATGAGTGAATGGGTCAGTGGTTGTGCGAGTGTATGATGTGTGAGTGAGTAAGCACATGATGAGCGAGTCAGTGCATGATGTGTGAGGGAGTCAGTGTATGATGTATGATAAAGTCAGTGTCGGCTCCCTCTGCTCGCGCGTCGCCCCCCCCCCCCCTCCGGCTCCGTCGGCCCTCCCTTGGCTCCGTCGGCCCCCCCCCGGCTCCGTCGCCCCGCCCCCCCCGGCTCCGTCGCCCCCCCCGGCTCCGTCGCCCCCCCCCGGCTCCGTCGCCCCCCCCCGGCTCCGTCGCCCCCCCCCCGGCTCCGTCGCCCCCCCCCGGCTCCGTCGCCCCCCCCCCGGCTCCGTCGCCCCCCCCCGGCTCCGTCGTCCCCCCCCGGCTCCGTCGCCCCCCACGGCTCCGTCACCCCCCCCCCCGGCTCCGTCGCCCCCCCTCCGGCTCCGTCGTCCCCCCCCCCGGCTCCGTCGCCCCCCCCCCGGCTCCGTCGCCCCCCCCCGGCTCCGTCGCCCCCCCCCCGGCTCCGTCGCCCCCCCCCGGCTCCGTCGTCCCCCCCCGGCTCCGTCGCCCCCCACGGCTCCGTCACCCCCCCCCCCGGCTCCGTCGCCCCCCCTCCGGCTCCGTCGTCCCCCCCCCCGGCTCCGTCGCCCCCCCCCCGGCTCCGTCGACCCCCCCCCCGGCTCCGTCGTCCCCCCCCGGCTCCGTCGCCCCCCCCGGCTCCGTCGCCCCCCCCCCCGGCTCCGTCGCCCCCCCCCCGCCCCCGTCGCCCCCCCCCCCGGCCCCCTCGGCTCCATCGGATCCTTCTGTCGGCTCCCTCGGCCCCTCACAAACGGCCCCACCAGCCCCTGCTCGGAGTGCGGCCCGGGAACGCCCCGGGAGCGCACGCGCGCCTCAGGCGGCCATCTTGGATTCGTCTTCTTGGTCTTTGTCGAGGATGGGTTGGATAGTGATGGTAAGGGGTGGGGCGAAAAGCGATTGTTGTGGGTGGGGAAGATAGTGATGGTGGGGGGGATGGGCATATAGTAATATTTGGGCGTGTGGCGGATCGTGATGGTGCAGGTTCAGGTGGATAGTGATGGTGAGGGGTGGGTGGATTGTGATGGGGGAGATTGAGAAGGGTAGTGATGGTGAAGGGTGAGGCGGATAGGAATGGTAAGGGGTGGGGTTAATAGTGATTGTGGTGGGTGGGGCAGATCGTGATGGCGGTGGGATGGGCGTATAGTAATGACGGTGGGTGGGGCAGATTGTGATGTTGGGGGGTTGGGTGGATCGTGATGTTGCGGCGTTTGTTGGATAGTGATTGTGGGGTTTGGGGCGGATAGTGATGGTAGGGGGTCGGGCGGATTGTGATGGTAGTGGCTGGGTTGGATAGTGATGGTGAGGGGTGGTGAATAGTGATGTTAGGGGGGGGGGGGGCGGATAGTGATGGTGAGGAGTGAGGCGGATCGTGATGGGGAAGGGTGAGGCGGATTGTATTGGTAAGGGGTGGGGCTAATAGTGATTGTAGTTGGTCGGGCAGATCGTGATGGTGGGGGGATGGGTGTATAGTAATGGTGGTGGGGGGGGATAGTGGGGATGAGGCGTTCGTTGATGGTGGTGGATGGGGCAGATTGTGATGGTGGGGGATGGGTGGATAGTGATGTTGCGGGGCTGGTTGGATGGTGATTGTGGGGTTTGGGGCGGATAGTGATGGTGGAGGGCACACCGAATAGTGATGATGGGGGTTGGGGCTTACTGTGAAGGTGGGGGGTGAGTGGATGGTGATGGTGGAGGGTGGTTTGGAGAGTGATGGTGGGGGGTGAGATGGTCGGGCAGGATGGAGGGGAGGCGGGGAGAAGATTTTCAGACGAAAATCTTCTCCCCGTGGCAGCGCCTCTTCTTGCTGAGTGAAGGCCTCCCGCAAAAGTCATTATAATATGAGAGGTTGACTCTCAGGTGGCCTCCCACTTCGTAGCCCTGCTCCTCGGCCACGAAGGAGGGGCAAGTCCTCTGGGCCCGCGTCATCACCCCCACCGGAGCTCGGGGACGCTTTGTGGGACGAGCCAAGCAGCTGCTGCTGTTGGGTCCAGCTGCTTTTTTCTGCCGGCGTCGTTGAGGTGACTTCTTGGCTGCTTCCATCTCGAGCCAGATGTCCTTAACAGCCGCCGCCTCCCAGAACCCGACTGTAGGAACTGGCGCAGGGTCGACCTGAGATAACTGAGGCCCGCACAGGCCCAGGCAGCAACAGCAGCTGCACAGCTGTTCATATCCCAGCAGGGGATTCTCGGCTGTCAGGAGGCAGGCGTCGTGGAGGAGGTGGTGGTACTCTGTTGACTCCGCTCCTTCACAGGATTCTGGGGGATGAGTGAGACCTAGGGCACAGTAGGGGGATGTCATCAGCACTGGGCAGTACCTGGACCGTACCCTTAATTATCATCATGCAAGTACTCACATTCGTCATTCAGTCATCCACGTCAACATTCTATGATCATTGTACTTAAACGTCGGCTGCACCCTTAGAATTGCATGGAAAGCTTGTGGGAGGAGCACACGGACCTTGGAATATGTACGACCCAAATACATCATTGCGAGGGTGACCTTGGCTAGGCAGCGCATCTAGACGGCCATGTCATCAATGTTTTTATTGTAATTATATACTAATTATATTTTATATCAAAGTAATTGTAGTGTAAATTTTGATTTAAAGCTTTCGTGACTGCAGTAATTCATATTCTTAGCACTTTCGGTAAAGTCACATTGAAGGGAACATAACACAAACGGTCGAAACGTCGTGAGAATTTTTATTGTTTTATATATATTTTATTATTTTATTGTTTCCCTTCAACGTGACTTTACCGAAAGAGCTAAGATTATAATTGTAGTGTTCTACGATGGGGGCGGAGCCTGCAGAAGACGGGGGCGGGGCCACATAGGCCGTGGCAGTGACGTCACCAGAGGGCGGGGCTCGAGGCCTGGACCGTTGGCGACAGTTGGAGCGGGGAGGCCGTTGCCATGGCTACCCGGGTTTGTTGTTGCCCACCGACATCGCTATAATAAAGACTTTACTTGTTTACTTAGCGCTCGTTTATCATTGATTTACTTATTTATCGTTACCGAGACTATCCTTATGACTTAATTACTTGTTAAATAGATAGCAACTCGTCACGTTCTTTAGAAGGAAAACCAAAGAGGCAAATTTACACATAAGTGCTTCTGGCAGATGTGGCCACAGGCCAAAGAGACGCGCACATTGATGTACTCATCGTCGGTATTAAATTATTGTTTACTATCGATCAAGGACGGGCACGTCAAAGCTATTTGAGGAAAGTGAGTGGTGGTGCTGATTGGTACTTGCTATGAGCACCTGCCCCTAGTCAGAATCAGAATCTCAATCTATATTCATACTGGAGGAATACGATGAACTATACAGCTCGTTTTCAAAGATGTTCAGTACCTTGGTTCGCCTCGTAGTCTGCGACCACTTCGGCCCAAGCGGCTGTGGAGGGGGACTTCGCAGGCTTCTCAGAATCCGGAGTCGAAAGGGAGGGAACGGGGGGGAGGCGGAGGAAGAAAATCGTGAAGCGTGCCGCTAAGCATGCTCCTCATATACAGCTACAGAGACGAAAATCCCCCTGGCAGCCTTGGACCAGTGCTGTGCTGAAGAGCAGCACGGCACACCACGCCTGGCCACCTTTGTCTCCCCTATGCTGATGTTTTCAACGGGGGCTCTTTACATAGGTGATGTTTTAACACGTTGAATCAGATACTGTAATCGTTTTGAGTCTGAGTAGACAAAGAGGAGGCCCATGACTTTTTCACTAAATACCAACCACCGTGGAATATAAATTCGCGCTACTCCTCTAGCGACACAACAGCCCTGCCTACTCCCCACACAGGAATCTACACACACACACAGCAACACTCGCTCCACTCACCATGTCAATATCTTTTCGTGCAATATTCTCGTATGAGGTCATCATTTGGAAATCTTGAGCATCGCAAGAACGCAGCTCTCTGCTCAACGCCTCTGCTCAAAATGGCAGTTAGGACCACGTGACATCGGTTAGGGCCTCGTGACGGCGCGTCGGACAACTCGTTGCGAGGCAACTGGCGATTTGGGTGACGTCACGGCGAGTCACGTGCTCCTTGGTACACGAATCAGAGAGGAACCCAGCACACGAACCACTCACACGCGCCTCGCGCACCCTTCTGAACAGACTCTTGGTAGAAGGTGCACACACACACCCCAACAAATACACTTCGTATAACACGCGTGAATACGAATGTAAATAGATGTTCCATTGTCCGAATATTTATTTCAGATACCGACGTACAAATTAATTAGAATATGTATTTATACTGGAGAAATCCAATCAATAACTCACAAACCACCCACCCACCCTCTCAAGTTCTCAAGCATACAATAACCCATTCGCCAAGCCGTGCTGGCCTTCACAGATGCTTGCTCACAGCACCTGCCCTAATAATCTGTTAGGGCTGTTGGGGGGTAGGTGCTGCGGGATCTGTGTCTTTGTGTGGGCTGGTGAATGTGGGGAGCGGTAGTGTCGTGATTAACGCACTTCGCCACGAAGCCGGCCAATCAGTTCGATTCCCGCTCACGGCAAAGACAAGTGACGATTGTCTGAATCGGTTATTGGCCTCGCTAATTCAGCCTGAAATCAACACGTTGTGTAAACATCACGACTAGGGAAACAAATGCGGCCGGGGATGGTGTTGGTCACTTATGCCCTCGTGTACCGTGCCGTTCTTCATAGGTAGTCGCTAACAGTACCTGCCCCAACATTCTGTTAAGGCTACACGGGGGATCTTTGTCTTTGTTTGTGAAAGTGTGGGGAGCGGTGGTGCAACGGTTAGCGCGCTGCGAACCTGGAGATCAGAGATCTCTGGCGCAGAGCGCGCTCTCATTGGTCAGTGGAGTCGTGACGTGATGCTAAGAGAGCGTGTTGATTGGGGTCGTCAGCTTGCAAAGGGCTCGATGCTGGAGCCGTGTTCATAACAAACTCGACGCTCGTGGTTTGTATCATTGCAGAATGCCGCATCAAAGTCAAGTGGCTATGAGCTGCTTTGGTGTCCTTAAGTGCTGCTCCTTTCTCAAGAAAATACCCTTCCAAAAAAAGATACTCGATTAAAACCACGAGAGACCGTGCAGTGGTTGTTTTGGCACCATTCAGTATACATCATCTAAATAAGATGTTAATCTTTGAAACTGCACATTTTTAAAGATGTAATAACGAGGTCATAACAAGTGTCAGATGTAAAACCTCTTTCCATTGTTTGGATTTCACTTCCCCATAATTCGGGTGCAAATTATCGCAACATTCAAATATCGTGTACAGAATATGCTCTTTGTTGAGACCACGAATGAAATAGATTTTACTGCATGGTTGTTCGAAACCATGACTCTGAAATCGTTTTGGTACACAACTATGCACTGCGAAAACCTACCGACAGAAAACATGTTTTTGTAACCAAACGCTCAATGCTGAGAGCGTTTGGTTATGAAAATATTTGTGCGAGTGTGCTGCACGGGACTTTGCCTTGGCTCGAGATTAACCACCGGTCTTGCCACGTCCAGACATGGTGAGGACGACGAGGACACATTGAAAAGGAGACTCGGGCTGGTGTACTTCAACTTATTTATTTCGTTGTCACTGCTCGTACATTACAGCAACACTCATCATCAAACCAACCCAGTTCCACGTTTTTCAGCCACTTTTAAACCTCTTCTCCACCAATTACCTTTCTCCCACTTCTCGCTCTTTCCCGATCCGCTCTCCGCACCAATCCGATCCGAGTGTCAACCACTCACTCATCAGATTGCGTTTCGTGCACGTCGTGCTCACACCCCGATCTCTCTTCCCCGCCCGAGCGTGCCGCGTGCGTGACGTGGTGATCCCTGACCTCCGACCCTTGATGCGTTAGGCATGCGTGATGTCGAGTGCGGAAGGTATGCGTGCTGTTTGTGTTGTGCGAGTGTGTGAGGATGGGTGACACATCCTCTATATCACCGCTTTCTCGGTTGAGACCAGAGCCCTCCTCGGCTACTGCAGCTGCTGCAGTAGCAGCAGACGGCGCCTCACGCAACCGCGCGTCGCTCGCGACTCCCGAGCAGAGCGCGCGGCTGCGATTCTACGAGAAGAAGAGCCCGGTCCACTCTCACGAGGAACTGGCGCGCAACATCAAAACACGTTTCGGGCAATTACCCTTCCCAAAGCACTCTATAATCAGATCGGCACAGCCGCAGAGAACGCAGGAGGGACGCGATATTGTGAGGGACGTGGGCCCCTGGCTCCCCCTCCGGGGGAGGGTTGATCTCGGGAGAGCTGCAGGTTCCGGACTCCTCGCTCATGTGAGAGTCGCCGCTATCCAACTGCTCACTCGTGGGGAGAGGGCTGCCGCTCCCCAGCTCCTCTCCTCGCGCTGGAGCCCCTCGGGTCCGCAGGTTCTGTTTGGGGGGCATAGCTCGGGGCTGGCGCATGGCTGCCTGGAATCAATATGTCGCTTCTCAGCCACTCAAACGCGACGTATCCGTTCACACAACCCCACGCACCACTCGCACGCGCTGAAGAGGGGGTCAGAGGGCAATGACGTCCTTCGCACACGCGTTGCCACCGAGGGCGGGCAATGGAGATTGTTTAAAGGGCTGTAGGGATAATCCCACGTGTACCCAGGCGAGTCCACCGTCGCTCACCGCGGGCACACGCTAAACAAAGGCAGTATGGATAATTGTGCGTGTACGCCGCCTGTCTACCTAACGCACACATTAAACACAAGGGCGGATGAGTAACCTCCCGTGCCCCTGTACGAGTCCGCCGCCGCTCGCCACACACACACGCTAATCACGAGCTATGCGCAGGGGCGAGCGCAAACACGTGGGTAAATACACACTCGCGCACAAACACAGGGTACGACGCAGGAACCCCGGTCGGGCCCGCACACAATGGCCGCCTCAACAGAGTTACCCACGTGCAAATCCCCGTACCACGACGAGCGGACTCACACCACCATGTGCCCGTTCCACACTCGCAGAAACCACATAACAAGGTTTGTTGATCACTGACGATTTATTCCTGGCGTGTCTGTGGGCTACTATTACCCGAGTCAGTCCGAGTCAGCAGGGCAGGTTTAACCTATCTCCCGATGGTCTAAAGCTGATCTACCTCGTCCCCTTGGAGTGAAACTCCCCACTCTCGCTTTCGTACTCACGTTCCGCCTGCGATGCGTGGGCCGTCGCGGAGAGACGAGGCTGCACGAGGTTCTTGCGGGGAGCGGGGCCTGGCTTCGCTGAGACTCGTCCCACGGACGACCCAGTGGCCGGCAAGCTGACTGCTCCGATCGCTCATTTGAGGAGAACGCGAACCCCCATCGTCGCTCTCCTCTCCCATTTTATCCCTCTCTACATCAAAGGTCTGCCCGGCTAACCCGCGATACCCCACCGCCATTGGTGCGCCCACCTCGGTGCCTTCACAGATGTCTGCTTCCCTCTCTACCCATCAACAGGGGCCGCCGTTGGGCCATTGCCATTGGCCACGGCGTGCAAGCGTACTTTTCCGGCCAATCGGATGCTTCCCCTGGTGCTCGTGTGGACCTAACCGCGGTGACTGAGTAGCCTTATCGTGAGCATGCAATTGCACGTCAATTCACGGCTCTGTGGTGTAATTCAACCTGGGGGAAGTCGGCCAATTCCCTGGCCCCAGGAAACCGTGAGGGATGTCCCTACGAAGAAGGCCCCTGGGTGAAAACCTGGAGGCCAGGTGACTTCCCCACGAGGTCCTACGTGGGGGGTGTGTGTGTTGCGTGTGCTCATTTTGGGGATGGTGAGGGAGAAGCAGCTTCGGCCTGCACGCTCTCCCGTGGTGGCGTTGCAGGCATGGCCCCGACGGAGCGGCTTCGCTGCTATGGCACCACATAGCCCGCCGAGGTGCCAGTCTCCGTCCTGGGTTGACTGGAGCATCTCGCCTGGGTTGCCCCCACGAGGTAGCGCCGCGGGGTCGGCGGGACTCGCCCGGCCCTCGTGGCTGGCCTCGGGGGTGGTGGCTCCGTCTTTTGGGCTTTTAGCGGCGGTCTCTTCCTCCATTCCAATGGCTCCTCTCGTCCCTCGGCACCTGTGGGCTGGGGAACAAACTCAGAGGCAGCAGGGTTTAGGTGCCATCGTCCCCGCCCCCCCTGGCCTGGGCCGTGACCCCTCGGGGCCGAGCATGGAGGGTGTTGGGACCCCGGGATTTCGGGGTACCCAAACTGCGGGGTTCTCCCTCGCTGGGGCTGCCTTCCATGGTTTTAATTGGCGGACGTTGACCACCATCTCTCGGCCCCTGTCTCCGCCGTGAATCAGCACCGTCCAGGGGGAGATCTGCCGCCCCACGGTCCAGGGTCCGCGCCAGTAGGTGGTCAGTTTCCCCAGCTGTCCAGCCCCGACACGAGGGGTGTATAGCCACACCTTAGAGCCCGCCGAGTAGAAGGGGGGCTCCATAAGGGGTCGGGCGCCCTGCTCTTGGTGCCGATGCGCGGCCTCTCCTTGTGGGTAGGCCCCGCCCCGGGCCCCTCGCAGAGTCTCCATCAGGTGCTCCACGGGGCGGCTCCCCTCATCCCGTTGCAGTGGGGGAACGCCGAACAGCAGATCTGCAGGTAGACGAGACTCACGGCCACACATCATTAGGAACAGGGTCTGTCCCGTAGACGTGTGTACTGTGGTGGCGTAGGAGAACAGGGCATAGGGGAGGTGTTCGTCCCAGTCCTGCTGAGTTGCGGCCACCATGCATTTGAGCTTCCCAGCTAAGGTCTGGTTCATACGCTCCACCATACCGTTCACCTGGGGGTGCTACGCCGTGGTTCGGTCCTTCTGGATTCCGAACTCGCGGCACAGCGCCTGAAACAGCTCTGCCTCGAACTCACTACCTTGCTCGGTAATGACCCATTCGGAGATCCCGTGCTTAAGTACGTAGTGCTCCACGAATGCCCAGACCACCACAAGAGCCGTCTTATCGGGGATGGCCACCGCCACGGGATAGCGTGCGAAATACTCCACCGGTGGGATCGCGGAAATTGCCCCTGTAGGTCGATCCCAACCAGCTGGTTTGTCCGACTGACGCGGAACGGCCTCAGGGGTACCTGATATTGTGCCGGTTTCGGCCCGCATTGCTGACACGCGCGGTAGTCCTGTACCCAGGCGGCCACGTCTTGCACCAATTTGGGCCAGAGATATTGGCGACGCAGGGTCTCCCGAGTGCGCCGTTCCCCATCATGGCCCCCGAGCAGGTGGTCGTGCACCAGCCATAGCAGCTGGGGTCGCACCTGGGAGGGAACACAGATGCACCCTCTTACCACCCCGTTCTGCACACACAACCGGGCATACAAACCACTCCAGGGTCCTGGTAGGGTGCTCTTCTTCTCCCGCAGGGCCACTTCCACTGCCGCCAGATCCGGGTCCCGTTGCTGGGTCTGTCTCAACTGCTCGTCGTCCAGGCCCGGGAAGGCGCAGCCGACGTCCTCTTGGATCCGCCCGGTCAGGGTGGGGCAGTCCGTCGGCTCCTTCTGTAGGGGTCTCCGCGGCGCATACTGCACTCTCTCTCGCGAGAGGGGGGTTAGTCTCAGTGCGCTCCCGGGGGGGCGTTGCCTGTTGGCAGCGTCCCCCATGAAGCATGGGCAGGCCTCCTCTGCCCTCGTCTCGGCGCACACCATGGGCTGCCTCGACAAGGTGTCCACATTTTCGTGCATCCGCCCAGCCCGGTACTCGATCTGCAGGTTGTATTCCTGCAGCTGCGCCAGCCATCGGGCCATCTGCCCCTGCGATTTCTTGAATGTGAGATGGAGCTGCAGAGCATAATGGTCACTCTGCACCCGACATTTTCTGCCATACAAATACGGCCAGAACTGTTTACATGTGAAGATCACGGCGTACAGTTCCTGACGGGTCACGCAATAGTTCAGCTCGGCCCTGCTCAGGGTCCAGCTGGCGTATGCGATGGCCCGTTCCATCCCATCCTGCACCTGTGACAACACCGTGCCCAGCTCATAGCTGCAGGCGTCGGTGTCCAAAATCAAATCAGTGGAAAAATCCGGGAAAGCCAGGGTGGGGGTATGGGTGAGGTGGTCTTTGAGGGTGGTGAAGGCCGTCAGGCGGCCTCCGTCCACTGATAAGGGTTCTTAGGGGAAGTGAGTTGGGTGAGGGGGCGTGCAATCTCGCTGAATCCCTTTACAAATCGACGATAATAGGTGGCGTGCCCCAAGAATGACCTGATCTCCGTCAGGTTCCTTGGCCATGGCCATTCCACTATGGCGCGTACCTTCTCCGGATCGGTGCGCAACCCTGCCTCGCTGATTCGGTGTCCAAGGTACCCCACCTCATGCTGCGCAACATAACACTTACGTGGCTTGAGTTTGAGATGGGCTGCTCGCAGTCACTGGAACACCTCTCATAACCTGGACCAGTCCTCAGACAGAGATATACTGAACACTATCACGTCAACCAGGTAAATTAGGCACTGTTCCCACTGCAAGCCCCGCATCACCAGCTCCATCAACCACTGGAACGTCGCAGGCACATTAGTGAGTCCGAACGGGAGTATCCGAAACTCAAACAGTCCCATCGGTTTGGTAAATGCAGTCTTTGGCCGATCCTCCTCCGCCATATCCACCTGCCAGTACCCGGATGCTAGATCGAGGGTGGAAAAATACCACGCCACCGCGAGGCTGTCAAAGGTGTCATCGATGCGGGGGATGGGGAAGGCATCGCCGAGGGTGACTGCGTTCAACTTTCGGTAATCAACACAAAATCGGGTCGACCCATCCTTTTTCATCACCAGTACCACCGGGGCAGACCAGGGGCTCGCTGAGGGTAGGATTATGTTATCTCGGAGCATTTCCACGATGGCCTCTTTAATCTGGGCCCGTTCAGGCGCGCCCACTCGGTATGCGGGGAGTTTAATTGGTCGGGCGGCACCGGTGTCAATTTGGTGCTTAACAAGGTCAGTCCGGCCCACATCCGAATCGTGCTCACTGAACACGTCGGCGTCATCGCTCATGAAAACGTTTATTCTGAGCTCCTGGTTTAGCCCCGAATGAGTGGCATCAAACAGTATTTTACAATAAAATATTGATCCCAATGCAGTACACCATATCGACGTGAAATTGGCAGGTGCACTCACTGGATGAGACGAAGTGTAAAAAGCGACCCATCCAGATACAACAATGCAAAAGCCTACAATACCTGGTATTCCCAGGCAGTCTCCCATCCAAGTACTAACCAGGCTCGACTCTGCTTAGCTTCCGAGATCAGACGAGATCGGGCGCATTCAGGGTGATATGGTCGTAGGCCATGCTTGGAAAGACCTGTCGCACATTCAGATGTATAAAACAATCAACATTCAACTATACTTCTGGAGGTCATCGCTCATAAAACCTTTATTCTGAGCTCCTGGTTGAGCCCCGAAAGAGTGGCATCAAACATTATTTTACGATAAAATATTGATCCCAATGCAGTACACCATATCGACGTGAAATTGGCACGTGCACTCACTGGATGAGTCGAAGTGTAAAAAGCGACCCATCCAGATCCAAAAATACAAAATCCTACAACACCTGGTGTTCCTAGGCAGTCTGCCATCCAAGTACTCACCATGCTCAACCCTGCTTAGCTTCCGAGATCAGACGAGATTGGGCGCATTCAGGGTGATATGGTCGTAGGCCATGCTTGCACACACCTGTCACACATTCAGATGTATAAAACAATTAAAGTTCAACTATATTTCTGGAAATCATCGCTCATGAATACGTATATTCTGAGCTCCTGGTTGAGCCCCGAATAAGTGGCATCAAACAGTCTGGATGAGTCGAAGTGTAAAAAGCGACCCATCCAGATATAACAATGCAAAAGCCTACAACACCAGGTATTCCCAGGCAGTCTCGCATCCAAGTACTAACCAGGCTCGACCCTGCTTAGCTTCCGAGATCAGATGAGTTCGGGCGCATTCAGGGTGATATGGACGTAGGCCGTGCTTGCAGAGACCTGTCCAACACTCATATGTATAAAACAATCAACATTCAACTATACTACTGGAGGTCATCGCTCATGAAAACGTTTATTCTGAGCTCCTGGTTTAGCCCCGAAAGAGTGGCATCAAACAGTATTTTACGAGAAAATATTGATCCCAATGCAGTACACCATATCGACGTGAAATTGGCAGATGCACTCACTGGATGAGTGGAAGTGTAAAAAGCGACCCATCCAGATCCAAATATACAAAAGCCTACAACACCTGGTATTCCCAGGCAGTCTCCCATCCAAGTACTAACCAGACTCGACCGTGCTTAGCTTCCGAGATCAGACGAGATCGGGCGCATTCAGGGTGATATGGTTGTAGGCCATGCTTGGAAAGACCTGTCGCACATTCAGATGTATAAAACAATCAACATTCAACATAACTTCTGGAGGTCATCGCTCAAAAAATCTTTATACTGGTAGGAACGAAGTTGTAAACTGAGTGTACCAGCCTGCAATAGATTAATGTGTCCGTACGTCCGTCCGTCCCCTTTCAATACTTTAACGAAGTGAAATCTCGTGCTGTTGGGTGTATAAAATCAGTAATAGACAGCGCAGAGACTTGTCCTACCAGCCCACCCTGCAGGGACCTGTTTCTGAGCTCCTGGTTGAGCCCCGAAAGAGTGGCATCAAACATTATTTTACAAGAAAATATTGATCCCAATGCAGTACACCATATCGACGTGAAATTGGCAGGGGCACTCACTGGATGAGTCGAAGTGTAAAAAGCGAGCCATCCAGATCCAAGTAAACAAGAGCCTACAACACCTGGTATTCCCAGGCAGTCTCCCATCCAAGTACTAACCAGACTCGACCCTGCTTAGTTTCCGAGATCAGACGAGATCGGGCGCATTCAGGGTGATATGGTCGTAGGCCATGCTTGCAAAGACCTGTCGCACATTCAGATGTATAAAACAATCAACATTCAACTATACTTTTGGAGGTCATCGCTCATAAAACCTTTATTCTGTGCTCCTGGTTGATCCCCAAAAGAGTGGCATCAAACAGTCTGGATGACTTGATTCGAAGCTTTCGTGACTGCAAGAATTACTCTTTGTTTTTTTCGGTAAAGTCACGTATAAATAAAAAATAATAAAATAACAATAGCATACGACGTTTCGGTTGCAACACAAGCAGCCATCATCAGGTACAGAAGAGCTAAATTTACGAGAGAGAGGAAACACATAACCCCAGATGTATATACAGACACCCAAGTAGGGGGGAACTAATACAGATACAACAGGGTACAACAGAGAGAGAAGCATACCAAACAATCAGGGTTTAGCATAATTTGGAAACCATATAAAGCAACACAGACGGTCGGTCAAAACACAATTAACGCATAGTCTGGTTGATTACGCTATTTCAAAGATTGTTAAATTGCAAGTTAAGTATGAAATTTAAAATACAGACTGCGCACACACACACATAGACATCCAAGTAGAGTGAACCAGCACAGACACGCACACAGTGAAGTCGCCTTAAATAGGCAGAGAAGGTGAGGCTGAGAGACAATGGGACAAATTAGCATGAGGTATGCATGGAACAAAGGGGGCACGGCAGCACACACTCGGAAACACCAAGGCCCACACACAGGCAGAGACAGCACAGAGACACAAATCCAAGCCAAGACACAAAGGCAGATGCACAAGCAGAGACAACACAAAGACACAGACCTAATACCTCCCTTAGAGGTGGTTCAGACTTGATTCGAAGCTTTCGTGACTGCAAGAATTACTCTTTGTTTTTTTCGGTAAAGTCACGTATAAATAAAAAATAATAAAATAACAATAGCGTACGACGTTTCGGTTGCAACACAAGCAGCCATCATCAGGTACAGAAGAGCTAAATTTACGAGAGAGAGGAAACACATAACCCCAGATGTATATACAGACACCCAAGTAGGGGGCGTGGATGGAGTGGGGGGTGAGAGTGGATGGTGTCGCGGTGAGAGTGGATGGTGTCGGGGTGAGTATGGATGTTGGAGAGGTGATCGTGGCTGGTGTACGAGTGAGCGTGGATGGTGTAGGGGTGAGCGTGGCTGGTGTAGGGGTGAGCGTGGATGTTGTAGGGGTGAGAGTGGATGTTGCAGGAGTGAGCGTAGATGGTGTAGGGGGTGAGCGTGGAGGTTGTAAAGGTGAGCGTGGAGGTTGTAAAGGTGAGCGTGGATGGTGTAGGAGTGAGCGTGGATGTTGTAGGGGTGAGAGTGGATGGTGTCGCGGTGAGAGTGGATGGTGTCGGGGTGAGTATGGATGTTGGAGAGGTGAGCGTGGATGGTGTAGGAGTGAGCGTGAATGTTGCAGGAGTGAGCGTGGATGTTGTAGGGGTGAGCGTGGATGGTGTAGGGGTGAGAGTGGATGTTATATGAGTGAGCATGGACATTGTAGATGTGAGTGTGGATGGTATAGGGGAAAGCGTGGATGGCGTAGTGGTGAGCGTGGATGGTGTAGGGGTGAGCGTGGATGTTGCAGGAGTGAGCGTGGATGTTGTAGGGGTGAGCGTGGATGGTGTAGGGGTGAGAGTGGATGTTATATGAGTGAGCATGGACATTGTAGATGTGAGTGTGGATGGTATAGGGGAAAGCGTGGATGGCGTAGTGGTGAGCGTGGATGGTGTAGGGGTGAGCGTGGATGTTGTAGAGGTGAGCGTGGATGGTGTAAGGGTGAGCGTGGCTATTGTAGGGGTGAGCGTGGATGTTGTAGGGGTGAGTGTGGATGGTGTAGGGGTGAGCGTGGATGTTGCCGGAGTGAGCGTGGGTGTTGTAGGCGTAAACGTGGATGGTGTAGTGGTGAGCGTGGATGGCGTAGTGGTGAGCGTGGATGGTGTAGGGGTGAGCGTGGATGTTGTAGAGGTGAGCGTGGATGGTGTAAGGGTGAGCGTGGCTATTGTAGGGGTGAGCGTGGATGGTGTATTGGTGAGCGTGGATGGTGTAGGGGTGAGCGTGGATGGTGTAGTGGTGAGCGTGGATGGCGTAGTGGTGAGCGTGGATGGTGTAGGGGTGAGCGTGGATGTTGTAGAGGTGAGCGTGGATGGTGTAAGGGTGAGCGTGGCTATTGTAGGGGTGAGCGTGGATGGTGTAGGGGGTGAGCGTGGGGGTTGTAAAGGTGAGCATGGATGGTGTAGGAGTGAGCGTGGATGTTGTAGGGGTGAGAGTGAATGGGGTTGGGGTGGGCGTGGATGGTGTTGGGGTGAGTGTGGATGTTGGAGAGGTGAGCGTGGCTGGTGTAGGAGTGAGCGTGGATGGTGTAGGGGTGAGCGTGGATGGTATAGGGGTGAGCGTGGATGTTGTAGGGGTGAGAGTGGATGTTGCAAGAGTGAGCGTAGATGGTGTAGGGGGTGAGCGTGGAGGTTGTAAAGGTGAGCGTGGATGGTGTAGGAGTGAGCGTGGGTGTTGTAGGGGTGAGAGTGGATGGGGTTGGGTGTGGCGTGGATAGTGTTGGGGTGAGAGTGGATGGTGTCGGGGTGAGAGTGGATGGTGTCGGGGTGAGTATGGATGTTGGAGAGGTGAGCGTGGATGGTGTAGGGGTGAGCGTGGATGTTGCAGGAGTGAGCGTGGATGTTGTAGGGGTGAGCTTCGATGGTGTAGGGGTGAGAGTGGATGTTGTAAAGGTGAGCGTGGATGGTGTAGGGGTGAGAGTGGATGTTGTATGAGTGAGCATGGACGGTGTAGATGTGAGTGTGGATGGTATAGGGGAAAGCGTGGATGGTGTAGTGGTGAGCGTGGATGGTGTAGGGGTGAGCGTGGATGTTGTAGAGGTGAGCGTGGATGGTGTAGGGGTGAGCGTGGCTATTGTAGGGGTGAGCGTGGATGTTGCAGGAGTGAGCGTGGATATTGCATGAGAGAGCGTGGATGTTGAAGGGGTGAGTGTGGATGGTGTAGGGGTGAGAGTGGATGTTGTATGAGTGAGCATGGACAGTGTAGATGTGAGTGTGGATGGTATAGGGGAAAGCGTGGATGGTGTAGTGGTGAGCGTGGATGGTGTAGGGGTGAGCGTGGAGGATGTAAAGGTGAGCGTGGAGGTTGTAAAGGTGAGCGTCGATGGTGTAGGAGTGAGCGTGGATGTTGTAGGGGTGAGAGTGGATGGTGTAGGGGTGAGCGTGGATGTTGCAGGAGTGAGGTGGATTTTGTATGAGAGAGCGTGGATGTTGAAGGGGCGAGTGTGGATGGTGTAGGGGTGAGCGTGGATGTTGGAGGAGTGAGCGTGGATGATGTAGGAGTGAGCGTAGATGGTGTAGGGGGTGAGCGTGGAGGTTGTAAAGGTGAGCATGGATGGTGTAGGAGTGAGCGTAGATGGTGTAGGGGGTGAGCGTGGAGGTTGTAAAGGTGAGCATGGATGGTGTAGGAGTGAGCGTGGATGTTGTAGGGGTGAGAGTGAATGGGGTTGGGGTGGGCGTGGATGGTGTTGGGGTGAGTGTAGATGTTGGCGAGGTGAGCGTGGATGTTGCAGGAGTGAGCGTGGATGTTGTAGGGGTGAGCGTGGATGATGTAGGGGTGAGCATGGACGTTGTAAAGGTGAGCATGGATGATGTAGGAGTGAGCGTAGATGGTGTAGGGGGTGAGCGTGGAGGTTGTAATGGTGAGCATGGATGGTGTAGAAGTGAGCGTGGATGTTGTAGGGGTGAGAGTGAATGGGGTTGGGGTGGGCGTGGATGGTGTTGGGGTGGGCGTGGATGGTGTTGGGGTGAGTGTGGATGTTGGCGAGGTGAGCGTTGATGTTGCAGGGGTGAGCGTGGATGTTGCAGGAGTGAGCGTGGATGTTGTAGGGGTGAGCGTGGATGGTGTAGGGGTGAGAGTGGATGTTGTAATGGTGAGCGTGGATGGTGTTGGGGTGAGAGTGGATGTTGTATGAGTGAGCATGGACGGTGTAGAGGTGAGTGTGGATAGTATAGGGGAAAGCATGGATGGTGTAGTGGTGAGCGTGGATGGTGTAGGGGTGAGCGTGGATGGTATAGGGGTGAGCGTGGATGGTGTAGGTGTGAGCGTGGATGGTGTAGTAGTGAGCGTGGACATTGTAAAGGTGAGCGTGGACAGTGTAGCGGTGAGCGTGGACGTTGTAGAGGTGAACGTGGATGTTGTAGGGGTGAGCGTGGATGTTGTAGGGGTGAGGGTGGATGGTGTAGGGGTGAGCGTGGATGTTGTAGAAGTGAGCGTAGATGGTGTAGGAGTGAGGGTGGATGTTGTAGCGGTGAGCGTGGATGGTGTTGGGGTGAGGGTGGATGTTGTAGGGGTGAGCGTGGATGTTGTCGGGGTGAGGGTGGATCGTGTAGGGGTGAGTGTGGATGTTGTAGAGGTGAGCGTGCATTGTGTAGGAGTGAGCGTGGATGGTGTAGGGGTGAGCGTCGATGGTATAGGGGTGAGCGTGGATGTTGTAGGGGTGAGAGTGGATGTTGCAGGAGTGAGCGTAGATGGTGTAGGGGGTGAGCGTGGAGGTTGTAAAGGTGAGCGTGGAGGTTGTAAAGGTGAGCGTGGATGGTGTAGGAGTGAGCGTGGATGTTGTAGGGGTGAGAGTGGATGGGGTTGGGTGGGGCGTGGATGGTGTTGGGGTGAGAGTGGATTGTGTTGGGGTGAGAGTGGATGGTGTTGGGGTGAGAGTGGATGGTGTTGGGGTGAGAGTGGATGTTGGAGAGGTGAGCGTGGATGGTGTAGGGGTGAGCGTGGATGTTGCAGGAGTGAGCGTGGATGTTGTAGGGGTGAGCGTGGATGGTGTAGGGGTGAGAGTGGATGTTGTAAAGGTGAGCGTGGATGGTGTGGGGGTGAGAGTGGATGTTGTATGAGTGAGCATGGACGGTGTAGATGTGTGGATGGTATAGGGGAAAGCGTGGATGGTGTAGTGGTGAGCGTGGATGGTGTAGGGGTGAGCGTGGATGTTGTAGAGGTGAGCGTGAATGGTGTAGGGGTGAGCGTGACTATTGTAGGGGTGAGCATGGATGGTGTAGGGGTGAGCGTGGATGTTGCAGGAGTGAGCGTGGATTTTGTATGAGAGAGCGTGGATGTTGAAGGGGTGAGTGTGGATGGTGTAGGGGTGAGCGTGGATGTTGCAGGAGTGAGCGTGAGTGTTGTAGGAGAAAACGTGGATGGTGTAGGGGTGAGCGTGGATGATGTAGGGGTGAGCATGGACGTTGTAAAGGTGAGCATGGATGATGTAGGAGTAAGCGTAGATGGTGTAGGGGGTGAGCGTGGAGGTTGTAAAGGTGAGCATGGATGGTGTAGGAGTGAGCGTGGATTGTGTAGGGGTGAGAGTGAATGGGGTTGGGGTGGGCGTGGATGGTGTTGGGGTGGGCGTGGATGGTGTTGGGGTGAGTGTGGATGTTGGCGAGGTGAGCGTTGATGTTGCAGGGGTGAGCGTGGATGTTGCAGGAGTGAGCGTGGATGTTGTAGGGGTGAGCGTGGATGGTGTAGGGGTGAGAGTGGATGTTGTAAAGGTGAGCGTGGATGGTGTAGCGGTGAGAGTGGATGTTGTATGAGTGAGCATGCACGGTGTAGAGGTGAGTGTGGATGGTATAGGGGAAAGCATGGATGGTGTAGTGGTGAGCGTGGATGGTGTAGGGGTGAGAGTGGATGTGGTGGGGGTGAGCGTGGATGTGGTAGGGGTGAGCGTGGATGTTGCAGGAGTGAGCGTGGATTTTGTATGAGAGAGCGTGGATGTTGAAGGGGTGAGTGTGAATAGTGTAAGGGTGATCGTGGATGTTGGAGGAGTGAGCGTGGATGATGTGGGAGTGAGCGTAGATGGTGTAGGGGGTGAGCATGAGGGTTGTAAAGGTGAGCATGGATGGTGTAGGAGTGAGCGTAGATGGTGTAGGGGGTGAGCGTGGAGGTTGTAAAGGTGAGCATGGATGGTGTAGGAGTGAGCGTGGATGTTGTAGGGGTGAGAGTGAATGGGGTTGGGGTGGGCGTGGATGGTGTTGGTGTGAGTGTAGATGTTGGCGAGGTGAGCGTTGATGTTGCAGGGGTGCGCGTGGATGTTGCAGGAGTGAGAGTGGATATTGTAAAGGTGAGCGTGGATGGTGTTGGGGTGAGAGTGGATGTTGTATGAGTGAGCATGGACGGTGTAGAGGTGAGTGTGGATGGTATAGGGGAAAGCATGGATGGTGTAGTGGTGATCGTGGATGGTGTAGGGGTGAGAGTGGATGTGGTGGGGGTGAGCGTGGATGTGGTAGGGGTGAGCGTGGACAGTGTAGGGGTGAGCGTGGATGGTGTAGGAGTGAGCGTGGTTGGTGTAGGGGTGAGCGTGGATGGTGTAGGTGTGAGCGTGGATGGTGTAGGAGTGAGCGTGGACATTGTAAAGGTGAGCGTGGACAGTGTAGCGGTGAGCGTGGACGTTGTAGGGGTGAACGTGGATGTTGTAGGGGTGAGCGTGGATGTTGTAGGCGTGAGGGTGGATGGTGTAGGGGTGAGCGTGGATGTTGTAGAAGTGAGCGTAGATGGTGTAGGAGTGAGGGTGGATGTTGTAGCGGTGAGCGTGGATGGTGTTGGGGTGAGGGTGGATGTTGTAGGGGTGAGCGTGGATGTTGTCGGGGTGAGGGTGGATGGTGTAAGGGTGAGTGTGGATGTTGTAGAGGTGAGCGTGCATGGTGTAGGGGTGAGCTTGGATGGTGAAGGTGTGAGCGTGGCTGGTGTAGGAGTGAGCGTGGATGGTGTAGGGGTGAGCGTGGATGGTGTAGGGGTGAGCGTGCATGGTGTAGGGGTGAGCTTGGATGGTGAAGGTGTGAGTGTGGCTGGTGTAGGAGTGAGCGTGGATGTTGTAGGGGTGAGAGTGGATGTTGCAGGAGTGAGCGTAGATGGTGTAGTGGGTGAGCGTGGAGGTTGTAAAGGTGAGCGTGGAGGTTGTAAAGGTGAGCGTGGATGGTGTAGGAGTGAGCGTGGATGTTGTAGGGGTGAGAGTGGATGGGGTTGGGGTGGGCGTGGATGGTGTGGGGGGTGAGAGTGGATGGTGTCGCGGTGAGCGTGGATGGTGTAGGGGTGAGCTTGGATGGTGAAGGTGTGAGCGTGGATGGTGTAGGAGTGAGCGTGGATGGTGTAGGGGTGAGCGTGGATGGTGTAGAGGTGAGAGTGGATGGGGTTGGGTGTGGCGTGGATGGTGTTGGGGTGAGAGTGGATGGTGTTGGGGTGAGAGTGGATGGTGTTGGGGTGAGAGTGGATGGTGTCGGGGTGAGACTGGATGTTGCAGAGGTGAGCGTGGATGGTGTAGGGGTGAGCGTGGATGTTGCAGGAGTGAGCGTGGATGTTGTAGGGGTGAGCGTGGATGGTGTAGGGGTGAGAGTGGATGTTGTAAAGGTGAGCCTGGATGGTGTGGGGGTGAGAGTGGATGTTGTATGAGTGAGCATGGACAGTGTAGATGTGTGGATGGTATAGGGGAAAGCGTGGATGGTGTAGTGGTGAGCGTGGATGGTGTAGGGGTGAGCGTGGATGTTGTAGAGGTGAGCGTGAATGGTGTAGGGGTGAGCGTGACTATTATGGGGGTGAGCGTGGATGGTGTAGGGGTGAGCGTGGATGTTGCAGGAGTGAGCGTGGATTTTGTATGAGAGAGCGTGGATGTTGAAGGGGTGAATGTGGATGGTGTAGGGGTGAGCGTGGATGTTACAGGAGTGAGCGTGAGTGGTGTAGGAGAAAACGTGGATGGTGTAGGGGTGAGCGTGGATGATGTAGGGGTGAGCATGAACGTTGTAAAGGTGAGCATGGATGATGTAGGAGTGAGCGTAGATGGTGTAGGGGGTGAGCGTGGAGGTTGTAAAGGTGAGCATGGATGGTGTAGGAGTGAGCGTGGATGTTGTAGGGGTGAGAGTGAATGGGGTTGGGGTGGGCGTGGATGGTGTTGGGGTGGGCGTGGATGGTGTTGGGGTGAGTGTGGATGTTGGCGAGGTGAGCGTTGATGTTGCAGGGGTGAGCGTGGATGTTGCAGGAGTGAGCGTGGATGTTGTAGGGGTGAGCGTGGATGTTGTAAGGGTGAGAGTGGATGGGGTTGGGGTGGGCGTGGATGGTGTGGGGGGTGAGAGTGGATGGTGTCGCGGTGAGCGTGGATGGTGTAGGGGTGAGCTTGGATGGTGAAGGTGTGAGCGTGGATGGTGTAGGAGTGAGCGTGGATGGTGTAGGGGTGAGCGTGGATGGTGTAGAGGTGAGCGTGGATGTTGTAGGGGTGAGAGTGGATGTTGCAGGAGTGAGCGTAGATGGTGTAGGGGGTGAGCGTGGAGGTTGTAAAGGTGAGCGTGGAGGTTGTAAAGGTGAGCGTGGATGGTGTAGGAGTGAGCGTGGATGTTGTAGGGGTGAGAGTGGATGGGGTTGGGTGTGGCGTGGATGGTGTTGGGGTGAGAGTGGATGGTGTTGGGGTGAGAGTGGATGGTGTTGGGGTGAGAGTGGATGGTGTCGGGGTGAGACTGGATGTTGCAGAGGTGAGCGTGGATGGTGTAGGGGTGAGCGTGGATGTTGCAGGAGTGAGCGTGGATGTTGTAGGGGTGAGCGTGGATGGTGTAGGGGTGAGAGTGGATGTTGTAAAGGTGAGCCTGGATGGTGTGGGGGTGAGAGTGGATGTTGTATGAGTGAGCATGGACGGTGTAGATGTGTGGATGGTATAGGGGAAAGCGTGGATGGTGTAGTGGTGAGCGTGGATGGTGTAGGGTTGAGCGTGCATGTTGTAGAGGTGAGCGTGAATGGTGTAGGGGTGAGCGTGACTATTGTGGGGGTGAGCGTGGATGGTGTAGGGGTGAGCGTGGATGTTGCAGGAGTGAGCGTGGATTTTGTATGAGAGAGCGTGGATGTTGAAGGGGTGAATGTGGATGGTGTAGGGGTGAGCGTGGATGTTGCAGGAGTGAGCGTGAGTGGTGTAGGAGAAAACGTGGATGGTGTAGGGGTGAGCGTGGATGATGTAGGGGTGAGCATGAACGTTGTAAAGGTGAGCATGGATGATGTAGGAGTGAGCATAGATGGTGTAGGGGGTGAGCGTGGAGGTTGTAAAGGTGAGCATGGATGGTGTAGGAGTGAGCGTGGATGTTGTAGGGGTGAGAGTGAATGGTGTAGGGGTGAGCGTGGATGGTGTAGAGGTGAGCGTGGATGTTGTAGGAGTGAGTGTGGATGTTGGCGAGGTGAGCGTAGATGTTGCAGGGGTGAGCGTGGAGGTTGTAAAGGTGAGCGTGGAGGTTGTAAAGGTGAGCGTGGATGGTGTAGGAGTGAGCGTGGATGTTGTAGGGGTGAGAGTGGATGGGGTTGGGTGTGGCGTGGATGGTGTTGGGGTGAGAGTGGATGGTGTTGGGGTGAGAGTGGATGGTGTTGGGGTGAGAGTGGATGGTGTCGGGGTGAGACTGGATGTTGCAGAGGTGAGCGTGGATGGTGTAGGGGTGAGCGTGGATGTTGCAGGAGTGAGCGTGGATGTTGTAGGGGTGAGCGTGGATGATGTAGGGGTGAGAGTGGATGTTGTAAAGGTGAGCCTGGATGGTGTGGGGGTGAGAGTGGATGTTGTATGAGTGAGCATGGACGGTGTAGATGTGTGGATGGTATAGGGGAAAGCGTGGATGGTGTAGTGGTGAGCGTGGATGGTGTAGGGGTGAGCGTGGATGTTGTAGAGGTGAGCGTGAATGGTGTAGGGGTGAGCGTGACTATTATGGGGGTGAGCGTGGATGGTGTAGGGGTGAGCGTGGATGTTGCAGGAGTGAGCGTGGATTTTGTATGAGAGAGCGTGGATGTTGAAGGGGTGAATGTGGATGGTGTAGCGGTGAGCGTGGATGTTGCAGGAGTGAGCGTGAGTGGTGTAGGAGAAAACGTGGATGGTGTAGGGGTGAGCGTGGATGATGTAGGGGTGAGCATGAACGTTGTAAAGGTGAGCATGGATGATGTAGGAGTGAGCGTAGATGGTGTAGGGGGTGAGCGTGGAGGTTGTAAAGGTGAGCATGGATGGTGTAGGAGTGAGCGTGGATGTTGTAGGGGTGAGAGTGAATGGGGTTGGGGTGGGCGTGGATGGTGTTGGGGTGGGCGTGGATGGTGTTGGGGTGAGTGTGGATGTTCGCGAGGTGAGCGTTGATGTTGCAGGGGTGAGCGTGGATGTTGCAGGAGTGAGCGTGGATGTTGTAGGGGTGAGCGTGGATGGTGTAGGGGTGAGAGTGGATGTTGTAAAGGTGAGAGTGGATGGTGTAGCGGTGAGAGTGGATGTTGTATGAGTGAGCATGCACGGTGTAGAGGTGAGTGTGGATGGTATAGGGGAAAGCATGGATGGTGTAGTGGTGAGCGTGGATGGTGTAGGGGTGAGAGTGGATGTGGTGGGGGTGAGCGTGGATGTGGTAGGGGTGAGCGTGGATGTTGCAGGAGTGAGCGTGGATTTTGTATGAGAGAGCGTGGATGTTGAAGGGGTGAGTGTGGATGGTGTAAGGGTGAGCGTGGATGTTGGAGGAGTGACCGTGGATGATGTAGGAGTGAGCGTAGATGGTGTAGGGGGTGAGCGTGGAGGTTGTAAAGGTGAGCATGGATGGTGTAGGAGTGAGCGTGGATGTTGTAGGGGTGAGAGTGAATGGGGTTGGGGTGGGCGTAGATGGTATTGGGGTGAGTGTAGATGGTGGCGAGGTGAGCGTTGATGTTGCAGGGGTGCGCGTGGATGTTGCAGGAGTGAGCGTGAATGTTGTAGGGGTGATCGTGGATGGTGTAGGGGTGAGAGTGGATGTGGTGGGGGTGAGCGTGGATGTGGTAGGGGTGAGCGTGGACAGTGTAGGGGTGAGCGTGGATGGTGTAGGAGTGAGCAAGGATGGTGTAGGGGTGAGCGTGGATGGTGTAGGTGTGAGCGTGGATGGTGTAGGAGTGAGCGTGGACATTGTAAAGGTGAGCGTGGACAGTGTAGAGGTGAGCGTGGACGTTGTAGGGGTGAACGTGGATGTTGTAGGGGTGAGCATGGATGTTGTAGGCGTGAGGGTGGATGGTGTAGGGGTGAGCGTGGATGTTGTAGAAGTGAGCGTAGATGGTGTAGGAGTGAGGGTGGATGTTGTAGCGGTGAGCGTGGATGGTGTTGGGGTGAGGGTGGATGTTGTAGGGGTGAGCGTGGATGTTGTCGGGGTGAGGGTGGATGGTGTAGGGGTGAGTGTGGATGTTGTAGAGGTGAGCGTGCATGGTGTAGGGGTGAGCTTGGATGGTGAAGGTGTGAGCGTGGCTGGTGAAGGTGTGAGTGTGGCTGGTGTAGGAGTGAGCGTGGATGTTGTAGGGGTGAGAGTGGATGTTGCAGGAGTGAGCGTAGATGGTGTAGGGGGTGAGCGTGGAGGTTGTAAAGGTGAGCGTGGAGGTTGTAAAGGTGAGCGTGGATGGTGTAGGAGTGAGCGTGGATGTTGTAGGGGTGAGAGTGGATGGGGTTGGGGTGGGCGTGGATGGTGTGGGGGGTGAGAGTGGATGGTGTAGCGGTGAGAGTGGATGGTGTCGGGGTGAGTATGGATGTTGGAGAGGTGAGCGTGGATGGTGTAGGGGTGAGCGTTGATGTTGTCGGGGTGAGGGTGGATGGTGTAGGGGTGAGTGTGGATGTTGTAGAGGTGAGCGTGGATGGTGTAGGGGTGAGAATGGCTATTGTAGGGGTGAGCGTGGATGGTGCAGGGGTGAGCTTGGATGGTGAAGGTGTGAGCGTGGATGGTGTAGGAGTGAGCGTGGATGGTGCAGGGGTGAGCGTGGATGGTGTAGGGGTGAGCGTGGATGTTGTAGGGGTGAGAGTGGATGTTGCAGGAGTGAGCGTAGATGGTGTAGGGGGTGAGCGTGGAGGTTGTAAAGGTGAGCGTGGAGGTTGTAAAGGTGAGCGTGGATGGTGTAGGAGTGAGCGTGGATGTTGTAGAGGTGAGAGTGGATGGGGTTGGGTGTGGCCTGGAAGGTGTTGGGGTGAGAGTGGATGGTGTTGGGGTGAGAGTGGATGGTGTCGGGGTGAGAGTGGATGGTGTCGGGGTGAGTATGGATGTTGGAGAGGTGAGCGTGGATAGTGTAGGGGTGAGCGTGGATGTTGCAGGAGTGAGCGTGGATGTTGTAGGGGTGAGCGTGGATGGTGTAGAGGTGAGCGTGACTATTGTAGGGGTGAGCGTGACTATTGTAGGGGTGAGCGTGGATGGTGTAGGGGTGAGCGTGGATGTTGCAGGAGTGAGCGTGAGTGTTGTAGGAGAAAACGTGGATGGTGTAGGGGTGAGCGTGGATGGTGTAGGGGTGAGCATGGACGTTGTAAAGGTGAGCATGGATGATGTAGGCGTGAGCGTAGATGGTGTAGGGGGTGAGCGTGGAGGTTGTAAAGGTGAGCATGGATGGTGTAGGAGTGAGCGTGGATGTTGTAGGGGTGAGAGTGAATGGGGTTGGGGTGGGCGTGGATGGTGTTGGGGTGAGTGTAGATGTTGGCGGGGTGAGCGTTGATGTTGCAGGGGTGAGCGTGGATGTTGCAGGAGTGAGCGTGAATGTTGTAGGGGTGAGCGTGGATGGTGTAGGGGTGAGAGTGGATGTTGTAAAGGCGAGCGTGGATGGTGTAGCGGTGAGAGTGGATGTTGTATGAGTGAGCATGCACGGTGTAGAGGTGAGTGTGGATGGTATAGGGGAAAGCATGGATGGTGTAGTGGTGAGCGTGGATGGTGTAGGGGTGAAAGTGGATGTGGTGGGGGTGAGCGTGGATGTGGTAGGGGTGAGCGTGGATGATGTAGGGGTGAGCGTGGATGGTGTAAAGGTGAGCATGGATGATGTAGGAGTGAGCGTAGATGGTGTAGGGGGTGAGCGTGGAGGTTGTAAAGGTGAGCATGGATTGTGTAGGAGTGAGCGTGGATGTTGTAGGGGTGAGAGTGAATGGGGTTGGGGTGGGCGTGGATGGTGTTGGGGTGGGCGTGGATGGTGTTCGGGTGAGTGTGGATGTTGGCGAGGTGAGCGTTGATGTTGCAGGGGTGAGCGTGGATGTTGCAGGAGTGAGCGTGGATGATGTAGGGGTGAGCGTGGATGGTGTAGGGGTGAGAGTGGATGTTGTAAAGGTGAGCGTGGATGGTGTAGTGGTGAGAGTGGATGTGGTGGGGGTGAGCGTGGATGTGGTAGGGGTGAGCGTGGATGTTGCAGGAGTGAGCGTGGATTTTGTATGAGAGCGTGGATGTTGAAGGGGTGAGTGTGGATGGTGTAAGGGTGAGCGTGGATGTTGGAGGAGTGAGCGTGGATGATGTAGGAGTGAGCGTAGATGGTGTAGGGGGTGAGCGTGGAGGTTGTAAAGGTGAGAATGGATGGTGTAGGAGTGAGCGTAGATGGTGTAGGGGGTGAGCGTGGAGGTTCTAAAGGTGAGCATGGATGGTGTAGGAGTGAGCGTGGATGTTGTAGGAGTGAGAGTGAATGGGGTTGGGGTGGGCGTGGATGGTGTTGGGGTGAGTGTAGATGTTGGCGAGTATTGAGTGTTGATGTTGCAGGGGTGCGCGTGGATGTTGCAGGAGTGAGCGTGAATGTTGTAGGGGTAAGCGTGGATGGTGTAGGGGTGAGAGTGGATGTTGTAAAGGTGAGCGTGGATGGTGTTGGGGTGAGAGTGGATGTTGTATGAGTGAGCATGGACGGTGTAGAGGTGAGTGTGGATGGTATAGGTGAAAGCATGGATGGTGTAGTGGTGAGCGTGGATGGTGTAGGGGTGAGAGTGGATGTGGTGGGGGTGAGCGTGGATGTGGTAGGGGTGAGCGTGGACAGTGTAGGGGTGAGCGTGGATGGTGTAGGAGTGAGCGTGGATGGTGTAGGGGTGAGCGTGGATGATGTAGGTGTGAGCGTGGATGGTGTAGGAGTGAGCGTGGACATTGTAAAGGTGAGCGTGGACAGTGTAGCCGTGAGCGTAGACGTTGTAGGGGTGAACGTGGATGTTGTAGGGGTGAGCGTGGATGTTGTAGGCGTGAGGGTGGATGGTGTAGGGGTGAGCGTGGATGTTGTAGAAGTGAGCGTAGATGGTGTAGGAGTGAGGGTGGATGTTGTAGCGGTGAGCGTGGATGGTGTTGGGGTGAGGGTGGATGTTGTAGGGGTGAGCGTGGATGTTGTCGGGGTGAGGGTGGATGGTGTAGGGGTGAGTGTGGATGTTGTAGAGGTGAGCGTGCATGGTGTAGGGGTGAGCGTGGCTATTGTAGGGGTGAGCGTGGATGGTGTAGGGGTGAGCGTGGATGGTGTAGGGGTGAGCGTGGATGGTGTAGGGGTGAGCGTGGATGTTGTAGGGGTGAGCGTGGATGTTGCAGGAGTGAGCGTAGATGGTGTAGGGGGTGAGCGTGGAGGTTGTAAAGGTGAGGGTGGAGGTTGTAAAGGTGAGCGTGGATGGTGTAGGAGTGAGCGTGGATGTTGCAGGGGTGAGAGTGGATGGGGTTGGGTGTGGCGTGGATGGTGTTGGGGTGAGAGTGGATGGTGTCAGGGTGAGAGTGGATAGTGTCGGGGTGAGAGTGGGTGGTGTCGGGGTGAGTATGGATGTTGGAGAGGTGAGCGTGGATGGTGTAGGGATGAGCGTGGATATTGCAGGAGTGAGCGTGGATGGTGTAGGGGTGAGAGTGGATGTTGTAAAGGTGAGCGTGGATGGTGTAGGGGTGAGAGTGGATGTTGTATGAGTGAGCATGGATGGTGTAGATGTGTGGATGGTATAGGGGAAAGCGTGGATGGTGTAGTGGTGAGCGTGGATGGTGTAGGGGTGAGCGTGGATGTTGTAGGGGTGAGCGTGGATGGTGTAGGAGTGAGCGTGGACATTATAAAGGTGAGCGTGGACGGTGTAGCGGTGAGCGTGGACGTTGTAGGGGTGAACGTGGATGTTGTAGGGGTGAGCGTGGATGTTGTCGGGGTGAGGGTGGATGGTGTAGGGGTGAGCGTGGATGTTGCAGAAGTGAGCGTAGATGGTGTAGGAGTGAGGGTGCATGTTGTAGCGGTGAGCGTGGATGGTGTTGGGGTGATGCTGGATGTTGTAGGGGTGAGCGTGGATGTTGTCAGGGTGAGGGTGTATGGTGTAGGGGTGAGTGTGGATGTTGTAGAGGTGAGCGTGGATGGTGTAGGGGTGAGTGTGGCTATTGTAGGGGTGAGCGTGGATGGTGTAGGGGTGAGCGTGGAGGTTGTAAAGGTGAGCATGGATGGTGTAGGAGTGAGCGTGGATGTTGTAGGGGTGAGAGTGAATGGGGTTGGGGTGGGCGTGGATGGTGTTGGGGTGAGTGTGGATGTTGGCGGGGTGAGAGTTGATGTTGCAGGGGTGAGCGTGGATGTTGCAGGAGTGAGCGTGAATGTTGTAGGGGTGAGCGTGGATGGTGTAGGGGTGAGAGTGGATGTGGTGAGGGTGAGCGTGGATGTGGTAGGGGTGAGCGTGGATGTTGCAGGAGTGAGCGTGGATTTTGTATGAGAGCGTGGATGTTGAAGGGGTGAGTGTGGATGGTGTAAGGGTGAGCGTGGATGTTGGAGGAGTGAGCGTGGATGATGTAGGAGTGAGCGTAGATGGTGTAGGGGGTGAGCGTGGAGGTTGTAAAGGTGAGCATGGATGGTGTAGGAGTGAGCGTAGATGGTGTAGGAGTGAGCGTGGACATTGTAAAGGTGAGCGTGGACAATGTAGCCGTGAGCGTAGACGTTGTAGGGGTGAACGTGGATGTTGTAGGGGTGAGCGTGGATGTTGTAGGCGTGAGGGTGGATGGTGTAGGGGTGAGCGTGGATGTTGTAGAAGTGAGCGTAGATGGTGTAGGAGTGAGGGTGGATGTTGTAGCGGTGAGCGTGGATGGTGTTGGGGTGAGGGTGGATGTTGTAGGGGTGAGCGTGGATGTTGTCGGGGTGAGGGTGGATGGTGTAGGGGTGAGTGTGGATGTTGTAGAGGTGAGCGTGCATGGTGTAGGGGTGAGCGTGGCTATTGTAGGGGTGAGCGTGGATGGTGTAGGGGTGAGCGTGGATGGTGTAGGGGTGAGCGTGGATGGTGTAGGGGTGAGCGTGGATGTTGTAGGGGTGAGCGTGGATGTTGCAGGAGTGAGCGTGCATGGTGTAGGGGTGAGCGTGGCTATTGTAGGGGTGAGCGTGGATGGTGTAGGGGTGAGCGTGGATGGTGTAGGGGTGAGCGTGGATGGTGTAGGGGTGAGCGTGGATGTTGGAGGAGTGAGCGTGGATGATGTAGGAGTGAGCGTAGATGGTGTAGGGGGTGAGCGTGGAGGTTGTAAAGGTGAGCATGGATGGTGTAGGAGTGAGCGTAGATGGTGTAGGAGTGAGCGTGGACATTGTAAAGGTGAGCGTGGACAGTGTAGCCGTGAGCGTAGACGTTGTAGGGGTGAACGTGGATGTTGTAGGGGTGAGCGTGGATGTTGTAGGCGTGAGGGTGGATGGTGTAGGGGTGAGCGTGGATGTTGTAGAAGTGAGCGTAGATGGTGTAGGAGTGAGGGTGGATGTTGTAGCGGTGAGCGTGGATGGTGTTGGGGTGAGGGTGGATGTTGTAGGGGTGAGCGTGGATGTTGTCGGGGTGAGGGTGGATGGTGTAGGGGTGAGTGTGGATGTTGTAGAGGTGAGCGTGCATGGTGTAGGGGTGAGCGTGGCTATTGTAGGGGTGAGCGTGGATGGTGTAGGGGTGAGCGTGGATGGTGTAGGGGTGAGCGTGGATGGTGTAGGGCTGAGCGTGGATGTTGTAGGGGTGAGCGTGGATGTTGCAGGAGTGAGCGTAGATGGTGTAGGGGGTGAGCGTGGAGGTTGTAAAGGTGAGGGTGGAGGTTGTAAAGGTGAGCGTGGATGGTGTAGGAGTGAGCGTGGATGTTGCAGGGGTGAGAGTGGATGGGGTTGGGTGTGGCGTGGATGGTGTTGGGGTGAGAGTGGATGGTGTCAGGGTGAGAGTGGATAGTGTCGGGGTGAGAGTGGATGGTGTCGGGGTGAGTATGGATGTTGGAGAGATGAGCGTGGATGGTGTAGGGGTGAGCGTGGATATTGCAGGAGTGAGCGTGGATGGTGTAGGGGTGAGAGTGGATGTTGTAAAGGTGAGCGTGGATGGTGTAGGGGTGAGAGTGGATGTTGTATGAGTGAGCATGGATGGTGTAGATGTGTGGATGGTATAGGGGAAAGCGTGGATGGTGTAGTGGTGAGCGTGGATGGTGTAGGGGTGAGCGTGGATGTTGTAGGGGTGAGCGTGGATGGTGTAGGAGTGAGCGTGGACATTATAAAGGTGAGCGTGGACGGTGTAGCGGTGAGCGTGGACGTTGTAGGGGTGAACATGGATGTTGTAGGGGTGAGCGTGGATGTTGTCGGGGTGAGGGTGGATGGTGTAGGGGTGAGCGTGGATGTTGTAGAAGTGAGCGTAGATGGTGTAGGAGGGAGGGTGCATGTTGTAGCGGTGAGCGTGGATGGTGTTGGGGTGATGCTGGATGTTGTAGGGTTGAGCGTGGATGTTGTCAGGGTGAGGGTGTATGGTGTAGGGGTGAGTGCGGATGTTGTAGAGGTGAGCGTGGATGGTGTAGGGGTGAGCGTGGCTATTGTAGGGGTGAGCGTGGATGGTGTAGGGGTGAGCGTGGAGGTTGTAAAGGTGAGCATGGATGGTGTAGGAGTGAGCGTGGATGTTGTAGGGGTGAGAGTGAATGGGGTTGGGGTGGGCGTGGATGGTGTTGGGGTGAGTGTGGATGTTGGCGGGGTGAGCGTTGATGTTGCAGGGGTGAGCGTGGATGTTGCAGGAGTGAGCGTGAATGTTGTAGGGGTGAGCGTGGATGGTGTAGGGGTGAGAGTGGATGTGGTGAGGGTGAGCGTGGATGTGGTAGGGGTGAGCGTGGATGTTGCAGGAGTGAGCGTGGATTTTGTATGAGAGCGTGGATGTTGAAGGGGTGAGTGTGGATGGTGTAAGGGTGAGCGTGGATGTTGGAGGAGTGAGCGTGGATGATGTAGGAGTGAGCGTAGATGGTGTAGGGGGTGAGCGTGGAGGTTGTAAAGGTGAGCATGGATGGTGTAGGAGTGAGCGTAGATGGTGTAGGAGTGAGCGTGGACATTGTAAAGGTGAGCGTGGACAGTGTAGCCGTGAGCGTAGACGTTGTAGGGGTGAAAGTGGATGTTGTAGGGGTGAGCGTGGATGTTGTAGGCGTGAGGGTGGATGGTGTAGGGGTGAGCGTGGATGTTGTAGAAGTGAGCGTAGATGGTGTAGGAGTGAGGGTGGATGTTGTAGCGGTGAGCGTGGATGGTGTTGTGGTGAGGGTGGATGTTGTAGGGGTGAGCGTGGATGTTGTCGGGGTGAGGGTGGATGGTGTAGGGGTGAGTGTGGATGTTGTAGAGGTGAGCGTGCATGGTGTAGGGGTGAGCGTGGCTATTGTAGGGGTGAGCGTGGATGGTGTAGGGGTGAGCGTGGATGGTGTAGGGGTGAGCGTGGATGGTGTAGGGGTGAGCGTGGATGTTGTAGGGGTGAGCGTGGATGTTGCAGGAGTGAGCGTAGATGGTGTAGGGGGTGAGCGTGGAGGTTGTAAAGGTGAGGGTGGAGGTTGTAAAGGTGAGCGTGGATGGTGTAGGAGTGAGCGTGGATGTTGCAGGGGTGAGAGTGGATGGGGTTGGGTGTGGCGTGGATGGTGTTGGGGTGAGAGTGGATGGTGTCAGGGTGAGAGTGGATAGTGTCGGGGTGAGAGTGGATGGTGTCGGGGTGAGTATGGATGTTGGAGAGGTGAGCGTGGATGGTGTAGGGGTGAGCGTGGATATTGCAGGAGTGAGCGTGGATGGTGTAGTGGTGAGAGTGGATGTTGTAAAGGTGAGCGTGGATGGTGTAGGGGTGAGAGTCGATATTGTATGAGTGAGCATGGATGGTGTAGATGTGTGGATGGTATAGGGGAAAGCGTGGATGGTGTAGTGGTGAGCGCGGATGGTGTAGGGGTGAGCGTGGATGGTGTAGGAGTGAGCGTGGACATTATAAAGGTGAGCGTGGACGGTGTAGCGGTGAGCGTGGACGTTGTAGGGGTGAACGTGGATGTTGTAGGGGTGAGCGTGGATGTTGTCGGGGTGAGGGTGGATGGTGTAGGGGTGAGCGTGGATGTTGTAGAAGTGAGCGTAGATGGTGTAGGAGTGAGGGTGCATGTTGTAGCGGTGAGCGTGGATGGTGTTGGGGTGATGCTGGATGTTGTAGGGGTGAGCGTGGATGTTGTCAGGGTGAGGGTGTATGGTGTAGGGGTGAGTGTGGATGTTGTAGAGGTGAGCGTGGATGGTGTAGGGGTGAGCGTGGCTATTGTAGGGGTGAGCGTGGATGGTGTAGGGGTGAGCGTGGAGGTTGTAAAGGTGAGCATGGATGGTGTAGGAGTGAGCGTGGATGTTGTAGGGGTGAGAGTGAATGGGGTTGGGGTGGGCGTGGATGGTGTTGGGGTGAGTGTGGATGTTGGCGGGGTGAGCGTTGATGTTGCAGGGGTGAGCGTGGATGTTGCAGGAGTGAGCGTGAATGTTGTAGGGGTGAGCGTGGATGGTGTAGGGGTGAGAGTGGATGTGGTGAGGGTGAGCGTGGATGTGGTAGGGGTGAGCGTGGATGTTGCAGGAGTGAGCGTGGATTTTGTATGAGAGCGTGGATGTTGAAGGGGTGAGTGTGGATGGTGTAAGGGTGAGCGTGGATGTTGGAGGAGTGAGCGTGGATGATGTAGGAGTGAGCGTAGATGGTGTAGGGGGTGAGCGTGGAGGTTGTAAAGGTGAGCATGGATGGTGTAGGAGTGAGCGTAGATGGTGTAGGGAGTGAGCGTGGAGGTTCTAAAGGTGAGCATGGATGGTGTAGGAGTGAGCGTGGATGTTGTAGGAGTGAGAGTGAATGGGGTTGGGGTGGGCGTGGATGGTGTTGGGGTGAGTGTAGATGTTGGCGAGGTGAGCGTTGATGTTGCAGGGGTGCGCATGGATGTTGCAGGAGTGAGCGTGAATGTTGTAGGGGTGAGCGTGGATGGTGTAGGGGTGAGAGTGGATGTTGTAAAGGTGAGCGTGGATGGTGTTGGGGTGAGAGTGGATGTTGTATGAGTGAGCATGGACGGTGTAGAGGTGAGTGCGGATGGTATAGGTGAAAGCATGGATGGTGTAGTGGTGAGCGTGGATGGTGTAGGGGTGAGAGTGGATGTGGTGGGGGTGAGCGTGGATGTGGTAGGGGTGAGCGTGGACAGTGTAGGGGTGAGCGTGGATGGTGTAGGAGTGAGCGTGGATGGTGTAGGGGTGAGCGTGGATGGTGTAGGTGTGAGCGTGGATGGTGTAGGAGTGGGCGTGGACATTGTAAAGGTGAGCGTGGACAGTGTAGCGGTGAGCGTGGACGTTGTAGGGAAGAACGTGGATGTTGTAGGGGTGAGCGTGGATGTTGTAGGCGTGAGGGTGGATGGTGTAGGGGTGAGCGTGGATGTTGTAGAAGTGAGCGTAGATGGTGTAGGAGTGAGGGTGGATGTTGTAGCGGTGAGCGTGGATGGTGTTGGGGTGAGGGTGGATGTTGTAGGGGTGAGCGTGGATGTTGTCGGGGTGAGGGTGGATGGTGTAGGGGTGAGTGTGGATGTTGTAGAGGTGAGCGTGCATGGTGTAGGGGTGAGCGTGGATGGTGTAGGGGTGAGCATCGATGGTGTAGGGGTGAGCGTGGATGGTGTAGGGGTGAGCGTGGATGGTGTAGGGGTGAGCGTGGATGTTGTAGGGGTGAGCGTGGATGTTGCAGGAGTGAGCGTAGATGGTGTAGGGGGTGAGCTTGGAAGTTGTATAGGTGAGCGTGGAGGTTGTAAAGGTGAGCGTGGATGGTGTAGGAGTGAGCGTGGATGTTGCAGGGGTGAGAGTGGATGGGGTTGGGTGTGGCGTGGATGGTGTTGGGGTGAGAGTGGATGGTGTCGGGGTGAGAGTGGATAGTGTCGGGGTGAGAGTGGATGGTGTCGGGGTGAGTATGGATGTTGGAGAGGTGAGCGTGGATGGTGTAGGGGTGAGCGTGGATATTGCAGGAGTGAGCGTGGATGGTGTAGGGGTGAGAGTGGATGTTGTAAAGGTGAGCGTGGATGGTGTAGGGGTGAGAGTGGATGTTGTATGAGTGAGCATGGATGGTGTAGATGTGTGGATGGTATAGGGGAAAGCGTGGATGGTGTAGTGGTGAGCGCGGATGGTGTAGGGGTGAGCGTGGATGGTGTAGGGGTGAGCGTGGATGGTGTAGGAGTGAGCGTGGACATTATAAAGGTGAGCGTGGACGGTGTAGCGGTGAGCGTGGACGTTGTAGGGGTGAACGTGGATGTTGTAGGGGTGAGCGTGGATGTTGTCGGGGTGAGGGTGGATGGTGTAGGGGTGAGCGTGGATGTTGTAGAAGTGAGCGTAGATGGTGTAGGAGTGAGGGTGCATGTTGTAGCGGTGAGCGTGGATGGTGTTGGGGTGATGCTGGATGTTGTAGGGGTGAGCGTGGATGTTGTCAGGGTGAGGGTGTATGGTGTAGGGGTGAGTGTGGATGTTGTAGAGGTGAGCGTGGATGGTGTAGGGGTGAGCGTGGCTATTGTAGGGGTGAGCGTGGATGGTGTAGGGGTGAGCGTGGAGGTTGCAAAGGTGAGCATGGATGGTGTAGGAGTGAGCGTGGATGTTGTAGGGGTGAGAGTGAATGGGGTTGGGGTGGGCGTGGATGGTGTTGGGGTGAGTGTGGATGTTGGCGGGGTGAGCGTTGATGTTGCAGGGGTGAGCGTGGATGTTGAAGGAGTGAGCGTGAATGTTGTAGGGGTGAGCGTGGATGGTGTAGGGGTGAGAGTGGATGTGGTGAGGGTGAGCGTGGATGTGGTAGGGGTGAGCGTGGATGTTGCAGGAGTGAGCGTGGATTTTGTATGAGAGCGTGGATGTTGAAGGGGTGAGTGTGGATGGTGTAAGGGTGAGCGTGGATGTTGGAGGAGTGAGCGTGGATGATGTAGGAGTGAGCGTAGATGGTGTAGGGGGTGAGCGTGGAGGTTGTAAAGGTGAGCATGGATGGTGTAGGAGTGAGCGTAGATGGTGTAGGGGGTGAGCGTGGAGGTTCTAAAGGTGAGCATGGATGGTGTAGGAGTGAGCGTGGATGTTGTAGGAGTGAGAGTGAATGGGGTTGGGGTGGGCGTGGATGGTGTTGGGGTGAGTGTAGATGTTGGCGAGGTGAGCGTTGATGTTGCAGGGGTGCGCGTGGATGTTGCAGGAGTGAGCGTGAATGTTGTAGAGGTGAGCGTGGATGGTGTAGGGGTGAGAGTGGATGTTGTAAAGGTGAGCGTGGATGGTGTTGGGGTGAGAGTGGATGTTGTATGAGTGAGCATGGACGGTGTAGAGGTGAGTGTGGATGGTATAGGTGAAAGCATGGATGGTGTAGTGGTGAGCGTGGATGGTGTAGGGGTGAGAGTGGATGTGGTGGGGGTGAGCGTGGATGTGGTAGGGGTGAGCGTGGACAGTGTAGGGGTGAGCGTGGATGGTGTAGGAGTGAGCGTGGATGGTGTAGGGGTGAGCGTGGATGGTGTAGGTGTGAGCGTGGATGGTGTAGGAGTGAGCGTGGACATTGTAAAGGTGAGCGTGGACAGTGTAGCGGTGAGCGTGGACGTGGTAGGGGTGAACGTGGATGTTGTAGGGGTGAGCGTGGATGTTGTAGGCGTGAGGGTGGATGGTGTAGGGGTGAGCGTGGATGTTGTAGAAGTGAGCGTAGATGGTGTAGGAGTGAGGGTGGATGTTGTAGCGGTGAGCGTGGATGGTGTTGGGGTGAGGGTGGATGTTGTAGGGGTGAGCGGGGATGTTGTCGGGGTGAGGGTGGATGGTGTAGGGGTGAGTGTGGATGTTGTAGAGGTGAGCGTGCATGGTGTAGGGGTGAGCGTGGCTATTGTAGGGGTGAGCGTGGATGGTGTAGGGGTGAGCGTCGATGGTGTAGGGGTGAGCGTGGATGGTGTAGGGGTGAGCGTGGATGGTGTAGGGGTGAGCGTGGATGTTGTAGGGGTGAGCGTGGATGTTGCAGGAGTGAGCGTAGATGGTGTAGGGGGTGAGCGTGGAGGTTGTAAAGGTGAGCGTGGAGGTTGTAAAGGTGAGCGTGGATGGTGTAGGAGTGAGCGTGGATGTTGCAGGGGTGAGAGTGGATGGGGTTGGGTGTGGCGTGGATGGTGTTGGGGTGAGAGTGGATGGTGTCGGGGTGAGAGTGGATAGTGTCGGGGTGAGAGTGGATGATGTCGGGGTGAGTATGGATGTTGGAGAGGTGAGCGTGGATGGTGTAGGGGTGAGCGTGGATATTGCAGGAGTGAGCGTGGATGGTGTAGGGGTGAGAGTGGATGTTGTATGAGTGAGCATGGATGGTGTAGATGTGTGGATGGTATAGGGGAAAGCGTGGATGGTGTAGTGGTGAGCGCGGATGGTGTAGGGGTGAGCGTGGATGGTGTAGGGGTGAGCGTGGATGTTGTCGGGGTGAGGGTGGATGGTGTATGGGTGAGCGTGCATGTTATAGAAGTGAGCGTAGATGGTGTAGGAGTGAGGGTGCATGTTGTAGCGGTGAGCGTGGATGGTGTTGGGGTGATGGTGGATGCTGTAGGGGTGAGCGTGGATGTTGTCAGGGTGAGGGTGTATGGTGTAGGGGTGAGTGTGGATGTTGTAGAGGTGAGCGTGGATGGTGTAGGGGTGAGCGTGGCTATTGTAGGGGTGAGCGTGGATGGTGTAGGGGTGAGAGTGGATGTTGTAAAGGTGAGCGTGGATGGTGTTGGGGTGAGAGTGGATGTTGTATGAGTGAGCATGGACGGTGTAGAGGTGAGTGCGGATGGTATAGGTGAAAGCATGGATGGTGTAGTGGTGAGCGTGGATGGTGTAGGGGTGAGAGTGGATGTGGTGGGGGTGAGCGTGGATGTGGTAGGGGTGAGCGTGGACAGTGTAGGGGTGAGCGTGGATGGTGTAGGAGTGAGCGTGGATGGTGTAGAGGTGAGCGTGGATGGTGTAGGTGTGAGCGTGGATGGTGTAGGAGTGGGCGTGGACATTGTAAAGGTGAGCGTGGACAGTGTAGCGGTGAGCGTGGACGTTGTAGGGAAGAACGTGGATGTTGTAGGGGTGAGCGTGGATGTTGTAGGCGTGAGGGTGGATGGTGTAGGGGTGAGCGTGGATGTTGTAGAAGTGAGCGTAGATGGTGTAGGAGTGAGGGTGGATGTTGTAGCGGTGAGCGTGGATGGTGTTGGGGTGAGGGTGGATGTTGTAGGGGTGAGCGTGGATGTTGTCGGGGTGAGGGTGGATGGTGTAGGGGTGAGTGTGGATGTTGTAGAGGTGAGCGTGCATGGTGTAGGGGTGAGCGTGGATGGTGTAGGGGTGAGCATCGATGGTGTAGGGGTGAGCGTGGATGGTGTAGGGGTGAGCGTGGATGGTGTAGGGGTGAGCGTGGATGTTGTAGGGGTGAGCGTGGATGTTGCAGGAGTGAGCGTAGATGGTGTAGGGGGTGAGCTTGGAAGTTGTATAGGTGAGCGTGGAGGTTGTAAAGGTGAGCGTGGATGGTGTAGGAGTGAGCGTGGATGTTGCAGGGGTGAGAGTGGATGGGGTTGGGTGTGGCGTGGATGGTGTTGGGGTGAGAGTGGATGGTGTCGGGGTGAGAGTGGATAGTGTCGGGGTGAGAGTGGATGGTGTCGGGGTGAGTATGGATGTTGGAGAGGTGAGCGTGGATGGTGTAGGGGTGAGCGTGGATATTGCAGGAGTGAGCGTGGATGGTGTAGGGGTGAGAGTGGATGTTGTAAAGGTGAGCGTGGATGGTGTAGGGGTGAGAGTGGATGTTGTATGAGTGAGCATGGATGGTGTAGATGTGTGGATGGTATAGGGGAAAGCGTGGATGGTGTAGTGGTGAGCGCGGATGGTGTAGGGGTGAGCGTGGATGGTGTAGGGGTGAGCGTGGATGGTGTAGGGGTGAGCGTGGATGTTGTAGAGGTGAGCGTGGATGGTGTAGGGGTGAGCGTGGCTATTGTAGGGGTGAGCGTGGATGGCGTAGGTGTGAGCGTGGATGTTGCAGGAGTGAGCGTGGATTTTGTATGAGAGAGCGTGGATGTTTAAGGAGCGAGTATGGTGTAGGGGTGAGCGTGGATGGTGTAGGGGTGAGCGTGGATGTTGCAGGAGTGAACGTGGGTGTTGTAGGAGTAAACGTGGATGGGGTAGGGGTGAGCGTGGATGGTGTAGGGGTCAGCGTGAACGTTGTAAAGGTGAGCATGGATGATGTAGGAGTGAGCGTAGATGGTGTAGGGGGTGAGCGTGGAGGTTGTAAAGGTGAGCATGGATGGTGTAGGAGTGAGCGTAGATGGTGTAGGGAGTGAGCGTGGAGGTTCTAAAGGTGAGCATGGATGGTGTAGGAGTGAGCGTGGATGTTGTAGGAGTGAGAGTGAATGGGGTTGGGGTGGGCGTGGATGGTGTTGGGGTGAGTGTAGATGTTGGCGAGGTGAGCGTTGATGTTGCAGGGGTGCGCGTGGATGTTGCAGGAGTGAGCGTGAATGTTGTAGAGGTGAGCGTGGATGGTGTAGGGGTGAGAGTGGATGTTGTAAAGGTGAGCGTGGATGGTGTTGGGGTGAGAGTGGATGTTGTATGAGTGAGCATGGACGGTGTAGAGGTGAGTGTGGATGGTATAGGTGAAAGCATGGATGGTGTAGTGGTGAGCGTGGATGGTGTAGGGGTGAGAGTGGATGTGGTGGGGGTGAGCGTGGATGTGGTAGGGGTGAGCGTGGACAGTGTAGGGGTGAGCGTGGATGGTGTAGGAGTGAGCGTGGATGGTGTAGGGGTGAGCGTGGATGGTGTAGGTGTGAGCGTGGATGGTGTAGGAGTGAGCGTGGACATTGTAAAGGTGAGCGTGGACAGTGTAGCGGTGAGCGTGGACGTTGTAGGGGTGAACGTGGATGTTGTAGGGGTGAGCGTGGATGTTGTAGGCGTGAGGGTGGATGGTGTAGGGGTGAGCGTGGATGTTGTAGAAGTGAGCGTAGATGGTGTAGGAGTGAGGGTGGATGTTGTAGCGGTGAGCGTGGATGGTGTTGGGGTGAGGGTGGATGTTGTAGGGGTGAGCGGGGATGTTGTCGGGGTGAGGGTGGATGGTGTAGGGGTGAGTGTGGATGTTGTAGAGGTGAGCGTGCATGGTGTAGGGGTGAGCGTGGCTATTGTAGGGGTGAGCGTGGATGGTGTAGGGGTGAGCGTCGATGGTGTAGGGGTGAGCGTGGATGGTGTAGGGGTGAGCGTGGATGGTGTAGGGGTGAGCGTGGATGTTGTAGGGGTGAGCGTGGATGTTGCAGGAGTGAGCGTAGATGGTGTAGGGGGTGAGCGTGGAGGTTGTAAAGGTGAGCGTGGAGGTTGTAAAGGTGAGCGTGGATGGTGTAGGAGTGAGCGTGGATGTTGCAGGGGTGAGAGTGGATGGGGTTGGGTGTGGCGTGGATGGTGTTGGGGTGAGAGTGGATGGTGTCGGGGTGAGAGTGGATAGTGTCGGGGTGAGAGTGGATGATGTCGGGGTGAGTATGGATGTTGGAGAGGTGAGCGTGGATGGTGTAGGGGTGAGCGTGGATATTGCAGGAGTGAGCGTGGATGGTGTAGGGGTGAGAGTGGATGTTGTATGAGTGAGCATGGATGGTGTAGATGTGTGGATGGTATAGGGGAAAGCGTGGATGGTGTAGTGGTGAGCGCGGATGGTGTAGGGGTGAGCGTGGATGGTGTAGGGGTGAGCGTGGATGGTGTAGGAGTGAGCGTGGACATTATAAAGGTGAGCGTGGACGGTGTAGCGGTGAGCGTGGACGTTGTAGGGGTGAACGTGGATGTTGTAGGGGTGAGCGTGGATGTTGTCGGGGTGAGGGTGGATGGTGTATGGGTGAGCGTGCATGTTATAGAAGTGAGCGTAGATGGTGTAGGAGTGAGGGTGCATGTTGTAGCGGTGAGCGTGGATGGTGTTGGGGTGATGGTGGATGCTGTAGGGGTGAGCGTGGATGTTGTCAGGGTGAGGGTGTATGGTGTAGGGGTGAGTGTGGATGTTGTAGAGGTGAGCGTGGATGGTGTAGGGGTGAGCGTGGCTATTGTAGGGGTGAGCGTGGATGGTGTAGGGGTGAGAGTGGATGTTGTAAAGGTGAGCGTGGATGGTGTTGGGGTGAGAGTGGATGTTGTATGAGTGAGCATGGACGGTGTAGAGGTGAGTGCGGATGGTATAGGTGAAAGCATGGATGGTGTAGTGGTGAGCGTGGATGGTGTAGGGGTGAGAGTGGATGTGGTGGGGGTGAGCGTGGATGTGGTAGGGGTGAGCGTGGACAGTGTAGGGGTGAGCGTGGATGGTGTAGGAGTGAGCGTGGATGGTGTAGGGGTGAGCGTGGATGGTGTAGGTGTGAGCGTGGATGGTGTAGGAGTGGGCGTGGACATTGTAAAGGTGAGCGTGGACAGTGTAGCGGTGAGCGTGGACGTTGTAGGGAAGAACGTGGATGTTGTAGGGGTGAGCGTGGATGTTGTAGGCGTGAGGGTGGATGGTGTAGGGGTGAGCGTGGATGTTGTAGAAGTGAGCGTAGATGGTGTAGGAGTGAGGGTGGATGTTGTAGCGGTGAGCGTGGATGGTGTTGGGGTGAGGGTGGATGTTGTAGGGGTGAGCGTGGATGTTGTCGGGGTGAGGGTGGATGGTGTAGGGGTGAGTGTGGATGTTGTAGAGGTGAGCGTGCATGGTGTAGGGGTGAGCGTGGATGGTGTAGGGGTGAGCATCGATGGTGTAGGGGTGAGCGTGGATGGTGTAGGGGTGAGCGTGGATGGTGTAGGGGTGAGCGTGGATGTTGTAGGGGTGAGCGTGGATGTTGCAGGAGTGAGCGTAGATGGTGTAGGGGGTGAGCTTGGAAGTTGTATAGGTGAGCGTGGAGGTTGTAAAGGTGAGCGTGGATGGTGTAGGAGTGAGCGTGGATGTTGCAGGGGTGAGAGTGGATGGGGTTGGGTGTGGCGTGGATGGTGTTGGGGTGAGAGTGGATGGTGTCGGGGTGAGAGTGGATAGTGTCGGGGTGAGAGTGGATGGTGTCGGGGTGAGTATGGATGTTGGAGAGGTGAGCGTGGATGGTGTAGGGGTGAGCGTGGATATTGCAGGAGTGAGCGTGGATGGTGTAGGGGTGAGAGTGGATATTGTAAAGGTGAGCGTGGATGGTGTAGGGGTGAGAGTGGATGTTGTATGAGTGAGCATGGATGGTGTAGATGTGTGGATGGTATAGGGGAAAGCGTGGATGGTGTAGTGGTGAGCGCGGATGGTGTAGGGGTGAGCGTGGATGGTGTAGGGGTGAGCGTGGATGGTGTAGGAGTGAGCGTGGACATTATAAAGGTGAGCGTGGACGGTGTAGCGGTGAGCGTGGACGTTGTAGGGGTGAACGTGGATGTTGTAGGGGTGAGCGTGGATGTTGTCGGGGTGAGGGTGGATGGTGTAGGGGTGAGCGTGGATGTTGTAGAAGTGAGCGTAGATGGTGTAGGAGTGAGGGTGCATGTTGTAGCGGTGAGCGTGGATGGTGTTGGGGTGATGCTGGATGTTGTAGGGGTGAGCGTGGATGTTGTCAGGGTGAGGGTGTATGGTGTAGGGGTGAGTGTGGATGTTGTAGAGGTGAGCGTGGATGGTGTAGGGGTGAGCGTGGCTATTGTAGGGGTGAGCGTGGATGGTGTAGGGGTGAGCGTGGAGGTTGCAAAGGTGAGCATGGATGGTGTAGGAGTGAGCGTGGATGTTGTAGGGGTGAGAGTGAATGGGGTTGGGGTGGGCGTGGATGGTGTTGGGGTGAGTGTGGATGTTGGCGGGGTGAGCGTTGATGTTGCAGGGGTGAGCGTGGATGTTGAAGGAGTGAGCGTGAATGTTGTAGGGGTGAGCGTGGATGGTGTAGGGGTGAGAGTGGATGTGGTGAGGGTGAGCGTGGATGTGGTAGGGGTGAGCGTGGATGTTGCAGGAGTGAGCGTGGATTTTGTATGAGAGCGTGGATGTTGAAGGGGTGAGTGTGGATGGTGTAAGGGTGAGCGTGGATGTTGGAGGAGTGAGCGTGGATGATGTAGGAGTGAGCGTAGATGGTGTAGGGGGTGAGCGTGGAGGTTGTAAAGGTGAGCATGGATGGTGTAGGAGTGAGCGTAGATGGTGTAGGGGGTGAGCGTGGAGGTTCTAAAGGTGAGCATGGATGGTGTAGGAGTGAGCGTGGATGTTGTAGGAGTGAGAGTGAATGGGGTTGGGGTGGGCGTGGATGGTGTTGGGGTGAGTGTAGATGTTGGCGAGGTGAGCGTTGATGTTGCAGGGGTGCGCGTGGATGTTGCAGGAGTGAGCGTGAATGTTGTAGAGGTGAGCGTGGATGGTGTAGGGGTGAGAGTGGATGTTGTAAAGGTGAGCGTGGATGGTGTTGGGGTGAGAGTGGATGTTGTATGAGTGAGCATGGACGGTGTAGAGGTGAGTGTGGATGGTATAGGTGAAAGCATGGATGGTGTAGTGGTGAGCGTGGATGGTGTAGGGGTGAGAGTGGATGTGGTGGGGGTGAGCGTGGATGTGGTAGGGGTGAGCGTGGACAGTGTAGGGGTGAGCGTGGATGGTGTAGGAGTGAGCGTGGATGGTGTAGGGGTGAGCGTGGATGGTGTAGGTGTGAGCGTGGATGGTGTAGGAGTGAGCGTGGACATTGTAAAGGTGAGCGTGGACAGTGTAGCGGTGAGCGTGGACGTTGTAGGGGTGAACGTGGATGTTGTAGGGGTGAGCGTGGATGTTGTAGGCGTGAGGGTGGATGGTGTAGGGGTGAGCGTGGATGTTGTAGAAGTGAGCGTAGATGGTGTAGGAGTGAGGGTGGATGTTGTAGCGGTGAGCGTGGATGGTGTTGGGGTGAGGGTGGATGTTGTAGGGGTGAGCGGGGATGTTGTCGGGGTGAGGATGGATGGTGTAGGGGTGAGTGTGGATGTTGTAGAGGTGAGCGTGCATGGTGTAGGGGTGAGCGTGGCTATTGTAGGGGTGAGCGTGGATGGTGTAGGGGTGAGCGTCGATGGTGTAGGGGTGAGCGTGGATGGTGTAGGGGTGAGCGTGGATGGTGTAGGGGTGAGCGTGGATGTTGTAGGGGTGAGCGTGGATGTTGCAGGAGTGAGCGTAGATGGTGTAGGGGGTGAGCGTGGAGGTTGTAAAGGTGAGCGTGGAGGTTGTAAAGGTGAGCGTGGATGGTGTAGGAGTGAGCGTGGATGTTGCAGGGGTGAGAGTGGATGGGGTTGGGTGTGGCGTGGATGGTGTTGGGGTGAGAGTGGATGGTGTCGGGGTGAGAGTGGATAGTGTCGGGGTGAGAGTGGATGATGTCGGGGTGAGTATGGATGTTGGAGAGGTGAGCGTGGATGGTGTAGGGGTGAGCGTGGATATTGCAGGAGTGAGCGTGGATGGTGTAGGGGTGAGAGTGGATGTTGTATGAGTGAGCATGGATGGTGTAGATGTGTGGATGGTATAGGGGAAAGCGTGGATGGTGTAGTGGTGAGCGCGGATGGTGTAGGGGTGAGCGTGGATGGTGTAGGGGTGAGCGTGGATGGTGTAGGAGTGAGCGTGGACATTATAAAGGTGAGCGTGGACGGTGTAGCGGTGAGCGTGGACGTTGTAGGGGTGAACGTGGATGTTGTAGGGGTGAGCGTGGATGTTGTCGGGGTGAGGGTGGATGGTGTAGGGGTGAGCGTGGATGTTATAGAAGTGAGCGTAGATGGTGTAGGAGTGAGGGTGCATGTTGTAGCGGTGAGCGTGGATGGTGTTGGGGTGATGGTGGATGCTGTAGGGGTGAGCGTGGATGTTGTCAGGGTGAGGGTGTATGGTGTAGGGGTGAGTGTGGATGTTGTAGAGGTGAGCGTGGATGGTGTAGGGGTGAGCGTGGCTATTGTAGGGGTGAGCGTGGATGGTGTAGGGGTGAGCGTGGAGGTTGTAAAGGTGAGCATGGATGGTGTAGGAGTGAGCGTGGATGTTGTAGGGGTGAGAGTGAATGGGGTTGGGGTGGGCGTGGATGGTGTTGGGGTGAGTGTGGATGTTGGCGGGGTGAGCGTTGATGTTGCAGGGGTGAGCGTGGATGTTGCAGGAGTGAGCGTGAATGTTGTAGGGGTGAGCGTGGATGGTGTAGGGGTGAGAGTGGATGTTGTATGAGTGAGCATGGACGGTGTAGAGGTGAGTGTGGATGGTATAGGTGAAAGCATGGATGGTGTAGTGGTGAGCGTGGATGGTGTAGGGGTGAGAGTGGATGTGGTGGGGGTGAGCGTGGATGTGGTAGGGGTGAGCGTGGACAGTGTAGGGGTGAGCGTGGATGGTGTAGGAATGAGCGTGGATGGTGTAGGGGTGAGCGTGGATGGTGTAGGTGTGAGCGTGGATGGTGTAGGAGTGAGCGTGGACATTGTAAAGGTGAGCGTGGACAGTGTAGCCGTGAGCGTAGACGTTGTAGGGGTGAACGTGGATGTTGTAGGGGTGAGCGTGGATGTTGTAGGCGTGAGGGTGGATGGTGTAGGGGTGAGCGTGGATGTTGTAAAAGTGAGCGTAGATGGTGTAGGAGTGAAGGTGGATGTTGTATCGGTGAGCGTGGATGGTGTTGGGGTGAGGGTGGATGTTGTAGGGGTGAGCGTGGATGTTGTCGGGGTGAGGGTGGATGGTGTAGGGGTGAGTGTGGATGTTGTAGAGGTGAGCGTGCATGGTGTAGGGGTGAGCGTGGCTATTGTAGGGGTGAGCGTGGATGGTGTAGGGGTGAGCGTGGATGGTGTAGGTGAGCGTGGATGGTGTAGGGGTGAGCGTGGATGGTGTAGGGGTGAGCGTGGATGTTGTAGGGGTGAGCGTGGATGTTGCAGGAGTGAGCGTAGATGGTGTAGGGGGTGAGCGTGGAGGTTGTAAAGGTGAGGGTGGAGGTTGTAAAGGTGAGCGTGGATGGTGTAGGAGTGAGCGTGGATGTTGCAGGGGTGAGAGTGGATGGGGTTGGGTGTGGCGTGGATGGTGTTGGGGTGAGAGTGGATGGTGTCGGGGTGAGAGTGGATAGTGTCGGGGTGAGAGTGGATGGTGTCGGGGTGAGTATGGATGTTGGAGAGGTGAGCGTGGATGGTGTAGGGGTGAGCGTGGATATTGCAGGAGTGAGCGTGGATGGTGTAGGGGTGAGAGTGGATGTTGTAAAGGTGAGCGTGGATGGTGTAGGGGTGAGAGTGGATGTTGTATGAGTGAGCATGGATGGTGTAGATGTGTGGATGGTATAGGGGAAAGCGTGGATGGTGTAGTGGTGAGCGTGGATGGTGTAGGGGTGAGCGTGGATGGTGTAGGGGTGAGCGTGGATGGTGTAGGAGTGAGCGTGGACATTATAAAGGTGAGCGTGGATGGTGTAGCGGTGAGCGTGGACGTTGTAGGGGTGAACGTGGATGTTGTAGGGGTGAGCGTGGATGTTGTCGGGGTGAGGGTGGATGGTGTAGGGGTGAGCGTGGATGTTGTAGGGGTGAGCGTGGATGGTGTAGGTGTGAGCGTGGATGGTGTAGGAGTGAGCATGGACATTGTAAAGGTGAGCGTGGACAGTGTAGCCGTGAGCGTAGACGTTGTAGGGGTGAACGTGGATGTTGTAGGGGTGAGCGTGGATGTTGTAGGCGTGAGGGTGGATGGTGTAGGGGTGAGCGTGGATGTTGTAGAGGTGAGCGTGCATGGTGTAGGGGTGAGCGTGGCTATTGTAGGGGTGAGCGTGGATGGTGTAGGGGTGAGCGTCGATGGTGTAGGGGTGAGCGTGGATGGTGTAGGGGTGAGCGTGGATGGTGTAGGGGTGAGCGTGGATGTTGTAGGGGTGAGCGTGGATGTTGCAGGAGTGAGCGTAGATGGTGTAGGGGGTGAGCGTGGAGGTTGTAAAGGTGAGCGTGGAGGTTGTAAAGGTGAGCGTGGATGGTGTAGGAGTGAGCGTGGATGTTGCAGGGGTGAGAGTGGATGGGGTTGGGTGTGGCGTGGATGGTGTTGGGGTGAGAGTGGATGGTGTCGGGGTGAGAGTGGATAGTGTCGGGGTGAGAGTGGATGGTGTCGGGGTGAGTATGGATGTTGGAGAGGTGAGCGTGGATGGTGTAGGGGTGAGCGTGGATATTGCAGGAGTGAGCGTGGATGGTGTAGGGGTGAGAGTGGATGTTGTATGAGTGAGCATGGATGGTGTAGATGTGTGGATGGTATAGGGGAAAGCGTGGATGGTGTAGTGGTGAGCGCGGATGGTGTAGGGGTGAGCGTGGATGGTGTAGGGGTGAGCGTGGATGGTGTAGGAGTGAGCGTGGACATTATAAAGGTGAGCGTGGACGGTGTAGCGGTGAGCGTGGACGTTGTAGGGGTGAACGTGGATGTTGTAGGGGTGAGCGTGGATGTTGTCGGGGTGAGGGTGGATGGTGTAGGGGGGAGCGTGGATGTTGTAGAAGTGAGCGTAGATGGTGTAGGAGTGAGGGTGCATGTTGTAGCGGTGAGCGTGGATGGTGTTGGGGTGATGGTGGATGCTGTAGGGGTGAGCGTGGATGTTGTCAGGGTGAGGGTGTATGGTGTAGGGGTGAGTGTGGATGTTGTAGAGGTGAGCGTGGATGGTGTAGGGGTGAGCGTGGCTATTGTAGGGGTGAGCGTGGATGGTGTAGGGGTGAGCGTGGAGGTTGTAAAGGTGAGCATGGATGGTGTAGGAGTGAGCGTGGATGTTGTAGGGGTGAGAGTGAATGGGGTTGGGGTGGGCGTGGATGGTGTTGGGGTGAGTGTGGATGTTGGCGGGGTGAGCGTTGATGTTGCAGGGGTGAGCGTGGATGTTGCAGGAGTGAGCGTGAATGTTGTAGGGGTGAGCGTGGATGGTGTAGGGGTGAGAGTGGATGTTGTATGAGTGAGCATGGACGGTGTAGAGGTGAGTGTGGATGGTATAGGTGAAAGCATGGATGGTGTAGTGGTGAGCGTGGATGGTGTAGGGGTGAGAGTGGATGTGGTGGGGGTGAGCGTGGATGTGGTAGGGGTGAGCGTGGACAGTGTAGGGGTGAGCGTGGATGGTGTAGGAGTGAGCGTGGATGGTGTAGGGGTGAGCGTGGATGGTGTAGGAGTGAGCGTGGATGTTGCAGGGGTGAGAGTGGATGGGGTTGGGTGTGGCGTGGATGGTGTTGGGGTGAGAGTGGATGGTGTCGGGGTGAGAGTGGATAGTGTCGGGGTGAGAGTGGATGGTGTCGGGGTGAGTATGGATGTTGGAGAGGTGAGCGTGGATGGTGTAGGGGTGAGCGTGGATATTGCAGGAGTGAGCGTGGATGGTGTAGGGGTGAGAGTGGATGTTGTAAAGGTGAGCGTGGATGGTGTAGGGGTGAGAGTGGATGTTGTATGAGTGAGCATGGATGGTGTAGATGTGTGGATGGTATAGGGGAAAGCGTGGATGGTGTAGTGGTGAGCGTGGATGGTGTAGGGGTGAGCGTGAATGGTGTAGGGGTGAGCGTGGATGGTGTAGGAGTGAGCGTGGACATTATAAAGGTGAGCGTGGACGGTGTAGCGGTGAGCGTGGACGTTGTAGGGGTGAACGTGGATGTTGTAGGGGTGAGCGTGGATGTTGTCGGGGTGAGGGTGGATGGTGTAGGGGTGAGCGTGGATGTTGTAGGGGTGAGCGTGGATGGTGTAGGTGTGAGCGTGGATGGTGTAGGAGTGAGCGTGGACATTGTAAAGGTGAGCGTGGACAGTGTAGCCGTGAGCGTAGACGTTGTAGGGGTGAACGTGGATGTTGTAGGGGTGAGCGTGGATGTTGTAGGCGTGAGGGTGGATGGTGTAGGGGTGAGCGTGGATGTTGTAGAAGTGAGCGTAGATGGTGTAGGAGTGAGGGTGGATGTTGTAGCGGTGAGCGTGGATGGTGTTGGGGTGAGGGTGGATGTTGTAGGGGTGAGCGTGGATGTTGTCGGGGTGAGGGTGGATGGTGTAGGGGTGAGTGTGGATGTTGTAGAGGTGAGCGTGCATGGTGTAGGGGTGAGCGTGGCTATTGTAGGGGTGAGCGTGGATGGTGTAGGGGTGAGCGTGGATGGTGTAGGGGTGAGCGTGGATGGTGTAGGGGTGAGCGTGGATGGTGTAGGGGTGAGCGTGGATGTTGTAGGGGTGAGCGTGGATGTTGCAGGAGTGAGCGTAGATGGTGTAGGGGGTGAGCGTGGAGGTTGTAAAGGTGAGGGTGGAGGTTGTAAAGGTGAGCGTGGATGGTGTAGGAGTGAGCGTGGATGTTGCAGGGGTGAGAGTGGATAGAGTTGGGTGTGGCGTGGATGGTGTTGGGGTGAGAGTGGATGGTGTCGGGGTGAGAGTGGATAGTGTCGGGGTGAGAGTGGATGGTGTCGGGGTGAGTATGGATGTTGGAGAGATGAGCGTGGATGGTGTAGGGGTGAGCGTGGATATTGCAGGAGTGAGCGTGGATGGTGTAGGGGTGAGAGTGGATGTTGTAAAGGTGAGCGTGGATGGTGTAGGGGTGAGAGTGGATGTTGAATGAGTGAGCATGGATGGTGTAGATGTGTGGATGGTATAGGGGAAAGCGTGGATGGTGTAGTGGTGAGCGTGGATGGTGTAGGGGTGAGCGTGGATGGTGTAGGGGTGAGCGTGGATGGTGTAGGAGTGAGCGTGGACATTATAAAGGTGAGCGTGGACGGTGTAGCGGTGAGCGTGGACGTTGTAGGGGTGAACGTGGATGTTGTAGGGGTGAGCGTGGATGTTGTCGGGGTGAGGGTGGATGGTGTAGGGGTGAGCGTGGATGTTGTAGAAGTGAGCGTAGATGGTGTAGGAGTGAGGGTGCATGTTGTAGCGGTGAGCGTGGATGGTGTTGGGGTGATGGTGGATGCTGTAGGGGTGAGCGTGGATGTTGTCAGGGTGAGGGTGTATGGTGTAGGGGTGAGTGTGGATGTTGTAGAGGTGAGCGTGGATGGTGTAGGGGTGAGCGTGGCTATTGTAGGGGTGAGCGTGGATGGTGTAGGGGTGAGCGTGGAGGTTGTAAAGGTGAGCATGGATGGTGTAGGAGTGAGCGTGGATGTTGTAGGGGTGAGAGTGAATGGGGTTGGGGTGGGCGTGGATGGTGTTGGGGTGAGTGTGGATGTTGGCGGGGTGAGCGTTGATGTTGCAGGGGTGAGCGTGGATGTTGCAGGAGTGAGCGTGAATGTTGTAGGGGTGAGCGTGGATGGTGTAGGGGTGAGAGTGGATGTTGTATGAGTGAGCATGGACGGTGTAGAGGTGAGTGTGGATGGTATAGGTGAAAGCATGGATGGTGTAGTGGTGAGCGTGGATGGTGTAGGGGTGAGAGTGGATGTGGTGGGGGTGAGCGTGGATGTGGTAGGGGTGAGCGTGGACAGTGTAGGGGTGAGCGTGGATGGTGTAGGAGTGAGCGTGGATGGTGTAGGGGTGAGCGTGGATGGTGTAGGTGTGAGCGTGGATGGTGTAGGAGTGAGCGTGGACATTGTAAAGGTGAGCGTGGACAGTGTAGCCGTGAGCGTAGACGTTGTAGGGGTGAACGTGGATGTTGTAGGGGTGAGCGTGGATGTTGTAGGCGTGAGGGTGGATGGTGTAGGGGTCAGCGTGGATGTTGTAAAAGTGAGCGTAGATGGTGTAGGAGTGAGGGTGGATGTTGTATCGGTGAGCGTGGATGGTGTTGGGGTGAGGGTGGATGTTGTAGGGGTGAGCGTGGATGTTGTCGGGGTGAGGGTGGATGGTGTAGGGGTGAGTGTGGATGTTGTAGAGGTGAGCGTGCATGGTGTAGGGGTGAGCGTGGCTATTGTAGGGGTGAGCGTGGATGGTGTGGGGGTGAGCGTGGATGGTGTAGGGGTGAGCGTGGATGGTGTAGGGGTGAGCGTGGATGGTGTAGGGGTGAGCGTGGATGTTGTAGGGGTGAGCGTGGATGTTGCAGGAGTGAGCGTAGATGGTGTAGGGGGTGAGCGTGGAGGTTGTAAAGGTGAGGGTGGAGGTTGTAAAGGTGAGCGTGGATGGTGTAGGAGTGAGCGTGGATGTTGCAGGGGTGAGAGTGGATGGGGTTGGGTGTGGCGTGGATGGTGTTGGGGTGAGAGTGGATGGTGTCGGGGTGAGAGTGGATAGTGTCGGGGTGAGAGTGGATGGTGTCGGGGTGAGTATGGATGTTGGAGAGGTGAGCGTGGATGGTGTAGGGGTGAGCGTGGATATTGCAGGAGTGAGCGTGGATGGTGTAGGGGTGAGAGTGGATGTTGTAAAGGTGAGCGTGGATGGTGTAGGGGTGAGAGTGGATGTTGTATGAGTGAGCATGGATGGTGTAGATGTGTGGATGGTATAGGGGAAAGCGTGGATGGTGTAGTGGTGAGCGTGGATGGTGTAGGGGTGAGCGTGGATGGTGTAGGGGTGAGCGTGGATGGTGTAGGAGTGAGCGTGGACATTATAAAGGTGAGCGTGGACGGTGTAGCGGTGAGCGTGGACGTTGTAGGGGTGAACGTGGATGTTGTAAAGGTGAGCGTGGATGTTGTCGGGGTGAGGGTGGATGGTGTAGGGGTGAGCGTGGATGTTGTAGGGGTGAGCGTGGATGGTGTAGGTGTGAGCGTGGATGGTGTAGGAGTGAGCGTGGACATTGTAAAGGTGAGCGTGGACAGTGTAGCCGTGAGCGTAGACGTTGTAGGGGTGAACGTGGATGTTGTAGGGGTGAGCGTGGATGTTGTAGGCGTGAGGGTGGATGGTGTAGGGGTGAGCGTGGATGTTGTAGAAGTGAGCGTAGATGGTGTAGGAGTGAGGGTGGATGTTGTAGCGGTGAGCGTGGATGGTGTTGGGGTGAGGGTGGATGTTGTAGGGGTGAGCGTGGATGTTGTCGGGGTGAGGGTGGATGGTGTAGGGGTGAGTGTGGATGTTGTAGAGGTGAGCGTGCATGGTGTAGGGGTGAGCGTGGCTATTGTAGGGGTGAGCGTGGATGGTGTAGGGGTGAGCGTGGATGGTGTAGGGGTGAGCGTGGATGGTGTAGGGGTGAGCGTGGATGGTGTAGGGGTGAGCGTGGATGTTGTAGGGGTGAGCGTGGATGTTGCAGGAGTGAGCGTAGATGGTGTAGGGGGTGAGCGTGGAGGTTGTAAAGGTGAGGGTGGAGGTTGTAAAGGTTAGCGTGGATGGTGTAGGAGTGAGCGTGGATGTTGCAGGGGTGAGAGTGGATGGGGTTGGGTGTGGCGTGGATGGTGTTGGGGTGAGAGTGGATGGTGTCGGGGTGAGAGTGGATAGTGTCGGGGTGAGAGTGGATGGTGTCGGGGTGAGTATGGATGTTGGAGAGATGAGCGTGGATGGTGTAGGGGTGAGCGTGGATATTGCAGGAGTGAGCGTGGATGGTGTAGGGGTGAGAGTGGATGTTGTAAAGGTGAGCGTGGATGGTGTAGGGGTGAGAGTGGATGTTGAATGAGTGAGCATGGATGGTGTAGATGTGTGGATGGTATAGGGGAAAGCGTGGATGGTGTAGTGGTGAGCGTGGATGGTGTAGGGGTGAGCGTGGATGGTGTAGGGGTGAGCGTGGATGGTGTAGGAGTGAGCGTGGACATTATAAAGGGGAGCGTGGATGGTGTAGCGGTGAGCGTGGACGTTGTAGGGGTGAACGTGGATGTTGTAGGGGTGAGCGTGGATGTTGTCGGGGTGAGGGTGGATGGTGTAGGGGTGAGCGTGGATGTTGTAGAAGTGAGCGAAGATGGTGTAGGAGTGAGGGTGCATGTTGTAGCGGTGAGCATGGATGGTGTTGGGGTGATGGTGGATGTTGTAGGGGTGAGCGTGGATGTTGTCAGGGTGAGGGTGTAAGGTGTAGGGGTGAGTGTGGATGTTGTAGAGGTGAGCGTGGATGGTGTAGGGGTGAGCGTGGCTATTGTAGGGGTGAGCGTGGATGGTGTAGGGGTGAGCGTGGAGGTTGTAAAGGTGAGCATGGATGGTGTAGGAGTGAGCGTGGATGTTGTAGGGGTGAGAGTGAATGGGGTTGGGGTGGGCGTGGATGGTGTTGGGGTGAGTGTGGATGTTGGCGGGGTGAGCGTTGATGTTGCAGGGGTGAGCGTGGATGTTGCAGGACTGAGCGTGAATGTTGTAGGGGTGAGCGTGGATGGTGTAGGGGTGAGAGTGGATGTGGTGGGGGTGAGCGTGGATGTGGTAGGGGTGAGCGTGGATGTTGCAGGAGTGAGCGTGGATTTTGTATGAGAGCGTGGATGTTGAAGGGGTGAGTGTGGATGGTGTAAGGGTGAGCGTGGATGTTGGAGGAGTGAGCGTGGATGATGTAGGAGTGAGCGTAGATGGTGTAGGGGGTGAGCGTGGAGGTTGTAAAGGTGAGCATGGATGGTGTAGGAGTGAGCGTAGATGGTGTAGGGGGTGAGCGTGGAGGTTCTAAAGGTGAGCATGGATGGTGTAGGAGTGAGCGTGGATGTTGTAGGAGTGAGAGTGAATGGGGTTGGGGTGGGCGTGGATGGTGTTGGGGTGAGTGTAGATGTTGGCGAGGTGAGCGTTGATGTTGCAGGGGTGCGCGTGGATGTTGCAGGAGTGAGCGTGAATGTTGTAGGGGTGAGCGTGGATGGTGTAGGGGTGAGAGTGGATGTTGTAAAGGTGAGCGTGGATGGTGTTGGGGTGAGAGTGGATGTTGTATGAGTGAGCATGGACGGTGTAGAGGTGAGTGTGGATGGTATAGGTGAAAGAATGGATGGTGTAGTGGTGAGCGTGGATGGTGTAGGGGTGAGAGTGGATGTGGTGGGGGTGAGCGTGGATGTGGTAGGGGTGAGCGTGGACAGTGTAGGGGTGAGCGTGGATGGTGTAGGAGTGAGCGTGGATGGTGTAGGGGTGAGCGTGAATGGTGTAGGTGTGAGCGTGGATGGTGTAGGAGTGAGCGTGGACATTGTAAAGGTGAGCGTGGACAGTGTAGCGGTGAGCGTGGACGTTGTAGGGGTGAACGTGGATGTTGTAGGGGTGAGCGTGGATGTTGTAGGCGTGAGGGTGGATGGTGTAGGGGTGAGCGTGGATGTTGTAGAAGTGAGCGTAGATGGTGTAGGAGTGAGGGTGGATGTTGTAGCGGTGAGCGTGGATGCTGTTGGGGTGAGGGTGGATGTTGTAGGGGTGAGCGTGGATGTTGTCGGGGTGAGGGTGGATGGTGTAGGGGTGAGTGTGGATGTTGTAGAGGTGAGAGTGCATGGTGTAGGGGTGAGCGTGGCTATTGTAAGGGTGAGCGTGGATGGTGTAGGGGTGAGCGTGGATGGTGTAGGGGTGAGCATGGATGGTGTAGGGGTGAGCGTGGATGGTGTAGGGGTGAGCGTGCATGTTGTAGGGGTGAGCGTGGATGTTGGAGGAGTGAGCGTAGATGGTGTAGGGGGTGAGCGTGGAGGTTGTAAAGGTGAGCGTGGAGGTTGTAAAGGTGAGCGTGGATGGTGTAGGAGTGAGCGTGGATGTTGCAGGGTTGAGAGTGGATGGGGTTGGGTGTGGCGTGGATGGTGTTGGGGTGAGAGTGGATGGTGTCGGGGTGAGAGTGGATAGTGTCGGGGTGAGAGTGGATGGTGTCGGGGTGAGTATGGATGTTGGAGAGGTGAGCGTGGATGGTGTAGGGGTGAGGGTGCATGTTGTAGCGGTGAGCGTGGATGGTGTTGGGGTGATGGTGGATGTTGTAGGGGTGAGCGTGGATGTTGTCAGGGTGAGGGTGTATGGTGTAGGGGTGAGTGTGGATGTTGTAGAGGTGAGCGTGTATGGTGTAGGGGTGAGCGTGGCTATTGTAGGGGTGAGCGTGGATGGTGTAGGGGTGAGCGTGGAGGTTGTAAAGGTGAGCATGGATGGTGTAGGAGTGAGCGTGGATGTTGTAGGGGTGAGAGTGAATGGGGTTGGGGTGGGCGTGGATGGTGTTGGGGTGAGTGTGGATGTTGGCGGGGTGAGCGTTGATGTTGCAGGGGTGAGCGTGGATGTTGCAGGAGTGAGCGTGAATGTTGTAGGGGTGAGCGTGGATGGTGCAGGTGTGAGAGTGGATGTTGTAAAGGCGAGCGTGGATGGTGTAGCGGTGAGAGTGGATTTTGTATGAGTGAGCATGCACGGTGTAGATGTGAGTGTGGATGGTATAAGGGAAAGCATGGATGGTGTAGTGGTGAGCGTGGATGGTGTAGGGGTGAGAGTGGATGTGGTGGGGGTCAGCGTGGATGTGGTAGGGGTGAGCGTGGATGATGTAGGGGTGAGCGTGGATGGTGTAAAGGTGAGCATGGATGATGTAGGAGTGAGCGTAGATGGTGTAGGGGGTGAGCGTGGAGGTTGTAAAGGTGAGCATGGATTGTGTAGGAGTGAGCGTGGATGTTGTAGGGGTGAGAGTGGATGTGGTGGGGGTGAGCGTGGATGTGGTAGGGGTGAGCGTGGATGTTGCAGGAGTGAGCGTGGATTTTGTATGAGAGCGTGGATGTTGAAGGGGTGAGTGTGGATGGTGTAAGGGTGAGCGTGGATGTTGGAGGAGTGAGCGTGGATGATGTAGGAGTGAGCGTAGATGGTGTAGGGGGTGAGCATGGAGGTTGTAAAGGTGAGCATGGATGGTGTAGGAGTGAGCGTAGATGGTGTAGGGGGTGAGCGTGGAGGTTCTAAAGGTGAGCATGGATGGTGTAGGAGTGAGCGTGGATGTTGTAGGAGTGAGAGTGAATGGGGTTGGGGTGGGCGTGGATGGTGTTGGGGTGAGTGTAGATGTTGGCGAGGTGAGCGTTGATGTTGCAGGGGTGCGCGTGGATGTTGCAGGAGTGAGCGTGAATGTTGTAGGGGTGAGCGTGGATGGTGTAGGGGTGAGAGTGGATGTTGTAAAGGTGAGCGTGGATGGTGTTGGGGTGAGAGTGGATGTTGTATGAGTGAGCATGGACGGTGTAGAGGTGAGCGTGGATGGTATAGGTGAAAGCATGGATGGTGTAGTGGTGAGCGTGGATGGTGTAGGGGTGAGAGTGGATGTGGTGGGGGTGAGCGTGGATGTGGTAGGGGTGAGCGTGGACAGTGTAGGGGTGAGCGTGGATGGTGTAGGAGTGAGCGTGGATGGTGTAGGGGTGAGCGTGGATGGTGTAGGTGTGAGCGTGGATGGTGTAGGAGTGAGCGTGGACATTGTAAAGGTGAGCGTGGACAGTGTAGCGGTGAGCATGGACGTTGTAGGGGTGAACGTGGATGTTGTAGGGGTGAGCGTGGATGTTGTAGGCGTGAGGGTGGATGGTGTAGGGGTGAGCGTGGATGTTGTAGAAGTGAGCGTAGATGGTGTAGGAGTGAGGGTGGATGTTGTAGCGGTGAGCGTGGATGGTGTTGGGGTGAGGGTGGATGTTGTAGGGGTGAGCGTGGATGTTGTCGGGGTGAGGGTGGATGGTGTAGGGGTGAGTGTGGATGTTGTAGAGGTGAGCGTGCATGGTGTAGGGGTGAGCGTGGCTATTGTAGGGGTGAGCGTGGATGGTGTAGGGGTGAGCGTGGATGGTGTAGGGGTGAGCGTGGATGGTGTAGGGGTGAGCGTGGATGGTGTAGGGGTGAGCGTGGATGTTGTAGGGGTGAGCGTGGATGTTGCAGGAGTGAGCGTAGATGGTGTAGGGGGTGAGCGTGGAGGTTGTAAAGGTGAGCGTGGAGGTTGTAAAGGTGAGCGTGGATGGTGTAGGAGTGAGCGTGCATGTTGCAGGGGTGAGAGTGGATGGGGTTGGGTGTGGCGTGGATGGTGTTGGGGTGAGAGTGGATGGTGTCGGGGTGAGAGTGGATGGTGTCGAGGTGAGTATGGATGTTGGAGAGGTGAGCGTGGATGGTGTAGGGGTGAGCGTGGATATTGCAGGAGTGAGCGTGGATGGTGTAGGGGTGAGAGTGGATGTTGTAAAGGTGAGCGTGGATGGTGTAGGGGTGAGAGTGGATGTTGTATGAGTGAGCATGGATGGTGTAGATGTGTGGATGGTATAGGGGAAAGCGTGGATGGTGTAGTGGTGAGCGTGGATGGTGTAGGGGTGAGCGTGGATGGTGTAGGGGTGAGCGTGGATGGTGTAGGGGTGAGCGTGGATGGTGTAGGGGTGAGCATGGATGTTGTAGGGGTGAGAGTGGATGTTGCAGGAGTGAGCGTAGATGGTGTAGGGGGTGAGCGTGGAGGTTGTAAAGGTGAGCGTGGAGGTTGTAAAGGTGAGCGTGGATGGTTTAGGAGTGAGCGTGGATGTTGTAGGGGTGAGCGTGGATGGGGTTGGGTGTGGCGTGGATGGTGTTCGGGTGAGAGTGGATGGTGTCGGGGTGAGAGTGGATGGTGTCGGGGTGAGAGTGGATGGTGTCGGGGTGAGTATGGATGTTGGAGAGGTGAGTGTGGATGGTGTAGGGGTGAGCGTGGATGTTGCAGGAGTGAGCGTGGATGGTGTAGGGGTGAGAGTGGATGTTGTAAAGGTGAGCGTGGATGGTGTAGGGGTGAGAGTGGATGTTGTATGAGTGAGCATGGATGGTGTAGATGTGTGGATGGTATATGGGAAAGCGTGGATGGTGTAGTGGTGAGCGTGGATGGTGTAGGGGTGAGCGTGGATGGTGTAGGGGTGAGCGTGGATGGTGGAGGAGTGAGCGTGGACATTGTAAAGGTGAGCGTGGACGGTGTAGCGGTGAGCGTGGACGTTGTAGGGGTGAACGTGGATGTTGTAGGGGTGAGCGTGGATGTTGTAGAAGTGAGCGTAAATGGTGTAGGAGTGAGGGTGCATGTTGTAGCGGTGAGCGTGGATGGTGTTGGGGTGATGGTGGATGTTGTAGGGGTGAGCGTGGATGTTGTCAGGGTGAGGGTGTATGGTGTAGGGGTGAGTGTGGATGTTATAGAGGTGAGCGTGGATGGTGTAGGGGTGAGCGTGGCTATTGTAGGGGTGAGCGTGGATGGTGTAGGGGTGAGCTTGGATGGTGAAGGTGTGAGCGTGGATGGTGTAGGAGTGAGCGTGGATGGTGTAGGGGTGAGCGTGGATGGTGTAGGGGTGAGCGTGGATGTTGTAGGGGTGAGAGTGGATGTTGCAGGAGTGAGCGTAGATGGTGTAGGGGGTGAGCGTGGAGGTTGTAAAGGTGAGCGTGGAGGTTGTAAAGGTGAGCGTGGATGGTGTAGGAGTGAGCGTGGATGTTGTAGGGGTGAGGGTGGATGGGGTTAGGTGTGGGGTGGATGGTGTTGGGGTGAGAGTGGATGGTGTTGGGGTGAGAGTGGATGGTGTCGGGGTGAGAGTGGATGGTGTCGGGGTGAGTATGGATGGTGTAGTGGTGAGCGTGGATGGTGTAGGGGTGAGCGTGGATGTTGTAGAGGTGAGCGTGAATGGTGTAGGGGTGAGCGTGGCTATTGTAGGGGTGAGCGTCGATGGTGTAGGGGTGAGCGTGGATGGTGTAGGAGTGAGCGTAGCTATTGTAGGGGTGAGCGTGGATGGTGTAGGGGTGAGTGTGGATGTTGCAGGAGTGAGCGTGGATTTTGTATGAGAGAGCGTGGATGTTTAAGGGGTGAGTGTGGATGGTGTAGGGGTGAGCGTGGATGGTGTAGGGGTGAGCGTGGATGTGGCAGGAGTGAGCGTGGGTGTTGTAGGAGTAAACGGAGATGGTGTAGGGGTGAAGGTGGATGGTGTAGGGGTGAGCGTGGACGTTGTAAAGGTGAGCATGGATGATGTAGGAGTGAGCGTAGATGGTGTAGGGGGTGAGCCTGGAGGTTGTAAAGGTGAGCATGGAGGTTGTAAAGGTGAGCGTGGATGGTGTAGGAGTGAGCGTGGATGTTGTAGGGGTGAGAGTGAATGGGGTTGGGGTGGGCATGGATGGTGTTGGGGTGAGTGTGGATGTTGGCGAGGTGAGCATGGATGTTGCAGGGGTGAGCGTGGATGTTGCAGGAGTGAGCGTGAATGTTGTAGGGGTGAGCGTGGATGGGGTAGGGGTGAGTGTGGATGTTGTAGAGGTGAGCGTGGATGGTGTACGGGTGAGCGTGGCTATTGTAGGGGTGAGCGTGGATGGTGTAGGGTTGAGCTTGGATGGTGAAGGTGTGAGCGTGGCTGGTGTAGGAGTGAGCGTGGCTGGTGTAAGAGTGAGCGTGGATGGTGTAGGGGTGAGCGTGGATGGTGTAGGGGTGAGCGTGGATGTTGTAGGGGTGAGAGTGGATGTTGCAGGAGTGAGCGTAGATGGTGTAGAGGGTGAGCGTGGAGGTTGTAAAGGTGAGCGTGGAGGTTGCAAAGGTGAGCGTGGATGGTGTAGGGGAAAGCATGGATGGTGTAGTGGTGAGCGTGGATGGTGTAGGGGTGAGAGTGGATGTGGTGGGGGTGAGCGTGGATGTGGTAGGGGTGAGCGTGGATGTTGCAGGAGTGAGCGTGGATTTTGTATGAGAGCGTGGATGTTGAAGGGGTGAGTGTGGATGGTGTAAGGGTGAGCGTGGATGTTGGAGGAGTGAGCGTGGATGATGTAGGAGTGAGCGTAGATGGTGTAGGGGGTGAGCGTGGAGGTTGTAAAGGTGAGCATGGATGGTGTAGGAGTGAGCGTAGATGGTGTAGGGGGTGAGCGTGGAGGTTCTAAAGGTGAGCATGGATGGTGTAGGAGTGAGCGTGGATGTTGTAGGAGTGAGAGTGAATGGGGTTGGGGTGGGCGTGGATGGTGTTGGGGTGAGTGTAGATGTTGGCGAGGTGAGCGTTGATGTTGCAGGGGTGCGCGTGGATGTTGCAGGAGTGAGCGTGAATGTTGTAGGGGTGAGCGTGGATGGTGTAGGGGTGAGAGTGGATGTTGTAAAGGTGAGCGTGGATGGTGTTGGGGTGAGAGTGGATGTTGTATGAGTGAGCATGGACGGTGTAGAGGTGAGTGTGGATGGTATAGGTGAAAGCATGGATGGTGTAGTGGTGAGCGTGGATGGTGTAGGGGTGAGAGTGGATGTGGTGGGGGTGAGCGTGGATGTGGTAGGGGTGAGCGTGGACAGTGTAGGGGTGAGCGTGGATGGTGTAGGAGTGAGCGTGGATGGTGTAGGGGTGAGCGTGGATGGTGTAGGTGTGAGCGTGGATGGTGTAGGAGTGAGCGTGGACATTGTAAAGGTGAGCGTGGACAGTGTAGCGGTGAGCGTGGACGTTGTAGGGGTGAACGTGGATGTTGTAGGGGTGAGCGTGGATGTTGTAGGCGTGAGGGTGGATGGTGTAGGGGTGAGCGTGGATGTTGTAGAAGTGAGCGTAGATGGTGTAGGAGTGAGGGTGGATGTTGTAGCGGTGAGCGTGGATGGTGTTGGGGTGAGGGTGGATGTTGTAGGGGTGAGCGTGGATGTTGTCGGGGTGAGGGTGGATGGTGTAGGGGTGAGTGTGGATGTTGTAGAGGTGAGCGTGCATGGTGTAGGGGTGAGCGTGGCTATTGTAGGGGTGAGCGTGGATGGTGTAGGGGTGAGCGTGGATGGTGTAGGGGTGAGCGTGGATGGTGTAGGGGTGAGCGTGGATGGTGTAGGGGTGAGCGTGGATGTTGTAGGGGTGAGCGTGGATGTTGCAGGAGTGAGCGGTAGATGGTGTAGGGGGTGAGCGTGGAGGTTGTAAAGGTGAGCGTGGAGGTTGTAAAGGTGAGCGTGGATGGTGTAGGAGTGAGCGTGGATGTTGCAGGGGTGAGAGTGGATGGGGTTGGGTGTGGCGTGGATGGTGTTGGGGTGAGAGTGGATAGTGTCGGGGTGAGAGTGGATAGTGTCGGGGTGAGAGTGGATGGTGTCGAGGTGAGTATGGATGTTGGAGAGGTGAGCGTGGATGGTGTAGGGGTGAGCGTGGATATTGCAGGAGTGAGCGTGGATGGTGTAGGGGTGAGAGTGGATGTTGTAAAGGTGAGCGTGGATGGTGTAGGGGTGAGAGTGGATGTTGTATGAGTGAGCATGGATGGTGTAGATGTGTGGATGGTATAGGGGAAAGCGTGGATGGTGTAGTGGTGAGCGTGGATGGTGTAGGGGTGAGCGTGGATGGTGTAGGGGTGAGCGTGGATGGTGTAGGAGTGAGCGTGGACATTATAAAGGTGAGCGTGGACGGTGTAGCGGTGAGCGTGGACGTTGTAGGGGTGAACGTGGATGTTGTAGGGGTGAGCGTGGATGTTGTCGGGGTGAGGGTGGATGGTGTAGGGGTGAGCGTGGATGTTGTAGAAGTGAGCGTAGATGGTGTAGGAGTGAGGGTGCATGTTGTAGCGGTGAGCGTGGATGGTGTTGGGGTGATGGTGGATGTTGTAGGGGTGAGCGTGGATGTTGTCAGGGTGAGGGTGTATGGTGTAGGGGTGAGTGTGGATGTTGTAGAGGTGAGCGTGGATGGTGTAGGGGTGAGCGCGGCTATTGTAGGGGTGAGCTTGGATGGTGAAGGTGTGAGCGTGGATGGTGTAGGAGTGAGCGTGGATGGTGTAGGGGTGAGCGTGGATGGTGTAGGGGTGAGCGTGGATGTTGTAGGGGTGAGAGTGGATGTTGCAGGAGTGAGCGTAGATGGTGTAGGGGGTGAGCGTGGAGGTTGTAAAGGTGAGCGTGGAGGTTGTAAAGGTGAGCGTGGAGGTTGTAAAGGTGAGCGTGGATGGTTTAGGAGTGAGCGTGGATGTTGTAGGGGTGAGAGTGGATGGGGTTGGGTGTGGCGTGGATGGTGTTGGGGTGAGAGTGGATGGTGTCGGGGTGAGAGTGGATGGTGTCGGGGTGAGAGTGGATGGTGTCGGGGTGAGTATGGATGTTGGAGAGGTGAGTGTGGATGGTGTAGGGGTGAGCGTGGATGTTGCAGGAGTGAGCGTGGATGGTGTAGGGGTGAGAGTGGATGTTGTAAAGGTGAGCGTGGATGGTGTAGGGGTGAGAGTGGATGTTGTATGAGTGAGCATGGATGGTGTAGATGTGTGGATGGTATATGGGAAAGCGTGGATGGTGTAGTGGTGAGCGTGGATGGTGTAGGGGTGAGCATGGATGGTGTAGGGGTGAGCGTGGATGGTGGAGGAGTGAGCGTGGACATTCTAAAGGTGAGCGTGGACGGTGTAGCGGTGAGCGTGGACGTTGTAGGGGTGAACGTGGATGTTGTAGGGGTGAGCGTGGATGTTGTAGAAGTGAGCGTAAATGGTGTAGGAGTGAGGGTGCATGTTGTAGCGGTGAGCGTGGATGGTGTTGGGGTGATGGTGGATGTTGTAGGGGTGAGCGTGGATGTTGTCAGGGTGAGGGTGTATGGTGTAGGGGTGAGTGTGGATGTTGTAGAGGTGAGCGTGGATGGTGTAGGGGTGAGCGTGGCTATTGTAGGGGTGAGCGTGGATGGTGTAGGGGTGAGCTTGGATGGTGAAGGTGTGAGCGTGGATGGTGTAGGAGTGAGCGTGGATGGTGTAGGGGTGAGCGTGGATGGTGTAGGGGTGAGCGTGGATGTTGTAGGGGTGAGAGTGGATGTTGCAGGAGTGAGCGTAGATGGTGTAGGGGGTGAGCGTGGAGGTTGTAAAGGTGAGCGTGGAGGTTGTAAAGGTGAGCGTGGATGGTGTAGGAGTGAGCGTGGATGTTGTAGGGGTGAGAGTGGATGGGGTTGGGTGTGGGGTGGATGGTGTTGGGGTGAGAGTGGATGGTGTTGGGGTGAGAGTGGATGGTGTCGGGGTGAGAGTGGATGGTGTCGGGGTGAGTATGGATGGTGTAGTGGTAAGCGTGGATGGTGTAGGTGTGAGCGTGGATGTTGTAGAGGTGAGCGTGAATGGTGTAGGGGTGAGCGTGGCTATTGTAGGGGTGAGCGTCGATGGTGTAGGGGTGAGCGTGGATGGTGTAGGAGTGAGCGTAGCTATTGTAGGGGTGAGCGTGGATGGTGTAGGGGTGAGTGTGGATGTTGCAGGAGTGAGCGTGGATTTTGTATGAGAGAGTGTGGATGTTTAAGGGGTGAGTGTGGATGGTGTAGGGGTGAGCGTGGATGGTGTAGGGGTGAGCGTGGATGTGGCAGGAGTGAGCGTGGGTGTTGTAGGAGTAAACGGAGATGGTGTAGGGGTGAGGGTGGATGGTGTAGGGGTGAGCGTGGACGTTGTAAAGGTGAGCATGGATGATGTAGGAGTGAGCGTAGATGGTGTAGGGGGTGAGCGTGGAGGTTGTAAAGGTGAGCATGGAGGTTGTAAAGGTGAGCATGGATGGTGTAGGAGTGAGCGTGGATGTTGTAGGGGTGAGAGTGAATGGGGTTGGGGTGGGCATGGATGGTGTTGGGGTGAGTGTGGATGTTGGCGAGGTGAGCATGGATGTTGCAGGGGTGAGCGTGGATGTTGCAGGAGTGAGCGTGAATGTTGTAGGGGTGAGCGTGGATGGGGTAGGGGTGAGTGTGGATGTTGTAGAGGTGAGCGTGGATGGTGTACGGGTGAGCGTGGCTATTGTAGGGGTGAGCGTGGATGGTATAGGGTTGAGCTTGGATGGTGAAGGTGTGAGCGTGGCTGGTGTAGGAGTGAGCGTGGCTGGTGTAAGAGTGAGCGTGGATGGTGTAGGGGTGAGCGTGGATGGTGTAGGGGTGAGCGTGGATGTTGTAGGGGTGAGAGTGGATGTTGCAGGAGTGAGCGTAGATGGTGTAGAGGGTGAGCGTGGAGGTTGTAAAGGTGAGCGTGGAGGTTGCAAAGGTGAGTGTGGATGGTGTAGAAGTGAGAGTGGATATTGTAGGGGTGAGAGTGGATGGGGTTGGGGTGGGCGTGGATGTTGGAGAGGTGAGCGTGGATGGTGTAGGGGTGAGCGTGGATGGTGTAGGGGTGAGCGTGGATGTTGCAGGAGTGAGCGTGGATGTTGTAGGGGTGAGCGTGGATGGTGTAGGGGTGAGAGTGGATGTTGTATGAGTGAGCATGGACGGTGTAGATGTGAGTGTGGATGGTATAGGGGAAAGCGTGGATGGTGTAGTGGTGAGCGTGGATAGTGTAGGGGTGAGCGTGGATGTTGTAGAGGCGAGCGTGGATGGTGTAAGGGTGAGCGTGGCTATTGTAGGGGTGAGCGTGGATGGTGTAGGGGTGAGCATGGACGTTGTAAAGGTGAGCATGGATGATGTAGGAGTGAGCGTAGATGGTGTAGGGGGTGAGCGTGGAGGTTGTGAAGGTGAGCATGGATGGTGTAGGAGTGAGCGTGGATGTTGTAGGGGTGAGAGTGAATGGGGTTGGGGTGGGCGTGGATGGTGTTGGGGTGAGTGTGGATGTTGGCGACGTGAGTGTGGATGTTGCAGGTGTGAGCGTGGATGTTGCAGGAGTGAGCGTGAATGTTGTAGGGGTGAGAGTCAACAGAAGGTGTATATCGGATTAATTGTTTATGTGGCAGCTGCTACATTGGACAGACGGGACGTAACATCAGCGTAAGACTTAAAGAACATAAGAGAAATATTAAATTATCTCAAACACAACTGTCGGCAGTGGCAGAACATGCTTGTCAACAAGGACACTCAATTGATTTTGACAATGTTGCAGTGTTGTGTAAAACTAATTATTACTGGCAAAGACTAATTAGAGAATCCATTGAAATTGAGAGGAACAAGAATAACTTTAATCGCTCTGACAGCTACAGGCTTAGTGCGGCCTGGAAGCGTATAATTAAATAATACACATTACATTTTGATTTAAAGAATTACTAATCTACAACTCATTACTAATCATAACCAATGACTGATTACTAATCGATCATATAATTACAATACCCCCCCCCTCCGCCTCTAATCACTGCACCTGATATGAGTTAAGTGATGACGTCACCCTGCTGCTCTATATAAAACCGGGAGCAAGGGAGGGCTTTACCATTCTGGCGAATTGCCCGATGATGCTGGTTGTATTTACCAGCGAAACGTCGTACTCAAACTGTAAATGTGGATTCGCTCTTCAACACACCGGTGGGCTAAAGTAGTGAATTATTTGTCTTTTTGTCAACGTGACACCTTTTTTTGCTGATTGGCCGTGTCGGGTGGTGGAGGGTTACGACACATTTATAAATAAACGCGATCTAACCCAAAAAACCTTTATTATGAATTCGTCAATCTAGATAATTTATAAGTGCATAGCTCCATTGGCTTCCTAATATCGGAAGGAAGAGCGTTCCAGACGGCCGCAGAAGTGCATTTGAACGCACGCGATGTGTTGACCGTCTCCGTTCGATGGGTGGCAAAAAAGTGCAGTGATACCAACAACTGTTGGGGCGAGCACTGTTATTGAGCGTCTATAAACGTTGTCACAGCACACAAGGAGGCGGTGTGGCCAGAGCCACACATTCCCAGCGCTGATATTTTACACACCGCACCGGATGCTCGTTTAAGGCCGAGCCAACCTAGGGGAGGCCCCAGACCGGTTCCGATATCCGATATCGCTCTCCTCTAACGTTTGACATAGCCAGGAATTCAACTTACAATGCCGGGTTCATAGAGCGGTGGCCACGGCCATGAATTTGACTCGGGAACGCCAGGTTCAAAGCAGCGATTCATAATTTACTTTGACAAGTGAAACATAAAAAAAACAATATATCCGCAACAATAACAGCAAAATAACGACACTGCTGCATGTCGTGACGCGGCGAGGCGACAGCATGACGACACCTGCGTGGGGTTCGCTGTGCTGCATCGCGTGGTTGAACTTCTTTTGCTCCGTACGTAGCCAACCGCGATAATCGGACTGCGGGGCAAGGACAGTTGTTCCCTCCACATTTAGAAACGTGCGTTTAAACAGATTATTTGATGTTCGGTTGGGGGCGAGGGAGCGGGGGGGACGACAATGCCGGCATGGCTCTCTCACCCAGCAGCACGTGGCCTCCTTCGTGCGAGAAGCACACGCCGGGCGTCGTGGGCGCGGAGGTGCAGGGCGTCACGGCGAAGCGGCGTGCTGGCTCCCCCAGGGACGCTCCGTTGAGCCGGGCCCCGCGCACGCAGCCCGGCCCTCCAGCGGCCCTGGGGTGGGGGGGGCGGTGACGGCACACCCGGGGCGCGCGACGCCTCCCGATAGAACGGCGCTCCTCCTTCTCGGCCCGCATGGCTACCGTCAGCGCCACGTAGCGCGCTAATGCAAGACAGGAAACAAATGCATTACGAGCGCAAAACAGAGCTACATACAAACAACACCAAACACCGGCATAGACTCGGCCTTGAACATGTGATCTCTCTCTCTCCACTGTTAATAACACAAAATAACTTTGCGCGCCATTGTGGAGAACATAACAAAGATAAATAAGCAGACAATTCGTTCTCCTTAACGTATTTGATTAACGTAAAAAATAAATGTATGGATTTGTACAGATCTCATCAGCCGCATCGTGGCCTTATGGAAGTGAATATAATTCTCACGTGGAAGGGCGGGTGGAAAAGTGCTGCCCCTTATTCTTTGGACAAAAGTATCTCAGAACTAGTTCAGCATTATCCGCTTCCGCGGGCTATTCTCTAGCAGGGGGCGGCACACTGCTTTGCGAGAGACACCAATAAGTCTGTCAACGAGCGTGAGCGCTCGCGATCGTGTGCTCTTACGAGTCCGTGCCATCGGAAATGCGCGCCGCTCACACGGAGTAGCAGCGCCACTTTAAGTGTCGAACAAAACTGGTCTGAGACTCAAGCATGGATGAGGAACGTCTCCCACAGGTGACCGCCTCCAGTTCCTCAGGTTTGGAGACTCCCGGCGAAACTGCGCTGGCCGCATCGCCGCACAAGGCTTGCGGGCGGGAACGGGAACAGGAGCAACAGCAGGAGTAGCAGCAGCAGGAGTAGCAGCAGCAGGAGCAGGAGCAGCAGGAGTAGCAGCAGCAGCTGGAGTAGCTGGAGTAGCTGGAGCAGCAGGAGTAGCTGCAGCAGCAGCAGGAGCAGCAGGAGTAGCAGCAGGAGCAGCAAGAGCAGCAGCAGGAGTAGCAGCAGGAGTAGCAGCAGGAGCAGCAGCAGGAGCAGCAGCAGCAGGAATAGCAGCAGCAGCAAGAGCAGCAGCAGCAGGAGCAGCAGCAGGAGTAGCAGCAGCAGCAAGAGCAGCAGCAGGAGCAGCAGGAGTAGCAGCAGCAGGAGTAGCAGCAGCAGCAAGAGCAGCAGGAGCAGTAGCAGCAGAGCAGCAGGGTAACCGTGGGATGCGGATCATTGACGGCGTCGATTTGGGGTCCTGTTGAGGCCGGCGCTGTGCACTGCTCAGCAAGATAGGATGGGGCAGATTGGTACAGACCCTTGTAGATCAGACGCAGAATCTTTATTTAGACTGCAGGAGGAATGTGATGAGTTATGAGGCTCTTTTTCATAGATGTCCAGTATGGGTGGGCCAACAAGAAGAGCAGGCATGGTTTGTAAATAATCCTATGGTTTGATGGGTCACCAATGTAACCCATCTCGTATTGGGAACGTTATCGGATAAGATTTCCGCTTTGGAACTCTCAGGCGAGCCGCGCCATTTGACACAGCCCCGGGGGGGGAAGGTGGATGTCCGGTGCTGGCACAGCCGGAGGCGCCATCGCGACAGTCCACCGTTTCACGGAGTGACGCTGACGGCACAAATCGCAACAAAACTCAGAATAAAACCCTCGAATCGGGCAAAACGCCCCGACACAGCACGACGAACGTGGGCGGCTTTCTACCTGCAGGTGTCGCCGGCCCGTGCCGCTCGCGACGCCACCCAGGTAGAGCGGGGAGCGCAGGCTGAACTCCGGGCCCCTGCGGCGTGTCGGGGCGGCCTTCGCCGCCGAGCCGTCCACGTTCAGCTCCCCGTGAGCCTCGGGGCCCACCACCACCTCCACCTGCGCGACACGAAGCGGCGGACCGGCGGGCAACGTCACGCTGGGGGGTTGCCACCTCTGGGGTGCAAACACAACCGGGGCGCATCACGATGTCACATCTAAAGTGATGTACAGATCACTATGAGCATCGAGGCCCACAGGGCTCCCCCACTACACTGCTTTCTCTGTCTATACGGCTAGAAGGGAGATGTTTCGACTGTTGTAAGTAATGAGCTCCAATGTGTAACATCTGCAAATAACGGACTGCATTCACCATCAGCAGCTGCTGGGACAAGGGCTGCGCCTCCAGGTGCATGTCCAGGTGCCGCCCGTCGTCGTCCCCGCCGCTGGACGCGTACGCGAGCAACCCGTTGGCGTCGGTCTTCAGCTCCAGCGAGGTGCCTGTGAGAGGCACAGAGAGGGCACCGCCAACGTTGCTCACACATTAAAACTACACTATTTTTATTTGACCAGGTAAGGTGTCCTGAGCTATATAGCTCTTTTTCAGAAGTGACCCGCTTAAACACTCACAAATACGCCCACACACACACACACTCTCCCACGTACACAAACTCCCACATAAACATTCACCCACGTAGATCTAAAACTCATTCCTTTAGAACTGCTTTTTGTGTACAGTTTGTTGGTCTTTTTCCCTGCACCTCGGACAAGCACGGTTGGCTACATACGGTGCCAAAGAAGTTCAACACACGTACGTACATTTCCACACTTCGTCAGCTGCGGTGGATCGCGCTGCGCATGCGTTTCCCCCACAAGAGGCGGTCGTGCGTGGCTCCGGCACCGGCACTGTTGCCCCCCTGCCCCCGCACGCCCCCTGCGTGTCCCCCCCACGGCCCCGCACAGCCACCCTCGCCGGGCCACGCCGGCACACCATCCTGCACGGGCCTCAGGTGCCGCGCTGATGAACCCTGGCCACACGGTCACCATCGGTCACCACCAGTCACCACCACAACCAGCCATGGTCACCACCGGTCACACAGTCACCTGTCTCTGTTTATTGTATTACCGTACTAAATTACCAGCATAAGTCTGGCCCAAGTGTGAACAATGGAGGAGGTGGATCATTTCTGTGGATGGATCCAAGACAGTCGTGGATATTCCAGACTTTTATAGCCAGGACCCATGTCTGATGACTAAGTGTTGAAGATGACAATATTGACGACGACAATGACAATGCTATCGACGATGATGTTGAGGATGATGGTGACGATGACTTTGTACGACGCGCGAGTGTGATAGCCACGTGTCCCCGCGGCGCTGCAGAGACACAGATGCACATGCACATACGCGTAGACACAGACACACGCAGAGACACAGACGCACATGCGCATACGTGTAGGCACAGACACACGCAGAGACACAGATGCACATGCACATACGCGTAGACACAGACACACGCAGAGACAGACGCACATGCACATACGTGCAGGCAGACAGACGCAGAGACACAGACGCATATGAGCATACGTGCAGGCAGACACACGCAGAGACACAGACGCACATGCGCATACGCAAAGACACAGACACACGCAGAGACACAGAAGCACATGTGCATACGCGTAGGTACAGACACACACAGAGAGACACAGATGCACACACACGCAGGCAAAGACGCACACGCGCAAGAAAGAACGACAAAGTGACACGAACACATGCACGCACGCGCTAGGGGGGGTGCACACGCATCGAGCTCGTCTCTTCTAACAAACCAGAGCCTGCGGTGGCAATACGGAAATTCCACGTTCCTATGGCCAAGACAGGGGAGACCGAGGCGGCATCTGGAGGAGTTGCACAGAGCGAAGAGGTAAATGGTTGGAGCCTTCGTTGTATCCGTCGCTCATGGTCCGCAGGGTGTCCTCTTTGTCTTCAGGACCACCGCCCCCTCTTGAGGGCGACGGACAGAATCTCACCCTGCCCACACACACAGACTGTTGGGATGAGTGCTGTTCGCGAGCACCTGTGAAGGTCAGCACGGCACACAAGAGGGTGAGTTACCAACACCATGCCCGACCACCTTTGTCTTCCTAGTGGCGATGTTTACACACTGCAAAAAATACTCATTTTTGGCCAAGTCAACCTAGGAGAGGCCCAGGACCAAATCAGATAATCGTCACTGCTGTTGGCCGTGAGTGGCAATCGAACTCAGGTTGCCGGATTCGTAGCGCATTGCGCTAACCGTTGCACCACCACTCCCCACGATGTACCACTCCCCGCAGTCACCTCTCGATTAGCCTGGGTAAGAGTGTTAAAGGCTGTATGGGGGACCTTTTGTCTTTGTTTTTATTATTGTTTGCAGTGATCAAGAAGGGCAACGTGCTTCACTTAGACATGGATGGGGGATGTGAGCCGCGTCAAGGGCCCGGTGCCCGGGCTGCTCACACACACACACACACAGCAGGAGCTGCACGTTGGAGGGCTGCCCCGTGAGTCTCTCCCCACCGCACCACTACCACCACAACCACCGCCACCGCGCGTCACACGTGACAGGAGTCACCGACCGTTGATACTGGGGTGGGTGGTGTGGCCGGCTTCAGGCCGGGCCGGTACTTGCAGGGAGTAGTAGAAGAGCAGGCCGCTTGGCTGCATGGTGCGGAACGTGAGCCTCGTCTCAGCACGGGGAAGGGCTCCTTGACGGCCAGCGACATGAACCCGTCGCCCGCCAGGTAGGCCTTGCGCGACACCTGCACGCCGAGGTCAGAGGGGGTGCGAGCGCTTGAGAGGCCGCGGGGCCAGCGGCGGGACCTCGGGGAGCACGGTTGCAAGTCGAGCGTCTCGGCTGCACGCGAGGGATGCGTGACAGACGCATCGTAAAGGTTTTTGGGTTAGATCTGGCAAATCGCCCGATGACCTGGTGAAAACGTCACAGTACTCGAATTGTAAACGTTGCGGATTTACACACAAACAACAAAACCAAGTCTGCTGAAGTAGTCACTATTTGGCACGTTTTGTTCACGTGACAAACCTTACTAATTGGCCATGTCGGGTGGTGGTGGGTTAATGAAACATTTATATTCACACGGTCTATCCCAAAAATCCTTTACTATGATTAATATTGGTCACGAAAGCCTTCTACGTGTTAGACTGCGTAACACTTTCTTTCTAAACATTGTGTGACGTTACTCTTCTAACGAGACGTTTCTTTCTCGGAGGTTTTGCGAGCATGTGAGCTCTACGCACATTTTAGCGGGTTCAAAGCGTGATTCACATCTCATTGGGCGGCTACAAACCGACAAGTTGAGAGACTTCCAGTGACAATCACCCGGGTTCAGTTACGCAAACATTTGATCCTTCTAAAAACGAAATAACTTTTTTTTAACTAAGCTATTTTTATTTCACCTGGCCACAAGCCACAACTCAACAAAAGTGGCTTACAAAGTGGACATTTATAGCTGCCAAATACTTTAAACGCACGTTGATTGTAAATGTGGGAGGGAAATAAACTGGAGGACCCGGAGAACGAACGGCAAGGTGCGGTGCGCGTACCAGCACGTCGTCTGATCAGCTGGCGCTCACTCCGATCATGTTCCTTCTGCAGGTCCAGGTTGGTGTCCTGCACCTTGAGGCTCAGGAAGCAGCACTTGAGCCCCGTCTCCATCGTCACGTGGGTACGGCTCCTGCGAGACGCGACGACGCCAACCCCTTGGGGGTCAAATCTGTGCCATCGATCACCGATTCTGACACACTTCCAGGACAGTTGTATGTAGTCTCAGTAGCACTATCAGTGATTTAAACTCTAACAATGGCTGCTGCACCCCTTTCACTAAGAATGCAATGCAACCTGACAGATTCACCACCAACCACTGGGCAGACACCGGGAGTGCGCTACGATAGAGACCCATTGCTGGTAACAGACTACGAGTGCCACACACCCCTTCCCCCTAACTCTCTGTAAAATATGAAAAAAAACTTTTTTTATTTTACCAGGTGAGCCCCACTGAGCTATAGAGCTCTTTTTTAGAAGCGACCTGGCCACAAATGTTAGCCCAACAAAGCGGATTATCACGTGGAAATGTATCGCAACCAAATACTCTAAACGCATATTTCTAAATGTAGAGGGAAAAGTCGGAGGACCCGGAGAAAAATCCACATGATCACGGGAAGAACATGCAGTCTCCAAATATACAGCAGGCGTTGGGGTCAAAATCGAACCCATGACCTCCTGTATACCAGGCGAATGCATTAACCTGACTATCCTCAAAGATTCCTTGAGGAAGTAACCTTCTAATGTAAGTATGTATGCATGTTGAACTTCTTTCGCACCGTACCTTGGCCAACCGTGCTGTTATAATCATGATAAGTTTATATATATGACTACAGGACTGCCAACAACACAGTCCCGTATATTTCATAAAAATGGTTGTATATTAAGTCAACACGTGTAAAAGATCGATTGAAATGAATTGGAAGGAGATAATATTTAAACTACCCCTACAGGTGGCAGTGCTACAGTATTGCATTTCAACCAATACTAAGAATTCTATAATGTTAGTGCTCCTGCTAAATCAGGCTGCGCTCCTGACCTGAAGGATGGTTTGAGGATACAGCCTTCCAACATATCTGGTATAGATCATACTACTTCATGTAAAACTACAGTACAGCACCGATAGCAATACAGTCCATTACATGTTGTATAAAGGGTTGTTCATGCGTTTGAAGTAGACAGTAATTGAAATTACGCCTGCAGGTGGCAGAGAACCACGCCACGCTGGTGCGCTACACGGCGCTGCTGCAGAACCTGACGGTGCGCGTGGAGCGAATGGAGCAGCGCCATGACTGCTACACAGAGCTGGACTATAAGCTGCTGCGGGTGGAGATCAGGAAGATGGAGCAGCTGGTACAGCAGCTGAAGCTGGACGTCTCCAGCGCCACGCACGATCATCTCCACCTCTGGTTCAGTCACGATTGTCTCAAAGGCACGCAATTGTTTCCATCAGGGGTGCTGCAATGCCCACGGTTCCTTTTGGGCAGATATGCAGACTCAGCTTTTGCAGCTGAAGGTGGCACGTAAAAAGGGGAGTACCTTGGATCACTGGAATGCGGAGGCAGCAGTTCTTGCAGTCGCTGGACTGTGTTGGATGGCTTCTCATAGAGAGCTGAATTGAACTTCACGAGCAAATTTAGGAGGAAAATGTTAAAGACACTGCTTCAGAATTTTCATAAATTTTGTGAAATCTGTACACAGTATCTGAACATGGAAAAGCTGTACTGTACTTTCTACTGCATGTACAAAATGGTGTTAAAGCTCGTGAAAAAATACACACATACTGACAAAAAATTACAGCCCTTTATCTTTGCACTCTGGTCATGGCGGAGCATTTGGGGGGGGGTTGGGTGGCACTTCATGTAAAATTAGGGATTTCGATCGGATCATTGGGGTTTATCTATATATAAAAGGGAAATTTGTAAATATGTGTCTGTTCAAAATGTTTAGCATACTTCCCGACATGCAACTTGAAATGTGCCATGTGGGTACTTTCCAGACTGTACACAATGCAAAAATTAGAAAAATAGACTTTTGTTTTTTTTGGGGGGGTGGGGGGGGCGCAATAATGGATATATTTTGCACGGCAAGTGAGCTGTGACTTCACATCTGTGATGTCACCCGCGCATGCGGAAGCGTCACGCAGTGTGCCTGTTTTTAATTGTATCACTTAAAGAACCAGGCTCCAGTCTACATTATAGACTGCCAGTACACTCACCCAGCTTAATAACCAGGCTCCAGTCGACATTATAGATTGCCAGTACACTCACTCCGATGAAGAACCAGGCTACAATCTACATTAGTGTTTTAATTATTATTTATTTTAAATTTTTTTATTCACTTTATTATTTTTCTATCTACGTGACTTTACCGAAAGAACCAAGGAATAGTATGAACTATTCACATATTTTGAAAAAAAAGTGAATATCACGTTTACTGTATGATGATATACAAGAAACTGGTAGGTTATAAAAACCAAATAAGAATTGAAAGTAAAATACTTTGTTAGAGCTGCCTGAGGTTGTAATTTTAAGCATTTTTTTTCCTCCGAATAAAGTGAAACACTTAATTATTGATTTCCAAATGTAATGACGCCATATTATTTATGAAAAAAATTCAGAGAAAGAACATAACACCGATTACTAGTCATTGTTGTAAATGTTCAGTGCAGTAACTCATAACATGACTTGCTTCCTCTGGTTTTCCCCTTCACATTTAGAAACATGCATTTAGAATATTTGGCTGCTATAAATGTCCACGTGATAAGCCACTTCGTTGAGCTAACATTTGCAGCCAGGTCCCTTACGAAAACGAGCTGTACAGCTCAGTGGGCCTAACCTGGTAAAATAAAAAAGGTTGCATTCTCAGGCACGTTCTTTGGCTGCTGTTCCATCATCCGTCTTGTCCAAATGCCATCATCTCTTCAAGAAATTATTCTCCTCGTGCGTTTATGACTAAAATAAAACAAATTAGGTTACCCTGTGTGTGTGTATCACACGCTCGTCTTATAGACACACACAAAGACAAAAGACCCCCGCTTTAGCCTTAACATATTTTTTGTAAAATACATGGTTCAAAGAAGGCCGTATCGGGCATAGGCGGGTGTTGTCTGACCATACTTCACCAGTGCGAGCCGGTGACGCTGGGAGAGCGGAAGGTAGCGGGGGTTGACCAGGACCGGTTCAGATATCAGTCGCCTCTGATGTTCGCCGTGGTTGGGAACCGAACTCGGCTTGGATTTGTAGCGCCGTGTGCCAACCACTGTGCCACCGCTCCATCCCCACTGTACAGCACCGTACTCAACAACAACAAAAGCTTCAAAATACAATTCTGCAATAACGTATCATGCAGATAAATAACTCGTGCGTACAAAGTATGTGTGGGTGACGATCGTCCAGTAAATCAATGATCGCTCACGGAATAATTCTTCAAACAGTCGTGAAGATTAAAGCTGCAGGCATTGGCCACGCGGCACACAACACAGGAGCCTCATAAACACCAATCTTGAGACTCGGTGAAGATTTGCTCAGTAAATAATTGACATTATTATGTCATTGTTATTATAGGACCAAACTTAGTACACGTAATGCTCTCGTGTGTGTGTTCGTGTAGCGGTTAGCGCGTTGCGTTGCTGTGAACCTGGCGACCCGGGTTCGATTCCCGCTCACGGCCAACACCGGTGACGATTTTATCTGAACCGGTCCTGGGCCTCCCCTAGGTCCACTCAGCCTCAAATGAGTACCTGGTGTGGTGTGTAAACATCGCCACTGGGGAGACAAAGACGGTCGGGCGTGGTGCTGGCCACCCACCCCCTCGTGTACCGTTCCGGCCTTCATAGGTGCTCGCTAACAGCACTTGCCCCTACAGTCTGTTAAGGCTACACGGGGGATATTTGTCTTTGTTGTGTCTATAAATGATGAGTAGCGATGGTAGTCTGTACTCGAGAGAGATGTTTGTACTGTACACGTGTCTGGAGCGTTATACACGAGGGGGTGGGTGGCCAGAAGCACGCCCGGCCGCCTTTGTCTCCCTCGTGGCGATGTTTACGCACAGCACTCGGCACTCATTTGAGGCTGAGTCGACTTAGAGGAGGGCGTAAAAGCGGACCGGTGTTGGCCCCGAGTGGGAATCGAACTCGGCTCGCCGGGTTTATAGCGCAGACACATCAACACACAAACACATCAACACAAACACATCAACACACAGACACATCAACACACAGACACATCAACACACAGACACATCAACACACAGACACATAAACACAAACACACCAACACACAGACACATCAACACACAGACACATCAACACACAGACACATCAACACACAGACACATCAACACAAACACACCAACACACTGACACATCAACACACAGACACATCAACACCAACACACAGACACATCAACACACAGACACATCAACACACACACAAACACATCAACACACACACCAACACACAGACACACAAACACATCAACACACAGACACATCAACACACACACAAACACATCAACACACAGACACATCAACACACTGACACAAATCAACACACAAACTCATCAACACAAACACATCAACACACAGACATAAACACATCAACACACAAACACATCAACACACAAACACATCAACACACAACCATACACCCCTCACCCTCCCCCATAAAATATCCTAACTACTTAAATACTTCAACTAACTTTACTTTATTAAAACACGTCACGCGAGTCAAAGTCCAATCGTGTGTTCTGATTATTTTTAATTTATAAGTCAAATGGCTGTGCGCCTCGCACAGCCACTACGAGGATGACTGGAGCTCATGTGATGGTTTATGCTCCTTGACAAAAAGTGAACACATCCTGGTCTCTTGAATTCTCAACTGGTTAAACAAACTAAACTTTGACGTTGTAAAGTATCTAGTTTAAATCGGCATGCAACATTGATATATAAGAATAGATGTTAGCCTTTCTGGCAATAAAAATAGTGTTAAGATGTTATAACACCAAATTGAAACCTTTTGCAAGGAATCATGTCTGCATTAACCATATATGCTTGTGGTGAACATGCAAACAAAAAACATGCTCTGGTAGTATATGCATTGTCTTTTAAACTGATTGGTCCACACCATAGACAGCTTTCTTTAGAGCCATGCCCTATTAAACTTGTGATGCTATGACACTTTTCCTATATGGACGCAACCATATATTTATACCTGGTTCAGTTTGTTAACATCACCAATGGGGAGACAAACACAGCTTGGTGTGGTGCTCACCACATCACCGTCTGGTGTACCTTTCCGGCCTTAATTAGTGTTCACGAAGAGCACTCGCTGCCCCCAATACTCTGTAAGCCTAGACAGGGAGTATTTTCTGTGGTTGGTTGAGCAAACCCACTGCACTGTGGTCCCGGCTCCAGTAATCACCCTGCTGTTAGAGTGGGTATCTGAGCTTGGTCAATTTGACCTAAAATAAACGTACAGGGCCATTACGTAGACAATGTTAGCAGTGACAAAGACAGCCAGGTCTGTGTGTTACTATGCCCACTGCTGTGCCAAGTCAACTCAGCGCGGCTCAGGCAGCGACAGGTTGTTTTTCCACTGCAAAAGCCGTGTCACTGAGTGACACGCAATGCGTGTAGATGACATGGTGATGCTGTGTCCTCAAATTGTGCTTAAAATTGGTGCACCCCAACAGACCCTGTCATAGCAGCCAGTTTATGCTAATGGGGGATGCGACATGTGCGTGTTCTTTTTACAGAAATGTTTGAGCCAAAAATATGACCCTACCAACAAAGCTCTGGACTTGAAGGCGGTCAGAATTAATGAAGGTAATTGAAACGAACATTTGTGTTTTTTTAAGTTTACTTTGCACTCCTGCACATTGACAACTTGTCACAACTCAGCTTTATTATTTGAGCCGAGAATCGTTCATACTGTTTCTTTAGTCTCATTTGTTCTAGTTTATTCATCCTGTTAGCCTAAAGATATCATTGTCATGTCATTTTAACTAATATTTAATTAATTCATCCTTATGCGCATCACTCACTGTATGCATCGCGAGGGTAGGAGTTGAGTTGAACGCAACGCGTAATGAATGCACGATCACCCTCCCCCACTCCCCAGAGCTGGAGGCACGTGGTGTCGACCTGGTTTTGAACCGGAAGGACCACATGGATGGTCTGAACAAGATCATCCGAGAGAATATTCCAATGGTACGGCCTTCTCCTCTCCCCACGTGTTTTAATGCTTTGCACCTAAGGTATAGTGTTGCTGCGTTAGCTCTCTTGGTCCATTCGTCTGTAGGGCATTATTACTCTTAAAACACATTCCTGCAGAGGGAGCTGGTAGGAACGTTGCTTGCCTCGAATGATGGCTCAACGAATTGGCGGCTTATAATTTAGAGATTGTGAGCATCCGCATACTCCAAACGCATGTTGTTGATTCTCCACGTGGAGGGAAAAATGTCGTGAAGATGGCCGGACGTGGTTGGTGGCCACCCACCCCCTCGTGTGTGCCGTGGCCGCCTTCCCCACCCCGCCCCTCCCTCCCCACCCAGCCCCTCCCCACCCTCCCCTCTCCACCCAGCCCCACCCCTCCCATTTTTGGATGGACGACAGACGGACACAATAATCCCCTGTGGGCTGGGTGGAACCAGGAGGTTCCTACCAGTACAAAATACGTACCAAACTGCAGTATAATGTGGCATTGGTATTAGCGACTAGATTAATTAGTGCTGGATTAGAGGCGCGTCGCCACACGTGGATGTTGGTGCGTGCTTCATGGTTGCGTAGCCCCCATTTTACCTCGCGGTCATCGCCGACCATCGACTTGAGATAAAACCAAAACGAGGCACGGCACGACATTTACATTGCTGCTATTGCTGCTAAACCGTAGGTGGTGGCACTGCACTGCGCTACGAACCTAGCGGCCCAAGTGTCTATTCCCGCTCACGGCCAAAATCAGTGACAATTATTCTGAACCGGTCCTGGGCTTCCACTAGGTCGACTCAGCCTCAAATGAGTACCTAGTGCGGTGAGTAAACATCGCCACTGGGGAGACAAAGGCGGTCGGCGTGGTGCTGGCCACCCACCCCCTCGTGTGCCATCCTGGCCTTCATAGGTTCTCGCTAACAGCACTTGCTCCTAGTCTGTTAAGGCTATACTGGGGATCTTTGTCTTTTGCCTCCCTTAGAGGGGAGCGGTAGTGCAGTTGTTCGCACGCTGCGCTATGAATCGAGCGACCAGAGTTCGATTTCCGCTCACGGCCAACACCAGTGACGATTATCTGAACCAGTCCTGGGCCTCCTCTCGGTCGACTTAGCCTCAAATGAGTACCTAGTGCAGTGTGTAAACATCACCACTAGGGAGACAGAGGCGGTCGGCGTGGTGCTGACCACCCTTGTGTACCGTGCTGGCTTTCATAGGTGCTCGCTCACAGCACTTTCTGCAAAAGACTGTTAAGGCTATAAGAGGGACCTTTTTCTTTTCTGTGCCTCCCTTGCTTTCCACTCCCACAGATCACATCCCTGAATCTAACGTGCAATGACCTGCACCGGTTGGATGACCTGGCAAAACTTGCCCAGCACACTCCATCTCTCAAGAAGCTGAACCTCTCCAAAAACAATGTGGGTGTGAGCGCCGTTCAATAAATCGCGACGTGACGCTCGCATGCCTGGTGCACCTCTGGTGCGAGCGTCGCGTTGGTTCAGATTCCTCGCCACAGCGAGTCGACCGTTCGTTACGCGATTCAATCCAAGTATCGATATACCTACTATTATATCTTATATCGTCTCCTTTTGTTTTGGTACTTGTTCATTTCCGATTCGCTTGATATTATTTTAAGCATGTATTGGGTATCAGATATGCCTTTAATTAGTGGAAACACGTAATTAATTATTTAAATGCAATGAATACACAAATGTGAAACGTACTATTGCAGTTTAGTACATCAACATGTATCACCTATGGGTGGTACCTGTTGATGTACTTTGTACAGTAGGCCCGCAACTCCGCATCAATACGTCAATTAACTTCAGTCATTGCACTCACAACGCATGCACCAAATGGTGTGTCGGAACCAGTTCTTTATTATTCATGCAAATTATATGCACGTTAAATTAGGCTAATGACACATAAGAGACAGACAAGGCAGACAACTAATTATATGGACAAAACATATTGGGCTGCATGAACAAGATAGGCAACAAGACAGTGCAGACAAGAGAGTACAGTGAGACATACGATGAGACGGTCAGTACAAATGGGACACAGTACATACTGGACAGGACAGACCACACAAACAAAATACAATTAATACAAACAAAAGACGAAACATAGCATGGACTCTTGAATTTGACCATTATGCTGAAATGGGCTAATTAATCAATTAAGTTGAGAGCTGATACATTCACTTAGAATATGTGATTGCAGTATTTGGCCTCCTTTGTTAACCCTTTTCAACGAATATTAAAGGAATTTCTGCATTGACTCTGCCCATTCGTAATGGAGGGCAATGTAACGTTCATAAAATGTGATCCAATATAAACGAAATGTTTGTATAATGTGGTGTTACTATCAAGGACACCCAACTGAATACCGCACACCAATGATGAAAGGGTTAACCAAAAGAGATGCAAACTATAGCACAAGGGACTTTACAAATATGCATACACATTTTGCCGTGACAGCTGCGCGTCAGCTTTTGCACACTAAGGCAAATGCATTCTGCAAAGCGTTACAATCCATGCGTGGGCATGGATTGTAATGCATAACTTGTGGTAAGTTGCCCAGAAGCATGGCCCTTATGCCCCTAATTGTATGGAAATATCTCCCCTGCCATGCAGCTCAAAGATGTGAGGGAACTTTACCCACTGAAGGCCTTCAATTTGAAAGAGCTATGGCTGAACGGGAATCCGCTGTGCGACTCCTTCCACGACCCAAATGCCTACATGAGGTACCGCTCCTTCGTCATGAACGCGACATTGCCCGCTTACCCATTCGCCTGTCCGTCCACGCAGCTCCCCACTCACCCAGGCACTCACTCGTCCTCATGCTTATCCACCCACTCATCTACATGGTTTATCTTTGTGGTTGCCTGTTCAACCAATGGCTCGCCCGCACGCCTACTCCCCCACCCTCCAGCTTCACCCATGCACTCAACACCCCGCTCGCTCATGCGTTCATCCACCCGGTCACTCACACACACTCCCTTGGCCTTGTGTCCCATCTCTAACTGCATGTGTGTGTGTCAACAGCTTCGTGCGAAACCACTTTCCACAGCTCGTGATCCTGGTGAGTGACCCTCCACAGATGCCGGCCCTCAAGCTATCCCCACTCTCTGTGATATTTGTGTCTCCGTGCATTCCAGTTTCCCCACACGTGCAAAAGTGCTTGTGATCAGAGGATTTTGCCAAATGCACCAAGTAAAACACTTCTGAAGAAGGTCATCATTTCCTGCCTTGGTCAAACTACTGCTGGATGAATACCTCCCCTAAGCCATTGAAATTTCTCATGATTGCGAAATTGTAATAACCCACCTAGCACCTGCCCATGAACAACTGTTAGATGGGTTCCATCTCATTGCTGCATTCTTGATCATCAGCCATTAACCCTTATAAAGACGTGTCCTGCCCGAGCCCACTTAAGTTTCTTAATTGTTTGTATAAGAGTTCACTTAAGAAAAGGTTACGTGCAGTTTACAGATGACACAGAGGAACATGAGCAGCTGTTGAATGTCATCTGTTTTTTGTTTTTGTCCTGCTGGCGGTTATCAACATCATCACTTATTGTTTCAATCATCTATCTCTAACACCATCTTTGACTATCTTCGTCACACATCTACCATCGTTACCACAATCATCACTATCATCATCATTGCCACAAACACCACCACTATTGCCGTCATCTTCATCCTGACCGCCAACATCATAATGTAATTCCATCATCACCATGATCCCTTTCACCATAACTACTACTTCCACAACAATCATTACCATCTTTACCATTATCTTCATCACCACGACTACTGTTTCCATAATCATGCTCACCACTATAATCAATCACAATCATTATCGCCATGATCTATACCACTTTTTACAACCACTACCTTCACCATTGTCACCATCAGGATGGGCAGATGCTTTCGCAGCTGCGAAGTTCTACGCCTGTGGTGCCCTCCACGCCTGCGGTGGTGCACAGAATTGCGGTACGCTTCGCTGCAACAATGAGAAATATTTATTCTCCCAACTTTTCGAGGGCCATGCGGCTCTTTGGCCACAACCCTGGCATTACTCCTACCACTTCCCATCCTCCATTTTGTCCACAGCCAGATGAAAGGAACAATATTTATTTTAAAATAATTATTATTAGAGGTTTAACGTATGCTTGAAATGGCTTAAGCATATACCAAGCTCTAATCAATCATTTGTTTACATATCCACCATTTTATTTTACAAAACATTGGCAAAAACTTAAACTTAATCAGCAGCAGCTTAACAGTTGCACCTCTTGTGCACTGACTTTGTGACATTATGACTGTTTCCGAAGTCGGCCAACATCAAAGCGTGCAGCTCCCATAGGAAAGCGAGCAAAGCGGCACAATGTAAGGGGTTTACATGACCCACTTGGAGTGGCGTCGCCCATTCAGGCTGCCATGGGATCCAGGCCAGGCCTAGTTATCTGGTTGGCAAACTGGGTAGTCATGTTGACGTCTCTCCTGTGTGCGTGCGCGCCCACTCTCGGGTGGCTGCAGGAGAACAGCTGGCAGTTCCAGCAGTGTGCGAACACCCTCATGGAACTGAACGTGAGTGCCGTCCCATCCGCACCGTTTATGGACACGACTGATAGCAAACGGTCGGGCGCATTCGCGTTTGACGAGCATCACTAACGATACCGCCCATCTCCCCTTCTATTCCACCCCTCTCTCTCCCCCCTTCCCTCATCACTGTCGCCGTCCGCCTCGGATCTCCGAAAACCGCGGTCGCCTACCTTCATCGTTCCTTTTCGTCCGACTACCGGACGGATTCCACGGGAGGCGTTCGTACAGTGAGCAGGCGTCCGCCGCAGATTGCTGGCGATCTCGGCACACATTATCCTACCAACCCTTTCCTCCACAACCCTTATACATTGCAATTTATTTGTTTTTACCCCATTTGGGGGGAGAGGAAAAAAATAAAAAAATAACTATATTTGAAACTGTGTCCTCAAACTCACGACACACTAACACCTTGTACCCTGGTTGTTATTTCCCCCCACCTATAACCATGACATCACAAGACGCTGGCATGACGCAATGGTTGGTACACAATCCAGAAGTCGCTAGTTTGATCTGTTATCGTGGTAATCAATGGAAACGTTTCTTAAATCCATCCGGCTTATGTCCACACAACCGATTTGCTTGAGTGGATAAACAATTGGAAGAACGCAAACATCCCAAAGAAGCGCCTCATTGTGGATCAAACCATCAGGAAGCTCACTGGCCCCTCACCACCGCAAGCAGTGGGACTCCATACATCAGATCCAACCTGGCCATGGCAGGAGAAATTTCCTCCACAAATTGAAAAAAAAAGTGTCACCAAAATGCCACTGCAGGGCACCGCAACAGTGGAACACGTGCACACACCAGGAAGCTCTCTTGACCTGGTGAAGACCTCCAATACCAATAAGAGGCCACGGTCTTGGGTTATTCTTTGTGCTTTTGGGGTCCCTGACTCTGTTCACAATCATTAAGGACCATTATGGTGGGAAGGCCCGTGTAAACATACGGACCCGAGTGTCAGAGCCATTTCCTCCTGTTTACCGTGGGGTGCGACGGGGATGTCATCTGGCTCCGATACTATTTCACATAATTCCCGGTCGTGGCCAATAGCAGTGGTAAATTATATTTGAACCGGCCCTACTCCTCCCCTAAGTCGACTCAATCTTAATTGAATACCAGGTGTGGTTGGTAAAAATCAGCGCTGGGGAAACAAAGGCGTTTCTGGCAATAACACCCCAGCATGACAAGTTTGCGTCTGACTGGCAGTTTCTTAGCACAAGCCACTGTATAAAGCCCAGACGATATGCATCTGACATTATATTCTTAGCATTTATGCGTTTATGTTTATAAGCAGTGTTTAGTAATAATTTGTAAAGAACCTCAAAATATTCAACTTAATTTTCGTTCACACGGTGAAAAACAAATGCAGTGCTGCTCAGCGGATTCAGGGTGAGACAACTGCAGCCAAACTGGAGTTGGTTAGAAGCACACTGCCCAGGTACGGAAACTTGTCTACTTTCTGTACTATTGCCCCATCACTCACACGATGACAAACATCCCCCCTATAGCCTTAACAGACTGTTGGGGCAGGTGGTGTTAGCGAGCACCTATTAAGGCTGGCATGGTATGCGATGGGGTAGATGGCCAGCACCATGCCCAACTGCCTTTGTCTCCCAAATGGTGTTGTTTACACACCGCACTAGGTACTCATTTGAGGCTGAGTCGACCTAGGGGAGGCCCAGGACCGTTTCACATAATCCTGACTGGTGTTGACCTTGAGCAGGAATCAAACTCAGGTCACCGGGTCTGTCGCGCTGCGCGCTAAATACGTATCATCATCATCATCACTGATATGGATAGGTGAGTTGATAGAAATTACATTTAATTCAACAGTTAATGGGCCAATTAACCAGTAGTTAATTAAATATGGGAGCAGTGGTTTACACACTGAAATATTAATTTGGAGACCCGAGTTTGAATCCAGCAATGTGACGGAGACATCGAGCGACGGAGACGAGACTGAGACGGCGAGCGACGGAGAGAGACAGAGACATCGAGCGACGGAGAGAGACAGAGACATTGAGCGACGGACAGAGACGGAGACAGCGAGCGACGGAGACATCGAGAGACGGAGACATCGAGCGACGGAGACATCGAGAGACGGCGACATCGAGAGACGGAGAGAGACGGAGACAGCGAGCGACGGAGAGAGACAGAGACATCGAGCGACGGAGAGAGACAGAGACATTGAGCGACGGACAGAGACGGAGACAGCGAGCGACGGAGACATCGAGAGACGGAGACATCGAGCGACGGAGACATCGAGAGACGGCGACATCGAGAGACGGAGAGAGACGGAGACAGCGAGCGACGGAGACAGCGAGCGACGGAGACATCGAGCGACGGAGAGAGACGGAGACAGCGAGCGACGGAGAGAGACGGAGACAGCGAGCGACGGAGAGAGACGGAGACAGCGAGCGACGGACAGAGATGGAGACAGCGAGCGACGGAGAGAGACGGAGACAGCGAGCGACGGAGAGAGACAGAGACAGCGAGCGATGAAGAGAGACAGGGACGACACAAAGGGACAGTGAGGGATAGGGGAAGGAAGCGGAGTGAGCGAGACGGGCAGAGCGCGGCGAGCGAGCTGCGGCTAAGTGGAATGACGGAGTCACAGACGTACTGTGAAGAGTTGTAATACAAGATGTGTCGGAGAAAACAAGAAAGTTGTTCGCGTCAAGTCGACCACTACAAATATAACCAACACTACCAAGACTTGGCCCACCCTGTTGGAGGCGACGGCCCATTATCACCATTAACATCACTACCATCATCAACATCACCATCACCAACATAATTAACTATCATCACTGCCATTACCGTCATTAACATCACCAACGTATTTATCACCATCAGTAACAGACATAGCATCACCATCATCACCAGCATCACCAGCACCATCACTCAGCTCACTATACAGGGGGGGATGTACCGGTTCCAACATCATGTGGAGGTGTGAGGTGGTGCGAGGTGGTGTGATGAGGTGTGACAAGGCGTGTGGATGTGTGAGGTGTGTGGATGAGCGAGGGGGTGAGCGAAGATGGAATCAGGGTATATGGAGGGGCGTGAAGGTCTGGAGATGAGGGGCGTGAAAGTGTGAAGAGCGGTGTGGTGGCGGTGGTGTGTGGTGGTTTGTCGTGGTGGTGATGGTGCGTGGTGGTGTGTGGTGGTGTGTGGTGGTGCGTGGTGGTGTGTAGTGGTGATGGTGGTGCGTGGTGGTGCGTGGTGGTGTGTGATGGTGCGTGGTGGTGCGTGGTGGTGTGTCGTGGTGCGTGGTGGTGTGTGGTGGCGTGTGGTGGTGCGTGGTGGTGTGTGGTGGTGCGTTGTGCTGCGTGGTGGTGTGTGGTGGTGGTGGTGCGTGGTGGTGTGTGGTGCGTGGTGGTGCGTGGTGGTGTGTAGTGGTGTGTGGTGGCGTATGGTGGTGCGTGGTGGTGCGTGGTGGTGTGTGGTGCGTGGTGGTGGTGTGTGGTGGTGCGTGGTGGTGTGTCGTGGTGCGTGGTGGTGCGTAGTGGTGTGTAGTGGTTGGTGGTGCGTGGTGGTGCGTGGTGGTGTGTGGTGGTGCGTGGTGGTGTGTGGTGGTGCGTGGTGGTGTGTGGTTGTGTGTGGTTGTGTTTCGTGGTGTGTGGTTGTGTGTCGTGGTGTGTGGTGGTGAGGTGCGTGGTGGTGGTGTGAGGTGTGTGGTGGTGTGTAGTGGTGGTGGTGCGTGGTGGTGCTTGGTGGTGTGTGGTGGTGCGTGGTGGTGCGTGGTGGTGTGAGGTGTGTGGTGGTGTGTAGTGGTGGTGGTGTGTGGTGGTGCGTGGTGGTGCGTGGTGGTGCGTGGTGGTGGTGGTGTGTGGTGGTGCGTGGTGGTGCGTGGTGGTGTGTGGTGGTGCGTGGTGGTGTGAGGAGGTTGAGGAGGTATGAGGAGTAGTCCACGTCACGCTGCTCGTTGATGACGTCGAGCGTTGCCGTCTGGCTGTGCCGCTGGTTGCAGAGCGAGCAGCTGGGCGTGCGGCACCAGGAGGAGGAGGATCAGTCCACGTGTCTCCTCCTCCTGCTCCTCCTCCTCACCGTGCCCCAAGCAGCGCGGCTCCGCGTCCTTGCGGCCGCCGGGGCCCCTGGGGGCACCGCCACCACCACAACAACGACGACGAAACTAGGACAACAACAATAACACTGGCACAACAACAACACTTGGAGGATGACAACACAGAGATAACAATAAACAACACTGGGACAACAGCGATTCCAACAACGATGACGACGCTGCGTGGAGAATCACAACAGTGATGATGACGGTGACAGCGATGACAGAGACAACAATGAACACAACAACACTGATCACAACCACTACAATAACAACGTGGCCATTAGCACCACCACCAACAACACGGGTTGCCATAGTACTACAACCACACCCCACAACAACAACCACCACCATCACCAACAACGCAACTACCAGACAGAGCAACAAGGTGATTATGACCAGCCTTGCCCTCTCCTGCTGTGCTGCCTTGCCCACCATGCCCTGAGACTGCCCTACCCCTGCCCATCCCCAGTTTTGCCCTCCTCTACACTACCCCACCCAGCCATACGCCTCTACCCCAATACTCTACCCTACACAGCCTTGCCCTCCCTGCCTCCTACCCTACTCTAAACCCTGCCCTTCCCTCCTCTCCTTCACTGCCCCCTACACCTGCGTCCTGTCCCCCTGGCCCAGTCGTGTCCTGCCCTTTGTCACTGCCCTGCCCCGTGCCCCCTGCCCTCATGCTGCTGCTGCTGCTGCGTGTAAATGTGGATGATGTTGTAGAGGAGGAGTCTGTGTTGGAGGTGTACACGCCGTGGCGGTGCAGCACCACCTCCTGGCGGCACCACGGCCCCCCCCCCCCCGTACCCCCAAGGAGGGTGGGAGGGGGGTGACAATGAACAGGTGAGCGTGCAGGCTAGTCACTGCACAGGTGAGTACTGTACAGGCAAGTGAGCGTACAGGCGAGTGCACAGGCGAATGAGTATACAGGTGAGTGTGCAAGAAAATGTACAGGTGAGTGAGCGTTCATGTCAGTGTACAGGTGAACGTGCAGGTGAGTGTCACAGGCGAGCGTTCGGGCGAGCAACTGCAACGCGTCGTTGCCGCACTTGTGGCCCAGGTTGTGCTGGCAGGGCACGATGACCACGGGCTTGGAGAACATCTCCAGGCAGAGGGGCCACAGCTGCTGACGTGCTCCAGGTGGTCGTAGCGCGCCTGGGATTCGCGATCAGCAACGACGTCCGGCCCCGCACAGCGCCTCTGCACGCTCATCGCTACAGCTGTCACGCACAGGCAGAAAGCCTCGTCCCTACAGCTGTAACGCACAGGCGGACAGCCTCGTCCCTACAGCTGTCACGCACAGGCGGACAGCCTCGTCCCAACAGCTGTAACGCACAGGCGGACAGCCTCGTCCCTACAGCTGTAACGAACAGGCGGACAGCCTCGTCCCTACAGCTGTCACGCACAGGTGGACAGCCTCATCCCCAAAGCTGTCACGCACAGGCGGACAGCCTCGTCCCTACAGCTGTCACGCACAGACAGACAGCCTCATCCCTAAAACTCACGCACAGGCAGACAGCCTCGTCCCTAAAACTGTAACGCACGTGCATTGGAAGCGCTACCAACTCACGGAATTTGAAACACATTCCACTGTTGCATGGACTTCCTGAGAAAGAGGTATGGTGTAGGTCTAACAATGGGCTTGTCAAATCAGAAGCTATCAGTGGGTAAGAGGTGAGTGTGCGGTTGGCAGTGACATGCAGTGGGAAATTCTAAAATGTGAGTTTTTTTTACTAAATCGGGGTAGGTTCCCAATGAATGTGTAGATTTAAGGATCAAACATAGCCTCTGGCAAGGAAACGGGTATACAAGTGAGCTGCTGGGAGATGGAACTGTTGTAAGGTTATGGCATGGTGCTTTTGTGAATGGTATACAGCTCCATTTTGTAAGAGTGCTTCTATGCAAAGACCGTGGTGCTGAAGAGACATTTCAACATCGCACATGTTATAAATAACCATTTTAATTGCATAACTCAGCCCCCAACTCACGGCGTTATAACTGCGGGCAACGAGATTCAACCACAAATGCCTGCTAGGATGTCCCTGCCGTGTTGCGTGGCAAATGGCCCTCTGACCCGGTTAACGCGAAGACGCAATTCACCAAAAGTAAAAAATGAGTGTTGACCCAGACTCAGCGCTTGGGCGCCGCGGTGGCGAGATGTTCACTACCTCGCCTGCTGTAATATTTGGAATTTGTTTGCGTCTCTCCCCTCGGTCGCGTGTTTTTTTTTTTCTCCAGGCCCTCTGGGTTTCTTCCTCCACATTTAGTATCAATCAGGATCACGCGTTTAAGAGTATTTGGCTGCTAACATTTCCACACGATGATAAGCCACTTCGTTGGACTATAATGTGTGGCCAGGTCTCTTCTGAAAAAAAGGCTACAATGGCTCAGTGGGCAACACCTGCTAAAATAAACAAATAGTTTAGTGGCGTCCAGCGTTCAGCTCTCATCGAGTGGAATCCAAAGATATGAGTGGTTAAGCTATGGGATATGAAATGGACGAGCGACCAATAAAACAACATGTATTATGGGGTTGAATGCTTTTTGCTATTCACAAAATAAAACAAAAGCAGTCATGCAAATATCTTATTTAACACAGCACAGCAAAATCAGTTGCACCATTCAATCCTGCTCGTCCAGACGGGGAGAATTCACTCACATTTATTAGATGCGATGTTTCTTATGGGATTTAATGAGCGACAACATTTTGACCCCAAACCGAGAGGATTCTGGAAGTTTGTTTTTTTTGGTAATGACTCTGGAAGGAAACGTCGCAGACCCATCAAGGTGGTACTCGTACTGCTCGCCTCATCGAGAGGAATCCAAAGATATGAGTGGTTAAGCTATGGGATATGAAATGGACGAGCGACCAATAAAAAACATTTTTTATGGGGTTGAATGCTTTTTGCTATTCACAAAATAAAACAAAAGCAGTCATGCAAATATCTTATTTAACACAGCACAGCAAAATCAGTTGCACCATTCAATTCCGCTCGTCCAGACGGGGAGATTTCAATCACATTTATTCGATGCGACGTTTCTTATCGGATTTAATGAGCGACAACATTTTGACCCCAAACCGAGAGGATTCTGGGATGTTTGTGTTTTTTTGGAATAACTCTGGAAGGAAACGTTGCAGACCCATCAAGGTGGTACTCGTACTGCTCGCCTCATCGAGAGGAATTCAAAGGTATGAGTGGTTAAGCTATGGGATATGAAATGGACGAGCGACCAATAAAACAACATGTATTATGGGGTTGAATGCTTTTTGCTATTCACAAAATAAAACAAAAGCAGTCATGCAAATATCTTATTTAACACAGCACAGCAAAATCAGTTGCACCATTCAATCCTGCTCGTCCAGACGGGGAGAATTCACTCACATTTATTAGATGCGATGTTTCTTATGGGATTTAATGAGCGACAACATTTTGACCCCAAACCGAGAGGATTCTGGAAGTTCGTGGTTTTTTGGTAATAACTCTGGAAGGAAACGTCGCAGACCCATCAAGGTGGTACTCGTACTGCTCGCCTCATCGAGTGGAATCCAAAGATATGAGTGGTTAAGCTATGGGATAAGAAATGGACGAGCGACCAATAAAAACATGTTTTATGGGGTTGAATGCTTTTTGCTATTCACAAAATAAAACAATTGTAGTCATGCAAATATCTTATTTAACACAGCACAGCAAAATCAGTTGCACCATTCAATCCCGCTCGTCCAGACGGGGAGATTTCAATCACATTTATTCGATGCGACGTTTCTTATGGGATTTAATGAGCGACAACATTTTGACCCCAAACCGAGAGGATTCTGGGATGTTTGTGTTTTTTTTGTAATAACTCTGGAAGGAAACGTCGCAGACCCATCAAGGTGGTACTCGTACTGCTCGCCTCATCGAGAGGAATTCAAAGGTATGAGTGGTTAAGCTATGGGATATGAAATGGACGAGCGACCAATAAAACAACATGTATTACGGGGTTGAATGCTTTTTGCTATTCACAAAATAAAACAATTGTAGTCATGCAAATATCTTATTTAACACAGCACAGCAAAATCAGTTACACCATTCAATTCCACTCGTCCAGACGGGGAGAATTCAATCACATTTATTCGATGCGACGTTTCTTATGGGATTTAATGAGCGACAACATTTTGACCCCAAACCGAGAGGATTCTGGGATGTTTGTGGTTTTTTTGTAATAACTCTGGAAGGAAACGTCGCAGACCCATCAAGGTGGTACTCGTACTGCTCGCCTCATCGAGAGGAATCCAAAGATATGAGTGGTTAAGCTATGGGATATGAAATGGACGAGCGACCAATAAAACAACATGTATTATGGGGTTGAATGCTTTTTGCTATTCACAAAATAAAACAAAAGCAGTCATGCAAATATCTTATTTAACACAGCACAGCAAAATCAGTTGCACCATTCAATCCTGCTCGTCCAGACGGGGAGAATTCACTCACATTTATTAGATGCGATGTTTCTTATGGGATTTAATGAGCGACAACATTTTGACCCCAAACCGAGAGGATTCTGGAAGTTTGTGGTTTTTTGGTAATAACTCTGGAAAGAAACGTCGCAGACCCATCAAGGTGGTACTCGTACTGCTCGCCTCATCGAGAGGAATCCAAAGATATGAGTGGTTAAGCTATGGGATATGAAATGGACGAGCGACCAATAAAACAACATGTATTATGGGGTTGAATGCTTTTTGCTATTCACAAAATAAAACAAAAGCAGTCATGCAAATATCTTATTTAACACAGCACAGCAAAATCAGTTGCACCATTCAATCCTGCTCGTCCAGACGGGGAGAATTCACTCACATTTATTAGATGCGATGTTTCTTATGGGAATTAATGAGCGACAACATTTTGACCCCAAACCGAGAGGATTCTGGAAGTTTGTGGTTTTTTGGTAATAACTCTGGAAAGAAACGTCGCAGACCCATCAAGGTGGTACTCGTACTGCTCGCCTCATCGAGTGGAATCCAAAGATATGAGTGGTTAAGCTATGGGATATGAAATGGACGAGCGACCAATAAAAACATGTTTTATGGGGTTGAATGCTTTTTGCTATTCACAAAATAAAACAAAAGCAGTCATGCAAATATCTTTTTTAACACAGCACAGCAAAATCAGTTGCACCATTCAATTCCGCTCGTCCAGACGGGGAGATTTCAATCACATTTATTCGATGCGACGTTTCTTATGGGATTTAATGAGCGACAACATTTTGACCCCAAACCGAGAGGATTCTGGGATGTTTGTGTTTTTTTTGTAATAACTCTGGAAGGAAACGTCGCAGACCCATCAAGGTGGTACTCGTACTGCTCGCCTCATCGAGAGGAATTCAAAGGTATGAGTGGTTAAGCTATGGGATATGAAATGGACGAGCGACCAATAAAACAACAAGTATTACGGGGTTGAATGCTTTTTGCTATTCACAAAATAAAACAATTGTAGTCATGCAAATATATTATTTAACACAGCACAGCAAAATCAGTTACACCATTCAATTCCACTCGTCCAGACGGGGAGAATTCAATCACATTTATTCGATGCGACGTTTCTTATGGGATTTAATGAGCGACAACATTTTGACCCCAAACCGAGAGGATTCTGGGATGTTTGTGGTTTTTTTGTAATAACTCTGGAAGGAAACGTCGCAGACCCATCAAGGTGGTACTCGTACTGCTCGCCTCATCGAGAGGAATCCAAAGATATGAGTGGTTAAGCTATGGGATATGAAATGGACGAGCGACCAATAAAACAACATGTATTATGGGGTTGAATGCTTTTTGCTATTCACAAAATAAAACAAAAGCAGTCATGCAAATATCTTATTTAACACAGCACAGCAAAATCAGTTGCACCATTCAATCCTGCTCGTCCAGACGGGGAGAATTCACTCACATTTATTAGATGCGATGTTTCTTATGGGAATTAATGAGCGACAACATTTTGACCCCAAACCGAGAGGATTCTGGAAGTTTGTGGTTTTTTGGTAATAACTCTGGAAAGAAACGTCGCAGACCCATCAAGGTGGTACTCGTACTGCTCGCCTCATCGAGTGGAATCCAAAGATATGAGTGGTTAAGCTATGGGATATGAAATGGACGAGCGACCAATAAAAACATGTTTTATGGGGTTGAATGCTTTTTGCTATTCACAAAATAAAACAAAAGCAGTCATGCAAATATCTTTTTTAACACAGCACAGCAAAATCAGTTGCACCATTCAATTCCGCTCGTCCAGACGGGGAGATTTCAATCACATTTATTCGATGCGACGTTTCTTATGGGATTTAATGAGCGACAACATTTTGACCCCAAACCGAGAGGATTCTGGGATGTTTGTGTTTTTTTTGTAATAACTCTGGAAGGAAACGTCGCAGACCCATCAAGGTGGTACTCGTACTGCTCGCCTCATCGAGAGGAATTCAAAGGTATGAGTGGTTAAGCTATGGGATATGAAATGGACGAGCGACCAATAAAACAACAAGTATTACGGGGTTGAATGCTTTTTGCTATTCACAAAATAAAACAATTGTAGTCATGCAAATATCTTATTTAACACAGCACATCAAAATCAGTTACACAATTCAATTCCACTCGTCCAGACGGGGAGAATTCAATCACATTTATTCGATGCGACGTTTCTTATGGGATTTAATGAGCGACAACATTTTGACCCCAAACCGAGAGGATTCTGGGATGTTTGTGGTTTTTTTGTAATAACTCTGGAAGGAAACGTCGCAGACCCATCAAGGTGGTACTCGTACTGCTCGCCTCATCGAGAGGAATCCAAAGATATGAGTGGTTAAGCTATGGGATATGAAATGGACGAGCGACCAATAAAACAACATGTATTATGGGGTTGAATGCTTTTTGCTATTCACAAAATAAAACAAAAGCAGTCATGCAAATATCTTATTTAACACAGCACAGCAAAATCAGTTGCACCATTCAATCCTGCTCGTCCAGACGGGGAGAATTCACTCACATTTATTAGATGCGATGTTTCTTATGGGATTTAATGAGCGACAACATTTTGACCCCAAACCGAGAGGATTCTGGAAGTTTGTGGTTTTTTGGTAATAACTCTGGAAGGAAACGTCGCAGACCCATCAAGGTGGTACTCGTACTGCTCACCTCATCGAGTGGAATCCAAAGATATGAGTGGTTAAGCTATGGGATATGAAATGGACGAGCGACCAATAAAAACATGTTTTATGGGTTGAATGCTTTTTGCTATTCACAAAATAAAACAAAAGCAGTCATGCAAATATCTTATTTAACACAGCACAGCAAAATCAGTTGCACCATTCAATTCCGCTCGTCCGGACGGGGAGATTTCAATCACATTTATTCGATGCGACGTTTCTTATGGGATTTAATGAGCGACAACATTTTGACCCCAAACCGAGAGGATTCTGGGATGTTTGTGTTTTTTTTTTAATAACTCTGGAAGGAAACGTCGCAGACCCATCAAGGTGGTACTCGTACTGCTCGCCTCATCGAGAGGAATTCAAAGGTATGAGTGGTTCAGCTATGGGATATGAAATGGACGAGCGACCAATAAAACAACATATATTACGGGGTTGAATGCTTTTTGCTATTCACAAAATAAAACAATTGTAGTCATGCAAATATCTTATTTAACAAAGCACAGCAAAATCAGTTGCACCATTCAATCCTGCTCGTCCAGACGGGGAGAATTCACTCACATTTATTAGATGCAATGTTTCTTATGGGATTTAATGAGCGACAACATTTTGACCCCAAACCGAGAGGATTCTGGAAGTTTGTGTTTTTTTGGTAATAACTTTGGAAGGAAACGTCGCAGACCCATCAAGGTGGTACTCGTACTGCTCGCCTCATCGAGAGGAATTCAAAGGTATGAGTGGTTAAGCTATGGGATATGAAATGGACGAGCGACCAATAAAACAACATGTATTACGGGTTGAATGCTTTTTGCTATTCACAAAATAAAACAATTGTAGTCATGCAAATATCTTATTTAACACAGCACAGCAAAATCAGTTACACCATTCAATTCCACTCGTCCAGACGGGGAGAATTCAATCACATTTATTCGATGCGACGTTTCTTATGGGATTTAATGACCGACAACATTTTGACCCCAAACCGAGAGGATTCTGGGATGTTTGTGGTTTTTTTGTAATAACTCTGGAAGGAAACGTCGCAGACCCATCAAGGTGGTACTCGTGCTGCTCGCCTCATCGAGAGGAATCCAAAGATATGAGTGGTTAAGCTATGGGATATGAAATGGACGAGCGACCAATAAAACAACATGTATTATGGGGTTGAATGCTTTTTGCTATTCACAAAATAAAACAAAAGCAGTCATGCAAATAGCTTATTTAACACAGCACAGCAAAATCAGTTGCACCATTCAATCCCGCTCATCTAGACGGGGAGAATTCACTCACATTTATTCGATGCGATGTTTCTTATGGGATTTAATGAGCGACAAGATTTTGACCCCAAACCGAGAGGATTCTGGAAGTTTGTGGTTTTTTGGTAATAACTCTGGAACGAAACGTCGCAGACCCATCAAGGTGGTACTCGTCCTGCTCGCCTCATCGAGCGGAATCCAAAGATATGAGTGTTTAAGCTATGGGTTATAAAATGGACGATCGACCAATAAAACAACATGTATTATGGGGTTGAATGCTTTTTGCTATTCACAAAATAAAACAAAAGCAGTAATGCAAATATCTGATTTAACACAGCACAGCAAAATCAGTTACACCATTCAATTCCGCTCGTCCAGACGGGGAGAATTCAATCACATTCATTCGATGCGACGTTTCTTATGGGATTTAATGAGCGACAAGATTTTGACCAAAAAACCGAGACGATTCTGGAGGTTTGTGGTTTTTTGGTAATAGGTCTGGAAGGAAACGTCGCAGACCCATCAAGGTGGCACTCGTCCTGCTCGCCTCATCGAGTGGAATCCAAAGATATGAGTGGTTAAGCTATGGGATATGAAATGGACGAGCGACCAATAAAACAACATGTTTTATGGGGTTGAATGCTTTTTGCTATTCACAAAATAAAACAAAAGCAGTCATGCAAATATCTTATTTAACACAGCAAAGCAAAATCAGTTGCACCATTCAATCCTGCTCGTCCAGACGGGGAGAATTCACTCACATTTATTAGATGCGATGTTTCTTATGGGATTTAATGAGCGACAACATTTTGACCCCAAACCGAGAGGATTCTGGAAGTTTGTGTTTTTTTGGCAATAACTCTGGAAGGAAACGTCGCAGACCCATCAAGGTGGTACTTGTGCTGCTCGCCTCATCGAGTGGAATCCAAATATATGAGTGGTTAAGCTATGGGATATGAAATGGACGAGCGACCAATAAAACAACATGTATTACGGGGTTGAATGCTTTTTGCTATTCACAAAATAAAACAATTGTAGTCATGCAAATATCTTATTTAACACAGCACAGCAAAATCAGTTACACCATTCAATCCCGCTCATCCAGACGGGGAGAATTCACTCACATTTATTCGATGCGATGTTTCTTATGGGATTTAATGAGCGACAACATTTTGACCCCAAATCGAGAGGATTCTGGGATGTTTGTGTTTTTTTTTAATAACTCTGGAAGGAAACGTCGCAGATCCATCAAGGTGGTACTCCTACTGCTCGCCTCATCGAGAGGAATTCAAAGGTATGAGTGGTTCAGCTATGGGATATGAAATGGACGAGCGACCAATAAAACAACATGTATTACTGGGTTGAATGCTTTTTGCTATTCACAAAATAAAACAATTGTAGTCATGCAAATATCTTATTTAACACAGCACAGCAAAATCAGTTACACCATTCAATTCCACTCGTCCAGACGGGGAGAATTCAATCACATTTATTCGATGCGACGTTTCTTATGGGATTTAATGAGCGACAACATTTTGACCCCAAACCGAGAGGATTCTGGGATGTTTGTGGTTTTTTTGTAATAACTCTGGAAGGAAACGTCGCAGAACCATCAAGGTGGTACTCGTACTGCTCGCCTCATCGAGAGGAATCCAAAGATATGAGTGGTTAAGCTATGGGATATGAAATGGACGAGCGACCAATAAAACAACATGTATTATGGGGTTGAATGCTTTTTGCTATTCACAAAATAAAACAAAAGCAGTCATGCAAATATCTTATTTAACACAGCACAGCAAAATCAGTTGCACCATTCAATCCTGCTCGTCCAGACGGGGAGAATTCACTCACATTTATTAGATGCAATGTTTCTTATGGGATTTAATGAGCGACAACATTTTGACCCCAAACCGAGAGGATTCTGGAAGTTTGTGTTTTTTTGGTAATAACTCTGGAAGGAAACGTCGCAGACCCATCAAGGTGGTACTCGTACTGCTCGCCTCATCGAGAGGAATTCAAAGGTATGAGTGGTTAAGCTATGGGATATGAAATGGACGAGCGACCAATAAAACAACATGTATTACGGGTTGAATGCTTTTTGCTATTCACAAAATAAAACAATTGTAGTCATGCAAATATCTTATTTAACACAGCACAGCAAAATCAGTTACACCATTCAATTCCACTCGTCCAGACGGGGAGAATTCAATCACATTTATTCGATGCGACGTTTCTTATGGGATTTAATGAGCGACAACATTTGACCCCAAACCGAGAGGATTCTGGGATGTTTGTGGTTTTTTTGTAATAACTCTGGAAGGAAACGTCGCAGACCCATCAAGGTAGTACTCGTGCTGCTCGCCTCATCGAGAGGAATCCAAAGATATGAGTGGTTAAGCTATGGGATATGAAATGGACGAGCGACCAATAAAACAACATGTATTATGGGGTTGAATGCTTTTTGCTATTCACAAAATAAAACAAAAGCAGTCATGCAAATATCTTATTTAACACAGCACAGCAAAATCAGTTGCACCATTCAATCCCGCTCATCCAGACGGGGAGAATTCACTCACATTTATTCGATGCGATGTTTCTTATGGGATTTAATGAGCGACAAGATTTTGACCCCAAACCGAGAGGATTCTGGAAGTTTGTGGTTTTTTGGTAATAACTCTGGAACGAAACGTCGCAGACCCATCAAGGTGGTACTCGTCCTGCTCGCCTCATCGAGCGGAATCCAAAGATATGAGTGTTTAAGCTATGGGTTATAAAATGGACGATCGACCAATAAAACAACATGTATTATGGGGTTGAATGCTTTTTGCTATTCACAAAATAAAACAAAAGCAGTAATGCAAATATCTGATTTAACACAGCACAGCAAAATCAGTTACACCATTCAATTCCGCTCGTCCAGACGGGGAGAATTCAATCACATTCATTCGATGCGACGTTTCTTATGGGATTTAATGAGCGACAAGATTTTGACCAAAAAACCGAGACGATTCTGGAGGTTTGTGGTTTTTTGGTAATAGGTCTGGAAGGAAACGTCGCAGACCCATCAAGGTGGCACTCGTCCTGCTCGCCTCATCGAGTGGAATCCAAAGATATGAGTGGTTAAGCTATGGGATATGAAATGGACGAGCGACCAATAAAACAACATGTTTTATGGGGTTGAATGCTTTTTGCTATTCACAAAATAAAACAAAAGCAGTCATGCAAATATCTTATTTAACACAGCAAAGCAAAATCAGTTGCACCATTCAATCCTGCTCGTCCAGACGGGGAGAATTCACTCACATTTATTAGATGCGATGTTTCTTATGGGATTTAATGAGCGACAACATTTTGACCCCAAACCGAGAGGATTCTGGAAGTTTGTGTTTTTTTGGCAATAACTCTGGAAGGAAACGTCGCAGACCCATCAAGGTGGTACTTGTGCTGCTCGCCTCATCGAGTGGAATCCAAATATATGAGTGGTTAAGCTATAGGATATGAAATGGACGAGCGACCAATAAAACAACATGTATTATGGGGTTGAATGCTTTTTGCTATTCACAAAATAAAACAATTGTAGTCATGCAAATATCTTATTTAACACAGCACAGCAAAATCAGTTACACCATTCAATTCCACTCGTCCAGACGGGGAGAATTCAATCACATTCATTCGATGCGACGTTTCTTATGGGATTTAATGAGCGTCAACATTTTGACCCCAAACCGAGAGGATTCTGGGATGTTTGTGGTTTTTTTGTAATAACTCTGGAAGGAAACGTCGCAGACCCATCAAGGTGGTACTCGTACTGCTCGCCTCATCGAGAGAAATCCAAAGATATGAGTGGTTAAGCTATGGGTTATGAAATGGACGAGCGACCAATAAAACAACATGTATTATGGGGTTGAATGCTTTTTGCTATTCACAAAATAAAACAAAAGCAGTCATGCAAATATCTTATTTAACACAGCACAGCAAAATCAGTTGCACCATTCAATCCTGCTCGTCCAGACGGGGAGAATTCACTCACATTTATTAGATGCGATGTTTCTTATGGGATTTAATGAGCGACAACATTTTGACCCCAAACCGAGAGGATTCTGGAAGTTTGTGGTTTTTTGGTAATAACTCTGGAAGGAAACGTCGCAGACCCATCAAGGTGGTACTCGTACTGCTCGCCTCATCGAGTGGAATCCAAAGATATGAGTGGTTAAGCTATGGGATATGAAATGGACGAGCGACCAATAAAAACATGTTTTATGGGGTTGAATGTTTTTTGCTATTCACAAAATAAAACAAAAGCAGTCATGCAAATATCTTATTTAACACAGCACAGCAAAATCAGTTGCACCATTCAATTCCGCTCGTCCAGACGGGGAGATTTCAATCACATTTATTAGATGCGATGTTTCTTATGGGATTTAATGAGCGACAACATTTTGACCCCAAACCGAGAGGATTCTGGAAGTTTGTGTTTTTTTGGCAATAACTCTGGAAGGAAACGTCGCAGACCCATCAAGGTGGTACTTGTGCTGCTCGCCTCATCGAGTGGAATCCAAATATATGAGTGGTTAAGCTATGGGATATGTAATGGACGAGCGACCAATAAAACAACATGTATTACGGGGTTGAATGCTTTTTGCTATTCACAAAATAAAACAATTGTAGTCATGCAAATATCTTATTTAACACAGCACAGCAAAATCAGTTACACCATTCAATTCCACTCGTCCAGACGGGGAGAATTCAATCACATTTATTCGATGCGACGTTTCTTATGGGATTTAATGAGCGACAACATTTTCACCCCAAACCGAGAGGATTCTGGGATGTTTGTGGTTTTTTTGTAATAACTCTGGAAGGAAACGTCGCAGACCCATCAAGGTGGTACTCGTACTGCTCGCCTCATCGAGAGGAATTCAAAGGTATGAGTGGTTAAGCTATAGGATATGAAATGGACGAGCGACCAATAAAACAACATGTATTATGGGGTTGAATGCTTTTTGCTATTCACAAAATAAAACAATTGTAGTCATGCAAATATCTTATTTAACACAGCACAGCAAAATCAGTTACACCATTCAATTCCACTCGTCCAGACGGGGAGAATTCAATCACATTTATTCGATGCGACGTTTCTTATGGGATTTAATGAGCGACAACATTTTGACCCCAAACCGAGAGGATTCTGGGATGTTTGTGGTTTTTTTGTAATAACTCTGGAAGGAAACGTCGCAGACCCATCAAGGTGGTACTCGTACTGCTCGCCTCATCGAGTGGAATCCAAAGATATGAGTGGTTAAGCTATGGGATATGAAATGGACGAGCGACCAATAAAAACATGTTTTATGGGGTTGAATGCTTTTTGCTATTCACAAAATAAAACAAAAGCAGTCATGCAAATATCTTATTTAACACAGCACAGCAAAATCAGTTGCACCATTCAATTCCGCTCGTCCAGACGGGGAGATTTCAATCACATTTATTCGATGCGACGTTTCTTATGGGATTTAATGAGCGACAACATTTTGACCCCAAACCGAGAGGATTCTGGGATGTTTGTGTTTTTTTTGTAATAACTCTGGAAGGAAACGTCGCAGACCCATCAAGCTGGTACTCGTACTGCTCGCCTCATCGAGAGGAATTCAAAGGTATGAGTGGTTCAGCTATGGGATATGAAATGGACGAGCGACCAATAAAACAACATGTATTACGGGGTTGAATGCTTTTTGCTATTCACAAAATAAAACAATTGTAGTCATGCAAATATCTTATTTAACACAGCACAGCAAAATCAGTTACACCATTCAATTCCACTCGTCCAGACGGGGAGAATTCAATCACATTTATTCGATGCGACGTTTCTTATGGGATTTAATGAGCGACAAAATTTTGACCCCAAACCGAGAGGATTCTGGGATGTTTGTGGTTTTTTTGTAATAACTCTGGAAGGAAACGTCGCAGACCCCTTAAGGTGGTACTCGTACTGCTCGCCTTATCGAGAGGAATCCAAACATATGAGTGGTTAAGCTATGGGATATGAAATGGACGAGCGACCAATAAAACAACATGTATTATGGGGTTGAATGCTTTTTGCTATTCACAAAATAAAACAAAAGCAGTCATGCAAATATCTTATTTAACACAGCACAGCAAAATCAGTTGCACCATTCAATCCTGCTCGTCCAGACGGGGAGAATTCACTCACATTTATTAGATGCGATGTTTCTTATGGGATTTAATGAGCGACAACATTTTGACCCCAAACCGAGAGGATTCTGGAAGTTTGTGGTTTTTTGGTAATAATTCTGGAAGGAAACGTCGCAGACCCATCAAGTTGGTACTCGTACTGCTCGCCTCATCGAGAGGAATTCAAAGGTATGAGTGGTTAAGCTATGGGATATGAAATGGACGAGCGACCAATAAAACAACATGTATTACGGGTTGAATGCTTTTGCTATTCACAAAATAAAACAATTGTAGTCATGCAAATATCTTATTTAACACAGCACAGCAAAATCAGTTACACCATTCAATTCCACTCGTCCAGACGGGGAGAATTCAATCACATTTATTCGATGCGACGTTTCTTATGGGATTTAATGAGCGACAACATTTTGACCCCAAACCGAGAGGATTCTGGGATGTTTGTGTTTTTTTTTGTAATAACTCTGGAAGGAAACGTCGCAGACCCATCAAGGTGGTACTCGTACTGCTCGGCTCATCGAGAGGAATCCAAAGATATGAGTGGTTAAACTATGGGATATGAAATGGACGAGCGACCAATAAAAACATGTTTTATGGGGTTGAATGCTTTTTGCTATTCACAAAATAAAACAAAAGCAGTCATGCAAATATCTTATTTAACACAGCAAAGCAAAATCAGTTGCACCATTCAATCCTGCTCGTCCAGACGGGGAGAATTCACTCACATTTATTAGATGCGATGTTTCTTATGGGATTTAATGAGCGACAACATTTTGACCCCAAACCGAGAGGATTCTGGAAGTTTGTGTTTTTTTGGCAATAACTCTGGAAGGAAACGTCGCAGACCCATCAAGGTGGTACTTGTGCTGCTCGCCTCATCGAGTGGAATCCAAATATATGAGTGGTTAAGCTATAGGATATGAAATGGACGAGCGACCAATAAAACAACATGTATTATGGGGTTGAATGCTTTTTGCTATTCACAAAATAAAACAATTGTAGTCATGCAAATATCTTATTTAACACAGCACAGCAAAATCAGTTACACCATTCAATTCCACTCGTCCAGACGGGGAGAATTCAATCACATTCATTTGATGCGACGTTTCTTATGGGATTTAATGAGCGTCAACATTTTGACCCCAAACCGAGAGGATTCTGGGATGTTTGTGGTTTTTTTGTAATAACTCTGGAAGGAAACGTCGCAGACCCATCAAGGTGGTACTCGTACTGCTCGCCTCATCGAGAGGAATTCAAAGGTATGAGTGGTTAAGCTATAGGATATGAAATGGACGAGCGACCAATAAAACAACATGTATTATGGGGTTGAATGCTTTTTGCTATTCACAAAATAAAACAATTGTAGTCATGCAAATATCTTATTTAACACAGCACAGCAAAATCAGTTACACCATTCAATTCCACTCGTCCAGACGGGGAGAATTCAATCACATTTATTCGATGCGACGTTTCTTATGGGATTTAATGAGCGACAACATTTTGACCCCAAACCGAGAGGATTCTGGGATGTTTGTGGTTTTTTTGTAATAACTCTGGAAGGAAACGTCGCAGACCCATCAAGGTGGTACTCGTACTGCTCGCCTCATCGAGTGGAATCCAAAGATATGAGTGGTTAAGCTATGGGATATGAAATGGACGAGCGACCAATAAAAACATGTTTTATGGGGTTGAATGCTTTTTGCTATTCACAAAATAAAACAAAAGCAGTCATGCAAATATCTTATTTAACACAGCACAGCAAAATCAGTTGCACCATTCAATTCCGCTCGTCCAGACGGGGAGATTTCAATCACATTTATTCGATGCGACGTTTCTTATGGGATTTAATGAGCGACAACATTTTGACCCCAAACCGAGAGGATTCTGGGATGTTTGTGTTTTTTTTGTAATAACTCTGGAAGGAAACGTCGCAGACCCATCAAGCTGGTACTCGTACTGCTCGCCTCATCGAGAGGAATTCAAAGGTATGAGTGGTTCAGCTATGGGATATGAAATGGACGAGCGACCAATAAAACAACATGTATTACGGGGTTGAATGCTTTTTGCTATTCACAAAATAAAACAATTGTAGTCATGCAAATATCTTATTTAACACAGCACAGCAAAATCAGTTACACCATTCAATTCCACTCGTCCAGACGGGGAGAATTCAATCACATTTATTCGATGCGACGTTTCTTATGGGATTTAATGAGCGACAAAATTTTGACCCCAAACCGAGAGGATTCTGGGATGTTTGTGGTTTTTTTGTAATAACTCTGGAAGGAAACGTCGCAGACCCCTTAAGGTGGTACTCGTACTGCTCGCCTTATCGAGAGGAATCCAAACATATGAGTGGTTAAGCTATGGGATATGAAATGGACGAGCGACCAATAAAACAACATGTATTATGGGGTTGAATGCTTTTTGCTATTCACAAAATAAAACAAAAGCAGTCATGCAAATATCTTATTTAACACAGCACAGCAAAATCAGTTGCACCATTCAATCCTGCTCGTCCAGACGGGGAGAATTCACTCACATTTATTAGATGCGATGTTTCTTATGGGATTTAATGAGCGACAACATTTTGACCCCAAACCGAGAGGATTCTGGAAGTTTGTGGTTTTTTGGTAATAATTCTGGAAGGAAACGTCGCAGACCCATCAAGTTGGTACTCGTACTGCTCGCCTCATCGAGAGGAATTCAAAGGTATGAGTGGTTAAGCTATGGGATATGAAATGGACGAGCGACCAATAAAACAACATGTATTACGGGTTGAATGCTTTTGCTATTCACAAAATAAAACAATTGTAGTCATGCAAATATCTTATTTAACACAGCACAGCAAAATCAGTTACACCATTCAATTCCACTCGTCCAGACGGGGAGAATTCAATCACATTTATTCGATGCGACGTTTCTTATGGGATTTAATGAGCGACAACATTTTGACCCCAAACCGAGAGGATTCTGGGATGTTTGTGTTTTTTTTTGTAATAACTCTGGAAGGAAACGTCGCAGACCCATCAAGGTGGTACTCGTACTGCTCGGCTCATCGAGAGGAATCCAAAGATATGAGTGGTTAAACTATGGGATATGAAATGGACGAGCGACCAATAAAAACATGTTTTATGGGGTTGAATGCTTTTTGCTATTCACAAAATAAAACAAAAGCAGTCATGCAAATATCTTATTTAACACAGCAAAGCAAAATCAGTTGCACCATTCAATCCTGCTCGTCCAGACGGGGAGAATTCACTCACATTTATTAGATGCGATGTTTCTTATGGGATTTAATGAGCGACAACATTTTGACCCCAAACCGAGAGGATTCTGGAAGTTTGTGTTTTTTTGGCAATAACTCTGGAAGGAAACGTCGCAGACCCATCAAGGTGGTACTTGTGCTGCTCGCCTCATCGAGTGGAATCCAAATATATGAGTGGTTAAGCTATAGGATATGAAATGGACGAGCGACCAATAAAACAACATGTATTATGGGGTTGAATGCTTTTTGCTATTCACAAAATAAAACAATTGTAGTCATGCAAATATCTTATTTAACACAGCACAGCAAAATCAGTTACACCATTCAATTCCACTCGTCCAGACGGGGAGAATTCAATCACATTCATTTGATGCGACGTTTCTTATGGGATTTAATGAGCGTCAACATTTTGACCCCAAACCGAGAGGATTCTGGGATGTTTGTGGTTTTTTTGTAATAACTCTGGAAGGAAACGTCGCAGACCCATCAAGGTGGTACTCGTACTGCTCGCCTCATCGAGAGAAATCCAAAGATATGAGTGGTTAAGCTATGGGTTATGAAATGGACGAGCGACCAATAAAACAACATGTATTATGGGGTTGAATGCTTTTTGCTATTCACAAAATAAAACAAAAGCAGTCATGCAAATATCTTATTTAACACAGCACAGCAAAATCAGTTGCACCATTCAATCCTGCTCGTCCAGACGGGGAGAATTCACTCACATTTATTAGATGCGATGTTTCTTATGGGATTTAATGAGCGACAACATTTTGACCCCAAACCGAGAGGATTCTGGAAGTTTGTGGTTTTTTGGTAATAACTCTGGAAGGAAACGTCGCAGACCCATCAAGGTGGTACTCGTACTGCTCGCCTCATCGAGTGGAATCCAAAGATATGAGTGGTTAAGCTATGGGATATGAAATGGACGAGCGACCAATAAAAACATGTTTTATGGGGTTGAATGTTTTTTGCTATTCACAAAATAAAACAAAAGCAGTCATGCAAATATCTTATTTAACACAGCACAGCAAAATCAGTTGCACCATTCAATTCCGCTCGTCCAGACGGGGAGATTTCAATCACATTTATTAGATGCGATGTTTCTTATGGGATTTAATGAGCGACAACATTTTGACCCCAAACCGAGAGGATTCTGGAAGTTTGTGTTTTTTTGGCAATAACTCTGGAAGGAAACGTCGCAGACCCATCAAGGTGGTACTTGTGCTGCTCGCCTCATCGAGTGGAATCCAAATATATGAGTGGTTAAGCTATGGGATATGTAATGGACGAGCGACCAATAAAACAACATGTATTACGGGGTTGAATGCTTTTTGCTATTCACAAAATAAAACAATTGTAGTCATGCAAATATCTTATTTAACACAGCACAGCAAAATCAGTTACACCATTCAATTCCACTCGTCCAGACGGGGAGAATTCAATCACATTTATTCGATGCGACGTTTCTTATGGGATTTAATGAGCGACAACATTTTCACCCCAAACCGAGAGGATTCTGGGATGTTTGTGGTTTTTTTGTAATAACTCTGGAAGGAAACGTCGCAGACCCATCAAGGTGGTACTCGTACTGCTCGCCTCATCGAGAGGAATTCAAAGGTATGAGTGGTTAAGCTATAGGATATGAAATGGACGAGCGACCAATAAAACAACATGTATTATGGGGTTGAATGCTTTTTGCTATTCACAAAATAAAACAATTGTAGTCATGCAAATATCTTATTTAACACAGCACAGCAAAATCAGTTACACCATTCAATTCCACTCGTCCAGACGGGGAGAATTCAATCACATTTATTCGATGCGACGTTTCTTATGGGATTTAATGAGCGACAACATTTTGACCCCAAACCGAGAGGATTCTGGGATGTTTGTGGTTTTTTTGTAATAACTCTGGAAGGAAACGTCGCAGACCCATCAAGGTGGTACTCGTACTGCTCGCCTCATCGAGAGAAATCCAAAGATATGAGTGGTTAAGCTATGGGATATGAAATGGACGAGCGACCAATAAAACAACATGTATTATGGGGTTGAATGCTTTTTGCTATTCACAAAATAAAACAAAAGCAGTCATGCAAATATCTTATTTAACACAGCACAGCAAAATCAGTTGCACCATTCAATCCTGCTCGTCCAGACGGGGAGAATTCACTCACATTTATTAGATGCGATGTTTCTTATGGGATTTAATGAGCGACAACATTTTGACCCCAAACCGAGAGGATTCTGGAAGTTTGTGGTTTTTTGGTAATAACTCTGGAAGGAAACGTCGCAGACCCATCAAGGTGGTACTCGTACTGCTCGCCTCATCGAGTGGAATCCAAAGATATGAGTGGTTAAGCTATGGGATATGAAATGGACGAGCGACCAATAAAAACATGTTTTATGGGGTTGAATGCTTTTTGCTATTCACAAAATAAAACAAAAGCAGTCATGCAAATATCTTATTTAACACAGCACAGCAAAATCAGTTACACCATTCAATTCCACTCGTCCAGACGGGGAGAATTCAATCACATTTATTCGATGCGACGTTTCTTATGGGATTTAATGAGCGACAACATTTTGACCCCAAACCGAGAGGATTCTGGGATGTTTGTGGTTTTTTTGTAATAACTCTGGAAGGAAACGTCGCAGACCCATCAAGGTCGTACTCGTACTGCTCGCCTCATCGAGAGGAATTCAAAGGTATGAGTGGTTAAGCTATGGGATATGAAATGGACGAGCGACCAATAAAACAACATGTATTATGGGGTTGAATGCTTTTTGCTATTCACAAAATAAAACAATTGTAGTCATGCAAATATCTTATTTAACACAGCACAGCAAAATCAGTTACACCATTCAATTCCACTCGTCCAGACGGGGAGAATTCAATCACATTTATTCGATGCGACGTTTCTTATGGGATTTAATGAGCGACAACATTTTGACCCCAAACCGAGAGGATTCTGGGATGTTTGTGGTTTTTTTGTAATAACTCTGGAAGGAAACGTCGCAGACCCATCAAGGTGGTACTCGTACTGCTCGCCTCATCGAGAGGAATTCAAAGGTATGAGTGGTTAAGCTATGGGATATGAAATGGACGAGCGACCAATAAAACAACATGTATTATGGGGTTGAATGCTTTTTGCTATTCACAAAATAAAACAAAAGCAGTCATGCAAATATCTTATTTAACACAGCACAGCAAAATCAGTTGCACCATTCAATCCTGCTCGTCCAGACGGGGAGAATTCACTCACATTTATTAGATGCGATGTTTCTTATGGGATTTAATGAGCGACAACATTTTGACCCCAAACCGAGAGGATTCTGGAAGTTTGTGGTTTTTTGGTAATAACTCTGGAAGGAAACGTCGCAGACCCATCAAGGTGGTACTCGTACTGCTCATCTCATCGAGTGGAATCCAAAGATATGAGTGGTTAAGCTATGGGATATGAAATGGACGAGCGACCAATAAAAACATGTTTTATGGGGTTGAATGCTTTTTGCTATTCACAAAATAAAACAAAAGCAGTCATGCAAATATCTTATTTAACACAGCACAGCAAAATCAGTTGCACCATTCAATTCCGCTCGTCCAGACGGGGAGATTTCATTCACATTTATTCGATGCGACGTTTCTTATGGGATTTAATGAGCGACAACATTTTGACCCCAAACCGAGAGGATTCTGGGATGTTTGTGTTTTTTTTGTAATAACTCTGGAAGGAAACGTCGCAGACCCATCAAGGTGGTACTCGTACTGCTCGCCTCATCGAGAGGAATTCAAAGGTATGAGTGGTTAAGCTATGGGATATGAAATGGACGAGCGACCAATAAAACAACATGTATTACGGGGTTGAATGCTTTTTGCTATTCACAAAATAAAACAATTGTAGTCATGCAAATATCTTATTTAACACAGCACAGCAAAATCAGTTACACCATTCAATTCCACTCGTCCAGACGGGGAGAATTCAATCACATTTATTCGATGCGACGTTTCTTATGGGATTTAATGAGCGACAACATTTTGACCCCAAACCGAGAGGATTCTGGGATGTTTGTGGTTTTTTTGTAATAACTCAGGAAGGAAACGTCGCAGTCCCATCAAGGTGGTATTCGTACTGCTCGCCTCATCGAGAGGAATCCAAAGATATGAGTGGTTAAGATATGGGATATGAAATGGACGAGCGACCAATAAACCAACATGTATTATGGGGTTGAATGCTTTTTGCTATTCACAAAATAAAACAAAAGCAGTCATGCAAATATCTTATTTAACACAGCACAGCAAAATCAGTTGCACCATTCAATCCTGCTCGTCCAGACGGGGAGAATTCACTCACATTTATTAGATGCGATGTTTCTTATGGGATTTAATGAGCGACAACATTTTGACCCCAAACCGAGAGGATTCTGGAAGTTTGTGGTTTTTTGGTAATAACTCTGGAAGGAAACGTCGCAGACCCATCAAGGTGGTACTCGTACTGCTCGCCTCATCGAGTGGAATCCAAAGATATGAGTGGTTAAGCTATGGGATATGAAATGGACGAGCGACAAATAAAAACATGTTTTATGGGGTTGAATGCTTTTTGCTATTCACAAAATAAAACAAAAGCAGTCATGCAAATATCTTATTTAACACAGCACAGCAAAATCAGTTGCACCATTCAATTCCGCTCGTCCAGACGGGGAGATTTCAATCACATTTATTCGATGCGACGTTTCTTATGGGATTTAATGAGCGACAACATTTTGACCCCAAACCGAGAGGATTCTGGGATGTTTGTGTTTTTTTTGTAATAACTCTGGAAGGAAACGTCGCAGACCCATCAAGCTGGTACTCGTACTGCTCGCCTCATCGAGAGGAATTCAAAGGTATGAGTGGTTCAGCTATGGGATATGAAATGGACGAGCGACCAATAAAACAACATGTATTACGGGGTTGAATGCTTTTTGCTATTCACAAAATAAAACAATTGTAGTCATGCAAATATCTTATTTAACACAGCACAGCAAAATCAGTTACACCATTCAATTCCACTCGTCCAGACGGGGAGAATTCAATCACATTTATTCGATGCGACGTTTCTTATGGGATTTAATGAGCGACAAAATTTTGACCCCAAACCGAGAGGATTCTGGGATGTTTGTGGTTTTTTTGTAATAACTCTGGAAGGAAACGTCGCAGACCCCTTAAGGTGGTACTCGTACTGCTCGCCTCATCGAGAGGAATCCAAACATATGAGTGGTTAAGCTATGGGATATGAAATGGACGAGCGACCAATAAAACAACATGTATTATGGGGTTGAATGCTTTTTGCTATTCACAAAATAAAACAAAAGCAGTCATGCAAATATCTTATTTAACACAGCACAGCAAAATCAGTTGCACCATTCAATCCTGCTCGTCCAGACGGGGAGAATTCACTCACATTTATTAGATGCGATGTTTCTTATGGGATTTAATGAGCGACAACATTTTGACCCCAAACCGAGAGGATTCTGGAAGTTTGTGGTTTTTTGGTAATAATTCTGGAAGGAAACGTCGCAGACCCATCAAGGTGGTACTCGTACTGCTCGCCTCATCGAGAGGAATTCAAAGGTATGAGTGGTTAAGCTATGGGATATGAAATGGACGAGCGACCAATAAAACAACATGTATTACGGGTTGAATGCTTTTGCTATTCACAAAATAAAACAATTGTAGTCATGCAAATATCTTATTTAACACAGCACAGCAAAATCAGTTACACCATTCAATTCCACTCGTCCAGACGGGGAGAATTCAATCACATTTATTCGATGCGACGTTTCTTATGGGATTTAATGAGCGACAACATTTTGACCCCAAACCGAGAGGATTCTGGGATGTTTGTGTTTTTTTTTTGTAATAACTCTGGAAGGAAACGTCGCAGACCCATCAAGGTGGTACTCGTACTGCTCGCCTCATCGAGAGGAATCCAAAGATATGAGTGTTTAAACTATGCGATATGAAATGGACGAGCGACCAATAAAAACATGTTTTATGGGGTTGAATGCTTTTTGCTATTCACAAAATAAAACAAAAGCAGTCATGCAAATATCTTATTTAACACAGCACAGCAAAATCAGTTGCACCATTCAATCCCGCTCATCCAGACGGGGAGAATTCACTCACATTTATTCGATGCGATGTTTCTTATGGGATTTAATGAGCGACAAGATTTTGACCCCAAACCGAGAGGATTCTGGAAGTTTGTGGTTTTTTGGTAATAACTCTGGAACGAAACGTCGCAGACCCATCAAGGTGGTACTCGTCCTGCTCACCTCATCGAGCGGAATCCAAAGATATGAGTGGTTAAGCTATGGGTTATAAAATGGACGATCGACCAATAAAACAACATGTATTATGGGGTTGAATGCTTTTTGCTATTCACAAAATAAAACAAAAGCAGTAATGCAAATATCTGATTTAACAAAGCACAGCAAAATCAGTTACACCATTCAATTCCGCTCGTCCAGACGGGGAGAATTCAATCACATTCATTCGATGCGACGTTTCTTATGGGATTTAATGAGCGACAAGACTTTGACCAAAAAACCGAGACGATTCTGGAGGTTTGTGGTTTTTTGGTAATAGGTCTGGAAGGAAACGTCGCAGACCCATCAAGGTGGTACTCGTCCTGCTCGCCTCATCGAGTGGAATCCAAAGATATGAGTGGTTAAGCTATGGGATATGAAATGGACGAGCGACCAATAAAACAACATGTATTATGGGGTTGAATGCTTTTTGCTATTCACAAAATAAAACAAAAGCAGTAATGCAAATATCTGATTTAACACAGCACAGCAAAATCAGTTACACCATTCAATTCCGCTCGTCCAGACGGGGAGAATTCAATCACATTCATTCGATGCGACGTTTCTTATGGGATTTAATGAGCGACAAGATTTTGACCAAAAAACCGAGACGATTCTGGAGGTTTGTGGTTTTTTGGTAATAGGTCTGGAAGGAAACGTCGCAGACCCATCAAGGTGGTACTCGTCCTGCTCGCCTCATCGAGTGGAATCCAAAGATATGAGTGGTTAAGCTGTGGGATATGAAATGGACGAGCGACCAATAAAACAACATGTTTTATGGGGTTGAATGCTTTTTGCTATTCACAAAATAAAACAATTGTAGTCATGCAAATATCTTATTTAACACAGCACAGCAAAATCAGTTACACCATTCAATTCCGCTCATCCAGACGGGGAGAATTCAATCACATTTATTCGATGCGACGTTTCTTATGGGATTTAATGAGCGACAACATTTTGACCCCAAACCGAGAGGATTCTGGAAGTTTGTGGTTTTTTGGTAATAACTCTGGAAGGAAACGTCGCAGACCCATCAAGGTGGTACTCGTACTGCTCGCCTCATCGAGTGGAATCCAAAGATATGAGTGGTTAAGCTATGGGATATGAAATGGACGAGCGACAAATAAAAACATGTTTTATGGGGTTGAATGCTTTTTGCTATTCACAAAATAAAACAAAAGCAGTCATGCAAATATCTTATTTAACACAGCACAGCAAAATCAGTTGCACCATTCAATTCCGCTCGTCCAGACGGGGAGATTTCAATCACATTTATTCGATGCGACGTTTCTTATGGGATTTAATGAGCGACAACATTTTGACCCCAAACCGAGAGGATTCTGGGATGTTTGTGTTTTTTTTGTAATAACTCTGGAAGGAAACGTCGCAGACCCATCAAGCTGGTACTCGTACTGCTCGCCTCATCGAGAGGAATTCAAAGGTATGAGTGGTTCAGCTATGGGATATGAAATGGACGAGCGACCAATAAAACAACATGTATTACGGGGTTGAATGCTTTTTGCTATTCACAAAATAAAACAATTGTAGTCATGCAAATATCTTATTTAACACAGCACAGCAAAATCAGTTACACCATTCAATTCCACTCGTCCAGACGGGGAGAATTCAATCACATTTATTCGATGCGACGTTTCTTATGGGATTTAATGAGCGACAAAATTTTGACCCCAAACCGAGAGGATTCTGGGATGTTTGTGGTTTTTTTGTAATAACTCTGGAAGGAAACGTCGCAGACCCCTTAAGGTGGTACTCGTACTGCTCGCCTCATCGAGAGGAATCCAAACATATGAGTGGTTAAGCTATGGGATATGAAATGGACGAGCGACCAATAAAACAACATGTATTATGGGGTTGAATGCTTTTTGCTATTCACAAAATAAAACAAAAGCAGTCATGCAAATATCTTATTTAACACAGCACAGCAAAATCAGTTGCACCATTCAATCCTGCTCGTCCAGACGGGGAGAATTCACTCACATTTATTAGATGCGATGTTTCTTATGGGATTTAATGAGCGACAAGATTTTGACCAAAAAACCGAGACGATTCTGGAGGTTTGTGGTTTTTTGGTAATAGGTCTGGAAGGAAACGTCGCAGACCCATCAAGGTGGTACTCGTCCTGCTCGCCTCATCGAGTGGAATCCAAAGATATGAGTGGTTAAGCTGTGGGATATGAAATGGACGAGCGACCAATAAAACAACATGTTTTATGGGGTTGAATGCTTTTTGCTATTCACAAAATAAAACAATTGTAGTCATGCAAATATCTTATTTAACACAGCACAGCAAAATCAGTTACACCATTCAATTCCGCTCATCCAGACGGGGAGAATTCAATCACATTTATTCGATGCGACGTTTCTTATGGGATTTAATGAGCGACAACATTTTGACCCCAAACCGAGAGGATTCTGGAAGTTTGTGGTTTTTTGGTAATAACTCTGGAAGGAAACGTCGCAGACCCATCAAGGTGGTACTCGTACTGCTCGCCTCATCGAGTGGAATCCAAAGATATGAGTGGTTAAGCTATGGGATATGAAATGGACGAGCGACAAATAAAAACATGTTTTATGGGGTTGAATGCTTTTTGCTATTCACAAAATAAAACAAAAGCAGTCATGCAAATATCTTATTTAACACAGCACAGCAAAATCAGTTGCACCATTCAATTCCGCTCGTCCAGACGGGGAGATTTCAATCACATTTATTCGATGCGACGTTTCTTATGGGATTTAATGAGCGACAACATTTTGACCCCAAACCGAGAGGATTCTGGGATGTTTGTGTTTTTTTTGTAATAACTCTGGAAGGAAACGTCGCAGACCCATCAAGCTGGTACTCGTACTGCTCGCCTCATCGAGAGGAATTCAAAGGTATGAGTGGTTCAGCTATGGGATATGAAATGGACGAGCGACCAATAAAACAACATGTATTACGGGGTTGAATGCTTTTTGCTATTCACAAAATAAAACAATTGTAGTCATGCAAATATCTTATTTAACACAGCACAGCAAAATCAGTTACACCATTCAATTCCACTCGTCCAGACGGGGAGAATTCAATCACATTTATTCGATGCGACGTTTCTTATGGGATTTAATGAGCGACAAAATTTTGACCCCAAACCGAGAGGATTCTGGGATGTTTGTGGTTTTTTTGTAATAACTCTGGAAGGAAACGTCGCAGACCCCTTAAGGTGGTACTCGTACTGCTCGCCTCATCGAGAGGAATCCAAACATATGAGTGGTTAAGCTATGGGATATGAAATGGACGAGCGACCAATAAAACAACATGTATTATGGGGTTGAATGCTTTTTGCTATTCACAAAATAAAACAAAAGCAGTCATGCAAATATCTTATTTAACACAGCACAGCAAAATCAGTTGCACCATTCAATCCTGCTCGTCCAGACGGGGAGAATTCACTCACATTTATTAGATGCGATGTTTCTTATGGGATTTAATGAGCGACAACATTTTGACCCCAAACCGAGAGGATTCTGGAAGTTTGTGGTTTTTTGGTAATAATTCTGGAAGGAAACGTCGCAGACCCATCAAGGTGGTACTCGTACTGCTCGCCTCATCGAGAGGAATTCAAAGGTATGAGTGGTTAAGCTATGGGATATGAAATGGACGAGCGACCAATAAAACAACATGTATTACGGGTTGAATGCTTTTGCTATTCACAAAATAAAACAATTGTAGTCATGCAAATATCTTATTTAACACAGCACAGCAAAATCAGTTACACCATTCAATTCCACTCGTCCAGACGGGGAGAATTCAATCACATTTATTCGATGCGACGTTTCTTATGGGATTTAATGAGCGACAACATTTTGACCCCAAACCGAGAGGATTCTGGGATGTTTGTGTTTTTTTTTTGTAATAACTCTGGAAGGAAACGTCGCAGACCCATCAAGGTGGTACTCGTACTGCTCGCCTCATCGAGAGGAATCCAAAGATATGAGTGTTTAAACTATGCGATATGAAATGGACGAGCGACCAATAAAAACATGTTTTATGGGGTTGAATGCTTTTTGCTATTCACAAAATAAAACAAAAGCAGTCATGCAAATATCTTATTTAACACAGCACAGCAAAATCAGTTGCACCATTCAATCCCGCTCATCCAGACGGGGAGAATTCACTCACATTTATTCGATGCGATGTTTCTTATGGGATTTAATGAGCGACAAGATTTTGACCCCAAACCGAGAGGATTCTGGAAGTTTGTGGTTTTTTGGTAATAACTCTGGAACGAAACGTCGCAGACCCATCAAGGTGGTACTCGTCCTGCTCACCTCATCGAGCGGAATCCAAAGATATGAGTGGTTAAGCTATGGGTTATAAAATGGACGATCGACCAATAAAACAACATGTATTATGGGGTTGAATGCTTTTTGCTATTCACAAAATAAAACAAAAGCAGTAATGCAAATATCTGATTTAACAAAGCACAGCAAAATCAGTTACACCATTCAATTCCGCTCGTCCAGACGGGGAGAATTCAATCACATTCATTCGATGCGACGTTTCTTATGGGATTTAATGAGCGACAAGACTTTGACCAAAAAACCGAGACGATTCTGGAGGTTTGTGGTTTTTTGGTAATAGGTCTGGAAGGAAACGTCGCAGACCCATCAAGGTGGTACTCGTCCTGCTCGCCTCATCGAGTGGAATCCAAAGATATGAGTGGTTAAGCTATGGGATATGAAATGGACGAGCGACCAATAAAACAACATGTATTATGGGGTTGAATGCTTTTTGCTATTCACAAAATAAAACAAAAGCAGTAATGCAAATATCTGATTTAACACAGCACAGCAAAATCAGTTACACCATTCAATTCCGCTCGTCCAGACGGGGAGAATTCAATCACATTCATTCGATGCGACGTTTCTTATGGGATTTAATGAGCGACAAGATTTTGACCAAAAAACCGAGACGATTCTGGAGGTTTGTGGTTTTTTGGTAATAGGTCTGGAAGGAAACGTCGCAGACCCATCAAGGTGGTACTCGTCCTGCTCGCCTCATCGAGTGGAATCCAAAGATATGAGTGGTTAAGCTGTGGGATATGAAATGGACGAGCGACCAATAAAACAACATGTTTTATGGGGTTGAATGCTTTTTGCTATTCACAAAATAAAACAATTGTAGTCATGCAAATATCTTATTTAACACAGCACAGCAAAATCAGTTACACCATTCAATTCCGCTCATCCAGACGGGGAGAATTCAATCACATTTATTCGATGCGACGTTTCTTATGGGATTTAATGAGCGACAACATTTTGACCCCAAACCGAGAGGATTCTGGGATGTTTGTGGTTTTTTTGTAATAACTCTGGAAGGAAACGTCGCAGACCCATCAAGGTGGTACTCGTACTGCTCGCCTCATCGAGAGGAATCCAAAGATATGAGTGGTTAAGCTATGGCATATGAAATGGACGAGCGAGCAATAAAACAACATGTATTATGCGGTTGAATGCTTTTTGCTATTCACAAAATAAAACAAAAGCAGTCATGCAAATATCTTATTTAACACAGCAAAGCAAAATCAGTTGCACCATTCAATCCTGCTCGTCCAGACGGGGAGAATTCACTCACATTTATTAGATGCGATGTTTCTTATGGGATTTAATGAGCGACAACATTTTGACCCCAAACCGAGAGGATTCTGGAAGTTTGTGTTTTTTTGGCAATAACTCTGGAAGGAAACGTCGCAGACCCATCAAGGTGGTACTTGTGCTGCTCGCCTCATCGATTGGAATCCAAAGATATGAGTGGTTAAGCTATGGGATATGAAATGGACGAGCGACCAATAAAAAACATGTTTTATGGGGTTGAATGCTTTTTGCTATTCACAAAATAAAAAAAAGCAGTCATGCAAATATCTTATTTAACACAGCAAAGCAAAATCAGTTGCACCATTCAATCCTGCTCGTCCAGACGGGGAGAATTCACTCACATTTATTAGATGCGATGTTTCTTATGGGATTTAATGAGCGACAACATTTTGACCCCAAACCGAGAGGATTCTGGAAGTTTGTGTTTTTTTGGCAATAACTCTGGAAGGAAACGTCGCAGACCCATTTAGGTGGTACTTGTGCTGCTCGCCTCATCGATTGGAATCCAAAGATATGAGTGGTTAAGCTATGGGATATGAAATGGACGAGCGACCAATAAAAAACATGTTTTATGGGGTTGAATGCTTTTTGCTATTCACAAAATAAAACAAAAGCAGTCATGCAAATATCTTATTTAACACAGCACAGCAAAATCAGTTGCACCATTCAATTCTGCTCGTCCAGACGGGGAGATTTCAATCACATTTATTCGATGCGACGTTTCTTATGGGATTTAATGAGCGACAACATTTTGACACCAAACGAGAGGATTCTGGGATGTTTGTGTTTTTTTGGCAATAACTCTGGAAGGAAACGTCGCAGACCCATCAAGGTGGTACTCGTACTGCTCGCCTCATCGAGAGGAATTCAAAGGTATGAGTGGTTAAGCTATGGGATATGAAATGGACGAGCGACCAATAAAACAACATGTATTACGGGGTTGAATGCTTTTTGCTATTCACAAAATAAAACAATTGTAGTCATGCAAATATCTTATTTAACACAGCACAGCAAAATCAGTTACACCATTCAATTCTGCTCGTCCAGACGGGGAGAATTCAATCACATTTATTCGATGCGACGTTTCTTATGGGATTTAATGAGCGACAACATTTTGACCCCAAACCGAGACGATTCTGGGATGTTTGTGGTTTTTTTGTAATAACTCTGGAAGGAAACGTCGCAGACCCATCAAGGTGGTACTCGTACTGCTCGCCTCATCGAGAGAAATCCAAAGATATGAGTGGTTAAGCTATGGCATATGAAATGGACGAGCGAGCAATAAAACAACATGTATTATGGGGTTGAATGCTTTTTGCTATTCACAAAATAAAACAAAAGCAGTCATGCAAATATCTTATTTAACACAGCAAAGCAAAATCAGTTGCACCATTCAATCCTGCTCGTCCAGACGGGGAGAATTCACTCACATTTATTAGATGCGATGTTTCTTATGGGATTTAATGAGCGACAACATTTTGACCCCAAACCGAGAGGATTCTGGAAGTTTGTGTTTTTTTGGCAATAACTCTGGAAGGAAACGTCGCAGACCCATCAAGGTGGTACGTGTGCTGCTCGCCTCATCGAGTGGAATCCAAAGATATGAGTGGTTAAGCTATGGGATATGAAATGGACGAGCGACCAATAAAAAACATGTTTTATGGGGTTGAATGCTTTTTGCTATTCACAAAATAAAACAAAAGCAGTCATGCAAATATCTTATTTAACACAGCACAGCAAAATCAGTTGCACCATTCATTTCCGCTCGTCCAGACGGGGAGATTTCAATCACATTTATTCGATGCGACGTTTCTTATGGGATTTAATGAGCGACAACATTTTGACACCAAACCGAGAGGATTCTGGGATGTTTGTGTTTTTTTGGCAATAACTCTGGAAAGAAACGTCGCAGACCCATCAAGGTGGTACTCGTACTGCTCGCCTCATCGAGAGGAATTCAAAGGTATGAGTGGTTAAGCTATGGGATATGAAATGGACGAGCGACCAATAAAACAACATGTATTACTGGGTTGAATGCTTTTTGCTATTCACAAAATAAAACAAAAGCAGTCATGCAAATATCTTATTTAACACAGCAAAGCAAAATCAGTTGCACCATTCAATCCTGCTCGTCCAGACGGGGAGAATTCACTCACATTTATTAGATGCGATGTTTCTTATGGGATTTAATGAGCGACAACATTTTGACCCCAAACCGAGAGGATTCTGGAAGTTTGTGTTTTTTTGGCAATAACTCTGGAAGGAAACGTCGCAGACCCATCAAGGTGGTACTTGTGCTGCTCGCCTCAACGAGTGGAATCCAAAGATATGAGTGGTTAAGCTATGGGATATGAAATGGATGAGCGACCAATAAAAAACATGTTTTATGGGGTTGAATGCTTTTTGCTATTCACAAAATAAAACAAACGCAGTCATGCAAATATCTTATTTAACACAGCACAGCAAAATCAGTTGCACCATTCAATTCCGCTCGTCCAGACGGGGAGATTTCAATCACATTTATTCGATGCGACGTTTCTTATGGGATTTAATGAGCGACAACATTTTGACACCAAACCGAGAGGATTCTGGGATGTTTGTGTTTTTTTGGCAATAACTCTGGAAGGAAACGTCGCAGACCCATCAAGGTGGTACTCGTACTGCTCGCCTCATCGAGAGGAATTCAAAGGTATGAGTGGTTAAGCTATGGGATATGAAATGGACGAGCGACCAATAAAACAACATGTATTACTGGGTTGAATGCTTTTTGCTATTCACAAAATAAAACAAAAGCAGTCATGCAAATATCTTATTTAACACAGCAAAGCAAAATCAGTTGCACCATTCAATCCTGCTCGTCCAGACGGGGAGAATTCACTCACATTTATTAGATGCGATGTTTCTTATGGGATTTAATGAGCGACAACATTTTGACCCCAAACCGAGAGGATTCTGGAAGTTTGTGTTTTTTTGGCAATAACTCTGGAAGGAAACGTCGCAGACCCATCAAGGTGGTACTTGTGCTGCTCGCCTCAACGAGTGGAATCCAAAGATATGAGTGGTTAAGCTATGGGATATGAAATGGATGAGCGACCAATAAAAAACATGTTTTATGGGGTTGAATGCTTTTTGCTATTCACAAAATAAAACAAACGCAGTCATGCAAATATCTTATTTAACACAGCACAGCAAAATCAGTTGCACCATTCAATTCCGCTCGTCCAGACGGGGAGATTTCAATCACATTTATTCGATGCGACGTTTCTTATGGGATTTAATGAGCGACAACATTTTGACACCAAACCGAGAGGATTCTGGGATGTTTGTGTTTTTTTGGCAATAACTCTGGAAGGAAACGTCGCAGACCCATCAAGGTGGTACTCGTACTGCTCGCCTCATCGAGAGGAATTCAAAGGTATGAGTGGTTAAGCTATGGGATATGAAATGGACGAGCGACCAATAAAACAACATGTATTACGGGGTTGAATGCTTTTTGCTATTCACAAAATAAAACAATTGTAAATTTTGATTTAAAGCTTTCGTGACTGCAGTAATTCATATTCTTAGTTTTTTTCGGTAAAGTCACGTTGAAGAGAAACAACAAAATAACAAAATATATATAAAACAATTAAAAAAAAATTCTCACGACGTTTCGACCATAACTCAAACGGTCATCATCAGGTGTGGCGGTGTGCATAAATTTATTTTGAAAACGGCATATTTATTTATTTATGTATAAAAAAAATAACGTTTGCGTCACGCGCAACGATGGCAGTTTGCCCAGGACTAGTCCATCTATTTTTTGAAAAGAGGAGGGGGGAGACGAAATTTGTTTTTATGTATGCTGTCTGAAAGCCACTGTAAGCGTGAACAATCAATCAAGAACTGAAATGATTTATCAAATCTTTCCAATGATTGCTAAGATAGAATCCATCTTCTCGGTTGAAATTGTCTCTGTGTTTGTATATGTGGATAGCCTCATGAACGAATCTCTCATGGAAGCCAGATGGCTTACAAAGAACCTCCGTCTTGGAAAAGTCAATGGCATGTGAGCCTACTGAATTAGAACAATGATCTGCTACGGCCGAGGTGTTGGTCCTACCGTGTTTAAGGTCTGCTTTATGTTCACGAATGCGGTCCGAGATATGGCGTTTGGTTTCTCCAATGTAACTACTACCACAGAGGCAACTTAGTTTGTAGACACCAGGGTATTGTATGTCCGGAATCACATCTTTTACAGACGGAACCAGATCACGGATTTTATGTAATGTGTTGAAACGGACCTGGATCTTGTGTTTATTCAAGATTTTGGAGATCTTTTTTGTGATCCCAGCAATGTAGGGTAAAGTGATGGTTTTGAAAGGCTCCTCAAGAGGGTTCTTCTTCATGGTTTGAGTGATAGCTTTGCGGATTGTATAGTCGGAGTAACCATTAGCCCTAAGAGCTTGGTGTACGTGCTTGAGTTCACTGCTTATGTGTTCCTGGTCGGATATGCATTGGGCTCTATGATACAGAGTCTTGATGAGAGAATTCTTCTGTGATGGATGGTGGTGGGAATCCGGTTTCAGATAAGCATCCGTATGGGTAGCTTTCCTGTAGACAGAGTGGCTCATTGAACCATCAGGTCTCTTTTTAATTAGGACATCCAAAAAAGGTATCTTGCCATCTATTTCGACTTCCATGGTAAATCTGATGGCTGGGTGTATGGAATTGATGTGGTCGAAGAATTGGTCTAGAGCAGGCCGGCCATGTGGCCAGATGACAAAAGTGTCATCCACGTACCTCTTCCATAAGGTTGGGCGCAGAGTGGCAGTCTGGATGGCGTCAGTCTCAAATTTCTCCATGAAAATGTTAGCTATAACTGGAGAAAGGGGGGAGCCCATTGGGGTGCCCTCAGTTTGTTTGTAGAAAGTTCCATTCCAAGTGAAGTATGTATTGGTTAAACAGTGTCTCACCAGGGGGGGTACCTCAGTGTTTAGTCCTTGATGAACCAAGTCTTCAATGATTGCAATGGTGTCAGGTACAGGAACCTTGGTGAATAAGGAAACTACATCAAAACTGACAAGCAGGTCGTCTGGGGACAGGGAAATACCCTTGATTGTTGATACCAGGTGAGTAGAATTTTGTACCGCAGAGGTGGTCTTTCCAGTGAAAGGACGCAGGATTTCAGACAAAAAACGAGCTAGTTTGTAGGTGGGGGAGCTGATAGTAGAGACTATGGGACGAAGAGGTGTATCAACTTTATGTATTTTTGGTAAGCCGTATAATCTTGGTGGCCTGGCAGCAGAAGGTTTCAACGAAAACTGTTTAGATTGATCAATTAATGCGGTTGAATCAGAAATTATTTTGTTGGTTTGTGTGACGAGGCTGTTGGTGGGATCTCTTTTTATTTTTGTATAACTACCATCGTCGAGTAATTCTTTAATTTTGTTGTTGTATTCTATTTTATCCATGATAACAGTAGCATTGCCTTTGTCAGCTGAGAGAACTACAATATCATTCCTCTTTTTTAATTTATATAATTCAAAACGCTCATCTTTGCTGAGGTTGCTAGCTGGCATCTTAGCGTTTTTGAGGGTTGCAGCGATTTCAGATCTTGCTACGTCTGCAGCGATGTGACCCAGGCCCCTGAGAGCAACGTCTACTTGGGCAATTATATCATTAACTGGTATGTGTTTAGGTGTGACTGCAAAGTTTAGACCTTTAGCTAAAACGGATTTCAGACCATCGGAAATAGAACTGTTACTGCGATTAATTACGACTTTATTAACGTCTAACTTTTTGGTGTGTGGGTCCGGTCTTTTGTTGAAGAGGAGGTTAAATTTGGAAATCAGGTTTTCCTTACATTTGGTCGACATAGTAGCAGCTGAAGAGGCAGTCATATTGTCTACATGTTCCCAATCCGATGTGGACATTATTGCCGTCAATGATAAGTGTGATTTGTAGAGTGTCTTGTCTAACTGATCTAGTTCTGTGCGTATAAGTCTGATTTTTTCTGAGATAAGAGCTAAGCTAGTTTTGAAAAGAATTCGTTTCGAATTAGAAGAAGTTACAGTAGCAGAGGTGAGTGTAAATGCGATTGGTATTACCCCAGAGTCGCGGCATCTCTTCAGGAAGGTGAGAGACTCGATCAGCTGAGCTTTCTTATCCCGGAGTTTGTTGAAGGATCTTAAAGTTATGTGAAAACCCTCCCCGTAGAGGCGATTAAATTTTGATTTAAAGCTTTCGTGACTGCAGTAATTCATATTCTTAGTTTTTTCGGTAAAGTCACGTTGAAGAGAAACAACAAAATAACAAAATATATATAAAACAATAAAAAATTCTCACGACGTTTCGACCATAACTCAAACGGTCATCATCAGGTGTGGCAGTTTGCATAAATTTATTTTTAAAACGGCATATTTATTTATTTATTTATAAAAAAAATAACGTTTGCGTCACGCGCAACGATGGCAGTTTGCCCAGGACTAGTCCATCTATTTTTTGAAAAGAGGAGGGGGGAGACGAAATTTGTTTTTATGTATGCTGTCTGAAAGCCACTGTAAGCGTGAACAATCAATCAAGAACTGAAATGATTTATCAAATCTTTCCAATGATTGCTAAGATAGAATCCATCTTCTCGGTTGAAATTGTCTCTGTGTTTGTATATGTGGATAGCCTCATGAACGAATCTCTCATGGAAGCCAGATGGCTTACAAAGAACCTCCGTCTTGGAAAAGTCAATGGCATGTGAGCCTACTGAATTAGAACAATGATCTGCTACGGCCGAGGTGTTGGTCCTACCGTGTTTAAGGTCTGCTTTATGTTCACGAATGCGGTCCGAGATATGGCGTTTGGTTTCTCCAATGTAACTACTACCACAGAGGCAACTTAGTTTGTAGACACCAGGGTATTGTATGTCCGGAATCACATCTTTTACAGACGGAACCAGATCACGGATTTTATGTAATGTTCACGCTTACAGTGGCTTTCAGACAGCATACATAAAAACAAATTTCGTCTCCCCCCTCCTCTTTTCAAAAAATAGATGGACTAGTCCTGGGCAAACTGCCATCGTTGCACGTGACGCAAACGTTATTTTTTTTTATAAATAAATAAATATGCCGTTTTCAAAATAAATTTATGCAAACCGCCACACCTGATGATGACCGTTTGAGTTATGGTCGAAACGTCGTGAGAATTTTTTATTGTTTTATATATATTTTGTTATTTTGTTGTTTCTCTTCAACGTGACTTTACCGAAAAAACTAAGAATATAAAAACAATTGTAGTCATGCAAATATCTTATTTAACACAGCACAGCAAAATCAGTTACACCATTCAATTCCACTCGTCCAGACGGGGAGAATTCAATTACATTTATTCGATGCGACGTTTCTTATGGGATTTAATGAGCGACAACATTTTGACCCCAAACCGAGAGGATTCTGGGATGTTTGTGGTTTTTTTGTAATAACTCTGGAAGGAAACGTCGCAGACCCATCAAGGTGGTACTCGTACTGCTCGCCTCATCGAGAGGAATCCAAAGATATGAGTGGTTAAACTATGGGATATGAAATGGACGAGCGACCAATAAAACAACATGTATTACGGGGTTGAATGCTTTTTGCTATTCACAAAATAAAACAAAAGCAGTCATGCAAATATCTTATTTAACACAGCACAGCAAAATCAGTTGCACCATTCAATTCCGCTCGTCCAGACGGGGAGAATTCACTCACATTTATTCGATGCGATGTTTCTTATGGGATTTAATGAGCGACAACATTTTGACCCCAAACCGAGAGGATTCTGGAAGTTTGTGTTTTTTTGGCAATAACTCTGGAAAGAAACGTCGCGGACCCATCAAGGTGGTACTTGTGCTGCTCGCCTCATCGAGTGGAATCCAAAGATTTGAGTGGTTAAGCTATGGGATATGAAATGGACGAGCGACCAATAAAAAACATGTTTTATGGGGTTGAATGCTTTTTGCTATTCACAAAATAAAACAAAAGCAGTCATGCAAATATCTTATTTAAGACAGCACAGCAAAATCAGTTGCACCATTCAATTCCGCTCGTCCAGACGGGGAGATTTCAATCACATTTATTCGATGCGACGTTTCTTATGGGATTTAATGAGCGACAACATTTTGACACCAAACCGAGAGGATTCTGGGATGTTTGTGTTTTTTTGGCAATAACTCTGGAAGGAAACGTCGCAGACCCATCAAGGTGGTACTCGTACTGCTCGCCTCATCGAGAGGAATCCAAAGATATGAGTGGTTAAGCTATGGGATATGAAATGGACGAGCGACCAATAAAACAACATGTATTACGGGGTTGAATGCTTTTTGCTATTCACAAAATAAAACAAAAGCAGTCATGCAAATATCTTATTTAACACAGCAAAGCAAAATCAGTTGCACCATTCAATCCTGCTCGTCCAGACGGGGAGAATTCAATCACATTTATTCGATGCGACGTTTCTTATGGGATTTAATGAGCGACAACATTTTGACCCCAAACCGAGAGGATTCTGGGATGTTTGTGTTTTTTTTGTAATAACTCTGGAAGGAAACGTCGCAGACCCATCAAGGTAGTACTCGTACTGCTCGCCTCATCGAGAGGAATCCAAAGATATGAGTGGTTAAGCTATGGGATATGAAATGGACGAGCGACCAATAAAACAACATGTATTACGGGGTTGAATGCTTTTGCTATTCACAAAATAAAACAAAAGCAGTCATGCAAATATCTTATTTAACACAGCACAGCAAAATCAGTTGCACCATTCAATTCTGCTCGTCCAGACGGGGAGAATTCACTCACATTTATTCGATGCGATGTTTCTTATGGGATTTAATGTGCGACAACATTTTGACCCCAAACCGAGAGGATTCTGGAAGTTTGTGTTTTTTTGGCAATAACTCTGGAAGGAAACGTCGCAGACCCATCAAGGTGGTACTTGTGCTGCTCGCCTCATCGAGTGGAATCCAAAGATTTGAGTGGTTAAGCTATGGGATATGAAATGGACGAGCGACCAATAAAAAACATGTTTTATGGGGTTGAATGCTTTTTGCTATTCACAAAATAAAACAAAAGCAGTCATGCAAATATCTTATTTAACACACCACAGCAAAATCAGTTGCACCATTCAATTCCGCTCGTCCAGACGGGGAGATTTCATTCACATTTATTCGATGCGACGTTTCTTATGGGATTTAATGAGCGACAACATTTTGACACCAAACCGAGAGGATTCTGGGATGTTTGTGTTTTTTTGGCAATAACTCTGGAAGGAAACGTCGCAGACCCATCAAGGTGGTACTCGTACTGCTCGCCTCATCGAGAGGAATTCAAAGGTATGAGTGGTTAAGCTATGGGATATGAAATGGACGAGCGACCAATAAAACAACATGTATTACGGGGTTGAATGCTTTTTGCTATTCACAAAATAAAACAATTGTAGTCATGCAAATATCTTATTTAACACAGCACAGCAAAATCAGTTACACCATTCAATCCTGCTCGTCCAGACGGGGAGAATTCAATCACATTTATTCGATGCGACGTTTCTTATGGGATTTAATGACCGACAACATTTTGACCCCAAACCGAGAGGATTCTGGAAGTTTGTGTTTTTTTGGCAATAACTCTGGAAGGAAACGTCGCAGACCCATCAAGGTGGTACTTGTGCTGCTCGCCTCATCGAGTGGAATCCAAATATATGAGTGGTTAAGCTATGGGATATGAAATGGACGAGCGACCAATAAAACAACATGTATTACGGGGTTGAATGCTTTTTGCTATTCACAAAATAAAACAATTGTAGTCATGCAAATATCTTATTTAACACAGCACAGCAAAATCAGTTACACCATTCAATCCCGCTCATCCAGACGGGGAGAATTCACTCACATTTATTCGATGCGATGTTTCTTATGGGATTTAATGAGCGACAACATTTTGACCCCAAATCGAGAGGATTCTGGGATGTTTGTGTTTTTTTTTAATAACTCTGGAAGGAAACGTCGCAGATCCATCAAGGTGGTACTCCTACTGCTCGCCTCATCGAGAGGAATTCAAAGGTATGAGTGGTTCAGCTATGGGATATGAAATGGACGAGCGACCAATAAAACAACATGTATTACTGGGTTGAATGCTTTTTGCTATTCACAAAATAAAACAATTGTAGTCATGCAAATATCTTATTTAACACAGCACAGCAAAATCAGTTACACCATTCAATTCCACTCGTCCAGACGGGGAGAATTCAATCACATTTATTCGATGCGACGTTTCTTATGGGATTTAATGAGCGACAACATTTTGACCCCAAACCGAGAGGATTCTGGGATGTTTGTGGTTTTTTTGTAATAACTCTGGAAGGAAACGTCGCAGAACCATCAAGGTGGTACTCGTACTGCTCGCCTCATCGAGAGGAATCCAAAGATATGAGTGGTTAAGCTATGGGATATGAAATGGACGAGCGACCAATAAAACAACATGTATTATGGGGTTGAATGCTTTTTGCTATTCACAAAATAAAACAAAAGCAGTCATGCAAATATCTTATTTAACACAGCACAGCAAAATCAGTTGCACCATTCAATCCTGCTCGTCCAGACGGGGAGAATTCACTCACATTTATTAGATGCAATGTTTCTTATGGGATTTAATGAGCGACAACATTTTGACCCCAAACCGAGAGGATTCTGGAAGTTTGTGTTTTTTTGGTAATAACTCTGGAAGGAAACGTCGCAGACCCATCAAGGTGGTACTCGTACTGCTCGCCTCATCGAGAGGAATTCAAAGGTATGAGTGGTTAAGCTATGGGATATGAAATGGACGAGCGACCAATAAAACAACATGTATTACGGGTTGAATGCTTTTTGCTATTCACAAAATAAAACAATTGTAGTCATGCAAATATCTTATTTAACACAGCACAGCAAAATCAGTTACACCATTCAATTCCACTCGTCCAGACGGGGAGAATTCAATCACATTTATTCGATGCGACGTTTCTTATGGGATTTAATGAGCGACAACATTTGACCCCAAACCGAGAGGATTCTGGGATGTTTGTGGTTTTTTTGTAATAACTCTGGAAGGAAACGTCGCAGACCCATCAAGGTGGTACTCGTGCTGCTCGCCTCATCGAGAGGAATCCAAAGATATGAGTGGTTAAGCTATGGGATATGAAATGGACGAGCGACCAATAAAACAACATGTATTATGGGGTTGAATGCTTTTTGCTATTCACAAAATAAAACAAAAGCAGTCATGCAAATATCTTATTTAACACAGCACAGCAAAATCAGTTGCACCATTCAATCCTGCTCGTCCAGACGGGGAGAATTCACTCACATTTATTAGATGCGATGTTTCTTATGGGATTTAATGAGCGACAACATTTTGACCCCAAACCGAGAGGATTCTGGAAGTTTGTGGTTTTTTGGTAATAACTCTGGAAGGAAACGTCGCAGACCCATCAAGGTGGTAATCGTACTGCTCGCCTCATCGAGTGGAATCCAAAGATATGAGTGGTTAAGCTATGGGATATGAAATGGACGAGCGAACAATAAAAACATCTTTTATGGGGTTGAATGCTTTTTGCTATTCACAAAATAAAACAAAAGCAGTCATGCAAATATCTTATTTAACACAGCACAGCAAAATCAGTTGCAGCATTCAATTCCGCTCGTCCAGACGGGGAGAATTCAATCACATTTATTCGATGCGACGTTTCTTATGGGATTTAATGTGCGACAACATTTTGACCCCAAACCGAGAGGATTCTGGGATGTTTGTGTTTTTTTGGCAATAACTCTGGAAGGAAACGTCGCAGACCCATCAAGGTGGTACTTGTGCTGCTCGCCTCATCGAGTGGAATCCAAAGATTTGAGTGGTTAAGCTATGGGATATGAAATGGACGAGCGACCAATAAAAAACATGTTTTATGGGGTTGAATGCTTTTTGCTATTCACAAAATAAAACAAAAGCAGTCATGCAAATATCTTATTTAAGACAGCACAGCAAAATCAGTTGCACCATTCAATTCCGCTCGTCCAGACGGGGAGATTTCAATCACATTTATTCGATGCGACGTTTCTTATGGGATTTAATGAGCGACAACATTTTGACACCAAACCGAGAGGATTCTGGGATGTTTGTGTTTTTTTGGCAATAACTCTGGAAGGAAACGTCACAGACCCATCAAGGTGGTACTCGTACTGCTCGCCTCATCGAGAGGAATCCAAAGATATGAGTGGTTAAGCTATGGGATATGAAATGGACGAGCGACCAATAAAACAACATGTATTACGGGGTTGAATGCTTTTTGCTATTCACAAAATAAAACAAAAGCAGTCATGCAAATATCTTATTTAACACAGCAAAGCAAAATCAGTTGCACCATTCAATCCTGCTCGTCCAGACGGGGAGAATTCAATCACATTTATTCGATGCGACGTTTCTTATGGGATTTAATGAGCGACAACATTTTGACCCCAAACCGAGAGGATTCTGGGATGTTTGTGTTTTTTTTGTAATAACTCTGGAAGGAAACGTCGCAGACCCATCAAGGTAGTACTCGTACTGCTCGCCTCATCGAGAGGAATCCAAAGATATGAGTGGTTAAGCTATGGGATATGAAATGGACGAGCGACCAATAAAACAACATGTATTACGGGGTTGAATGCTTTTGCTATTCACAAAATAAAACAAAAGCAGTCATGCAAATATCTTATTTAACACAGCACAGCAAAATCAGTTGCACCATTCAATTCTGCTCGTCCAGACGGGGAGAATTCACTCACATTTATTCGATGCGATGTTTCTTATGGGATTTAATGTGCGACAACATTTTGACCCCAAACCGAGAGGATTCTGGAAGTTTGTGTTTTTTTGGCAATAACTCTGGAAGGAAACGTCGCAGACCCATCAAGGTGGTACTTGTGCTGCTCGCCTCATCGAGTGGAATCCAAAGATTTGAGTGGTTAAGCTATGGGATATGAAATGGACGAGCGACCAATAAAAAACATGTTTTATGGGGTTGAATGCTTTTTGCTATTCACAAAATAAAACAAAAGCAGTCATGCAAATATCTTATTTAACACACCACAGCAAAATCAGTTGCACCATTCAATTCCGCTCGTCCAGACGGGGAGATTTCATTCACATTTATTCGATGCGACGTTTCTTATGGGATTTAATGAGCGACAACATTTTGACACCAAACCGAGAGGATTCTGGGATGTTTGTGTTTTTTTGGCAATAACTCTGGAAGGAAACGTCGCAGACCCATCAAGGTGGTACTCGTACTGCTCGCCTCATCGAGAGGAATTCAAAGGTATGAGTGGTTAAGCTATGGGATATGAAATGGACGAGCGACCAATAAAACAACATGTATTACGGGGTTGAATGCTTTTTGCTATTCACAAAATAAAACAATTGTAGTCATGCAAATATCTTATTTAACACAGCACAGCAAAATCAGTTACACCATTCAATTCCACTCGTCCAGACGGGGAGAATTCAATCACATTTATTCGATGCGACGTTTCTTATGGGATTTAATGAGCGACAACATTTTGACCCCAAACCGAGAGGATTCTGGGATGTTTGTGTTTTTTTTGTAATAACTCTGGAAGGAAACGTCGCAGACCCATCAAGGTGGTACTCGTACTGCTCGCCTCATCGAGAGGAATTCAAAGGTATGAGTGGTTAAGCTATGGGATATGAAATGGACGAGCGACCAATAAAACAACATGTATTATGGGGTTGAATGCTTTTAGCTATTCACAAAATAAAACAAAAGCAGTCATGCAAATATCTTATTTAACACAGCACAGCAAAATCAGTTGCACCATTCAATCCTGCTCGTCCAGACGGGGAGAATTCACTCACATTTATTAGATGCGATGTTTCTTATGGGATTTAATGAGCGACAACATTTTGACCCCAAACCGAGAGGATTCTGGAAGTTTGTGGTTTTTTGGTAATAACTCTGGAAGGAAACGTCGCAGACCCATCAAGGTGGTAATCGTACTGCTCGCCTCATCGAGTGGAATCCAAAGATATGAGTGGTTAAGCTATGGGATATGAAATGGACGAGCGAACAATAAAAACATCTTTTATGGGGTTGAATGCTTTTTGCTATTCACAAAATAAAACAAAAGCAGTCATGCAAATATCTTATTTAACACAGCACAGCAAAATCAGTTGCAGCATTCAATTCCGCTCGTCCAGACGGGGAGAATTCAATCACATTTATTCGATGCGACGTTTCTTATGGGATTTAATGTGCGACAACATTTTGACCCCAAACCGAGAGGATTCTGGGATGTTTGTGGTTTTTTTGTAATAACTCTGGAAGGAAACGTCGCAGACCCATCAAGGTTGTACTCGTACTCCTCGCCTCATCGAGAGGAATCCAAAGATATGAGTGGTTAAGCTATGGGATATGAAATGGACGAGCGACCAATAAAAACATGTTTTATGGGGTTGAATGCTTTTTGCTATTCACAAAATAAAACAAAAGCAGTCATGCAAATATCTTATTTAACACAGCACAGCAAAATCAGTTACACCATTCAATCCCGCTCATCCAGACGGGGAGAATTCACTCACATTTATTCGATGCGATGTTTCTTATGGGATTTAATGAGCGACAAGATTTTGACCCCAAACCGAGAGGATTCTGGAAGTTTGTGGTTTTTTGGTAATAACTCTGGAACGAAAGGTCGCGGACCCATCAAGGTGGTACTCTTCCTGCTCGCCTCATCGAGCGGAATCCAAAGATATGAGTGGTTAAGCTATGGGTTATAAAATGGACGATCGACCAATAAAACAACATGTATTATGGGGTTGAATGCTTTTTGCTATTCACAAAATAAAACAAAAGCAGTAATGCAAATATCTGATTTAACACAGCACAGCAAAATCAGTTACACCATTCAATTCCGCTCGTCCAGACGGGGAGAATTCAATCACATTCATTCGATGTGACGTTTCTTATGGGATTTAATGAGCGACAAGATTTTGACCAAAAAACCGAGACGATTCTGGAGGTTTGTGGTTTTTTGGTAATAGGTCTGGAAGGAAACGTCGCAGACCCAGCAAGGTGGTACTCCTCCTGCTCGCCTCATCGAGTGGAATCCAAAGATATGAGTGGTTAAGCTATGGGATATGAAATGGACGAGCGACCAATAAAACAACATGTTTTATGGGGTTGAATGCTTTTTGCTATTCACAAAATAAAACAATTGTAGTCATGCAAATATCTTATTTAACACAGCACAGCAAAATCAGTTACACCATTCAATTCCGCTCGTCCAGACGGGGAGAATTCAATCACATTTATTCGATGCGACGTTTCTTATGGGATTTAATGAGCGACAACATTTTGACCCTAAACCGAGAGGATTCTGGGATGTTTGTGGTTTTTTGTAATAACTCTGGAAGGAAACGTCGCAGACCCATCAAGGTGGTACTCGTACTGTTCGCCTCATCGAGAGGAATTCAAAGGTATGAGTGGTTAAGCTATGGGATATGAAATGGACGAGCGACCAATAAAACAACATGTATTATGGGGTTGAATGCTTTTTGCTATTTACAAAATAAAACAATTGTAGTCATGCAATTATCTTATTTAACACAGCACAGCAAAATCAGTTACACCATTCAATTCCGCTCGTCCAGACGGGGAGAATTCAATCACATTTATTCGATGCGACGTTTCTTATGGGATTTAATGAGCGACAACATTTTGACCCCAAACCGAGAGGATTCTGGGATGTTTGTGTTTTTTTTTGGTAATAACTCTGGAAGAAAACGTCGAAGACCCATCAAGGTGGTAGTCGTACTGCTCGCCTCATCGAGAGGAATCCAAAGATATGAGTGGTTAAGCTATGGGATATGAAATGGACGAGCGACCAATAAAACAACATGTATTATGGGGTTGAATGCTTTTTGCTATTGACAAAATAAAACAAAAGCAGTCATGCAAATATCTTATTTAACACAGCACAGCAAAATCAGTTCCACCATTCAATCCTGCTCGTCCAGACGGGGAGAATTCAATCACATTTATTAGATGCGATGTTTCTTATGGGATTTAATGAGCGACAACATTTTGACCCCAAACCGAGAGGATTCTGGAAGTTTGTGTTTTTTTGGTAATAACTCTGGAAGGCAACGTCGCAGACCCATCAAGGTGGTACTTGTACTGCTCGCCTCATCGAGAGGAATTCAAAGGTATGAGTGGTTAAGCTATGGGATATGAAATGGACGAGCGACCAATAAAAAACATGTTTTATGGGGTTGAATGCTTTTTGCTATTCACAAAATAAAACAAAAGCAGTCATGCAAATATCTTATTTAACACAGCACAGCAAAATCAGTTACACCATTCAATTCCGCTCGTCCTTACGGGGAGAATTCAATCACATTCATTCGATGCGACGTTTCTTATGGGATTTAATGAGCGACAAGGTTTTGACCCCAAACCGAGAGGATTCTGGAAGTTTGTGGTTTTTTGGTAAAAACTCTGGAAGGAAACGTCGCAGACCCATCAAGGTGGTACTCGTACTGCTCGCCTCATCGAGAGGAATCCAAAGATATGAGTGGTTAAGCTATGGGATATGAAATGGACGAGCGACCAATAAAAAACATGTTTTATGGGGTTGAATGCTTTTTGCTATTCACAAAATAAAACAAAAGCAGTCATGCAAATATCTTATTTAACACACCACAGCAAAATCAGTTGCACCATTCAATTCCGCTCGTCCAGACGGGGAGATTTCATTCACATTTATTCGATGCGACGTTTCTTATGGGATTTAATGAGCGACAACATTTTGACACCAAACCGAGAGGATTCTGGGATGTTTGTGTTTTTTTGGCAATAACTCTGGAAGGAAACGTCGCAGACCCATCAAGGTGGTACTCGTACTGCTCGCCTCATCGAGAGGAATTCAAAGGTATGAGTGGTTAAGCTATGGGATATGAAATGGACGAGCGACCAATAAAACAACATGTATTACGGGGTTGAATGCTTTTTGCTATTCACAAAATAAAACAATTGTAGTCATGCAAATATCTTATTTAACACAGCACAGCAAAATCAGTTACACCATTCAATTCCACTCGTCCAGACGGGGAGAATTCAATCACATTTATTCGATGCGACGTTTCTTATGGGATTTAATGAGCGACAACATTTTGACCCCAAACCGAGAGGATTCTGGGATGTTTGTGTTTTTTTTGTAATAACTCTGGAAGGAAACGTCGCAGACCCATCAAGGTGGTACTCGTACTGCTCGCCTCATCGAGAGGAATTCAAAGGTATGAGTGGTTAAGCTATGGGATATGAAATGGACGAGCGACCAATAAAACAACATGTATTATGGGGTTGAATGCTTTTTGCTATTCACAAAATAAAACAAAAGCAGTCATGCAAATATCTTATTTAACACAGCACAGCAAAATCAGTTGCACCATTCAATCCTGCTCGTCCAGACGGGGAGAATTCACTCACATTTATTAGATGCGATGTTTCTTATGGGATTTAATGAGCGACAACATTTTGACCCCAAACCGAGAGGATTTTGGAAGTTTGTGGTTTTTTGGTAATAACTCTGGAAGGAAACGTCGCAGACCCATCAAGGTGGTAATCGTACTGCTCGCCTCATCGAGTGGAATCCAAAGATATGAGTGGTTAAGCTATGGGATATGAAATGGACGAGCGAACAATAAAAACATCTTTTATGGGGTTGAATGCTTTTTGCTATTCACAAAATAAAACAAAAGCAGTCATGCAAATATCTTATTTAACACAGCACAGCAAAATCAGTTGCAGCATTCAATTCCGCTCGTCCAGACGGGGAGAATTCAATCACATTTATTCGATGCGACGTTTCTTATGGGATTTAATGTGCGACAACATTTTGACCCCAAACCGAGAGGATTCTGGGATGTTTGTGGTTTTTTTGTAATAACTCTGGAAGGAAACGTCGCAGACCCATCAAGGTTGTACTCGTACTCCTCGCCTCATCGAGAGGAATCCAAAGATATGAGTGGTTAAGCTATGGGATATGAAATGGACGAGCGACCAATAAAAACATGTTTTATGGGGTTGAATGCTTTTTGCTATTCACAAAATAAAACAAAAGCAGTCATGCAAATATCTTATTTAACACAGCACAGCAAAATCAGTTACACCATTCAATCCCGCTCATCCAGACGGGGAGAATTCACTCACATTTATTCGATGCGATGTTTCTTATGGGATTTAATGAGCGACAAGATTTTGACCCCAAACCGAGAGGATTCTGGAAGTTTGTGGTTTTTTGGTAATAACTCTGGAACGAAAGGTCGCGGACCCATCAAGGTGGTACTCTTCCTGCTCGCCTCATCGAGCGGAATCCAAAGATATGAGTGGTTAAGCTATGGGTTATAAAATGGACGATCGACCAATAAAACAACATGTATTATGGGGTTGAATGCTTTTTGCTATTCACAAAATAAAACAAAAGCAGTAATGCAAATATCTGATTTAACACAGCACAGCAAAATCAGTTACACCATTCAATTCCGCTCGTCCAGACGGGGAGAATTCAATCACATTCATTCGATGTGACGTTTCTTATGGGATTTAATGAGCGACAAGATTTTGACCAAAAAACCGAGACGATTCTGGAGGTTTGTGGTTTTTTGGTAATAGGTCTGGAAGGAAACGTCGCAGACCCAGCAAGGTGGTACTCCTCCTGCTCGCCTCATCGAGTGGAATCCAAAGATATGAGTGGTTAAGCTATGGGATATGAAATGGACGAGCGACCAATAAAACAACATGTTTTATGGGGTTGAATGCTTTTTGCTATTCACAAAATAAAACAATTGTAGTCATGCAAATATCTTATTTAACACAGCACAGCAAAATCAGTTACACCATTCAATTCCGCTCGTCCAGACGGGGAGAATTCAATCACATTTATTCGATGCGACGTTTCTTATGGGATTTAATGAGCGACAACATTTTGACCCTAAACCGAGAGGATTCTGGGATGTTTGTGGTTTTTTGTAATAACTCTGGAAGGAAACGTCGCAGACCCATCAAGGTGGTACTCGTACTGTTCGCCTCATCGAGAGGAATTCAAAGGTATGAGTGGTTAAGCTATGGGATATGAAATGGACGAGCGACCAATAAAACAACATGTATTATGGGGTTGAATGCTTTTTGCTATTTACAAAATAAAACAATTGTAGTCATGCAATTATCTTATTTAACACAGCACAGCAAAATCAGTTACACCATTCAATTCCGCTCGTCCAGACGGGGAGAATTCAATCACATTTATTCGATGCGACGTTTCTTATGGGATTTAATGAGCGACAACATTTTGACCCCAAACCGAGAGGATTCTGGGATGTTTGTGTTTTTTTTTGGTAATAACTCTGGAAGAAAACGTCGAAGACCCATCAAGGTGGTAGTCGTACTGCTCGCCTCATCGAGAGGAATCCAAAGATATGAGTGGTTAAGCTATGGGATATGAAATGGACGAGCGACCAATAAAACAACATGTATTATGGGGTTGAATGCTTTTTGCTATTGACAAAATAAAACAAAAGCAGTCATGCAAATATCTTATTTAACACAGCACAGCAAAATCAGTTCCACCATTCAATCCTGCTCGTCCAGACGGGGAGAATTCAATCACATTTATTAGATGCGATGTTTCTTATGGGATTTAATGAGCGACAACATTTTGACCCCAAACCGAGAGGATTCTGGAAGTTTGTGTTTTTTTGGTAATAACTCTGGAAGGCAACGTCGCAGACCCATCAAGGTGGTACTTGTACTGCTCGCCTCATCGAGAGGAATTCAAAGGTTTGAGTGGTTAAGCTATGGGATATGAAATGGACGAGCGACCAATAAAAAACATGTTTTATGGGGTTGAATGCTTTTTGCTATTCACAAAATAAAACAAAAGCAGTCATGCAAATATCTTATTTAACACAGCACAGCAAAATCAGTTACACCATTCAATTCCGCTCGTCCTTACGGGGAGAATTCAATCACATTCATTCGATGCGACGTTTCTTATGGGATTTAATGAGCGACAAGGTTTTGACCCCAAACCGAGAGGATTCTGGAAGTTTGTGGTTTTTTGGTAAAAACTCTGGAAGGAAACGTCGCAGACCCATCAAGGTGGTACTCGTACTGCTCGCCTCATCGAGAGGAATCCAAAGATATGAGTGGTTAAGCTATGGGATATGAAATGGACGAGCGACCAATAAAACAACATGTATTATGGGGTTGAATGCTTTTTGCTATTCACAAAATAAAACAAAAGCAGTCATGCAAATATCTTATTTAACACAGCACAGCAAAATCAGTTGCACCATTCAATCCTGCTCGTCCAGACGGGGAGAATTCACTCACATTTATTAGATGCGATGTTTCTTATGGGATTTAATGAGCGACAACATTTTGACCCCAAACCGAGAGGATTCTGGGATGTTTGTGGTTTTTTTGTAATAACTCTGGAAGGAAACGTCACAGACCCATCAAGGTGGTACTTGTACTGCTCGCCTCATCGAGTGGAATCCAAAGATATGAGTGGTTAAGCTATGGGATATGAAATGGACGAGCGACCAATAAAAAACATGTTTTATGGGGTTGAATGCTTTTTGCTATTCACAAAATAAAACAAAAGCAGTCATGCAAATATCTTATTTAACACAGCACAGCAAAATCAGTTGCACCATTCAATTCCGCTCGTCCAGACGGGGAGATTTCAATCACATTTATTCGATGCGACGTTTCTTATGGGATTTAATGAGCGACAATATTTTGACCCCAAACCGAGAGGATTCTGGGATGTTTGTGTTTTTTTTGTAATAACTCTGGAAGGAAACGTCGCAGACCCATCAAGGTGGTACTCGTACTGTTCGCCTCATCGAGAGGAATTCAAAGGTATGAGTGGTTAAGCTATGGGATATGAAATGGACGAGCGACCAATAAAACAACATGTTTTATGGGGTTGAATGCTTTTTGCTATTCACAAAATAAAACAAAAGCAGTCATGCAAATATCTGATTTAACACAGCACAGCAAAATCAGTTGCACCATTCAATCCTGCTCGTCCAGACGGGGAGAATTCACTCACATTTATTAGATGCGATGTTTCTTATGGGATTTAATGAGCGACAACATTTTGACCCCAAACCGAGAGGATTCTGGAAGTTTGTGTTTTTTTGGTAATAACTCTGGAAGGAAACGTCGCAGACACATCAAGGTGGTACTTATACTGCTCGCCTCATCGAGTGGAATCCAAAGATATGAGTGGTTAAGCTATGCGATATGAAATGGACGAGCGACCAATAAAAAACATGTTTTATGGGATTGAATGCTTTTTGTTATTCACAAAATAAAACAAAAGCAGTCATGCAAATATCTGATTTAACACAGCACAGCAAAATCAGTTGCACCATTGAATTCCACTCGTCCAGACGGGGAGATTTCAATCACATTTATTCGATGCGACGTTTCTTATGGGATTTAATGAGCGACAACATTTTGACCCCAAATCGAGAGGATTCTGGGATGTTTTGTTTTTTTTGTAATAACTCTGGAAGGAAACGTCGCAGACCCATCAAGGTGGTACTCGTACTGCTCGCCTCATCGAGAGGAATCCAAAGATATGAGTGGTTAAGCTATGGGATATGAAATGGACGAGCGACCAATAAAACAACATGTATTATGGGGTTGAATGCTTTTTGCTATTCACAAAATAAAACAAAAGCAGTCATGCAAATATCTTATTTAACACAGCACAGCAAAATCAGTTGCACCATTCAATCCTGCTCGTCCAGACGGGGAGAATTCACTCACATTTATTAGATGCGATGTTTCTTATGGGATTTAATGAGCGACAACATTTTGACCCCAAACCGAGAGGATTCTGGGATGTTTGTGGTTTTTTTGTAATAACTCTGGAAGGAAACGTCACAGACCCATCAAGGTGGTACTTGTACTGCTCGCCTCATCGAGTGGAATCCAAAGATATGAGTGGTTAAGCTATGGGATATGAAATGGACGAGCGACCAATAAAAAACATGTTTTATGGGGTTGAATGCTTTTTGCTATTCACAAAATAAAACAAAAGCAGTCATGCAAATATCTTATTTAACACAGCACAGCAAAATCAGTTGCACCATTCAATTCCGCTCGTCCAGACGGGGAGATTTCAATCACATTTATTCGATGCGACGTTTCTTATGGGATTTAATGAGCGACAATATTTTGACCCCAAACCGAGAGGATTCTGGGATGTTTGTGTTTTTTTTGTAATAACTCTGGAAGGAAACGTCGCAGACCCATCAAGGTGGTACTCGTACTGTTCGCCTCATCGAGAGGAATTCAAAGGTATGAGTGGTTAAGCTATGGGATATGAAATGGACGAGCGACCAATAAAACAACATGTTTTATGGGGTTGAATGCTTTTTGCTATTCACAAAATAAAACAAAAGCAGTCATGCAAATATCTGATTTAACACAGCACAGCAAAATCAGTTGCACCATTCAATCCTGCTCGTCCAGACGGGGAGAATTCACTCACATTTATTAGATGCGATGTTTCTTATGGGATTTAATGAGCGACAACATTTTGACCCCAAACCGAGAGGATTCTGGAAGTTTGTGTTTTTTTGGTAATAACTCTGGAAGGAAACGTCGCAGACACATCAAGGTGGTACTTATACTGCTCGCCTCATCGAGTGGAATCCAAAGATATGAGTGGTTAAGCTATGCGATATGAAATGGACGAGCGACCAATAAAAAACATGTTTTATGGGATTGAATGCTTTTTGTTATTCACAAAATAAAACAAAAGCAGTCATGCAAATATCTTATTTAACACAGCACAGCAAAATCAGTTGCACCATTGAATTCCGCTCGTCCAGACGGGGAGATTTCAATCACATTTATTCGATGCGACGTTTCTTATGGGATTTAATGAGCGACAACATTTTGACCCCAAATCGAGAGGATTCTGGGATGTTTTGTTTTTTTTGTAATAACTCTGGAAGGAAACGTCGCAGACCCATCAAGGTGGTACTCGTACTGTTCGCCTCATCGAGAGGAATTCAAAGGTATGAGTGGTTAAGCTATGGGATATGAAATGGACGAGCGACCAATAAAAAACATGTTTTATGGGGTTGAATGCTTTTTGCTATTCACAAAATAAAACAATTGTAGTCATGCAAATATCTGATTTAACACAGCACAGCAAAATAAGTTACACCATTCAATTCCGCTCGTCCAGACGGGGAGAATTCAATCACATTCATTCGATGCGACGTTTCTTATGGGATTTAATGAGCGACAAGGTTTTGACCCCAAACCGAGAGGATTCTGGAAGTTTGTGGTTTTTTGGTAAAAACTCTGGAAGGAAACGTCGCAGACCCATCAAGGTGGTACTCGTACTGCTCGCCTCATCGAGAGGAATCCAAAGATATGAGTGGTTAAGCTATGGGATATGAAATGGACGAGCGACCAATAAAACAACATGTATTATGGGGTTGAATGCTTTTTGCTATTCACAAAATAAAACAAAAGCAGTCATGCAAATATCTTATTTAACACAGCACAGCAAAATCAGTTGCACCATTCAATCCTGCTCGTCCAGACGGGGAGAATTCACTCACATTTATTAGATGCGATGTTTCTTATGGGATTTAATGAGCGACAACATTTTGACCCCAAACCGAGAGGATTCTGGGATGTTTGTGGTTTTTTTGTAATAACTCTGGAAGGAAACGTCACAGACCCATCAAGGTGGTACTTGTACTGCTCGCCTCATCGAGTGGAATCCAAAGATATGAGTGGTTAAGCTATGGGATATGAAATGGACGAGCGACCAATAAAAAACATGTTTTATGGGGTTGAATGCTTTTTGCTATTCACAAAATAAAACAAAAGCAGTCATGCAAATATCTTATTTAACACAGCACAGCAAAATCAGTTGCACCATTCAATTCCGCTCGTCCAGACGGGGAGATTTCAATCACATTTATTCGATGCGACGTTTCTTATGGGATTTAATGAGCGACAATATTTTGACCCCAAACCGAGAGGATTCTGGGATGTTTGTGTTTTTTTTGTAATAACTCTGGAAGGAAACGTCGCAGACCCATCAAGGTGGTACTCGTACTGTTCGCCTCATCGAGAGGAATTCAAAGGTATGAGTGGTTAAGCTATGGGATATGAAATGGACGAGCGACCAATAAAACAACATGTTTTATGGGGTTGAATGCTTTTTGCTATTCACAAAATAAAACAAAAGCAGTCATGCAAATATCTGATTTAACACAGCACAGCAAAATCAGTTGCACCATTCAATCCTGCTCGTCCAGACGGGGAGAATTCACTCACATTTATTAGATGCGATGTTTCTTATGGGATTTAATGAGCGACAACATTTTGACCCCAAACCGAGAGGATTCTGGAAGTTTGTGTTTTTTTGGTAATAACTCTGGAAGGAAACGTCGCAGACACATCAAGGTGGTACTTATACTGCTCGCCTCATCGAGTGGAATCCAAAGATATGAGTGGTTAAGCTATGCGATATGAAATGGACGAGCGACCAATAAAAAACATGTTTTATGGGATTGAATGCTTTTTGTTATTCACAAAATAAAACAAAAGCAGTCATGCAAATATCTTATTTAACACAGCACAGCAAAATCAGTTGCACCATTGAATTCCGCTCGTCCAGACGGGGAGATTTCAATCACATTTATTCGATGCGACGTTTCTTATGGGATTTAATGAGCGACAACATTTTGACCCCAAATCGAGAGGATTCTGGGATGTTTTGTTTTTTTTGTAATAACTCTGGAAGGAAACGTCGCAGACCCATCAAGGTGGTACTCGTACTGTTCGCCTCATCGAGAGGAATTCAAAGGTATGAGTGGTTAAGCTATGGGATATGAAATGGACGAGCGACCAATAAAAAACATGTTTTATGGGGTTGAATGCTTTTTGCTATTCACAAAATAAAACAATTGTAGTCATGCAAATATCTGATTTAACACAGCACAACAAAATAAGTTACACCATTCAATTCCGCTCGTCCAGACGGGGAGAATTCAATCACATTCATTCGATGCGACGTTTCTTATGGGATTTAATGAGCGACAAGGTTTTGAGCCCAAACCGAGAGGATTCTGGGATGTTTGTGTTTTTTTTGTAATAACTCTGGAAGGAAACGTCGCAGACCCATCAAGGTGGTACTCGTACTGTTCGCCTCATCGAGAGGAATTCAAAGGTATGAGTGGTTAAGCTATGGGATATGAAATGGACGAGCGACCAATAAAACAACATGTTTTATGGGGTTGAATGCTTCTTGCTATTCACAAAATAAAACAATTGTAGTCATGCAAATATCTTATTTAACACAGCACAGCAAAATCAGTTGCACCATTCAATCCCGCTCGTCCAGACGGGGAGAATTCAATCACATTTATTCGATGCGATGTTTCTTATGGGATTTAATGAGAACGAAACGTCGCAGACCCATCAAGGTGGTAATCGTCCTGCTCGCCTCATCGAGAGGAATCCAAAGGTATGAGTGGTTAAGCTATGGGATATGAAATGGACGAGCGACCAATAAAACAACATGTTTTATGGGGTTGAATGCTTTTTGCTATTCACAAAATAAAACAAAAGCAGTCATGCAAATATCTTATTTAACACAGCACAGCAAATTCAGTTGCACCATTCAATCCCGCTCGTCCAGACGAAAATAATTCACTCACATTTATTCGATGCGATGTTTTTTATGGGATTTAATGAGCGACAACATTTTGACCCCAAACCGAGAGGATTCTGGGATGTTTATGGTTTTTTTGTAATAACTCTGGAAGGAAACGTCGCAGACCCATCAAGGTGGTACTCGCACTGCTCGCCTCATCGAGCGGAATCCAAAGATATGAGTGGTTAAGCTATGGGATATGAAATGGACGAGCGACCAATAAAACAACATGTTTTATGGGGTTGAATGCTTTTTGCTATTCACAAAATAAAACAATTGTAGTCATGCAAATATCTTATTTAACACAGCACAGCAAAATCAGTTGCACCATTCAATCCCGCTCGTCCAGACGGGGAGAATTCACTCACATTCATTAGATGCGATGTTTCTTATGGGATTTAATGAGCGACAACATTTTGACCCCAAACCGAGAGGATTCTGGGATGTTTGTGGTTTTTTTGTAATAACTCTGGAAGGAAACGTCACAGACCCATCAAGGTGGTACTTGTACTGCTCGCCTCATCGAGCGGAATCGAAAGATATGAGTGGTTAAGCTATGGGATATGAAATGGACGAGCGACCAATAAAACAACATATTTTATGGGGTTGAATGCTTTTTGCTATTCACAAAATTAAACAAAAGCAGTCATTCAAATATCTGATTTAACACAGCACAGCAAAATCAGTTGCACCATTCAATCCCGCTCGTCCAGACGGGGAGAATTCAATCACATTTATTCGATGCGACGTTTCTTATGGAATTTAATGAGCGACAACATTTTGACCCCAAAACCGAGAGGATTCTGGGATGTTTGTTGTTTTTTTGTAATAACTCTGGAAGAAAACGTCGCAGACCCATCAAGGTGGTACTCGTACTGCTCGCCTCATCGAGAGGAATCCAAAGATATGAGTATTTAAACTATGGGATATAAAATGGACGATCGGACAATAAAACAACATGTATTATGGGGTTGAATGCTTTTTGCTATTCACAAAATAAAACAAAAGCAGTCATTCAAATATCTGATTTAACACAGCACAGCAAAATCAGTTGCACCATTCAATCCCGCTCGTCCAGACGGGGAGAATTAAATCACATTCATTCGATGCGACGTTTCTTATGGAATTTAATGAGCGACAACATTTTGACCCCAAACCGAGAGGATTCTGGGATGTTTGTGCTTTTTTTGTAATAACTCTGGAAGGAAACGTCACAGACCCATCAAGGTGGTACTCGTACTGCTCGCCTCATCGAGAGGAATCCAAAGATATTAGTATTTAAACCAAGGGATATAAAATGGACGATCGACCAATAAAACAACATGTATTATGGGGTTGAATGCATTTTGCTATTCACAAAATAAAACAAAAGCAGTCATGCAAATATTTTATTTAACACAGCACATCAAAATCAGTTGCACCATTCAATTCCGCTCGTCCAGACGGGGAGATTTCAATCACATTTATTCGATGCGACGTTTCTTATGGGATTTAATGAGCGACAACATTTTGACCCCAAACCGAGAGGATTCTGGGATGTTTGTGTTTTTTTTGTAATAACTCTGGAACAAAACGTCGCAGACCCATCAAAGTGGTACTCGTACTGCTCGCCTCATCGAGAGGAATTCAAATGTATGAGTGGTTAAGGTATGGGATATGAAATGGACGAGCGACCAATAAAACAACATGTATTATGAGGTTGAATGCTTTTTGCTATTCACAAAATAAAACAAAAGCAGTCATGCAAATATCTTATTTAACACAGCACAGCAAAATCAGTTTCACCATTCAATCCCGCTCATCCAATCGGGGAGAATTCACTCACATTTATTCGCTGCAATGTTTCTTATGGGATTTAATGAGCGACAACATTTTGACCTCAAACCGAGAGGATTCTGGGATGTTTGTGGTTTTTTTGTAATAACTCTGGAAGGAAACGTCGCAGACCCATCAAGGTGGTAATGGTCCTGCTCGCCTCATCGAGAGGAATCCAAATGTATGAGTGGTTAAGCTATGGGATATGAAATGGACGAGCGACCAATAAAACAACATGTATTATGGGGTTGAATGCTTTTTGCTATTCACAAAATAAAACAAAAGCAGTCATGCAAATATCTTATTTAACACAGCACAGCAAATTCAGTTGCACCATTCAATCCCGCTCGTCCAGACGAAAATAATTCACTCACATTTATTCGATGCGATGTTTTTTATGGGATTTAATGAGCGACAACATTTTGACCCCAAACCGAGAGGATTCTGGGATGTTTGTGGTTTTTTGTAATAACTCTGGAAGGAAACGTCACAGACCCATCAATGTGGTACTCGTACTGCTCGCCTCATCGAGCGGAATCCAAAGATATGAGTGGTTAAGCTATGGGTTATAAAATGGACGATCGACCAATAAAACAACATGTATTATGGGGTTGAATGCTTTTTGCTATTCACAAAATAAAACAAAAGCAGTAATGCAAATATCTGATTTAACACAGCACAGCAAAATCAGTTACACCATTCAATTCCGCTCGTCCAGACGGGGAGAATTCAATCACATTTATTCGATGCGACGTTTCTTATGGAATTTAATGAGCGACAACATTTTGACCCCAAACCGAGAGGATTCTGGGATGTTTGTGTTTTTTTTGTAATAACTCTGGAAGGAAACGTCACAGACCCATCAAGGTGGTACTCGTACTGCTCGCCTCTTCGAGAGGAATCCAAAGATATTAGTATTTAAACTATGGGATATAAAATGGACGATCGACCAATAAAACAACATGTATTATGGGGTTGAATGCATTTTGCTATTCACAAAATAAAACAAAAGCAGTCATGCAAATATCTTATTTAACACAGCACATCAAAATCAGTTGCAACATTCAATTCCGCTCGTCCAGACGGGGAGATTTCAATCACATTTATTCGATGCGACGTTTCTTATGGGATTTAATGAGCGACAACATTTTGACCCCAAACCGAGAGGATTCTGGGATGTTTGTGTTTTTTTTGTAATAACTTTGGAACGAAACGTCGCAGACCCATCAAGGTGGTACTCGTACTGCACGCCTCATCGAGAGGAATCCAAAGATATGAGTGGTTAAGCTATGGGTTATAAAATGGACGATCGACCAATAAAACAACATGTATTATGGGGTTGAATGCTTTTTGCTATTCACAAAATAAAACAAAAGCAGTAATGCAAATATCTGATTTAACACAGCACAGCAAAATCAGTTACACCATTCAATTCCGCTCGTCCAGACGAGGATAATTCAATCACATTCATTCGATGCGACGTTTCTTATGGGATTTAATGAGCGACAAGATTTTGACCCCAAACCAAGAGGATTCTGGAAGTTTGTGGTTTTTTGGTAATAACTCTGGAATGAAACGTCGCAGACCCATCAAGGTGGTACTCGTACTGCTCGCCTCATCGAGTGGAATCCAAAGATATGAGTGGTTAAGCTATGGGATATGAAATGGACGAGCGACCAATAAAACAACATGTTTTATGGGGTTGAATGCTTATTGCTATTCACAAAATAAAACAATTGTAGTCATGCAAATATCTTATTTAACACAGCACAGCAAAATCAGTTGCACCATTCAATCCCGCTCGTCCAGATGCGGAGAATTCAATCACATTTATTCGATGCGACGTTTCTTATGGGATTTAATGAGCGACAACATTTTGACCGCAAACCGAGAGGATTCTGGGATGTTTGGGTTTTTTTTGTAATAACTCTGGAACGAAACGTCGCAGACCCATCAAGGTGGTACTCGTACTGCTCGCCTCATCGAGTGGAATCCAAGGTTATGAGTGGTTAAGCTATGGGATATGAAATGGACGAGCGACCAATAAAACAACATGTTTTATGGGGTTGAATGCTTTTTGCTATTCACAAAATAAAACAATTGTAGTCATGCAAATACATTATTTAACACAGCACAGCAAAATCAGTTGCACCATTCAATCCCGCTCGTCCAGACGGGGAGAATTCAATCACATTTATTCGATGCGATGTTTCTTATGGGATTTAATGACCGACAACATTTTGACCCCAAACCGAGAGGATTCTGGGATGTTTGTAGTTTTTTTGTAATAACTCTGGAAGGAAACGTCACAGACCCATCAATGTGGTACTCGCACTGCTCGCCTCATCGAGCGGAATCCAAAGATATGAGTGGTTAAGCTATGGGTTATAAAATGGACGATCGACCAATAAAACAACATGTATTATGGGGTTGAATGCTTTTTGCTATTCACAAAATAAAACAAAAGCAGTAATGCAAATATCTGATTTAACACAGCACAGCAAAATCAGTTACACCATTCAATTCCGCTCGTCCAGACGGGGAGAATTCAATCACATTCATTCGATGCGACGTTTCTTATGGGATTTAATGAGCGACAAGATTTTGACCCCAAACCGAGAGGATTCTGGAAGTTTGAGGTTTTTTGGTAATAACTCTGGAAGGAAACGTCGCAGTCCCATCAAGGTGGTACTCGTACTGCTCGCCTCATCGAGTGGAATCCAAAGATATGAGTGGTTAAGCTATGGGATATGAAATGGACGAGCGACCAATAAAACAACATGTTTTATGGGGTTGAATGCTTATTGCTATTCACAAAATAAAACAATTGTAGTCATGCAAATATCTTATTTAACACAGCACAGCAAAATCAGTTGCACCATTCAATCCCGCTCGTCCAGATGCGGAGAATTCAATCACATTTATTCGATGCGACGTTTCTTATGGGATTTAATGAGCGACAACATTTTGACCGCAAACCGAGAGGATTCTGGGATGTTTGTGTTTTTTTTGTAATAACTCTGGAACGAAACGTCGCAGACCCATCAAGGTGGTACTCCTACTGCTCGCCTCATTGAGTGGAATCCAAGGTTATGAGTGGTTAAGCTATGGGATATGAAATGGACGAGCGACCAATAAAACAACATGTTTTATGGGGTTGAATGCTTTTTGCTATTCACAAAATAAAACAATTGTAGTCATGCAAATACATTATTTAAAACAGCACAGCAAAATCAGTTGCACCATTCAATCCCGCTCGTCCAGACGGGGAGAATTCAATCACATTTATTCGATGCGATGTTTCTTATGGGATTTAATGACCGACAACATTTTGACCCCAAACCGAGAGGATTCTGGGATGTTTGTGGTTTTTTTGTAATAACTCTGGAAGGAAACGTCACAGACCCATCAATGTGGTACTCGCACTGCTCGCCTCATCGAGCGGAATCCAAAGATATGAGTGGTTAAGCTATGGGTTATAAAATGGACGATCGACCAATAAAACAACATGTATTATGGGGTTGAATGCTTTTTGCTATTCACAAAATAAAACAAAAGCAGTAATGCAAATATCTGATTTAACACAGCACAGCAAAATCAGTTACACCATTCAATTCCGCTCGTCCAGACGGGGAGAATTCAATCACATTCATCCGATGCGACGTTTCTTATGGGATTTAATGAGCGACAAGATTTTGACCCCAAACCGAGAGGATTCTGGAAGTTTGTGGTTTTTTGGTAATAACTCTGGAAGGAAACGTCGCAGACCCATCAAGGTGGTACTCGTACTGCTCGCCTCATCGAGTGGAATCCAAAGATATGAGTGGTTAAGCTATGGGATATGAAATGGACGAGCGACCAATAAAACAACATGTTTTATGGGGTTGAATGCTTTTTGCTATTCACAAAATAAAACAATTGTAGTCATGCAAATATCTTAGTTAACACAGCACAGCAAAATCAGTTGCACCATTCAATCCCTCTCGTCCAGACGGGGAGAATTCAATCACATTTATTCGATGCGACGTTTCTTATGGAATTTAATGAGCGACAACATTTTGACCCCAAACCGAGAGGATTCTGGGATGTTTGTGGTTTTTTTGTAATAACTCTGGAAGGAAACGTCGCAGACCCATCAAGGTGGTACTCGTACTGCTCGCCTCATCGAGAGGAATCCAAAGATATGAGTATTTAAACTATGGGATATAAAATGGACGATCGACCAATAAAACAACATGTATAATGGGTTGAATGCTTTTTGCTATTCACAAAATAAACAAAAGCAGTCATGCAAATATCTTATTTAACACAGCACAGCAAAATCAGTTGCACCATTCAATCCCGCTCATCCAGACGGGGAGAATTCACTCACATTTATTCGATGCGATGTTTCTTATGGGATTTAATGAGCGACAACATTTTGACCCCAAACCGAGAGGATTCTGGGATGTTTGTGGTTTTTTTGTAATAACTCTGGAAGAAAACGTTGCAGACCCATCAAGGTGGTAATCGTACTGCTCGCCTCATCGAGAGGAATCCAAAGGTATGAGTGGTCAAGCTATGGGATATGAAATGGACGAGCGACCAATAAAACAACATGTATTATGGGGTTGAATGCTTTTTGCTATTCACAAAATAAAACAATTGCAGTCATGCAAATATCTTATTTAACACAGCACAGCAAATTCAGTTGCACCATTCAATCCCGCTCGTCCAGACGGGGAGAATTCACTCACATTTATTAGATGCGATGTTTCTTATGGGATTTAATGAGCGACAACATTTTGACCCCAAGCCGAGAGGATTCTGGAAGTTTGTGGTTTTTTGGTAATAACTCTGGAAGGAAACGTCGCAGACCCATCAAGGTGGTACTGGTACTGCTCGCCTCATCGAGTGGAATCCAAAGATATGAGTGGTTAAGCTATGGGATATGAAATGGACGAGCGACCAATAAAACAACATGTTTTTTGGGGTTGAATGCTTATTGCTATTCACAAAATAAAACAATTGTAGTCATGCAAATATCTTATTTAACACAGCACAGCAAAATCAGTTGCACCATTCAATCCCGCTCGTCCAGATGGGGAGAATTCAATCACATTTAATCGATGCGACGTTTCTTATGGAATTTAATAAGCGACAACATTTTGACCCCAAACCGAGAGGATTCTGGGATGTTTTGTGTTTTTTTTGTAATAACTCTGGAAGGAAACGTCGCAGACCCATCAAGGTGGTACTCGTACTGCTCGCCTCGTCGAGAGGAATCCAAAGATATGAGTATTTAAACTATGGGATATAAAATGGACGATCGACCAATAAAACAACATGTTTTATGGGGTTGAATGCTTTTTGCTATTCACAAAATAAAACAAAAGCAGTCATGCAAATATCTTATTTAACACAGCACAGCAAAATCAGTTGCACCATTCAATTCCGCTCGTCCAGACGGGGAGATTTCAATCACATTTATTCGATGCGACGTTTCTTATGGGATTTAATGAGCGACAACATTTTGACCCCAAACCGAGAGGATTCTGGGATGTTTGTGTTTTTTTTGTAATAACTCTGGAAGGAAACGTCGCAGACCCATCAAGGTGGTACTCGTACTGCTCGCCTCATCGAGAGGAATTCAAAGGTATGAGTGGTTAAGCTATGGGATATGAAATGGACGAGCGACCAATAAAACAACATGTATTATGGGGTTGAATGCTTTTTGCTATTCACAAAATAAAACAAAAGCAGTCATGCAAATATCTTATTTAACACAGCACAGCAAATTCAGTTGCACCATTCAATCCCGCTCGTCCAGACGGGGAGAATTCAATCACATTTATTCGATGCGATGTTTCTTATGGGATTTAATGAGCGACAACATTTTGACCCCAAACCGAGAGGATTCTGGGATGTTTGTGGTTTTTTTGTAATAACTCTGGAAGGAAACGTCACAGACCCATCAATGTGGTACTCGCACTGCTCGCCTCATCGAGCGGAATCCAAAGATATGAGTGGTTAAGCTATGGGATATGAAATGGACGAGCGACCAATAAAACAACATGTTTTATGGGGTTGAATGCTTTTTGCTATTCACAAAATAAAACAATTGTAGTCATGCAAATATCTTATTTAACACAGCACAGCAAAATCAGTTGCACCATTCAATCCCGCTCGTCCAGACGGGGAGAATTCAATCACATTTATTCGATGCGATGTTTCTTATGGGATTTAATGAGCGACAACATTTTGACCCCAAACCGAGAGGATTCTGGGATGTTTGTGGTTTTTTTGTAATAACTCTGGAAGGAAACGTCACAGACCCATCAATGTGGTACTCGCACTGCTCACCTCATCGAGCGGAATCCAAAGATATGAGTGGTTAAGCTATCGGATATGAAATGGACGAACGACCAATAAAACAACATGTTATATGGGGTTGAATGCTTTTTGCTATTCACAAAATAAAACAATTGTAGTCATGCAAATATCTTATTTAACACAGCACAGCAAAATCAGTTGCACCATTCAATCCCGCTCGTCCAGACGGGGATAATTCAATCACATTTATTCGATGCGACGTTTCTTATGGGATTTAATGAGCGACAACATTTTGACCCCAAACCGAGAGGATTCTGGGATGTTTGTGTTTTTTTTGTAATAACTCTGGAAGGAAACGTCGCAGACCCATCAAGGTGGTACTCGTACTGCTCGCCTCATCGAGAGGAATTCAAAGGTATGAGTGGTTAAGCTATGGGATATGAAATGGACGAGCGACCAATAAAACAACATGTATTATGGGGTTGAATGCTTTTTGCTATTCACAAAATAAAACAAAAGCAGTCATGCAAATATCTTATTTAACACAGCACAGCAAAATCAGTTGCACCATTCAATCCCGCTCATCCAGACGGGGAGAATTCACTCACATTTATTCGATGCGATGTTTCTTATGGGATTTAATGAGCGACAACATTTTGACCCCAAACCGAGAGGATTCTGGGATGTTTGTGGTTTTTTGGTAATAACTCTGGAAGGAAACGTCGCAGACCCATCAAGGTGGTAATCGTACTGCTCGCCTCATCGAGAGGAATCCAAAGGTATGAGTGGTTAAGCTATGGGATATGAAATGGACGAGCGACCAATAAAACAACATGTATTATGGGGTTGAATGCTTTTTGCTATTCACAAAATAAAACAAAAGCAGTCATGCAAATATCTTATTTAACACAGCACAGCAAATTCAGTTGCACCATTCAATCCCGCTTGTCCAGACGAAAATAATTCACTCACATTTATTCGATGCGATGTTTCTTATGGGATTTAATGAGCGACAACATTTTGACCCCAAACCGAGAGGATTCTGGGATGTTTGTGGTTTTTTTTGTAATAACTCTGGAAGGAAACGTCACAGACCCATCAATGTGGTACTCGCACTGCTCACCTCATCGAGCGGAATCCAAAGATATGAGTGGTTAAGCTATCGGATATGAAATGGACGAACGACCAATAAAACAACATGTTATATGGGGTTGAATGCTTTTTGCTATTCACAAAATAAAACAATTGTAGTCATGCAAATATCTTATTTAACACAGCACAGCAAAATCAGTTGCACCATTCAATCCCGCTCGTCCAGACGGGGATAATTCAATCACATTTATTCGATGCGACGTTTCTTATGGGATTTAATGAGCGACAACATTTTGACCCCAAACCGAGAGGATTCTGGGATGTTTGTGTTTTTTTTGTAATAACTCTGGAAGGAAACGTCGCAGACCCATCAAGGTGGTACTCGTACTGCTCGCCTCATCGAGAGGAATTCAAAGGTATGAGTGGTTAAGCTATGGGATATGAAATGGACGAGCGACCAATAAAACAACATGTATTATGGGGTTGAATGCTTTTTGCTATTCACAAAATAAAACAAAAGCAGTCATGCAAATATCTTATTTAACACAGCACAGCAAAATCAGTTGCACCATTCAATCCCGCTCATCCAGACGGGGAGAATTCACTCACATTTATTCGATGCGATGTTTCTTATGGGATTTAATGAGCGACAACATTTTGACCCCAAACCGAGAGGATTCTGGGATGTTTGTGGTTTTTTGGTAATAACTCTGGAAGGAAACGTCGCAGACCCATCAAGGTGGTAATCGTACTGCTCGCCTCATCGAGAGGAATCCAAAGGTATGAGTGGTTAAGCTATGGGATATGAAATGGACGAGCGACCAATAAAACAACATGTATTATGGGGTTGAATGCTTTTTGCTATTCACAAAATAAAACAAAAGCAGTCATGCAAATATCTTATTTAACACAGCACAGCAAATTCAGTTGCACCATTCAATCCCGCTTGTCCAGACGAAAATAATTCACTCACATTTATTCGATGCGATGTTTCTTATGGGATTTAATGAGCGACAACATTTTGACCCCAAACCGAGAGGATTCTGGGATGTTTGTGGTTTTTTTTGTAATAACTCTGGAAGGAAACGTCACAGACCCATCAATGTGGTAGTCGCACTGCTCGCCTCATCGAGCGGAATCCAAAGATATGAGTGGTTAAGCTATGGGATATGAAATGGACGAGCGACCAATAAAACAACATGTTTTATGGGGTTGAATGCTTTTTGCTATTCACAAAATAAAACAATTGTAGTCATGCAAATATCTTATTTAACACAGCACAGCAAAATCAGTTGCACCATTCAATCCCGCTTGTCCAGACGGGGAGAATTCAATCACATTTATTCGATGCGATGTTTCTTATGGGATTTAATGAGCGACAACATTTTGACCCCAAACCGAGAGGATTCTGGGATGTTTGTGGTTTTTTGGTAATAACTCTGGAAGGAAACGTCACATACCCATCAATGTGGTACTCGCACTGCTCGCCTCATCGAGAGGAATTCAAATCTATGAGTGGTTAAGGTATGGGATATGAAATGGACGAGGGACCAATAAAACAACATGTATTATGGGGTTGAATGCTTTTTGCTATTCACAAAATAAAACAAAAGCAGTCATGCAAATATCTTATTTAACACAGCACAGCAAAATCAGTTGCACCATTCAATCCCGCTCATCCAGACGGGGATAATTCAATCACATTTATTCGATGCGATGTTTCTTATGGGATTTAATGAGCGACAACATTTTGACCCCAAACCGAGAGGATTCTGGGATGTTTGTGGTTTTTTTGTAATAACTCTGGAAGGAAACGTCACAGACCCATCAATGTGGTACTCGCACTGCTCGCCTCATCGAGCGGAATCCAAAGATATGAGTGGTTAAGCTATGGGTTATAAAATGGACGATCGACCAATAAAACAACATGTATTATGGGGTTTAATGCTTTTTGCTATTCACAAAATAAAACAAAAGCAGTCATTCAAATATCTGATTTAACACAGCACAGCAAAATCAGTTGCACCATTCAATCCCGCTCGTCCAGACGGGGAGAATTCAATCACATTTATTCGATGCGACGTTTCTTACGGAATTTAATGAGCGACAACATTTTGACCCCAAACCGAGAGGATTCTGGGATGTTTGTGGTTTTTTTGTAAAAACTCTGGAAGGAAACGTCACAGACCCATCAAGGTGGTACTCGTACTGCTCGCCTCATCGAGAGGAATCCAAAGATATTAGTATTTAAACTATGGGATATAAAATGGACGATCGACCAATAAAACAACATGTATTATGGGGTTTAATGCTTTTTGCTATTCACAAAATAAAACAAAAGCAGTCATTCAAATATCTGATTTAACACAGCACAGCAAAATCAGTTGCACCATTCAATCCCGCTCGTCCAGACGGGGAGAATTCAATCACATTTATTCGATGCGACGTTTCTTACGGAATTTAATGAGCGACAACATTTTGACCCCAAACCGAGAGGATTCTGGGATGTTTGTGGTTTTTTTGTAAAAACTCTGGAAGGAAACGTCACAGACCCATCAAGGTGGTACTCGTACTGCTCGCCTCATCGAGAGGAATCCAAAGATATTAGTATTTAAACTATGGGATATAAAATGGACGATCGACCAATAAAACAACATGTATTATGCGGTTGAATGCATTTTGCTATTCACAAAATAAAACAAAAGCAGTCATGCAAATATCTTATTTAACACAGCACATCAAAATCAGTTGCACCATTCAATTCCGCTCGTCCAGACGGGGAGATTTCAATCACATTTATTCGATGCGACGTTTCTTATGGGATTTAATGAGCGACAACATTTTGACCCCAAACCGAGAGGATTCTGGGATGTTTGTGTTTTTTTTGTAATACCTCTGGAACGAAACGTCGCAGACCCATCAAGGTGGTACTCGTACTGCTCGCCTCATCGAGTGGAATCCAAAGATATGAGTGGTTAAGCTATGGGATATGAAATAGACGAGCGACCAATAAAACAACATGTTTTATGGGGTTGAATGCTTTTTGCTATTCACAAAATAAAACAATTGTAGTCATGCAAATATCTTATTTAACACAGCACAGCAAAATCAGTTGCACCATTCAATCCCGCTCGTCCAGACGGGGAGAATTCAATCACATTTATTCGATGCGATGTTTCTTATGGGATTTAATGAGCGACAACATTTTGACCCCAAACCGAGAGGATTCTGGGATGTTTGTGGTTTTTTTGTAATAACTCTGGAAGGAAACGTCACAGACCCATCAATGTGGTACTCGCACTGCTCGCCTCATCGAGCGGAATCCAAAGATATGAGTGGTTAAGCTATGGGATATGAAATGGACGATCGACCAATAAAACAACATGTATTATGGGGTTGAATGCTTTTTGCTATTCACAAAATGAAACAAAAGCAGTAATGCAAATATCTGATTTAACACAGCACAGCAAAATCAGTTGCACCATTCAATCCCGCTCGTCCAGACGGGGAGAATTCAATCACATTTATTCGATGCGACGTTTCTTACGGAATTTAATGAGCGACAACATTTTGACCCCAAACCGAGAGGATTCTGGGATGTTTGTGGTTTTTTTGTAAAAACTCTGGAAGGAAACGTCACAGACCCATCAAGGTGGTACTCGTACTGCTCGCCTCATCGAGAGGAATCCAAAGATATTAGTATTTAAACTATGGGATATAAAATGGACGATCGACCAATAAAACAACATGTATTATGGGGTTTAATGCTTTTTGCTATTCACAAAATAAAACAAAAGCAGTCATTCAAATATCTGATTTAACACAGCACAGCAAAATCAGTTGCACCATTCAATCCCGCTCGTCCAGACGGGGAGAATTCAATCACATTTATTCGATGCGACGTTTCTTACGGAATTTAATGAGCGACAACATTTTGACCCCAAACCGAGAGGATTCTGGGATGTTTGTGGTTTTTTTGTAAAAACTCTGGAAGGAAACGTCACAGACCCATCAAGGTGGTACTCGTACTGCTCGCCTCATCGAGAGGAATCCAAAGATATTAGTATTTAAACTATGGGATATAAAATGGACGATCGACCAATAAAACAACATGTATTATGCGGTTGAATGCATTTTGCTATTCACAAAATAAAACAAAAGCAGTCATGCAAATATCTTATTTAACACAGCACATCAAAATCAGTTGCACCATTCAATTCCGCTCGTCCAGACGGGGAGATTTCAATCACATTTATTCGATGCGACGTTTCTTATGGGATTTAATGAGCGACAACATTTTGACCCCAAACCGAGAGGATTCTGGGATGTTTGTGTTTTTTTTGTAATACCTCTGGAACGAAACGTCGCAGACCCATCAAGGTGGTACTCGTACTGCTCGCCTCATCGAGTGGAATCCAAAGATATGAGTGGTTAAGCTATGGGATATGAAATAGACGAGCGACCAATAAAACAACATGTTTTATGGGGTTGAATGCTTTTTGCTATTCACAAAATAAAACAATTGTAGTCATGCAAATATCTTATTTAACACAGCACAGCAAAATCAGTTGCACCATTCAATCCCGCTCGTCCAGACGGGGAGAATTCAATCACATTTATTCGATGCGATGTTTCTTATGGGATTTAATGAGCGACAACATTTTGACCCCAAACCGAGAGGATTCTGGGATGTTTGTGGTTTTTTTGTAATAACTCTGGAAGGAAACGTCACAGACCCATCAATGTGGTACTCGCACTGCTCGCCTCATCGAGCGGAATCCAAAGATATGAGTGGTTAAGCTATGGGATATGAAATGGACGATCGACCAATAAAACAACATGTATTATGGGGTTGAATGCTTTTTGCTATTCACAAAATGAAACAAAAGCAGTAATGCAAATATCTGATTTAACACAGCACAGCAAAATCAGTTACACCATTCAATTCCGCTCGTCCAGACGGGGAGAATTCAATCACATTTATTCGATGCGACGTTTCTTATGGAATTAAATGAGCGACAACATTTTGACCCCAAACCGAGAGGATTCTGGGATGTTTGTGTTTTTTTTGTAATAACTCTGGAAAGAAACGTCGCAGACCCATCAAGGTGGTACTCGTACTGCTCGCCTCATCGAGAGGAATTCAAATCTATGAGTGGTTAAGGTATGGGATATGAAATGGACGAGGGACCAATAAAACAACATGTATTATGGGGTTGAATGCTTTTTGCTATTCACAAAATAAAACAAAAGCAGTCATGCAAATATCTTATTTAACACAGCACAGCAAAATCAGTTGCACCATTCAATCCCACTCATCCAGACGGGGAGAATTCAATCACATTTATTCGATGCGATGTTTCTTATGGGATTTAATGAGCGACAACATTTTGACCCCAAACCGAGAGGATTCTGGGATGTTTGTGGTTTTTTTGTAATAACTCTGGAAGGAAACGTCACAGACCCATCAATGTGGTACTCGCACTGCTCGCCTCATCGAGCGGAATCCAAAGATATGAGTGGTTAAGCTATGGGATATGAAATGGACGATCGACCAATAAAACAACATGTATTATGGGGTTGAATGCTTTTTGCTATTCACAAAATGAAACAAAAGCAGTAATGCAAATATCTGATTTAACACAGCACAGCAAAATCAGTTACACCATTCAATTCCGCTCGTCCAGACGGGGAGAATTCAATCACATTTATTCGATGCGACGTTTCTTATGGAATTAAATGAGCGACAACATTTTGACCCCAAACCGAGAGGATTCTGGGATGTTTGTGTTTTTTTTGTAATAACTCTGGAACGAAACGTCGCAGACCCATCAAGGTGGTACTCGTACTGCTCGCCTCATCGAGAGGAATTCAAATCTATGAGTGGTTAAGGTATGGGATATGAAATGGACGAGGGACCAATAAAACAACATGTATTATGGGGTTGAATGCTTTTTGCTATTCACAAAATAAAACAAAAGCAGTCATGCAAATATCTTATTTAACACAGCACAGCAAAATCAGTTGCACCATTCAATCCCACTCATCCAGACGGGGAGAATTCAATCACATTTATTCGATGCGATGTTTCTTATGGGATTTAATGAGCGACAACATTTTGACCCCAAACCGAGAGGATTCTGGGATGTTTGTGGTTTTTTTGTAATAACTCTGGAAGGAAACGTCACAGACCCATCAATGTGGTACTCGCACTGCTCGCCTCATCGAGCGGAATCCAAAGATATGAGTGGTTAAGCTATGGGATATGAAATGGACGATCGACCAATAAAACAACATGTATTATGGGGTTGAATGCTTTTTGCTATTCACAAAATGAAACAAAAGCAGTAATGCAAATATCTGATTTAACACAGCACAGCAAAATCAGTTACACCATTCAATTCCGCTCGTCCAGACGGGGAGAATTCAATCACATTTATTCGATGCGACGTTTCTTATGGAATTAAATGAGCGACAACATTTTGACCCCAAACCGAGAGGATTCTGGGATGTTTGTGTTTTTTTTGTAATAACTCTGGAACGAAACGTCGCAGACCCATCAAGGTGGTACTCGTACTGCTCGCCTCATCGAGAGGAATTCAAATCTATGAGTGGTTAAGGTATGGGATATGAAATGGACGAGGGACCAATAAAACAACATGTATTATGGGGTTGAATGCTTTTTGCTATTCACAAAATAAAACAAAAGCAGTCATGCAAATATCTTATTTAACACAGCACAGCAAAATCAGTTGCACCATTCAATCCCACTCATCCAGACGGGGAGAATTCAATCACATTTATTCGATGCGATGTTTCTTATGGGATTTAATGAGCGACAACATTTTGACCCCAAACCGAGAGGATTCTGGGATGTTTGTGGTTTTTTTGTAATAACTCTGGAAGGAAACGTCACAGACCCATCAATGTGGTACTCGCACTGCTCGCCTCATCGAGCGGAATCCAAAGATATGAGTGGTTAAGCTATGGGTTATAAAATGGACGATCGACCAATAAAACAACATGTATTATGGGGTTGAATGCTTTTTGCTATTCACAAAATGAAACAAAAGCAGTAATGCAAATATCTGATTTAACACAGCACAGCAAAATCAGTTACACCATTCAATTCCGCTCGTCCAGACGGGGAGAATTCAATCACATTTATTCGATGCGACGTTTCTTATGGAATTAAATGAGCGACAACATTTTGACCCCAAACCGAGAGGATTCTGGGATGTTTGTGTTTTTTTTGTAATAACTCTGGAACGAAACGTCGCAGAACCCATCAAGGTGGTACTCGTCCTGCTCGCCTCATCGAGTGGAATCCAAAGATATGAGTGGTTAAGCTATGGGATATGAAATGCACGAGCTACCAATAAAACAACATGTTTTATGGGGTTGAATGCTTTTTGCTATTCACAAAAAGAAACAATTGTAGTCATGCAAATATCTTATTTAACACAGCACAGCAAAATCAGTTACACCATTCAATTCCGCTCGTCCAGACGGGGAGAATTCAATCACATTTATTCGATGCGACATTTCTTATGGGATTTAATGAGCGACAACATTTTGACCCTAAACCGAGAGGATTCTGGGATGTTTGTGGTTTTTTTGTAAAAACTCTGGAAGGAAACGTCACAGACCCATCAAGGTGGTACTCGTACTGCTCGCCTCATCGAGAGGAATCCAAAGATATTAGTATTTAAACTATGGGATATAAAATGGACGATCGACCAATAAAACAACATGTATTATGGGGTTGAATGCATTTTGCTATTCACAAAATAAAACAAAAGCAGTCATGCAAATATCTTATTTAACACAGCACATCAAAATCAGTTGCACCATTCAATTCCGCTCGTCCAGACGGGGAGATTTCAATCACATTTATTCGATGCGACGTTTCTTATGGGATTTAATGAGCGACAACATTTTGACCCCAAACCGAGAGGATTCTGGGATGTTTGTGTTTTTTTTGTAATAACTCTGGAACGAAACGTCGCAGACCCATCAAGGTGGTACTCGTACTGCTCGCCTCATCGAGTGGAATCCAAAGATATGCGTGGTTAAGCTATGGGATATGAAATGGACGAGCGACCAATAAAACAACATGTTTTATGGGGTTGAATGCTTTTTGCTATTCACAAAATAAAACAATTGTAGTCATGCAAATATCTTATTTAACACAGCACAGCAAAATCAGTTGCACCATTCAATCCCGCTCGTCCAGACGGGGAGAATTCAATCACATTTATTCGATGCGATGTTTCTTATGGGATTTAATGAGCGACAAGATTTTGACCCCAAACCGAGAGGATTCTGGAAGTTTGTGGTTTTTTGGTAATAACTCTGGAAGGAAACGTCGCAGACCCATCAAGGTGGTACTCGTCCTGCTCGCCTCATCGAGTGGAATCCAAAGATATGAGTGGTTAAGCTATGGGATATGAAATGCACGAGCTACCAATAAAACAACATGTTTTATGGGGTTGAATGCTTTTTGCTATTCACAAAATGAAACATTTGTAGTCATGCAAATATCTTATTTAACACAGCACAGCAAAATCAGTTACACCATTCAATTCCGCTCGTCCAGACGGGGAGAATTCAATCACATTTATTCGATGCGACATTTCTTATGGGATTTAATGAGCGACAACATTTTGACCCCAAATCGAGAGGATTCTGGGATGTTTGTGGTTTTTTTGTAATAACTCTGGAAGGAAACGTCGCAGACCCATCAAGGTGGTACGCGTACTGCTCACCTCATCGAGAGGAATCCAAAGGTATGAGTGGTTAAGCTATGGGATATGAAATGGACGAGCGACCAATAAAACAACATGTATTATGGGGTTGAATGCTTTTTGCTATTCACAAATTAAAACAAAAGCAGTCATGCAAATATCTTATTTAACACAGCACGGCAAAATCAGTTGCACCATTCAATCCCGCTCGTCCAAACGGGGAGAATTCAATCACATTTATTCGATGCGACGTTTCTTATGGAATTTAATGAGCGACAACATTTTGACCCCAAACCGAGAGGATTCTGGGATGTTTGTGGTTTTTTTGTAATAACTCTGGAAGGAAACGTCGCAGACCCATCAAGGTGGTACTCGTACTGTTCGCCTCATCGAGAGGAATCCAAAGATATGAGTATTTAAACTATGGGATATAAAATGGACGATCGGACAATAAAACAACATGTATTATGGGGTTTAATGCTTTTTGCTATTCACAAAATAAAACAAAAGCAGTCATTCAAATATCTGATTTAACACAGCACAGCAAAATCAGTTGCACCATTCAATCCCGCTCGTCCAGACGGGGAGAATTCAATCACATTTATTCGATGCGACGTTTCTTACGGAATTTAATGAGCGACAACATTTTGACCCCAAACCGAGAGGATTCTGGGATGTTTGTGGTTTTTTTGTAAAAACTCTAGAAGGAAACGTCACAGACCCATCAAGGTGGTACTCGTACTGCTCGCCTCATCGAGAGGAATCCAAAGATATTAGTATTTAAACTATGGGATATAAAATGGACGATCGACCAATAAAACAACATGTATTATGCGGTTGAATGCATTTTGCTATGCACAAAATAAAACAAAAGCAGTCATGCAAATATCTTATTTAACACAGCACATCAAAATCAGTTGCACCATTCAATTCCGCTCGTCCCGACGGGGAGATTTCAATCACATTTATTCGATGCGACGTTTCTTATGGGATTTAATGAGCGACAACTTTTTGACCCCAAACCGAGAGGATTCTTGGATGTTTGTGTTTTTTTTGTAATACCTCTGGAACGAAACGTCGCAGACCCATCAAGGTGGTACTCGTACTGCTCGCCTCATCGAGTGGAATCCAAAGATATGAGTGGTTAAGCTATGGGATATGAAATGGACGAGCGACCAATAAAACAACATGTTTTATGGGGTTGAATGCTTTTTGCTATTCACAAAATAAAACAATTGTAGTCATGCAAATATCTTATTTAACACAGCACAGCAAAATCAGTTGCACCATTCAATCCCGCTCGTCCAGATGGGGAGAATTCAATCACATTTATTCGATGCGATGTTTCTTATGGGATTTGATGAGCGACAACATTTTGACCCCAAACCGAGAGGATTCTGGGATGTTTGTGGTTTTTTTGTAATAACTCTGGAAGAAAACGTCACAGACCCATCAATGTGGTACTCGCACTGCTCGCCTCATCGAGCGGAATCCAAAGATATGAGTGGTTAAGCTATGGGTTATAAAATGGACGATCGACCAATAAAACAACATGTATTATGGGGTTGAATGCTTTTTGCTATTCACAAAATGAAACAAAAGCAGTAATGCAAATATCTGATTTAACATAGCACAGCAAAATCAGTTACACCATTCAATTCCGCTCTTCCAGACGGGGAGAATTCAATCACATTTATTCGATGCGACGTTTCTTATGGAATTAAATGAGCGACAACATTTTGACCCCAAACCGAGAGGATTCTGGGATGTTTGTGTTTTTTTTGTAATAACTCTGGAACGAAACGTCGCAGCCCCATCAAGGTGGTACTCGTACTGCTCGCCTCATTGAGAGGAATTCAAATCTATGAGTGGTTAAGGTATGGGATATGAAATGGACGAGGGACCAATAAAACAACATGTATTATGGGGTTGAATGCTTTTTGCTATTCACAAAATAAAACAAAAGCAGTCATGCAAATATCTTATTTAACACAGCACAGCAAAATCAGTTGCACCATTCAATCCCGCTCATCCAGACGGGGAGAATTCAATCACATTTATTCGATGCGATGTTTCTTATGGGATTTAATGAGCGACAACATTTTGACCCCAAACCGAGAGGATTCTGGGATGTTTGTGTTTTTTTTGTAATAACTCTGGAAGGAAACGTCGCAGACCCATCAAGGTGGTACTCGTACTGCTCGCCTCATCGAGAGGAATTCAAAGGTATGAGTGGTTAAGCTATGGGATATGAAATGGACGAGCGACCAATAAAACAACATGTATTATGGGGTTGAATGCTTTTTGCTATTCACAAAATAAAACAAAAGCAGTCATGCAAATATCTTATTTAACACAGCACAGCAAAATCAGTTGCACCATTCAATCCCGCTCATCCAGACGGGGAGAATTCACTCACATTTATTCGATGCGATGTTTCTTATGGGATTTAATGAGCGACAACATTTTGACCCCAAACCGAGAGGATTCTGGGATGTTTGTGGTTTTTTGGTAATAACTCTGGAAGGAAACGTCGCAGACCCATCAAGGTGGTAATCGTCTGCTCGCCTCATCGAGAGGAATCCAAAGGTATGAGTGGTTAAGCTATGGGATATGAAATGGACGAGCGACCAATAAAACAACATGTATTATGGGGTTGAATGCTTTTTGCTATTCACAAAATAAAACAAAAGCAGTCATGCAAATATCTTATTTAACACAGCACAGCAAATTCAGTTGCACCATTCAATCCCGCTCGTCCAGACGAAAATAATTCACTCACATTTATTCGATGCGATGTTTCTTATGGGATTTAATGAGCGACAACATTTTGACCCCAAACCGAGAGGATTCTGGGATGTTTGTGGTTTTTTTTGTAATAACTCTGGAAGGAAACGTCACAGACCCATCAATGTGGTACTCGCACTGCTCGCCTCATCGAGCGGAATCCAAAGATATGAGTGGTTAAGCTATGGGATATGAAATGGACGAGCGACCAATAAAACAACATGTTTTATGGGGTTGAATGCTTTTTGCTATTCACAAAATAAAACAATTGTAGTCATGCAAATATCTTATTTAACACAGCACAGCAAAATCAGTTGCACCATTCAATCCCGCTTGTCCAGACGGGGAGAATTCAATCACATTTATTCGATGCGATGTTTCTTATGGGATTTAATGAGCGACAACATTTTGACCCCAAACCGAGAGGATTCTGGGATGTTTGTGGTTTTTTTGTAATAACTCTGGAAGGAAACGTCACATACCCATCAATGTGGTACTCGCACTGCTCGCCTCATCGAGCGGAATCCAAAGATATGAGTGGTTAAGCTATGGGATATGAAAAGGACGAGCGACCAATAAAACAACATGTTTTATGGGGTTGAATGCTTTTTGCTATTCACAAAATAAAACAATTGTAGTCATGCAAATATCTTATTTAACACAGCACAGCAAAATCAGTTGCACCATTCAATCCCGCTCGTCCAGACGGGGAGAATTCAATCACATTTATTCGATGCGACGTTTCTTATGGAATTTAATGAGCGACAACATTTTGACCCCAAACCGAGAGGATTCTGGGATGTTTGTGTTTTTTTTGTAATAACTCTGGAAGGAAACGTCGCAGTCCCATCAAGGTGGTACTCGTACTGCTCGCCTCATCGAGAGGAATCCAAAGATATGAGTGGTTAAGCTATGGGATATGAAATGGACGAGCGACCAATAAAACAACATGTTTTATGGGGTTGAATGCTTTTTGCTATTCACAAAATAAAACAATTGTAGTCATGCAAATATCTTATTTAACACAGCACAGCAAAATCAGTTGCACCATTCAATCCCGCTCGTCCAGACGGGGAGAATTCAATCACATTTATTCGATGCGACGTTTCTTATGGAATTTAATGAGCGACAACATTTTGACCCCAAACCGAGAGGATTCTGGGATGTTTGTGTTTTTTTTGTAATAACTCTGGAAGGAAACGTCGCAGACCCATCAAGGTGGTACTCGTACTGCTCGCCTCATCGAGAGGAATCCAAAGATATGAGTATTTAAACTATGGGATATAAAATGGACGATCGGACAATAAAACAACATGTATTATGGGGTTGAATGCTTTTTGCTATTCACAAAATAAAACAAAAGCAGTCATTCAAATATCTGATTTAACACAGCACAGCAAAATCAGTTGCACCATTCAATCCCGCTCGTCCAGACGGGGAGAATTCAATCACGTTTATTCGATGCGACGTTTCTTATGGAATTTAATGAGCGACAACATTTTGACCCCAAACCGAGAGGATTCTGGGATGTTTGTGGTTTTTTTGTAATAACTCTGGAAGGAAACGTCGCAGACCCATCAAGGTGGTACTCGTACTGCTCGCCTCATCGAGAGGAATCCAAAGATATGAGTATTTAAACTATGGGATATAAAATGGACGATCGTACAATAAAACAACATGTATTATGGGGTTTAATGCTTTTTGCTATTCACAAAATAAAACAAAAGCAGTCATTCAAATATCTGATTTAACACAGCACAGCAAAATCAGTTGCACCATTCAATCCCGCTCGTCCAGACGGGGAGAATTCAATCACATTTATTCGATGCGACGTTTCTTACGGAATTTAATGAGCGACAACATTTTGACCCCAAACCGAGAGGATTCTGGGATGTTTGTGGTTTTTTTTGTAAAAACTCTGGAAGGAAACGTCACAGACCCATCAAGGTGGTACTCGTACTGCTCGCCTCATCGAGAGGAATCCAAAGATATTAGTATTTAAACTATGGGATATAAAATGGACGATCGACCAATAAAACAACATGTATTATGCGGTTGAATGCATTTTGCTATTCACAAAATAAAACAAAAGCAGTCATGCAAATATCTTATTTAACACAGCACATCAAAATCAGTTGCACCATTCAATTCCGCTCGTCCAGACGGGGAGATTTCAATCACATTTATTCGATGCGACGTTTCTTATGGGATTTAATGAGCGACAACATTTTGACCCCAAACCGAGAGGATTCTGGGATGTTTGTGTTTTTTTTGTAATACCTCTGGAACGAAACGTCGCAGACCCATCAAGGTGGTACTCGTACTGCTCGCCTCATCGAGTGGAATCCAAAGATATGAGTGGTTAAGCTATGGGATATGAAATGGACGAGCGACCAATTAAACAACATGTTTTATGGGGTTGAATGCTTTTTGCTATTCACAAAATAAAACAATTGTAGTCATGCAAATATCTTATTTAACACAGCACAGCAAAATCAGTTGCACCATTCAATCCCGCTCGTCCAGACGGGGAGAATTCAATCACATTTATTCGATGCGATGTTTCTTATGGGATTTAATGAGCGACAACATTTTGACCCCAAACCGAGAGGATTCTGGGATGTTTGTGGTTTTTTTGTAATAACTCTGGAAGAAAACGTCACAGACCCATCAATGTGGTACTCGCACTGCTCGCCTCATCGAGCGGAATCCAAAGATATGAGTGGTTAAGCTATGGGTTATAAAATGGACGATCGACCAATAAAACAACATGTATTATGGGGTTGAATGCTTTTTGCTATTCACAAAATGAAACAAAAGCAGTAATGCAAATATCTGATTTAACACAGCACAGCAAAATCAGTTACACCATTCAATTCCGCTCTTCCAGACGGGGAGAATTCAATCACATTTATTCGATGCGACGTTTCTTATGGAATTAAATGAGCGACAACATTTTGACCCCAAACCGAGAGGATTCTGGGATGTTTGTGTTTTTTTTGTAATAACTCTGGAACGAAACGTCGCAGACCCATCAAGGTGGTACTCGTACTGCTCGCCTCATCGAGAGGAATTCAAATCTATGAGTGGTTAAGGTATGGGATATGAAATGGACGAGGGACCAATAAAACAACATGTATTATGGGGTTGAATGCTTTTTCCTATTCACAAAATAAAACAAAAGCACTCATTCAAATATCTGATTTAACACAGCACAGCAAAATCAGTTGCACCATTCAATCCCGCTCGTCCAGACGGGGAGAATTCAATCACATTTATTCGATGCGACGTTTCTTATGGAATTTAATGAGCGACAACATTTTGACCCCAAACCGAGAGGATTCTGGGATGTTTGTGGTTTTTTTGTAATAACTCTGGAAGGAAACGTCGCAGACCCATCAAGGTGGTACTCGTACTGCTCGCCTCATCGAGTGGAATCCAAAGATATGAGTGGTTAAGCTATGGGATATGAAATGGACGAGCGACCAATAAAACAACATGTTTTATGGGGTTGAATGCTTTTTGCTATTCACAAAATAAAACAATTGTAGTCATGCAAATATCTTATTTAACACAGCACAGCAAAATCAGTTGCACCATTCAATCCCGCTCGTCCAGACGGGGAGAATTCAATCACATTTATTCGATGCGATGTTTCTTATGGGATTTAATGAGCGACAACATTTTGACCCCAAACCGAGAGGATTCTGGGATGTTTGTGGTTTTTTTGTAATAACTCTGGAAGGAAACGTCACAGACCCATCAATGTGGTACTCGCACTGCTCGCCTCATCGAGCGGAATCCAAAAATATGAGTGGTTAAGCTATGGGTTATAAAATGGACGATCGACCAATAAAACAACATGTATTATGGGGTTGAATGCTTTTTGCTATTCACAAAATGAAACAAAAGCAGTAATGCAAATATCTGATTTAACACAGCACAGCAAAATCAGTTACACCATTCAATTCCGCTCGTCCAGGCGGGGAGAATTCAATCGCATTTATTCGATGCGACGTTTCTTATGGAATTAAATGAGCGACAACATTTTGACCCCAAACCGAGAGGATTCTGGGATGTTTGTGTTTTTTTTGTAATAACTCTGGAACGAAACGTCGCAGACCCATCAAGGTGGTACTCGTACTGCTCGCCTCATCGAGAGGAATTCAAATCTATGAGTGGTTAAGGTATGGGATATGAAATGGACGAGGGACCAATAAAACAACATGTATTATGGGGTTGAATGCTTTTTGCTATTCACAAAATAAAACAAAAGCAGTCATGCAAATATCTTATTTAACACAGCACAGCAAAATCAGTTGCACCATTCAATCCCACTCATCCAGACGGGGAGAATTCAATCACATTTATTCGATGCGATGTTTCTTATGGGATTTAATGAGCGACAACATTTTGACCCCAAACCGAGAGGATTCTGGGATGTTTGTGGTTTTTTTGTAATAACTCTGGAAGGAAACGTCACAGACCCATCAATGTGGTACTCGCACTGCTCGCCTCATCGAGCGGAATCCAAAGATATGAGTGGTTAAGCTATGGGTTATAAAATGGACGATCGACCAATAAAACAACATGTATTATGGGGTTGAATGCTTTTTGCTATTCACAAAATGAAACAAAAGCAGTAATGCAAATATCTGATTTAACACAGCACAGCAAAATCAGTTACACCATTCAATTCCGCTCGTCCAGACGGGGAGAATTCAATCACATTTATTCGATGCGACGTTTCTTATGGAATTAAATGAGCGACAACATTTTGACCCCAAACCGAGAGGATTCTGGGATGTTTGTGTTTTTTTTGTAATAACTCTGGAACAAAACGTCGCAGAACCCATCAAGGTGGTACTCGTCCTGCTCGCCTCATCGAGTGGAATCCAAAGATATGAGTGGTTAAGCTATGGGATATGAAATGCACGAGCTACCAATAAAACAACATGTTTTATGGGGTTGAATGCTTTTTGCTATTCACAAAATGAAACAATTGTAGTCATGCAAATATCTTATTTAACACAGCACAGCAAAATCAGTTACACCATTCAATTCCGCTCGTCCAGACGGGGAGAATTCAATCACATTTATTCGATGCGACATTTCTTATGGGATTTAATGAGCGACAACATTTTGACCCTAAACCGAGAGGATTCTGGGATGTTTGTGGTTTTTTTGTAAAAACTCTGGAAGGAAACGTCACAGACCCATCAAGGTGGTACTCGTACTGCTCGCCTCATCGAGAGGAATCCAAAGATATTAATATTTAAACTATGGGATATAAAATGGACGATCGACCAATAAAACAACATGTATTATGGGGTTGAATGCATTTTGCTATTCACAAAATAAAACAAAAGCAGTCATGCAAATATCTTATTTAACACAGCACATCAAAATCAGTTGCACCATTCAATTCCGCTCGTCCAGACGGGGAGATTTCAATCACATTTATTCGATGCGACGTTTCTTATGGGATTTAATGAGCTACAACATTTTGACCCCAAACCGAGAGGATTCTGGGATGTTTGTGTTTTTTTTGTAATAACTCTGGAACGAAACGTCGCAGACCCATCAAGGTGGTACTCGTACTGCTCGCCTCATCGAGTGGAATCCAAAGATATGCGTGGTTAAGCTATGGGATATGAAATGGACGAGCGACCAATAAAACAACATGTTTTATGGGGTTGAATGCTTTTTGTTATTCACAAAATAAAACAATTGTAGTCATGCAAATATCTTATTTAACACAGCACAGCAAAATCAGTTGCACCATTCAATCCCGCTCGTCCAGACGGGGAGAATTCAATCACATTTATTCGATGCGATGTTTCTTATGGGATTTAATGAGCGACAAGATTTTGACCCCAAACCGAGAGGATTCTGGAAGTTTGTGGTTTTTTGGTAATAACTCTGGAAGGAAACGTCGAAGACCCATCAAGGTGGTACTCATCCTGCTCGCCTCATCGAGTGGAATCCAAAGATATGAGTGGTTAAGCTATGGGATATGAAATGCACGAGCTACCAATAAAACAACATGTTTTATGGGGTTGAATGCTTTTTGCTATTCACAAAATGAAACATTTGTAGTCATGCAAATATCTTATTTAACACAGCACAGCAAAATCAGTTACACCATTCAATTCCGCTCGTCCAGACGGGGAGAATTCAATCACATTTATTCGATGCGACATTTCTTATGGGATTTAATGAGCGACAACATTTTGACCCCAAATCGAGAGGATTCTGGGATGTTTGTGGTTTTTTTGTAATAACTCTGGAAGGAAACGTCACATACCCATCAATGTGGTACTCGCACTGCTCGCCTCATCGAGCGGAATCCAAAGATATGAGTGGTTAAGCTATGGGATATGAAATGGACGAGCGACCAATAAAACAACATGTTTTATGGGGTTGAATGCTTTTTGCTATTCACAAAATAAAACAATTGTAGTCATGCAAATATCTTATTTAACACAGCACAGCAAAATCAGTTGCACCATTCAATCCCGCTCGTCCAAACGGGGAGAATTCAATCACATTTATTCGATGCGACGTTTCTTATGGAATTTAATGAGCGACAACATTTTGACCCCAAACCGAGAGGATTCTGGGATGTTTGTGGTTTTTTTGTAATAACTCTGGAAGGAAACGTCGCAGACCCATCAAGGTGGTACTCGTACTGTTCGCCTCATCGAGTGGAATCCAAAGATATGCGTGGTTAAGCTATGGGATATGAAATGGACGAGCGACCAATAAAACAACATGTTTTATGGGGTTGAATGCTTTTTGTTATTCACAAAATAAAACAATTGTAGTCATGCAAATATCTTATTTAACACAGCACAGCAAAATCAGTTGCACCATTCAATCCCGCTCGTCCAGACGGGGAGAATTCAATCACATTTATTCGATGCGACATTTCTTATGGGATTTAATGAGCGACAACATTTTGACCCCAAATCGAGAGGATTCTGGGATGTTTGTGGTTTTTTTGTAATAACTCTGGAAGGAAACGTCACATACCCATCAATGTGGTACTCGCACTGCTCGCCTCATCGAGCGGAATCCAAAGATATGAGTGGTTAAGCTATGGGATATGAAATGGACGAGCGACCAATAAAACAACATGTTTTATGGGGTTGAATGCTTTTTGCTATTCACAAAATAAAACAATTGTAGTCATGCAAATATCTTATTTAACACAGCACAGCAAAATCAGTTGCACCATTCAATCCCGCTCGTCCAAACGGGGAGAATTCAATCACATTTATTCGATGCGACGTTTCTTATGGAATTTAATGAGCGACAACATTTTGACCCCAAACCGAGAGGATTCTGGGATGTTTGTGGTTTTTTTGTAATAACTCTGGAAGGAAACGTCGCAGACCCATCAAGGTGGTACTCGTACTGTTCGCCTCATCGAGAGGAATCCAAAGATATGAGTATTTAAACTATGGGATATAAAATGGACGATCGGACAATAAAACAACATGTATTATGGGGTTTAATGCTTTTTGCTATTCACAAAATAAAACAAAAGCAGTCATTCAAATATCTGATTTAACACAGCACAGCAAAATCAGTTGCACCATTCAATCCCGCTCGTCCAGACGGGGAGAATTCAATCACATTTATTCGATGCGACGTTTCTTACGGAATTTAATGAGCGACAACATTTTGACCCCAAACCGAGAGGATTCTGGGATGTTTGTGGTTTTTTTGTAAAAACTCTAGAAGGAAACGTCACAGACCCATCAAGGTGGTACTCGTACTGCTCGCCTCATCGAGAGGAATCCAAAGATATTAGTATTTAAACTATGGGATATAAAATGGACGATCGACCAATAAAACAACATGTATTATGCGGTTGAATGCATTTTGCTATTCACAAAATAAAACAAAAGCAGTCATGCAAATATCTTATTTAACACAGCACATCAAAATCAGTTGCACCATTAAATTCCGCTCGTCCAGACGGGGAGATTTCAATCACATTTATTCGATGCGACGTTTCTTATGGGATTTAATGAGCGACAACATTTTGACCCCAAACCGAGAGGATTCTGGGATGTTTGTGTTTTTTTTGTAATACCTCTGGAACGAAACGTCGCAGACCCATCAAGGTGGTACTCGTACTGCTCGCCTCATCGAGAGGAATCCAAAGATATGAGTATTTAAACTATGGGATATAAAATGGACGATCGGACAATAAAACAACATGTATTATGGGGTTTAATGCTTTTTGCTATTCACAAAATAAAACAAAAGCAGTCATTCAAATATCTGATTTAACACAGCACAGCAAAATCAGTTGCACCATTCAATCCCGCTCGTCCAGACGGGGAGAATTCAATCACATTTATTCGATGCGACGTTTCTTACGGAATTTAATGAGCGACAACATTTTGACCCCAAACCGAGAGGATTCTGGGATGTTTGTGGTTTTTTTGTAAAAACTCTAGAAGGAAACGTCACAGACCCATCAAGGTGGTACTCGTACTGCTCGCCTCATCGAGAGGAATCCAAAGATATTAGTATTTAAACTATGGGATATAAAATGGACGATCGACCAATAAAACAACATGTATTATGCGGTTGAATGCATTTTGCTATTCACAAAATAAAACAAAAGCAGTCATGCAAATATCTTATTTAACACAGCACATCAAAATCAGTTGCACCATTAAATTCCGCTCGTCCAGACGGGGAGATTTCAATCACATTTATTCGATGCGACGTTTCTTATGGGATTTAATGAGCGACAACATTTTGACCCCAAACCGAGAGGATTCTGGGATGTTTGTGTTTTTTTTGTAATACCTCTGGAACGAAACGTCGCAGACCCATCAAGGTGGTACTCGTACTGCTCGCCTCATCGAGTGGAATCCAAAGATATGAGTGGTTAAGCTATGGGATATGAAATGGACGAGCGACCAATAAAACAACATGTTTTATGGGGTTGAATGCTTTTTGCTATTCACAAAATAAAACAATTGTAGTCATGCAAATATCTTATTTAACACAGCACAGCAAAATCAGTTGCACCATTCAATCCCGCTCGTCCAGACGGGGAGAATTCAATCACATTTATTCGATGCGATGTTTCTTATGGGATTTAATGAGCGACAACATTTTGACCCCAAACCGAGAGGATTCTGGGATGTTTGTGGTTTTTTTGTAATAACTCTGGAAGAAAACGTCACAGACCCATCAATGTGGTACTCGCACTGCTCGCCTCATCGAGCGTAATCCAAAGATATGAGTGGTTAAGCTATGGGTTATAAAATGGACGATCGACCAATAAAACAACATGTATTATGGGGTTGAATGCTTTTTGCTATTCACAAAATGAAACAAAAGCAGTAATGCAAATATCTGATTTAACACAGCACAGCAAAATCAGTTACACCATTCAATTCCGCTCTTCCAGACGGGGAGAATTCAATCACATTTATTCGATGCGACGTTTCTTATGGAATTAAATGAGCGACAACATTTTGACCCCAAACCGAGAGGATTCTGGGATGTTTGTGTTTTTTTTGTAATAACTCTGGAATGAAACGTCGCAGCCCCATCAAGGTGGTACTCGTACTGCTCGCCTCATCGAGAGGAATTCAAATCTATGAGTGGTTAAGGTATGGGATATGAAATGGACGAGGGACCAATAAAACAACATGTATTATGGGGTTGAATGCTTTTTGCTATTCACAAAATAAAACAAAAGCAGTCATGCAAATATCTTATTTAACACAGCACAGCAAAATCAGTTGCACCATTCAATCCCGCTCATCCAGACGGGGAGAATTCAATCACATTTATTCGATGCGATGTTTCTTATGGGATTTAATGAGCGACAACATTTTGACCCCAAACCGAGAGGATTCTGGGATGTTTGTGGTTTTTTTGTAATAACTCTGGAAGGAAACGTCACAGACCCATCAATGTGGTACTCCCACTGCTCGCCTCATCGAGCGGAATCCAAAGATATGAGTGGGTAAGCTATGGGTTATAAAATGGACGATCGACCAATAAAACAACATGTATTATGGGGTTGAATGCTTTTTGCTATTCACAAAATAAAACAAAAGCAGTCATTCAAATATCTGATTTAACACAGCACAGCAAAATCAGTTGCACCATTCAATCCCGCTCGTCCAGACGGGGAGAATTCAATCACATTTATTCGATGCGACGTTTCTTACGGAATTTAATGAGCGACAACATTTTGACCCCAAACCGAGAGGATTCTGGGATGTTTGTGGTTTTTTTGTAAAAACTCTGGAAGGAAACGTCACAGACCCATCAAGGTGGTACTCGTACTGCTCGCCTCATCGAGAGGAATCCAAAGATATTAGTATTTAAACTATGGGATATAAAATGGACGATCGACCAATAAAACAACATGTATTATGGGGTTTAATGCTTTTTGCTATTCACAAAATAAAACAAAAGCAGTCATTCAAATATCTGATTTAACACAGCACAGCAAAATCAGTTGCACCATTCAATCCCGCTCGTCCAGACGGGGAGAATTCAATCACATTTATTCGATGCGACGTTTCTTACGGAATTTAATGAGCGACAACATTTTGACCCCAAACCGAGAGGATTCTGGGATGTTTGTGGTTTTTTTGTAAAAACTCTGGAAGGAAACGTCACAGACCCATCAAGGTGGTACTCGTACTGCTCGCCTCATCGAGAGGAATCCAAAGATATTAGTATTTAAACTATGGGATATAAAATGGACGATCGACCAATAAAACAACATGTATTATGCGGTTGAATGCATTTTGCTATTCACAAAATAAAACAAAAGCACTCATGCAAATATCTTATTTAACACAGCACATCAAAATCAGTTGCACCATTCAATTCCGCTCGTCCAGACGGGGAGATTTCAATCACATTTATTCGATGCGACGTTTCTTATGGGATTTAATGAGCGACAACATTTTGACCCCAAACCGAGAGGATTCTGGGATGTTTGTGTTTTTTTTGTAATACCTCTGGAACGAAACGTCGCAGACCCATCAAGGTGGTACTCGTACTGCTCGCCTCATCGAGTGGAATCCAAAGATATGAGTGGTTAAGCTATGGGATATGAAATGGACGAGCGACCAATAAAACAACATGTTTTATGGGGTTGAATGCTTTTTGCTATTCACAAAATAAAACAATTGTAGTCATGCAAATATCTTATTTAACACAGCACAGCAAAATCAGTTGCACCATTCAATCCCGCTCGTCCAGACGGGGAGAATTCAATCACATTTATTCGATGCGATGTTTCTTATGGGATTTAATGAGCGACAACATTTTGACCCCAAACCGAGAGGATTCTGGATGTTTGTGGTTTTTTTGTAATAACTCTGGAAGGAAACGTCACAGACCCATCAATGTGGTACTCGCACTGCTCGCCTCATCGAGCGGAATCCAAAGATATGAGTGGTTAAGCTATGGGTTATAAAATGGACGATCGACCAATAAAACAACATGTATTATGGGGTTGAATGCTTTTTGCTATTCACAAAATAAAACAATTGTAGTCATGCAAATATCTTATTTAACACAGCACAGCAAAATCAGTTGCACCATTCAATCCCGCTCGTCCAGACGGGGAGAATTCAATCACATTTATTCGATGCGACGTTTCTTATGGAATTAAATGAGCGACAACATTTTGACCCCAAACCGAGAGGATTCTGGGATGTTTGTGTTTTTTTTGTAATAACTCTGGAACGAAACGTCGCAGCCCCATCAAGGTGGTACTCGTACTGCTCGCCTCATCGAGAGGAATTCAAATGTATGAGTGGTTAAGGTATGGGATATGAAATGGACGAGGGACCAATAAAACAACATGTATTATGGGGTTGAATGCTTTTTGCTATTCACAAAATAAAACAAAAGCAGTCATTCAAATATCTGATTTAACACAGCACAGCAAAATCAGTTGCACCATTCAATCCCGCTCGTCCAGACGGGGAGAATTCAATCACATTTATTCGATGCGACGTTTCTTATGGAATTTAATGAGCGACAACATTTTGACCCCAAACCGAGAGGATTCTGGGATGTTTGTGGTTTTTTTGTAATAACTCTGGAAGGAAACGTCGCAGACCCATCAAGGTGGTACTCGTACTGCTCGCCTCATCGAGAGGAATCCAAAGATATGAGTATTTAAACTATGGGATATAAAATGGACGATCGGACAATAAAACAACATGTATTATGGGGTTTAATGCTTTTTGCTATTCACAAAATAAAACAAAAGCAGTCATTCAAATATCTGATTTAACACAGCACAGCAAAATCAGTTGCACCATTCAATCCCGCTCGTCCAGACGGGGAGAATTCAATCACATTTATTCGATGCGACGTTTCTTACGGAATTTAATGAGCGACAACATTTTGACCCCAAACCGAGAGGATTCTGGGATGTTTGTGGTTTTTTTGTAAAAACTCTGGAAGGAAACGTCACAGACCCATCAAGGTGGTACTCGTACTGCTCACCTCATCGAGAGGAATCCAAAGATATTAGTATTTAAACTATGGGATATAAAATGGACGATCGACCAATAAAACAACATGTATTATGGGGTTTAATGCTTTTTGCTATTCACAAAATAAAACAAAAGCAGTCATTCAAATATCTGATTTAACACAGCACAGCAAAATCAGTTGCACCATTCAATCCCGCTCGTCCAGACGGGGAGAATTCAATCACATTTATTCGATGCGACGTTTCTTACGGAATTTAATGAGCGACAACATTTTGACCCCAAACCGAGAGGATTCTGGGATGTTTGTGGTTTTTTTTGTAAAAACTCTGGAAGGAAACGTCACAGACCCATCAAGGTGGTACTCGTACTGCTCGCCTCATCGAGAGGAATCCAAAGATATTAGTATTTAAACTATGGGATATAAAATGGACGATCGACCAATAAAACAACATGTATTATGCGGTTGAATGCATTTTGCTATTCACAAAATAAAACAAAAGCAGTCATGCAAATATCTTATTTAACACAGCACATCAAAATCAGTTGCACCATTCAATTCCGCTCGTCCAGACGGGGAGATTTCAATCACATTTATTCGATGCGACGTTTCTTATGGGATTTAATGAGCGACAACATTTTGACCCCAAACCGAGAGGATTCTGGGATGTTTGTGTTTTTTTTGTAATACCTCTGGAACGAAACGTCGCAGACCCATCAAGGTGGTACTCGTACTGCTCGCCTCATCGAGTGGAATCCAAAGATATGAGTGGTTAAGCTATGGGATATGAAATGGACGAGCGACCAATAAAACAACATGTTTTATGGGGTTGAATGCTTTTTGCTATTCACAAAATAAAACAATTGTAGTCATGCAAATATCTTATTTAACACAGCACAGCAAAATCAGTTGCACCATTCAATCCCGCTCGTCCAGACGGGGAGAATTCAATCACATTTATTCGATGCGATGTTTCTTATGGGATTTAATGAGCGACAACATTTTGACCCCAAACCGAGAGGATTCTGGGATGTTTGTGGTTTTTTTGTAATAACTCTGGAAGGAAACGTCACAGACCCATCAATGTGGTACTCGCACTGCTCGCCTCATCGAGCGGAATCCAAAGATATGAGTGGTTAAGCTATGGGATATGAAATGGACGATCGACCAATAAAACAACATGTATTATGGGGTTGAATGCTTTTTGCTATTCACAAAATGAAACAAAAGCAGTAATGCAAATATCTGATTTAACACAGCACAGCAAAATCAGTTACACCATTCAATTCCGCTCGTCCAGACGGGGAGAATTCAATCACATTTATTCGATGCGACGTTTCTTATGGAATTAAATGAGCGACAACATTTTGACCCCAAACCGAGAGGATTCTGGGATGTTTGTGTTTTTTTTGTAATAACTCTGGAACGAAACGTCGCAGACCCATCAAGGTGGTACTCGTACTGCTCGCCTCATCGAGAGGAATTCAAATCTATGAGTGGTTAAGGTATGGGATATGAAATGGACGAGGGACCAATAAAACAACATGTATTATGGGGTTCAATGCTTTTTGCTATTCACAAAATAAAACAAAAGCAGTCATGCAAATATCTTATTTAACACAGCACAGCAAAATCAGTTGCACCATTCAATCCCGCTCATCCAGACGGGGAGAATTCAATCACATTTATTCGATGCGATGTTTCTTATGGGATTTAATGAGCGACAACATTTTGACCCCAAACCGAGAGGATTCTGGGATGTTTGTGGTTTTTTTGTAATAACTCTGGAAGGAAACGTCACAGACCCATCAATGTGGTACTCGCATTGCTCGCCTCATCGAGCGGAATCCAAAGATATGAGTGGTTAAGCTATGGGTTATAAAATGGACGATCGACCAATAAAACAACATGTATTATGGGGTTGAATGCTTTTTGCTATTCACAAAATAAAACAAAAGCAGTCATTCAAATATCTGATTTAACACAGCACAGCAAAATCAGTTGCACCATTCAATCCCGCTCGTCCAGACGGGGAGAATTCAATCACATTTATTCGATGCGACGTTTCTTATGGAATTTAATGAGCGACAACATTTTGACCCCAAACCGAGAGGATTCTGGGATGTTTGTGGTTTTTTTGTAATAACTCTGGAAGGAAACGTCGCAGACCCATCAAGGTGGTACTCGTACTGCTCGCCTCATCGAGAGGAATCCAAAGATATGAGTATTTAAACTATGGGATATAAAATGGACGATCGGACAATAAAACAACATGTATTATGGGGTTTAATGCTTTTTGCTATTCACAAAATAAAACAAAAGCAGTCATTCAAATATCTGATTTAACACAGCACAGCAAAATCAGTTGCACCATTCAATCCCGCTCGTCCAGACGGGGAGAATTCAATCACATTTATTCGATGCGACGTTTCTTACGGAATTTAATGAGCGACAACATTTTGACCCCAAACCGAGAGGATTCTGGGATGTTTGTGGTTTTTTTGTAAAAACTCTGGAAGGAAACGTCACAGACCCATCAAGGTGGTACTCGTACTGCTCGCCTCATCGAGAGGAATCCAAAGATATTAGTATTTAAACTATGGGATATAAAATGGACGATCGACCAATAAAACAACATGTATTATGGGGTTTAATGCTTTTTGCTATTCACAAAATAAAACAAAAGCAGTCATTCAAATATCTGATTTAACACAGCACAGCAAAATCAGTTGCACCATTCAATCCCGCTCGTCCAGACGGGGAGAATTCAATCACATTTATTCGATGCGACGTTTCTTACGGAATTTAATGAGCGACAACATTTTGACCCCAAACCGAGAGGATTCTGGGATGTTTGTGGTTTTTTTGTAAAAACTCTGGAAGGAAACGTCACAGACCCATCAAGGTGGTACTCGTACTGCTCGCCTCATCGAGAGGAATCCAAAGATATTAGTATTTAAACTATGGGATATAAAATGGACGATCGACCAATAAAACAACATGTATTATGCGGTTGAATGCATTTTGCTATTCACAAAATAAAACAAAAGCAGTCATGCAAATATCTTATTTAACACAGCACATCAAAATCAGTTGCACCATTCAATTCCGCTCGTCCAGACGGGGAGATTTCAATCACATTTATTCGATGCGATGTTTCTTATGGGATTTAATGAGCGACAACATTTTGACCCCAAACCGAGAGGATTCTGGGATGTTTGTGGTTTTTTTGTAATAACTCTGGAAGGAAACGTCACAGACCCATCAATGTGGTACTCGCACTGCTCGCCTCATCGAGCGGAATCCAAAGATATGAGTGGTTAAGCTATGGGTTATAAAATGGACGATCGACCAATAAAACAACATGTATTATGGGGTTGAATGCTTTTTGCTATTCACAAAATGAAACAAAAGCAGTAATGCAAATATCTGATTTAACACAGCACAGCAAAATCAGTTACACCATTCAATTCCGCTCGTCCAGACGGGGAGAATTCAATCACATTTATTCGATGCGACGTTTCTTATGGAATTAAATGAGCGACAACATTTTGACCCCAAACCGAGAGGATTCTGGGATGTTTGTGTTTTTTTTGTAATAACTCTGGAACGAAACGTCGCAGACCCATCAAGGTGGTACTCGTACTGCTCGCCTCATCGAGAGGAATTCAAATCTATGAGTGGTTAAGGTATGGGATATGAAATGGACGAGGGACCAATAAAACAACATGTATTATGGGGTTGAATGCTTTTTGCTATTCACAAAATAAAACAAAAGCAGTCATGCAAATATCTTATTTAACACAGCACAGCAAAATCAGTTGCACCATTCAATCCCGCTCATCCAGACGGGGAGAATTCAATCACATTTATTCGATGCGATGTTTCTTATGGGATTTAATGAGCGACAACATTTTGACCCCAAACCGAGAGGATTCTGGGATGTTTGTGGTTTTTTTGTAATAACTCTGGAAGGAAACGTCACAGACCCATCAATGTGGTACTCGCACTGCTCGCCTCATCGAGCGGAATCCAAAGATATGAGTGGTTAAGCTATGGGTTATAAAATGGACGATCGACCAATAAAACAACATGTATTATGGGGTTGAATGCTTTTTGCTATTCACAAAATAAAACAAAAGCAGTCATTCAAATATCTGATTTAACACAGCACAGCAAAATCAGTTGCACCATTCAATCCCGCTCGTCCAGACGGGAAGAATTAAATCACATTTATTCGATGCGACGTTTCTTACGGAATTTAATGAGCGACAACATTTTGACCCCAAACCGAGAGGATTCTGGGATGTTTGTGTGTTTTTTGTAAAAACTCTGGAAGGAAACGTCACAGACCCATCAAGGTGGTACTCGTACTGCTCGCCTCATCGAGAGGAATCCAAAGATATTAGTATTTAAACTATGGGATATAAAATGGACGATCGACCAATAAAACAACATGTATTATGCGGTTGAATGCATTTTGCTATTCACAAAATAAAACAAAAGCAGTCATGCAAATATCTTATTTAACACAGCACATCAAAATCAGTTGCACCATTCAATTCCGCTCGTCCAGACGGGGAGATTTCAATCACATTTATTCGATGCGACGTTTCTTATGGGATTTAATGAGCGACAACATTTTGACCCCAAACCGAGAGGATTCTGGGATGTTTGTGTTTTTTTTGTAATACCTCTGGAACGAAACGTCGCAGACCCATCAAGGTGGTACTCGTACTGCTCGCCTCATCGAGTGGAATCCAAAGATATGAGTGGTTAAGCTATGGGATATGAAATGGACGAGCGACCAATAAAACAACATGTTTTATGGGGTTGAATGCTTTTTGCTATTCACAAAATAAAACAATTGTAGTCATGCAAATATCTTATTTAACACAGCACAGCAAAATCAGTTGCACCATTCAATCCCGCTCGTCCAGACGGGGAGAATTCAATCACATTTATTCGATGCGATGTTTCTTATGGGATTTAATGAGCGACAACATTTTGACCCCAAACCGAGAGGATTCTGGGATGTTTGTGGTTTTTTTGTAATAACTCTGGAAGGAAACGTCAAAGACCCATCAATGTGGTACTCGCACTGCTCGCCTCATCGAGCGGAATCCAAAGATATGAGTGGTTAAGCTATGGGTTATAAAATGGACGATCGACCAATAAAACAACATGTATTATGGGGTTGAATGCTTTTTGCTATTCACAAAATGAAACAAAAGCAGTAATGCAAATATCTGATTTAACACAGCACAGCAAAATCAGTTACACCATTCAATTCCGCTCGTCCAGACGGGGAGAATTCAATCACATTTATTCGATGCGACGTTTCTTATGGAATTTAATGAGCGACAAGATTTTGACCCCAAACCGAGAGGATTCTGGGATGTTTGTGGTTTTTTTGTAATAACTCTGGAAGGAAACGTCACAGACCCATCAATGTGGTACTCGCACTGCTCGCCTCATCGAGCGGAATCCAAAGATATGAGTGGTTAAGCTATGGGTTATAAAATGGACGATCGACCAATAAAACAACATGTATTATGGGGTTGAATGCTTTTTGCTATTCACAAAATAAAACAAAAGCAGTCATTCAAATATCTGATTTAACACAGCACAGCAAAATCAGTTGCACCATTCAATCCCGCTCGTCCAGACGGGGAGAATTCAATCACATTTATTCGATGCGACGTTTCTTACGGAATTTAATGTGCGACAACATTTTGACCCCAAACCGAGAGGATTCTGGGATGTTTGTGGTTTTTTTGTAAAAACTCTGGAAGGAAATGTCACAGACCCATCAAGGTGGTACTCGTACTGCTCGCCTCATCGAGAGGAATCCAAAGATATTAGTATTTAAACTATGGGATATAAAATGGACGATCGACCAATAAAACAACATGTATTATGGGGTTTAATGCTTTTTGCTATTCACAAAATAAAACAAAAGCAGTCATTCAAATATCTGATTTAACACAGCACAGCAAAATCAGTTGCACCATTCAATCCCGCTCGTCCAGACGGGAAGAATTCAATCACATTTATTCGATGCGACGTTTCTTACGGAATTTAATGAGCGACAACATTTTGACCCCAAACCGAGAGGATTCTGGGATGTTTGTGTGTTTTTTGTAAAAACTCTGGAAGGAAACGTCACAGACCCATCAAGGTGGTACTCGTACTGCTCGCCTCATCGAGAGGAATCCAAAGATATTAGTATTTAAACTATGGGATATAAAATGGACGATCGACCAATAAAACAACATGTATTATGCGGTTGAATGCATTTTGCTATTCACAAAATAAAACAAAAGCAGTCATGCAAATATCTTATTTAACACAGCACATCAAAATCAGTTGCACCATTCAATTCCGCTCGTCCAGACGGGGAGATTTCAATCACATTTATTCGATGCGACGTTTCTTATGGGATTTAATGAGCGACAACATTTTGACCCCAAACCGAGAGGATTCTGGGATGTTTGTGTTTTTTTTGTAATACCTCTGGAACGAAACGTCGCAGACCCATCAAGGTGGTACTCGTACTGCTCGCCTCATCGAGTGGAATCCAAAGATATGAGTGGTTAAGCTATGGGATATGAAATGGACGAGCGACCAATAAAACAACATGTTTTATGGGGTTGAATGCTTTTTGCTATTCACAAAATAAAACAATTGTAGTCATGCAAATATCTTATTTAACACAGCACAGCAAAATCAGTTGCACCATTCAATCCCGCTCGTCCAGACGGGGAGAATTCAATCACATTTATTCGATGCGATGTTTCTTATGGGATTTAATGAGCGACAACATTTTGACCCCAAACCGAGAGGATTCTGGGATGTTTGTGGTTTTTTTGTAATAACTCTGGAAGGAAACGTCAAAGACCCATCAATGTGGTACTCGCACTGCTCGCCTCATCGAGCGGAATCCAAAGATATGAGTGGTTAAGCTATGGGTTATAAAATGGACGATCGACCAATAAAACAACATGTATTATGGGGTTGAATGCTTTTTGCTATTCACAAAATGAAACAAAAGCAGTAATGCAAATATCTGATTTAACACAGCACAGCAAAATCAGTTACACCATTCAATTCCGCTCGTCCAGACGGGGAGAATTCAAACACATTTATTCGATGCGACGTTTCTTATGGAATTAAATGAGCGACAACATTTTGACCCCAAACCGAGAGGATTCTGGGATGTTTGTGTTTTTTTTGTAATAACTCTGGAACGAAACGTCGCAGACCCATCAAGGTGGTACTCGTACTGCTCGCCTCATCGAGAGGAATTCAAATCTATGAGTGGTTAAGGTATGGGATATGAAATGGACGAGGGACCAATAAAACAACATGTATTATGGGGTTGAATGCTTTTTGCTATTCACAAAATAAAACAAAAGCAGTCATGCAAATATCTTATTTAACACAGCACAGCAAAATCAGTTGCACCATTCAATCCCGCTCATCCAGACGGGGAGAATTCAATCACATTTATTCGATGCGATGTTTCTTATGGGATTTAATGAGCGACAACATTTTGACCCCAAACCGAGAGGATTCTGGGATGTTTGTGGTTTTTTTGTAATAACTCTGGAAGGAAACGTCACAGACCCATCAATGTGGTACTCGCACTGCTCGCCTCATCGAGCGGAATCCAAAGATATGAGTGGTTAAGCTATGGGTTATAAAATGGACGATCGACCAATAAAACAACATGTATTATGGGGTTGAATGCTTTTTGCTATTCACAAAATGAAACAAAAGCAGTAATGCAAATATCTGATTTAACACAGCACAGCAAAATCAGTTACACCATTCAATTCCGCTCGTCCAGACGGGGAGAATTCAATCACATTTATTCGATGCGACGTTTCTTATGGAATTAAATGAGCGACAACATTTTGACCCCAAACCGAGAGGATTCTGGGATGTTTGTGGTCTTTTTGTAATAACTCTGGAACGAAACGTCGCAGACCCATCAAGGTGGTACTCGTACTGCTCGCCTCATCGAGAGGAATTCAAATCTATGAGTGGTTAAGGTATGGGATATGAAATGGACGAGGGACCAATAAAACAACATGTATTATGGGGTTGAATGCTTTTTGCTATTCACAAAATAAAACAAAAGCAGTCATGCAAATATCTTATTTAACACAGCACAGCAAAATCAGTTACACCATTCAATTCCGCTCGTCCAGACGGGGAGAATTCAATCACATTTATTCGATGCGACATTTCTTATGGGATTTAATGAGCGACAACATTTTGACCCTAAACCGAGAGGATTCTGGGATGTTTGTGGTTTTTTTGTAAAAACTCTGGAAGGAAACGTCACAGACCCATCAAGGTGGTACTCGTACTGCTCGCCTCATCGAGAGGAATCCAAAGATATTAGTATTTAAACTATGGGATATAAAATGGACGATCGACCAATAAAAAAACATGTATTATGGGGTTGAATGCATTTTGCTATTCACAAAATAAAACAAAAGCAGTCATGCAAATATCTTATTTAACACAGCACATCAAAATCAGTTGCACCATTCAATTCCGCTCGTCCAGACGGGGAGATTTCAATCACATTTATTCGATGCGACGTTTCTTATGGGATTTAATGAGCGACAACATTTTGACCCCAAACCGAGAGGATTCTGGGATGTTTGTGTTTTTTTTGTAATAACTCTGGAACGAAACGTCGCAGACCCATCAAGGTGGTACTCGTACTGCTCGCCTCATCGAGTGGAATCCAAAGATATGCGTGGTTAAGCTATGGGATATGAAATGGACGAGCGACCAATAAAACAACATGTTTTATGGGGTTGAATGCTTTTTGCTATTCACAAAATAAAACAATTGTAGTCATGCAAATATCTTATTTAACACAGCACAGCAAAATCAGTTGCACCATTCAATCCCGCTCGTCCAGACGGGGAGAATTCAATCACATTTATTCGATGCGATGTTTCTTATGGGATTTAATGAGCGACAAGATTTTGACCCCAAACCGAGAGGATTCTGGAAGTTTTGTGGTTTTTTGGTAATAACTCTGGAAGGAAACGTCGCAGACCCATCAAGGTGGTACTCGTCCTGCTCGCCTCATCGAGTGGAATCCAAATATATGAGTGGTTAAGCTATGGGATATGAAATGCACGAGCTACCAATAAAACAACATGTTTTATGGGGTTGAATGCTTTTTGCTATTCACAAAATGAAACATTTGTAGTCATGCAAATATCTTATTTAACACAGCACAGCAAAATCAGTTACACCATTCAATTCCGCTCGTCCAGACGGGGAGAATTCAATCACATTTATTCGATGCGACATTTCTTATGGGATTTAATGAGCGACAACATTTTGACCCCAAACCGAGAGGATTCTGGGATGTTTGTGGTTTTTTTGTAAAAACTCTGGAAGGAAACGTCACAGACCCATCAAGGTGGTACTCGTACTGCTCGCCTCATCGAGAGGAATCCAAAGATATTAGTATTTAAACTATGGGATATAAAATGGACGATCGACCAATAAAACAACATGTATTATGGGGTTTAATGCTTTTTGCTATTCACAAAATAAAACAAAAGCAGTCATTCAAATATCTGATTTAACACAGCACAGCAAAATCAGTTGCACCATTCAATCCCGCTCGTCCAGACGGGGAGAATTCAATCACATTTATTCGATGCGACGTTTCTTACGGAATTTAATGAGCGACAACATTTTGACCCCAAACCGAGAGGATTCTGGGATGTTTGTGGTTTTTTTGTAAAAACTCTGGAAGGAAATGTCACAGACCCATCAAGGTGGTACTCGTACTGCTCGCCTCATCGAGAGGAATCCAAAGATATTAGTATTTAAACTATGGGATATAAAATGGACGATCGACCAATAAAACAACATGTATTATGCGGTTGAATGCATTTTGCTATTCACAAAATAAAACAAAAGCAGTCATGCAAATATCTTATTTAACACAGCACATCAAAATCAGTTGCACCATTCAATTCCGCTCGTCCAGACGGGGAGATTTCAATCACATTTATTCGATGCGATGTTTCTTATGGGATTTAATGAGCGACAACATTTTGACCCCAAACCGAGAGGATTCTGGGATGTTTGTGGTTTTTTTGTAATAACTCTGGAAGGAAACGTCACAGACCCATCAATGTGGTACTCGCACTGTTCGCCTCATCGAGCGGAATCCAAAGATATGAGTGGTTAAGCTATGGGTTATAAAATGGACGATCGACCAATAAAACAACATGTATTATGGGGTTGAATGCTTTTTGCTATTCACAAAATGAAACAAAAGCAGTAATGCAAATATCTGATTTAACACAGCACAGCAAAATCAGTTACACCATTCAATTCCGCTCGTCCAGACGGGGAGAATTCAATCACATTTATTCGATGCGACGTTTCTTATGGAATTAAATGAGCGACAACATTTTGACCCCAAACCGAGAGGATTCTGGGATGTTTGTGTTTTTTTTGTAATAACTCTGGAACGAAACGTCGCAGACCCATCAAGGTGGTACTCGTACTGCTCGCCTCATCGAGAGGAATTCAAATCTATGAGTGGTTAAGGTATGGGATATGAAATGGACGAGGGACCAATAAAACAACATGTATTATGGGGTTGAATGCTTTTTGCTATTCACAAAATAAAACAAAAGCAGTCATGCAAATATCTTATTTAACACAGCACAGCAAAATCAGTTGCACCATTCAATCCCGCTCATCCAGACGGGGAGAATTCAAACACATTTATTCGATGCGATGTTTCTTATGGGATTTAATGAGCGACAACATTTTGACCCCAAACCGAGAGGATTCTGGGATGTTTGTGGTTTTTTTGTAATAACTCTGGAAGGAAACGTCACAGACCCATCAATGTGGTACTCGCACTGCTCGCCTCATCGAGCGGAATCCAAAGATATGAGTGGTTAAGCTATGGGTTATAAAATGGACGATCGACCAATAAAACAACATGTATTATGGGGTTGAATGCTTTTTGCTATTCACAAAATAAAACAAAAGCAGTCATTCAAATATCTGATTTAACACAGCACAGCAAAATCAGTTGCACCATTCAATCCCGCTCGTCCAGACGGGGAGAATTCAATCACATTTATTCGATGCGACGTTTCTTATGGAATTTAATGAGCGACAACATTTTGACCCCAAACCGAGAGGATTCTGGGATGTTTGTGGTTTTTTTGTAATAACTCTGGAAGGAAACGTCGCAGACCCATCAAGGTGGTACTCGTACTGCTCGCCTCATCGAGAGGAATCCAAAGATATGAGTATTTAAACTATGGGATATAAAATGGACGATCGGACAATAAAACAACATGTATTATGGGGTTTAATGCTTTTTGCTATTCACAAAATAAAACAAAAGCAGTCATTCAAATATCTGATTTAACACAGCACAGCAAAATCAGTTGCACCATTCAATCCCGCTCGTCCAGACGGGGAGAATTCAATCACATTTATTCGATGCGACGTTTCTTACGGAATTTAATGTGCGACAACATTTTGACCTCAAACCGAGAGGATTCTGGGATGTTTGTGGTTTTTTTGTAAAAACTCTGGAAGGAAATGTCACAGACCCATCAAGGTGGTACTCGTACTGCTCGCCTCATCGAGAGGAATCCAAAGATATTAGTATTTAAACTATGGGATATAAAATGGACGATCGACCAATAAAACAACATGTATTATGGGGTTTAATGCTTTTTGCTATTCACAAAATAAAACAAAAGCAGTCATTCAAATATCTGATTTAACACAGCACAGCAAAATCAGTTGCACCATTCAATCCCGCTCGTCCAGACGGGGAGAATTCAATCACATTTATTCGATGCGACGTTTCTTACGGAATTTAATGAGCGACAACATTTTGACCCCAAACCGAGAGGATTCTGGGATGTTTGTGTGTTTTTTGTAAAAACTCTGGAAGGAAACGTCACAGACCCATCAAGGTGGTACTCGTACTGCTCGCCTCATCGAGAGGAATCCAAAGATATTAGTATTTAAACTATGGGCTATAAAATGGACGATCGACCAATAAAACAACATGTATTATGCGGTTGAATGCATTTTGCTATTCACAAAATAAAACAAAAGCAGTCATGCAAATATCTTATTTAACACAGCACATCAAAATCAGTTGCACCATTCAATTCCGCTCGTCCAGACGGGGAGATTTCAATCACATTTATTCGATGCGACGTTTCTTATGGGATTTAATGAGCGACAACATTTTGACCCCAAACCGAGAGGATTCTGGGATGTTTGTGTTTTTTTTGTAATACCTCTGGAAAGAAACGTCGCAGACCCATCAAGGTGGTACTCGTACTGCTCGCCTCATCGAGTGGAATCCTACGATATGAGTGGTTAAGCTATGGGATATGAAATGGACGAGCGACCAATAAAACAACATGTTTTATGGGGTTGAATGCTTTTTGCTATTCACAAAATAAAACAATTGTAGTCATGCAAATATCTTATTTAACACAGCACAGCAAAATCAGTTGCACCATTCAATCCCGCTCGTCCAGACGGGGAGAATTCAATCACATTTATTCGATGCGATGTTTCTTATGGGATTTAATGAGCGACAACATTTTGACCCCAAACCGAGAGGATTCTGGGATGTTTGTGGTTTTTTTGTAATAACTCTGGAAGGAAACGTCACAGACCCATCAATGTGGTACTCGCACTGCTCGCCTCATCGAGAGGAATTCAAATCTATGAGTGGTTAAGGTATGGGATATGAAATGGACGAGGGACCAATAAAACAACATGTATTATGGGGTTGAATGCTTTTTGCTATTCACAAAATAAAACAAAAGCAGTCATGCAAATATCTTATTTAACACAGCACAGCAAAATCAGTTGCACCATTCAATCCCGCTCATCCAGACGGGGAGAATTCAATCACATTTATTCAATGCGATGTTTCTTATGGGATTTAATGAGCAACAACATTTTGACCCCAAACCGAGAGGATTCTGGGATGTTTGTGGTTTTTTTGTAATAACTCTGGAAGGAAACGTCACAGACCCATCAATATGGTACTCGCACTGCTCGCCTCATCGAGCGGAATCCAAAGATATGAGTGGTTAAGCTATGGGTTATAAAATGGACGATCGACCAATAAAACAACATGTATTATGGGGTTGAATGCTTTTTGCTATTCACAAAATAAAACAATTGTAGTCATGCAAATATCTTATTTAACAAAGCACAGCAAAATCAGTTACACCATTCAATTCCGCTCGTCCAGACGGGGAGAATTCAATCACATTTATTCGATGCGACATTTCTTATGGAATTAAATGAGCGACAACATTTTGACCCCAAACCGAGAGGATTCTGGGATGTTTGTGGTCTTTTTGTAATAACTCTGGAACGAAACGTCGCAGACCCATCAAGGTGGTACTCGTACTGCTCGCCTCATCGAGAGGAATTCAAATCTATGAGTGGTTAAGGTATGGGATATGAAATGGACGAGGGACCAATAAAACAACATGTATTATGGGGTTGAATGCTTTTTGCTATTCACAAAATAAAACAAAAGCAGTCATGCAAATATCTTATTTAACACAGCACAGCAAAATCAGTTACACCATTCAATTCCGCTCGTCCAGACGGGGAGAATTCAATCACATTTATTCGATGCGACATTTCTTATGGGATTTAATGAGCGACAACATTTTGACCCTAAACCGAGAGGATTCTGGGATATTTGTGGTTTTTTTGTAAAAACTCTGGAAGGAAACGTCACAGACCCATCAAGGTGGTACTCGTACTGCTCGCCTCATCGAGAGGAATCCAAAGATATTAGTATTTAAACTATGGGATATAAAATGGACGATCGACTAATAAAACAACATGTATTATGGGGTTGAATGCATTTTGCTATTCACAAAATAAAACAAAAGCAGTCATGCAAATATCTTATTTAACACAGCACATCAAAATCAGTTGCACCATTCAATTCCGCTCGTCCAGACGGGGAGATTTCAATCACATTTATTCGATGCGACGTTTCTTATGGGATTTAATGAGCGACAACATTTTGACCCCAAACCGAGAGGATTCTGGGATGTTTGTGTTTTTTTTGTAATAACTCTGGAACGAAACGTCGCAGACCCATCAAGGTGGTACTCGTACTGCTCGCCTCATCGAGTGGAATCCAAAGATATGCGTGGTTAAGCTATGGGATATGAAATGGACGAGCGACCAATAAAACAACATGTTTTATGGGGTTGAATGCTTTTTGCTATTCACAAAATAAAACAATTGTAGTCATGCAAATATCTTATTTAACACAGCACAGCAAAATCAGTTGCACCATTCAATCCCGCTCGTCCAGACGGGGAGAATTCAATCACATTTATTCGATGCGATGTTTCTTATGGGATTTAATGAGCGACAAGATTTTGACCCCAAACCGAGAGGATTCTGGAAGTTTGTGGTTTTTTGGTAATAACTCTGGAAGGAAACGTCGCAGACCCATCAAGGTGGTACTCGTCCTGCTCGCCTCATCGAGTGGAATCCAAAGATATGAGTGGTTAAGCTATGGGATATGAAATGCACGAGCTACCAATAAAACAACATGTTTTATGGGGTTGAATGCTTTTTGCTATTCACAAAATGAAACATTTGTAGTCATGCAAATATCTTATTTAACACAGCACAGCAAAATCAGTTACACCATTCAATTCCGCTCGTCCAGACGGGGAGAATTCAATCACATTTATTCGATGCGACATTTCTTATGGGATTTAATGAGCGACAACATTTTGACCCCAAATCGAGAGGATTCTGGGATGTTTGTGGTTTTTTTGTAATAACTCTGGAAGGAAACGTCGCAGACCCATCAAGGTGGTACTCGTACTGCTCGCCTCATCGAGAGGAATCCAAAGGTATGAGTGGTTAAGCTATGGGATATGAAATGGACGAGCGACCAATAAAACAACATGTATTATGGGGATGAATGCTTTTTGCTATTCACAAATTAAAACAAAAGCAGTCATGCAAATATCTTATTTAACACAGCACGGCAAAATCAGTTGCACCATTCAATCCTGCTCGTCCAGACGGGGAGAATTCACTCACATTTATTAGATGCGATGTTTCTTATGGGATTTAATGAGCGACAACATTTTGGCCCCAAACCGAGAGGATTCTGGGATGTTTTGTGGTTTTTTTGTAATAACTCTGGAAGGAAACGTCGCAGACCCATCAAGGTGGTACTCGTACTGCTCGCCTGGTCGAGAGGAATCCAAAGATATTAGTGGTTAAGCTATGGGAAATGAAATGGACGAGCGACCAATAAAACAACATGTTTTATGGGGTTGAATGCTTTTTGCTATTCACAAAATAAAACAATTGTAGTCATGCAAATATCTTATTTAACAAAGCACAGCAAAATCAGTTACACCATTCAATTCCGCTCGTCCAGACGGGGAGAATTCAATCACATTTATTCGATGCGACATTTCTTATGGGATTTAATGAGCGACAACATTTTGACCCCAAACCGAGAGGATTCTGGGATGTTTGTGTTTTTTTTGTAATAACTCTGGAAGGAAACGTCGCAGACCCATCAAGGTGGTACTCGTACTGCTCGCCTCATCGAGAGGAATCCAAATGTATGAGTGGTTAAGCTATGGGATATGAAATGGACGAGCGACCAATAAAACAACATGTTTTATGGGGTTGAATGCTTTTTGCTATTCACAAAATAAAACAATTGTAGTCATGCAAATATCTTATTTAACACAGCACAGCAAAATCAGTTGCACCATTCAATCCCGCTCGTCCAGACGGGGAGAATTCAATCACATTTAATCGATGCGACGTTTCTTATGGAATTTAATAAGCGACAACATTTTGACCCCAAACCGAGAGGATTCTGGGATGTTTTGTGTTTTTTTTGTAATAACTCTGGAAGGAAACGTCGCAGACCCATCAAGGTGGTACTCGTACTGCTCGCCTCGTCGAGAGGAATCCAAAGATATGAGTATTTAAACTATGGGATATAAAATGGACGATCGACCAATAAAACAACATGTTTTATGGGGTTGAATGCTTTTTGCTATTCACAAAATAAAACAAAAGCAGTCATGCAAATATCTTATTTAACACAGCACAGCAAAATCAGTTGCACCATTCAATTCCGCTCGTCCAGACGGGGAGATTTCAATCACATTTATTCGATGCGACGTTTCTTATGGGATTTAATGAGCGACAACATTTTGACCCCAAACCGAGAGGATTCTGGGATGTTTGTGTTTTTTTTGTAATAACTCTGGAAGGAAACCTCGCAGACCCATCAAGGTGGTACTCGTACTGCTCGCCTCATCGAGAGGAATTCAAAGGTATGAGTGGTTAAGCTATGGGATATGAAATGGACGAGCGACCACTAAAACAACATGTATTATGGGGTTGAATGCTTTTTGCTATTCACAAAATAAAACAAAAGCAGTCATGCAAATATCTTATTTAACACAGCACAGCAAAATCAGTTGCACCATTCAATCCCGCTCATCCAGACGGGGAGAATTCACTCACATTTATTCGATGCGATGTTTCTTATGGGATTTAATGAGCGACAACATTTTGACCCCAAACCGATAGGATTCTGGGATGTTTGTGGTTTTTTTGTAATAACTCTGGAAGGAAACGTCGCAGACCCATCAAGGTGGTAATCGAACTGCTCGCCTCATCGAGAGGAATCCAAAGGTATGAGTGGTTAAGATATGGGATATGAAATGGACGAGCGACCAATAAAACAACATGTATTATGGGGTTGAATGCTTTTTGCTATTCACAAAATAAAACAAAAGCAGTCATTCAAAAATCTGATTTAACACAGCACAGCAAAATCAGTTGCACCATTCAATCCCGCTCGTCTAGACGGGGAGAATTCAATCACATTTATTCGATTCGACGTTTCTTATGGAATTTAATGAGCGACAACATTTTGACCCCAAACCGAGAGGATTCTGGGATGTTTGTGGTCTTTTTGTAATAACTCTGGAAGGAAACGTCACAGACCCATCAAGGTGGTACTCGTACTGCTCGCCTCATCGAGAGGAATCCAAAGATATTAGTATTTAAACTAAGGGATATAAAATGGACGATCGACCAATAAAACAACATGTATTATGGAGTTGAATGCATTTTGCTATTCACAAAATAAAACAAAAGCAGTCATGCAAATATCTTATTTAACACAGCACAGCAAAATCAGTTGCACCATTCAATCCCGCTCGTCCAGACGGGGAGAATTCAATCACATTTATTCGATGCGACGTTTCTTATGGAATTTAATGAGCGACAACATTTTGACCCCAAACCGAGAGGATTCTGGGATGTTTGTGGTCTTTTTGTTATAACTCTGGAAGGAAACGTCACAGACCCATCAAGGTGGTACTCGTACTGCTCGCCTCATCGAGAGGAATCCAAAGATATTAGTATTTAAACTAAGGGATATAAAATGGACGATCGACCAATAAAACAACATGTATTATGGAGTTGAATGCATTTTGCTATTCACAAAATAAAACAAAAGCAGTCATGCAAATATCTTATTTAACACAGCACATCAAAATCAGTTGCACCATTCAATTCCGCTCGTCCAGACGGGGAGATTTCAATCACATTTATTCGATGCGACGTTTCTTATGGGATTTAATGAGCGACAATATTTTTACCCCAAACGGAGAGGATTCTGGGATGTTGTGTTTTTTTGTAATAACTCTGGAACGAAACGTCGCAGACCCATCAAGGTGGTACTCGTACTGCTCGCCTCATCGAGAGGAATTCAAATGTATGAGTGGTTAAGGTATGGGATATGAAATGGAGGAGCGACCAATAAAACAACATGTATTATGGGGTTGAATGCTTTTTGCTATTCACAAAATAAAACAAAAGCAGTAATGCAAATATCTGATTTAACACAGCACAGCAAAATCAGTTACAACATTCAATTCCGCTCGTCCAGACGGGGAGAATTCAATCACATTCATTCGATGCGACGTTTCTTATGGGATTTAATGAGCGACAAGATTTTGACACCAAACCGAGAGGATTCTGGAAGTTTGTGGTTTTTTGGTAATAACTCTGGAAGGAAACGTCGCAGACCCATCAAGGTGGTACTCGTCCTGCTCGCCTCATCGAGTGGAATCCAAAGATATGAGTGGTTAAGATATGGGATATGAAATGCACGAGCTACCAATAAAACAACATGTTTTATGGAGTTGAATGCTTTTTGCTATTCACAAAATCAAACAATTGTAGTCATGCAAATGTCTTATTTAACACAGCACAGCAAAATCAGTTACACCATTCAATTCCGCTCGTCCTGACGGGGAGAATTCAATCACATTTATTCGATGCGACATTTCTTATGGGATTTAATGAGCGACAACATTTTGACCCCAAACCGAGAGGATTCTGGGATGTTTTTGGTTTTTTTGTAATAACTCTGGAAGGAAACGTCGCAGACCCATCAAGGTGGTACTCGTACTGCTCGGCTCATCGAGAGGAATCCAAAGGTATGAGTGGTTAAGCTATGGGATATGAAATGGACGAGCGACCAATAAAACAACATGTATTATGGGGTTGAATGCTTTTTGCTATTCACAAAATAAAACAAAAGCAGTCATGCAAATATTTTATTTAACACAGCACGGCAAAATCAGTTGCACCATTCAATCCTGCTCGTCCAGACGGGGAGAATTCACTCACATTTATTAGATGCGATGTTTCTTATGGGATTTAATGAGCGACAACATTTTGACCCCAAACCGAGAGGATTCTGGAAGTTTGTGGTTTTTTGGTAATAACTCTGGAAGGAAACGTCGCAGACCCATCAAGGTGGTACTCGTACTGCTCGCCTCATCGAGTGGAATCCAAAGATATGAGTGGTTAAGCTATGGGATATGAAATGGACGAGCGACCAATAAAACAACATGTTTTATGGGGTTGAATGCTTTTTGCTATTCACAAAATAAAACAATTGTAGTCATGCAAATATCTTATTTAACACAGCACAGCAAAATCAGTTGCACCATTCAATCCCGCTCGTCCAGTCGGGGAGATTTCAATCACATTTAATCGATGCGACGTTTCTTATGGGACTTAATGAGCGACAACATTTTGACCCCAAACCGAGAGGATTCTGGGATGTTTGTGGTTTTTTTGTAATAACTCTGGAAGGAAACGTCGCAGACACATCAAGGTGGTACTCGTACTGCTCGGCTCATCGAGAGGAATCCAAAGGTATGAGTGGTTAAACTAAGGGATATAAAATGGACGATCGACCAATAAAACAACATGTATTATGGAGTTGAATGCATTTTGCTATTCACAAAATAAAACAAAAGCAGTCATGCAAATATCTTATTTAACACAGCACGGCAAAATCAGTTGCACCATTCAATCCTGCTCGTCCAGACGGGGAGAATTCACTCACATTTATTAGATGCGATGTTTCTTATGGGATTTAATGAGCGACAACATTTTGACCCCAAACCGAGAGGATTCTTGAAGTTTGTGGTTTTTTGGTAATAACTCTGGAAGGAAACGTCGCAGACCCATCAAGGTGGTACTCGTACTGCTCGGCTAATCGAGAGGAATCCAAAGGTATGAGTGGTTAAACTAAGGGATATAAAATGGACGATCGACCAATAAAACAACATGTATTATGGAGTTGAATGCATTTTGCTATTCACTAAATAAAACAAAAGCAGTCATGCAAATATCTTATTTAACACAGCATATCAAAATCAGTTGCACCATTCAATTCCGCTCGTCCAGACGGGGAGATTTCAATCACATTTATTCGATGCGACGTTTCTTATGGGATTTAATGAGCGACAACATTTTGACCCCAAACGGAGAGGATTCTGGGATGTTGTGTTTTTTTTGTAATAACTCTGGAACGAAACGTCGCAGACCCATCCAGGTGGTACTCGTACTGCTCGCCTCATCGAGAGGAATTCAAATTTATGAGTGGTTAAGGTATGGGATATGAAATGGACGAGCGACCAATAAAACAACATGTATTATGGGGTTGAATGCTTTTTGCTATTCACAAAATAAAACAAAAGCAGTAATGCAAATATCTGATTTAACACAGCACAGCAAAATCAGTTACAACATTCAATTCCGCTCGTCCAGCGGGGAGAATTCAATCACATTCATTCGATGCGACGTTTCTTATGGGATTTAATGAGCGACAAGATTTTGACCCCAAACCGAGAGGATTCTGGAAGTTTGTGTTTTTTTGGTAATAACTCTGGAAGGAAACGTCGCAGACCCATTAAGGTGGTACTCGTCCTGCTCGCCTCATCGAGTGGAATCCACAGATATGAGTGGTTAAGCTATGGGATATGAAATGCACGAGCTACCAATAAAACAACATGTTTTATGGAGTTGAATGCTTTTTGCTATTCACAAAATAAAACAATTGTAGTCATGCAAATATCTTATTTAACACAGCACAGCAAAATCAGTTACACCATTCAATTCCGCTCGTCCAGACGGGGAGAATTCAATCACATTTATTCGATGCGACGTTTCTTATGGGATTTAATGAGCGACAACATTTTGACCCCAAACCTAGAGCATTCTGGAAGTTTGTGGTTTTTTGGTAATAACTCTGGAACGAAAGGTCGCGGACCCATCAAGGTGGTACTCTTCCTGCTCGCCTCATCGAGCGGAATCCAAAGATATGAGTGGTTAAGGTATGGGATATGAAATGGACGAGCGACCAATAAAACAACATGTATTATGGGGTTGAATGCTTTTTGCTATTCACAAAATAAAACAAAAGCAGTAATGCAAATATCTGATTTAACACAGCACAGCAAAATCAGTTACAACATTCAATTCCGCTCGTACAGACGGGGAGAATTCAATCACATTCATTCGATGCGACGTTTCTTATGGGATTTAATGAGCGACAAGATCTTGACCCCAAACCGAGAGGATTCTGGAAGTTTGTGGTTTTTTGGTAATAACTCTGGAAGGAAACGTCGCAGACCCATCAAGATATGAGTGGTTAAGCTATGGGATATGAAATGCACGAGCTACCAATAAAACAACATGTTTTATGGAGTTGAATGCTTTTTGCTATTCACAAAATAAAACAATTGTAGTCATGCAAATATCTTATTTAACACAGCACAGCAAAATCAGTTACACCATTCAATTCCGCTCGTCCAGACGGGGAGAATTCAATCACATTTATTCGATGCGACATTTCTTATGGGATTTAATGAGCGACAACATTTTGACCCCAAACCGAGAGGATTCTGGGATGTTTGTGTTTTTTTTGTAATAACTCTGGAAGGAAACGTCGCAGACCCATCAAGGTGGTACTCGTACTGCTCGGCTCATCGAGAGGAATCCAAAGGTATGAGTGGTTAAGCTATGGGATATGAAATGGACGAGCGACCAATAAAACAACATGTATTATGGGGTTGAATGCTTTTTGCTATTCACAAAATAAAACAAAAGCAGTCATGCAAATATCTTATTTAACACAGCACGGCAAAATCAGTTGCACCATTCAATCCTGCTCGTCCAGACGGGGAGAATTCACTCACATTTATTAGATGCGATGTTTCTTATGGGATTTAATGAGCGACAACATTTTGACCCCAAACCGAGAGGATTCTGGAAGTTTGTGTTTTTTTGGTAATAACTCGGGAAGGACACGTCGCAGACCCATCAAGGTGGTACTCGTACTGCTCGCCTCATCGAGTGGAATCCAAATATATGAGTGGTTAAGCTATGGGATATGAAATGGACGAGCGACCAATAAAACAACATGTTTTATGGGGTTGAATGCTTTTTGCTATTCACAAAATAAAACAATTGTAGTCATGCAAATATCTTATTTAACACAGCACAGCAAAATCAGTTGCACCATTCAATCCCGCTCGTCCAGACGGGGAGAATTCAATCACATTTAATCGATGCGACGTTTCTTATGGAATTTAATAAGCGACAACATTTTGACCCCAAACCGAGAGGATTCTGGGATGTTTTGTGTTTTTTTTGTAATAACTCTGGAAGGAAACGTCGCAGACCCATCAAGGTGGTACTCGTACTGCTCGCCTCGTCGAGAGGAATCCAAAGATATGAGTATTTAAACTATGGGATATAAAATGGACGATCGACCAATAAAACAACATGTTTTATGGGGTTGAATGCTTTTTGCTATTCACAAAATAAAACAAAAGCAGTCATGCAAATATCTTATTTAACACAGCACAGCAAAATCAGTTGCACCATTCAATTCCGCTCGTCCAGACGGGGAGATTTCAATCACATTTATTCGATGCGACGTTTCTTATGGGATTTAATGAGCGACAACATTTTGACCCCAAACCGAGAGGATTCTGGGATGTTTGTGGTCTTTTTGTAATAACTCTGGAAGGAAACGTCGCAGACCCATCAAGGTGGTACTCGTACTGCCCGGCTCATCGAGAGGAATCCAAAGGTATGAGTGGTTAAGCTATGGGATATGAAATGGACGAGCGACCAATAAAACAACATGTATTATGGGGTTGAATGCTTTTTGCTATTCACAAAATAAAACAAAAGCAGTCATGAAAAATATCTTATTTAACACAGCACGGCAAAATCAGTTGCACTATTCAATCCTGCTCGTCCAGACGGGGAGAATTCACTCACAATTATTAGATGCGATGTTTCTTATGGGATTTAATGAGCGACAACATTTTGACCCCAAACCGAGAGGATTCTGGAAGTTTGTGGTTTTTTGGTAATAACTCTGGAAGGAAACGTCGCAGACCCATCAAGGTGGTACTCGTCCTGCTCGCCTCATCGAGTGGAATCCAAAGATATGAGTGGTTAAGCTATGGGATATGAAATGCACGAGCTACCAATAAAACAACATGTTTTATGGGGTTGAATGCTTTTTGCTATTCACAAAATAAAACAATTGTAGTCATGCAAATATCTTATTTAACACAGCACAGCAAAATCAGTTGCACCATTCAATCCCGCTCGTCCAGACGGGGAGAATTCAATCACATTTAATCGATGCGACGTTTCTTATGGAATTTAATAAGCGACAACATTTTGACCCCAAACCGAGAGGATTCTGGGATGTTTTGTGTTTTTTTGTAATAACTCTGGAAGGAAACGTCGCAGACCCATCAAGGTGGTACTCGTACTGCTCGCCTCATCGAGAGGAATCCAAAGATATTAGTATTTAAACTAAGGGATATAAAATGGACGATCGACCAATAAAACAACATGTATTATGGAGTTGAATGCATTTTGCTATTCACAAAATAAAACAAAAGCAGTCATGCAAATATCTTATTTAACACAGCACATCAAAATCAGTTGCACCATTCAATTCGGCTCGTCCAGACGGGGAGATTTCAATCACATTTATTCGATGCGACGTTTCTTATGGGATTTAATGAGCGACAACATTTTGACCCCAAACGGAGAGGATTCTGGGATATTGTGTTTTTTTTGTAATAACTCTGGAACGAAACGTCGCAGACCCATCAAGGTGGTACTCGTACTGCTCGCCTCATCGAGAGGAATTCAAATGTATGAGTGGTTAAGGTATGGGATATGAAATGGACGAGCTACCAATAAAACAACATGTATTATGGGGTTGAATGCTTTTTGCTATTCACAAAATAAAACAAAAGCAGTAATGCAAATATCTGATTTAACACAGCACAGCAAAATCAGTTACAACATTCAATTCCGCTCGTCCAGACGGGGAGAATTCAATCACATTCATTCGATGCGACGTTTCTTATGGGATTTAATGAGCGACAAGATCTTGACCCCAAACCGAGAGGATTCTGGAAGTTTGTGGTTTTTTGGTAATAACTCTGGAAGGAAACGTCGCAGACCCATCAAGATATGAGTGGTTAAGCTATGGGATATGAAATGCACGAGCTACCAATAAAACAACATGTTTTATGGGGTTGAATGCTTTTTGCTATTCACAAAATAAAACAATTGTAGTCATGCAAATATCTTATTTAACACAGCACAGCAAAATCAGTTACACCATTCAATTCCGCTCGTCCAGACGGGGAGAATTCAATCACATTTATTCGATGCGACATTTCTTATGGGATTTAATGAGCGACAACATTTTGACCCCAAACCGAGAGGATTCTGGGATGTTTGTGTTTTTTTTGTAATAACTCTGGAAGGAAACGTCGCAGACCCATCAAGGTGGTACTCGTACTGCTCGGCTCATCGAGAGGAATCCAAAGGTATGAGTGGTTAAGCTATGGGATATGAAATGGACGAGCGACCAATAAAACAACATGTATTATGGGGTTGAATGCTTTTTGCTATTCACAAAATAAAAAAAAAGCAGTCATGCAAATATCTTATTTAACACAGCACAGCAAAATCAGTTGCACCATTCAATCCCGCTCGTCCAGACGGGGAGAATTCAATCACATTTAATCGATGCGACATTTCTTATGGAATTTAATAAGCGACAACATTTTGACCCCAAACCGAGAGGATTCTGGGATGTTTTGTGTTTTTTTTGTAATAACTCTGGAAGGAAACGTCGCAGACCCATCAAGGTGGTACTCGTACTGCTCGCCTCGTCGAGAGGAATCCAAAGATATGAGTATTTAAACTATGGGATATAAAATGGACGAGCGACCAATAAAACAACATGTATTATGGGGTTGAATGCTTTTTGCTATTCACAAAATAAAACAAAAGCAGTCATGCAAATATCTTATTTAACACAGCACAGCAAAATCAGTTGCACCATTCAATCCTGCTCGTCCAGACGGGGAGAATTCACTCACATTTATTAGATGCGATGTTTCTTATGGGATTTAATGAGCGACAACATTTTGACCCCAAACCGAGAGGATTCTGGAAGTTTGTGGTTTTTTGGTAATAACTCTGGAAGGAAACGTCGCAGACCCATCAAGGTGGTACTCGTACTGCTCGCCTCATCGAGTGGAATCCAAAGATATGAGTGGTTAAGCTATGGGATATGAAATGGACGAGCGACCAATAAAACAACATGTTTTATGGGGTTGAATGCTTTTTGCTATTCACAAAATAAAACAATTGTAGTCATGCAAATATCTTATTTAACACAGCACAGCAAAATCAGTTGCATCATTCAATCCCGCTCGTCCAGACGGGGAGAATTCAATCACATTTAATCGATGCGACGTTTCTTATGGAATTTAATAAGCGACAACATTTTGACCCCAAACCGAGAGGATTCTGGGATGTTTTGTGTTTTTTTTGTAATAACTCTGGAAGGAAACGTCGCAGACCCATCAAGGTGGTACTCGTACTGCTCGCCTCATCGAGAGGAATTCAAAGGTATGAGTGGTTAAGCTATGGGATATGAAATGGACGAGCGACCACTAAAACAACATGTATTATGGGGTTGAATGCTTTTTGCTATTCACAAAATAAAACAAAAGCAGTCATGCAAATATCTTATTTAACACAGCACAGAAAAATCAGTTGCACCATTCAATCCCGCTCATCCAGACGGGGAGAATTCACTCACATTTATTTGATGCGATGTTTCTTATGGGATTTAATGAGCGACAAGATTTTGACCCCAAACCGAGAGGATTCTGGAAGTTTGTGGTTTTTTGGTAATAACTCTGGAAGGAAACGTCGCAGACCCATCAAGGTGTTACTCGTCCTGCTCGCCTCATCGAGTGGAATCCAAAGATATGAGTGGTTAAGCTACGGGAAATGAAATGGACGAGCGACCAATAAAACAACATGTTTTATGGGGTTGAATGCTTTTTGCTATTCACAAAATAAAACAATTGTAGTCATGCAAATATCTTATTTAACACAGCACAGCAAAATCAGTTACACCATTCAATTCCGCTCGTCCAGACGGGGAGAATTCAATCACATTTATTCGATGCGACGTCTCTTATGGGATTTAATGAGCGACAACATTTTGACCCCAAACCGAGAGGATTCTGGGATGTTTGTGGTTTTTTTGTAATAACTCTGGAAGGAAACGTCGCAGACCCATCAAGGTGGTAATCGAACTGCTCGCCTCATCGAGAGGAATCCAAAGGTATGAGTGGTTAAGATATGGGATATGAAATGGACGAGCGACCAATAAAACAACATGTATTATGGGGTTGAATGCTTTTTGCTATTCACAAAATAAAACAAAAGCAGTCATTCAAAAATCTGATTTAACACAGCACAGCAAAATCAGTTGCACCATTCAATCCCGCTCGTCCAGACGGGGAGAATTCAATCACATTTATTCGATGCGACGTTTCTTATGGAATTTAATGAGCGACAACATTTTGACCCCAAACCGAGAGGATTCTGGGATGTTTGTGGTCTTTTTGTAATAATTCTGGAAGGAAACGTCAAAGACCCATCAAGGTGGTACTCGTACTGCTCGCCTCATCGAGAGGAATTCAAATGTATGAGTGGTTAAGGTATGGGATATGAAATGGACGAGCGACCAATAAAACAACATGTATTATGGGGTTGAATGCTTTTTGCTATTCACAAAATAAAACAAAAGCAGTCATGCAAATATCTTATTTAACACAGCACAGCAAAATCAGTTACAACATTCAATTCCGCTCGTCCAGACGGGGAGAATTCAATCACATTCATTCGATGCGACGTTTCTTATGGGATTTAATGAGCGACAAGATTTTGACCCCAAACCGAGAGGATTCTGGAAGTTTGTGGTTTTTTGGTAATAACTCTGGAAGGAAACGTCGCAGACCCATCAAGGTGGTACTCGTACTGCTCGCCTCATCGAGAGGAATCCAAAGATATGAGTGGTTAAGCTATGGGATATGAAATGGACGAGCGACCAATAAAACAACATGTATTATGTGGTTGAATGCTTTTTGCTATTCACAAAACAAAACAAAATGCAGTCATGCAAATATCTTATTTAACACAGCACAGCAAAATCAGTTGCACCATTCAATCCTGCTCGTCCAGACGGGGAGAATTCACTCACATTTATTAGATGCGATGTTTCTTATGGGATTTAATGAGCGACAACATTTTGACCACAAACCGAGAGGATTCTGGAAGTTTGTGGTTTTTTGGTAATAACTCTGGAAGGAAACGTCGCAGACCCATCAAGGTGGTACTCGTACTGCTCGCCTCATCGAGAGGAATCCAACGATATGAGTCTTTAAACTATGGGATATAAAATGGACGATCGACCAATAAAACAACATGTATTATGGGGTTGAATGCTTTTTGCTATTCACAAAATAAAACAAAAGCAGTCATTCAAAAATCTGATTTAACACAGCACAGCAAAATCAGTTGCACCATTCAATCCCGCTCGTCCAGACGGGGAGAATTCAATCACATTTATTCGATGCGACGTTTCTTATGGAATTTAATGAGCGACAACATTTTGACCCCAAACCGATAGGATTCTGGGATGTTTGTGGTCTTTTTGTAATAACTCTGGAAGGAAACGTCACAGACCCATCAAGGTGGTACTCGTACTGCTCGCCTCATCGAGAGGAATTCAAATGTATGAGTGGTTAAGGTATGGGATATGAAATGGACGAGCGACCAATAAAACAACATGTATTATGGGGTTGAATGCTTTTTGCTATTCACAAAATAAAACAAAAGCAGTAATGCAAATATCTGATTTAAGACAGCACAGCAAAATCAGTTACAACATTCAATTCCGCTCGTCCAGACGGGGAGAATTCAATCACATTCATTCGATGCGACGTTTCTTATGGGATTTAATGAGCGACAAGATTTTGACCCCAAACCGAGAGGATTCTGGAAGTTTGTGGTTTTTTGGTAATAACTCTGGAAGGAAACGTCGCAGACCCATCAAGGTGGTACTCGTACTGCTCGTCTCATCGAGAGGAATCCAAAGATATGAGTGGTTAAGCTATGGGATATGAAATGGACGAGCGACCAATAAAACAACATGTTTTATGGGGTTGAATGCTTTTTGCTATTCACAAAATAAAACAATTGTAGTCATGCAAATATCTTATTTAACACAGCACAGCAAAATCAGTTGCACCATTCAATCCCGCTCGTCCAGACGGGGAGAATTCAATCACATTTAATCGATGCGACGTTTCTTATGGAATTTAATAAGCGACAACATTTTGACCCCAAACCGAGAGGATTCTGGGATGTTTTGTGGTTTTTTTGTAATAACTCTGGAAGGAAACGTCGCAGACCCATCAAGGTGGTACTCGTACTGCTCGCCTCGTCCAGAGGAATCAAAAGATATGAGTATTTAAACTATGGGATATAAAATGGACGATCGACCAATAAAACAACATGTTTTATGGGGTTGAATGCTTTTTGCTATTCACAAAATAAAACAAAAGCAGTCATGCAAATATCTTATTTAACACAGCACAGCAAAATCAGTTGCACCATTCAATTCCGCTCGTCCAGACGGGGAGATTTCAATCACATTTATTCGATGCGACGTTTCTTATGGGATTTAATGAGCGACAACATTTTGACCCCAAACCGAGAGGATTCTGGGATGTTTGTGTTTTTTTTTGTAATAACTCTGGAAGGAAACGTCGCAGACCCATCAAGGTGGTACTCGTCCTGCTCGCCTCATCGAGTGAAATCCAAAGATATGAGTGGTTAAGCTATGGGATATGAAATGCACGAGCTACCAATAAAACAACATGTTTTATGGAGTTGAATGCTTTTTGCTATTCACAAAATAAAACAATTGTAGTCATGCAAATATCTTATTTAACACAGCACAGCAAAATCAGCTACACCATTCAATTCCGCTCGTCCAGACGGGGAGAATTCAATCACATTTATTCGATGCGACATTTCTTATGGGATTTAATGAGCGACAACATTTTGACCCCAAACCGAGAGGATTCTGGGATGTTTGTGGTTTTTTTGTAATAACTCTGGAAGGAAACGTCGCAGACCCATCAAGGTGGTACTCGTACTGCTCGCCTCATCGAGTGGAATCCCAACATATGAGTGGTTAAGCTATGGGATATGAAATGGACGAGCGACCAATAAAACAAAATGTATTATGTGGTTGAATGCTTTTTGCTATTCACAAAATAAAACAAAAGGAGTCATGCAAATATCTTATTTAACACAGCACGGCAAAATCAGTTGCACCATTCAATCCTGCTCGTCCAGACGGGGAGAATTCACTCACATTTATTAGATGCGATGTTTCTTATGGGATTTAATGAGCGACAACATTTTGACCCCAAACCGAGAGGATTCTGGAAGTTTGTGGTTTTTTGGTAATAACTCTGGAAGGAAACGTCGCAGACCCATCAAGGTGGTACTCGTACTGCTCGCCTCATCGAGTGGAATCCAAAGATATGAGTGGTTAAGCTATGGGATATGAAATGGACGAGCGACCAATAAAACAACATGTTTTATGGGGTTGAATGCTTTTTGCTATTCACAAAATAAAACAATTGTAGTCATGCAAATATCTTATTTAACACAGCACAGCAAAATCAGTTGCACCATTCAATCCCGCTCGTCCAGACGGGGAGAATTCAATCACATTTAATCGATGCGACGTTTCTTATGGAATTTAATAAGCGACAACATTTTGACCCCAAACCGAGAGGATTCTGGGATGTTTTGTGGTTTTTTTGTAATAACTCTGGAAGGAAACGTCGCAGACCCATCAAGGTGGTACTCGTACTGCTCGCCTCGTCCAGAGGAATCAAAAGATATGAGTATTTAAACTATGGGATATAAAATGGACGATCGACAAATAAAACAACATGTTTTATGGGGTTGAATGCTTTTTGCTATTCACAAAATAAAACAAAAGCAGTCATGCAAATATCTTATTTAACACAGCACAGCAAAATCAGTTGCACCATTCAATTCCGCTCGTCCAGACGGGGAGATTTCAATCACATTTATTCGATGCGACGTTTCTTATGGGATTTAATGAGCGACAACATTTTGACCCCAAACCGAGAGGATTCTGGGATGTTGGTGTTTTTTTTGTAATAACTCTGGAAGGAAACGTCGCAGACCCATCAAGGTGGTACTCGTACTGCTCGCCTCATCGAGAGGAATCCAAATATATGAGTATTTAAACTATGGGATATAAAATGGACGATCGACCAATAAAACAACATGTATTATGGGGTTGAATGCTTTTTGCTATTCACAAAATAAAACAAAAACAGTAATGCAAATATCTGATTTAACACAGCACAGCAAAATCAGTTACAACATTCAATTCCGCTCGTCCATACGGGGAGAATTCAATCACATTCATTCGATGCGACGTTTCTTATGGGATTTAATGAGCGACAAGATTTTGACCCCAAACCGAGAGGATTCTGGAAGTTTGTGGTTTTTTGGTAATAACTCTGGAAGGAAACGTCGCAGACCCATCAAGGTGGTACTCGTCCTGCTCGCCTCATCGAGTGAAATCCAAAGATATGAGTGGTTAAGCTATGGGATATGAAATGCACGAGCTACCAATAAAACAACATGTTTTATGGAGTTGAATGCTTTTTGCTATTCACAAAATAAAACAATTGTAGTCATGCAAATATCTTATTTAACACAGCACAACAAAATCAGTTACACCATTCAATTCCGCTCGTCCAGACGGGGAGAATTCAATCACATTTATTCGATGCGACATTTCTTATGGGATTTAATGAGCGACAACATTTTGTCCCCAAACCGAGAGGATTCTGTGATGTTTGTGGTTTTTTTGTAATAACGCTGGAAGGAAACGTCGCAGACCCATCAAGGTGGTAGTCGTACTGCTCGCCTCATCGAGAGGAATTCAAAGGTATGAGTGGTTAAGCTATGGGATATGAAATGGACGAGCGACCACTAAAACAACATGTATTATGGGGTTGAATGCTTTTTGCTATTCACAAAATAAAACAAAAGCAGTCATGCAAATATCTTATTTAACACAGCACAGCAAAATCAGTTGCACCATTCAATCCCGCTCATCCAGACGGGGAGAATTCACTCACATTTATTCGATGCGATGTTTCTTATGGGATTTAATGAGCGACAAGGTTTTGACCCCAAACCGAGAGGATTCTGGAAGTTTGTGGTTTTTTGGTAATAACTCTGGAAGGAAACGTCGCAGACCCATCAAGCTGGTACTCGTACTGCTCGCCTCATCGAGAGGAATCCAAATATATGAGTGGATAAGCTATGGGATATTAAATGGACGAGCGACCAATAAAACAACATGTATTATGGGGTTGAATGCTTGTTGCTATTCACAAAATAAAACAAAAGGAGTCATGCAAATATCTTATTTAACACAGCTCGGCAAAATCAGTTGCACCATTCAATCCTGCTCGTCCAGACGGGGAGAATTCACTCACATTTATTAGATGCGATGCTTCTTATGGGATTTAATGAGCGACAACATTTTGACCCCAAACCGAGAGGATTCTGGAAGTTTGTGGTTTTTTTGGTAATAACTCTGGAAGGAAACGTCGCAGACCCATCAAGGTGGTACTCGTACTGCTAGCCTCATCGAGTGGAATCCAAAGATATGAGTGGTTAAGCTATGGGATATGAAATGGACGAGCGACCAATAAAACAACATGTTTTATGGGGTTGAATGCTTTTTGCTATTCACAAAATAAAACAATTGTAGTCATGCAAATATCTTATTTAACACAGCACAGCAAAATCAGTTGCACCATTCAATCCCGCTCGTCCAGACGGGGAGAATTCAATCACATTTAATCGATGCGACGTTTCTTATGGAATTTAATAAGCGACAACATTTTGACCCCAAACCGAGAGGATTCTGGGATGTTTTGTGTTTTTTTTGTAATAACTCTGGAAGGAAACGTCGCAGACCCATCAAGGTGGTACTCGTACTGCTAGCCTCATCGAGTGGAATCCAAAGATATGAGTGGTTAAGCTATGGGATATGAAATGGACGAGCGACCAATAAAACAACATGTTTTATGGGGTTGAATGCTTTTTGCTATTCACAAAATAAAACAAAAACAGTAATGCAAATATCTGATTTAACACAGCACAGCAAAATCAGTTACAACATTCAATTCCGCTCGTCCAGACGGGGAGAATTCAATCACATTCATTCGATGCAACGTTTCTTATGGGATTTAATGAGCGACAAGATTTTGACCCCAAACCGAGAGGATTCTGGAAGTTTGTGGTTTTTTGGTAATAACTCTGGAAGGAAACGTCGCAGACCCATCAAGGTGGTACTCGTCCTGCTCGCCTCATCGAGTGAAATCCAAAGATATGAGTGGTTAAGCTATGGGATATGAAATGCACGAGCTACCAATAAAACAACATGTTTTATGGAGTTGAATGCTTTTTGCTATTCACAAAATAAAACAATTGTAGTCATGCAAATATCTTATTTAACACAGCACAACAAAATCAGTTACACCATTCAATTCCGCTTGTCCAGACGGGGAGAATTCAATCACATTTATTCGATGCGACATTTCTTATGGGATTTAATGAGCGACAACATTTTGTCCCCAAACCGAGAGGATTCTGTGATGTTTGTGGTTTTTTTGTAATAACTCTGGAAGGAAACGTCGCAGACCCATCAAGGTGGTAGTCGTACTGCTCGCCTCATCGAGAGGAATTCAAAGGTATGAGTGGTTAAGCTATGGGATATGAAATGGACGAGCGACCACTAAAACAACATGTATTATGGGGTTGAATGCTTTTTGCTATTCACAAAATAAAACAAAAGCAGTCATGCAAATATCTTATTTAACACAGCACAGCAAAATCAGTTGCACCATTCAATCCCGCTCATCCAGACGGGGAGAATTCACTCACATTTATTCGATGCGATGTTTCTTATGGGATTTAATGAGCGACAAGATTTTGACCCCAAACCGAGAGGATTCTGGAAGTTTGTGGTTTTTTGGTAATAACTCTGGAAGGAAACGTCGCAGACCCATCAAGGTGGTACTCGTACTGCTCGCCTCATCGAGAGGAATCCAAAGATATGAGTGGATAAGCTATGGGATATTAAATGGACGAGCGACCAATAAAACAACATGTATTATGGGGTTGAATGCTTTTTGCTATTCACAAAATAAAACAAAAGGAGTCATGCAAATATCTTATTTAACACAGCACGGCAAAATCAGTTGCACCATTCAATCCTGCTCGTCCAGACGGGGAGAATTCACTCACATTTATTAGATGCGATGCTTCTTATGGGATTTAATGAGCGACAACATTTTGACCCCAAACCGAGAGGATTCTGGAAGTTTGTGGTTTTTTTGGTAATAACTCTGGAAGGAAACGTCGCAGACCCATCAAGGTGGTACTCGTACTGCTAGCCTCATCGAGTGGAATCCAAAGATATGAGTGGTTAAGCTATGGGATATGAAATGGACGAGCGACCAATAAAACAACATGTTTTATGGGGTTGAATGCTTTTTGCTATTCACAAAATAAAACAATTGTAGTCATGCAAATATCTTATTTAACACAGCACAGCAAAATCAGTTGCACCATTCAATCCTGCTCGTCCAGACGGGGAGAATTCAATCACATTTAATCGATGCGACGTTTCTTATGGAATTTAATAAGCGACAACATTTTGACCCCAAACCGAGAGGATTCTGGGATGTTTTGTGTTTTTTTTGTAATAACTCTGGAAGGAAACGTCGCAGACCCATCAAGATGGTACTCGTACTGCTCGCCTCGTCGAGAGGAATCAAAAGATATGAGCATTTAAACTATGGGATATAAAATGGACGATCGACCAATAAAACAACATGTTTTATGGGGTTGAATGCTTTTTGCTATTCACAAAATAAAACAAAAGCAGTCATGCAAATATCTTATTTAACACAGCACAACAAAATCAGTTGCACCATTCAATTCCGCTCGTCCCGACGGGGAGATTTCAATCACATTTATTCGATGCGACGTTTCTTATGGGATTTAATGAGCGACAACATTTTGACCCCAAACCGAGAGGATTCTGGGATGTTTGTGTTTTTTTTGTAATAACTCTGGAAGGAAACGTCGCAGACCCATCAAGGTGGTACTCGTACTGCTCGCCTCATCGAGAGGAATCCAAAGATATGAGTGTTTAAACTATGGGATATAAAATGGAAGATCGACCAATAAAACAACATGTATTATGGGGTTGAATGCTTTTTGCTATTCACAAAATAAAACAAAAGCAGTCATTCAAAAATCTGATTTAACACAGCACAGCAAAATCAGTTGCACCATTCAATCCCGCTCGTCCAGACGGGGAGAATTCAATCACATTTATTCGATGCGACGTTTCTTATGGAATTTAATGAGCGACAACATTTTGACCCCAAACCGAGAGGATTCTGGGATGTTTGTGGTCTTTTTGTAATAACTCTGGAAGGAAACGTCACAGACCCATCAAGGTGGTACTCGTACTGCTCGCCTCATCGAGAGGAATCCAAAGATATTAGTATTTAAACTAAGGGATATAAAATGGACGATCGACCAATAAAACAACATGTATTATGGAGTTGAATGCATTTTGCTATTCACAAAATAAAACAAAAGCAGTCATGCAAATATCTTATTTAACACGGCACATCAAAATCAGTTGCACCATTCAATTCCGCTCGTCCAGACGGGGAGATTTCAATCATATTTATTCGATGCGACGTTTCTTATGGGATTTAATGAGCGACAACATTTTGACCCCAAACGGAGAGGATTCTGGGATGTTGTGTTTTTTTTGTAATAACTCTGGAACGAAACGTCGCAGACCCATCAAGGTGGTACTCGTACTGCTCGCCTCATCGAGAGGAATTCAAATTTATGAGTGGTTAAGGTATGGGATATGAAATGGACGAGCGACCAATAAAACAACATGTATTATGGGGTTGAATGCTTTTTGCTATTCACAAAATAAAACAAAAGCAGTAATGCAAATATCTGATTTAACACAGCACAGCAAAATCAGTTACAGCATTCAATTCCGCTCGTCCAGACGGGGAGAATTCAATCACATTCATTCGATGCGACGTTTCTTATGGGATTTAATGAGCGACAAGATTTTGACCCCAAACCGAGAGGATTCTGGAAGTTTGTGGTTTTTTGGTAATAACTCTGGAAGGAAACGTCGCAGACCCATCAAGGTGGTACTCGTCCTGCTCGCCTCATCGAGTGAAATCCAAAGATATGAGTGGTTAAGCTATGGGATATGAAATGGACGAGCGACCAATAAAACAACATGTTTTATGGGGTTGAATGCTTTTTGCTATTCACAAAATAAAACAATTGTAGTCATGCAAATATCTTATTTAACACAGCACAGCAAAATCAGTTACACCATTCAATTCCGCTCGTCCAGACGGGGAGAATTCAATCACATTTATTCGATGCGACATTTCTTATGGGATTTAATGAGCGACAACATTTTGACCCCAAACCGAGGGGATTCTGGGATGTTTGTGGTTTTTTTGTAATAACTCTGGAAGGAAACGTCGCAGACCCATCAAGGTGGTACTCGTACTGCTCGCCTCGTCGAGAGGAATCAAAAGATATGAGCATTTAAACTATGGGATATAAAATGGACGATCGACCAATAAAACAACATGTTTTATGGGGTTGAATGCTTTTTGCTATTCACAAAATTAAACAAAAGCAGTCATGCAAATATCTTATTTAACACAGCACAGCAAAATCAGTTGCACCATTCAATTCCGCTCGTCCCGACGGGGAGATTTCAATCACATTTATTCGATGCGACGTTTCTTATGGGATTTAATGAGCGACAACATTTTGACCCCAAACCGAGAGGATTCTGGGATGTTTGTGGTTTTTTTGTAATAACTCTGGAAGGAAACGTCGCAGACCCATCAAGGTGGTACTCGTACTGCTCGCCTCGTCGAGAGGAATCAAAAGATATGAGCATTTAAACTATGGGATATAAAATGGACGATCGACCAATAAAACAACATGTATTATGGGGTTGAATGCTTTTTGCTATTCACAAAATAAAACAAAAGCAGTCATTCAAAAATCTGATTTAACACAGCACAGCAAAATCAGTTGCACCATTCAATCCCGCTCGTCCAGACGGGGAGAATTCAATCACATTTATTCGATGCGACGTTTCTTATGGAATTTAATGAGCGACAACATTTTGACCCCAAACCGAGAGGATTCTGGGATGTTTGTGGTCTTTTTGTAATAACTCTGGAAGGAAACGTCACAGACCCATCAAGGTGGTACTCGTACTGCTCGCCTCATCGAGAGGAATCCAAAGATATTAGTATTTAAACTAAGGGATATAAAATGGACGATCGACCAATAAAACAACATGTATTATGGAGTTGAATGCATTTTGCTATTCACAAAATAAAACAAAAGCAGTCATGCAAATATCTTATTTAACACGGCACATCAAAATCAGTTGCACCATTCAATTCCGCTCGTCCAGACGGGGAGATTTCAATCATATTTATTCGATGCGACGTTTCTTATGGGATTTAATGAGCGACAACATTTTGACCCCAAACGGAGAGGATTCTGGGATGTTGTGTTTTTTTTGTAATAACTCTGGAACGAAACGTCGCAGACCCATCAAGGTGGTACTCGTACTGCTCGCCTCATCGAGAGGAATTCAAATTTATGAGTGGTTAAGGTATGGGATATGAAATGGACGAGCGACCAATAAAACAACATGTATTATGGGGTTGAATGCTTTTTGCTATTCACAAAATAAAACAAAAGCAGTAATGCAAATATCTGATTTAACACAGCACAGCAAAATCAGTTACAGCATTCAATTCCGCTCGTCCAGACGGGGAGAATTCAATCACATTCATTCGATGCGACGTTTCTTATGGGATTTAATGAGCGACAAGATTTTGACCCCAAACCGAGAGGATTCTGGAAGTTTGTGGTTTTTTGGTAATAACTCTGGAAGGAAACGTCGCAGACCCATCAAGGTGGTACTCGTCCTGCTCGCCTCATCGAGTGAAATCCAAAGATATGAGTGGTTAAGCTATGGGATATGAAATGCACGAGCTACCAATAAAACAACATGTTTTATGGAGTTGAATGCTTTTTGCTATTCACAAAATAAAACAATTGTAGTCATGCAAATATCTTATTTAACACAGCACAGCAAAATCAGTTACACCATTCAATTCCGCTCGTCCAGACGGGGAGAATTCAATCACATTTATTCGATGCGACATTTCTTATGGGATTTAATGAGCGACAACATTTTGACCCCAAACCGAGAGGATTCTGGGATGTTTGTGGTTTTTTTGTAATAACTCTGGAAGGAAACGTCGCAGACCCATCAAGGTGGTACTCGTACTGCTCGCCTCGTCGAGAGGAATCAAAAGACATGAGCATTTAAACTATGGGATATAAAATGGACGATCGACCAATAAAACAACATGTTTTATGGGGTTGAATGCTTTTTGCTATTCACAAAATTAAACAAAAGCAGTCATGCAAATATCTTATTTAACACAGCACAGCAAAATCAGTTGCACCATTCAATTCCGCTCGTCCCGACGGGGAGATTTCAATCACATTTATTCGATGCGACGTTTCTTATGGGATTTAATGAGCGACAACATTTTGACCCCAAACCGAGAGGATTCTGGGATGTTTGTGGTTTTTTTGTAATAACTCTGGAAGGAAACGTCGCAGACCCATCAAGGTGGTACTCGTACTGCTCGCCTCGTCGAGAGGAATCAAAAGATATGAGCATTTAAACTATGGGATATAAAATGGACGATCGACCAATAAAACAACATGTATTATGGGGTTGAATGCTTTTTGCTATTCACAAAATAAAACAAAAGCAGTCATTCAAAAATCTTATTTAACACAGCACAGCAAAATCAGTTGCACCATTCAATCCCGCTCGTCCAGACGGGGAGAATTCAATCACATTTATTCGATGCGACGTTTCTTATGGAATTTAATGAGCGACAACATTTTGACCCCAAACCGAGAGGATTCTGGGATGTTTGTGGTCTTTTTGTAATAACTCTGGAAGGAAACGTCACAGACCCATCAAGGTGGTACTCGTACTGCTCGCCTCATCGAGAGGAATCCAAAGATATTAGTATTTAAACTAAGGGATATAAAATGGACGATCGACCAATAAAACAACATGTATTATGGAGTTGAATGCATTTTGCTATTCACAAAATAAAACAAAAGCAGTCATGCAAATATCTTATTTAACACGGCACATCAAAATCAGTTGCACCATTCAATTCCGCTCGTCCAGACGGGGAGATTTCAATCATATTTATTCGATGCGACGTTTCTTATGGGATTTAATGAGCGACAACATTTTGACCCCAAACGGAGAGGATTCTGGGATGTTGTGTTTTTTTTGTAATAACTCTGGAACGAAACGTCGCAGACCCATCAAGGTGGTACTCGTACTGCTCGCCTCATCGAGAGGAATTCAAATTTATGAGTGGTTAAGGTATGGGATATGAAATGGACGAGCGACCAATAAAACAACATGTATTATGGGGTTGAATGCTTTTTGCTATTCACAAAATAAAACAAAAGCAGTAATGCAAATATCTGATTTAACACAGCACAGCAAAATCAGTTACAGCATTCAATTCCGCTCGTCCAGACGGGGAGAATTCAATCACATTCATTCGATGCGACGTTTCTTATGGGATTTAATGAGCGACAAGATTTTGACCCCAAACCGAGAGGATTCTGGAAGTTTGTGGTTTTTTGGTAATAACTCTGGAAGGAAACGTCGCAGACCCATCAAGGTGGTACTCGTCCTGCTCGCCTCATCGAGTGAAATCCAAAGATATGAGTGGTTAAGCTATGAGATATGAAATGGACGAGCTACCAATAAAACAACATGTTTTATGGAGTTGAATGCTTTTTGCTATTCACAAAATAAAACAATTGTAGTCATGCAAATATCTTATTTAACACAGCACAGCAAAATCAGTTACACCATTCAATTCCGCTCGTCCAGACGGGGAGAATTCAATCACATTTATTCGATGCGACATTTCTTATGGGATTTAATGAGCGACAACATTTTGACCCCAAACCGAGAGGATTCTGGGATGTTTGTGGTTTTTTTATAATAACTCTGGAAGGAAACGTCGCAGACCCATCAAGGTGGTACTCTTACTGCTCGCCTCGTCGAGAGGAATCAAAAGATATGAGCATTTAAACTATGGGATATAAAATGGACGATCGACTAATAAAACAACATGTTTTATGGGGTTGAATGCTTTTTGCTATTCACAAAATAAAACAAAAGCAGTCATGCAAATATCTTATTTAACACAGCACAGCAAAATCAGTTGCACCATTCAATTCCGCTCGGCCCGACGAGGAGATTTCAATCACATTTATTCGATGCGACGTTTCTTATGGGATTTAATGAGCGACAACATTTTGACCCCAAACCGAGAGGATTCTGGGATGTTTGTGGTTTTTTTGTAATAACTCTGGAAGGAAACGTCGCAGACCCATCAAGGTGGTACTCGTACTGCTCGCCTCGTCGAGAGGAATCAAAAGATATGAGCATTTAAACTATGGGATATAAAATGGACGATCGACCAATAAAACAACATGTTTTATGGGGTTGAATGCTTTTTGCTATTCACAAAATAAAACAAAAGCAGTCATGCAAATATCTTATTTAACAAAGCACAGCAAAATCAGTTGCACCATTCAATTCCGCTCGTCCCGACGGGGAGATTTCAATCACATTTATTCGATGCGACGTTTCTTATGGGATTTAATGAGCGACAACATTTTGACCCCAAACCGAGAGGATTCTGGGATGTTTGTGTTTTTTTTGTAATAACTCTGGAAGGAAACGTCGCAGACCCATCAAGGTGGTACTCGTACTGCTCGCCTCATCGAGAGGAATCCAAAGATATGAGTGTTTAAACTATGGGATATAAAATGGAAGATCGACCAATAAAACAACATGTATTATGGGGTTGAATGCTTTTTGCTATTCACAAAATAAAACAAAAGCAGTCATTCAAAAATCTGATTTAACACAGCACAGCAAAATCAGTTGCACCATTCAATCCCGCTCGTCCAGACGGGGAGAATTCAATCACATTTATTCGATGCGACGTTTCTTATGGAATTTAATGAGCGACAACATTTTGACCCCAAACCGAGAGGATTCTGGGATGTTTGTGGTCTTTTTGTAATAACTCTGGAAGGAAACGTCACAGACCCATCAAGGTGGTACTCGTACTGCTCGCCTCATCGAGAGGAATCCAAAGATATTAGTATTTAAACTAAGGGATATAAAATGGACGATCGACCAATAAAACAACATGTATTATGGAGTTGAATGCATTTTGCTATTCACAAAATAAAACAAAAGCAGTCATGCAAATATCTTATTTAACACGGCACATCAAAATCAGTTGCACCATTCAATTCCGCTCGTCCAGACGGGGAGATTTCAATCATATTTATTCGATGCGACGTTTCTTATGGGATTTAATGAGCGACAACATTTTGACCCCAAACGGAGAGGATTCTGGGATGTTGTGTTTTTTTTGTAATAACTCTGGAACGAAACGTCGCAGACCCATCAAGGTGGTACTCGTACTGCTCGCCTCATCGAGAGGAATTCAAATTTATGAGTGGTTAAGGTATGGGATATGAAATGGACGAGCGACCAATAAAACAACATGTATTATGGGGTTGAATGCTTTTTGCTATTCACAAAATAAAACAAAAGCAGTAATGCAAATATCTGATTTAACACAGCACAGCAAAATCAGTTACAGCATTCAATTCCGCTCGTCCAGACGGGGAGAATTCAATCACATTCATTCGATGCGACGTTTCTTATGGGATTTAATGAGCGACAAGATTTTGACCCCAAACCGAGAGGATTCTGGAAGTTTGTGGTTTTTTGGTAATAACTCTGGAACGAAACGTCGCAGACCCATCAAGGTGGTACTCGTCCTGCTCGCCTCATCGAGTGAAATCCAAAGATATGAGTGGTTAAGCTATGGGATATGAAATGCACGAGCTACCAATAAAACAACATGTTTTATGGAGTTGAATGCTTTTTGCTATTCACAAAATAAAACAATTGTAGTCATGCAAATATCTTATTTAACATAGCACAGCAAAATCAGTTACACCATTCAATTCCGCTCGTCCAGACGGGGAGAATTCAATCACATTTATTCGATGCGACATTTCTTATGGGATTTAATGAGCGACAACATTTTGACCCCAAACCGAGAGGATTCTGGGATGTTGTGTTTTTTTTGTAATAACTCTGGAACGAAACGTCGCAGACCCATCAAGGTGGTACTCGTACTGCTCGCCTCATCGAGAGGAATTCAAATTTATGAGTGGTTAAGGTATGGGATATGAAATGGACGAGCGACCAATAAAACAACATGTATTATGGGGTTGAATGCTTTTTGCTATTCACAAAATAAAACAAAAGCAGTAATGCAAATATCTGATTTAACACAGCACAGCAAAATCAGTTACAGCATTCAATTCCGCTCGTCCAGACGGGGAGAATTCAATCACATTCATTCGATGCGACGTTTCTTATGGGATTTAATGAGCGACAAGATTTTGACCCCAAACCGAGAGGATTCTGGAAGTTTGTGGTTTTTTGGTAATAACTCTGGAAGGAAACGTCGCAGACCCATCAAGGTGGTACTCGTCCTGCTCGCCTCATCGAGTGAAATCCAAAGATATGAGTGGTTAAGCTATGGGATATGAAATGGACGAGCTACCAATAAAACAACATGTTTTATGGAGTTGAATGCTTTTTGCTATTCACAAAATAAAACAATTGTAGTCATGCAAATATCTTATTTAACACAGCACAGCAAAATCAGTTACACCATTCAATTCCGCTCGTCCAGACGGGGAGAATTCAATCACATTTATTCGATGCGACATTTCTTATGGGATTTAATGAGCGACAACATTTTGACCCCAAACCGAGAGGATTCTGGGATGTTTGTGGTTTTTTTGTAATAACTCTGGAAGGAAACGTCGCAGACCCATCAAGGTGGTACTCTTACTGCTCGCCTCGTCGAGAGGAATCAAAAGATATGAGCATTTAAACTATGGGATATAAAATGGACGATCGACTAATAAAACAACATGTTTTATGGGGTTGAATGCTTTTTGCTATTCACAAAATAAAACAAAAGCAGTCATGCAAATATCTTATTTAACACAGCACAGCAAAATCAGTTGCACCATTCAATTCCGCTCGGCCCGACGGGGAGATTTCAATCACATTTATTCGATGCGACGTTTCTTATGGGATTTAATGAGCGACAACATTTTGACCCCAAACCGAGAGGATTCTGGGATGTTTGTGGTTTTTTTGTAATAACTCTGGAAGGAAACGTCGCAGACCCATCAAGGTGGTACTCGTACTGCTCGCCTCGTCGAGAGGAATCAAAAGATATGAGCATTTAAACTATGGGATATAAAATGGACGATCGACCAATAAAACAACATGTTTTATGGGGTTGAATGCTTTTTGCTATTCACAAAATAAAACAAAAGCAGTCATGCAAATATCTTATTTAACAAAGCACAGCAAAATCAGTTGCACCATTCAATTCCGCTCGTCCCGACGGGGAGATTTCAATCACATTTATTCGATGCGACGTTTCTTATGGGATTTAATGAGCGACAACATTTTGACCCCAAACCGAGAAGATTCTGGGATGTTTGTGTTTTTTTTGTAATAACTCTGGAAGGAAACGTCGCAGACCCATCAAGGTGGTACTCGTACTGCTCGCCTCATCGAGAGGAATCCAAAGATATGAGTGTTTAAACTATGGGATATAAAATGGAAGATCGACCAATAAAACAACATGTATTATGGGGTTGAATGCTTTTTGCTATTCACAAAATAAAACAAAAGCAGTCATTCAAAAATCTGATTTAACACAGCACAGCAAAATCAGTTGCACCATTCAATCCCGCTCGTCCAGACGGGGAGAATTCAATCACATTTATTCGATGCGACGTTTCTTATGGAATTTAATGAGCGACAACATTTTGACCCCAAACCGAGAGGATTCTGGGATGTTTGTGGTCTTTTTGTAATAACTCTGGAAGGAAACGTCACAGACCCATCAAGGTGGTACTCGTACTGCTCGCCTCATCGAGAGGAATCCAAAGATATTAGTATTTAAACTAAGGGATATAAAATGGACGATCGACCAATAAAACAACATGTATTATGGAGTTGAATGCATTTTGCTATTCACAAAATAAAACAAAAGCAGTCATGCAAATATCTTATTTAACACGGCACATCAAAATCAGTTGCACCATTCAATTCCGCTCGTCCAGACGGGGAGATTTCAATCATATTTATTCGATGCGACGTTTCTTATGAGATTTAATGAGCGACAACATTTTGACCCCAAACGGAGAGGATTCTGGGATGTTGTGTTTTTTTTGTAATAACTCTGGAACGAAACGTCGCAGACCCATCAAGGTGGTACTCGTACTGCTCGCCTCATCGAGAGGAATTCAAATTTATGAGTGGTTAAGGTATGGGATATGAAATGGACGAGCGACCAATAAAACAACATGTATTATGGGGTTGAATGCTTTTTGCTATTCACAAAATAAAACAAAAGCAGTAATGCAAATATCTGATTTAACACAGCACAGCAAAATCAGTTACAGCATTCAATTCCGCTCGTCCAGACGGGGAGAATTCAATCACATTCATTCGATGCGACGTTTCTTATGGGATTTAATGAGCGACAAGATTTTGACCCCAAACCGAGAGGATTCTGGAAGTTTGTGGTTTTTTGGTAATAACTCTGGAAGGAAACGTCGCAGACCCATCAAGGTGGTACTCGTCCTGCTCGCCTCATCGAGTGAAATCCAAAGATATGAGTGGTTAAGCTATGGGATATGAAATGGACGAGCTACCAATAAAACAACATGTTTTATGGAGTTGAATGCTTTTTGCTATTCACAAAATAAAACAATTGTAGTCATGCAAATATCTTATTTAACACAGCACAGCAAAATCAGTTACACCATTCAATTCCGCTCGTCCAGACGGGGAGAATTCAATCACATTTATTCGATGCGACATTTCTTATGGGATTTAATGAGCGACAACATTTTGACCCCAAACCGAGAGGATTCTGGGATGTTTGTGGTTTTTTTGTAATAACTCTGGAAGGAAACGTCGCAGACCCATCAAGGTGGTACGCGTACTGCTCGCCTCATCGAGATGAATCCAAACATATGAGTGCTTAAGCTATGGGATATGAATTGGACGAGCGACCAATAAAACAACATGTATTATGGGGTTGAATGCTTTTTGCTATTCACAAAATAAAACCAAAGCAGTAATGCAAATATCTGATTTAACACAGCACAGCAAAATCAGTTGCACCATTCAATTCTGCTCGTCCAGACGGGGAGAATTCAATCACATTTTTTCGATGCGACGTTTCTTATGGGATTGAATGAGCGACAACATTTTGACCCCAAACCGAGAGGATTCTGGGATGTTTGTGGTTTTTTGGAAACAACTCTGGAAGGAAACGTCGCAGACCCATCAAGGTGTTACTCGTACTGCTCGCCTCATCGAGTGGAATCCAAAGATATGAGTGGTTAAGCTATGCGATATGAAATGGACGAGCGACCAATAAAACAACATGTATTATGGGGTTGAATGCGTTTTGCTATTCACAAAATAAAACAAAAGCAGTCATGCAAATATCTGCTTTAACACAGCACAGCAAAATCAGTTGCACCATTCAATCCCGCTCGTCCAGACGGGGAGAATTCAATCACATTTATTCGATGCGACGTTTCTTATGGAATTTAATGAGCGACAACATTTTGACCCCAAACCGAGAGGATTCTGGGATGTTTGTGGTCTTTTTGTAATAACTCTGGAAGGAAACGTCACAGACCCATCAAGGTGGTACTCGTACTGCTCGCCTCATCGAGAGGAATCCAAAGATATTAGTATTTAAACTAAGGGATATAAAATGGACGATCGACCAATAAAACAACATGTATTATGGAGTTGAATGCATTTTGCTATTCACAAAATAAAACAAAAGCAGTCATGCAAATATCTTATTTAACACGGCACATCAAAATCAGTTGCACCATTCAATTCCGCTCGTCCAGACGGGGAGATTTCAATCATATTTATTCGATGCGACGTTTCTTATGGGATTTAATGAGCGACAACATTTTGACCCCAAACGGAGAGGATTCTGGGATGTTGTGTTTTTTTTGTAATAACTCTGGAACGAAACGTCGCAGACCCATCAAGGTGGTACTCGTACTGCTCGCCTCATCGAGAGGAATTCAAATTTATGAGTGGTTAAGGTATGGGATATGAAATGGACGAGCGACCAATAAAACAACATGTATTATGGGGTTGAATGCTTTTTGCTATTCACAAAATAAAACAAAAGCAGTAATGCAAATATCTGATTTAACACAGCACAGCAAAATCAGTTACAGCATTCAATTCCGCTCGTCCAGACGGGGAGAATTCAATCACATTCATTCGATGCGACGTTTCTTATGGGATTTAATGAGCGACAAGATTTTGACCCCAAACCGAGAGGATTCTGGAAGTTTGTGGTTTTTTGGTAATAACTCTGGAAGGAAACGTCGCAGACCCATCAAGGTGGTACTCGTCCTGCTCGCCTCATCGAGTGAAATCCAAAGATATGAGTGGTTAAGCTATGTGATATGAAATGGACGAGCTACCAATAAAACAACATGTTTTATGGAGTTGAATGCTTTTTGCTATTCACAAAATAAAACAATTGTAGTCATGCAAATATCTTATTTAACACAGCACAGCAAAATCAGTTACACCATTCAATTCCGCTCGTCCAGACGGGGAGAATTCAATCACATTTATTCGATGCGACATTTCTTATGGGATTTAATGAGCGACAACATTTTGACCCCAAACCGAGAGGATTCTGGGATGTTTGTGGTTTTTTTGTAATAACTCTGGAAGGAAACGTCGCAGACCCATCAAGGTGGTACGCGTACTGCTCGCCTCATCGAGAGGAATCCAAACATATGAGTGCTTAAGCTATGGGATATGAATTGGACGAGCGACCAATAAAACAACATGTATTATGGGGTTGAATGCTTTTTGCTATTCACAAAATAAAACCAAAGCAGTAATGCAAATATCTGATTTAACACAGCACAGCAAAATCAGTTGCACCATTCAATTCTGCTCGTCCAGACGGGGAGAATTCAATCACATTTTTTCGATGCGACGTTTCTTATGGGATTGAATGAGCGACAACATTTTGACCCCAAACCGAGAGGATTCTGGGATGTTTGTGGTTTTTTGGAAACAACTCTGGAAGGAAACGTCGCAGACCCATCAAGGTGTTACTCGTACTGCTCGCCTCATCGAGTGGAATCCAAAGATATGAGTGGTTAAGCTATGCGATATGAAATGGACGAGCGACCAATAAAACAACATGTATTATGGGGTTGAATGCGTTTTGCTATTCACAAAATAAAACAAAAGCAGTCATGCAAATATCTGCTTTAACACAGCACAGCAAAATCAGTTGCACCATTCAATCCCGCTCGTCCAGACGGGGAGAATTCAATCACATTTATTCGATGCGACGTTTCTTATGGGATTTAATGAGCGACAACATTTTGACCCCAAACCGAGAGGATTCTGGGATGTTTGTGGTTTTTTTGTAATAACTCTGGAAGGAAACGTCGCAGACCCATCAAGGTGGTACGCGTACTGCTCGCCTCATCGAGAGGAATCCAAAGATATGAGTGGTTAAGCTATGGGATATGAAATGGACGAGCGACCAATAAAACAACTTTTATTATGGGGTTGAATGCTTTTTGCTATTCACAAAATAAAACAAATGCAGTCATGCAAATATCTGTTTTAACACAGCACAGCAAAAATCAGTTACACCATTCAATTCCGCTCGTCCAGACGGGGAGAATTCAATCACATTTATTCGATGCGACGTTTCTTATGGGATTTAATGAGCGACAACATTTTGACCACAAACCGAGAGGATTCTGGGATGTTTGTGGTGTTTTTGTAATAACTATGGAAGGAAACGTCGCAGACCCACCAAGGTGGTACTCGTACTGCTCGCCTCATCGAGAGGAATCCAAAGATATGAGTGCTTAAGCTATGGGATATGAAATGGACGAGCGACCAATAAAACAACATGTATTATGGGGTTGAATGCTTTTTGCTATTCACAAAATAAAACCAAAGCAGTAATGCAAATATCTGATTTAACACAGCACAGCAAAATCAGTTGCACCATTCAGTTCTGCTCGTCCAGACGGGGAGAATTCAATCACATTTTTTCGATGCGACGTTTCTTATGGGATTGAATGAGCGACAACATTTTGACCCCAAACCGAGAGGATTCTGGGATGTTTGTGGTTTTTTGGTAACAACTCTGGAAGGAAACGTCGCAGACCCATCAAGGTGGTACTCGTACTGCTCGCCTCATCGAGTGGAATCCAAAGATATGAGTGGTTAAGCTATGCGATATGAAATGGACGAGCGACCAATAAAACAACATGTATTATGGGGTTGAATGCGTTTTGCTATTCACAAAATAAAACAAAAGCAGTCATGCAAATATCTGTTTTAACACAGCACAGCAAAATCAGTTGCACCATTCAATCCCGCTCTTCCAGACGGGGAGAATTCAATGACATTTATTCGATGCGACGTTTCTTATGGGATTTAATGAGCGACAACATTTTGACCCCAAACCGAGAGGATTCTGGGATGTTTGTGGTTTTTTTGTAATAACTCTGGAACGCAACGTCGCAGACCCATCAAGGTGGTACTCGTACTGCTCGCCTCTTCGAGCGGAATCCATAGATATGAGTGGTTAAGCTATGGGATATGAAATGGACGAGCGACCAATAAAACAACATGTATTATGGGGTTGAATGCTTTTTGCTATTCACAAAATAAAACAAATGCAGTCATGCAAATATCTGTTTTAACACAGCACAGCAAAAATCAGTTACACCATTCAATTCCGCTAGTCCAGACGGGGAGAATTCAATCACATTTATTCGATGCGACGTTTCTTATGGGATTTAATGAGCGACAACATTTTGACCCCAAACCGAGAGGATTCTGGAATGTTTGTGGTTTTTTTTGTAACAACTCTGGAAGGAAACGTCGCAGACCCATCAAGGTGGTACTCGTACTGCTCGACTCATCGAGTGGAATCCAAAGATATGAGTGGTTAAGCTATGGGATATGAAATGGACGATCGACCAATAAAACAACATGTATTATGGGGTTGAATACTTTTTTCTATTCACAAAATTAAACAAAAGCAGTCATGCAAATATCTTATTTAACACAGCACAGCAAAATGTGTTGCACCATTCAATCCCGCTCGTCCAGACGGGGAGAATTCAATCACATTCATTCGATGCGACGTTTCTTATGGGATTTAATGAACGACAACATTTTGACCCCAAACCGAGAGGATTCTGGGATGTTTGTGGTTTTTTGGTAATAACTCTGGAAGAAAACGTCTCAGACCCATCAAGATGGTATTCGTACTGCTCGCCTCATCGAGAGGAATCCAAAGATATGAGTGGTTAAGCTATGGAATATAAAATGGACGATCGACCAATAAAACAACATGTATTATGGGGATGAATGCTTTTTTCTATTCACAAAATAAAACAAAAGCAGTCATGCAAATATCTTATTTAACACAGCACAGCAAAATCTGTTGCACCATTAAATCCCGCTCATCCAGACGGGGAGAATTAAATCGCATTTATTCGATGCGACGTTTCTTATGGGATTTAATGAACGACAACATTTTTACCCCAAACCGAGAGGATTCTGGGATGTTTGTGGTTTTTTGGTAATAACTCTGGAAGGAAACGTCGCAGACCCACCAAGGTGGTACTCGTACTGCTCGCCTCATCGAGAGGAATCCAAAGATATGAGTGGTTAAGCTATGGGATATAAAATGGACGATCGACCAATAAAACAACATGTATTATGGGGTTGAATACTTTTTTCTATTCACAAAATTAAACAAAAGCAGTCATGCAAATATCTTATTTAACACAGCACAGCAAAATGTGTTGCACCATTCAATCCCGCTCGTCCAGACGGGGAGAATTCAATCACATTCATTCGATGCGACGTTTCTTATGGGATTTAATGAGCGACAACATTTTGACCCCAAACCGAGAGGATTCTGGGAAGTTTGTGGTTTTTTGGTAATAACTCTGGAAGGAAACGTCGCAGACCCATCAAGGTGGTACTCGTACTGCTCGCCTCATCGAGTGGAATCCAAAGATATGAGTGGTTAAGCTATGGGATATGAAATGGACGAGCGACCAATAAAACAACATGTATTATGGGGTTGAATGCTTTTTGCTATTCACAAAATAAAACAAAAGCAGTCATGCAAATATCTGAGTTAACACAGCACAGCAAAATCTGTTGCACCATTAAATCCCGCTCATCCAGACGGGGAGAATTAAATCGCATTTATTCGATGCGACGTTTCTTATGGGATTTAATGAACGACAACATTTTGACCCCAAACCGAGAGGATTCTGGGATGTTTGTGGTTTTTTTGTAATAACTCTGGAAGGAAACGTCGAGACCCATGAAGGTGGTACTCGTACTGCTCGCCTCATCGAGTAGAATCCAAAGATATGAGTGGTTAAGCTATCGGTTATGAAATGGACGAGCGACCAATAAAACAACATGTATTATGGGGTTGAATGCGCTTTGCTATTCACAAAATAAAACAAAAGCAGTCATGCAAATATCTGTTTTAACACAGCACAGCAAAATCAGTTGCACCATTCAATCCCGCTCGTCCATACGGGGAGAATTCAATCACATTTATTCGATGCGACGTTTCTTATGGGATTTAATGAGCGACAACATTTTGACCCCAAACCGAGAGGATTCTGGGATGTTTGTGGTTTTTTTGTAATAACTCTGGAAGGAAACGTCGCAGACCCATCAAGGTGGTACTCGTACTGCTCGCCTCATCGAGAGGAATCCAAAGATATGAGTGGTTAAGCTATGGGATATGAAATGGACGAGCGACCAATAAAAAAACATGTATTTTGGGGTTGAATGCTTTTTGATATTCACAAAATAAAACAAATGCAGTCATGCAAATATCTGTTTTAACACAGCACAGCAAAAATCAGATACACCATTCAATTCCGCTCGTCCAGACGGGGAGAATTCAATCACATTTATTCGATGCGACGTTTCTTATGGGATTTAATGAGCGACAACATTTTGACCCCAAACCGAGAGGATTCTGGGATGTTTGTGGTTTTTTTGTAATAACTCTGGAAGGAAACGTCGCAGACCCATCAAGGTGGTACTCGTACTGCTCGCCTCATCGAGTGGAATCCAAAGATATGAGTGGTTAAGCTATGCGATATGAAATGGACGAGCGACCAATAAAACAACATGTATTATGGGGTTGAATGCGTTTTGCTATTCACAAAATAAAACAAAAGCAGTCATGCAAATATCTGCTTTAACACAGCACAGCAAAATCAGTTGCACCATTCAATCCCGCTCGTCCAGACGGGGAGAATTCAATCACATTTTTTCGATGCGACGTTTCTTATGGGATTGAATGAGCGACAACATTTTGACCCCAAACCGAGAGGATTCTGGGATGTTTGTGGTTTTTTTGTAATAACTCTGGAAGGAAACGTCGCAGACCCATCAAGGTGGTACGCGTACTGCTCGCCTCATCGAGAGGAATCCAAAGATATGAGTGGTTAAGCTATGTGATATGAAATGGACGAGCGACCAATAAAACAACTTTTATTATGGGGTTGAATGCTTTTTGCTATTCACAAAATAAAACAAATGCAGTCATGCAAATATCTGTTTTAACACAGCACAGCAAAAATCAGTTACACCATTCAATTCCGCTCGTCCAGACGGGGAGAATTCAATCACATTTATTCGATGCGACGTTTCTTATGGGATTTAATGAGCGACAACATTTTGACCCCAAACCGAGAGGATTCTGGGATGTTTGTGGTGTTTTTGTAATAACTCTGGAAGGAAACGTCGCACACCCATCAAGGTGGTACTCGTACTGCTCGCCTCATCGAGAGGAATCCAAAGATATGAGAGGTTAAGCTATGGGATATGAAATGGACGAGCGACCAATAAAACAACATGTATTTTGGGGTTGAATGCTTTTTGCTATTCACAAAATAAAACAAAAGCAGTCATGCAAATATCTGTTTTAACACAGCACAGCAAAATCAGTTGCACCATTCAATCCCGCTCGTCCAGACGGGGAGAATTCAATCACATTTTTTGATGCGACGTTTCTTATGGGATTTAATGAGCGACAACATTTTGACCCCAAACCGAGAGGATTCTGGGATGTTTGTGGTTTTTTTGTAATAACTCTGGAAGGAAACGTCGCAGACCCATCAAGGTGGTACGCGTACTGCTCGCCTCATCGAGAGGAATCCAAAGATATGAGTGCTTAAGCTATGGGATATGAAATGGACGAGCGACCAATAAAACAACATGTATTATGGGGTTGAATGCTTTTTGCTATTCACAAAATAAAACCAAAGCAGTAATGCAAATATCTGATTTAACACAGCACAGCAAAATCAGTTGCACCATTCAGTTCTGCTCGTCCAGACGGGGAGAATTCAATCACATTTTTTCGATGCGACGTTTCTTATGGGATTGAATGAGCGACAACATTTTGACCCCAAACCGAGAGGATTCTGGGATGTTTGTGGTTTTTTGGTAACAACTCTGGAAGGAAACGTCGCAGACCCATCAAGGTGGTACTCGTACTGCTCGCCTCATCGAGTGGAATCCAAAGATATGAGTGGTTAAGCTATGCGATATGAAATGGACGAGCGACCAATAAAACAACATGTATTATGGGGTTGAATGCGTTTTGCTATTCACAAAATAAAACAAAAGCAGTCATGCAAATATCTGTTTTAACACAGCACAGCAAAATCAGTTGCACCATTCAATCCCGCTCTTCCAGACGGGGAGAATTCAATGACATTTATTCGATGCGACGTTTCTTATGGGATTTAATGAGCGACAACATTTTGACCCCAAACCGAGAGGATTCTGGGATGTTTGTGGTTTTTTTGTAATAACTCTGGAACGCAACGTCGCAGACCCATCAAGGTGGTACTCGTACTGCTCGCCTCTTCGAGCGGAATCCATAGATATGAGTGGTTAAGCTATGGGATATGAAATGGACGAGCGACCAATAAAACAACATGTATTATGGGGTTGAATGCTTTTTGCTATTCACAAAATAAAACAAATGCAGTCATGCAAATATCTGTTTTAACACAGCACAGCAAAAATCAGTTACACCATTCAATTCCGCTAGTCCAGACGGGGAGAATTCAATCACATTTATTCGATGCGACGTTTCTTATGGGATTTAATGAGCGACAACATTTTGACCCCAAACCGAGAGGATTCTGGAATGTTTGTGGTTTTTTTTGTAACAACTCTGGAAGGAAACGTCGCAGACCCATCAAGGTGGTACTCGTACTGCTCGACTCATCGAGTGGAATCCAAAGATATGAGTGGTTAAGCTATGGGATATGAAATGGACGATCGACCAATAAAACAACATGTATTATGGGGTTGAATACTTTTTTCTATTCACAAAATTAAACAAAAGCAGTCATGCAAATATCTTATTTAACACAGCACAGCAAAATGTGTTGCACCATTCAATCCCGCTCGTCCAGACGGGGAGAATTCAATCACATTCATTCGATGCGACGTTTCTTATGGGATTTAATGAACGACAACATTTTGACCCCAAACCGAGAGGATTCTGGGATGTTTGTGGTTTTTTGGTAATAACTCTGGAAGAAAACGTCTCAGACCCATCAAGATGGTACTCGTACTGCTCGCCTCATCGAGAGGAATCCAAAGATATGAGTGGTTAAGCTATGGAATATAAAATGGACGATCGACCAATAAAACAACATGTATTATGGGGATGAATGCTTTTTTCTATTCACAAAATAAAACAAAAGCAGTCATGCAAATATCTTATTTAACACAGCACAGCAAAATCTGTTGCACCATTAAATCCCGCTCATCCAGACGGGGAGAATTAAATCGCATTTATTCGATGCGACGTTTCTTATGGGATTTAATGAACGACAACATTTTTACCCCAAACCGAGAGGATTCTGGGATGTTTGTGGTTTTTTGGTAATAACTCTGGAAGGAAACGTCGCAGACCCACCAAGGTGGTACTCGTACTGCTCGCCTCATCGAGAGGAATCCAAAGATATGAGTGGTTAAGCTATGGGATATAAAATGGACGATCGACCAATAAAACAACATGTATTATGGGGTTGAATACTTTTTTCTATTCACAAAATTAAACAAAAGCAGTCATGCAAATATCTTATTTAACACAGCACAGCAAAATGTGTTGCACCATTCAATCCCGCTCGTCCAGACGGGGAGAATTCAATCACATTCATTCGATGCGACGTTTCTTATGGGATTTAATGAGCGACAACATTTTGACCCCAAACCGAGAGGATTCTGGGAAGTTTGTGGTTTTTTGGTAATAACTCTGGAAGGAAACGTCGCAGACCCATCAAGGTGGTACTCGTACTGCTCGCCTCATCGAGTGGAATCCAAAGATATGAGTGGTTAAGCTATGGGATATGAAATGGACGAGCGACCAATAAAACAACATGTATTATGGGGTTGAATGCTTTTTGCTATTCACAAAATAAAGCAAAAGCAGTCATGCAAATATCTGAGTTAACACAGCACAGCAAAATCTGTTGCACCATTAAATCCCGCTCATCCAGACGGGGAGAATTAAATCGCATTTATTCGATGCGACGTTTCTTATGGGATTTAATGAACGACAACATTTTGACCCCAAACCGAGAGGATTCTGGGATGTTTGTGGTTTTTTTGTAATAACTCTGGAAGGAAACGTCGAGACCCATGAAGGTGGTACTCGTACTGCTCGCCTCATCGAGTGGAATCCAAAGATATGAGTGGTTAAGCTATGCGATATGAAATGGACGAGCGACCAATAAAACAACATGTATTATGGGGTTGAATGCGTTTTGCTATTCACAAAATAAAACAAAAGCAGTCATGCAAATATCTGCTTTAACACAGCACAGCAAAATCAGTTGCACCATTCAATCCCGCTCGTCCAGACGGGGAGAATTCAATCACATTTTTTCGATGCGACGTTTCTTATGGGATTGAATGAGCGACAACATTTTGACCCCAAACCGAGAGGATTCTGGGATGTTTGTGGTTTTTTTGTAATAACTCTGGAAGGAAACGTCGCAGACCCATCAAGGTGGTACGCGTACTGCTCGCCTCATCGAGAGGAATCCAAAGATATGAGTGGTTAAGCTATGTGATATGAAATGGACGAGCGACCAATAAAACAACTTTTATTATGGGGTTGAATGCTTTTTGCTATTCACAAAATAAAACAAATGCAGTCATGCAAATATCTGTTTTAACACAGCACAGCAAAAATCAGTTACACCATTCAATTCCGCTCGTCCAGACGGGGAGAATTCAATCACATTTATTCGATGCGACGTTTCTTATGGGATTTAATGAGCGACAACATTTTGACCCCAAACCGAGAGGATTCTGGGATGTTTGTGGTGTTTTTGTAATAACTCTGGAAGGAAACGTCGCACACCCATCAAGGTGGTACTCGTACTGCTCGCCTCATCGAGAGGAATCCAAAGATATGAGAGGTTAAGCTATGGGATATGAAATGGACGAGCGACCAATAAAACAACATGTATTTTGGGGTTGAATGCTTTTTGCTATTCACAAAATAAAACAAAAGCAGTCATGCAAATATCTGTTTTAACACAGCACAGCAAAATCAGTTGCACCATTCAATCCCGCTCGTCCAGACGGGGAGAATTCAATCACATTTTTTGATGCGACGTTTCTTATGGGATTTAATGAGCGACAACATTTTGACCCCAAACCGAGAGGATTCTGGGATGTTTGTGGTTTTTTGGTAATAACTCTGGAAGGAAACGTCGCAGACCCACCAAGGTGGTACTCGTACTGCTCGCCTCATCGAGAGGAATCCAAAGATATGAGTGGTTAAGCTATGGGATATAAAATGGACGATCGACCAATAAAACAACATGTATTATGGGGTTGAATACTTTTTTCTATTCACAAAATTAAACAAAAGCAGTCATGCAAATATCTTATTTAACACAGCACAGCAAAATGTGTTGCACCATTCAATCCCGCTCGTCCAGACGGGGAGAATTCAATCACATTCATTCGATGCGACGTTTCTTATGGGATTTAATGAGCGACAACATTTTGACCCCAAACCGAGAGGATTCTGGGAAGTTTGTGGTTTTTTGGTAATAACTCTGGAAGCAAACGTCGCAGACCCATCAAGGTGGTACTCGTACTGCTCGCCTCATCGAGTGGAATCCAAATATATGAGTGGTTAAGCTATGGGATATGAAATGGACGAGCGACCAATAAAACAACATGTATTATGGGGTTGAATGCTTTTTGCTATTCACAAAATAAAACAAAAGCAGTCATGCAAATATCTGAGTTAACACAGCACAGCAAAATCTGTTGCACCATTAAATCCCGCTCATCCAGACGGGGAGAATTAAATCGCATTTATTCGATGCGACGTTTCTTATGGGATTTAATGAACGACAACATTTTGACCCCAAACCGAGAGGATTCTGGGATGTTTGTGGTTTTTTTGTAATAACTCTGGAAGGAAACGTCGAGACCCATGAAGGTGGTACTCGTACTGCTCGCCTCATCGAGTGGAATCCAAAGATATGAGTGGTTAAGCTATGCGATATGAAATGGACGAGCGACCAATAAAACAACATGTATTATGGGGTTGAATGCGTTTTGCTATTCACAAAATAAAACAAAAGCAGTCATGCAAATATCTGCTTTAACACAGCACAGCAAAATCAGTTGCACCATTCAATCCCGCTCGTCCAGACGGGGAGAATTCAATCACATTTTTTCGATGCGACGTTTCTTATGGGATTGAATGAGCGACAACATTTTGACCCCAAACCGAGAGGATTCTGGGATGTTTGTGGTTTTTTTGTAATAACTCTGGAAGGAAACGTCGCAGACCCATCAAGGTGGTACGCGTACTGCTCGCCTCATCGAGAGGAATCCAAAGATATGAGTGGTTAAGCTATGTGATATGAAATGGACGAGCGACCAATAAAACAACTTTTATTATGGGGTTGAATGCTTTTTGCTATTCACAAAATAAAACAAATGCAGTCATGCAAATATCTGTTTTAACACAGCACAGCAAAAATCAGTTACACCATTCAATTCCGCTCGTCCAGACGGGGAGAATTCAATCACATTTATTCGATGCGACGTTTCTTATGGGATTTAATGAGCGACAACATTTTGACCCCAAACCGAGAGGATTCTGGGATGTTTGTGGTGTTTTTGTAATAACTCTGGAAGGAAACGTCGCACACCCATCAAGGTGGTACTCGTACTGCTCGCCTCATCGAGAGGAATCCAAAGATATGAGAGGTTAAGCTATGGGATATGAAATGGACGAGCGACCAATAAAACAACATGTATTTTGGGGTTGAATGCTTTTTGCTATTCACAAAATAAAACAAAAGCAGTCATGCAAATATCTGTTTTAACACAGCACAGCAAAATCAGTTGCACCATTCAATCCCGCTCGTCCAGACGGGGAGAATTCAATCACATTTTTTGATGCGACGTTTCTTATGGGATTTAATGAGCGACAACATTTTGACCCCAAACCGAGAGGATTCTGGGATGTTTGTGGTTTTTTTGTAATAACTCTGGAAGGAAACGTCGCAGACCCATCAAGGTGGTACGCGTACTGCTCGCCTCATCGAGAGGAATCCAAAGATATGAGTGCTTAAGCTATGGGATATGAAATGGACGAGCGACCAATAAAACAACATGTATTATGGGGTTGAATGCTTTTTGCTATTCACAAAATAAAACCAAAGCAGTAATGCAAATATCTGATTTAACACAGCACAGCAAAATCAGTTGCACCATTCAGTTCTGCTCGTCCAGACGGGGAGAATTCAATCACATTTTTTCGATGCGACGTTTCTTATGGGATTGAATGAGCGACAACATTTTGACCCCAAACCGAGAGGATTCTGGGATGTTTGTGGTTTTTTGGTAACAACTCTGGAAGGAAACGTCGCAGACCCATCAAGGTGGTACTCGTACTGCTCGCCTCATCGAGTGGAATCCAAAGATATGAGTGGTTAAGCTATGCGATATGAAATGGACGAGCGACCAATAAAACAACATGTATTATGGGGTTGAATGCGTTTTGCTATTCACAAAATAAAACAAAAGCAGTCATGCAAATATCTGTTTTAACACAGCACAGCAAAATCAGTTGCACCATTCAATCCCGCTCTTCCAGACGGGGAGAATTCAATGACATTTATTCGATGCGACGTTTCTTATGGGATTTAATGAGCGACAACATTTTGACCCCAAACCGAGAGGATTCTGGGATGTTTGTGGTTTTTTTGTAATAACTCTGGAACGCAACGTCGCAGACCCATCAAGGTGGTACTCGTACTGCTCGCCTCTTCGAGCGGAATCCATAGATATGAGTGGTTAAGCTATGGGATATGAAATGGACGAGCGACCAATAAAACAACATGTATTATGGGGTTGAATGCTTTTTGCTATTCACAAAATAAAACAAATGCAGTCATGCAAATATCTGTTTTAACACAGCACAGCAAAAATCAGTTACACCATTCAATTCCGCTAGTCCAGACGGGGAGAATTCAATCACATTTATTCGATGCGACGTTTCTTATGGGATTTAATGAGCGACAACATTTTGACCCCAAACCGAGAGGATTCTGGAATGTTTGTGGTTTTTTTTGTAACAACTCTGGAAGGAAACGTCGCAGACCCATCAAGGTGGTACTCGTACTGCTCGACTCATCGAGTGGAATCCAAAGATATGAGTGGTTAAGCTATGGGATATGAAATGGACGATCGACCAATAAAACAACATGTATTATGGGGTTGAATACTTTTTTCTATTCACAAAATTAAACAAAAGCAGTCATGCAAATATCTTATTTAACACAGCACAGCAAAATGTGTTGCACCATTCAATCCCGCTCGTCCAGACGGGGAGAATTCAATCACATTCATTCGATGCGACGTTTCTTATGGGATTTAATGAACGACAACATTTTGACCCCAAACCGAGAGGATTCTGGGATGTTTGTGGTTTTTTGGTAATAACTCTGGAAGAAAACGTCTCAGACCCATCAAGATGGTACTCGTACTGCTCGCCTCATCGAGAGGAATCCAAAGATATGAGTGGTTAAGCTATGGAATATAAAATGGACGATCGACCAATAAAACAACATGTATTATGGGGATGAATGCTTTTTTCTATTCACAAAATAAAACAAAAGCAGTCATGCAAATATCTTATTTAACACAGCACAGCAAAATCTGTTGCACCATTAAATCCCGCTCATCCAGACGGGGAGAATTAAATCGCATTTATTCGATGCGACGTTTCTTATGGGATTTAATGAACGACAACATTTTTACCCCAAACCGAGAGGATTCTGGGATGTTTGTGGTTTTTTGGTAATAACTCTGGAAGGAAACGTCGCAGACCCACCAAGGTGGTACTCGTACTGCTCGCCTCATCGAGAGGAATCCAAAGATATGAGTGGTTAAGCTATGGGATATAAAATGGACGATCGACCAATAAAACAACATGTATTATGGGGTTGAATACTTTTTTCTATTCACAAAATTAAACAAAAGCAGTCATGCAAATATCTTATTTAACACAGCACAGCAAAATGTGTTGCACCATTCAATCCCGCTCGTCCAGACGGGGAGAATTCAATCACATTCATTCGATGCGACGTTTCTTATGGGATTTAATGAGCGACAACATTTTGACCCCAAACCGAGAGGATTCTGGGAAGTTTGTGGTTTTTTGGTAATAACTCTGGAAGGAAACGTCGCAGACCCATCAAGGTGGTACTCGTACTGCTCGCCTCATCGAGTGGAATCCAAAGATATGAGTGGTTAAGCTATGGGATATGAAATGGACGAGCGACCAATAAAACAACATGTATTATGGGGTTGAATGCTTTTTGCTATTCACAAAATAAAACAAAAGCAGTCATGCAAATATCTGAGTTAACACAGCACAGCAAAATCTGTTGCACCATTAAATCCCGCTCATCCAGACGGGGAGAATTAAATCGCATTTATTCGATGCGACGTTTCTTATGGGATTTAATGAACGACAACATTTTGACCCCAAACCGAGAGGATTCTGGGATGTTTGTGGTTTTTTTGTAATAACTCTGGAAGGAAACGTCGAGACCCATGAAGGTGGTACTCGTACTGCTCGCCTCATCGAGTAGAATCCAAAGATATGAGTGGTTAAGCTATCGGTTATGAAATGGACGAGCGACCAATAAAACAACATGTATTATGGGGTTGAATGCGCTTTGCTATTCACAAAATAAAACAAAAGCAGTCATGCAAATATCTGTTTTAACACAGCACAGCAAAATCAGTTGCACCATTCAATCCCGCTCGTCCATACGGGGAGAATTCAATCACATTTATTCGATGCGACGTTTCTTATGGGATTTAATGAGCGACAACATTTTGACCCCAAACCGAGAGGATTCTGGGATGTTTGTGGTTTTTTTGTAATAACTCTGGAAGGAAACGTCGCAGACCCATCAAGGTGGTACTCGTACTGCTCGCCTCATCGAGAGGAATCCAAAGATATGAGTGGTTAAGCTATGGGATATGAAATGGACGAGCGACCAATAAAAAAACATGTATTTTGGGGTTGAATGCTTTTTGATATTCACAAAATAAAACAAATGCAGTCATGCAAATATCTGTTTTAACACAGCACAGCAAAAATCAGATACACCATTCAATTCCGCTCGTCCAGACGGGGAGAATTCAATCACATTTATTCGATGCGACGTTTCTTATGGGATTTAATGAGCGACAACATTTTGACCCCAAACCGAGAGGATTCTGGGACGTTTGTGGTTTTTTTGTAATAACTCTGGAAGGAAACGTCGCAGACCCATCAAGGTGGTACTCGTACTGCTCGCCTCATCGAGTGGAATCCAAAGATATGAGTGGTTAAGCTATGCGATATGAAATGGACGAGCGACCAATAAAACAACATGTATTATGGGGTTGAATGCGTTTTGCTATTCACAAAATAAAACAAAAGCAGTCATGCAAATATCTGTTTTAACACAGCACAGCAAAATCAGTTGCACCATTCAATCCCGCTCTTCCAGACGGGGAGAATTCAATGACATTTATTCGATGCGACGTTTCTTATGGGATTTAATGAGCGACAACATTTTGACCCCAAACCGAGAGGATTCTGGGATGTTTGTGGTTTTTTTGTAATAACTCTGGAACGCAACGTCGCAGACCCATCAAGGTGGTACTCGTACTGCTCGCCGCTTCGAGCGGAATCCATAGATATGAGTGGTTAAGCTATGGGATATGAAATGGACGATCGACCAATAAAACAACATGTATTATGGGGTTGAATACTTTTTTCTATTCACAAAATTAAACAAAAGCAGTCATGCAAATATCTTATTTAACACAGCACAGCAAAATGTGTTGCACCATTCAATCCCGCTCGTCCAGACGGGGAGAATTCAATCACATTCATTCGATGCGACGTTTCTTATGGGATTTAATGAACGACAACATTTTGACCCCAAACCGAGAGGATTCTGGGATGTTTGTGGTTTTTTGGTAATAACTCTGGAAGAAAACGTCTCAGACCCATCAAGATGGTACTCGTACTGCTCGCCTCATCGAGAGGAATCCAAAGATATGAGTGGTTAAGCTATGGAATATAAAATGGACGATCGACCAATAAAACAACATGTATTATGGGGATGAATGCTTTTTTCTATTCACAAAATAAAACAAAAGCAGTCATGCAAATATCTTATTTAACACAGCACAGCAAAATCTGTTGCACCATTAAATCCCGCTCATCCAGACGGGGAGAATTAAATCGCATTTATTCGATGCGACGTTTCTTATGGGATTTAATGAACGACAACATTTTTACCCCAAACCGAGAGGATTCTGGGATGTTTGTGGTTTTTTGGTAATAACTCTGGAAGGAAACGTCGCAGACCCACCAAGGTGGTACTCGTACTGCTCGCCTCATCGAGAGGAATCCAAAGATATGAGTGGTTAAGCTATGGGATATAAAATGGACGATCGACCAATAAAACAACATGTATTATGGGGTTGAATACTTTTTTCTATTCACAAAATTAAACAAAAGCAGTCATGCAAATATCTTATTTAACACAGCACAGCAAAATGTGTTACACCATTCAATCCCGCTCGTCCAGACGGGGAGAATTCAATCACATTCATTCGATGCGACGTTTCTTATGGGATTTAATGAGCGACAACATTTTGACCCCAAACCGAGAGGATTCTGGGAAGTTTGTGGTTTTTTGGTAATAACTCTGGAAGGAAACGTCGCAGACCCATCAAGGTGGTACTCGTACTGCTCGCCTCATCGAGTGGAATCCAAAGATATGAGTGGTTAAGCTATGGGATATGAAATGGACGAGCGACCAATAAAACAACATGTATTATGGGGTTGAATGCTTTTTGCTATTCACAAAATAAAGCAAAAGCAGTCATGCAAATATCTGAGTTAACACAGCACAGCAAAATCTGTTGCACCATTAAATCCCGCTCATCCAGACGGGGAGAATTAAATCGCATTTATTCGATGCGACGTTTCTTATGGGATTTAATGAACGACAACATTTTGACCCCAAACCGAGAGGATTCTGGGATGTTTGTGGTTTTTTTGTAATAACTCTGGAAGGAAACGTCGAGACCCATGAAGGTGGTACTCGTACTGCTCGCCTCATCGAGTGGAATCCAAAGATATGAGTGGTTAAGCTATGCGATATGAAATGGACGAGCGACCAATAAAACAACATGTATTATGGGGTTGAATGCGTTTTGCTATTCACAAAATAAAACAAAAGCAGTCATGCAAATATCTGCTTTAACACAGCACAGCAAAATCAGTTGCACCATTCAATCCCGCTCGTCCAGACGGGGAGAATTCAATCACATTTTTTCGATGCGACGTTTCTTATGGGATTGAATGAGCGACAACATTTTGACCCCAAACCGAGAGGATTCTGGGATGTTTGTGGTTTTTTTGTAATAACTCTGGAAGGAAACGTCGCAGACCCATCAAGGTGGTACGCGTACTGCTCGCCTCATCGAGAGGAATCCAAAGATATGAGTGGTTAAGCTATGTGATATGAAATGGACGAGCGACCAATAAAACAACTTTTATTATGGGGTTGAATGCTTTTTGCTATTCACAAAATAAAACAAATGCAGTCATGCAAATATCTGTTTTAACACAGCACAGCAAAAATCAGTTACACCATTCAATTCCGCTCGTCCAGACGGGGAGAATTCAATCACATTTATTCGATGCGACGTTTCTTATGGGATTTAATGAGCGACAACATTTTGACCCCAAACCGAGAGGATTCTGGGATGTTTGTGGTGTTTTTGTAATAACTCTGGAAGGAAACGTCGCACACCCATCAAGGTGGTACTCGTACTGCTCGCCTCATCGAGAGGAATCCAAAGATATGAGAGGTTAAGCTATGGGATATGAAATGGACGAGCGACCAATAAAACAACATGTATTTTGGGGTTGAATGCTTTTTGCTATTCACAAAATAAAACAAATGCAGTCATGCAAATATCTGTTTTAACACAGCACAGCAAAATCAGTTGCACCATTCAATCCCGCTCGTCCAGACGGGGAGAATTCAATCACATTTTTTGATGCGACGTTTCTTATGGGATTTAATGAGCGACAACATTTTGACCCCAAACCGAGAGGATTCTGGGATGTTTGTGGTTTTTTGGTAATAACTCTGGAAGGAAACGTCGCAGACCCACCAAGGTGGTACTCGTACTGCTCGCCTCATCGAGAGGAATCCAAAGATATGAGTGGTTAAGCTATGGGATATAAAATGGACGATCGACCAATAAAACAACATGTATTATGGGGTTGAATACTTTTTTCTATTCACAAAATTAAACAAAAGCAGTCATGCAAATATCTTATTTAACACAGCACAGCAAAATGTGTTGCACCATTCAATCCCGCTCGTCCAGACGGGGAGAATTCAATCACATTCATTCGATGCGACGTTTCTTATGGGATTTAATGAGCGACAACATTTTGACCCCAAACCGAGAGGATTCTGGGAAGTTTGTGGTTTTTTGGTAATAACTCTGGAAGCAAACGTCGCAGACCCATCAAGGTGGTACTCGTACTGCTCGCCTCATCGAGTGGAATCCAAAGATATGAGTGGTTAAGCTATGGGATATGAAATGGACGAGCGACCAATAAAACAACATGTATTATGGGGTTGAATGCTTTTTGCTATTCACAAAATAAAACAAAAGCAGTCATGCAAATATCTGAGTTAACACAGCACAGCAAAATCTGTTGCACCATTAAATCCCGCTCATCCAGACGGGGAGAATTAAATCGCATTTATTCGATGCGACGTTTCTTATGGGATTTAATGAACGACAACATTTTGACCCCAAACCGAGAGGATTCTGGGATGTTTGTGGTTTTTTTGTAATAACTCTGGAAGGAAACGTCGAGACCCATGAAGGTGGTACTCGTACTGCTCGCCTCATCGAGTGGAATCCAAAGATATGAGTGGTTAAGCTATGCGATATGAAATGGACGAGCGACCAATAAAACAACATGTATTATGGGGTTGAATGCGTTTTGCTATTCACAAAATAAAACAAAAGCAGTCATGCAAATATCTGCTTTAACACAGCACAGCAAAATCAGTTGCACCATTCAATCCCGCTCGTCCAGACGGGGAGAATTCAATCACATTTTTTCGATGCGACGTTTCTTATGGGATTGAATGAGCGACAACATTTTGACCCCAAACCGAGAGGATTCTGGGATGTTTGTGGTTTTTTTGTAATAACTCTGGAAGGAAACGTCGCAGACCCATCAAGGTGGTACGCGTACTGCTCGCCTCATCGAGAGGAATCCAAAGATATGAGTGGTTAAGCTATGTGATATGAAATGGACGAGCGACCAATAAAACAACTTTTATTATGGGGTTGAATGCTTTTTGCTATTCACAAAATAAAACAAATGCAGTCATGCAAATATCTGTTTTAACACAGCACAGCAAAAATCAGTTACACCATTCAATTCCGCTCGTCCAGACGGGGAGAATTCAATCACATTTATTCGATGCGACGTTTCTTATGGGATTTAATGAGCGACAACATTTTGACCCCAAACCGAGAGGATTCTGGGATGTTTGTGGTGTTTTTGTAATAACTCTGGAAGGAAACGTCGCACACCCATCAAGGTGGTACTCGTACTGCTCGCCTCATCGAGAGGAATCCAAAGATATGAGAGGTTAAGCTATGGGATATGAAATGGACGAGCGACCAATAAAACAACATGTATTTTGGGGTTGAATGCTTTTTGCTATTCACAAAATAAAACAAAAGCAGTCATGCAAATATCTGTTTTAACACAGCACAGCAAAATCAGTTGCACCATTCAATCCCGCTCGTCCAGACGGGGAGAATTCAATCACATTTTTTGATGCGACGTTTCTTATGGGATTTAATGAGCGACAACATTTTGACCCCAAACCGAGAGGATTCTGGGATGTTTGTGGTTTTTTTGTAATAACTCTGGAAGGAAACGTCGCAGACCCATCAAGGTGGTACGCGTACTGCTCGCCTCATCGAGAGGAATCCAAAGATATGAGTGCTTAAGCTATGGGATATGAAATGGACGAGCGACCAATAAAACAACATGTATTATGGGGTTGAATGCTTTTTGCTATTCACAAAATAAAACCAAAGCAGTAATGCAAATATCTGATTTAACACAGCACAGCAAAATCAGTTGCACCATTCAGTTCTGCTCGTCCAGACGGGGAGAATTCAATCACATTTTTTCGATGCGACGTTTCTTATGGGATTGAATGAGCGACAACATTTTGACCCCAAACCGAGAGGATTCTGGGATGTTTGTGGTTTTTTGGTAACAACTCTGGAAGGAAACGTCGCAGACCCATCAAGGTGGTACTCGTACTGCTCGCCTCATCGAGTGGAATCCAAAGATATGAGTGGTTAAGCTATGCGATATGAAATGGACGAGCGACCAATAAAACAACATGTATTATGGGGTTGAATGCGTTTTGCTATTCACAAAATAAAACAAAAGCAGTCATGCAAATATCTGTTTTAACACAGCACAGCAAAATCAGTTGCACCATTCAATCCCGCTCTTCCAGACGGGGAGAATTCAATGACATTTATTCGATGCGACGTTTCTTATGGGATTTAATGAGCGACAACATTTTGACCCCAAACCGAGAGGATTCTGGGATGTTTGTGGTTTTTTTGTAATAACTCTGGAACGCAACGTCGCAGACCCATCAAGGTGGTACTCGTACTGCTCGCCTCTTCGAGCGGAATCCATAGATATGAGTGGTTAAGCTATGGGATATGAAATGGACGAGCGACCAATAAAACAACATGTATTATGGGGTTGAATGCTTTTTGCTATTCACAAAATAAAACAAATGCAGTCATGCAAATATCTGTTTTAACACAGCACAGCAAAAATCAGTTACACCATTCAATTCCGCTAGTCCAGACGGGGAGAATTCAATCACATTTATTCGATGCGACGTTTCTTATGGGATTTAATGAGCGACAACATTTTGACCCCAAACCGAGAGGATTCTGGAATGTTTGTGGTTTTTTTTGTAACAACTCTGGAAGGAAACGTCGCAGACCCATCAAGGTGGTACTCGTACTGCTCGACTCATCGAGTGGAATCCAAAGATATGAGTGGTTAAGCTATGGGATATGAAATGGACGATCGACCAATAAAACAACATGTATTATGGGGTTGAATACTTTTTTCTATTCACAAAATTAAACAAAAGCAGTCATGCAAATATCTTATTTAACACAGCACAGCAAAATGTGTTGCACCATTCAATCCCGCTCGTCCAGACGGGGAGAATTCAATCACATTCATTCGATGCGACGTTTCTTATGGGATTTAATGAACGACAACATTTTGACCCCAAACCGAGAGGATTCTGGGATGTTTGTGGTTTTTTGGTAATAACTCTGGAAGAAAACGTCTCAGACCCATCAAGATGGTACTCGTACTGCTCGCCTCATCGAGAGGAATCCAAAGATATGAGTGGTTAAGCTATGGAATATAAAATGGACGATCGACCAATAAAACAACATGTATTATGGGGATGAATGCTTTTTTCTATTCACAAAATAAAACAAAAGCAGTCATGCAAATATCTTATTTAACACAGCACAGCAAAATCTGTTGCACCATTAAATCCCGCTCATCCAGACGGGGAGAATTAAATCGCATTTATTCGATGCGACGTTTCTTATGGGATTTAATGAACGACAACATTTTTACCCCAAACCGAGAGGATTCTGGGATGTTTGTGGTTTTTTGGTAATAACTCTGGAAGGAAACGTCGCAGACCCACCAAGGTGGTACTCGTACTGCTCGCCTCATCGAGAGGAATCCAAAGATATGAGTGGTTAAGCTATGGGATATAAAATGGACGATCGACCAATAAAACAACATGTATTATGGGGTTGAATACTTTTTTCTATTCACAAAATTAAACAAAAGCAGTCATGCAAATATCTTATTTAACACAGCACAGCAAAATGTGTTGCACCATTCAATCCCGCTCGTCCAGACGGGGAGAATTCAATCACATTCATTCGATGCGACGTTTCTTATGGGATTTAATGAGCGACAACATTTTGACCCCAAACCGAGAGGATTCTGGGAAGTTTGTGGTTTTTTGGTAATAACTCTGGAAGGAAACGTCGCAGACCCATCAAGGTGGTACTCGTACTGCTCGCCTCATCGAGTGGAATCCAAAGATATGAGTGGTTAAGCTATGGGATATGAAATGGACGAGCGACCAATAAAACAACATGTATTATGGGGTTGAATGCTTTTTGCTATTCACAAAATAAAACAAAAGCAGTCATGCAAATATCTGAGTTAACACAGCACAGCAAAATCTGTTGCACCATTAAATCCCGCTCATCCAGACGGGGAGAATTAAATCGCATTTATTCGATGCGACGTTTCTTATGGGATTTAATGAACGACAACATTTTGACCCCAAACCGAGAGGATTCTGGGATGTTTGTGGTTTTTTTGTAATAACTCTGGAAGGAAACGTCGAGACCCATGAAGGTGGTACTCGTACTGCTCGCCTCATCGAGTAGAATCCAAAGATATGAGTGGTTAAGCTATCGGTTATGAAATGGACGAGCGACCAATAAAACAACATGTATTATGGGGTTGAATGCGCTTTGCTATTCACAAAATAAAACAAAAGCAGTCATGCAAATATCTGTTTTAACACAGCACAGCAAAATCAGTTGCACCATTCAATCCCGCTCGTCCATACGGGGAGAATTCAATCACATTTATTCGATGCGACGTTTCTTATGGGATTTAATGAGCGACAACATTTTGACCCCAAACCGAGAGGATTCTGGGATGTTTGTGGTTTTTTTGTAATAACTCTGGAAGGAAACGTCGCAGACCCATCAAGGTGGTACTCGTACTGCTCGCCTCATCGAGAGGAATCCAAAGATATGAGTGGTTAAGCTATGGGATATGAAATGGACGAGCGACCAATAAAAAAACATGTATTTTGGGGTTGAATGCTTTTTGATATTCACAAAATAAAACAAATGCAGTCATGCAAATATCTGTTTTAACACAGCACAGCAAAAATCAGATACACCATTCAATTCCGCTCGTCCAGACGGGGAGAATTCAATCACATTTATTCGATGCGACGTTTCTTATGGGATTTAATGAGCGACAACATTTTGACCCCAAACCGAGAGGATTCTGGGACGTTTGTGGTTTTTTTGTAATAACTCTGGAAGGAAACGTCGCAGACCCATCAAGGTGGTACTCGTACTGCTCGCCTCATCGAGTGGAATCCAAAGATATGAGTGGTTAAGCTATGCGATATGAAATGGACGAGCGACCAATAAAACAACATGTATTATGGGGTTGAATGCGTTTTGCTATTCACAAAATAAAACAAAAGCAGTCATGCAAATATCTGTTTTAACACAGCACAGCAAAATCAGTTGCACCATTCAATCCCGCTCTTCCAGACGGGGAGAATTCAATGACATTTATTCGATGCGACGTTTCTTATGGGATTTAATGAGCGACAACATTTTGACCCCAAACCGAGAGGATTCTGGGATGTTTGTGGTTTTTTTGTAATAACTCTGGAACGCAACGTCGCAGACCCATCAAGGTGGTACTCGTACTGCTCGCCTCTTCGAGCGGAATCCATAGATATGAGTGGTTAAGCTATGGGATATGAAATGGACGAGCGACCAATAAAACAACATGTATTATGGGGTTGAATGCTTTTTGCTATTCACAAAATAAAACAAATGCAGTCATGCAAATATCTGTTTTAACACAGCACAGCAAAAATCAGTTACACCATTCAATTCCGCTAGTCCAGACGGGGAGAATTCAATCACATTTATTCGATGCGACGTTTCTTATGGGATTTAATGAGCGACAACATTTTGACCCCAAACCGAGAGGATTCTGGAATGTTTGTGGTTTTTTTTGTAACAACTCTGGAAGGAAACGTCGCAGACCCATCAAGGTGGTACTCGTACTGCTCGACTCATCGAGTGGAATCCAAAGATATGAGTGGTTAAGCTATGGGATATGAAATGGACGATCGACCAATAAAACAACATGTATTATGGGGTTGAATACTTTTTTCTATTCACAAAATTAAACAAAAGCAGTCATGCAAATATCTTATTTAACACAGCACAGCAAAATGTGTTGCACCATTCAATCCCGCTCGTCCAGACGGGGAGAATTCAATCACATTCATTCGATGCGACGTTTCTTATGGGATTTAATGAACGACAACATTTTGACCCCAAACCGAGAGGATTCTGGGATGTTTGTGGTTTTTTGGTAATAACTCTGGAAGAAAACGTCTCAGACCCATCAAGATGGTACTCGTACTGCTCGCCTCATCGAGAGGAATCCAAAGATATGAGTGGTTAAGCTATGGAATATAAAATGGACGATCGACCAATAAAACAACATGTATTATGGGGATGAATGCTTTTTTCTATTCACAAAATAAAACAAAAGCAGTCATGCAAATATCTTATTTAACACAGCACAGCAAAATCTGTTGCACCATTAAATCCCGCTCATCCAGACGGGGAGAATTAAATCGCATTTATTCGATGCGACGTTTCTTATGGGATTTAATGAACGACAACATTTTTACCCCAAACCGAGAGGATTCTGGGATGTTTGTGGTTTTTTGGTAATAACTCTGGAAGGAAACGTCGCAGACCCACCAAGGTGGTACTCGTACTGCTCGCCTCATCGAGAGGAATCCAAAGATATGAGTGGTTAAGCTATGGGATATAAAATGGACGATCGACCAATAAAACAACATGTATTATGGGGTTGAATACTTTTTTCTATTCACAAAATTAAACAAAAGCAGTCATGCAAATATCTTATTTAACACAGCACAGCAAAATGTGTTGCACCATTCAATCCCGCTCGTCCAGACGGGGAGAATTCAATCACATTCATTCGATGCGACGTTTCTTATGGGATTTAATGAGCGACAACATTTTGACCCCAAACCGAGAGGATTCTGGGAAGTTTGTGGTTTTTTGGTAATAACTCTGGAAGGAAACGTCGCAGACCCATCAAGGTGGTACTCGTACTGCTCGCCTCATCGAGTGGAATCCAAAGATATGAGTGGTTAAGCTATGGGATATGAAATGGACGAGCGACCAATAAAACAACATGTATTATGGGGTTGAATGCTTTTTGCTATTCACAAAATAAAACAAAAGCAGTCATGCAAATATCTGAGTTAACACAGCACAGCAAAATCTGTTGCACCATTAAATCCCGCTCATCCAGACGGGGAGAATTAAATCGCATTTATTCGATGCGACGTTTCTTATGGGATTTAATGAACGACAACATTTTGACCCCAAACCGAGAGGATTCTGGGATGTTTGTGGTTTTTTTGTAATAACTCTGGAAGGAAACGTCGAGACCCATGAAGGTGGTACTCGTACTGCTCGCCTCATCGAGTAGAATCCAAAGATATGAGTGGTTAAGCTATCGGTTATGAAATGGACGAGCGACCAATAAAACAACATGTATTATGGGGTTGAATGCGCTTTGCTATTCACAAAATAAAACAAAAGCAGTCATGCAAATATCTGTTTTAACACAGCACAGCAAAATCAGTTGCACCATTCAATCCCGCTCGTCCATACGGGGAGAATTCAATCACATTTATTCGATGCGACGTTTCTTATGGGATTTAATGAGCGACAACATTTTGACCCCAAACCGAGAGGATTCTGGGATGTTTGTGGTTTTTTTGTAATAACTCTGGAAGGAAACGTCGCAGACCCATCAAGGTGGTACTCGTACTGCTCGCCTCATCGAGAGGAATCCAAAGATATGAGTGGTTAAGCTATGGGATATGAAATGGACGAGCGACCAATAAAAAAACATGTATTTTGGGGTTGAATGCTTTTTGATATTCACAAAATAAAACAAATGCAGTCATGCAAATATCTGTTTTAACACAGCACAGCAAAAATCAGATACACCATTCAATTCCGCTCGTCCAGACGGGGAGAATTCAATCACATTTATTCGATGCGACGTTTCTTATGGGATTTAATGAGCGACAACATTTTGACCCCAAACCGAGAGGATTCTGGGATGTTTGTGGTTTTTTTGTAATAACTCTGGAAGGAAACGTCGCAGACCCATCAAGGTGGTACTCGTACTGCTCGCCTCATCGAGTGGAATCCAAAGATATGAGTGGTTAAGCTATGCGATATGAAATGGACGAGCGACCAATAAAACAACATGTATTATGGGGTTGAATGCGTTTTGCTATTCACAAAATAAAACAAAAGCAGTCATGCAAATATCTGCTTTAACACAGCACAGCAAAATCAGTTGCACCATTCAATCCCGCTCGTCCAGACGGGGAGAATTCAATCACATTTTTTCGATGCGACGTTTCTTATGGGATTGAATGAGCGACAACATTTTGACCCCAAACCGAGAGGATTCTGGGATGTTTGTGGTTTTTTTGTAATAACTCTGGAAGGAAACGTCGCAGACCCATCAAGGTGGTACGCGTACTGCTCGCCTCATCGAGAGGAATCCAAAGATATGAGTGGTTAAGCTATGTGATATGAAATGGACGAGCGACCAATAAAACAACTTTTATTATGGGGTTGAATGCTTTTTGCTATTCACAAAATAAAACAAATGCAGTCATGCAAATATCTGTTTTAACACAGCACAGCAAAAATCAGTTACACCATTCAATTCCGCTCGTCCAGACGGGGAGAATTCAATCACATTTATTCGATGCGACGTTTCTTATGGGATTTAATGAGCGACAACATTTTGACCCCAAACCGAGAGGATTCTGGGATGTTTGTGGTGTTTTTGTAATAACTCTGGAAGGAAACGTCGCACACCCATCAAGGTGGTACTCGTACTGCTCGCCTCATCGAGAGGAATCCAAAGATATGAGAGGTTAAGCTATGGGATATGAAATGGACGAGCGACCAATAAAACAACATGTATTTTGGGGTTGAATGCTTTTTGCTATTCACAAAATAAAACAAAAGCAGTCATGCAAATATCTGTTTTAACACAGCACAGCAAAATCAGTTGCACCATTCAATCCCGCTCGTCCAGACGGGGAGAATTCAATCACATTTTTTGATGCGACGTTTCTTATGGGATTTAATGAGCGACAACATTTTGACCCCAAACCGAGAGGATTCTGGGATGTTTGTGGTTTTTTTGTAATAACTCTGGAAGGAAACGTCGCAGACCCATCAAGGTGGTACGCGTACTGCTCGCCTCATCGAGAGGAATCCAAAGATATGAGTGGTTAAGCTATGGGATATGAAATGGACGAGCGACCAATAAAACAACATGTATTTTGGGGTTGAATGCTTTTTGCTATTCACAAAATAAAACAAAAGCAGTCATGCAAATATCTGTTTTAACACAGCACAGCAAAATCAGTTGCACCATTCAATCCCGCTCGTCCAGACGGGGAGAATTCAATCACATTTTTTCGATGCGACGTTTCTTATGGGATTTAATGAGCGACAACATTTTGACCCCAAACCGAGAGGATTCTGGGATGTTTGTGGTTTTTTTGTAATAACTCTGGAAGGAAACGTCGCAGACCCATCAAGGTGGTACTCGTACTGCTCGCCTCATCGAGAGGAATCCAAAGATATGAGTGCTTAAGCTATGGGATATGAAATTTGACGAGCGACCAATAAAACAACATGTATTATGGGGTTGAATGCTTTTTGCTATTCACAAAATAAAACCAAAGCAGTAATGCAAATATCTGGGTTAACACAGCACAGCAAAATCAGTTGCACCATTCAATTCTGCTCGTCCAGACGGGGAGAATTCAATCACATTTTTTCGATGCGACGTTTCTTATGGGATTTAATGAGCGACAACATTTTGACCCCAAACCGAGAGGATTCTGGGATGTTTGTGGTTTTTTTGTAATAACTCTGGAAGGAAACGTCGAGACCCATCAAGGTGGTACTCGTTCTGCTCGCCTCATCGAGTAGAATCCAAAGATATGAGTGGTTAAGCTATCGGTTATGAAATGGACGAGCGACCAATAAAACAACATGTATTATGGGGTTGAATGCGTTTTGCTATTCACAAAATAAAACAAAAGCAGTCATGCAAATATCTGTTTTAACACAGCACAGCAAAATCAGTTGCACCATTCAATTCTGCTCGTCCAGACGGGGAGAATTCAATCACATTTTTTCGATGCGACGTTTCTTATGGGATTGAATGAGCGACAACATTTTGACCCCAAGCCGAGAGGATTCTGGGATGTTTGTGGTTTTTTTGTAATAACTCTGGAAGGAAACGTCGCAGACCCATCAAGGTTGTACTCGTACTGCTCGCCTCATCGAGTAGAATCCAAAGATATGAGTGGTTAAGCTATCGGTTATGAAATGGACGAGCGACCAATAAAACAACATGTATTATGGGGTTGAATGCGTTTTGCTATTCACAAAATAAAACAAAAGCAGTCATGCAAATATCTGTTTTAACACAGCACAGCAAAATCAGTTGCACCATTCAATCCCGCTCGTCCATACGGGGAGAATTCAATCACATTTATTCGATGCGACGTTTCTTATGGGATTTAATGAGCGACAACATTTTGACCCCAAACCGAGAGGATTCTGGGATGTTTGTGGTTTTTTTGTAATAACTCTGGAAGGAAACGTCACAGACCCATCAAGGTGGTACTCGTACTGCTCGCCTCATCGAGAGGAATCCAAAGATATGAGTGTTTAAGCTATGGGATATGAAATGGACGAGCGACCAATAAAACAACATGTATTATGGGGTTGAATGCTTTTTACTATTCACAAAATAAAACCAAATCAGTAATGCAAATATCTGATTTAACATAGCACAGCAAAATCAGTTGCACCATTCAATTCTGCTCGTCCAGACGGGGAGAATTCAATCACATTTTTTCGATGCGACGTTTCTTATGGGATTGAATGAGCGACAACATTTTGACCCCAAACCGAGAGGATTCTGGGATGTTTGTGGTTTTTTTGTAATAACTCTGGAAGGAAACGTCGCAGACCCATCAAGGTGGTACGCATACTGCTCGCCTCATCGAGAGGAATCCAAACATATGAGTGCTTAAGCTATGGGATATGAATTGGACGAGCGACCAATAAAACAACATGTATTATGGGGTTGAATGCTTTTTGCTATTCACAAAATAAAACCAAAGCAGTAATGCAAATATCTGATTTAACACAGCACAGCAAAATCAGTTGCACCATTCAATTCTGCTCGTCCAGACGGGGGGAATTCAATCACATTTATTCGATGCGACGTTTCTTATGGGATTTAATGAGCGACAACATTTTGACCCCAAACCGAGAGGATTCTGGGATGTTTGTGGTGTTTTTGTAATAACTCTGGAAGGAAACGTCGCAGACCCATCAAGGTGGTACTCGTACTGCTCGCCTCATCGAGAGGAATCCAAAGATATGAGTGCTTAAGCTATGGGATATGAAATGGACGAGCGACCAATAAAACAACATGTATTATGGGGTTGAATGCTTTTTGCTATTCACAAAATAAAACCAAAGCAGTAATGTAAATATCTGATTTAACACAGCACAGCAAAATCAGTTGCACCATTCAATTCTGCTCGTCCAGACGGGGAGAATTCAATCACATTTTTTCGATGCGACGTTTCTTATGGGATTGAATGAGCGACAACATTTTGACCCCAAACCGAGAGGATTCTGGGATGTTTGTGGTTTTTTGGTAACAACTCTGGAAGGAAACGTCGCAGACCCATCAAGTTGGTACTCATACTGCTCGCCTCATCGAGTGGAATCCATAGATATGAGTGGTTAAGCTATGGGATATGAAATGGACGAGCGACCAATGAAACAACATGTATTATGGGGTTGAATGCGTTTTGCTATTCACAAAATAAAACAAAAGCAGTCATGCAAATATCTGTTTTAACACAGCACAGCAAAATCAGTTGCACCATTAAATCCCGCTCGTCCAGACGGGGAGAATTAAATCACATTTATTCGATGCGACGTTTCTTATGGGATTTAATGAGCGACAACATTTTGACCCCAAACCGAGAGGATTCTGGGATGTTTGTGGTTTTTTTGTAATAACTATGGAAGGAAACGTCGCAGACCCATCAAGGTGGTACTCGTACTGCTCGCCTCATCGAGAGGAATCCAAAGATATGAGTGCTTAAGCTATGGGATATGAAATGGACGAGCGACCAATAAAACAACATGTATTATGGGGTTGAATGCTTTTTGCTATTCACAAAATAAAACCAAAGTAGTAATGCAAATATCTGATTTAACACAGCACAGCAAAATCAGTTGCACCATTCAATTCTGCTCGTCCAGACGGGGAGAATTCAATCACATTTTTTCGATGCGACGTTTCTTATGGGATTGAATGAGCGACAACATTTTGACCCCAAACCGAGAGGATTCTGGGATGTTTGTGGTTTATTTGTAATAACTCTGGAAGGAAACGTCGCAGACCCATCAAGGTGGTACGCGTACTGCTCACCTCATCGAGAGGAATCCAAACATATGAGTGCTTAAGCTATGGGATATGAATTGGACGAGCGACCAATAAAACAACATGTATTATGGGGTTGAATGCTTTTTGCTATTCACAAAATAAAACCAAAGCAGTAATGCAAATATCTGATTTAACACAGCACAGCAAAATCAGTTGCACCATTCAATTCTGCTCGTCCAGACGGGGAGAATTCAATCACATTTTTTCGATGCGACGTTTCTTATGGGATTGAATGAGCGACAACATTTTGACCCCAAACCGAGAGGATTCTGGGATGTTTGTGGTTTTTTGGAAACAACTCTGGAAGGAAACGTCGCAGACCCATCAAGGTGTTACTCGTACTGCTCGCCTCATCGAGTGGAATCCAAAGATATGAGTGGTTAAGCTATGGGATATGAAATGGACGAGCGACCAATAAAACAACTTTTATTATGGGGTTGAATGCTTTTTGCTATTCACAAAATAAAACAAATGCAGTCATGCAAATATCTGTTTTAACACAGCACAGCAAAAATCAGTTACACCATTCAATTCCGCTCGTCCAGACGGGGAGAATTCAATCACATTTATTCGATGCGACGTTTCTTATGGGATTTAATGAGCGACAACATTTTGACCCCAAACCGAGAGGATTCTGGGATGTTTGTGGTGTTTTTGTAATAACTATGGAAGGAAACGTCGCAGACCCACCAAGGTGGTACTCGTACTGCTCGCCTCATCGAGAGGAATCCAAAGATATGAGTGCTTAAGCTATGGGATATGAAATGGACGAGCGACCAATAAAACAACATGTATTATGGGGTTGAATGCTTTTTGCTATTCACAAAATAAAACCAAAGCAGTAATGCAAATATCTGATTTAACACAGCACAGCAAAATCAGTTGCACCATTCAGTTCTGCTCGTCCAGACGGGGAGAATTCAATCACATTTTTTCGATGCGACGTTTCTTATGGGATTGAATGAGCGACAACATTTTGACCCCAAACCGAGAGGATTCTGGGATGTTTGTGGTTTTTTTGTAATAACTATGGAAGGAAACGTCGCAGACCCATCAAGGTGGTACTCGTACTGCTCGCCTCATCGAGAGGAATCCAAAGATATGAGTGCTTAAGCTATGGGATATGAAATGGACGAGCGACCAATAAAACAACATGTATTATGGGGTTGAATGCTTTTTGCTATTCACAAAATAAAACCAAAGTAGTAATGCAAATATCTGATTTAACACAGCACAGCAAAATCAGTTGCACCATTCAATTCTGCTCGTCCAGACGGGGAGAATTCAATCACATTTTTTCGATGCGACGTTTCTTATGGGATTGAATGAGCGACAACATTTTGACCCCAAACCGAGAGGATTCTGGGATGTTTGTGGTTTATTTGTAATAACTCTGGAAGGAAACGTCGCAGACCCATCAAGGTGGTACGCGTACTGCTCACCTCATCGAGAGGAATCCAAACATATGAGTGCTTAAGCTATGGGATATGAATTGGACGAGCGACCAATAAAACAACATGTATTATGGGGTTGAATGCTTTTTGCTATTCACAAAATAAAACCAAAGCAGTAATGCAAATATCTGATTTAACACAGCACAGCAAAATCAGTTGCACCATTCAATTCTGCTCGTCCAGACGGGGAGAATTCAATCACATTTTTTCGATGCGACGTTTCTTATGGGATTGAATGAGCGACAACATTTTGACCCCAAACCGAGAGGATTCTGGGATGTTTGTGGTTTATTTGTAATAACTCTGGAAGGAAACGTCGCAGACCCATCAAGGTGGTACGCGTACTGCTCACCTCATCGAGAGGAATCCAAACATATGAGTGCTTAAGCTATGGGATATGAATTGGACGAGCGACCAATAAAACAACATGTATTATGGGGTTGAATGCTTTTTGCTATTCACAAAATAAAACCAAAGCAGTAATGCAAATATCTGATTTAACACAGCACAGCAAAATCAGTTGCACCATTCAATTCTGCTCGTCCAGACGGGGAGAATTCAATCACATTTTTTCGATGCGACGTTTCTTATGGGATTGAATGAGCGACAACATTTTGACCCCAAACCGAGAGGATTCTGGGATGTTTGTGGTTTTTTGGAAACAACTCTGGAAGGAAACGTCGCAGACCCATCAAGGTGTTACTCGTACTGCTCGCCTCATCGAGTGGAATCCAAAGATATGAGTGGTTAAGCTATGCGATATGAAATGGACGAGCGACCAATAAAACAACATGTATTATGGGGTTGAATGCGTTTTGCTATTCACAAAATAAAACAAAAGCAGTCATGCAAATATCTGCTTTAACACAGCACAGCAAAATCAGTTGCACCATTCAATCCCGCTCGTCCAGACGGGGAGAATTCAATCACATTTATTCGATGCGACGTTTCTTATGGGATTTAATGAGCGACAACATTTTGACCCCAAACCGAGAGGATTCTGGGATGTTTGTGGTTTTTTTGTAATAACTCTGGAAGGAAACGTCGCAGACCCATCAAGGTGGTACGCGTACTGCTCGCCTCATCGAGAGGAATCCAAAGATATGAGTGGTTAAGCTATGGGATATGAAATGGACGAGCGACCAATAAAACAACTTTTATTATGGGGTTGAATGCTTTTTGCTATTCACAAAATAAAACAAATGCAGTCATGCAAATATCTGTTTTAACACAGCACAGCAAAAATCAGTTACACCATTCAATTCCGCTCGTCCAGACGGGGAGAATTCAATCACATTTATTCGATGCGACGTTTCTTATGGGATTTAATGAGCGACAACATTTTGACCCCAAACCGAGAGGATTCTGGGATGTTTGTGGTTTTTTTGTAATAACTATGGAAGGAAACGTCGCAGACCCACCAAGGTGGTACTCGTACTGCTCGCCTCATCGAGAGGAATCCAAAGATATGAGTGCTTAAGCTATGGGATATGAAATGGACGAGCGACCAATAAAACAACATGTATTATGGGGTTGAATGCTTTTTGCTATTCACAAAATAAAACCAAAGCAGTAATGCAAATATCTGATTTAACACAGCACAGCAAAATCAGTTGCACCATTCAGTTCTGCTCGTCCAGACGGGGAGAATTCAATCACATTTTTTCGATGCGACGTTTCTTATGGGATTGAATGAGCGACAACATTTTGACCCCAAACCGAGAGGATTCTGGGATGTTTGTGGTTTTTTGGTAACAACTCTGGAAGGAAACGTCGCAGACCCATCAAGGTGGTACTCGTACTGCTCGCCTCATCGAGTGGAATCCAAAGATATGAGTGGTTAAGCTATGCGATATGAAATGGACGAGCGACCAATAAAACAACATGTATTATGGGGTTGAATGCGTTTTGCTATTCACAAAATAAAACAAAAGCAGTCATGCAAATATCTGTTTTAACACAGCACAGCAAAATCAGTTGCACCATTCAATCCCGCTCTTCCAGACGGGGAGAATTCAATGACATTTATTCGATGCGACGTTTCTTATGGGATTTAATGAGCGACAACATTTTGACCCCAAACCGAGAGGATTCTGGGATGTTTGTGGTTTTTTTGTAATAACTCTGGAACGAAACGTCGCAGACCCATCAAGGTGGTACTCGTACTGCTCGCCTCTTCGAGCGGAATCCATAGATATGAGTGGTTAAGCTATGGGATATGAAATGGACGAGCGACCAATAAAACAACATGTATTATGGGGTTGAATGCTTTTTGCTATTCACAAAATAAAACAAATGCAGTCATGCAAATATCTGTTTTAACACAGCACAGCAAAAATCAGTTACACCATTCAATTCCGCTAGTCCAGACGGGGAGAATTCAATCACATTTATTCGATGCGACGTTTCTTATGGGATTTAATGAGCGACAACATTTTGACCCCAAACCGAGAGGATTCTGGAATGTTTGTGGTTTTTTTGTAACAACTCTGGAAGGAAACGTCGCAGACCCATCAAGGTGGTACTCGTACTGCTCGACTCATCGAGTGGAATCCAAAGATATGAGTGGTTAAGCTATGGGATATGAAATGGACGAGCGACCAATAAAACAACATGTATTATGGGGTTGAATGCTTTTTGCTATTCACAATTTAATCGCCTCTACGGGGAGGTTTTTCACATAACTTTAAGATCCTTCAACAAACTCCGGGATAAGAAAGCTCAGCTGATCGAGTTTCTCACCTTCCTGAAGAGATGCCGCGACTCTGGGGTAATACCAATCGCATTTACACTCACCTCTGCTACTGTAACTTCTTCTAATGCGAAACGAATTATTTTCAAAACTATCTTAGCTCTTATCTCAGAAAAAATCAGACTTATACGCACAGAACTAGATCAGTTAGACAAGACACTCTACAAATCACACTTATCATTGACGGCAATAATGTCCACATCGGATTGGGAACATGTAGACAATATGACTGCCTCTTCAGCTGCTACTATGTCGACCAAATGTAAGGAAAACCTGATTTCCAAATTTAACCTCCTCTTCAACAAAAGACCGGACCCACACACCAAAAAGTTAGACGTTAATAAAGTCGTAATTAATCGCAGTAACAGTTCTATTTCCGATGGTCTGAAATCCGTTTTAGCTAAAGGTCTAAACTTTGCAGTCACACCTAAACACATACCAGTTAATGATATAATTGCCCAAGTAGACGTTGCTCTCAGGGGCCTGGGTCACATCGCTGCAGACGTAGCAAGATCTGAAATCGCTGCAACCCTCAAAAACGCTAAGATGCCAGCTAGCAACCTCAGCAAAGATGAGCGTTTTGAATTATATAAATTAAAAAAGAGGAATGATATTGTAGTTCTCTCAGCTGACAAAGGCAATGCTACTGTCATCATGGATAAAATAGAATACAACAACAAAATTAAAGAATTACTCGACGATGGTAGTTATACAAAAATAAAAAGAGATCCCACCAACAGCCTCGTCACACAAACCAACAAAATAATTTCTGATTCAACCGCATTAATTGATCAATCTAAACAGTTTTCGTTGAAACCTTCTGCTGCCAGGCCACCAAGATTATACGGCTTACCAAAAATACATAAAGTTGATACACCTCTTCGTCCCATAGTCTCTACTATCAGCTCCCCCACCTACAAACTAGCTCGTTTTTTATCTGAAATCCTGCGTCCTTTCACTGGAAAGACCACCTCTGCGGTACAAAATTCTACTCACCTGGTATCAACAATCAAGGGTATTTCCCTGTCCCCAGACGACCTGCTTGTCAGTTTTGATGTAGTTTCCTTATTCACCAAGGTTCCTGTACCTGACACCATTGCAATCATTGAAGACTTGGTTCATCAAGGACTAAACACTGAGGTACCCCCCCTGGTGAGACACTGTTTAACCAATACATACTTCACTTGGAATGGAACTTTCTACAAACAAACTGAGGGCATCCAATGGGCTCCCCCCTTTCTCCAGTTATAGCTAACATTTTCATGGAGAAATTTGAGACTGACGCCATCCAGACTGCCACTCTGCGCCCAACCTTATGGAAGAGGTACGTGGATGACACTTTTGTTATCTGGCCACATGGCCGGCCTGCTCTAGACCAATTCTTCGACCACATCAATTCCATACACCCAGCCATGAGATTTACCATGGAAGTCGAAATAGATGGCAAGATACCTTTTTTGGATGTCCTAATTAAAAAGAGACCTGATGGTTCAATGAGCCACTCTGTCTACAGGAAAGCTACCCATACGGATGCTTATCTGAAACCGGATTCCCACCACCATCCATCACAGAAGAATTCTCTCATCAAGACTCTGTATCATAGAGCCCAATGCATATCCGACCAGGAACACATAAGCAGTGAACTCAAGCACGTACACCAAGCTCTTAGGGCTAATGGTTACTCCGACTATACAATCCGCAAAGCTATCACTCAAACCATGAAGAAGAACCCTCTTGAGGAGCCTTTCAAAACCATCACTTTACCCTACATTGCTGGGATCACAAAAAAGATCTCCAAAATCTTGAATAAACACAATATCCAGGTCCGTTTCAACACATTACATAAAATCCGTGATCTGGTTCCGTCTGTAAAAGATGTGATTCCGGACATACAATACCCTGGTGTCTACAAACTAAGTTGCCTCTGTGGTAGTAGTTACATTGGAGAAACCAAACGCCATATCTCGGACCGCATTCGTGAACATAAAGCAGACCTTAAACACGGTAGGACCAACACCTCGGCCGTAGCAGATCATTGTTCTAATTCAGTAGGCTCACATGCCATTGACTTTTCCAAGACGGAGGTTCTTTGTAAGCCATCTGGCTTCCATGAGAGATTCGTTCATGAGGCTATCCACATATACAAGCACAGAGACAATTTCAACCGAGAAGATGGATTCTATCTTAGCAATCATTGGAAAGATTTGATAAATCATTTCAGTTCTTGATTGATTGTTCACGCTTACAGTGGCTTTCAGACAGCATACATAAAAACAAATTTCGTCTCCCCCCTCCTCTTTTCAAAAAATAGATGGACTAGTCCTGGGCAAACTGCCAATCGTTGCGCGTGACGCAAACGTTATTTTTTTATATATAAATAAATAAATATGCCGTTTTCTAAATACATTTATGCAAACCGACACACCTGATGATGACCGTTTGAGTTATGGTCGAAATGTCGTGAGAATTTTTTTTTATTGTTTTATATATATTTTGTTATTTTGTTGTTTCTCTTCAACGTGACTTTACCGAAAAAACTAAGAATATGAATTACTGCAGTCACGAAAGCTTTAAATCAAAATTTAATCGCCTCTACGGGGAGGGTTTTCACATAACTTTAAGATCCTTCAACAAACTCCGGGATAAGAAAGCTCAGCTGATCGAGTTTCTCACCTTCCTGAAGAGATGCCGCGACTCTGGGGTAATACCAATCGCATTTACACTCACCTCTGCTACTGTAACTTCTTCTAATGTGAAACGAATTCTTTTCAAAACTAGCTTAGCTCTTATCTCAGAAAAAATCAGACTTATACGCACAGAACTAGATCAGTTAGACAAGACACTCTACAAATCACACTTATCATTGACGGCAATAATGTCCACATCGGATTGGGAACATGTAGACAATATGACTGCCTCTTCAGCTGCTACTATGTCGACCAAATGTAAGGAAAACCTGATTTCCAAATTTAACCTCCTCTTCAACAAAAGACCGGACCCACACACCAAAAAGTTAGACGTTAATAAAGTCGTAATTAATCGCAGTAACAGTTCTATTTCCGATGGTCTGAAATCCGTTTTAGCTAAAGGTCTAAACTTTGCAGTCACACCTAAACACATACCAGTTAATGATATAATTGCCCAAGTAGACGTTGCTCTCAGGGGCCTGGGTCACATCGCTGCAGACGTAGCAAGATCTGAAATCGCTGCAACCCTCAAAAACGCTAAGATGCCAGCTAGCAACCTCAGCAAAGATGAGCGTTTTGAATTATATAAATTAAAAAAGAGGAATGATATTGTAGTTCTCTCAGCTGACAAAGGCAATGCTACTGTCATCATGGATAAAATAGAATACAACAACAAAATTAAAGAATTACTCGACGATGGTAGTTATACAAAAATAAAAAGAGATCCCACCAACAGCCTCGTCACACAAACCAACAAAATAATTTCTGATTCAACCGCATTAATTGATCAATCTAAACAGTTTTCGTTGAAACCTTCTGCTGCCAGGCCACCAAGATTATACGGCTTACCAAAAATACATAAAGTTGATACACCTCTTCGTCCCATAGTCTCTACTATCAGCTCCCCCACCTACAAACTAGCTCGTTTTTTATCTGAAATCCTGCGTCCTTTCACTGGAAAGACCACCTCTGCGGTACAAAATTCTACTCACCTGGTATCAACAATCAAGGGTATTTCCCTGTCCCCAGACGACCTGCTTGTCAGTTTTGATGTAGTTTCCTTATTCACCAAGGTTCCTGTACCTGACACCATTGCAATCATTGAAGACTTGGTTCATCAAGGACTAAACACTGAGGTACCCCCCCTGGTGAGACACTGTTTAACCAATACATACTTCACTTGGAATGGAACTTTCTACAAACAAACTGAGGGCATCCAATGGGCTCCCCCCTTTCTCCAGTTATAGCTAACATTTTCATGGAGAAATTTGAGACTGACGCCATCCAGACTGCCACTCTGCGCCCAACCTTATGGAAGAGGTACGTGGATGACACTTTTGTTATCTGGCCACATGGCCGGCCTGCTCTAGACCAATTCTTCGACCACATCAATTCCATACACCCAGCCATGAGATTTACCATGGAAGTCGAAATAGATGGCAAGATACCTTTTTTGGATGTCCTAATTAAAAAGAGACCTGATGGTTCAATGAGCCACTCTGTCTACAGGAAAGCTACCCATACGGATGCTTATCTGAAACCGGATTCCCACCACCATCCATCACAGAAGAATTCTCTCATCAAGACTCTGTATCATAGAGCCCAATGCATATCCGACCAGGAACACATAAGCAGTGAACTCAAGCACGTACACCAAGCTCTTAGGGCTAATGGTTACTCCGACTATACAATCCGCAAAGCTATCACTCAAACCATGAAGAAGAACCCTCTTGAGGAGCCTTTCAAAACCATCACTTTACCCTACATTGCTGGGATCACAAAAAAGATCTCCAAAATCTTGAATAAACACAATATCCAGGTCCGTTTCAACACATTACATAAAATCCGTGATCTGGTTCCGTCTGTAAAAGATGTGATTCCGGACATACAATACCCTGGTGTCTACAAACTAAGTTGCCTCTGTGGTAGTAGTTACATTGGAGAAACCAAACGCCATATCTCGGACCGCATTCGTGAACATAAAGCAGACCTTAAACACGGTAGGACCAACACCTCGGCCGTAGCAGATCATTGTTCTAATTCAGTAGGCTCACATGCCATTGACTTTTCCAAGACGGAGGTTCTTTGTAAGCCATCTGGCTTCCATGAGAGATTCGTTCATGAGGCTATCCACATATACAAGCACAGAGACAATTTCAACCGAGAAGATGGATTCTATCTTAGCAATCATTGGAAAGATTTGATAAATCATTTCAGTTCTTGATTGATTGTTCACGCTTACAGTGGCTTTCAGACAGCATACATAAAAACAAATTTCGTCTCCCCCCTCCTCTTTTCAAAAAATAGATGGACTAGTCCTGGGCAAACTGCCAATCGTTGCGCGTGACGCAAACGTTATTTATATATATATATCTATATAAATAAATATGCCGTTTTAAAAATAAATTTATGCAAACCGACACACCTGATGATGACCGTTTGAGTTATGGTCGAAACGTCGTGAGAATTTTTTTTTATTGTTTTATATATATTTTGTTATTTTGTTGTTTCTCTTCAACGTGACTTTACCGAAAAAACTAAGAATATAAAAACAAAAGCAGTCATGCAAATATCTGTTTTAACACAGCACAGCAAAATCAGTTGCACCATTCAATCCCGCTCGTCCAGAGGGGGAGAATTCAATCACATTTATTCGATGCGACGTTTCTTATGGGATTTAATGAGCGACAACATTTTGACCCCAAACCGAGAGGATTCTGGGATGTTTGTGGTGTTTTTGTAATAACTCTGGAAGGAAACGTCGCAGACCCATCAAGGTGATACTGGTACTGCTCGACTCATCGAGAGGAATCCAAAGATATGAGTGCTTAAGCTATGGGATATGAAATGGACGAGCGACCAATAAAACAACATGTATTATGGGGTTGAATGCTTTTTGCTATTCACAAAATAAAACCAAAGCAGTAATGCAAATATCTGATTTAACACAGCACAGCAAAATCAGTTGCACCATTCAATTCTGCTCGTCCAGACGGGGAGAATTCAATCACATTTTTTCGATGCGACGTTTCTTATGGGATTGAATGAGCGACAACATTTTGACCCCAAACCGAGAGGATTCTGGGATGTTTGTGGTTTTTTGGTAACAACTCTGGAAGGAAACGTCCCAGACCCATCAAGGTGGTACTCGTACTGCTCGCCTCATAGAGAGGAATCCAAACATATGAGTGCTTAAGCTATGGGATATGAATTGGACGAGCGACCAATAAAACAACATGTATTATGGGGTTGAATGCTTTTTGCTATTCACAAAATAAAACCAAAGCAGTAATGCAAATATCTGATTTAACACAGCACAGCAAAATCAGTTGCACCATTCAATTCTGCTCGTCCAGACGGGGAGAATTCAATCACATTTTTTCGATGCGACGTTTCTTATGGGATTTAATGAGCGACGACATTTTGACCCCAAACCGAGAGGATTCTGGGATGTTTGTGGTTTTTTGGTAACAACTCTGGAAGGAAACGTCCCAGACCCATCAAGGTGGTACTCGTACTGCTCGCCTCATCGAGTGGAATCCAAAGATATGAGTGGTTAAGCTATGCGATATGAAATGGACGAGCGACCAATAAAACAACATGTATTATGTGGTTGAATGCTTTTAGCTATTCACAAAATAAAACAAAAGCAGTCATGCAAATATCTGCTTTAACACAGCACAGCAAAATCAGTTGCACCATTGAATCCCGCTCGTCCAGACGGGGAGAATTCAATCACATTTATTCGATGCGACGTTTCTTATGGGATTTAATGAGCGACAACATTTTGACCCCAAACCGAGAGGATTCTGGGATGTTTGTGGTTTTTTTGTAATAACTCTGGAAGGAAACGTCGCAGACCCATCAAGGTGGTACTCGTACTGCTCGCCTCATCTAGAGGAATCCAAAGATATCAGTGCTTAAGCTATGGGATATGAAATGGACGAGCGACCAATAAAACAACTTTTATTATGGGGTTGAATGCTTTTTGCTATTCACAAAATAAAACAAATGCAGTCATGCAAATATCTGTTTTAACACAGCACAGCAAAAATCAGTTACACCATTCAATTCCGCTCGTCCAGACGGGGAGAATTCAATCACATTTATTCGATGCGACGTTTCTTATGGGATTTAATGAGCGACAACATTTTGACCCCAAACCGAGAGGATTCTGGGATGTTTGTGGTGTTTTTGTAATAACTCTGGAAGGAAACGTCGCAGACCCATCAAGGTGGTAATCGTACTGCTCGACTCATCGAGAGGAATCCAAAGATATGAGTGCTTAAGCTATGGGATATGAAATGGACGAGCGACCAATAAAACAACTTTTATTATGGGGTTGAATGCTTTTTGCTATTCACAAAATAAAACAAATGCAGTCATGCAAATATCTGTTTTAACACAGCACAGCAAAAATCAGTTACACCATTCAATTCCGCTCGTCCAGACGGGGAGAATTCAATCACATTTATTCGATGCGACGTTTCTTATGGGATTTAATGAGCGACAACATTTTGACCCCAAACCGAGAGGATTCTGGGATGTTTGTGGTGTTTTTGTAATAACTCTGGAAGGAAACGTCGCAGACCCATCAAGGTGGTACTCGTACTGCTCGCCTCATCGAGAGGAATCCAAAGATATGAGTGCTTAAGCTATGGGATATGAAATGGACGAGCGACCAATAAAACAACATGTTTTATGGGGTTGAATGCTTTTTGCTATTCACAAAATAAAACCAAAGCAGTAATGCAAATATCTGATTTAACACAGCACAGCAAAATCAGTTGCACCATTCAATTCTGCTCGTCCAGACGGGGAGAATTCAATCACATTTTTTCGATGCGACGTTTCTTATGGGATTGAATGAGCGACAACATTTTGACCCCAAACCGAGAGGATTTTGGGATGTTTGTGGTTTTTTGGTAACAACTCTGGAAGGAAACGTCGCAGACCCATCAAGGTGGTACTCATACTGCTCGCCTCATCGAGTGGAATCCAAAGATATGAGTGGTTAAGCTATGGGATATGAAATGGACGAGCGACCAATAAAACAACTTTTATTATGGGGTTGAATGCTTTTTGCTATTCACAAAATAAAACAAATGCAGTCATGCAAATATCTGTTTTAACACAGCACAGCAAAAATCAGTTACACCATTCAATTCCGCTCGTCCAGACGGGGAGAATTCAATCACATTTATTCGATGCGACGTTTCTTATGGGATTTAATGAGCGACAACATTTTGACCCCAAACCGAGAGGATTCTGGGATGTTTGTGGTGTTTTTGTAATAACTCTGGAAGGAAACGTCGCAGACCCATCAAGGTGGTACTCGTACTGCTCGCCTCATAGAGAGGAATCCAAAGATATGAGTGCTTAAGCTATGGGATATGAAATGGACGAGCGACCAATAAAACAACATGTATTATGGGGTTGAATGCTTTTTGCTATTCACAAAATAAAACCAAAGCAGTAATGCAAATATCTGATTTAACACAGCACAGCAAAATCAGTTGCACCATTCAATTCTGCTCGTCCAGACGGGGAGAATTCAATCACATTTTTTCGATGCGACGTTTCTTATGGGATTGAATGAGCGACAACATTTTGACCCCAAACCGAGAGGATTCTGGGATGTTTGTGGTTTTTTGGTAACAACTCTGGAAGGAAACGTCCCAGACCCATCAAGGTGGTACTCGTACTGCTCGCCTCATCGAGTGGAATCCAAAGATATGAGTGGTTAAGCTATGCGATATGAAATGGACGAGCGACCAATAAAACAACATGTATTATGTGGTTGAATGCTTTTTGCTATTCACAAAATAAAACAAAAGCAGTCATGCAAATATCTGCTTTAACACAGCACAGCAAAATCAGTTGCACCATTCAATCCCGCTCGTCCAGACGGGGAGAATTCAATGACATTTATTCGATGCGACGTTTCTTATGGGATTTAATGAGCGACAACATTTTGACCCCAAACCGAGAGGATTCTGGGATGTTTGTGGTTTTTTTGTAATAACTCTGGAAGGGAACGTCGCAGACCCATCAAGGTGGTACTCGTACTGCTCGCCTCATCGAGCGGAATCCAAAGATATGAGTGCTTAAGCTATGGGATATGAAATGGACGAGCGACCAATAAAACAACTTTTATTATGGGGTTGAATGCTTTTTGCTATTCACAAAATAAAACAAATGCAGTCATGCAAATATCTATTTTAACACAGCACAGCAAAAATCAGTTACACCATTCAATTCCGCTCGTCCAGACGGGGAGAATTCAATCACATTTATTCGATGCGACGTTTCTTATGGGATTTAATGAGCGACAACATTTTGACCCCAAACCGAGAGGATTCTGGGATGTTTGTGGTGTTTTTGTAATAACTCTGGAAGGAAACGTCGCAGACCCATCAAGGTGGTAATCGTACTGCTCGACTCATCGAGAGGAATCCAAAGATATGAGTGCTTAAGCTATGGGATATGAAATGGACGAGCGACCAATAAAACAACTTTTATTATGGGGTTGAATGCTTTTTGCTATTCACAAAATAAAACAAATGCAGTCATGCAAATATCTGTTTTAACACAGCACAGCAAAAATCAGTTACACCATTCAATTCCGCTCGTCCAGACGGGGAGAATTCAATCACATTTATTCGATGCGACGTTTCTTATGGGATTTAATGAGCGACAACATTTTGACCCCAAACCGAGAGGATTTTGGGATGTTTGTGGTTTTTTGGTAACAACTCTGGAAGGAAACGTCGCAGACCCATCAAGGTGGTACTCATACTGCTCGCCTCATCGAGTGGAATCCAAAGATATGAGTGGTTAAGCTATGGGATATGAAATGGACGAGCGACCAATAAAACAACTTTTATTATGGGGTTGAATGCTTTTTGCTATTCACAAAATAAAACAAATGCAGTCATGCAAATATCTGTTTTAACACAGCACAGCAAAAATCAGTTACACCATTCAATTCCGCTCGTCCAGACGGGGAGAATTCAATCACATTTATTCGATGCGACGTTTCTTATGGGATTTAATGAGCGACAACATTTTGACCCCAAACCGAGAGGATTCTGGGATGTTTGTGGTGTTTTTGTAATAACTCTGGAAGGAAACGTCGCAGACCCATCAAGGTGGTACTCGTACTGCTCGCCTCATCGAGAGGAATCCAAAGATATGAGTGCTTAAGCTATGGGATATGAAATGGACGAGCGACCAATAAAACAACATGTTTTATGGGGTTGAATGCTTTTTGCTATTCACAAAATAAAACCAAAGCAGTAATGCAAATATCTGATTTAACACAGCACAGCAAAATCAGTTGCACCATTCAATTCTGCTCGTCCAGACGGGGAGAATTCAATCACATTTTTTCGATGCGACGTTTCTTATGGGATTGAATGAGCGACAACATTTTGACCCCAAACCGAGAGGATTTTGGGATGTTTGTGGTTTTTTGGTAACAACTCTGGAAGGAAACGTCGCAGACCCATCAAGGTGGTACTCATACTGCTCGCCTCATCGAGTGGAATCCAAAGATATGAGTGGTTAAGCTATGGGATATGAAATGGACGAGCGACCAATAAAACAACATGTATTATGGGGTTGAATGCGTTTTGCTATTCACAAAATAAAACAAAAGCAGTCATGCAAATATCTGTTTTAACACAGCACAGCAAAATCAGTTGCACCATTCAATCCCGCTCGTGCAGACGGGGAGAATTCAATCATATTTATTCGATGCGACGTTTCTTATGGGATTTAATGAGCGACAACATTTTGACCCCAAACCGAGAGGATTCTGGGATGTTTGTGGTTTTTTTGTAATAACTCTGGAAGGAAACGTCGCAGACCCATCAAGGTGGTACTCGTACTGCTCGCCTCATCGAGAGGAATCCAAAGATATGAGTGCTTAAGCTATGGGATATGAAATGGACGAGCGACCAATAAAACAACATGTATTATGGGGTTGAATGCTTTTTGCTATTCACAAAATAAAACCAAAGCAGTAATGCAAATATCTGATTTAACACAGCACAGCAAAATCAGTTGCACCATTCAATTCTGCTCGTCCAGACGGGGAGAATTCAATCACATTTTTTCGATGCGACGTTTCTTATGGGATTTAATGAGCGACAACATTTTGACCCCAAACCGAGAGGATTCTGGGATGTTTGTGTTTTTTTGGTAACAACTCTGGAAGGAAACGTCGCAGACCCATCAAGGTGGTACTCGTACTGCTCGCCTCATCGAGTGGAATCCAAAGATATGAGTGGTTAAGCTATGCGATATGAAATGGACGAGCGACCAATAAAACAACATGTATTATGGGGTTGAATGCGTTTTGCTATTCACAAAATAAAACAAAAACAGTCATGCAAATATCTGTTTTAACACAGCACAGCAAAATCAGTTGCACCATTCAATTCTGCTCGTCCAGACGGGGAGAATTCAATCACATTTTTTCGATGCGACGTTTCTTATGGGATTGAATGAGGGACAACATTTTGACCCCAAACCGAGAGGATTCTGGGATGTTTGTGGTTTTTTGTAACAACTCTGGAAGGAAACGTCGCAGACCCATCAAGGTGGTACTCGTACTGCTCGCCTCATCGAGTGGAATCCAAAGATATGAGTGCTTAAGCTATGGGATATGAAATGGACGAGCGACCAATAAAACAACATGTTTTATGGGGTTGAATGCTTTTTGCTATTCACAAAATAAAACCAAAGCAGTAATGCAAATATCTGATTTAACACAGCACAGCAAAATCAGTTGCACCATTCAATTCTGCTCGTCCAGACGGGGAGAATTCAATCACATTTTTTCGATGCGACGTTTCTTATGGGATTGAATGAGCGACAACATTTTGACCCCAAACCGAGAGGATTTTGGGATGTTTGTGGTTTTTTGGTAACAACTCTGGAAGGAAACGTCGCAGACCCATCAAGGTGGTACTCATACTGCTCGCCTCATCGAGTGGAATCCAAAGATATGAGTGGTTAAGCTATGGGATATGAAATGGATGAGCGACCAATAAAACAACTTTTATTATGGGGTTGAATGCTTTTTGCTATTCACAAAATAAAACAAATTCAGTCATGCAAATATCTGTTTTAACACAGCACAGCAAAAATCAGTTACACCATTCAATTCCGCTCGTCCAGACGGGGAGAATTCAATCACATTTATTCGATGCGACGTTTCTTATGGGATTTAATGAGCGACAACATTTTGACCCCAAACCGAGAGGATTCTGGGATGTTTGTGGTGTTTTTGTAATAACTCTGGAAGGAAACGTCGCAGACCCATCAAGGTGGTACTCGTACTGCTCGCCTCATAGAGAGGAATCCAAAGATATGAGTGCTTAAGCTATGGGATATGAAATGGACGAGCGACCAATAAAACAACATGTATTATGGGGTTGAATGCTTTTTGCTATTCACAAAATAAAACCAAAGCAGTAATGCAAATATCTGATTTAACACAGCACAGCAAAATCAGTTGCACCATTCAATTCTGCTCGTCCAGACGGGGAGAATTCAATCACATTTTTTCGATGCGACGTTTCTTATGGGATTGAATGAGCGACAACATTTTGACCCCAAACCGAGAGGATTCTGGGATGTTTGTGGTTTTTTGGTAACAACTCTGGAAGGAAACGTCCCAGACCCATCAAGGTGGTACTCGTACTGCTCGCCTCATCGAGTGGAATCCAAAGATATGAGTGGTTAAGCTATGCGATATGAAATGGACGAGCGACCAATAAAACAACATGTATTATGTGGTTGAATGCTTTTTGCTATTCACAAAATAAAACAAAAGCAGTCATGCAAATATCTGCTTTAACACAGCACAGCAAAATCAGTTGCACCATTCAATCCCGCTCGTCCAGACGGGGAGAATTCAATGACATTTATTCGATGCGACGTTTCTTATGGGATTTAATGAGCGACAACATTTTGACCCCAAACCGAGAGGATTCTGGGATGTTTGTGGTTTTTTTGTAATAACTCTGGAAGGGAACGTCGCAGACCCATCAAGGTGGTACTCGTACTGCTCGCCTCATCGAGCGGAATCCAAAGATATGAGTGCTTAAGCTATGGGATATGAAATGGACGAGCGACCAATAAAACAACTTTTATTATGGGGTTGAATGCTTTTTGCTATTCACAAAATAAAACAAATGCAGTCATGCAAATATCTGTTTTAACACAGCACAGCAAAAATCAGTTACACCATTCAATTCCGCTCGTCCAGACGGGGAGAATTCAATCACATTTATTCGATGCGACGTTTCTTATGGGATTTAATGAGCGACAACATTTTGACCCCAATCCGAGAGGATTCTGGGATGTTTGTGGTGTTTTTGTAATAACTCTGGAAGGAAACGTCGCAGACCCATCAAGGTGGTAATCGTACTGCTCGACTCATCGAGAGGAATCCAAAGATATGAGTGCTTAAGCTATGGGATATGAAATGGACGAGCGACCAATAAAACAACTTTTATTATGGGGTTGAATGCTTTTTGCTATTCACAAAATAAAACAAATGCAGTCATGCAAATATCTGTTTTAACACAGCACAGCAAAAATCAGTTACACCATTCAATTCCGCTCGTCCAGACGGGGAGAATTCAATCACATTTATTCGATGCGACGTTTCTTATGGGATTTAATGAGCGACAACATTTTGACCCCAATCCGAGAGGATTCTGGGATGTTTGTGGTGTTTTTGTAATAACTCTGGAAGGAAACGTCGCAGACCCATCAAGGTGGTACTCGTACTGCTCGCCTCATCGAGAGGAATCCAAAGATATGAGTGCTTAAGCTATGGGATATGAAATGGACGAGCGACCAATAAAACAACATGTTTTATGGGGTTGAATGATTTTTGCTATTCACAAAATAAAACCAAAGCAGTAATGCAAATATCTGATTTAACACAGCACAGCAAAATCAGTTGCACCATTCAATTCTGCTCGTCCAGACGGGGAGAATTCAATCACATTTTTTCGATGCGACGTTTCTTATGGGATTGAATGAGCGACAACATTTTGACCCCAAACCGAGAGGATTTTGGGATGTTTGTGGTTTTTTGGTAACAACTCTGGAAGGAAACGTCGCAGACCCATCAAGGTGGTACTCATACTGCTCGCCTCATCGAGTGGAATCCAAAGATATGAGTGGTTAAGCTATGGGATATGAAATGGACGAGCGACCAATAAAACAACTTTTATTATGGGGTTGAATGCTTTTTGCTATTCACAAAATAAAACAAATGCAGTCATGCAAATATCTGTTTTAACACAGCACAGCAAAAATCAGTTACACCATTCAATTCCGCTCGTCCAGACGGGGAGAATTCAATCACATTTATTCGATGCGACGTTTCTTATGGGATTTAATGAGCGACAACATTTTGACCCCAAACCGAGAGGATTCTGGGATGTTTGTGGTGTTTTTGTAATAACTCTGGAAGGAAACGTCGCAGACCCATCAAGGTGGTACTCGTACTGCTCGCCTCATCGAGAGGAATCCAAAGATATGAGTGCTTAAGCTATGGGATATGAAATGGACGAGCGACCAATAAAACAACATGTTTTATGGGGTTGAATGCTTTTTGCTATTCACAAAATAAAACCAAAGCAGTAATGCAAATATCTGATTTAACACAGCACAGCAAAATCAGTTGCACCATTCAATTCTGCTCGTCCAGACGGGGAGAATTCAATCACATTTTTTCGATGCGACGTTTCTTATGGGATTTAATGAGCGACAACATTTTGACCCCAAACCGAGAGGATTCTGGGATGTTTGTGTTTTTTTGGTAACAACTCTGGAAGGAAACGTCGCAGACCCATCAAGGTGGTACTCGTACTGCTCGCCTCATCGAGTGGAATCCAAAGATATGAGTGGTTAAGCTATGCGATATGAAATGGACGAGCGACCAATAAAACAACATGTATTATGGGGTTGAATGCGTTTTGCTATTCACAAAATAAAACAAAAACAGTCATGCAAATATCTTTTTTAACACAGCACAGCAAAATCAGTTGCACCATTCAATTCTGCTCGTCCAGACGGGGATAATTCAATCACATTTTTTCGATGCGACGTTTCTTATGGGATTGAATGAGGGACAACATTTTGACCCCAAACCGAGAGGATTCTGGGATGTTTGTGGTTTTTTGTAACAACTCTGGAAGGAAACGTCGCAGACCCATCAAGGTGGTACTCGTACTGCTCGCCTCATCGAGTGGAATCCAAAGATATGAGTGCTTAAGCTATGGGATATGAAATGGACGAGCGACCAATAAAACAACATGTATTATGGGGTTGAATGCTTTTTGCTATTCACAAAATAAAACCAAAGCAGTAATGCAAATATCTGATTTAACACAGCACAGCAAAATCAGTTGCACCATTCAATTCTGCTCGTCCAGACGGGGAGAATTCAATCACATTTTTTCGATGCGACGTTTCTTATGGGATTGAATGAGCGACAACATTTTGACCCCAAACCGAGAGGATTCTGGGATGTTTGTGGTTTTTTGGTAACAACTCTGGAAGGAAACGTCGCAGACCCATCAAGGTGGTACTCGTACTGCTCGCCTCATCGAGTGGAATCCAAAGATATGAGTGGTTAAGCTATGCGATATGAAATGGACGAGCGACCAATAAAACAACATGTATTATGGGGTTGAATGCGTTTTGCTATTCACAAAATAAAACAAAAGCAGTCATGCAAATATCTGTTTTAACACAGCACAGCAAAATCAGTTGCACCATTCAATCCCGCTCGTCCAGACGGGGAGAATTCAATCACATTTATTCGATGCGACGTTTCTTATGGGATTTAATGAGCGACAACATTTTGACCCCAAACCGGGAGGATTCTGGGATGTTTGTGGTTTTTTTGTAATAACTCTGGAAGGAAACGTCGCAGACCCATCAAGGTGGTACTCGTACTGCTCGCCTCATAGAGTGGAATCCAAAGATATGAGTGCTTAAGCTATGGGATATGAAATGGACGAGCGACCAATAAAACAACATGTATTATGGGGTTGAATGCTTTTTGCTATTCACAAAATAAAACCAAAGCAGTAATGCAAATATCTGATTTAACACAGCACAGCAAAATCAGTTGCACCATTCAATTCTGCTCGTCCAGACGGGGAGAATTCAATCACATTTTTTCGATGCGACGTTTCTTATGGGATTGAATGAGCGACAACATTTTGACCCCAAACCGAGAGGATTCTGGGATGTTTGTGGTTTTTTGGAAACAACTCTGGAAGGAAACGTCGCAGACCCATCAAGGTGGTACTCGTACTGCTCGCCTCATCGAGTGGAATCCAAAGATATGAGTGCTTAAGCTATGGGATATGAAATGGACGAGCGACCAATAAAACAACATGTATTATGGGGTTGAATGCTTTTTGCTATTCACAAAATAAAACCAAAGCAGTAATGCAAATATCTGATTTAACACAGCACAGCAAAATCAGTTGCACCATTCAATTCTGCTCGTCCAGACGGGGAGAATTCAATCACATTTTTTCGATGCGACGTTTCTTATGGGATTGAATGAGCGACAACATTTTGACCCCAAACCGAGAGGATTCTGGGATGTTTGTGGTTTTTTGGTAACAACTCTGGAAGGAAACGTCGCAGACCCATCAAGGTGGTACTCTTACTGCTCGCCTCATCGAGTGGAATCCAAAGATATGAGGGGTTAAGCTATGCGATATGAAATGGACGAGCGACCAATAAAACAACATGTATTATGGGGTTGAATGCGTTTTGCTATTCACAAAATAAAACAAAAGCAGTCATGCAAATATCTGTTTTAACACAGCACAGCAAAATCAGTTGCACCATTCAATCCCGCTCGTGCAGACGGGGAGAATTCAATCATATTTATTCGATGCGACGTTTCTTATGGGATTTAATGAGCGACAACATTTTGACCCCAAACCGAGAGGATTCTGGGATGTTTGTGGTTTTTTTGTAATAACTCTGGAAGGAAACGTCGCAGACCCATCAAGGTGGTACTCGTACTGCTCGCCTCATCGAGAGGAATCCAAAGATATGAGTGCTTAAGCTATGGGATATGAAATGGACGAGCGACCAATAAAACAACATGTATTATGGGGTTGAATGCTTTTTGCTATTCACAAAATAAAACCAAAGCAGTAATGCAAATATCTGATTTAACACAGCACAGCAAAATCAGTTGCACCATTCAATTCTGCTCGTCCAGACGGGGAGAATTCAATCACATTTTTTCGATGCGACGTTTCTTATGGGATTTAATGAGCGACAACATTTTGACCCCAAACCGAGAGGATTCTGGGATGTTTGTGTTTTGTTGGTAACAACTCTGGAAGGAAACGTCGCAGACCCATCAAGGTGGTACTCGTACTGCTCGCCTCATCGAGTGGAATCCAAAGATATGAGGGGTTAAGCTATGCGATATGAAATGGACGAGCGACCAATAAAACAACATGTATTATGGGGTTGAATGCGTTTTGCTATTCACAAAATAAAACAAAAGCAGTCATGCAAATATCTGTTTTAACACAGCACAGCAAAATCAGTTGCACCATTCAATCCCGCTCGTGCAGACGGGGAGAATTCAATCATATTTATTCGATGCGACGTTTCTTATGGGATTTAATGAGCGACAACATTTTGACCCCAAACCGAGAGGATTCTGGGATGTTTGTGGTTTTTTTGTAATAACTCTGGAAGGAAACGTCGCAGACCCATCAAGGTGGTACTCGTACTGCTCGCCTCATCGAGAGGAATCCAAAGATATGAGTGCTTAAGCTATGGGATATGAAATGGACGAGCGACCAATAAAACAACATGTATTATGGGGTTGAATGCTTTTTGCTATTCACAAAATAAAACCAAAGCAGTAATGCAAATATCTGATTTAACACAGCACAGCAAAATCAGTTGCACCATTCAATTCTGCTCGTCCAGACGGGGAGAATTCAATCACATTTTTTCGATGCGACGTTTCTTATGGGATTTAATGAGCGACAACATTTTGACCCCAAACCGAGAGGATTCTGGGATGTTTGTGTTTTTTTGGTAACAACTCTGGAAGGAAACGTCGCAGACCCATCAAGGTGGTACTCGTACTGCTCGCCTCATCGAGTGGAATCCAAAGATATGAGTGGTTAAGCTATGCGATATGAAATGGACGAGCGACCAATAAAACAACATGTATTATGGGGTTGAATGCGTTTTGCTATTCACAAAATAAAACAAAAACAGTCATGCAAATATCTGTTTTAACACAGCACAGCAAAATCAGTTGCACCATTCAATTCTGCTCGTCCAGACGGGGAGAATTCAATCACATTTTTTCGATGCGACGTTTCTTATGGGATTGAATGAGGGACAACATTTTGACCCCAAACCGAGAGGATTCTGGGATGTTTGTGGTTTTTTGTAACAACTCTGGAAGGAAACGTCGCAGACCCATCAAGGTGGTACTCGTACTGCTCGCCTCATCGAGTGGAATCCAAAGATATGAGTGCTTAAGCTATGGGATATGAAATGGACGAGCGACCAATAAAACAACATGTATTATGGGGTTGAATGCTTTTTGCTATTCACAAAATAAAACCAAAGCAGTAATGCAAATATCTGATTTAACACAGCACAGCAAAATCAGTTGCACCATTCAATTCTGCTCGTCCAGACGGGGAGAATTCAATCACATTTTTTCGATGCGACGTTTCTTATGGGATTGAATGAGCGACAACATTTTGACCCCAAACCGAGAGGATTCTGGGATGTTTGTGGTTTTTTGGTAACAACTCTGGAAGGAAACGTCGCAGACCCATCAAGGTGGTACTCGTACTGCTCGCCTCATCGTGTGGAATCCAAAGATATGAGTGGTTAAGCTATGCGATATGAAATGGACGAGCGACCAATAAAACAACATGTATTATGGGGTTGAATGCGTTTTGCTATTCACAAAATAAAACAAAAGCAGTCATGCAAATATCTGTTTTAACACAGCACAGCAAAATCAGTTGCACCATTCAATCCCGCTCGTCCAGACGGGGAGAATTCAATCACATTTATTCGATGCGACGTTTCTTATGGGATTTAATGAGCGACAACATTTTGACCCCAAACCGGGAGGATTCTGGGATGTTTGTGGTTTTTTTGTAATAACTCTGGAAGGAAACGTCGCAGACCCATCAAGGTGGTACTCGTACTGCTCGCCTCATAGAGTGGAATCCAAAGATATGAGTGCTTAAGCTATGGGATATGAAATGGACGAGCGACCAATAAAACAACATGTATTATGGGGTTGAATGCTTTTTGCTATTCACAAAATAAAACCAAAGCAGTAATGCAAATATCTGATTTAACACAGCACAGCAAAATCAGTTGCACCATTCAATTCTGCTCGTCCAGACGGGGAGAATTCAATCACATTTTTTCGATGCGACGTTTCTTATGGGATTGAATGAGCGACAACATTTTGACCCCAAACCGAGAGGATTCTGGGATGTTTGTGGTTTTTTGGAAACAACTCTGGAAGGAAACGTCGCAGACCCATCAAGGTGGTACTCGTACTGCTCGCCTCATCGAGTGGAATCCAAAGATATGAGTGCTTAAGCTATGGGATATGAAATGGACGAGCGACCAATAAAACAACATGTATTATGGGGTTGAATGCTTTTTGCTATTCACAAAATAAAACCAAAGCAGTAATGCAAATATCTGATTTAACACAGCACAGCAAAATCAGTTGCACCATTCAATTCTGCTCGTCCAGACGGGGAGAATTCAATCACATTTTTTCGATGCGACGTTTCTTATGGGATTGAATGAGCGACAACATTTTGACCCCAAACCGAGAGGATTCTGGGATGTTTGTGGTTTTTTGGTAACAACTCTGGAAGGAAACGTCGCAGACCCATCAAGGTGGTACTCGTACTGCTCGCCTCATCGAGTGGAATCCAAAGATATGAGGGGTTAAGCTATGCGATATGAAATGGACGAGCGACCAATAAAACAACATGTATTATGGGGTTGAATGCGTTTTGCTATTCACAAAATAAAACAAAAGCAGTCATGCAAATATCTGTTTTAACACAGCACAGCAAAATCAGTTGCACCATTCAATCCCGCTCGTCCAGACGGGGAGAATTCAATCACATTTATTCGATGCGACGTTTCTTATGGGATTTAATGAGCGACAACATTTTGACCCCAAACCGGGAGGATTCTGGGATGTTTGTGGTTTTTTTGTAATAACTCTGGAAGGAAACGTCGCAGACCCATCAAGGTGGTACTCGTACTGCTCGCCTCATCGAGTGGAATCCAAAGATATGAGTGCTTAAGCTATGGGATATGAAATGGACGAGCGACCAATAAAACAACATGTATTATGGGGTTGAATGCTTTTTGCTATTCACAAAATAAAACCAAAGCAGTAATGCAAATATCTGATTTAACACAGCACAGCAAAATCAGTTGCACCATTCAATTCTGCTCGTCCAGACGGGGAGAATTCAATCACATTTTTTCGATGCGACGTTTCTTATGGGATTGAATGAGCGACAACATTTTGACCCCAAACCGAGAGGATTTTGGGATGTTTGTGGTTTTTTGGTAACAACTCTGGAAGGAAACGTCGCAGACCCATCAAGGTGGTACCCGTACTGCTCGCCTCATCGAGTGGAATCCAAAGATATGAGTGGTTAAGCTATGGGATATGAAATGGACGAGCGACCAATAAAACAACATGTATTATGGGGTTGAATGCTTTTTGCTATTCACAAAATAAAACCAAAGCAGTAATGCAAATATCTGATTTAACACAGCACAGCAAAATCAGTTGCACCATTCAATTCTGCTCCTCCAGACGGGGAGAATTCAATCACATTTTTTCGATGTGACGTTTCTTATGGGATTGAATGAGCGACAACATTTTGACCCCAAACCGAGAGGATTTTGGGATGTTTGTGGTTTTTTGGTAACAACTCTGGAAGGAAACGTCGCAGACCCATCAAGGTGGTACTCATACTGCTCGCCTCATCGAGTGGAATCCAACGATATGAGTGGTTAAGCTATGGGATATGAAATGGACGAGCGACCAATAAAACAACATGTATTATGGGGTTGAATGCGTTTTGCTATTCACAAAATAAAACAAAAGCAGTCATGCAAATATCTGTTTTAACACAGCACAGCAAAATCAGTTGCACCATTCAATCCCGCTCGTGCAGACGGGGAGAATTCAATCATATTTATTCGATGCGACGTTTCTTATGGGATTTAATGAGCGACAACATTTTGACCCCAAACCGAGAGGATTCTGGGATGTTTGTGGTTTTTTTGTAATAACTCTGGAAGGAAACGTCGCAGACCCATCAAGGTGGTACTCGTACTGCTCGCCTCATCGAGAGGAATCCAAAGATATGAGTGCTTAAGCTATGGGATTTGAAATGGACGAGCGACCAATAAAACAACATGTATTATGGGGTTGAATGCTTTTTGATATTCACAAAATAAAACCAAAGCAGTAATGCAAATATCTGATTTAACACAGCACAGCAAAATCAGTTGCACCATTCAATTCTGCTCGTCCAGACGGGGAGAATTCAATCACATTTTTTCGATGCGACGTTTCTTATGGGATTGAATGAGCGACAACATTTTGACCCCAAACCGAGAGGATTCTGGGATGTTTGTGGTTTTTTGGTAACAACTCTGGAAGGAAACGTCGCAGACCCATCAAGGTGGTACTCGTACTGCTCGCCTCATCGAGTGGAATCCAAAGATATGAGTGGTTAAGCTATGCGATATGAAATGGACGAGCGACCAATAAAACAACATGTGTTATGGGGTTGAATGCGTTTTGCTATTCACAAAATAAAACAAAAACAGTCATGCAAATATCTGTTTTAACACAGCACAGCAAAATCAGTTGCACCATTCAATCCCGCTCGTCCAGACGGGGAGAATTCAATCACATTTATTCGATGCGACGTTTCTTATGGGATTTAATGAGCGACAACATTTTGACCCCAAACCGGGAGGATTCTGGGATGTTTGTGGTTTTTTTGTAATAACTCTGGAAGGAAACGTCGCAGACCCATCAAGGTGGTACTCGTACTGCTCGCCTCATCGAGTGGAATCCAAAGATATGAGTGCTTAAGCTATGGGATATGAAATGGACGAGCGACCAATAAAACAACATGAATTATGGGGTTGAATGCTTTTTGCTATTCACAAAATAAAACCAAAGCAGTAATGCAAATATCTGATTTAACACAGCACAGCAAAATCAGTTGCACCATTCAATCCCGCTCGTGCAGACGGGGAGAATTCAATCATATTTATTCGATGCGACGTTTCTTATGGGATTTAATGAGCGACAACATTTTGACCCCAAACCGAGAGGATTCTGGGATGTTTGTGGTTTTTTTGTAATAACTCTGGAAGGAAACGTCGCAGACCCATCAAGGTGGTACTCGTACTGCTCGCCTCATCGAGAGGAATCCAAAGATATGAGTGCTTAAGCTATGGGATTTGAAATGGACGAGCGACCAATAAAACAACATGTATTATGGGGTTGAATGCTTTTTGCTATTCACAAAATAAAACCAAAGCAGTAATGCAAATATCTGATTTAACACAGCACAGCAAAATCAGTTGCACCATTCAATTCTGCTCGTCCAGACGGGGAGAATTCAATCACATTTTTTCGATGCGACGTTTCTTATGGGATTGAATGAGCGACAACATTTTGACCCCAAACCGAGAGGATTCTGGGATGTTTGTGGTTTTTTGGTAACAACTCTGGAAGGAAACGTCGCAGACCCATCAAGGTGGTACTCGTACTGCTCGCCTCATCGAGTGGAATCCAAAGATATGAGTGGTTAAGCTATGCGATATGAAATGGACGAGCGACCAATAAAACAACATGTGTTATGGGGTTGAATGCGTTTTGCTATTCACAAAATAAAACAAAAACAGTCATGCAAATATCTGTTTTAACACAGCACAGCAAAATCAGTTGCACCATTCAATCCCGCTCGTCCAGACGGGGAGAATTCAATCACATTTATTCGATGCGACGTTTCTTATGGGATTTAATGAGCGACAACATTTTGACCCCAAACCGGGAGGATTCTGGGATGTTTGTGGTTTTTTTGTAATAACTCTGGAAGGAAACGTCGCAGACCCATCAAGGTGGTACTCGTACTGCTCGCCTCATCGAGTGGAATCCAAAGATATGAGTGCTTAAGCTATGGGATATGAAATAGACGAGCGACCAATAAAACAACATGAATTATGGGGTTGAATGCTTTTTGCTATTCACAAAATAAAACCAAAGCAGTAATGCAAATATCTGATTTAACACAGCACAGCAAAATCAGTTGCACCATTCAATTCTGCTCGTCCAGACGGGGAGAATTCAATCACATTTTTTCGATGCGACGTTTCTTATGGGATTGAATGAGCGACAACATTTTGACCCCAAACCGAGAGGATTCTGGGATATTTGTGGTTTTTTGTAACAACTCTGGAAGGAAACGTCGCAGACCCATCAAGGTGGTACTCGTACTGCTCGCCTCACAGAGTGGAATCCAAAGATATGAGTGCTTAAGCTATGGGATATGAAATGGACGAGCGACCAATAAAACAACATGTATTATGGGGTTGAATGCTTTTTGCTATTCACAAAATAAAACCAAAGCAGTAATGCAAATATCTGATTTAACACAGCACAGCAAAATCAGTTGCACCATTCAATTCTGCTCGTCCAGACGGGGAGAATTCAATCACATTTTTTCGATGCGACGTTTCTTATGGGATTGAATGAGCGACAACATTTTGACCCCAAACCGAGAGGATTCTGGGATGTTTGTGTTTTTTTGGTAACAACTCTGGAAGGAAACGTCGCAGACCCATCAAGGTGGTACTCGTACTGCTCGCCTCATCGAGTGGAATCCAAAGATATGAGTGGTTAAGCTATGCGATATGAAATGGACGAGCGACCAATAAAACAACATGTATTATGGGGTTGAATGCGTTTTGCTATTCACAAAATAAAACAAAAGCAGTCATGCAAATATCTGTTTTAACACAGCACAGCAAAATCAGTTGCACCATTCAATCCCGCTCGTCCAGACGGGGAGAATTCAATCACATTTATTCGATGCGACGTTTCTTATGGGATTTAATGAGCGACAACATTTTGACCCCAAACCGGGAGGATTCTGGGATGTTTGTGGTTTTTTTGTAATAACTCTGGAAGGAAACGTCGCAGACCCATCAAGGTGGTACTCGTACTGCTCGCCTCATCGAGTGGAATCCAAAGATATGAGTGCTTAAGCTATGGGATATGAAATGGACGAGCGACCAATAAAACAACATGTATTATGGGGTTGAATGCTTTTTGCTATTCACAAAATAAAACCAAAGCAGTAATGCAAATATCTGATTTAACACAGCACAGCAAAATCAGTTGCACCATTCAATTCTGCTCGTCCAGACGGGGAGAATTCAATCACATTTTTTCGATGCGACGTTTCTTATGGGATTGAATGAGCGACAACATTTTGACCCCAAACCGAGAGGATTCTGGGATGTTTGTGGTTTTTTGGAAACAACTCTGGAAGGAAACGTCGCAGACCCATCAAGGTGGTACTCGTACTGCTCGCCTCATCGAGTGGAATCCAAAGATATGAGTGCTTAAGCTATGGGATATGAAATGGACGAGCGACCAATAAAACAACATGTATTATGGGGTTGAATGCTTTTTGCTATTCACAAAATAAAACCAAAGCAGTAATGCAAATATCTGATTTAACACAGCACAGCAAAATCAGTTGCACCATTCAATTCTGCTCGTCCAGACGGGGAGAATTCAATCACATTTTTTCGATGCGACGTTTCTTATGGGATTGAATGAGCGACAACATTTTGACCCCAAACCGAGAGGATTCTGGGATGTTTGTGGTTTTTTGGTAACAACTCTGGAAGGAAACGTCGCAGACCCATCAAGGTGGTACTCGTACTGCTCGCCTCATCGAGTGGAATCCAAAGATATGAGTGGTTAAGCTATGCGATATGAAATGGACGAGCGACCAATAAAACAACATGTATTATGGGGTTGAATGCGTTTTGCTATTCACAAAATAAAACAAAAGCAGTCATGCAAATATCTGTTTTAACACAGCACAGCAAAATCAGTTGCACCATTCAATCCCGCTCGTCCAGACGGGGATAATTTAATCACATTTATTCGATGCGACGTTTCTTATGGGATTTAATGAGCGACAACATTTTGACCCCAAACCGGGAGGATTCTGGGATGTTTGTGGTTTTTTTGTAATAACTCTGGAAGGAAACGTCGCAGACCCATCAAGGTGGTACTCGTACTGCTCGCCTCATCGAGTGGAATCCAAAGATATGAGTGCTTAAGCTATGGGATATGAAATGGACGAGCGACCAATAAAACAACATGTATTATGGGGTTGAATGCTTTTTGCTATTCACAAAATAAAACCAAAGCAGTAATGCAAATATCTGATTTAACACAGCACAGCAAAATCAGTTGCACCATTCAATTCTGCTCGTCCAGACGGGGAGAATTCAATCACATTTTTTCGATGCGACGTTTCTTATGGGATTGAATGAGCGACAACATTTTGACCCCAAACCGAGAGGATTCTGGGATGTTTGTGGTTTTTTTGTAATAACTCTGGAAGGAAACGTCGCAGACCCATCAAGGTGGTACTCGTACTGCTCGCCTCATCGAGAGGAATCCAAAGATATGAGTGGTTAAGCTATGGGATATGAAATGGACGAGCGATCAATAAAACAACTTTTATTATGGGGTTGAATGCTTTTTGCTATTCACAAAATAAAACCAAAGCAGTAATGCAAATATCTGATTTAACACAGCACAGCAAAATCAGTTGCACCATTCAATTCTGCTCGTCCAGACGGGGAGAATTCAATCACATTTTTTCGATGCGACGTTTCTTATGGGATTGAATGAGCGACAACATTTTGACCCCAAACCGAGAGGATTCTGGGATGTTTGTGGTTTTTTTGTAATAACTCTGGAAGGAAACGTCGCAGACCCATCAAGGTGGTACTCATACTGCTCGCCTCATCGAGAGGAATCCAAAGATATGAGTGGTTAAGCTATGGGATATGAAATGGACGAGCGATCAATAAAACAACTTTTATTATGGGGTTGAATGCTTTTTGCTATTCACAAAATAAAACAAATGCAGTCATGCAAATATCTGTTTTAACACAGCACAGCAAAAATCAGTTACACCATTCAATTCCGCTCGTCCAGACGGGGAGAATTCAATCACATTTATTCGATGCGATGTTTCTTATGGGATTTAATGAGCGACAACATTTTAACCCCAAACCGAGAGGATTCTGGGATGTTTGTGGTGTTTTTGTAATAACTCTGGAAGGAAACGTCGCAGACCCATCAAGGTGGTACTCGTACTGCTCGACTCATCGAGAGGAATCCAAAGATATGAGTGCTTAAGCTATGGGATATGAAATGGACGAGCGACCAATAAAACAACATGTTTTATGGGGTTGAATGCTTTTTGCTATTCACAAAATAAAACCAAAGCAGTAATGCAAATATCTGATTTAACACAGCACAGCAAAATCAGTTGCACCATTCAATTCTGCTCGTCCAGACGGGGAGAATTCAATCACATTTTTTCGATGCGACGTTTCTTATGGGATTGAATGAGCGACAACATTTTGACCCCAAACCGAGAGGATTTTGGGATGTTTGTGGTTTTTTGGTAACAACTCTGGAAGGAAACGTCGCAGAACCATCAAGGTGGTACTCATACTGCTCGCCTCATCGAGTGGAATCCAAAGATATGAGTGGTTAAGCTATGGGATATGAAATGGACGAGCGACCAATAAAACAACATGTATTATGGGGTTGAATGCGTTTTCCTATTCACAAAATAAAACAAAAGCAGTCATGCAAATATCTGTTTTAACACAGCACAGCAAAATCAGTTGCACCATTCAATCCCGCTCATCCAGACGGGGAGAATTCAATCATATTTATTCGATGCGACGTTTCTTATGGGATTTAATGAGCGACAACATTTTGACCCCAAACCGAGAGGATTCTGGGATGTTTGTGGTTTTTTTGTAATAACTCTGGAAGGAAACGTCGCAGACCCATCAAGGTGGTACTCGTACTGCTCTCCTCATCGAGAGGAATCCAAAGATATGAGTGCTTAAGCTATGGGATATGAAATGGACGAGCGACCAATAAAACAACATGTATTATGGGGTTGAATGCTTTTTGCTATTCACAAAATAAAACCAAAGCAGTAATGCAAATATCTGATTTAACACAGCACAGCAAAATCAGTTTCACCATTCAATTCTGCTCGTCCAGACGGGGAGAATTCAATCACATTTTTTCGATGCGACGTTTCTAATGGGATTGAATGAGCGACAACATTTTGACCCCAAACCGAGAGGATTCTGGGATGTTTGTGGTTTTTTGGTAACAACTCTGGAAGGAAACGTCGCAGACCCATCAAGGTGGTACTCGTACTGCTCGCCTCATCGAGTGGAATCCAAAGATATGAGTGGTTAAGCTATGCGATATGAAATGGACGAGCGACCAATAAAACAACATGTATTATGGGGTTGAATGCGTTTTGCTATTCACAAAATAAAACAAAAGCAGTCATGCAAATATCTGTTTTAACACAGCACAGCAAAATCAGTTGCACCATTCAATCCCGCTCGTCCAGACGGGGAGAATTCAATCACATTTATTCGATGCGACGTTTCTTATGGGATTTAATGAGCGACAACATTTTGACCCCAAACCGGGAGGATTCTGGGATGTTTGTGGTTTTTTTGTAATAACTCTGGAAGGAAACGTCGCAGACCCATCAAGGTGGTACTCGTACTGCTCGCCTCATCGAGTGGAATCCAAAGATATGAGTGCTTAAGCTATGGGATATGAAATGGACGAGCGACCAATAAAACAACATGTATTATGGGGTTGAGTGCTTTTTGCTATTCACAAAATAAAACCAAAGCAGTAATGCAAATATCTGATTTAACACAGCACAGCAAAATCAGTTGCACCATTCAATTCTGCTCGTCCAGACGGGGAGAATTCAATCACATTTTTTCGATGCGACGTTTCTTATGGGATTGAATGAGCGACAACATTTTGACCCCAAACCGAGAGGATTCTGGGATGTTTGTGGTTTTTTGGTAACAACTCTGGAAGGAAACGTCGCAGACCCATCAAGGTGGTACTCGTACTGCTCGCCTCATCGAGTGGAATCCAAAGATATGAGTGGTTAAGCTATGCGATATGAAATGGACGAGCGACCAATAAAACAACATGTATTATGGGGTTGAATGCGTTTTGCTATTCACAAAATAAAACAAAAGCAGTCATGCAAATATCTGTTTTAACACAGCACAGCAAAATCAGTTGCACCATTCAATCCCGCTCGTCCAGACGGGGAGAATTCAATCACATTTATTCGATGCGACGTTTCTTATGGGATTTAATGAGCGACAACATTTTGACCCCAAACCGGGAGGATTCTGGGGTGTTTGTGTTTTTTTTGTAATAACTCTGGAAGGAAACGTCGCAGACCCATCAAGGTGGTACTCGTACTGCTCGCCTCATCGAGTGGAATCCAAAGATATGAGTGCTTAAGCTATGGGATATGAAATGGACGAGCGACCAATAAAACAACATGTATTATGGGGTTGAATGCTTTTTGCTATTCACAAAATAAAACCAAAGCAGTAATGCAAATATCTGATTTAACACAGCACAGCAAAATCAGTTGCACCATTCAATTCTGCTCGTCCAGACGGGGAGAATTCAATCACATTTTTTCGATGCGACGTTTCTTATGGGATTGAATGAGCGACAACATTTTGACCCCAAACCGAGAGGATTCTGGGATGTTTGTGGTTTTTTGGTAACAACTCTGGAAGGAAACGTCGCAGACCCATCAAGGTGGTACTCGTACTGCTCGCCTCATCGAGTGGAATCCAAAGATATGAGTGGTTAAGCTATGCGATATGAAATGGACGAGCGACCAATAAAACAACATGTATTATGGGGTTGAATGCGTTTTGCTATTCACAAAATAAAACAAAAGCAGTCATGCAAATATCTGTTTTAACACAGCACAGCAAAATCAGTTGCACCATTCAATCCCGCTCGTCCAGACGGGGAGAATTCAATCACATTTATTCGATGCGACGTTTCTTATGGGATTTAATGAGCGACAACATTTTGACCCCAACCGAGAGGATTCTGGGATGTTGTGTTTTTTTTGTAATAACTCTGGAAGGAAACGTCGCAGACCCATCAAGGTGGTACTCGTACTGCTCGCCTCATCGAGTGGAATCCAAAGATATGAGTGGTTAAGCTATGCGATATGAAATGGACGAGCGACCAATAAAACAACATGTATTATGGGGTTGAATGTGTTTTGCTATTCACAAAATAAAACAAAAGCAGTCATGCAAATATCTGCTTTAACACAGCACAGCAAAATCAGTTGCACCATTCAATCCCGCTCGTCCAGACGGGGAGAATTCAATCACATTTATTCGATGCGACGTTTCTTATGGGATTTAATGAGCGACAACATTTTGACCCCAAACCGAGAGGATTCTGGGATGTTTGTGGTTTTTTTGTAATAACTCTGGAAGGAAACGTCGCAGACCCATCAAGGTGGTACTAGTACTGCTCGCCTCATCGAGAGGAATCCAAAGATATGAGTGCTTAAGCTATGGGATATGAAATGGACGAGCGACCAATAAAACAACTTTTATTATGGGGTTGAATGCTTTTTGCTATTCACAAAATAAAACCAAAGCAGTAATGCAAATATCTGATTTAACACAGCACAGCAAAATCAGTTGCACCATTCAATTCTGCTCGTCCAGCCGGGGAGAATTCAATCACATTTTTTCGATGCGACGTTTCTTATGGGATTTAATGAACGACAACATTTTGACCCCAACCGAGAGGATTCTGGGATGTTTGTGTTTTTTTTGTAATAACTCTGGAAGGAAACGTCGCAGACCCATCAAGGTGATACTCTTACTGCTCGCCTCATCGAGTGGAATCCAAAGATATGAGTGGTTAAGCTATGCGATATGAAATGGACGAGCGACCAATAAAACAACATGTATTATGGGGTTGAATGTGTTTTGCTATTCACAAAATAAAACAAAAGCAGTCATGCAAATATCTGCTTTAACACAGCACAGCAAAATCAGTTGCACCATTCAATCCCGCTCGTCCAGACGGGGAGAATTCAATCACATTTATTCGATGCGACGTTTCTTATGGGATTTAATGAGCGACAACATTTTGACCCCAAACCGAGAGGATTCTGGGATGTTTGTGGTTTTTTTGTAATAACTCTGGAAGGAAACGTCGCAGACCCATCAAGGTGGTACTCGTACTGCTCGCCTCATCGAGAGGAATCCAAAGATATGAGTGCTTAAGCTATGGGATATGAAATGGACGAGCGACCAATAAAACAACTTTTATTATGGGGTTGAATGCTTTTTGCTATTCACAAAATAAAACAAATGCAGTCATGCAAATATCTGTTTTAACACAGCACAGCAAAAATCAGTTACACCATTCAATTCCGCTCGTCCAGACGGGGAGAATTCAATCACATTTATTCGATGCGACGTTTCTTATGGGATTGAATGAGCGACAACATTTTGACCCCAAACCGAGAGGATTCTGGGATGTTTGTGGTGTTTTTGTAATAACTCTGGAAGGAAACGTCGCAGACCCATCAAGATGGTACTCGTACTGCTCGCCTCATCGAGAGGAATCCAAAGATATGAGTGGTTAAGCTATGGGATATGAAATGGACGAGCGACCAATAAAACAACTTTTATTATGGGGTTGAATGCTTTTTGCTATTCACAAAATAAAACAAATGCAGTCATGCAAATATCTGTTTTAACACAGCACAGCAAAAATCAGTTACACCATTCAATTCCGCTCGTCCAGACGGGGAGAATTCAATCACATTTATTCGATGCGACGTTTCTTATGGGATTGAATGAGCGACAACATTTTGACCCCAAACCGAGAGGATTCTGGGATGTTTGTGGTGTTTTTGTAATAACTCTGGAAGGAAACGTCGCAGACCCATCAAGGTGGTACTCGTACTGCTCGCCTCATCGAGAGGAATCCAAAGATATGAGTGGTTAAGCTATGGGATATGAAATGGACGAGCGACCAATAAAACAACTTTCATTATGGGGTTGAATGCTTTTTGCTATTCACAAAATAAAACAAATGCATTCATGCAAATATCTGTTTTAACACAGCACAGCAAAAATCAGTTACACCGTTCAATTCCGCTCGTCCAGACGGGGAGAATTCAATCACATTTTTTCGATGCGACGTTTCTTATGGGATTTAATGAACGACAACATTTTGACCCCAACCGAGAGGATTCTGGGATGTTTGTGGTGTTTTTGTAATAACTCTGGAAGGAAACGTCGCAGACCCATCAAGGTGGTACTCGTACTGCTCGCCTCATCGAGTGGAATCCAAAGATATGAGTAGTTAAGCTATGCGATATGAAATGGACGAGCGTCCAATAAAACAACATGTATTATGGGGTTGAATGTGTTTTGCTATTCACAAAATAAAACAAAAGCAGTCATGCAAATATCTGCTTTAACACAGCACAGCAAAATCAGTTGCACCATTCAATCCCGCTCGTCCAGACGGGGAGAATTCAATCACATTTATTCGATGCGACGTTTCTTATGGGATTTAATGAGCGACAACATTTTGACCCCAAACCGAGAGGATTCTGGGATGTTTGTGGTTTTTTTGTAATAACTCTGGAAGGAAACGTCGCAGACCCATCAAGGTGGTACTCGTACTGCTCGCCTCATCGAGAGGAATCCAAAGATATGAGTGCTTAAGCTATGGGATATGAAATGGACGAGCGACCAATAAAACAACTTTTATTATGGGGTTGAATGCTTTTTGCTTTTCACAAAATAAAACAAATGCAGTCATGCAAATATCTGTTTTAACACAGCACAGCAAAAATCAGTTACACCATTCAATTCCGCTCGTCCAGACGGGGAGAATTCAATCACATTTATTCGATGCGACGTTTCTTATGGGATTGAATGAGCGACAACATTTTGACCCCAAACCGAGAGGATTCTGGGATGTTTGTGGTGTTTTTGTAATAACTCTGGAAGGAAACGTCGCAGACCCATCAAGGTGGTACTCGTACTGCTCGCCTCATCGAGAGGAATCCAAAGATATGAGTGGTTAAGCTATGGGATATGAAATGGACGAGCGACCAATAAAACAACTTTTATTATGGGGTTGAATGCTTTTTGCTATTCACAAAATAAAACAAATGCATTCATGCAAATATCTGTTTTAACACAGCACAGCAAAAATCAGTTACACCGTTCAATTCCGCTCGTCCAGACGGGGAGAATTCAATCACATTTTTTCGATGCGACGTTTCTTATGGGATTTAATGAACGACAACATTTTGACCCCAACCGAGAGGATTCTGGGATGTTTGTGGTGTTTTTGTAATAACTCTGGAAGGAAACGTCGCAGACCCATCAAGGTGGTACTCGTACTGCTCGCCTCATCGAGTGGAATCCAAAGATATGAGTGGTTAAGCTATGCGATATGAAATGGACGAGCGTCCAATAAAACAACATGTTTTATGGGGTTGAATGTGTTTTGCTATTCACAAAATAAAACAAAAGCAGTCATGCAAATATCTGCTTTAACACAGCACAGCAAAATCAGTTGCACCATTCAATCCCGCTCGTCCAGACGGGGAGAATTCAATCACATTTATTCGATGCGACGTTTCTTATGGGATTTAATGAGCGACAACATTTTGACCCCAAACCGAGAGGATTCTGGGATGTTTGTGGTTTTTTTGTAATAACTCTGGAAGGAAACGTCGCAGACCCATCAAGGTGGTACTCGTACTGCTCGCCTCATCGAGAGGAATCCAAAGATATGAGTGCTTAAGCTATGGGATATGAAATGGACGAGCGACCAATAAAACAACTTTTATTATGGGGTTGAATGCTTTTTGCTATTCACAAAATAAAACAAATGCAGTCATGCAAATATCTGTTTTAACACAGCACAGCAAAAATCAGTTACACCATTCAATTCCGCTCGTCCAGACGGGGAGAATTCAATCACATTTATTCGATGCGACGTTTCTTATGGGATTGAATGAGCGACAACATTTTGACCCCAAACCGAGAGGATTCTGGGATGTTTGTGGTGTTTTTGTAATAACTCTGGAAGGAAACGTCGCAGACCCATCAAGGTGGTACTCGTACTGCTCGCCTCATCGAGAGGAATCCAAAGATATGAGTGGTTAAGCTATGGGATATGAAATGGACGAGCGACCAATAAAACAACTTTTATTATGGGGTTGAATGCTTTTTGCTATTCACAAAATAAAACAAATGCATTCATGCAAATATCTGTTTTAACACAGCACAGCAAAAATCAGTTACACCGTTCAATTCCGCTCGTCCAGACGGGGAGAATTCAATCACATTTATTCGATGCGACGTTTCTTATGGGATTTAATGAGCGACAACATTTTGACCCCAAACCAAGAGGATTCTGGGATGTTTGTGGTGTTTTTGTAATAACTCTGGAAGGAAACGTCGCAGACCCATCAAGGTGGTACTCGTACTGCTCGCCTCATCGAGCGGAATCCAAAGATATGAGTGCATAAGCTATGGGATATGAAATGGACGAGCGACCAATAAAACAACATGTTTTATGGGGTTGAATGCTTTTTGCTATTCACAAAATAAAACCAAAGCAGTAATGCAAATATCTGATTTAACACAGCACAGCAAAATCAGTTGCACCATTCAATTCTGCTCGTCCAGACGGGGAGAATTCAATCACATTTTTCCGATGCGACGTTTCTTATGGGATTGAATGAGCGACAACATTTTGACCCCAAACCGAGAGGATTCTGGGATGTTTGTGGTTTTTTGGTAACAACTCTGGAAGGAAACGTCGCAGACCCATCAAGGTGGTACTCGTACTGCTCGCCTCATCGAGTGGAATCCAAAGATATGAGTGGTTAAGCTATGCGATATGAAATGGACGAGCGACCAATAAAACAACATGTATTATGGGGTTGAATGCGTTTTGCTATTCACAAAATAAAACAAAAGCAGTCATGCAAATATCTGTTTTAACACAGCACAGCAAAATCAGTTGCACCATTCAATCCCGCTCGTCCAGACGGGGAGAATTCAATCACATTTATTCGATGCGACGTTTCTTATGGGATTTAATGAGCGACAACATTTTGACCCCAAACCGGGAGGATTCTGGGATGTTTGTGGTTTTTTTGTAATAACTCTGGAAGGAAACGTCGCAGACCCATCAAGGTGGTACTCGTACTGCTCGCCTCATCGAGTGGAATCCAAAGATATGAGTGCTTAAGCTATGGGATATGAAATGGACGAGCGACCAATAAAACAACATGTATTATGGGGTTGAATGCTTTTTGCTATTCACAAAATAAAACCAAAGCAGTAATGCAAATATCTGATTTAACACAGCACAGCAAAATCAGTTGCACCATTCAATTCTGCTCGTCCAGACGGGGAGAATTCAATCACATTTTTTCGATGCGACGTTTCTTATGGGATTGAATGAGCGACAACATTTTGACCCCAAACCGAGAGGATTCTGGGATGTTTGTGGTTTTTTGGTAACAACTCTGGAAGGAAACGTCGCAGACCCATCAAGGTGGTACTCGTACTGCTCGCCTCATCGAGTGGAATCCAAAGATATGAGTGGTTAAGCTATGCGATATGAAATGGACGAGCGACCAATAAAACAACATGTATTATGGGGTTGAATGCGTTTTGCTATTCACAAAATAAAACAAAAGCAGTCATGCAAATATCTGTTTTAACACAGCACAGCAAAATCAGTTGCACCATTCAATCCCGCTCGTCCAGACGGGGAGAATTCAATCACATTTATTCGATGCGACGTTTCTTATGGGATTTAATGAGCGACAACATTTTGACCCCAAACCGGGAGGATTCTGGGGTGTTTGTGTTTTTTTTGTAATAACTCTGGAAGGAAACGTCGCAGACCCATCAAGGTGGTACTCGTACTGCTCGCCTCATCGAGTGGAATCCAAAGATATGAGTGCTTAAGCTATGGGATATGAAATGGACGAGCGACCAATAAAACAACATGTATTATGGGGTTGAATGCTTTTTGCTATTCACAAAATAAAACCAAAGCAGTAATGCAAATATCTGATTTAACACAGCACAGCAAAATCAGTTGCACCATTCAATTGTGCTCGTCCAGACGGGGAGAATTCAATCACATTTTTTCGATGCGACGTTTCTTATGGGATTGAATGAGCGACAACATTTTGACCCCAAACCGAGAGGATTCTGGGATGTTTGTGGTTTTTTGGTAACAACTCTGGAAGGAAACGTCGCAGACCCATCAAGGTGGTACTCGTACTGCTCGCCTCATCGAGTGGAATCCAAAGATATGAGTGGTTAAGCTATGCGATATGAAATGGACGAGCGACCAATAAAACAACATGTATTATGGGGTTGAATGCGTTTTGCTATTCACAAAATAAAACAAAAGCAGTCATGCAAATATCTGTTTTAACACAGCACAGCAAAATCAGTTGCACCATTCAATCCCGCTCGTCCAGACGGGGAGAATTCAATCACATTTATTCGATGCGACGTTTCTTATGGGATTAAATGAGCGACAACATTTTGACCCCAAACCGGGAGGATTCTGGGATGTTTGTGGTTTTTTTGTAATAACTCTGGAAGGAAACGTCGCAGACCCATCAAGGTGGTACTCGTACTGCTCGCCTCATCGAGTGGAATCCAAAGATATGAGTGCTTAAGCTATGGGTTATGAAATGGACGAGCGACCAATAAAACAACATGTATTATGGGGTTGAATGCTTTTTGCTATTCACAAAATAAAACCAAAGCAGTAATGCAAATATCTGATTTAACACAGCACAGCAAAATCAGTTGCACCATTCAATTCTGCTCGTCCAGACGGGGAGAATTCAATCACATTTTTTCGATGCGACGTTTCTTATGGGATTTAATGAACGACAACATTTTGACCCCAACCGAGAGGATTCTGGGATGTTTGTGTTTTTTTTGTAATAACTCTGGAAGGAAACGTCGCAGACCCATCAAGGTGGTACTCGTACTGCTCGCCTCATCGAGTGGAATCCAAAGATATGAGTGGTTAAGCTATGCGATATGAAATGGACGAGCGACCAATAAAACAACATGTATTATGGGGTTGAATGTGTTTTGCTATTCACAAAATAAAACAAAAGCAGTCATGCAAATATCTGCTTTAACACAGCACAGCAAAATCAGTTGCACCATTCAATCCCGCTCGTCCAGACGGGGAGAATTCAATCACATTTATTCGATGCGACGTTTCTTATGGGATTTAATGAGCGACAACATTTTGACCCCAAACCGAGAGGATTCTGGGATGTTTGTGGTTTTTTTGTAATAACTCTGGAAGGAAACGTCGCAGACCCATCAAGGTGGTACTCGTACTGCTCGCCTCATCGAGAGGAATCCAAAGATATGAGTGCTTAAGCTATGGGATATGAAATGGACGAGCGACCAATAAAACAACTTTTATTATGGGGTTGAATGCTTTTTGCTATTCACAAAATAAAACAAATGCAGTCATGCAAATATCTGTTTTAACACAGCACAGCAAAAATCAGTTACACCATTCAATTCCGCTCGTCCAGACGGGGAGAATTCAATCACATTTATTCGATGCGACGTTTCTTATGGGATTTAATGAGCGACAACATTTTGACCCCAAACCGAGAGGATTCTGGGATGTTTGTGGTATTTTTGTAATAACTCTGGAAGGAAACGTCGCAGACCCATCAAGGTGGTACTCGTACTGCTTGCCTCATCGAGAGGAATCCAAAGATATGAGTGCTTAAGCTATGGGATATGAAATGGACGAGCGACCAATAAAACAACATGTATTATGGTGTTGAATGCTTTTTGCTATTCACAAAATAAAACCAAAGCAGTAATGCAAATATCTGATTTAACACAGCACAGCAAAATCAGTTGCACCATTCAATTCTGCTCGTCCAGACGGGGAGAATTCAATCACGTTTTTTCGATGCGACGTTTCTTATGGGATTGAATGAGCGACAACATTTTGACCCCAAACCGAGAGGATTTTGGGATGTTTGTGGTTTTTTGGTAACAACTCTGGAAGGAAACGTCGCAGACCCATCAAGGTGGTACTCATACTGCTCGCCTCATCGAGTGGAATCTAAAGATATGAGTAGTTAAGCTATGGGATATGAAATGGACGAGCGACCAATAAAACAACATGTATTATGGGGTTGAATGCATTTTGCTATTCACAAAATAAAACAAAAGCAGTCATGCAAATATCTGTTTTAACACAGCACAGCAAAATCAGTTGCACCATTCAATCCCGCTCGTCCAGACGGGGAGAATTCAATCATATTTATTCGATGCGACGTTTCTTATGGGATTTAATGAGCGACAACATTTTGACCCCAAACCGAGAGGATTCTGGGATGTTTGTGGTTTTTTTGTAATAACTCTGGAAGGAAACGTCGCAGACCCATCAAGGTGGTACTCGTACTGCTCGCCTCATCGAGAGGAATCCAAAGATATGAGTGCTTAAGCTATGGGATATGAAATGGACGAGCGACCAATAAAACAACATGTATTATGGGGTTGAATGCTTTTTGCTATTCACAAAATAAAACCAAAGCAGTAATGCAAATATCTGATTTAACACAGCACAGCAAAATCAGTTGCACCATTCAATTCTGCTCGTCCAGACGGGGAGAATTCAATCACATTTTTTCGATGCGACGTTTCTTATGGGATTGAATGAGCGACAACATTTTGACCCCAAACCGAGAGGATTCTGGGATGTTTGTGGTTTTTTGGTAACAACTCTGGAAGGAAACGTCGCAGACCCATCAAGGTGGTACTCGTACTGCTCGCCTCATCGAGTGGAATCCAAAGATATGAGTGGTTAAGCTATGCGATATGAAATGGACGAGCGACCAATAAAACAACATGTAATATGGGGTTGAATGCTTTTTGCTATTCACAAAATAAAACAAAAGCAGTCATGCAAATATCTGTTTTAACACAGCACAGCAAAATCAGTTGCACCATTCAATCCCGCTCGTCCAGACGGGGAGAATTCAATCACATTTATTCGATGCGACGTTTCTTATGGGATTTAATGAGCGGCAACATTTTGACCTCAAACCGGGAGGATTCTGGGAAGTTTGTGGTTTTTTGGTAATAACTCTGGAAGGAAACGTCGCAGACCCATCAAGGTGGTACTCGTACTGCTCGCCTCATCGAGAGGAATCCAAAGATATGAGTGGTTAAGCTATGGGATATAAAATGGACGAGCAACCAATCAAACAACATGTTGTTGTATATGTGGGTGTGTGAAAATTGATGAAAAATAATTAAAATTAAATGAAATTCGAAATTTGCATTATTAATCCAAAATTATGTTAATTCGTGTAATTATGCGTATAACTATGCTAATTAGAGAGGTAATAGTATTAATTTATACGAGTGGGTGTAGTTGTGTTCATGATAGCCTTTATGATAATCAGGCCCCGCCTCGTTGACGAGGTGGGGTTATCAATCAGGATAACGCAATCAATCGTGTGCAGTTACGCTAGTGTCAATTCGGCCTCGTTGTCTAACTTCGTATTATTGATCAGCATAATACAATGATTCTCGCTTTAACACTCTCCGAGTGTTCATATTTTAGGTCCCAAGTTCATATCATTCGCTTTAAAGTTTAATGAGTGTGGATTGGTGTCTTTATAGTTTAGGTTCCCATGTTCATATCGTTCGCTTTAGTTTAATGAGTGTGTATTGGTGTGTTTATAGTTTAGGTTCCCGAGTTCCTATCTCGTCGCAGGATACAGATCTTATGCAAAAATTTCAGGAAAGAATCACACGACCACTTCTGTATTAATCAATTTATTTTCTAATTAAACCTTAACTATAATATGTATGTGAACTCTCAATCTCGGAACTTCAACACAGTATCCACACGGTATCAAGACAGTATCATCAACGACTGTACGATTTCACTTTGATAACACATGGACCCCGCATAAAGCGATTGCTGTTAGTGAGAGAGAGAGTCAGGACATACAAATACTATGCTACACAAAAGCTTATACATTATAATATGAACGATCATTATGCTTGAAATGGTCAGCACATTATCACAGGCGATTGATTAACATGCAACGGTATTCATATAAAAAGACAATCAAACAGTTATTATTTCCAAAGGCATAAATGTAACAACAGATCCACCGGACAGACTATAAGATTACCGAAATGGCTTAGTGTGAGGGTATGCGGCGGAACATGTTATCTCACGGGAGATTAATTAATTACTTAATTCGTGAATAAGATTGTATGATCAGAAAATCGGTTTAGCACGATTCCTCCCCGGGAGCGTAGCTCCGTGGCGAAGGTGCCAAGGGTTAATTAGTATTGATGGATCGGTTGGTAACTTATGCGATTAGAAGCACAGTCCAAAACAAAATATTAAAGAGGGAAATTATGAATATACTTATAAACGACGGACTGTTGTCACATGGTTGATGCTTCCACAGTCAGATGGTTCACGGACTTGAGTGTTCGCTTCTGGTTAAGGACCCGTGTAGGTTTGAGTGATATGAATTGTTTTGAATAGTCAGTGTTTGGAATTAATTATTTGTGTTGCCATACGCTGAAGTTGGCATCGCTTGTAGGAGAAGTAGCCTCGCTCCCTTTAGAGCGGTGAGGTGTGTGGGAGTGCATCATACGTATCGCCGCCCTCCTCCACGCAGCAGCTAGCCTCTGTCCACGGGGGAGAGTTGCTTGATCGCTCTCAGTTCTACTCAGTGGACACCTCTCTCCACTGCTGGATGAGCTGCGCGATCACGCTCGTGCTGGTTCGCTGACAGCAGTTTCTCTCCGCTGTTGGATGATCTGCATCGACACGCTCCCTCTCTCTCTCTGTGTGGAGAACTCGAACGTACTCGCTGCTGGTTTGCTGAAAGCAGGTTTCTCTCCGCTGCTGGATGACGCAGGTCGCACGCGCTCGTACTGGTTCTCTAACAGCAGGTTTTTCTCCACTGCTGGATGACTCCAGTCGCACGTACTCTTGCTCTGGTTTGCAGAAGCTCTTGCTTGGTGCATCGGTCGATCTGCAGCTGGACTCAATGTAAATTAAACTTTCAGCAATGCTCTGTCTTTCAGCTCTTGGAAATCGCACTAGGTGACGCCTCACTGCCCTGCGAGTCTTGCCAACGTCAGTGGGTAGCGACGGGGCCACTTTGGCTTCTGCTCGCCGCCCCCTGCTCTGCAGCTCGCCGGCTGGCGACCTGTTGCTCTCGTTCCCGATTGGAACTGCTCCTGAACCGACTCGCTGGTCGAACTCCCCGCGTTCCGACCTCCTCCGAGTCGAAGTCCCCGAGTTCCGACCCCCCTGGTCGAACTCTTCCGAGTTGCTCCTCCGAGTCGAACTGTCTCCCGAGAGTCGACCCCCCGGTCGAACTCTGGTGAGCCGACCCCCCCCCCCCCCCCCCCCCCGGTCTAACTCTGGTAAGTTGCTCCTCCGAGTTCCTCTTTTTATGCCCAAAAATCCCTTCACTCGGATCCTGCCCACAAGGCGGGGTTTCTTTCGATTTTTGCTGTGTCAGGATTTGTCCGTATGTATCTGCGTCCGTGTGTGTGTCCGTACGTGTGTCAGTGTGTGTCCTTGTGCATCACCCACGGTATATTCCGTTGTCATACTCCTACCATAAAACCCACAAGTAAAACAATCAAATGTTATCAATTGTCTTGAAGGCGCTTCTCTGTCTGGGTGCACAACCTGGAGGGAGGGCTGATATTCCCTCCGACTTTCACCGACGCACAGAGAAATGGTTAAAAAGTTTTAAGTTAACATTTCACTTCATCAGAGTTCCACAGTTATGATTCTGTATTAGTCCAAGGTCTGGGTCAGCTTCCCGTTGTGGTGTTTGACTCGTGTTTCCCCGAGCGTATACACACTCCTACCCCGCGCTGCGGGGATACAAAGACGGCCGGGATCTTCCTTTCTCTCCGACCCTGGGTTTAACATCGCCCTTTGCTTACGTTGCAGTTTTGCTGTGCGCTTGCATTTCTTTTCCTCTCTACTCTTACTTTAACCCGGCTTATTATTTGCGTATGGGTGGATTAGAGCATTCATGTTGACTTAGGAAAACCTGAGTGTTAGGCTTCGGGTCAAGTCGTATAGAAATTATTAAAATATGTATATACATTTCATATTAAATTAATAGACGGGTGATGGTTACATTGACGTAGCTTGTGGCAGGGTTCAATTGAAGTGGGTATGAAGATCAATAACTTTAGCCTACCCTGTCGTTAAATTCCGACTTTAAGTTACTTTAATAGTAATGCAGAACCAATTAGCTTTTTTGACTTAACTAGATCTAGGCTAACGCAACCTCCCAGTGACCCTGGCTTTGTGTTTACGTCAGCCCCTTGCAATCCGCTGCGCTCGGCTCTCTATCTGCTCCCTCTGACCCTGGGAGGGCTCTGAACGTCAAAATCGTGTTAGTGGGTCAAGGTAAATATGACCTCCACATGCCATGCTGAGGCCTGGTTTGGTGTTTTTATTCATTATTAAAATTAAAAGAAACAATAGAAATATGTATCTATATGTATTGAAAAATTACTTGTTAATATTAAGATGGAAAGGGGGGCATATACAACAGGTGTGGCGGGGGGTGGAGGGTGGTGTGGTGGGGTGGAGGGTGGTGAGGCGGGGTGGGGTGGAGGGTGGTGTGGCAGGGTCGGGTGGAGGGTGGTGTGGCGAAGTGGGGTGGAGGGTGGTGTGGCGGGGTGGAGGGTGGTGTGGTGGAGGGTGGTGGGGTGGAGGGTGGAGGGGTGGAGGGTGGTGGGGTGGAGGGGTGGAGGGTGGTGGGGTGGAGGGTGGTGTGGTGGTGGGTGGTGGGGTGGTGGGTGGTGGGGTGGAGGGTGGTGGGGTGGAGGGTGGTGGGGTGGTGGGGTGGTGGGGTGGAGGGTGGTGGGGAGTGGGGCACATCGTAATGGTGTGGGGTGAGGAGGATCGTGTTGGTTGAGGATGAGGAGTATAGTGATGGTGGAGAGTTATGCGGATAGTGATGGTGTTTCAAGTTTCAAGTTTCATTTATTTAGGTATAGCCCTGTGAGCCATGCGGCTCTTAAGTCGGGTGCAACCGCAACCAACAAAATATGAATACAGAACATCCCAAAGCGACGACGCGCAACAGAAACATCCTGGAATAAACCAGGACATATTCCACACACACAAAAAACGTATTAAAACGCTGTGTGCAAAAATCACAATGTGGTGCAAGCCAACAACAACAACTATAAGACAAATTTTGATTTTGATTGTTTATATATATTTTATTATTTTGTTGTTTCCCTTCAACGTGACTTTACCGAAAGAGCTAAGAATATGAACTATAAGACAATTTAGATTAACCATATGTTTTTAAATCACCAAAAAAAGCTATAAAAAACAATGTAACAACAGTAATCTTAGGAACTGTAATTTTAAATTTAACAATAAACGATATACATAACACTGACGACAAAAACCTGCAGCCATAACTGGCAGCACGACACTCCCAGTGTATGATGTGTGAGTGAGTCAGCAGCAGCGTGAGTGAGTGTATGATGTGCGAGTCACTGTATGATGGTTGAGTCCGTATTAGGTTGAGTGAGTGTATGATGTGTGAGTCAGCGTACGATGTGTTAGTCAGCACATGATGAGTGAGTCAGTGTATGATGTGCGAGTCAGTGTATGATGTGTGAGTGAGTCAGCAGCAGCGTGAGTGTATGATGTGTGAGTCAGCGCACAATGTGTTAGTCAGCGCATGATGAGTGAGTCAGTGTATGATGTGTGAGTGAGTCAGTGGCAGTGTGAGTGAGTGAATAATGTGCTAGTGAGCCAGCACACGATGAGTGAACCTGTGTATGATGAGTGAATGGGTCAGTGGTTGTGCGAGTGTATGATGTGTGAGTGAGTAAGCGCATGATGAGCGAGTCAGTGCATGATGTGTGAGGGAGTCAGTGTATGATGTATGAGAAAGTCAGTGTCGGCTCCCTCTGCTCGCGCGTTGCCCCCCCCCTCCGGCTCCGTCGCCCCCCTCCCCCAGCTCCATCGGCCCTCCCTTGGCTCCGTCGCCCCCCCCTGGCTCCGTCGCCCCCCCCCGGCTCCGTCGCCCCCCCCGGCTCTGTCGCCCCCCCCCCCGGCTCCTTCGCCCCCCCCCCGGCTCCGTCGCCCCCCCCCGGCTCCGTCGCCCCCCCCGGCTCCGTCGCCCCCCCCCCGGCTCCGTCGCCCCCCCCCCCGGCTCCGTCGCCCCCCCCCCGGCTCCGTCGCCCCCCCCCGGCTCCGTCGCCCCCCCCCCGGCTCCGTCGCCCCCCCCCCGCCCCCGTCGCCCCCCCCCCCGGCCCCCTCGGCTCCATCGGATCCTTCTGTCGGCTCCCTCGGCCCCTCACAAACGGCCCCACCAGCCCCTGCTCGGAGTGCGGCCCGGGAACGCCCCGGGAGCGCACGCGCGCCTCAGGCGGCCATCTTGGATTCGTTTTCTTGGTCTTTGTCGAGGATGGGTTGGATAGTGATGGTAAGGGGTGGGGCGAAAAGCGATTGTTGTGGGTGGGGAAGATAGTGATGGTGGGGGGGATGGGCATATAGTAATATTTGGGCGTGTGGCGGATCGTGATGGTGCAGGTTCAGGTGGATAGTGATGGTGAGGGGTGGGTGGATTGTGATGGGGGAGATTGAGGAGGGTAGTGATGGTGAAGGGTGAGGCGGATAGGAATGGTAAGGGGTGGGGTTAATAGTGATTGTGGTGGGTGGGGCAGATCGTGATGGCGGTGGGATGGGCGTATAGTAATGACGGTGGGTGGGGCAGATTGTGATGTTGGGGGGTTGGGTGGATCGTGATGTTGCGGCGTTTGTTGGATAGTGATTGTGGGGTTTGGGGCGGATAGTGATGGTAGGGGGTCGGGCGGATTGTGATGGTAGTGGCTGGGTTGGATAGTGATGGTGAGGGGTGGTGAATAGTGATGTTAGGGGGGGGGGGCGGATAGTGATGGTGAGGAGTGAGGCGGATCGTGATGGGGAAGGGTGAGGCGGATTGTATTGGTAAGGGGTGGGGCTAATAGTGATTGTAGTTGGTCGGGCAGATCGTGATGGTGGGGGGATGGGTGTATAGTAATGGTGGTGGGGGGGGATAGTGGGGATGAGGCGTTCGTTGATGGTGGTGGATGGGGCAGATTGTGATGGTGGGGGATGGGTGGATAGTGATGTTGCGGGGCTGGTTGGATGGTGATTGTGGGGTTTGGGGCGGATAGTGATGGTGGAGGGCACACCGAATAGTGATGATGGGGGTTGGGGCTTACTGTGAAGGTGGGGGGTGAGTGGATGGTGATGGTGGAGGGTGGTTTGGAGAGTGATGGTGGGGGGTGAGATGGTCGGGCAGGATGGAGGGGAGGCGGGGAGAAGATTTTCAGACGAAAATCTTCTCCCCGTGGCAGCGCCTCTTCTTGCTGAGTGAAGGCCTCCCGCAAAAGTCATTATAATATGAGAGGTTGACTCTCAGGTGGCCTCCCACTTCGTAGCCCTGCTCCTCGGCCACGAAGGAGGGGCAAGTCCTCTGGGCCCGCGTCATCACCCCCACCGGAGCTCGGGGACGCTTTGTGGGACGAGCCAAGCAGCTGCTGCTGTTGGGTCCAGCTGCTTTTTTCTGCCGGCGTCGTTGAGGTGACTTCTTGGCTGCTTCCATCTCGAGCCAGATGTCCTTAACAGCCGCCGCCTCCCAGAACCCGACTGTAGGAACTGGCGCAGGGTCGACCTGAGATAACTGAGGCCCGCACAGGCCCAGGCAGCAACAGCAGCTGCACAGCTGTTCATATCCCAGCAGGGGATTCTCGGCTGTCAGGAGGCAGGCGTCGTGGAGGAGGTGGTGGTACTCTGTTGACTCCGCTCCTTCACAGGATTCTGGGGGATGAGTGAGACCTAGGGCACAGTAGGGGGATGTCATCAGCACTGGGCAGTACCTGGACCGTACCCTTAATTATCATCATGCAAGTACTCACATTCGTCATTCAGTCATCCACGTCAACATTCTATGATCATTGTACTTAAACGTCGGCTGCACCCTTAGAATTGCATGGAAAGCTTGTGGGAGGAGCACACGGACCTTGGAATATGTACGTCCCAAATACATCATTGCGAGGGTGACCTTGGCTAGGCAACGCATCTAGACGGCCATGTCATCAATGTTTTTATTGTAATTATATACTAATTATATTTTATATCAAAGTAATTGTAGTGTAAATTTTGATTTAAAGCTTTCGTGACTGCAGTAATTCATATTCTTAGCACTTTCGGTAAAGTCACATTGAAGGGAACATAACACAAACGGTCGAAACGTCGTGAGAATTTTTATTGTTTTATATATATTTTATTATTTTATTGTTTCCCTTCAACGTGACTTTACCGAAAGAGCTAAGATTATAATTGTAGTGTTCTACGATGGGGGCGGAGCCTGCAGAAGACGGGGGCGGGGCCACATAGGCCGTGGCAGTGACGTCACCAGAGGGCGGGGCTCGAGGCCTGGACCGTTGGCGACAGTTGGAGCGGGGAGGCCGTTGCCATGGCTACCCGGGTTTGTTGTTGCCCACCGACATCGCTATAATAAAGACTTTACTTGTTTACTTAGCGCTCGTTTATCATTGATTTACTTATTTATCGTTACCGAGACTATCCTTATGACTTAATTACTTGTTAAATAGATAGCAACTCGTCACGTTCTTTAGAAGGAAAACCAAAGAGGCAAATTTACACATAAGTGCTTCTGGCAGATGTGGCCACAGGCCAAAGAGACACGCACATTGATGTACTCATCGTCGGTATTAAATTATTGTTTACTATCGATCAAGGACGGGCACGTCAAAGCTATTTGAGGAAAGTGAGTGGTGGTGCTGATTGGTACTTGCTATGAGCACCTGCCCCTAGTCAGAATCAGAATCTCAATCTATATTCATACTGGAGGAATACGATGAACTATACAGCTCGTTTTCAAAGATGTTCAGTACCTTGGTTCGCCTCGTAGTCTGCGACCACTTCGGCCCAAGCGGCTGTGGAGGGGGACTTCGCAGGCTTCTCAGAATCCGGAGTCGAAAGGGAGGGAACGGGGGGGAGGCGGAGGAAGAAAATCGTGAAGCGTGCCGCTAAGCATGCTCCTCATATACAGCTACAGAGACGAAGATCCCCCTGGCAGCCTTGGACCAGTGCTGTGCTGAAGAGCAGCACGGCACACCACGCCTGGCCACCTTTGTCTCCCCTATGCTGATGTTTTCAACGGGGGCTCTTTACATAGGTGATGTTTTAACACGTTGAATCAGATACTGTAATCGTTTTGAGTCTGAGTAGACAAAGAGGAGGCCCATGACTTTTTCACTAAATACCAACCACCGTGGAATATAAATTCGCGCTACTCCTCTAGCGACACAACAGCCCTGCCTACTCCCCACACAGGAATCTACACACACACACAGCAACACTCGCTCCACTCACCATGTCAATATCTTTTCGTGCAATATTCTCGTATGAGGTCATCATTTGGAAATCTTGAGCAACGCAAGAACGCAGCTCTCTGCTCAACGCCTCTGCTCAATATGGCAGTTAGGACCACGTGACATCGGTTAGGGCCTCGTGACGGCGCGTCGGACAACTCGTTGCGAGGCAACTGGCGATTTGGGTGACGCCACGGCGAGTCACGTGCTCCTTGGTACACGAATCAGAGAGGAACCCAGCACACGAACCACTCACACGCGCCTCGCGCACCCTTCTGAACAGACTGTTGGTAGAAGGTGCACACACACACCCCAACAAATACACTTCGTATAACAACGCGTGAATACGAATGTAAATAGATGTTCCATTGTCCGAATATTTATTTAAGATACCTACGTACAAATTAATTAGAATATGTATTTATACTGGAGAAATCCAATCAATAACTCACAAACCACCCACCCACCCTCTCAAGTTCTCAAGCATACAATAACCCATTCGCCAAGCCGTGCTGGCCTTCACAGGTGCTTGCTCACAGCACCTGCCCTAATAATCTGTTAGGGCTGTTGGGGGGTAGGTGCTGCGGGATCTGTGTCTTTGTGTGAGCTGGTGAATGTGGGGAGCGGTAGTGTTGTGATTAACGCACTTCGCCACGAAGCCGGCCAATCAGTTCGATTCCCGCTCACGGCAAAGACAAGTGACGATTGTCTGAATCGGTTATTGGCCTCGCTAATTCAGCCTGAAATCAACACGTTGTGTAAACATCACGACTAGGGAGACAAATGCGGCCGGGGATGGTGTTGGTCACTTATGCCCTCGTGTACCGTGCCGTTCTTCATAGGTAGTCGCTAACAGTACCTGCCCCAACATTCTGTTAAGGCTACACGGGGGATCTTTGTCTTTGTTTGTGAAAGTGTGGGGAGCGGTGGTGCAACGGTTAGCGCGCTGCGAACCTGGAGATCAGAGATCTCTGGCGCAGAGCGCGCTCTCATTGGTCCGTGGAGTCGTGACGTGATGCTAAGGGAGCGTGTTGATTGGGGTCGTCAGCTTGCAAAGGACTCGATGGGGAAGCCGTTTTCATAACAAACTCGACGCTCGTGGTTTGTATCATTGCAGAATGCCGCATCAAAGTCAAGTGGCTATGAGCTGCTTTGGTGTCCTTAAGTGCTGCTCCTTTCTCAAGAAAATACCCTTCCAAAAAAAGATACTCGATTAAAACCACGAGAGACCGTGCAGTGGTTGTTTTGGCACCATTCAGTATACATCATCTAAATAAGATGTTAATCTTTGAAACTGCACATTTTTTAAGTGTCAGATGTAAAACCTCTTTCCATTGTTTGGATTTCACTTCCCCATAATTCGGGTGAAAATTATCGCAACATTCAAATATCGTGTATAGAATATGCTCTTTGTTGAGACCACCACGAATGAAATAGATTTTACTGCATGGTTGTTCAAAACCATGACTCTGAAATCGTTTTGGTACACAACTATGCACTGCGAAAACCTACCGACAGAAAATGTTTTTGTAACCAAACGCTCAATGCTGAGAGCGTTTGGTTATGAAAATATTCGTGCGAGTGTGCTGCACGGGACTTTGCCTTGGCTCGAGATTAACCACCGGTCTTGCCACGTCCAGACATGGTGAGGACGACGAGGACACATTGAAAAGGAGACTCGGGCTGGTGTACTTCAACTTATTTATTTCGTTGTCACCGCTCGTACATTACAGCAACACTCATCATCAAACCAACCCAGTCCCACGTTTTTCAGTCACTTTTAAACCTCTTCTCCACCAATTACCTTTCTCCCACTTCTCGCTCTTTCCCGATCCGCTCTCCGCACCAATCCGATCCGAGTGTCAACCACTCACTCATCGGATTGCGTTTCGTGCACGTCGTGCTCACACCCCGATCTCTCTTCCCCGCCCGAGCGTGCCGCGTGCGTGACGTGGTGATCCCTGACCTCCGACCCTTGATGCGTTAGGCATGCGTGATGTCGAGTGCGGAAGGTATGCGTGCTGTTTGTGTTGTGCGAGTGTGTGAGGATGGGTGACACATCCTCTATATCACCGCTTTCTCGGTTGAGACAGAGCCCTCCTCGGCTACTGCAGCTGCTGCAGTAGCAGCAGACAGCGCCTCACGCAACCGCGCGTCGCTCGCGACTCCCGAGCAGAGCGCGTGGCTGCGATTCTACGAGAATAAGGAACCCGGTCCACTCTCACGAGGAACTGGCGCGCAACATCAAAACACGTTTCGGGCAATTACCCTTCCCAAAGCACTCTATAATCAGATCGGCACAGCCGCAGAGAACGCAGGAGGGACGCGATATTGTGAGAGACGTGGGCCCCTGGCTCCCCCTCCGGGGGAGGGTTGATCTCGGGAGAGCTGCAGGTTCCGGACTCCTCGCTCATGTGAGAGCCACCGCTATCCAACTGCTCACTCGTGGGGAGAGGGCTACTGCTCCCCAGCTCCTCTCCTCGCGCCGGAGCCCCTCGGGTCCGCAGGTTCTGTTTGGGGGGCATAGCTCGGGGCTGGCGCATGGCTGCCTGGAATCAATCTGTCGCTTCTCAGCCACTCAAACGCGACGTATCCGTTCACACAACCCCACGCACCACTCTCACGCGCTGAACCGGGGGTCAGAGGGCAATTACGTCCTTCGCACACGCGTTGCCACCGAGGGCGGGCAATGGAGATTGTTTAAAGGGCTGTAGGGATAATCCCACGTGTACCCAGGCGAGTCCACCGTCGCTCACCGCGGGCACAGGCTAAACAAAGGCAGTATGGATAATTTTGCGTGTACGCCGCCTGTCTACCTGACGCACACGTTAAACACAAGGGCGGATGAGTAACCTCACGTGCCCCTGTACGAGTCCGCCGCCGCTCGCCACACACACACGCTAATCACGAGCTACGCGCAGGGGCGAGCGCAAACACGTGGGTAAATACACACTCGCGCACAAACACAGGGTACGACGCAGGAACCCCAGTCGGGCCCGCACACAATGGCCGCCTCAACAGAGTTACCCACGTGCAAATCCCCGTACCACGACGAGCGGACTCACACCACCATGTGCCCGTTCCACACTCGCAGAAACCACACAAGGTTTGTTGATCACTGACGATTTATTCCTGGCGTGTCTGTGGGCTACTATTACCCAAGTCAGTCCGGGTCAGCAGGGCAGGTTTAACCTATCTCTCGATGGTCTAAACCTGATCTACCTCGTCCCCTTGGAGTGAAACTCCCCACTCTCGCTTTCGTACTCACATTTCGCCTCCGATGCGTGGGCCGTCGCGGAGAGACGAGGCTGCACGAGGTTCTTGCGGGGAGCGGGGCCTGGCTTCGCTGATACTCGTCCCACGGACGACCCAGTGGCCGGCAAGCTGACTGCTCCGATCGCTCATTTGAGGAGAACGCGAACCCCCATCGTCGCTCTCCTCTCCCATTTTATCCCTCTCTACATCAAAGGTCTGCCCGGCTAACCCGCGATACCCCACCGCCATTGGTGCGCCCACCTCGGTGCCTTCACAGACGTCCGCTTCCCTCTCTACCCATCAACAGGGGCCGCCGTTGGGCCGTTGCCATTGGCCACGGCGTGCAAGCGTACTTTGCCGGCCAATCGGATGCTTCCCCTGGTGCTCGTGTGGACCTAACCGCGGTGACTGAGTAGCCTTGTCGTGAGCATGCAATTGCACGTCAATTCACGGCTCTGTGGTGTAATTCAACCTGGGGGAAGTCGGACAATTCCCTGGCCCCAGGAAACCGTGAGGGATGTCCCTACGAAGAAGGCCCCTGGGTGAAAACCTGGAGGCCAGGTGACTTCCCCACGAGGTCCTACGTGGGGGGTGTGTGTGTTGTGTGTGCTCATTTTGGGGATGGTGAGGGAGAAGCAGCTTCGGCCTGCACGCTCTCCCGTGGTGGCGTTGCAGGCATGGCTCCGACGGAGTGGCTTCGCTGCTATGGCACCACATAGCCCGCCGAGGTGCCAGTCTCCGTCCCGGGTTGACTGGAGCATCTCGCCTGGGTTGCCCCCACGAGGTAGCGCCGCGGGGTCCGCGGGACTCGCCCGGCCCTCGTGGCTGGCCTCGGGGGTGGTGGCTCCGTCTTTTGGGCTTTTAGCGGCGGTCTCTTCCTCCATTCCAATGGCTCCTCTCGTCCCTCGGCACCTGTGGGCTGGGGAACAAACTCAGAGGCAGCAGGGTTTAGGTGCCATCGTCCCCGCCCCCCCCGGCCTGGGCCGTGACCCCTCGGGGCCGAGCATGGAGGGTGTTGGGACCCCGGGATTTCGGGGTACCCAAACTGCGGGGTTCTCCCTTGCTGGGGCTGCCTTCCATGGTTTTAATTGGCGGACGTTGACCACCATCTCTCGGCCCCTGTCTCCGCCCTGAATCAGCACCGTCCAGGGGGAGATCTGCCGCCCCACGGTCCAGGGTCCGCGCCAGTAGGTGGTCAGTTTCCCCAGCTGTCCAGCCCCGACACGAGGGGTGTATAGCCACACGTTAGAGCCCGCCGAGTAGAAGGGGGGCTCCATAAGGGGCCGGGCGCCCTGCTCTTGGTGCCGATGCGCGGCCTCTCCTTGTGGGTAGGCCCGGCCCCGGGCCCCTCGCAGAGTCTCCATCAGGTGCTCCACGGGGCGGCTCCCCTCATCCCGTTGCAGTGGGGGAACGCCGAACAGCAGATCTGCAGGTAGACGAGACTCACGGCCACACATCATTAGGAACAGGGTCTGTCCCGTAGACGTGTGTACTGTGGTGGCGTAGGAGAACAGGGCATAGGGGAGGTGTTCGTCCCAGTCCTGCTGAGTTGCGGCCACCATGCATTTGAGCTTCCCAGCTAAGGTCTGGTTCATACGCTCCACCATACCGTTCACCTGGGGGTGGTACGCCGTGGTTCGGTCCTTCTGGATTCCGAACTCGCGGCACAGCACCTGAAACAGCTCTGCCTCGAACTCACTACCTTGCTCGGTAATGACCCATTCGGAGATCCCGTGCTTAAGTACGTAGTGCTCCACGAATGCCCAGGCCACCACAAGGGCCGTCTTATCGGGGATGGCCACCGCCACGGGATAGCGTGCGAAATACTCCACCGGTGGGATCGCGGAAATGGCCCCTGTAGGTCGATCCCAACCAGCTGGTTTGTCCGACTGACGCGGAACGGCCTCAGGGGTACCTGATATTGCGCCGCTTTCGGCCCACATTGCTGACACGCGCGGCAGCCCTGTACCCAGGCGGCCACGTCTTGCGCCAATTTGGGCCAGAGATATTGGCGACGCAGGGTCTCCCTAGTGCGCCGTTCCCCATCATGGCCCCCGAGCAGGTGGTCGTGCACCAGCCATAGCAGCTGGGGTCGCACCTGGGCGGGAACACAGATGCACCCTCTTACCACCCCGTTCTGCACACACAACCGGGCATACAAACCACTCCAGGGTCCTGGTAGGGTGCTCTTCTTTTCCCGCAGGGCCGCTTCCACTGCCGCCAGATCCGGGTCCCGTTGCTGGGTCTGTCTCAACTGCTCGTCGTCCAGGCCCGGGAAGGCGCAGCTGACGTCCTCTTGGATCCGCCCGGTCAGGGTGGGGCAGTCCGTCGGCTCCTTCTGTAGGGGTCTCCGCGGCGCATACTGCACTCTCTCTCGTGAGAGGGGGGTCTCAGTGCGCTCCCGGGGGGGCGTTGCCTGTTGGCAGCGTCCCCCATGAAGCATGGGCAGGCCTCCTCCGCCCTCGTCTCGGCGCACACCATGGGCTGCCTCGACAAGGTGTCCACATTTTCGTGCATCCGCCCAGCCCGGTACTCGATCTGCAGGTTGTATTCCTGCAGCTGCGCCAGCCATCGGGTCATCTGCCCCCGCGGTTTCTTGAATGTGAGATGGAGCTGCAGAGCATAATGGTCACTCCGCACCCGACATTTTCTGCCATACAAATACGGCCAGAACTGTTTACATGTGAAGATCACGGCATACAGTTCCTGACGGGTCACGCAATAGTTCAGCTCGGCCCTGCTCAGGGTCCAGCTGGCGTATGCGATGGCCCGCTCCATCCCATCCTGCACCTGTGACAACACCGCGCCCAGCTCATAGCTGCAGGCGTCGGTGTCCAAAATCAAATCGGTGGAAAAATCCGGGAAAGCCAGGGTGGGGGTATGGGTGAGGTGGTCTTTGAGGGTGGTGAAGGCCGTCAGGCGGCCTCCGTCCACTGATAAGGGTTCTTAGGGGAAGTGAGTTGGGTGAGGGGGCGTGCAATCTCGCTGAATCCCTTTACAAATCGATGATAATAGGTGGCGAGCCCCAAGAATGACCTGATCTCCGTCAGGTTCCTTGGCCATGGCCATTCCACTATGGCGCGTACCTTCTCCGGATCGGTGCGCAACCCTGCCTCGCTGATTCGGTGTCCAAGGTACCCCACCTTGTGCTGCGCAACATAACACTTACGTGGCTTGAGTTTGAGATGGGCGGCTCGCAGTCGCTGGAACACCTCTCATAACCTGGACCAGTCCTCAGACAGAGATATACTGAACACTATCACGTCATCCAGGTAAATTAGGCACTGTTCCCACTGCAAGCCCCGCATCACCAGCTCCATCAACCACTGGAACGTCGCAGGCACATTAGTGAGTCCGAACGGGAGTATCCGAAACTCAAACAGTCCCATCGGTTTGGTAAATGCAGTCATTGGCCGATCCTCCTCCGCCATATCCACCTGCCAGTACCCGGATGCTAGATCGAGGGTGGAAAAATACCGCGCCACCGCGAGGCTGTCAAAGGTGTCATCGATGCGGGGGATGGGGAAGGCATCGCCGAGGGTGACTGCGTTCAACTTTCGGTAATCAACACAAAACCGGGTCGACCCATCCTTTTTCATCACCAGTACCACCGGGGCAGACCAGGGGCTAGCTGAGGGCTGGATTATGTTATCTCGGAGCATTTCCACGATGGCATCTTTAATCTGGGCCCGTTCAGGCGCGCCCACTCGGTATGTGGGGAGTTTAATTGGTTGGGCGGCACCGGTGCCAATTTGGTGCTTAACAAGGTCAGTCCGGCCCACATCCGAATCGTGCTCACTGAACACGTCGGCGTCATCGCTCATGAAAACGTTTATTCTGAGCTCCTGGTTTAGCCCCGAATGAGTAGCATCAAACAGTATTTTACAATAAAATATTGATCCCAATGCAGTACACCATATCGACGTGAAATTGGCAGGTGCACTCACTGGATGAGTCGAAGTGTAAAAAGCGACCCATCCAGATACAACAATGCAAAAGCCTACAACACCTGGTATTCCCAGGCAGTCTCCCATCCAAGTACTAACCAGGCTCGACTCTGCTTAGCTTCCGAGATTAGACGAGATCGGGCGCATTCAGGGTGATATGGTCGTAGGCCATGCTTGGAAAGACCTGTCGCACATTCAGATGTATAAAACAATCAACATTCAACTATACTTCTGGAGGTCATCGCTCATAAAACCTTTATTCTGAGCTCCTGGTTGAGCCCCGAAAGAGTGGCATCAAACATTATTTTACGATAAAATATTGATCCCAATGCAGTACACCATATCGACGTGAAATTGGCACGTGCACTCACTGGATGAGTCGAAGTGTAAAAAGCGACCCATCCAGATCCAAAAATACAAAATCCTACAACACCTGGTGTTCCTAGGCAGTCTGCCATCCAAGTACTCACCATGCTCGACCCTGCTTAGCTTCCGAGATCAGACAAGATTGGGCGCATTCAGGGTGATATGGTCGTAGGCCATGCTTGCACACACCTGTCGCACATTCAGATGTATGAAACAATTAAAGTTCAACTATATTTCTGGAAATCATCGTTCATGAATACTTATATTCTGAGCTCCTGGTTGAGCCCCGAAAGAGTGGCATCAAACAGTCTGGATGAGTCGAAGTGTAAAAAGCGACCCATCCAGATATAACAATGCAAAAGCCTACAACACCAGGTATTCCCAGGCAGTCTCGCATCCAAGTACTAACCAGGCTCGACCCTGCTTAGCTTCCGAGATCAGACGAGTTCGGGCGCATTCAGGGTGATATGGACGTAGGCCGTGCTTGCAGAGACCTGTCGAACACTCATATGTATAAAACAATCAACATTCAACTATACTACTGGAGGTTATCGCTCATGAAAACGTTTATTCTGAGCTCCTGGTTTAGCCTCGAAAGAGTGGTATCAAACAGTATTTTACGAGAAAATATTGATCCCAATGCAGTACACCATATCGATGTGAAATTGGCAGGTGCACTCACTGGATGAGTGGAAGTGTAAAAAGCGACCCATCCAGATCCAAATATACAAAAGCCTACAACACCTGGTATTCCCAGGCAGTCTCCCATCCAAGTACTAACCAGACTCGACCGTGCTTAGCTTCCGAGATCAGACGAGATCGGGCGCATTCAGGGTGATATGGTCGTAGGCCATGCTTGGAAAGACCTGTCGCACATTCAGATGTATAAAACAATCAACATTCAACTTTACTTCTGGAGGTCATCGCTCAAAAAACCTTTATACTGGTAGGAACGAAGTTGTAAACTGAGTGTACCAGCCTGCAATAGATTAATGTGTCAGTACGTCCGTCCGTCCCCTTTCAATACTTTAACGAAGTGAAATCTCGTGCTGTTGGGTGTATAAAATCAGTAATAGACAGCGCAGAGACTTGTCCTACCAGCCCACCCTGCAGGGACCTGTTTCTGAGCTCCTGGTTGAGCCCCAAAAGAGTGGCATCAAACATTATTTTACAAGAAAATATTGATCCCAATGCAGTACACCATATCGACGTGAAATTGGCAGGTGCACTCACTGGATGAGTCGAAGTGTAAAAAGCGAGCCATCCAGATCCAAGTAAACAAAAGCATACAACACCTGCTATTCCCAGGCAGTCTCCCATCCAAGTACTAACCAGACTCGACCCTGCTTAGTTTCCGAGATCAGACGAGATCGGGCGCATTCAGGGTGATATGGTCGTAGGCCATGCTTGGAAAGACCTGTCGCACATTCAGATGTATAAAACAATCAACATTCAACTATACTTTTGGAGGTCATCGCTCATAAAACCTTTATTCTGTGCTCCTGGTTGATCCCCAAAAGAGTGGCATCAAACAGTCTGGATGACTTGATTCGAAGCTTTCGTGACTGCAAGAATTACTCTGTTTTTTTCGGTAAAGTCACGTATAAATAAAAAATAATAAAATAACAATAGCGTACGACGTTTCGGTTGCAACACAAGCAGTCATCATCAGGTACAGAAGAGCTAAATTTACGAGAGAGAGGAAACACATAACCCCAGATGTATATACAGACACCCAAGAAGGGGGCGTGGATGGAGTGGGGTGTGAGAGTGGATGGTGTCGCGGTGAGAGTGGATGGTGTCGGGGTGAGTATGGATGTTGGAGAGGTGAGAGTGGCTGGTGTAGGAGTGAGCGTGGATGGTGTAGGGGTGAGCGTGGCTGGTGTAGGGGTGAGCGTGGATATTGTAGGGGCGAGAGTGGATGTTGCAGGAGTGAGCGAAGATGGTGTAGGGGGTGAGCGTGGAGGTTGTAAAGGCGAGCGTGGATGGTGTAGGAGTGAGCGTGGATGGTGTCGCGGTGAGAGTGGATGGTGTCGGGGTGAGTATGGATGTTGGAGAGGTGAGCATGGATGGTGTAGGAGTGAGCGTGGATGTTGCAGGAGTGAGCGTGGATGTTGTAGGGGTGAGTGTGGATGGTGTAGGGTTGAGAGTGGATGTTGTAAAGGTGAGCGTGGATGGTGTAGGGGTGAGAGTGGATGTTGTATGAGTGAGCATGGACAGTGTAGATGTGAGTGTGGATGGTATAGGGGAAAGCGTGGATGGCGTAGTGGTGAGCGTGGATGGTGTAGGGGTGAGCGTGGATGTTGTAGAGGTGAGCGTGGATGGTGTAAGGGTGAGCGTGGCTATTGTAGGGGTGAGCGTGGATGTTGTAGGGGTGAGTGTGGATGGTGTAGGGGTGAGCGTGGATGTTGCCGGAGTGAGCGTGGGTGTTGTAGGAGTAAACGTGGATGGTGTAGGAGTGAGCGTGGATGGTGTAGGGATGAGCGTGGATGGTGTAGGGATGAGCGTGGATGGTGTAGGGGTGAGCGTGGATGTTGTAGGGATGAGAATGGATGGGGTTGGGTGTGGCGTGGATGGTGTTGGGGTGAGAGTGGATGGTGTCGGGGTGAGAGTGGATGATGTCGGGGTGAGAGTGGATGGTGTCGGGGTGAGTATGGATGTTGGAGAAGTGATCGTGGATGGTGTAGGGGTGAGCGTGGATGTTGCAGGAGTGAGCTTGGATGTTGTGGGGTGAGGGTGGATGGTGTAGGGGTGAGCGTGGATGTTGTAGAAGTGAGAGTAGATGGTGTAGGAGTGAGGTTGGATGTTGTAGCGGTGAGCGTGGATGGTGTTGGGGTGATGGTGGATGTGGTAGGGGTGAGCGTGGATGTTGTAGGGGTGAGAGTTGATGGGGTTGGGGTGGGCGTGGATGGTGTTGGGGTGAGAATGGATGGTGTCGGGGTGAGAATGGATGTTGGAGAGGTGAGCGTGGATGTTGCAGGAGTGAGCGTGGATGTTGTAGGGGTGAGAGTGGATGGTGTAGGGGTGAGAGTGGATGTTGTAAAGGTGAGCGTGGATGGTGTAGGGGTGAGAGTGGATGTTGTATGAGTGAGCATGGACGGTGTAGATGTGTGGATGGTATAGAGGAAAGCGTGGATGGTGTAGAGGTGAGCGTGAATGGTGTAGGGGTGAGCGTGGCTATTGTAGGGGTGAGCGTGGATGGTGTTGGGGTGAGCGTGGAAGTTGCAGGAGTGAGCGTGGATTTTGTATGAGAGAGCGTGGATGTTGAAGGGGTGAGGTAGGATGGTGTAGGGGTGAGCGTGGATGTTGCAGGAGTGAGCGTGGGTGTTGTAGGAGAAAACGTGGATGGTGTAGGGGTGAGCGTGGATGGTGTAGGGGTGAGCATGGACGTTGTAAAAGTGAGCATGGATGATGTAGGAGTGAGTGTAGATGGTGTAGGGGGTGAGCGTGGAGGTTGTAAAGGTGAGCATGGATGGTGTAGGAGTGAGCGTGGATGTTGTAGGGGTGAGAGTGAATGGGGTTGGGGTGGGCGTGGATGGTGTTAGGGTGAGTGTGGATGTTGGCGAGGTGAGCGTTGATGTTGCAGGGGTGAGCGTGAATGTTGCAGGAGTGAGCGTGAATGTTGTAGGGGTGAGCGTGGATGGTGTAGGGGTGAGAGTGGATGTTGTAAAGGTGAGCGTGGATGGTGTAGTGGTGAGAGTGGATGTTGTATGAGTGAGCATGCACGGTGTAGAGGTGAGTGTGCATGGTATAGGGGAAAGCATGGATGGTGTAGTGGTGAGCGTGGATGGTGTAGGGGTGAGAGTGGATGTGGTGGGGGTGAGCGTGGATGTGGTAGGGGTGAGCGTGGATGGTGTAGGGGTGAGCGTGGATGGTGTAGGAGTGAGCGTGGATGGTGTAGGGGTGAGCGTGGATGGTGTAGGGATGAGCGTGGATGGTGTAGGGATGAGCGTGGATGGTGTAGGGGTGAGAGTGGATGTTGTAGGGATGAGAATGGATGGGGTTGGGTGTGGCGTGGATGGTGTTGGGGTGAGAGTGGATGGTGTCGGGGTGAGAGTGGATGATGTCGGGGTGAGAGTGGATGGTGTCGGGGTGAGTATGGATGTTGGAGAAGTGATCGTGGATGGTGTAGGGGTGAGCGTGGATGTTGCAGGAGTGAGCTTGGATGTTGTAGGGGTGAGCGTGGATGGTGTAGGGGTGAGAGTGGAAGTTGTCAAGGTGAGCGTGGATGGTGTAGGGGTGAGAGTGGATGTTGTGGGGTGAGGGTGGATGGTGTAGGGGTGAGCGTGGATGTTGTAGAAGTGAGAGTAGATGGTGTAGGAGTGAGGTTGGATGTTGTAGCGGTGAGCGTGGATGGTGTTGGGGTGATGGTGGATGTGGTAGGGGTGAGCGTGGATGTTGTAGGGGTGAGAGTTGATGGGGTTGGGGTGGGCGTGGATGGTGTTGGGGTGAGAATGGATGGTGTCGGGGTGAGAATGGATGTTGGAGAGGTGAGCGTGGATGTTGCAGGAGTGAGCGTGGATGTTGTAGGGGTGAGAGTGGATGGTGTAGGGGTGAGAGTGGATGTTGTAAAGGTGAGCGTGGATGGTGTAGGGGTGAGAGTGGATGTTGTATGAGTGAGCATGGACGGTGTAGATGTGTGGATGGTATAGAGGAAAGCGTGGATGGTGTAGAGGTGAGCGTGAATGGTGTAGGGGTGAGCGTGGCTATTGTAGGGGTGAGCGTGGATGGTGTTGGGGTGAGCGTGGAAGTTGCAGGAGTGAGCGTGGATTTTGTATGAGAGAGCGTGGATGTTGAAGGGGTGAGGTAGGATGGTGTAGGGGTGAGCGTGGATGTTGCAGGAGTGAGCGTGGGTGTTGTAGGAGAAAACGTGGATGGCGTAGGGGTGAGCGTGGATGGTGTAGGGGTGAGCATGGACGTTGTAAAAGTGAGCATGGATGATGTAGGAGTGAGTGTAGATGGTGTAGGGGGTGAGCGTGGAGGTTGTAAAGGTGAGCATGGATGGTGTAGGAGTGAGCGTGGATGTTGTAGGGGTGAGAGTGAATGGGGTTGGGGTGGGCGTGGATGGTGTTAGGGTGAGTGTGGATGTTGGCGAGGTGAGCGTTGATGTTGCAGGGGTGAGCGTGAATGTTGCAGGAGTGAGCGTGAATGTTGTAGGGGTGAGCGTGGATGGTGTAGGGGTGAGAGTGGATGTTGTAAAGGTGAGCGTGGATGGTGTAGTGGTGAGAGTGGATGTTGTATGAGTGAGCATGCACGGTGTAGAGGTGAGTGTGCATGGTATAGGGGAAAGCATGGATGGTGTAGTGGTGAGCGTGGATGGTGTAGGGGTGAGAGTGGATGTGGTGGGGGTGAGCGTGGATGTGGTAGGGGTGAGCGTGGATGGTGTAGGGGTGAGCGTGGATGGTGTAGGAGTGAGCGTGGATGGTGTAGGGGTGAGCGTGGATGGTGTAGGCGTGAGCGTGGATGGTATAGGAGTGAGCGTGGACATTGTAAAGGTGAGCGTGGATGGTGTTGGGGTGAGCGTGGATGTTGCAGGAGTGAGCGTGGATGTTGTAGGGGTGAGCGTGGATGGTGTAGGGGTGAGAGTGGATGTTATAAAGGTGAGCGTGGATGGTGTAGGGGTGAGAGTGGATGTTGTGGGGTGAGGGTGGATGGTGTAGGAGTGAGCGTGGATGTTGTAGAAGTGAGAGTAGATGGTGTAGGAGTGAGGTTGGATGTTGCAGCGGTGAGCGTGGATGGTGTTGGGGTGATGGTGGATGTGGTAGGGGTGAGCGTGGATGTTGTAGGGGTGAGAGTTGATGGGGTTGGGGTGGGCGTGGATGGTGTTGGGGTGAGAATGGATGGTGTCGGGGTGAGAATGGATGTTGGAGAGGTGAGCGTGGATGTTGCAGGAGTGAGCGTGGATGTTGTAGGGGTGAGAGTGGATGGTGTAGGGGTGAGAGTGGATGTTGTAAAGGTGAGCGTGGATGGTGTAGGGGTGAGAGTGGATGTTGTATGAGTGAGCATGGACGGTGTAGATGTGTGGATGGTATAGGGGAAAGCGTGGATGGTGTAGAGGTGAGCGTGAATGGTGTAGGGGTGAGCGTGGCTATTGTAGGGGTGAGCGTGGATGGTGTTGGGGTGAGCGTGGAAGTTGCAGGAGTGAGCGTGGATTTTGTATGAGAGAGCGTGGATGTTGAAGGGGTGAGGTAGGATGGTGTAGGGGTGAGCGTGGATGTTGCAGGAGTGAGCGTGGGTGTTGTAGGAGAAAACGTGGATGGTGTAGGGGTGAGTGTGGATGGTGTAGGGGTGAGCATGGACGTTGTAAAAGTGAGCATGGATGATGTAGGAGTGAGTGTAGATGGTGTAGGGGGTGAGCGTGGAGGTTGTAAAGGTGAGCATGGATGGTGTAGGAGTGAGCGTGGATGTTGTAGGGGTGAGAGTGAATGGGGTTGGGGTGGGCGTGGATGGTGTTAGGGTGAGTGTGGATGTTGGCGAGGTGAGCGTTGATGTTGCAGGGGTGAGCGTGAATGTTGCAGGAGTGAGCGTGAATGTTGTAGGGGTGAGCGTGGATGGTGTAGGGGTGAGAGTGGATGTTGTAAAGGTGAGCGTGGATGGTGTAGTGGTGAGAGTGGATGTTGTATGAGTGAGCATGCACGGTGTAGAGGTGAGTGTGCATGGTATAGGGGAAAGCATGGATGGTGTAGTGGTGAGCGTGGATGGTGTAGGGGTGAGAGTGGATGTGGTGGGGGTGAGCGTGGATGTGGTAGGGGTGAGCGTGAATGGTGTAGGGGTGAGCGTGGATGGTGTAGGAGTGAGCGTGGATGGTGTAGGGGTGAGCGTGGATGGTGTAGGCGTGAGCTTGGATGGTATAGGAGTGAGAGTGGACATTGTAAAGGTGAGCGTGGATGGTGTTGGGGTGAGCGTGGATGTTGCAGGAGTGAGCGTGGATGTTGTAGGGGTGAGCGTGGATGGTGTAGGGGTGAGAGTGGATGTTATAAAGGTGAGCGTGGATGGTGTAGGGGTGAGAGTGGATGTTGTGGGGTGAGGGTGGATGGTGTAGGGGTGAGCGTGCATGTTGTAGAAGTGAGAGTAGATGGTGTAGGAGTGAGGTTGGATGTTGTAGCGGTGAGCGTGGATGGTGTTGGGGTGATGGTGGATGTGGTAGGGGTGAGCGTGGATGTTGTAGGGGTGAGAGTGGATGGGGTTGGGGTGGGCGTGGATGGTGTTGGGTTGAGAGTGGATGGTGTCGGGGTGAGAATGGATGTTGGAGAGGTGAGCGTGGATGTTGCAGGAGTGAGCGTGGATGTTGTAGGGGTGAGAGTGGATGGTGTAGGGGTGAGAGTGGATGTTGTAAAGGTGAGCGTGGATGGTGTAGGGGTGAGAGTGGATGTGGTATGAGTGAGCATGGACGGTGTAGATGTGTGGATGGTATAGGGGAAAGCGTGGATGGTGTAGTGGTGAGCGTGGATTGTGTAGGGGTGAGCGTGGATGTTGTAGAGGTGAGCGTGAATGGTGTAGGGGTGAGCGTGGCTATTGTAGGGGTGAGCGTGGATGGTGTAGGGGTGAGCGTGGCTATTGTAGGGGTGAGCGTGGATGGTGTAGGGGTGAGCTTGGATGGTGTAGGAGTGAGCGTGGATGGTGTAGGGGTGAGCGTGGATGGTGTAGGGGTGAGCGTAAATGGTGTAGGGGGTGAGCGTGGAGGTTGTAAAGGTGAGCGTGGATGTTGTAGGGGTGAGAGTGGATGGGGTTGGGGTGGTCGTGGATGGTGTGGGGGGTGAGAGTGGATGGTGTCGGGGTGAGAGTGGATGGTGCCGGGGTGAGTATGGATGTTGGAGAGGTGAGCGTGGATGGTGTAGGGGTGAGCGTGGATGGTGTAGGGGTGAGCGTGGATGTTGCAGGAGTGAGCGTGGATGTTGTAGGGGTGAGCGTGGATGGTGTAGGGGTGAGAGTGGCTATTGTAGGGGTGAGCGTGGATGGTGTAGTGGTGAGAGTGGATGTTGTATGAGTGAGCATGCACGGTGTAGAGGTGAGTGTGCATGGTATAGGGGAAAGCATGGATGGTGTAGTGGTGAGCGTGGATGGTGTAGGGGTGAGAGTGGATGTGGTGGGGGTGAGCGTGGATGTGGTAGGGGTGAGCGTGAATGGTGTAGGGGTGAGCGTGGATGGTGTAGGAGTGAGCGTGGATGGTGTAGGGGTGAGCGTGGATGGTGTAGGCGTGAGCTTGGATGGTATAGGAGTGAGAGTGGACATTGTAAAGGTGAGCGTGGATGGTGTTGGGGTGAGCGTGGATGTTGCAGGAGTGAGCGTGGATGTTGTAGGGGTGAGCGTGGATGGTGTAGGGGTGAGAGTGGATGTTATAAAGGTGAGCGTGGATGGTGTAGGGGTGAGAGTGGATGTTGTGGGGTGAGGGTGGATGGTGTAGGGGTGAGCGTGGATGTTGTAGAAGTGAGAGTAGATGGTGTAGGAGTGAGGTTGGATGTTGTAGCGGTGAGCGTGGATGGTGTTGGGGTGATGGTGGATGTGGTAGGGGTGAGCGTGGATGTTGTAGGGGTGAGAGTGGATGGGGTTGGGGTGGGCGTGGATGGTGTTGGGTTGAGAGTGGATGGTGTCGGGGTGAGAATGGATGTTGGAGAGGTGAGCGTGGATGTTGCAGGAGTGAGCGTGGATGTTGTAGGGGTGAGAGTGGATGGTGTAGGGGTGAGAGTGGATGTTGTAAAGGTGAGCGTGGATGGTGTAGGGGTGAGAGTGGATGTTGTATGAGTGAGCATGGACGGTGTAGATGTGTGGATGGTATAGGGGAAAGCGTGGATGGTGTAGTGGTGAGCGTGGATTGTCTAGGGGTGAGCGTGGATGTTGTAGAGGTGAGCGTGAATGGTGTAGGGGTGAGCGTGGCTATTGTAGGGGTGAGCGTGGATGGTGTAGGGGTGAGCGTGGCTATTGTAGGGGTGAGCGTGGATGGTGTAGGGGTGAGCTTGGATGGTGTAGGAGTGAGCGTGGATGGTGTAGGGGTGAGCGTGGATGGTGTAGGGGTGAGCGTAAATGGTGTAGGGGGTGAGCGTGGAGGTTGTAAAGGTGAGCGTGGATGTTGTAGGGGTGAGAGTGGATGGGGTTGGGGTGGTCGTGGATGGTGTGGGGGGTGAGAGTGGATGGTGTCGGGGTGAGAGTGGATGGTGCCGGGGTGAGTATGGATGTTGGAGAGGTGAGCGTGGATGGTGTAGGGGTGAGCGTGGATGGTGTAGGGGTGAGCGTGGATGTTGCAGGAGTGAGCGTGGATGTTGTAGGGGTGAGCGTGGATGGTGTAGGGGTGAGAGTGGCTATTGGAGGGGTGAGCGTGGATGGTGTAGGGGTGAGTGTGGATGTTGCAGGAGTGAGCGTGTATTTTGTATGAGAGAGCGTGGATGTTGCAGGAGTGAGCGTGGGTGTTGTAGGAGTAAACGTGGATGGTGTAGGGGTGAGTGTGGATGGTGTAGGGGTGAGCGTGGACATTGTAAAGGTGAGCATGGATGATGTAGGAGTGAGCGTAGATGGTTAGGGGGTGAGCGTGGATGTTGCAGGGGTGAGCGTGGATATTGCAGGAGTGAGCGTGAATGTTGTAGGGGTGAGCGTGGATGGTGTAGGGGTGAGCGTGGCTATTGTAGGGGTGAGCGTGGATGGTGTAGGGGTGAGCTTGGATGGTGTAGGAGTGAGCGTGGACGTTGTAAAGGTGAGCATGGATGATGTAGGAGTGAGCATAGATGGTGTAGGGCGTGAGAGTGGGGGTTGTAAAGGTGAGCATGGATGGTGGAGTGAGCGTGGATGTTGTAGGGGTGAGAGTGAATGGGGTTGGGGTGAGTGTGGATGGTGTTGGGGTGAGTGTGGATGTTGGCGAGGTGAGCGTGGATGTTGCAGGAGTGAGCGTGGGTGTTGTAGGAGTAAACGTGGATGGTGTAGGGGTGAGCGTGGATGGTGTAGGGGTGAGCGTGGATGGTGTAGGCGTGAGCGTGGATGGTATAGGAGTGAGCGTGGACATTGTAAAGGTGAGCGTGGATGGTGTTGGGGTGAGCGTGGATGTTGCAGGAGTGAGCGTGGATGTTGTAGGGGTGAGCGTGGATGGTGTAGGGGTGAGAGTGGATGTTATAAAGGTGAGCGTGGAAGGTGTAGGGGTGAGAGTGGATGTTGTGGGGTGAGGGTGGATGGTGTAGGGGTGAGCGTGGATGTTGTAGAAGTGAGAGTAGATGGTGTAGGAGTGAGGTTGGATGTTGTAGCGGTGAGCGTGGATGGTGTTGGGGTGATGGTGGATGTGGTAGGGGTGAGCGTGGATGTTGTAGGGGTGAGAGTGGATGGGGTTGGGGTGGGCGTGGATGGTGTTGGGTTGAGAGTGGATGGTGTCGGGGTGAGAATGGATGTTGGAGAGGTGAGCGTGGATGTTGAAGGAGTGAGCGTGGATGTTGTAGGGGTGAGAGTGGATGGTGTAGGGGTGAGAGTGGATGTTGTAAAGGTGAGCGTGGATGGTGTAGGGGTGAGAGTGGATGTTGTATGAGTGAGCATGGACGGTGTAGATGTGTGGATGGTATAGGGGAAAGCGTGGATGGTGTAGTGGTGAGCGTGGATTGTGTAGGGGTGAGCGTGGATGTTGTAGAGGTGAGCGTGAATGGTGTAGGGGTGAGCGTGGCTATTGTAGGGGTGAGCGTGGATGGTGTAGGGGTGAGCGTGGCTATTGTAGGGGTGAGCGTGGATGGTGTAGGGGTGAGCTTGGATGGTGTAGGAGTGAGCGTGGATGGTGTAGGGGTGAGCGTGGATGGTGTAGAGGTGAGCGTAGATGGTGTAGGGGGTGAGCGTGGAGGTTGTAAAGGTGAGCGTGGATGTTGTAGGGGTGAGAGTGGATGGGGTTGGGGTGGTCGTGGATGGTGTGGGGGGTGAGAGTGGATGGTGTCGGGGTGAGAGTGGATGGTGTCGGGGTGAGTATGGATGTTGGAGAGGTGAGCGTGGATGGTGTAGGGGTGAGCGTGGATGGTGTAGGGGTGAGCGTGGATGTTGCAGGAGTGAGCGTGGATGTTGTAGGGGTGAGCGTGGATGGTGTAGGGGTGAGAGTGGATGTTGTAAAGGTGAGAGTGGAAGGTGTAGGGGTGAGAGTGGATGTTGTATGAGTGAGCATGGACGGTGTAGATGTGAGTGTGCATGGTATAGGGGAAAGCGTGGATGGTGTAGTGGTGAGCGTGGATGGTGTAGGGGTGAGCGTGGATGTTGTAGAGGCGAGCGTGGATGGTGTAAAGGTCAGCGTGGCTATTGTAGGGGTGAGCGTGGATGGTGTAGGGGTGAGTGTGGATGTTGCAGGAGTGAGCGTGTATTTTGTATGAGAGAGCGTGGATGTTGAAGGAGTGAGCGTGGGTGTTGTAGGAGTAAACGTGGATGGTGTAGGGGTGAGTGTGGATGGTGTAGGGGTGAGCGTGGACATTGTAAAGGTGAGCATGGATGATGTAGGAGTGAGCGTAGATGGTTAGGGGGTGAGCGTGGATGTTGCAGGGGTGAGCGTGGATATTGCAGGAGTGAGCGTGAATGTTGTAGGGGTGAGCGTGGATGGTGTAGGGGTGAGCGCGGCTATTGTAGGGGTGAGCGTGGATGGTGTAGGGGTGAGCTTGGATGGTGTAGGAGTGAGCGTGGACGTTGTAAAGGTGAGCATGGATGATGTAGGAGTGAGCATAGATGGTGTAGGGCGTGAGAGTGGGGGTTGTAAAGGTGAGCATGGATGGTGGAGTGAGCGTGGATGTTGTAGGGGTGAGAGTGAATGGGGTTGGGGTGAGCGTGGATGGTGTTGGGGTGAGTGTGGATGTTGGCGAGGTGAGCGTGGATGTTGCAGGAGTGAGCGTGGGTGTTGTAGGAGTAAACGTGGATGGTGTAGGGGTGAGCGTGGATGGTGTAGGGGTGAGCATGGACTTTGTAAAGGTGAGCATGGATGGTGTAGGAGTGAGCGTGGATGTTGTAGGGGTTAGAGTGGATGGGGTTGGGGTGGGCGTGGATGGTGTTGGGGTGAGAGTGGATGGTGTCGGGGTGAGTATGGATGTTGGAGAGGTGAGCGTGGATTGTGTAGGGGTGAGCATTGATGATGTAGGAGTGAGCGTAGATGGTGTAGGGGGTGAGCGTGGATGTTGCAGGGGTGAGTGTGGATATTGCAGGAGTGAGCGTGAATGTTGTAGGCGTGAGTGTGGATGGTGTAGGGGTGAGCGTGGCTATTGTAGGGGGTGAGCGTGGATGGTGTAGGGGTGAGCTTGGATGGTGTAGGATTAGGCGTGGATGGTGTAGGGGTGAGCGTGGATGGTGTAGGGGTGAGCGTAGATGGTGTAGGGGGTGAGCGTGGAGGTTGTAAAGGTGAGCGTGGAGGTTGTAAAGGTGAGCGTGGATGGTGTACGAGTGAGCGTGGATGTTGTAGGGGTGAGAGTGGATGGGGTTGGGGTGGGCGTGGATGGTGTGGGGGGTGAGAGTGGATGGTGTCGGGGTGAGAGTGGATGGTGTCGGGGTGAGTATGGATGTTGGAGAGGTGAGCGTGGATGGTGTAGGGGTGAGCGTGGATGGTGTAGGGGTGAGCGTGGATGTTGCAGGAGTGAGCGTGGATGTTGTAGGGGTGAGCGTGGATGGTGTAGGGGTGAGAGTGGATGTTGTAAAGGTGAGCGTGGATGGTGTAGGGGTGAGAGTGGATGTTGTATGAGTGAGCATGGACGGTGTAGATGTGAGTGTGGATGGTATAGGGGAAAGCGTGGACGGTGTAGGGGAAAGCGTGGATGGTGTAGGGGTGAGCGTGGATGTTGTAGAAGTGAGAGCAGATGGTGTAGGAGTGAGGTTGGATGTTGTAGCGGTGAGCGTGGATGGTGTTGGGGTGATGGTGGATGTGGTAGGGGTGAGCGTGGATGTTGTAGAGGTGAGAGTGGATGGGGTTGGGGTGGGCATGGATGGTGTTGGGGTGAGAGTGGATGGTGTCGGGGTGAGAATGGATGTTGGAGAGGTGAGCGTGGATGTTGCAGGAGTGAGTGTGAATGTTGTATGGGTGAGCGTGGATGGTATAGGGGTGAGAGTGGATGTTGTAAAGGTGAGCGTGGATGGTGTAGCGGTGAGAGTGGATGTTGTATGAGTGAGGATGCACGGTGTAGAGGTGAGTGTGGATGGTATAGGGGAAAGCGTGGATGGTGTAGTGGTGAGCGTGGATGGTGTAGGGGTGAGCGTGGATGTTGTAGAGGCGAGCGTGGATGGTGTAAGGGTGAGCGTGGCTATTGTAGGGGTGAGCGTGGATGGTGTAGGGGTGAGCGTGGATGTTGCAGGAGTGAGCGTGGATTTTGTATGAGAGAGCGTGGACGTTGCAGGAGTGAGCGTGGGTGTTGTAGGAGTAAACGTGGATGGTGTAGGGGTGAGTGTGGATGGTGTAGGGGTGAGCGTGGCTATTGTAGGGGTGAGCGTGGATGGTGTAGGGGTGAGCTTGGATGGTGTAGGAGTGAGCGTGGACGTTGTAAAGGTGAGCATGGATGATGTAGGAGTGAGCATAGATGGTGTAGGGCGTGAGAGTGGGGGTTGTAAAGGTGAGCATGGATGGTGGAGTGAGCGTGGATGTTGTAGGGGTGAGAGTGAATGGGGTTGGGGTGAGCGTGGATGGTGTTGGGGTGAGTGTGGATGTTGGCGAGGTGAGCGTGGATGTTGCAGGAGTGAGCGTGGGTGTTGTAGGAGTAAACGTGGATGGTGTAGGGGTGAGCGTGGATGGTGTAGGGGTGAGCATGGACTTTGTAAAGGTGAGCATGGATGGTGTAGGAGTGAGCGTGGATGTTGTAGGGGTTAGAGTGGATGGGGTTGGGGTGGGCGTGGATGGTGTTGGGGTGAGAGTGGATGGTGTCGGGGTGAGTATGGATGTTGGAGAGGTGAGCGTGGATTGTGTAGGGGTGAGCGTGGATGTTGTAGGAGTGAGCGTGGATGTTGTAGGGGTGGGCGTGGATGGTGTAGGGGTGAGAGTGGATGTTGTAAAGGTGAGGGTGGATGGTGTAGGGGTGAGCGTGGATGTTGTAGAAGTGAGCGTAGATGGTGTAGGAGTGAGGGTGGATGTTGTAGCGGTGAGCGTGGATGGTGTTGGGGTGTGGGTGGATGTTGTAGGGGTGAGCGTGGATGTTGTCGGGGTGAGGGTGGATGGTGTAGAGGTGAGTGTGGATGTTGTAGAGGTGAGCGTGGATGGTGTAGGGGTGAGCGTGGCTATTGTAGGGGTGAGCGTGGATGGTGTAGGGGTGAGCGTGGATGTTGCAGGAGTGAACGTGGGTGTTGTAGGAGTAAACGTGGATGGTGTAGGGGTGAGCGTGGATGGTGTAGGGGTGAGCGTGGACGTTGTAAAGGTGAGCATTGATGATGTAGGAGTGAGCGTAGATGGTGTAGGGGGTGAGCGTGGATGTTGCAGGGGTGAGTGTGGATATTGCAGGAGTGAGCGTGAATGTTGTAGGCGTGAGCGTGGATGGTGTAGGGGTGAGCGTGGCTATTGTAGGGGGTGAGCGTGGATGGTGTAGGGGTGAGCTTGGATGGTGTAGGATTGAGCGTGGATGGTGTAGGGGTGAGCGTGGATGGTGTAGGGGTGAGCGTAGATGGTGTAGGGGGTGAGCGTGGAGGTTGTAAAGGTGAGCGTGGAGGTTGTAAAGGTGAGCGTGGATGGTGTACGAGTGAGCGTGGATGTTGTAGGGGTGAGAGTGGATGGGGTTGGGGTGGGCGTGGATGGTGTGGGGGGTGAGAGTGGATGGTGTCGGGGTGAGAGTGGATGGTGTCGGGGTGAGTATGGATGTTGGAGAGGTGAGCGTGGATGGTGTAGGGGTGAGCGTGGATGGTGTAGGGGTGAGCGTGGATGTTGCAGGAGTGAGCGTGGATGTTGTAGGGGTGAGCGTGGATGGTGTAGGGGTGAGAGTGGATGTTGTAAAGGTGAGCGTGGATGGTGTAGGGGTGAGAGTGGATGTTGTATGAGTGAGCATGGACGGTGTAGATGTGAGTGTGGATGGTATAGGGGAAAGCGTGGACGGTGTAGGGGAAAGCGTGGATGGTGTAGGGGTGAGCGTGGATGTTGTAGAAGTGAGAGCAGATGGTGTAGGAGTGAGGTTGGATGTTGTAGCGGTGAGCGTGGATGGTGTTGGGGTGATGGTGGATGTGGTAGGGGTGAGCGTGGATGTTGTAGAGGTGAGAGTGGATGGGGTTGGGGTGGGCATGGATGGTGTTGGGGTGAGAGTGGATGGTGTCGGGGTGAGAATGGATGTTGGAGAGGTGAGCGTGGATGTTGCAGGAGTGAGTGTGAATGTTGTATGGGTGAGCGTGGATGGTATAGGGGTGAGAGTGGATGTTGTAAAGGTGAGCGTGGATGGTGTAGCGGTGAGAGTGGATGTTGTATGAGTGAGGATGCACGGTGTAGAGGTGAGTGTGGATGGTATAGGGGAAAGCGTGGATGGTGTAGTGGTGAGCGTGGATGGTGTAGGGGTGAGCGTGGATGTTGTAGAGGCGAGCGTGGATGGTGTAAGGGTGAGCGTGGCTATTGTAGGGGTGAGCGTGGATGGTGTAGGGGTGAGCGTGGATGTTGCAGGAGTGAGCGTGGATTTTGTATGAGAGAGCGTGGACGTTGCAGGAGTGAGCGTGGGTGTTGTAGGAGTAAACGTGGATGGTGTAGGGGTGAGTGTGGATGGTGTAGGGGTGAGCGTGGACGTTGTAAAGGTGAGCATGGATGATGTAGGAGTGAGCGTAGATGGTTAGGGGGTGAGCGTGGATGTTGCAGGGGTGAGCGTGGATATTGCAGGAGTGAGCGTGAATGTTGTAGGGGTGAGCGTGGATGGTGTAGGGGTGAGCGTGGCTATTGTAGGGGTGAGCGTGGATGGTGTAGGGGTGAGCTTGGATGGTGTAGGAGTGAGCGTGGACGTTGTAAAGGTGAGCATGAATGATGTAGGAGTGAGCGTAGATGGTGTAGGGGGTGAGCGTGGGGGTTGTAAAGGTGAGCATGGATGGTGTAGGAGTGAGCGTGGATGTTGTAGGGGTGAGAGTGAATGGGGTTGGGGTGAGCGTGGATGGTGTTGGGGTGAGTGTGGATGTTGGCGAGGTGAGCGTGGATGTTGCAGGAGTGAGCGTGGGTGTTGTAGGAGTAAACGTGGATGGTGTAGGGGTGAGCGTGGATGGTGTAGGGGTGAGCATGGACTTTGTAAAGGTGAGCATGGATGGTGTAGGAGTGAGCGTGGATGTTGTAGGGGTTAGAGTGGATGGGGTTGGGGTGGGCGTGGATGGTGTTGGGGTGAGAGTGGATGGTGTCGGGGTGAGTATGGATGTTGGAGAGGTGAGCATGGATGGTGTAGGGGTGAGCGTGGATGTTGTAGGAGTGAGCGTGGATGTTGTAGGGGTGGGCGTGGATGGTGTAGGGGTGAGAGTGGATGTTGTAAAGGTGAGGGTGGATGGTGTAGGGGTGAGCGTGGATGTTGTAGAAGTGAGCGTAGATGGTGTAGGAGTGAGGGTGGATGTTGTAGCGGTGAGCGTGGATGGTGTTGGGGTGTGGGTGGATGTTGTAGGGGTGAGCGTGGATGTTGTCGGGGTGAGGGTGGATGGTGTAGAGGTGAGTGTGGATGTTGTAGAGGTGAGCGTGGATGGTGTAGGGGTGAGCGTGGCTATTGTAGGGGTGAGCGTGGATGGTGTAGGGGTGAGCGTGGATGTTGTAAAGGTGAGCATTGATGATGTAGGAGTGAGCGTAGATGGTGTAGGGGGTGAGCGTGGATGTTGCAGGGGTGAGTGTGGATATTGCAGGAGTGAGCGTGAATGTTGTAGGCGTGAGCGTGGATGGTGTAGGGGTGAGCGTGGCTATTGTAGGGGGTGAGCGTGGATGGTGTAGGGGTGAGCTTGGATGGTGTAGGATTGAGCGTGGATGGTGTAGGGGTGAGCATGGATGGTGTAGGGGTGAGAGTAGATGGTGTAGGGGGTGAGCGTGGAGGTTGTAAAGGTGAGCGTGGAGGTTGTAAAGGTGAGCGTGGATGGTGTACGAGTGAGCGTGGATGTTGTAGGGGTGAGAGTGGATGGGGTTGGGGTGGGCGTGGATGGTGTGGGGGGTGAGAGTGGATGGTGTCGGGGTGAGAGTGGATGGTGTCGGGGTGAGTATGGAAGTTGGAGAGGTGAGCGTGGATGGTGTAGGGGTGAGCGTGGATGGTGTAGGGGTGAGCGTGGATGTTGCAGTAGTGAGCGTGGATGTTGTAGGGGTGAGCGTGGATGGTGTAGGGGTGAGAGTGGATGTTGTAAAGGTGAGCGTGGATGGTGTAGGGGTGAGAGTGGATGTTGTATGAGTGAGCATGGACGGTGTAGATTTGAGTGTGGATGGTATACGGGAAAGCGTGGATGGTGTAGTGGTGAGCGTGGATGTTGTAGAAATGAGAGTAGATGGTGTAGGAGTGAGGTTGGATGTTGTAGCGGTGAGCGTGGATGGTGTTGGGGTGATGGTGGATGTGGTAGGGGTGAGTGTGGATGTTGTAGAGGTGAGAGTGGATGGGGTTGGGGTGGGCGTGGATGGTGTTGGGGTGAGAGTGGATGGTGTCGGGGTGAGTATGGATGTTGGAGAGGTGAGCATGGATGGTGTAGGGGTGAGCGTGGATGTTGTAGGAGTGAGCGTGGATGTTGTAGGGGTGGGCGTGGATGGTGTAGGGGTGAGAGTGGATGTTGTAAAGGTGAGGGTGGATGGTGTAGGGGTGAGCGTGGATGTTGTAGAAGTGAGCGTAGATGGTGTAGGAGTGAGGGTGGATGTTGTAGCGGTGAGCGTGGATGGTGTTGGGGTGTGGGTGGATGTTGTAGGGGTGAGCGTGGATGTTGTCGGGGTGAGGGTGGATGGTGTAGAGGTGAGTGTGGATGTTGTAGAGGTGAGCGTGGATGGTGTAGGGGTGAGCGTGGCTATTGTAGGGGTGAGCGTGGATGGTGTAGGGGTGAGCGTGGATGTTGCAGGAGTGAACGTGGGTGTTGTAGGAGTAAACGTGGATGGTGTAGGGGTGAGCGTGGATGGTGTAGGGGTGAGCGTGGACGTTGTAAAGGTGAGCATTGATGATGTAGGAGTGAGCGTAGATGGTGTAGGGGGTGAGCGTGGATGTTGTAGGGGTGAGAGTGGATGGGGTTGGGGTGGGCGTGGATGGTGTGGGGGGTGAGAGTGGATGGTGTAGGGGTGAGCGTGGATTTTGTATGAGAGAGCGTGGATGTTGCAGGAGTGAGCGTGGATTTTGTATGAGAGAGCGTGGATGTTGCAGGAGTGAGCGTGGGTGTTGTAGGAGTAAACGTGGATGGTGTAGGGGTGAGTGTGGATGGTGTAGGGGGTGATCGTGGAGGTTGTGAAGGTGAGCATGGATGGTGTAGGAGTGAGCGTGGATGTTGTAGGGGTGAGAGTGAATGGGGTTGGTGTGGGCGTGGATGGTGTTGGGGTGAGTGTGGATGTTGGCGAGGTGAGCGTGGATGTTGCAGGGGTGAGCGTGGATGTTGCAGGAGTGAGCGTGAATGTTGTAAGGGTGAGGGTGGGTGTTGCAGGAGTGAGCGTGGGTGTTTGTAGGCGTAAACGTGGATGGTGTAGGGGTGAGCGTGGATGGTGTAGGGGTGAGAGTGGATGTTGTAAAGGTGAGCGTGGATGGTGTAGGGGTGAGAGTGGATGTTGTATGAGTGAGCATGGACGGTGTAGATGTGAGTGTGGATGGTATAGGGGAAAGCGTGGATGGTCTAGTGGTGAGCGTAGATGGTCTAGCGGTGAGCGTGGATGGTGTAGGGGTGAGCGTGGATGTTGTAGAGGTGAGCGTGGATGGTGTAGGGGTGAGTGTGGATGTTGTATGAGTGAGCATGGACGTTGTAGATGTGAGTGTAGATGGTATAGGGGAAAGCGTGGATGGTGTAGTGGTGAGTGTGGATGGTGTAGGGGTGAGCGTGGATGTTGTAGGGGTGAGCGTGGCTATTGTAGGGGTGAGCGTGGATGGTGTAGGGGTGAGCGTGGATGTTGCAGGAGTGAGGGTGGGTGTTGTAGGAGTAAACGTGGATGGTGTAGGGGTGAGCGTGGATGGTGTAGGGGTGAGCGTGGACGTTGTAAAGGTGAGCATGGATGATGTAGGAGTGAGTGTAGATGGTGTAGGGCGTGAGCGTGGAGGTTGTAAAGGTGAGCATGGATGGTGTATGAGTGTGCGTGGATGTTGTAGGGGTGAGAGTGAATGGGGTTGGGGTGGGCGTGGATGGTGTTGGGGTGAGTATGGATGTTGGCGAGGTGAGCATTGATGTTACAGGGGTGAGCGTGGATGTTGCAGGAGTGATCGTGAATGTTGTAGGGATGAGAGTGGATGTTGTAAAGGTGAGCGTGGATGGTGTAGGGGTGAGAGTGGATGTTGTATGAGTGAGCATGGAAGGTGTAGAGGTGAGTGTGGATGGTATAGGGGAAAGCATGGATGGTGTAGTGGTGAGCGTGGATGGTGTAGGGGTGAGAGTGGATTTGGTGGGTGTGAGCGTGGATGTGGTAGGGGTGAGCGTTGAAGGTGTAGGGGTGAGCGTGGATGGTGTAGGAGTGAGCGTGGATGGTGTAGGCGTGAGCGTGGGTGGTGTAGGGGTGAGCGTGGATGGTGTAGGGGTGAGCGTGGATGGTGTAGGAGTGAGCGTGGACATTGTAAAGGTGAGCGTGGACGGTGTAGGGGTGAGCGTGGACGTTGTAGGGGTGAACGTAGATGTTGTAGGGGTGAGCGGGGATGTTGTAGGGGTGAGGGTGGATGTTGTAGCGGTGAGCGTGGATGGTGTTGGGGTGAGGGTGGATGTTGTAGGGGTGAGCGTGGATGTTGTAGGGGTGAGCGTGGATGGTGCAGGGGTGAGCGTGGATGTTGCAGGAGTGAGCATGGATTTTGTATGAGAGAGCGTGGATGTTGTAGGGGTGAGTGTGGATGGTGAAGGGGTGAGCGTGGATGTTGCAGGAGTGAGCGTGGGTGTTGTAGGCGTAAACGTGGATGGTGTAGGGGTGAGCGTGGAAGTTGTAAAGGTGAGCATGGATGATGTAGGAGTGAGCGTAGATGGTGTAGGGGGTGAGCGTGGAGGTTGTAAATGTGAGCGTGGAGGTTGTAAAGGTGAGCGTGGATGGTGTAGGAGTGAGCGTGGATGTTGTAGGGGTGAGAGTGGATGGGGTTGCAGTGGGAGTGGATGTTGTCGGGGTGAGTATGGATGTTGGAGAGGTGAGCGTGGATGGTGTAGGGGTGAGAGTGGATGTTGTATGAGTGAGCATGGACGGTGTAGATGTGAGTGTGGATGGTATAGGGGAAAGCGTGGATGGTGTAGGGGTGAGCGTGGCTATTGTAGGGGTGAGCGTGGATGGCGTAGGTGTGAGCGTGGATGTTGCAGGAGTGAGCGTGGATTTTGTATGAGAGAGCGTGGATGTTTAAGGAGCGAGTGTGGATGGTGTAGGGGTGAGCGTGGATGGTGTAGGGGTGAGCGTGGATGTTGCAGGAGTGAACGTGGGTGTTGTAGGAGTAAACGTGGATGGTGTAGGGGTGAGCGTGGATGGTGTAGGGGTGAGTGTGGACGTTGTAAAGGTGAGCATTGATGATGTAGGAGTGAGCGTAGATGGTGTAGGGGGTGAGCGTGGATGTTGCAGGGGTGAGCGTGGAAATTGCAGGAGTGAGCGTGAATGTTGTAGGCGTGAGCGTGGATGGTGTAGGGGTGAGCGTGGCTATTGTAGGGGTGAGCGTGGAAGGTGTAGGGGTGAGCTTGGATGGTGTAGGAGTGAGCGTGGATGGTGTAGGGGTGAGCGTGGATGGTGTAGGGGTGAGCGTAGATGGTGTAGGGGGTGAGCGTGGAGGTTGTAAAGGTGAGCGTGGATGTTGTAGGGGTGAGAGTGGATGGGGTTGGGGTGGGCGTGGATGGTGTGGGGGGTGAGAGTGGATGGTGTCGGGGTGAGAGTGGATGGTGTCGGGGTGAGTATGGATGTTGGAGAGGTGAGCGTGGATGGTGTAGGGGTGAGCGTGGATGGTATAGGGGTGAGCGTGGATGTTGCAGGAGTGAGCGTGGATGTTGTAGGGGTGAGCGTGGATGGTGTAGGGGTGAGAGTGGATGTTGTAAAGGTGAGCGTGGATGGTGTAGGGGTGAGAGTGGATGTTGTATGAGTGAGCATGGACGGTGTAGATGTGAGTGTGGATGGTATAGGGGAAAGCGTGGATGGTGTAGTGGTGAGCGTGGATGGTGTAGGGGTGAGCGTGGATGTTGTAGAGGCGAGCGTGGATGGTGTAAGGGTGAGCGTGGCTATTGTAGGGGTGAGCGTGGATGGTGTAGGGGTGAGCGTGGATGGTGTAGGGGTGAGAGTGGATGTTGTAAAGGTGAGCGTGGATGGTGTAGGGGTGAGAGTGGATGTTGTATGAGTGAGCATGGACGGTGTAGATGTGAGTGTGGATGGTATAGGGGAAAGCGTGGATGGTGTAGTGGTGAGCGTGGATGGTGTAGGGGTGAGCGTGGATGTTGTAGAGGCGAGCGTGGATGGTGTAAGGGTGAGCGTGGCTATTGTAGGGGTGAGCGTGGATAGTGTAGGGGTGAGCGTGGATGGTGTAGGGGTGAGAGTGGATGTTGTAAAGGTGAGCGTGGATGGTGTAGGGGTGAGAGTGGATGTTGTATGAGTGAGCATGGACGGTGTAGATGTGAGTGTGGATGGTATAGGGGAAAGCGTGGATGGTGTAGTGGTGAGCGTGGATGGTGTAGGGGTGAGCGTGGATGTTGTAGAGGCGAGCGTGGATGGTGTAAGGGTGAGCGTGGCTATTGTAGGGGTGAGCGTGGATGGTGTAGGGGTGAGCGTGGATGTTGCAGGAGTGAGCGTGGATTTTGTATGAGAGAGCGTGGATGTTGCAGGAGTGAGCGTGGGTGTTGTAGGAGTAAACGTGGATGGTGTAGGGGTGAGTGTGGATGGTGTAGGGGTGAGCGTGGACGTTGTAAAGGTGAGCATGGATGATGTAGGAGTGAGCGTAGATGGTTAGGGGGTGAGCATGGATGTTGCAGGGGTGAGCGTGGATATTGCAGGAGTGAGCGTGAATGTTGTAGGGGTGAGCGTGGATGGTGTAGGGGTGAGCGTGGCTATTGTAGGGGTGAGCGTGGATGGTGTAGGGGTGAGCTTGGATGGTGTAGGAGTGAGCGTGGATGTTGTAAAGGTGAGCATGGATGATGTAGGAGTGAGCGTAGATGGTGTAGGGGGTGAGCGTGGGGGTTGTAAAGGTGAGCATGGATGGTGTAGGAGTGAGCGTGGATGTTGTATAGGTGAGCATGGATGGTGTAGGAGTGAGCGTGGATGTTGTAGGGGTGAGAGTGAATGGGGTTGGGGTGAGCTTGGATGGTGTTGGGGTGAGTGTGGATGTTGGCGAGGTGAGCGTGGATGTTGCAGGGGTGAGCGTGGATGTTGCAGGAGTGAGCGTGAATGTTGTAAGGGTGAGGGTGGGTGTTTGTACGCGTAAACGTGGATGGTGTAGGGGTGAGCGTGGATGGTGTAGGGGTGAGAGTGGATGTTGTAAAGGTGAGCATGGATGGTGTAGGGGTGAGAGTGGATGTTGTATGAGTGAGCATGGACGGTGTAGATATGAGTGTGGATGGCATAGGGGAAAGCGTGGATGGTCTAGTGGTGAGCGTGGATGGTCTAGTGGTGAGAGTGGATGGTGTAGGGGTGAGCGTGGATGTTGTAGAGGTGAGCGTGGATGGTGTAGGGGTGAGTGTGGATGTTGTATGAGTGAGCATGGACGTTGTAGATGTGAGTGTAGATGGTATAGGGGAAAGCGTGGATGGTGTAGTGGTGAGTGTGGATGGTGTAGGGGTGAGCGTGGATGTTGCAGGAGTGAGCGTGGGTGTTGTAGGAGAAAACGTGGATGGTGTAGGGGTGAGCGTGGATGGTGTAGGGGTGAGCGTGGATGTTGCAGGAGTGAACGTGGGTGTTGTAGGAGTAAACGTGGATGGTGTAGGGGTGAGCGTGGATGGTGTAGGGGTGAGTGTGGACGTTGTAAAGGTGAGCATTGATGATGTAGGAGTGAGCGTAGATGGTGTAGGGGGTGAGCGTGGATGTTGCAGGGATGAGCGTAGATATTGCAGGAGTGAGCGTGAATGTTGTAGGCGTGAGCGTGGATGGTGTAGGGGTGAGCGTGGCTATTGTAGGGGTGAGCGTGGATGGTGTAGGGGTGAGCTTGGATGGTGTAGGAGTGAGCGTGGATGGTGTAGGGGTGAGCGTGGATGGTGTAGGGGTGAGCGTAGATGGTGTAGGGGGTGAGCGTGGAGGTTGTAAAGGTGATCGTGGATGTTGTAGGGGTGAGAGTGGATGGGGTTGGGGTGGGCGTGGATGGTGTGGGGGGTGAGAGTGGATGGTGTCGGGGTGAGAGTGGATGGTGTCGGGGAGAGTATGGATGTTAGAGAGGTGAGCGTGGATGGTGTAGGGGTGAGCGTGGATGGTATAGGGGTGAGCGTGGATGTTGCAGGAGTGAGCGTGGATGTTGTAGGGGTGAGCGTGGATGGTGTAGGGGTGAAAGTGGATGTTGTAAAGGTGAGCGTGGATGGTGTAGGGGTGAGCGTGGCTATTGTAGGGGTGAGCGTGGATGGCGTAGGTGTGAGCGTGGATGTTGCAGGAGTGAGCGTGGATTTTGTATGAGAGAGCGTGGATGTTTAAGGAGCGAGTGTGGATGGTGTAGGGGTGAGCGTGGATGGTGTAGGGGTGAGCGTGGATGTTGCAGGAGTGAACGTGGGTGTTGTAGGAGTAAACGTGGATGGTGTAGGGGTGAGCGTGGATGGTGTAGGGGTGAGTGTGGACGTTGTAAAGGTGAGCATTGATGATGTAGGAGTGAGCGTAGATGGTGTAGGGGGTGAGCGTGGATGTTGCAGGGGTGAGCGTGGATATTGCAGGAGTGAGCGTGAATGTTGTAGGCGTGAGCGTGGATGGTGTAGGGGTGAGCGTGGCTATTGTAGGGGTGAGCGTGGAAGGTGTAGGGGTGAGCTTGGATGGTGTAGGAGTGAGCGTGGATGGTGTAGGGGTGAGCGTGGATGGTGTAGGGGTGAGCGTAGATGGTGTAGGGGGTGAGCGTGGAGGTTGTAAAGGTGAGCGTGGATGTTGTAGGGGTGAGAGTGGATGGGGTTGGGGTGGGCGTGGATGGTGTGGGGGGTGAGAGTGGATGGTGTCGGGGTGAGAGTGGATGGTGTCGGGGTGAGTATGGATGTTGGAGAGGTGAGCGTGGATGGTGTAGGGGTGAGCGTGGATGGTATAGGGGTGAGCATGGATGTTGCAGGAGTGAGCGTGGATGTTGTAGGGGTGAGCGTGGATGGTGTAGGGGTGAGAGGGGATGTTGTAAAGGTGAGCGTGGATGGTGTAGGGGTGACAGTGGATGTTGTATGAGTGAGCATGGACGGTGTAGATGTGAGTGTGGATGGTATAGGGGAAAGCGTGGATGGTGTAGTGGTGAGCGTGGATGGTGTAGGGGTGAGCGTGGATGTTGTAGAGGCGAGCGTGGATGGTGTAAGGGTGAGCGTGGCTATTGTAGGGGTGAGCGTGGATGGTGTAGGGGTGAGCGTGGATGGTGTAGGGGTGAGAGTGGATGTTGTAAAGGTGAGCGTGGATGGTGTAGGGGTGAGAGTGGATGTTGTATGAGTGAGCATGGACGGTGTAGATGTGAGTGTGGATGGTATAGGGGAAAGCGTGGATGGTGTAGTGGTGAGCGTGGATGGTGTAGGGGTGAGCGTGGATGTTGTAGAGGCGAGCGTGGATGGTGTAAGGGTGAGCGTGGCTATTGTAGGGGTGAGCGTGGATGGTGTAGGGGTGAGCGTGGATGGTGTAGGGGTGAGAGTGGATGTTGTAAAGGTGAGCGTGGATGGTGTAGGGGTGAGAGTGGATGTTGTATGAGTGAGCATGGACGGTGTAGATGTGAGTGTGGATGGTATAGGGGAAAGCGTGGATGGTGTAGTGGTGAGCGTGGATGGTGTAGGGGTGAGCGTGGATGTTGTAGAGGCGAGCGTGGATGGTGTAAGGGTGAGCGTGGCTATTGTAGGGGTGAGCGTGGATGGTGTAGGGGTGAGCGTGGATGTTGCAGGAGTGAGCGTGGATTTTGTATGAGAGAGCGTGGATGTTGCAGGAGTGAGCGTGGGTGTTGTAGGAGTAAACGTGGATGGTGTAGGGGTGAGTGTGGATGGTGTAGGGGTGAGCGTGGACGTTGTAAAGGTGAGCATGGATGATGTAGGAGTGAGCGTAGATGGTTAGGGGGTGAGCGTGGATGTTGCAGGGGTGAGCGTGGATATTGCAGGAGTGAGCGTGAATGTTGTAGGGGTGAGCGTGGATGGTGTAGGGGTGAGCGTGGCTATTGTAGGGGTGAGCGTGGATGGTGTAGGGGTGAGCTTGGATGGTGTAGGAGTGAGCGTGGATGTTGTAAAGGTGAGCATGGATGATGTAGGAGTGAGCGTAGATGGTGTAGGGGGTGAGCGTGGGGGTTGTAAAGGTGAGCATGGATGGTGTAGGAGTGAGCGTGGATGTTGTATAGGTGAGCATGGATGGTGTAGGAGTGAGCGTGGATGTTGTAGGGGTGAGAGTGAATGGGGTTGGGGTGAGCTTGGATGGTGTTGGGGTGAGTGTGGATGTTGGCGAGGTGAGCGTGGATGTTGCAGGGGTGAGCGTGGATGTTGCAGGAGTGAGCGTGAATGTTGTAAGGGTGAGGGTGGGTGTTTGTACGCGTAAACGTGGATGGTGTAGGGGTGAGCGTGGATGGTGTAGGGGTGAGAGTGGATGTTGTAAAGGTGAGCATGGATGGTGTAGGGGTGAGAGTGGATGTTGTATGAGTGAGCATGGACGGTGTAGATATGAGTGTGGATGGCATAGGGGAAAGCGTGGATGGTCTAGTGGTGAGCGTGGATGGTCTAGTGGTGAGAGTGGATGGTGTAGGGGTGAGCGTGGATGTTGTAGAGGTGAGCGTGGATGGTGTAGGGGTGAGTGTGGATGTTGTATGAGTGAGCATGGACGTTGTAGATGTGAGTGTAGATGGTATAGGGGAAAGCGTGGATGGTGTAGTGGTGAGTGTGGATGGTGTAGGGGTGAGCGTGGATGTTGCAGGAGTGAGCGTGGGTGTTGTAGGAGAAAACGTGGATGGTGTAGGGGTGAGCGTGGATGGTGTAGGGGTGAGCGTGGATGTTGCAGGAGTGAACGTGGGTGTTGTAGGAGTAAACGTGGATGGTGTAGGGGTGAGCGTGGATGGTGTAGGGGTGAGTGTGGACGTTGTAAAGGTGAGCATTGATGATGTAGGAGTGAGCGTAGATGGTGTAGGGGGTGAGCGTGGATGTTGCAGGGATGAGCGTAGATATTGCAGGAGTGAGCGTGAATGTTGTAGGCGTGAGCGTGGATGGTGTAGGGGTGAGCGTGGCTATTGTAGGGGTGAGCGTGGATGGTGTAGGGGTGAGCTTGGATGGTGTAGGAGTGAGCGTGGATGGTGTAGGGGTGAGCGTGGATGGTGTAGGGGTGAGCGTAGATGGTGTAGGGGGTGAGCGTGGAGGTTGTAAAGGTGATCGTGGATGTTGTAGGGGTGAGAGTGGATGGGGTTGGGGTGGGCGTGGATGGTGTGGGGGGTGAGAGTGGATGGTGTCGGGGTGAGAGTGGATGGTGTCGGGGAGAGTATGGATGTTAGAGAGGTGAGCGTGGATGGTGTAGGGGTGAGCGTGGATGGTATAGGGGTGAGCGTGGATGTTGCAGGAGTGAGCGTGGATGTTGTAGGGGTGAGCGTGGATGGTGTAGGGGTGAAAGTGGATGTTGTAAAGGTGAGCGTGGATGGTGTAGGGGTGAGCGTGGCTATTGTAGGGGTGAGCGTGGATGGCGTAGGTGTGAGCGTGGATGTTGCAGGAGTGAGCGTGGATTTTGTATGAGAGAGCGTGGATGTTTAAGGAGCGAGTGTGGATGGTGTAGGGGTGAGCGTGGATGGTGTAGGGGTGAGCGTGGATGTTGCAGGAGTGAACGTGGGTGTTGTAGGAGTAAACGTGGATGGTGTAGGGGTGAGCGTGGATGGTGTAGGGGTGAGTGTGGACGTTGTAAAGGTGAGCATTGATGATGTAGGAGTGAGCGTAGATGGTGTAGGGGGTGAGCGTGGATGTTGCAGGGGTGAGCGTGGATATTGCAGGAGTGAGCGTGAATGTTGTAGGCGTGAGCGTGGATGGTGTAGGGGTGAGCGTGGCTATTGTAGGGGTGAGCGTGGAAGGTGTAGGGGTGAGCTTGGATGGTGTAGGAGTGAGCGTGGATGGTGTAGGGGTGAGCGTGGATGGTGTAGGGGTGAGCGTAGATGGTGTAGGGGGTGAGCGTGGAGGTTGTAAAGGTGAGCGTGGATGTTGTAGGGGTGAGAGTGGATGGGGTTGGGGTGGGCGTGGATGGTGTGGGGGGTGAGAGTGGATGGTGTCGGGGTGAGAGTGGATGGTGTCGGGGTGAGTATGGATGTTGGAGAGGTGAGCGTGGATGGTGTAGGGGTGAGCGTGGATGGTATAGGGGTGAGCATGGATGTTGCAGGAGTGAGCGTGGATGTTGTAGGGGTGAGCGTGGATGGTGTAGGGGTGAGAGGGGATGTTGTAAAGGTGAGCGTGGATGGTGTAGGGGTGACAGTGGATGTTGTATGAGTGAGCATGGACGGTGTAGATGTGAGTGTGGATGGTATAGGGGAAAGCGTGGATGGTGTAGTGGTGAGCGTGGATGGTGTAGGGGTGAGCGTGGATGTTGTAGAGGCGAGCGTGGATGGTGTAAGGGTGAGCGTGGCTATTGTAGGGGTGAGCGTGGATGGTGTAGGGGTGAGCGTGGATGGTGTAGGGGTGAGAGTGGATGTTGTAAAGGTGAGCGTGGATGGTGTAGGGGTGAGAGTGGATGTTGTATGAGTGAGCATGGACGGTGTAGATGTGAGTGTGGATGGTATAGGGGAAAGCGTGGATGGTGTAGTGGTGAGCGTGGATGGTGTAGGGGTGAGCGTGGATGTTGTAGAGGCGAGCGTGGATGGTGTAAGGGTGAGCGTGGCTATTGTAGGGGTGAGCGTGGATGGTGTAGGGGTGAGCGTGGATGGTGTAGGGGTGAGAGTGGATGTTGTAAAGGTGAGCGTGGATGGTGTAGGGGTGAGAGTGGATGTTGTATGAGTGAGCATGGACGGTGTAGATGTGAGTGTGGATGGTATAGGGGAAAGCGTGGATGGTGTAGTGGTGAGCGTGGATGGTGTAGGGGTGAGCGTGGATGTTGTAGAGGCGAGCGTGGATGGTGTAAGGGTGAGCGTGGCTATTGTAGGGGTGAGCGTGGATGGTGTAGGGGTGAGCGTGGATGTTGCAGGAGTGAGCGTGGATTTTGTATGAGAGAGCGTGGATGTTGCAGGAGTGAGCGTGGGTGTTGTAGGAGTAAACGTGGATGGTGTAGGGGTGAGTGTGGATGGTGTAGGGGTGAGCGTGGACGTTGTAAAGGTGAGCATGGATGATGTAGGAGTGAGCGTAGATGGTTAGGGGGTGAGCGTGGATGTTGCAGGGGTGAGCGTGGATATTGCAGGAGTGAGCGTGAATGTTGTAGGGGTGAGCGTGGATGGTGTAGGGGTGAGCGTGGCTATTGTAGGGGTGAGCGTGGATGGTGTAGGGGTGAGCTTGGATGGTGTAGGAGTGAGCGTGGATGTTGTAAAGGTGAGCATGGATGATGTAGGAGTGAGCGTAGATGGTGTAGGGGGTGAGCGTGGGGGTTGTAAAGGTGAGCATGGATGGTGTAGGAGTGAGCGTGGATGTTGTATAGGTGAGCATGGATGGTGTAGGAGTGAGCGTGGATGTTGTAGGGGTGAGAGTGAATGGGGTTGGGGTGAGCGTGGATGGTGTTGGGGTGAGTGTGGATGTTGGCGAGGTGAGCGTGGATGTTGCAGGGGTGAGCGTGGATGTTGCAGGAGTGAGCGTGAATGTTGTAAGGGTGAGGGTGGGTGTTGCAGGAGTGAGCGTGGGTGTTTGTAGGCGTAAACGTGGATGGTGTAGGGGTGAGCGTGGATGGTGTAGGGGTGAGAGTGGATGTTGTAAAGGTGAGCGTGGATGGTGTAGGGGTGAGAGTGGATGTTGTATGAGTGAGCATGGACGGTGTAGATGTGAGTGTGGATGGTATAGGGGAAAGCGTGGATGGTCTAGTGGTGAGCGTGGATGGTCTAGTGGTGAGAGTGGATGGTGTAGGGGTGAGCGTGGATTTTGTATGAGAGAGCGTGGATGTTTAAGGAGCGAGTGTGGATGGTGTAGGGGTGAGCGTGGATGGTGTAGGGGTGAGCGTGGATGTTGTAGAGGTGAGCGTGGATGGTGTAGGGGTGAGTGTGGATGTTGTATGAGTGAGCATGGACGTTGTAGATGTGAGTGTAGATGGTATAGGGGAAAGCGTGGATGGTGTAGTGGTGAGTGTGGATGGTGTAGGGGTGAGCGTGGATGTTGCAGGAGTGAGCGTGGGTGTTGTAGGAGAAAACGAGGATGGTGTAGGGGTGAGCGTGGATGGTGTAGGGGTGAGCTTGGATGGTGTAGGAGTGAGCGTGGATGGTGTAGGGGTGAGCGTGGATGGTGTAGGGGTGAGCGTAGATGGTGTAGGGGGTGAGCGTGGAGGTTGTAAAGGTGATCGTGGATGTTGTAGGGGTGAGAGTGGATGGGGTTGGGGTGGGCGTGGATGGTGTGGGGGGTGAGAGTGGATGGTGTCGGGGTGAGAGTGGATGGTGTCGGGGAGAGTATGGATGTTAGAGAGGTGAGCGTGGATGGTGTAGGGGTGAGCGTGGATGGTATAGGGGTGAGCGTGGATGTTGCAGGAGTGAGCGTGGATGTTGTAGGGGTGAGCGTGGATGGTGTAGGGGTGAAAGTGGATGTTGTAAAGGTGAGCGTGGATGGTGTAGGGGTGAGCGTGGCTATTGTAGGGGTGAGCGTGGATGGCGTAGGTGTGAGCGTGGATGTTGCAGGAGTGAGCGTGGATTTTGTATGAGAGAGCGTGGATGTTTAAGGAGCGAGTGTGGATGGTGTAGGGGTGAGCGTGGATGGTGTAGGGGTGAGCGTGGATGTTGCAGGAGTGAACGTGGGTGTTGTAGGAGTAAACGTGGATGGTGTAGGGGTGAGCGTGGATGGTGTAGGGGTGAGTGTGGACGTTGTAAAGGTGAGCATTGATGATGTAGGAGTGAGCGTAGATGGTGTAGGGGGTGAGCGTGGATGTTGCAGGGGTGAGCGTGGATATTGCAGGAGTGAGCGTGAATGTTGTAGGCGTGAGCGTGGATGGTGTAGGGGTGAGCGTGGCTATTGTAGGGGTGAGCGTGGAAGGTGTAGGGGTGAGCTTGGATGGTGTAGGAGTGAGCGTGGATGGTGTAGGGGTGAGCGTGGATGGTGTAGGGGTGAGCGTAGATGGTGTAGGGGGTGAGCGTGGAGGTTGTAAAGGTGAGCGTGGATGTTGTAGGGGTGAGAGTGGATGGGGTTGGGGTGGGCGTGGATGGTGTGGGGGGTGAGAGTGGATGGTGTCGGGGTGAGAGTGGATGGTGTCGGGGTGAGTATGGATGTTGGAGAGGTGAGCGTGGATGGTGTAGGGGTGAGCGTGGATGGTATAGGGGTGAGCATGGATGTTGCAGGAGTGAGCGTGGATGTTGTAGGGGTGAGCGTGGATGGTGTAGGGGTGAGAGGGGATGTTGTAAAGGTGAGCGTGGATGGTGTAGGGGTGACAGTGGATGTTGTATGAGTGAGCATGGACGGTGTAGATGTGAGTGTGGATGGTATAGGGGAAAGCGTGGATGGTGTAGTGGTGAGCGTGGATGGTGTAGGGGTGAGCGTGGATGTTGTAGAGGCGAGCGTGGATGGTGTAAGGGTGAGCGTGGCTATTGTAGGGGTGAGCGTGGATGGTGTAGGGGTGAGCGTGGATGGTGTAGGGGTGAGAGTGGATGTTGTAAAGGTGAGCGTGGATGGTGTAGGGGTGAGAGTGGATGTTGTATGAGTGAGCATGGACGGTGTAGATGTGAGTGTGGATGGTATAGGGGAAAGCGTGGATGGTGTAGTGGTGAGCGTGGATGGTGTAGGGGTGAGCGTGGATGTTGTAGAGGCGAGCGTGGATGGTGTAAGGGTGAGCGTGGCTATTGTAGGGGTGAGCGTGGATGGTGTAGGGGTGAGCGTGGATGGTGTAGGGGTGAGAGTGGATGTTGTAAAGGTGAGCGTGGATGGTGTAGGGGTGAGAGTGGATGTTGTATGAGTGAGCATGGACGGTGTAGATGTGAGTGTGGATGGTATAGGGGAAAGCGTGGATGGTGTAGTGGTGAGCGTGGATGGTGTAGGGGTGAGCGTGGATGTTGTAGAGGCGAGCGTGGATGGTGTAAGGGTGAGCGTGGCTATTGTAGGGGTGAGCGTGGATGGTGTAGGGGTGAGCGTGGATGTTGCAGGAGTGAGCGTGGATTTTGTATGAGAGAGCGTGGATGTTGCAGGAGTGAGCGTGGGTGTTGTAGGAGTAAACGTGGATGGTGTAGGGGTGAGTGTGGATGGTGTAGGGGTGAGCGTGGACGTTGTAAAGGTGAGCATGGATGATGTAGGAGTGAGCGTAGATGGTTAGGGGGTGAGCGTGGATGTTGCAGGGGTGAGCGTGGATATTGCAGGAGTGAGCGTGAATGTTGTAGGGGTGAGCGTGGATGGTGTAGGGGTGAGCGTGGCTATTGTAGGGGTGAGCGTGGATGGTGTAGGGGTGAGCTTGGATGGTGTAGGAGTGAGCGTGGATGTTGTAAAGGTGAGCATGGATGATGTAGGAGTGAGCGTAGATGGTGTAGGGGGTGAGCGTGGGGGTTGTAAAGGTGAGCATGGATGGTGTAGGAGTGAGCGTGGATGTTGTATAGGTGAGCATGGATGGTGTAGGAGTGAGCGTGGATGTTGTAGGGGTGAGAGTGAATGGGGTTGGGGTGAGCGTGGATGGTGTTGGGGTGAGTGTGGATGTTGGCGAGGTGAGCGTGGATGTTGCAGGGGTGAGCGTGGATGTTGCAGGAGTGAGCGTGAATGTTGTAAGGGTGAGGGTGGGTGTTGCAGGAGTGAGCGTGGGTGTTTGTAGGCGTAAACGTGGATGGTGTAGGGGTGAGCGTGGATGGTGTAGGGGTGAGAGTGGATGTTGTAAAGGTGAGCGTGGATGGTGTAGGGGTGAGAGTGGATGTTGTATGAGTGAGCATGGACGGTGTAGATGTGAGTGTGGATGGTATAGGGGAAAGCGTGGATGGTCTAGTGGTGAGCGTGGATGGTCTAGTGGTGAGAGTGGATGGTGTAGGGGTGAGCGTGGATGTTGTAGAGGTGAGCGTGGATGGTGTAGGGGTGAGTGTGGATGTTGTATGAGTGAGCATGGACGTTGTAGATGTGAGTGTAGATGTTATAGGGGAAAGCGTGGATGGTGTAGTGGTGAGTGTGGATGGTGTAGGGGTGAGCGTGGATGTTGCAGGAGTGAGCGTGGGTGTTGTAGGAGAAAACGTGGATGGTGTAGGGGTGAGCGTGGATGGTGTAGGGCTGAGCGTGGACGTTGTAAAGGTGAGCATGGATGATGTAGGAGTGAGTGTAGATGGTGTAGGGGGTGAGCGTGGAGGTTGTAAAGGTGAGCATGGATGGTGTATGAGTGAGCGTGGATGTTGTAGGGGTGAGAGTGAATGGGGTTGGGGTGGGCGTGGATGGTGTTGGGGTGAGTATGGATGTTGGCGTGGTGAGCATTGATGTTACAGGGGTGAGCGTGGATGTTGCAGGAGTGAGCGTGAATGTTGTAGGGGTGAGAGTGGATGTTGGAAAGGTGAGCGTGGATGGTGGAGGGGTGAGAGTGGATGTTGTATGAGTGAGCATGGAAGGTGTAGAGGTGAGTGTCGATGGTATAGGGGAAAGCATGGATGGTGTAGTGGTGAGCGTGGATGGTGTAGGGGTGAGAGTGGATTTGGTGGGGGTGAGCGTGGATGTGGTAGGGGTGAGCGTGGAAGGTGTAGGGGTGAGCGTGGATGGTGTAGGAGTGAGCATGGATGGTGTAGGGGTGAGCGTGGGTGGTGGAGTGGTGAGCGTGGATGGTGTAGGGGTGAGCGTGGATGGTGTAGGAGTGAGCGTGGACATTGTAAAGGTGAGCGTGGACGGTGTAGGGGTGAGCGTGGACGTTGTAGGGGTGAACGTAGATGTTGTAGGGGTGAGCGGGGATGTTGTAGGGGTGAGGGTGGATGTTGTAGCGATGAGCGTGGATGGTGTTGGGGTGAGGGTGGATGTTGTAGGGGTGAGCGTGGATGTTGTAGGGGTGAGCGTGGATGGTGCAGGGGTGAGCGTGGATGGTGCAGGGGTGAGCGTGGATGTTGCAGGAGTGAGCATGGATTTTGTATGAGAGAGCGTGGATGTTGTAGGGGTGAGTGTGGGTGTTGTATGCGTAAACGTGGATGGTGTAGGGGTGAGCGTGGACGTTGTAAAGGTGAGCATGGATGATGTAGGAGTGAGCGTAGATGGTGTAGGGGGTGAGCGTGGAGGTTGTAAATGTGAGCGTGGAGGTTGTAAAGGTGAGCGTGGATGGTGTAGGAGTGAGCGTGGATGTTGTAGGGGTGAGAGTGGATGGTGTCGGGGTGAGAGTGGATGGTGTCGGGGTGAGTATGGATGTTGGAGAGGTGAGCGTGGATGGTGTAGGGGTGAGCGTGGATGGTATAGGGGTGAGCGTGGATGTTGCAGGAGTGAGCGTGGATGTTGTAGGGGTGAGCGTGGATGGTGTAGGGGTGAAAGTGGATGTTGTAAAGGTGAGCGTGGATGGTGTAGGGGTGAGCGTGGCTATTGTAGGGGTGAGCGTGGATGGCGTAGGTGTGAGCGTGGATGTTGCAGGAGTGAGCGTGGATTTTGTATGAGAGAGCGTGGATGTTTAAGGAGCGAGTGTGGATGGTGTAGGGGTGAGCGTGGATGGTGTAGGGGTGAGCGTGGATGTTGCAGGAGTGAACGTGGGTGTTGTAGGAGTAAACGTGGATGGTGTAGGGGTGAGCGTGGATGGTGTAGGGGTGAGTGTGGACGTTGTAAAGGTGAGCATTGATGATGTAGGAGTGAGCGTAGATGGTGTAGGGGGTGAGCGTGGATGTTGCAGGGGTGAGCGTGGATATTGCAGGAGTGAGCGTGAATGTTGTAGGCGTGAGCGTGGATGGTGTAGGGGTGAGCGTGGCTATTGTAGGGGTGAGCGTGGATGGTGTAGGGGTGAGCGTGGATGGTGTAGGGGTGAGCGTAGATGGTGTAGGGGGTGAGCGTGGAGGTTGTAAAGGTGAGCGTGGATGTTGTAGGGGTGAGAGTGGATGGGGTTGGGGTGGGCGTGGATGGTGTGGGGGGTGAGAGTGGATGGTGTCGGGGTGAGAGTGGATGGTGTCGGGGTGAGTATGGATGTTGGAGAGGTGAGCGTGGATGGTGTAGGGGTGAGCGTGGATGGTATAGGGGTGAGCGTGGATGTTGCAGGAGTGAGCGTGGATGTTGTAGGGGTGAGCGTGGATGGTGTAGGGGTGAGAGTGGATGTTGTAAAGGTGAGCGTGGATGGTGTAGGGGTGAGAGTGGATCTTGTATGAGTGAGCATGGACGGTGTAGATGTGAGTGTGGATGGTATAGGGGAAAGCGTGGATGGTGTAGTGGTGAGCGTGGATGGTGTAGGGGTGAGCGTGGATGTTGTAGAGGCGAGCGTGGATGGTGTAAGGGTGAGCGTGGCTATTGTAGGGGTGAGCGTGGATGGTGTAGGGGTGAGCGTGGATGGTGTAGGGGTGAGAGTGGATGTTGTAAAGGTGAGCGTGGATGGTGTAGGGGTGAGAGTGGATGTTGTATGAGTGAGCATGGACGGTGTAGATGTGAGTGTGGATGGTATAGGGGAAAGCATGGATGGTGTAGTGGTGAGCGTGGATGGTGTAGGGGTGAGCGTGGATGTTGTAGAGGCGAGCGTGGATGGTGTAAGGGTGAGCGTGGCTATTGTAGGGGTGAGCGTGGATGTTGTAGGGGTGAGCGTGGATGGTGTAGGGGTGAGAGTGGATGTTGTAAAGGTGAGCGTGGATGGTGTAGGGGTGAGAGTGGATGTTGTATGAGTGAGCATGGACAGTGTAGATGTGAGTGTGGATGGTATAGGGGAAAGCGTGGATGGTGTAGTGGTGAGCGTGGATGGTGTAGGGGTGAGCGTGGATGTTGTAGAGGCGAGCGTGGATGGTGTAAGTGTGAGCGTGGCTATTGTAGGGGTGAGCGTGGATGGTGTAGGGGTGAGCGTGGATGTTGCAGGAGTGAGCGTGGATTTTGTATGAGAGAGCGTGGATGTTGCAGGAGTGAGCGTGGGTGTTGTAGGAGTAAACGTGGATGGTGTAGGGGTGAGTGTGGATGGTGTAGGGGTGAGCGTGGACGTTGTAAAGGTGAGCATGGATGATGTAGGAGTGAGCGTAGATGGTTAGGGGGTGAGCGTGGATGTTGCAGGGGTGAGCGTGGATATTGCAGGAGTGAGCGTGAATGTTGTAGGGGTGAGCGTGGATGGTGTAGGGGTGAGCGTGGCTATTGTAGGGGTGAGCGTGGATGTTGTAAAGGTGAGCATGGATGATGTAGGAGTGAGCGTAGATGGTGTAGGGGGTGAGCGTGGGGGTTGTAAAGGTGAGCATGGATGGTGTAGGAGTGAGCGTGGATGTTGTATAGGTGAGCATGGATGGTGTAGGAGTGAGCGTGGATGTTGTAGGGGTGAGAGTGAATGGGGTTGGGGTGAGCGTGGATGGTGTTGGGGTGAGTGTGGATGTTGGCGAGGTGAGCGTGGATGTTGCAGGGGTGAGCGTGGATGTTGCAGGAGTGAGCGTGAATGTTGTAAGGGTGAGGGTGGGTGTTGCAGGAGTTAGCGTGGGTGTTTGTAGGCGTAAACGTGGATGGTGTAGGGGTGAGCGTGGATGGTGTAGGGGTGAGAGTGGATGTTGTAAAGGTGAGCGCGGCTGGTGTAGGGGTGAGAGTGGATGTTGTATGAGTGAGCATGGACGGTGTAGATGTGAGTGTGGATGGTATAGGGGAAAGCGTGGATGGTCTAGTGGTGAGGGTGGATGGTCTAGTGGTGAGAGTGGATGGTGTAGGGGTGAGCGTGGATGTTGTAGAGGTGAGCGTGGATGGTGTAGGGGTGAGTGTGGATGTTGTATGAGTGAGCATGGACGTTGTAGATGTGAGTGTAGATGGTATAGGGGAAAGCGTGGATGGTGTAGTGGTGAGTGTGGATGGTGTAGGGGTGAGCGTGGATGTTGCAGGAGTGAGCGTGGGTGTTGTAGGAGAAAACGAGGATGGTGTAGGGGTGAGCGTGGATGGTGTAGGGGTGAGCGTGGACGTTGTAAAGGTGAGCATGGATGATGTAGGAGTGAGTGTAGATGGTGTAGGGGGTGAGCGTGGAGGTTGTAAAGGTGAGCATGGATGGTGTATGAGTGAGCGTGGATGTTGTAGGGGTGAGAGTGAATGGGGTTGGGGTGGGCGTGGATGGTGTTGGGGTGAGTATGGATGTTGGCGTGGTGAGCATTGATGTTACAGGGGTGAGCGTGGATGTTGCAGGAGTGAGCGTGAATGTTGTAGGGGTGAGAGTGGATGTTGGAAAGGTGAGCGTGGATGGTGTAGGGGTGAGAGTGGATGTTGTATGAGTGAGCATGGAAGGTGTAGAGGTGAGTGTGGATGGTATAGGGGAAAGCATGGATGGTGTAGTGGTGAGCGTGGATGGTGTAGGGGTGAGAGTGGATTTGGTGGGGGTGAGCGTGGATGTGGTAGGGGTGAGCGTGGAAGGTGTAGGGGTGAACGTGGATGGTGTAGGAGTGAGCGTGGATGGTGTAGGGGTGAGCGTGGGTGGTGGAGGGGTGAGCGTGGATGGTGTAGGGGTGAGCGTGGATGGTGTAGGAGTGAGCGTGGACATTGTAAAGGTGAGCGTGGACGGTGTAGGGGTGAGCGTGGACTTTGTAGGGGTGAACGTAGATGTTGTAGGGGTGAGCGGGGATGTTGTAGGGGTGAGGGTGGATGTTGTAGCGGTGAGCGTGGATGGTGTTGGGGTGAGGGTGGATGTTGTAGGGGTGAGCGTGGATGTTGTAGGGGTGAGCGTGGATGGTGCAGGGGTGAGCGTGGATGGTGCAGGGGTGAGCGTGGATGTTGCAGGAATGAGCATGGATTTTGTATGAGAGAGCGTGGATGTTGTAGGGGTGAGTGTGGATGGTGAAGGGGTGAGCGTGGATGTTGCAGGAGTGAGCGTGGGTGTTGTATGCGTAAACGTGGATGGTGTAAGGGTGAGCGTGGACGTTGTAAAGGTGAGCATGGATGATGTAGGAGTGAGCGTAGATGGTGTAGGGGGTGAGCGTGGAGGTTGTAAATGTGAGCGTGGAGGTTGTAAAGGTGAGCGTGGATGGTGTAGGAGTGAGCGTGGATGTTGTAGGGGTGAGAGTGGATGGGGTTGGAGTGGGCGTGGATGTTGTCGGGGTGAGTATGGATGTTGGAGAGGTGAGCGTGGATGGTGAAGGGGTGAGAGTGGATGTTGTATGAGTGAGCATGGACGGTGTAGATGTGAGTGTGGATGGTATAGGGGAAAGCGTGGATGGTGTAGGGGTGAACGTGGCTATTGTAGGGGTGAGCGTGGATGGTGTAGGGGTGAGCGTGGATGGTGTAGGGGTGAGCGTGGATGTTGCAGGAGTGAACATGGGTGTTGTAGGAGTAAACGTGGATGGTGTAGGGGTGAGCGTGGATGGTGTAGGGGTGAGTGTGGACGTTGTAAAGGAGAGCATTGATGATGTAGGAGTGAGCGTAGATGGTGTAGGGGGTGAGCGTGGATGTTGCAGGGGTGAGCGTGGATATTGCAGGAGTGAGCGTGAATGTTGTAGGCGTGAGCGTGGATGGTGTAGGGGTGAGCGTGGCTATTGTAGGGGTGAGCGTGGATGGTGTAGGGGTGAGCTTGGATGGTGTAGGAGTGAGCGTGGATGGTGTAGGGGTGAGCGTGGATGGTGTAGGGGTGAGCGTAGATGGTGTAGGGGGTGAGCGTGGAGGTTGTAAAGGTGAGCGTGGATGTTGTAGGGGTGAGAGTGGATGGGGTTGGGGTGGGCGTGGATGGTGTGGGGGGTGAGAGTGGATGGTGTCGGGGTGAGAGTGGATGGTGTCGGGGTGAGTATGGATGTTGGAGAGGTGAGCGTGGATGGTGTAGGGGTGAGCGTGGATGGTATAGGGGTGAGCGTGGATGGTGTAGGGGTGAGAGTGGATGTTGTAAAGGTGAGCGTGGATGGTGTAGGGGTGAGAGTGGATGTTGTATGAGTGAGCATGGACGGTGTAGATGTGAGTGTGGATGGTATAGGGGAAAGCGTGGATGTTGCAGTGGTGAGCGTGGATGGTGTAGGGGTGAGCGTGGATGTTGTAGAGGCGAGCGTGGATGGTGTAAGGGTGAGCGTGGCTATTGTAGGGGTGAGCGTGGATGGTGTAAGGGTGAGCATGGATGTTGCAGGAGTGAGCGTGGATTTTGTATGAGAGAGCGTGGATGTTGCAGGATTGAGCGTGGGTGTTGTAGGAGTAAACGTGGATGGTGTAGGGGTGAGTGTGGATGGTGTAGGGGTGAGCGTGGACGTTGTAAAGGTGAGCATGGATGATGTAGGAGTGAGCGTAGATGGTTAGGGGGTGAGCGTGGATGTTGCAGGGGTGAGCGTGGATATTGCAGGAGTGAGCGTGAATGTTGTAGGGGTGAGCGTGGATGGTGTAGGGGTGAGCGTGGCTATTGTAGGGGTGAGCGTGGATGGTGTAGGGGTGAGCTTGGATGGTGTAGGAGTGAGCGTGGATGTTGTAAAGGTGAGCATGGATGATGTAGGAGTGGGCGTAGATGGTGTAGGGGGTGAGCGTGGGGGTTGTAGGGGTGAGAGTGAATGGGGTTGGGGTGAGCGTGGATGGTGTTGGGGTGAGTGTGGATGTTGGCGAGGTGAGCGTGGATGTTGCAGGAGTGAGCGTGGGTGTTGTAGGAGTAAACGTGGATGGTGTAGGGGTGAGCGTGGATGGTGTAGGGGTGAGCATGGACGTTGTAAAGGTGAGCATGGATGGTGTAGGAGTGAGCGTGGATGTTGTAGGGGTTAGAGTGGATGGGGTTGGGGTGGGCGTGGATGGTGTTGGGGTGAGAGTGGATGGTGTCGGGGTGAGTATGGATGTTGGAGAGGTGAGCGTGGATGGTGTAGGGGTGAGCGTGGATGTTGTAGAAGTGAGCGTGGATGTTGTAGGGGTGGGCGTGGATGGTGTAGGGGTGAGAGTGGATGTTGTAAAGGTGAGGGTGGATGGTGTAGGGGTGAGCGTGGATGTTGTATAAGTGAGCATAGATGGTGTAGGAGTGAGGGTGGATGTTGTAGCGGTGAGCGTGGATGGTGTTGGGGTGAGGGTGGATGATGTAGGGGTGAGCGTGGATGTTGTCGGGGTGAGGGTGGATGGTGTAGAGGTGAGTGTGGATGTTGTAGAGGTGAGCGTGGATGGTGTAGGGGTGAGCGTGGCTATTGTAGGGGTGAGCGTGGATGGTGTAGGGGTGAGCGTGGATGTTGCAGGAGTGAACGTGGGTGTTGTAGGAGTAAACGTGGATGGTGTAGGAGTGAGCGTTGATGGTGTAGGGGTGAGCGTGGATGTTGTTGGGGTGAGAGTGGATGTTGTATGAGTGAGCATGGACGGTGTAGATGTGAGTGTGGATGGTATAGGGGAAAGCGTGGATGGTCTAGTGGCGAGCGTGGATGGTCTAGTGGCGAGCGTGGATGTTGTAGAGGTGAGCGTGGATGGTGTAGGGGTGAGCGTGGATGTTGTATGAGTGAGCATGGACGTTGTAGATGTGAGTGTAGATGGTATAGGGGAAAGCGTGGATGGTGTAGTGGTGAGTGTGGATGGTGTAGGGGTGAGCGTGGATGTTGTAGGGGTGAGCGTGGCTATTGTAGGGGTGAGCGTGGATGGTGTAGGGGTGAGCGTGGATGTTGCAGGAGTGAGCGTGGGTGTTGTAGGAGTAAACGTGGATGGTGTAGGGGTGAGCGTGGATGGTGTAGGGGTGAGCGTGGACGTTGTAAAGGTGAGCATGGATGATGTAGGAGTGAGTGTAGATGGTGTAGGGGGTGAGCGTGGAGGTTGTAAAGGTGAGCATGGATGGTGTAGGAGTGAGCGTGGATGTTGTAGGGGTGAGAGTGAATGGGGTTGGGGTGGGCGTGGAAGGTGTTGGGGTGAGTATGGATGTTGGCGAGGTGAGCATTGATGTTGCAGGGGTGAGCGTGGATGTTGCAGGAGTGAGCGTGAATGTTGCAGGGGTGAGAGTGGATGTTGTAAAGGTGAGCGTGGATGGTGTAGGGGTGAGAGTGGATGTTGTATGAGTGAGCATGGAAGGTGTAGAGGTGAGTGTGGATGGTATAGGGGAAAGCATGGATGGTGTAGTGGTGAGCGTGGATGGTGTAGGGGTGAGAGTGGATTTGGTGGGGGTGAGCGTGGATGTGGTAGGGGTGAGCGTGGAAGGTGTAGGGGTGAGCGTGGATGGTGTAGGAGTGAGCGTGGATGGTGTAGGGGTGAGCGTGGGTGGTGTAGGGGTGAGCGTGGATGGTGTAGGGGTGAGCGTGGATGGTGTAGGAGTGAGCGTGGACATTGTAAAGGTGAGCGTGGACGGTGTAGGGGTGAGCGAGGACGTTGTAGGGGTGAACGTAGACGTTGTAGGGGTGAGCGGGGATGTTGTAGGGGTGAGGGTGGATGTTGTAGCGGTGAGCGTGGATGGTGTTGGGGTGAGGGTGGATGTTGTAGGGGTGAGCGTGGATGTTGTAGGGGTGAGCGTGGATGGTGTAAGGGTGAGCGTGGATGTTGCAAGAGTTAGCATGGATTTTGTATGAGAGAGCGTGGATGTTGTAGGGGTGAGTGTGGATGGTGAAGGGGTGAGCGTGGATGTTGCCGGAGTGAGCGTGGGTGTTGTAGGCGTAAACGTGGATGGTGTAGGGCTGAGCGTGAATGGTGTAGGGGTCAGCGTGGACGTTGTAAAGGTGAGCATGGATGATGTAGGAGTGAGCGTAGATGGTGTAGGGGGTGAGCGTGGAGGTTGTAAATGTGAGCGTGGAGGTTGTAAAGGTGAGCGTGGATGGTGTAGGAGTGAGCGTGGATGTTGTAGGGGTGAGAGTGGATGGGGTTGGAGTGGGCGTGGATGTTGTCAGGGTGAGTATGGATGTTGGAGAGGTGAGCGTGGATGGTGTAGGGGTGAGAGTGGATGTTGTATGAGTGAGCATGGACGGTGTAGATGTGAGTGTGGATGGTATAGGGGAAAGCGTGGATGGTGTAGTGGTGAGCGTGGATGGTGTAGGGGTGAGCGTGGATGTTGTAGAGGTGAGCGTGGATGGTGTAGGGGTGAGCGTGGCTATTGTAGGGGTGAGCGTGGATGGCGTAGGTGTGAGCGTGGATGTTGCAGGAGTGAGCGTGGATTTTGTATGAGAGAGCGTGGATGTTTAAGGAGCGAGTATGGTGTAGGGGTGAGCGTGGATGGTGTAGGGGTGAGCGTGGATGTTGCAGGAGTGAACGTGGGTGTTGTAGGAGTAAACGTGGATGGGGTAGGGGTGAGCGTGGATGGTGTAGGGGTGAGCGTGGACGTTGCAAAGGTGAGCATTGATGATGTAGGAGTGAGCGTAGATGGTGTAGGGGGTGAGTGTGGATGTTGCAGGGGTGAGCGTGGATATTGCAGGAGTGAGCGTGAATGTTGTAGGCATGAGCGTGGATGGTGTAGGGGTGAGCGTGGCTATTTTAGGGGTGAGCGTGGATGGTGTAAGGGTGAGCTTGGATGGTGTAGGAGTGAGCGTGGATGGTGTAGGGGTGAGCGTGGATGGTGTAGGGGTGAGTGTAGATGGTGTAGGGGGTGAGCGTGGAGGTTGTAAAGGTGAGCGTGGAGGTTGTAAAGGTGAGCGTGGATGGTGTAGGAGTGAGCGTGGATGTTGTAGGGGTGAGAGTGGATGGGGATGGGGTGGGCGTGGATGGTGTGGGGGGTGAGAGTGGATGGTGTCGGGGTGAGAGTGGATGGTGTCGGGGTGAGTATGGATGTAGGAGAGGTGAGCGTGGATGGTGTAGGGGTGAGCGTGGATGGTGTAGGGGTGAGCGTGGATGTTGCAGGAGTGAGCGTGGATGTTGTAGGAGTGAGCGTGGATGGTGTAGGGGTGAGCGTGGATGTTGTAGGAGTGAGAGTGGATGTTGTAGGGGTGGGCGTGGATGGTGTAGGGGTGAGAGTGGATGTTGTAAAGGTGAGGGTGGATGGTGTAGGGGTGAGCGTGGATGTTGTAGAAGTGAGCGTAGATGGTGTAGGAGTGAGGGTGGATGTTGTAGCGGTGAGAGTGGATGGCGTTGGGGTGAGGGTGGATGTTGTAGGGGTGAGCGTGGATGTTGTCGGGGTGAGGGTGGATGGTGTAGAGGTGAGTGTGGATGTTGTAGAGGTGAGCGTGGATGGTGTAGGGGTGAGCGTGGCTATTGTAGGGGTGAACGTGGATGGTGTAGGGGTGGGCTTGGATGGTGAAGGTGTGAGCGTGGCTGGTGTAGGAGTGAGCGTGGCTGGTGTAGGAATGAGCGTGGATGGTGTAGGGGTGAGCGTGGATGTTGTAGGGGTGAGAGTGGATGTTGTATGAGTGAGCATGGACGGTGTAGATGTGAGTGTGGATGGTATAGGCCGGGAAAGCGTGGATGGTCTAGTGGCGAGCGTGGATGGTCTAGTGGTGAGCGTGGATGGTGTAGGGGTGAGCGTGGATGTTGTAGAGGTGAGCGTGGATGGTGTAGGGGTGAGCGTTGATGGTGTAGGGGTGAGCGTGGATGTTGCAGGAGTGAGCGTGGGTGTTGTAGGAGTAAACGTGGATGGTGTAGGGGTGAGCGTGGATGGTGTAGGGGTGAGCGTGGACGTTGTAAACGTGAGCATGGATGATGTAGGAGTGAGTGTAGATGGTGTAGGGGGTGAGCGTGGAGGTTGTAAAGGTGAGCATGGATGGTGTAGGAGTGAGCGTGGATGTTGTAGGGGTGAGAGTGAATGGGGTTGGGGTGGGCGTGGATGGTGTTGGGGTGAGTATGGATGTTGGCGAGGTGAGCATTGATGCTGCAGGGGTGAGCGTGGATGTTGCAGGAGTGAGCGTGAATGTTGTAGGGGTGAGAGTGGATGTTGTAAAGGTGAGCGTGGATGGTGTAGGGGTGAGAGTGGATGTTGTATGAGTGAGCATGGAAGGTGTAGAGGTGAGTGTGGATGGTATAGGGGAAAGCATGGATGGTGTAGTGGTGAGCGTGGATGGTGTAGGGGTGAGAGTGGATTTGGTGGGGGTGAGCGTGGATGTGGTAGGGGTGAGCGTGGAAGGTGTAGGGGTGAGCGTGGATGGTGTAGGAGTGAGCGTGGATGGTGTAGGGGTGAGCGTGGGTGGTGGAGGGGTGAGCATGGATGGTGTAGGGGTGAGCGTGGATGGTGTAGGAGTGAGCGTGGACATTGTAAAGGTGAGCGTGGACGGTGTAGGGGTGAGCGTGGACGTTGTAGGGGTGAACGTAGATGTTGTAGGGGTGAGCGGGGATGTTGTGGGGGTGAGGGTGGATGTTGTAGCGGTGAGCGTGGATGGTGTTGGGGTGAGGGTGGATGTTGTAGGGGTGAGCGTGGATGTTGTAGGGGTGAGCGTGGATGGTGCAGGGGTGAGCGTGGATGGTGCAGGGGTGAGCGTGGATGTTGCAGGAGTGAGCATGGATTTTGTATGAGAGAGCGTGGATGTTGTAGGGGTGAGTGTGGATGGTGAAGGGGTGAGCGTGGATGTTGCAGGAGTGAGCGTGGGTGTTGTATGCGTAAACGTGGATGGTGTAGGGGTGAGCGTGGACGTTGTAAAGGTGAGCATGGATGATGTAGGAGTGAGCGTAGATGGTGTAGGGGGTGAGCGTGGAGGTTGTAAATGTGAGCGTGGAGGTTGTAAAGGTGAGCGTGGATGGTGTAGGAGTGAGCGTGGATGTTGTAGGGGTGAGAGTGGATGGGGTTGGAGTGGGCGTGGATGTTGTCGGGGTGAGTATGGATGTTGGAGAGGTGAGCGTGGATGGTGTAGGGGTGAGAGTGGATGTTGTATGAGTGAGCATGGACGGTGTAGATGTGAGTGTGGATGGTATAGGGGAAAGCGTGGATGGTGTAGGGGTGAGCGTGGCTATTGTAGGGGTGAGCGTGGATGGCGTAGGTGTGAGCGTGGATGTTGCAGGAGTGAGCGTGGATTTTGTATGAGAGAGCGTGGATGTTTAAGGAGCGAGTGTGGATGGTGTAGGGGTGAGCGTGGATGGTGTAGGGGTGAGCGTGGATGTTGCAGGAGTGAACATGGGTGTTGTAGGAGTAAACGTGGATGGTGTAGGGGTGAGCGTGGATGGTGTAGGGGTGAGTGTGGATGGTGTAGGGGTGAGCGTGGATGTTGCAGGAGTGAGCGTGGGTGTTGTAAGAGAAAACGTGGATGGTGTAGGGGTGAGCGTGGATGGTGTAGGGGTGAGCGTGGACGTTGTAAAGGTGAGCATGGATGATGTAGGAGTGAGTGTAGATGGTGTAGGGGGTGAGCGTGGAGGTTGTAAAGGTGAGCATGGATGGTGTATGAGTGAGCGTGGATGTTGTAGGGGTGAGAGTGAATGGGGTTGGGGTGGGCGTGGATGGTGTTGGGGTGAGTATGGATGTTGGCGTGGTGAGCATTGATGTTACAGGGGTGAGCGTGGATGTTGCAGGAGTGAGCGTGAATGTTGTAGGGGTGAGAGTGGATGTTGTAAAGGTGAGCGTGGATGGTGTAGGGGTGAGAGTGGATGTTGTATGAGTGAGCATGGAAGGTGTAGAGGTGAGTGTGGTTGGTATAGGGGAAAGCATGGATGGTGTAGTGGTGAGCGTGGATGGTGTAGGGGTGAGAGTGGATTTGGTGGGGGTGAGCGTGGATGTGGTAGGGGTGAGCGTGGAAGGTGTAGGGGTGAGCGTGGATGGTGTAGGAGTGAGCGTGGATGGTGTAGGGGTGAGCGTGGGTGGTGGAGGGGTGAGCATGGATGGTGTAGGGGTGAGCGTGGATGGTGTAGGAGTGAGCGTGGACGTTGTAGGGGTGAACGTAGATGTTGTAGGGGTGAGCGGGGATGTTGTAGGGGTGAGGGTGGATGTTGTAGCGGTGAGCGTGGATGGTGTTGGGGTGAGGGTGGATGTTGTATGGGTGAGCGTGGATGTTGTAGGGGTGAGCGTGGATGGTGCAGGGGTGAGCGTGGATGGTGCAGGGGTGAGCGTGGATGTTGCAGGAGTGAGCATGGATTTTGTATGAGAGAGCGTGGATGTTGTAGGGGTGAGTGTGGATGGTGAAGGGGTGAGCGTGGATGTTGCAGGAGTGAGCGTGGGTGTTGTATGCGTAAACGTGGATGGTGTAGGGGTGAGCGTGGACGTTGTAAAGGTGAGCATGGATGATGTAGGAGTGAGCGTAGATGGTGTAGGGGGTGAGCGTGGAGGTTGTAAATGTGAGCGTGGAGGTTGTAAAGGTGAGCGTGGATGGTGTAGGAGTGAGCGTGGATGTTGTAGGGGTGAGAGTGGATGGGGTTGGAGTGGGCGTGGATGTTGTCGGGGTGAGTATGGATGTTGGAGAGGTGAGCGTGGATGGTGTAGGGGTGAGAGTGGATGTTGTATGAGTGAGCATGGACGGTGTAGATGTGAGTGTGGATGGTATAAGGGAAAGCGTGGATGGTGTAGGGGTGAGCGTGGCTATTGTAGGGGTGAGCGTGGATGGCGTAGGTGTGAGCGTGGATGTTGCAGGAGTGAGCGTGGATTTTGTATGAGAGAGCGTGGATGTTTAAGGAGCGAGTGTGGATGGTGTAGGGGTGAGCGTGGATGGTGTAGGGGTGAGCGTGGATGTTGCAGGAGTGAACATGGGTGTTGTAGGAGTAAACGTGGATGGTGTAGGGGTGAGCGTGGATGGTGTAGGGGTGAGTGTGGATGGTGTAGGGGTGAGCGTGGATGTTGCAGGAGTGAGCGTGGGTGTTGTAGGAGAAAACGTGGATGGTGTAGGGGTGAGCGTGGATGGTGTAGGGGTGAGCGTGGACGTTGTAAAGGTGAGCATGGATGATGTAGGAGTGAGTGTAGATGGTGTAGGGGGTGAGCGTGGAGGTTGTAAAGGTGAGCATGGATGGTGTATGAGTGAGCGTGGATGTTGTAGGGGTGAGAGTGAATGGGGTTGGGGTGGGCGTGGATGGTGTTGGGGTGAGTATGGATGTTGGCATGGTGAGCATTGATGTTACAGGGGTGAGCGTGGATGTTGCAGGAGTGAGCGTGAATGTTGTAGGGGTGAGAGTGGATGTTGTAAAGGTGAGCGTGGATGGTGTAGGGGTGAGAGTGGATGTTGTATGAGTGAGCATGGAAGGTGTAGAGGTGAGTGTGGATGGTATAGGGGAAAGCATGGATGGTGTAGTGGTGAGCGTGGATGGTGTAGGGGTGAGAGTGGATTTGGTGGGGGTGAGCGTGGATGTGGTAGGGGTGAGCGTGGAAGGTGTAGGGGTGAGCGTGGATGGTGTAGGAGTGAGCATGGATGGTGTAGGGGTGAGCGTGGGTGGTGGAGGGGTGAGCGTGGATGGTGTAGGGGTGAGCGTGGATGGTGTAGGAGTGAGCGTGGACATTGTAAAGGTGAGCGTGGACGGTGTAGGGGTGAGCGTGGACGTTGTAGGGGTGAACGTAGATGTTGTAGGGGTGAGCGGGATGTTGTAGGGGTGAGGGTGGATGTTGTAGCGGTGAGCGTGGATGGTGTTGGGGTGAGGGTGGATGTTGTAGGGGTGAGCGTGGATGTTGTAGGGGTGAGCGTGGATGGTGCAGGGGTGAGCGTGGATGGTGCAGGGGTGAGCGTGGATGTTGCAGGAGTGAGCATGGATTTTGTATGAGAGAGCGTGGATGTTGTAGGGGTGAGTGTGGATGGTGAAGGGGTGAGCGTGGATGTTGCAGGAGTGAGCGTGGGTGTTGTATGCGTAAACGTGGATGGTGTAGGGGTGAGCGTGGACGTTGTAAAGGTGAGCATGGATGATGTAGGAGTGAGCGTAGATGGTGTAGGGGGTGAGCGTGGAGGTTGTAAATGTGAGCGTGGAGGTTGTAAAGGTGAGCGTGGATGGTGTAGGAGTGAGCGTGGATGTTGTAGGGGTGAGAGTGGATGGGGTTGGAGTGGGCGTGGATGTTGTCGGGGTGAGTATGGATGTTGGAGAGGTGAGCGTGGATGGTGTAGGGGTGAGAGTGGATGTTGTATGAGTGAGCATGGACGGTGTAGATGTGAGTGTGGATGGTATAGGGGAAAGCGTGGATGGTGTAGGGGTGAGCGTGGCTATTGTAGGGGTGAGCGTGGATGGCGTAGGTGTGAGCGTGGATGTTGCAGGAGTGAGCGTGGATTTTGTATGAGAGAGCGTGGATGTTTAAGGAGCGAGTGTGGATGGTGTAGGGGTGAGCGTGGATGGTGTAGGGGTGAGCGTGGATGTTGCAGGAGTGAACATGGGTGTTGTAGGAGTAAACGTGGATGGTGTAGGGGTGAGCGTGGATGGTGTAGGGGTGAGTGTGGATGGTGTAGGGGTGAGCGTGGATGTTGCAGGAGTGAGCGTGGGTGTTGTAAGAGAAAACGTGGATGGTGTAGGGGTGAGCGTGGATGGTGTAGGGGTGAGCGTGGACGTTGTAAAGGTGAGCATGGATGGTGTAGGAGTGAGTGTAGATGGTGTAGGGGGTGAGCGTGGAGGTTGTAAAGGTGAGCATGGATGGTGTATGAGTGAGCGTGGATGTTGTAGGGGTGAGAGTGAATGGGGTTGGGGTGGGCGTGGATGGTGTTGGGGTGAGTATGGATGTTGGCGTGGTGAGCATTGATGTTACAGGGGTGAGCGTGGATGTTGCAGGAGTGAGCGTGAATGTTGTAGGGGTGAGAGTGGATGTTGTAAAGGTGAGCGTGGATGGTGTAGGGGTGAGAGTGGATGTTGTATGAGTGAGCATGGAAGGTGTAGAGGTGAGTGTGGATGGTATAGGGGAAAGCATGGATGGTGTAGTGGTGAGCGTGGATGGTGTAGGGGTGAGAGTGGATTTGGTGGGGGTGAGCGTGGATGTGGTAGGGGTGAGCGTGGAAGGTGTAGGGGTGAGCGTGGATGGTGTAGGAGTGAGCGTGGATGGTGTAGGGGTGAGCGTGGGTGGTGGAGGGGTGAGCGTGGATGGTGTAGGGGTGAGCGTGGATGGTGTAGGAGTGAGCGTGGACGTTGTAGGGGTGAACGTAGATGTTGTAGGGGTGAGCGGGGATGTTGTAGGGGTGAGGGTGGATGTTGTAGCGGTGAGCGTGGATGGTGTTGGGGTGAGGGTGGATGTTGTAGGGGTGAGCGTGGATGTTGTAGGGGTGAGCGTGGATGGTGCAGGGGTGAGCGTGGATGGTGCAGGGGTGAGCGTGGATGTTGCAGGAGTGAGCATGGATTTTGTATGAGAGAGCGTGGATGTTGTAGGGGTGAGTGTGGATGGTGAAGGGGTGAGCGTGGATGTTGCAGGAGTGAGCGTGGGTGTTGTATGCGTAAACGTGGATGGTGTAGGGGTGAGCGTGGACGTTGTAAAGGTGAGCATGGATGATGTAGGAGTGAGCGTAGATGGTGTAGGGGGTGAGCGTGGAGGTTGTAAATGTGAGCGTGGAGGTTGTAAAGGTGAGCGTGGATGGTGTAGGAGTGAGCGTGGATGTTGTAGGGGTGAGAGTGGATGGGGTTGGAGTGGGCGTGGATGTTGTCGGGGTGAGTATGGATGTTGGAGAGGTGAGCGTGGATGGTGTAGGGGTGAGAGTGGATGTTGTATGAGTGAGCATGGACGGTGTAGATGTGAGTGTGGATGGTATAGGGGAAAGCGTGGATGGTGTAGGGGTGAGCGTGGCTATTGTAGGGGTGAGCGTGGATGGCGTAGGTGTGAGCGTGGATGTTGCAGGAGTGAGCGTGGATTTTGTATGAGAGAGCGTGGATGTTTAAGGAGCGAGTGTGGATGGTGTAGGGGTGAGCGTGGATGGTGTAGGGGTGAGCGTGGATGTTGCAGGAGTGAACATGGGTGTTGTAGGAGTAAACGTGGATGGTGTAGGGGTGAGCGTGGATGGTGTAGGGGTGAGTGTGGATGGTGTAGGGGTGAGCGTGGATGTTGCAGGAGTGAGCGTGGGTGTTGTAGGAGAAAACGTGGATGGTGTAGGGGTGAGCGTGGATGGTGTAGGGGTGAGCGTGGACGTTGTAAAGGTGAGCATGGATGATGTAGGAGTGAGTGTAGATGGTGTAGGGGGTGAGCGTGGAGGTTGTAAAGGTGAGCATGGATGGTGTATGAGTGAGCGTGGATGTTGTAGGGGTGAGAGTGAATGGGGTTGGGGTGGGCGTGGATGGTGTTGGGGTGAGTATGGATGTTGGCGTGGTGAGCATTGATGTTACAGGGGTGAGCGTGGATGTTGCAGGAGTGAGCGTGAATGTTGTAGGGGTGAGAGTGGATGTTGTAAAGGTGAGCGTGGATGGTGTAGGGGTGAGAGTGGATGTTGTATGAGTGAGCATGGAAGGTGTAGAGGTGAGTGTGGATGGTATAGGGGAAAGCATGGATGGTGTAGTGGTGAGCGTGGATGGTGTAGGGGTGAGAGTGGATTTGGTGGGGGTGAGCGTGGATGTGGTAGGGGTGAGCGTGGAAGGTGTAGGGGTGAGCGTGGATGGTGTAGGAGTGAGCGTGGATGGTGTAGGGGTGAGCGTGGGTGGTGGAGGGGTGAGCGTGGATGGTGTAGGGGTGAGCGTGGATGGTGTAGGAGTGAGCGTGGACATTGTAAAGGTGAGCGTGGACGGTGTAGGGGTGAGCGTGGACGTTGTAGGGGTGAACGTAGATGTTGTAGGGGTGAGCGGGGATGTTGTAGGGGTGAGGGTGGATGTTGTAGCGGTGAGCGTGGATGGTGTTGGGGTGAGGGTGGATGTTGTAGGGGTGAGCGTGGATGTTGTAGGGGTGAGCGTGGATGGTGCAGGGGTGAGCGTGGATGGTGCAGGGGTGAGCGTGGATGTTGCAGGAGTGAGCATGGATTTTGTATGAGAGAGCGTGGATGTTGTAGGGGTGAGTGTGGATGGTGAAGGGGTGAGCGTGGATGTTGCAGGAGTGAGCGTGGGTGTTATATGCGTAAACGTGGATGGTGTAGGGGTGAGCGTGGACGTTGTAAAGGTGAGCATGGATGATGTAGGAGTGAGCGTAGATGGTGTAGGGGGTGAGCGTGGAGGTTGTAAATGTGAGCGTGGAGGTTGTAAAGGTGAGCGTGGATGGTGTAGGAGTGAGCGTGGATGTTGTAGGGGTGAGAGTGGATGGGGTTGGAGTGGGCGTGGATGTTGTCGGGGTGAGTATGGATGTTGGAGAGGTGAGCGTGGATGGTGTAGGGGTGAGAGTGGATGTTGTATGAGTGAGCATGGACGGTGTAGATGTGAGTGTGGATGGTATAGGGGAAAGCGTGGATGGTGTAGGGGTGAGAGTGGCTATTGTAGGGGTGAGCGTGGATGGCGTAGGTGTGAGCGTGGATGTTGCAGGAGTGAGCGTGGATTTTGTATGAGAGAGCGTGGATGTTTAAGGAGCGAGTGTGGATGGTGTAGGGGTGAGCGTGGATGGTGTAGGGGTGAGCGTGGATGTTGCAGGAGTGAACATGGGTGTTGTAGGAGTAAACGTGGATGGTGTAGGGGTGAGCGTGGATGGTGTAGGGGTGAGTGTGGACGTTGTAAAGGTGAGCATTGATGATGTAGGAGTGAGCGTAGATGGTGTAGGGGGTGAGCGTGGATGTTGCAGGGGTGAGCGTGAATGTTGTAGGCGTGAGCGTGGATGGTGTAGGGGTGAGCGTGGCTATTGTAGGGGTGAGCGTGGATGGTGTAGGGGTGAGCTTGGATGGTGTAGGAGTGAGCGTGGATGGTGTAGGGGTGAGCGTGGATGGTGTAGGGGTGAGCGTAGATGGTGTAGGGGGTGAGCGTGGAGGTTGTAAAGGTGAGCGTGGATGTTGTAGGGGTGAGAGTGGATGGGGTTGGGGTGGGCGTGGATGGTGTGGGGGGTGAGAGTGGATGGTGTCGGGGTGAGAGTGGATGGTGTCGGGGTGAGTATGGATGTTGGAGAGGTGAGCGTGGATGGTGTAGGGGTGAGCGTGGATGGTATAGGGGTGAGCGTGGATGGTGTAGGGGTGAGAGTGGATGTTGTAAAGGTGAGCGTGGATGGTGTAGGGGTGAGAGTGGATGTTGTATGAGTGAGCATGGACGGTGTAGATGTGAGTGTGGATGGTATAGGGGAAAGCGTGGATGTTGTAGTGGTGAGCGTGGATGGTGTAGGGGTGAGCGTGGATGTTGTAGAGGCGAGCGTGGATGGTGTAAGGGTGAGCGTGGCTATTGTAGGGGTGAGCGTGGATGGTGTAGGGGTGAGCGTGGATGTTGCAGGAGTGAGCGTGGATTTTGTATGAGAGAGCGTGGATGTTGCAGGAGTGAGCGTGGGTGTTGTAGGAGTAAACGTGGATGGTGTAGGGGTGAGTGTGGATGGTGTAGGGGTGAGCGTGGACGTTGTAAAGGTGAGCATGGAAGATGTAAGAGTGAGCGTAGATGGTTAGGGGGTGAGCGTGGATGTTGCAGGGGTGAGCCTGGATATTGCAGGAGTGAGCGTGAATGTTGTAGGGGTGAGCGTGGATGGTGTAGGGGTGAGCGTGGCTATTGTAGGGGTGAGCGTGGATGGTGTAGGGGTGAGCTTGGATGGTGTAGGAGTGAGCGTGGATGTTGTAAAGGTGAGCATGGATGATGTAGGAGTGGGCGTAGATGGTGTAGGGGGTGAGCGTGGGGGTTGTAGGGGTGAGAGTGAATGGGGTTGGGGTGAGCGTGGATGGTGTTGGGGTGAGTGTGGATGTTGGCGAGGTGAGCGTGGATGTTGCAGGAGTGAGCGTGGGTGTTGTAGGAGTAAACGTGGATGGTGTAGGGGTGAGCGTGGATGGTGTAGGGGTGAGCATGGACGTTGTAAAGGTGAGCATTGATGGTGTAGGAGTGAGCGTGGATGTTGTAGGGGTTAGAGTGGATGGGGTTTGGGTGGGCGTGGATGGTGTTGGGGTGAGAGTGGATGGTGTCGGGGTGAGTATGGATGTTGGAGAGGTGAGCGTGGATGGTGTAGGGATGAGCGTGGATGTTGTAGGAGTGAGCGTGGATGTTGTAGGGGTGGGCGTGGATGGTGTAGGGGTGAGAGTGGATGTTGTAAAGGTGAGGGTGGATGGTGTAGGGGTGAGCGTGGATGTTGTAGAAGTGAGCATAGATGGTGTAGGAGTGAGGGTGGATGTTGTAGCGGTGAGCGTGGATGGTGTTGGGGTGAGGGTGGATGATGTAGGGGTGAGCGTGGATGTTGTCGGGGTGAGGGTGGATGGTGTAGAGGTGAGTGTGGATGTTGTAGAGGTGAGCGTGGATGGTGTAGCGGTGAGCGTGGCTATTGTAGGGGTGAGCGTGGATGGTGTAGGGGTGAGCGTGGATGTTGCAGGAGTGAACGTGGGTGTTGTAGGAGTAAACGTGGATGGTGTAGGAGTGAGCGTTGATGGTGTAGGGGTGAGCGTGGATGTTGTTGGGGTGAGAGTGGATGTTGTATGAGTGAGCATGGACGGTGTAGATGTGAGTGTGGATGGTATAGGGGAAAGCGTGGATGGTCTAGTGGCGAGCGTGGATGGTCTAGTGGTGAGCGTGGATGGTGTAGGGTTGAGCGTGGATGTTGTAGAGGTGAGCGTGGATGGTGTAGGGGTGAGCGTGGATGTTGTATGAGTGAGCATGGACGTTGTAGATGTGAGTGTAGGTGGTATAGGGGAAAGCGTGGATGGTGTAGTGGTGAGTGTGGATGGTGTAGGGGTGAGCGTGGATGTTGTAGGGGTGAGCGTGGCTATTGTAGGGGTGAGCGTGGATGGTGTATGGGTGAGCGTGGATGTTGCAGGAGTGAGCGTGGGTGTTGTAGGAGTAAACGTGGATGGTGTAGGGGTGAGCGTGGATGGTGTAGGGGTGAGCGTGGACGTTGTAAAGGTGAGCATGGATGATGTAGGAGTGAGTGTAGATGGTGTAGGGGGTGAGCGTGGAGGTTGTAAAGGTGAGCATGGATGGTGTAGGAGTGAGCGTGGATGTTGTAGGGGTGAGAGTGAATGGGGTTGGGGTGGGCGTGGATGGTGTTGGGGTGAGTATGGATGTTGGCGAGGTGAGCATTGATGTTGCAGGGGTGAGCGTGGATGTTGCAGGAGTGAGCGTGAATGTTGTAGGGGTGAGAGTGGATGTTGTAAAGGTGAGCGTGGATGGTGTAGGGGTGAGAGTGGATGTTGTATGAGTGAGCATGGAAGGTGTAGAGGTGAGTGTGGATGGTATAGGGGAAAGCATGGATGGTGTAGTGGTGAGCGCGGATGGTGTAGGGGTGAGAGTGGATTTGGTGGGGGTGAGCGTGGATGTGGTAGGGGTGAGCGTGGAAGGTGTAGGGGTGAGCGTGGATGGTGTAGGAGTGAGCGTGGATGGTGTAGGGGTGAGCGTGGGTGGTGTAGGGGTGAGCGTGGATGGTGTAGGGGTGAGCGTGGATGGTGTAGGAGTGAGCGTGGACATTGTAAAGGTGAGCGTGGACGGTGTAGGGGTGAGCGTGGACGTTGTAGGGGTGAACGTAGATGTTGTAGGGGTGAGCGGGGATGTTGTAGGGGTGAGGGTGGAAGTTGTAGCGGTGAGCGTGGATGGTGTTGGGGTGAGGGTGGATGTTGTAGGGGTGAGCGTGGATGTTGTAGGGGTGAGCGTGGATGGTGTAAGGGTGAGCGTGGATGTTGCAGGAGTTAACATGGATTTTGTATGAGAGAGCGTGGATGTTGTAGGGGTGAGTGTGGATGGTGAAGGGGTGAGCGTGGATGTTGCCGGAGTGAGCGTGGGTGTTGTAGGCGTAAACGTGGATGGTGTAGGGCTGAGCGTGGATGGTGTAGGGGTCAGCGTGGACGTTGTAAAGGTGAGCATGGATGATGTAGGAGTGAGCGTAGATGGTGTAGGGGGTGAGCGTGCAGGTTGTAAATGTGAGCGTGGAGGTTGTAAAGGTGAGCGTGGATGGTGTAGGAGTGAGCGTGGATGTTGTAGGGGTGAGAGTGGATGGGGTTGGAGTGGGCGTGGATGTTGTCAGGGTGAGTATGGATGTTGGAGAGGTGAGCGTGGATGGTGTAGGGGTGAGAGTGGATGTTGTATGAGTGAGCATGGACGGTGTAGATGTGAGTGTGGATGGTATAGGGGAAAGCGTGGATGGTGTAGTGGTGAGCGTGGATGGTGTAGGGGTGAGCGTGGATGTTGTAGAGGTGAGCGTGGATGGTGTAGGGGTGAGCGTGGCTATTGTAGGGGTGAGCGTGGATGGCGTAGGTGTGAGCGTGGATGTTGCAGGAGTGAGCGTGGATTTTGTATGAGAGAGCGTGGATGTTTAAGGAGCGAGTATGGTGTAGGGGTGAGCGTGGATGGTGTAGGGGTGAGCGTGGATGGTGTAGGAGTGAGCGTGGATGGTGTAGGGGTGAGCGTGGGTGGTGTAGGGGTGAGCGTGGATGGTGTAGGGGTGAGCGTGGATGGTGTAGGAGTGAGCGTGGACATTGTAAAGGTGAGCGTGGACGGTGTAGGGGTGAGCGTGGACGTTGTAGGGGTGAACGTAGATGTTGTAGGGGTGAGCGGGGATGTTGTAGGGGTGAGGGTGGATGTTGTAGCGGTGAGCGTGGATGGTGTTGGGGTGAGGGTGGATGTTGTAGGGGTGAGCGTGGATGTTGTAGGGGTGAGCGTGGATGGTGTAAGGGTGAGCGTGGATGTTGCAGGAGTTAGCATGGATTTTGTATGAGAGAGCGTGGATGTTGTAGGGGTGAGTGTGGATGGTGAAGGGGTGAGCGTGGATGTTGCCGGAGTGAGCGTGGGTGTTGTAGGCGTAAACGTGGATGGTGTAGGGCTGAGCGTGGATGGTGTAGGGGTCAGCGTGGACGTTGTAAAGGTGAGCATGGATGATGTAGGAGTGAGCGTAGATGGTGTAGGGGGTGAGCGTGGAGGTTGTAAATGTGAGCGTGGAGGTTGTAAAGGTGAGCGTGGATGGTGTAGGAGTGAGCGTGGATGTTGTAGGGGTGAGAGTGGATGGGGTTGGAGTGGGCGTGGATGTTGTCAGGGTGAGTATGGATGTTGGAGAGGTGAGCGTGGATGGTGTAGGGGTGAGAGTGGATGTTGTATGAGTGAGCATGGACGGTGTAGATGTGAGTGTGGATGGTATAGGGGAAAGCGTGGATGGTGTAGTGGTGAGCGTAGATGGTGTAGGGGTGAGCGTGGATGTTGTAGAGGTGAGCGTGGATGGTGTAGGGGTGAGCGTGGCTATTGTAGGGGTGAGCGTGGATGGCTTGGTGTGAGCGTGGATGTTGCAGGAGTGAGCGTGGATTTTGTATGAGAGAGCGTGGATGTTTAAGGAGCGAGTATGGTGTAGGGGTGAGCGTGGATGGTGTAGGGGTGAGCGTGGATGGTGTAGGAGTGAGCGTGGATGGTGTAGGGGTGAGCGTGGGTGGTGTAGGGGTGAGCGTGGATGGTGTAGGGGTGAGCGTGGATGGTGTAGGAGTGAGCGTGGACATTGTAAAGGTGAGCGTGGACGGTGTAGCGGTGAGCGTGGACGTTGTAGGGGTGAACGTAGATGTTGTAGGGGTGAGCGGGGATGTTGTAGGGGTGAGGGTGGATGTTGTAGCGGTGAGCGTGGATGGTGTTGGGGTGAGGGTGGATGTTGTAGGGGTGAGCGTGGATGTTGTAGGGGTGAGCGTGGATGGTGTAAGGGTGAGCGTGGATGTTGCAGGAGTTAGCATGGATTTTGTATGAGAGATCGTGGATGTTGTAGGGGTGAGTGTGGATGGTGAAGGGGTGAGCGTGGATGTTGCCGGAGTGAGCGTGGGTGTTGTAGGCGTAAACGTGGATGGTGTAGGGGTGAGCGTGGATGGTGTAGGGGTCAGCGTGAACGTTGTAAAGGTGAGCATGGATGATGTAGGAGTGAGCGTAGATGGTGTAGGGGGTGAGCGTGGAGGTTGTAAATGTGAGCGTGGAGGTTGTAAAGGTGAGCGTGGATGGTGTAGGAGTGAGCGTGGATGTTGTAGGGGTGAGAGTGGATGGGGTTGGAGTGGGCGTGGATGTTGTCAGGGTGAGTATGGATGTTGGAGAGGTGAGCGTGGATGGTGTAGGGGTGAGAGTGGATGTTGTATGAGTGAGCATGGACGGTGTAGATTTGAGTGTGGATGGTATAGGGGAAAGCGTGGATGGTGTAGTGGTGAGCGTGGATGGTGTAGGGGTGAGCGTGGATGTTGTAGAGGTGAGCGTGGATGGTGTAGGGGTGAGCGTGGCTATTGTAGGGGTGAGCGTGGATGGCGTAGGTGTGAGCGTGGATGTTGCAGGAGTGAGCGTGGATTTTGTATCAGAGAGCGTGGATGTTTAAGGAGCGAGTATGGTGTAGGGGTGAGCGTGGATGGTGTAGGGGTGAGCGTGGATGTTGCAGGAGTGAACGTGGGTCTTGTAGGAGTAAACGTGGATGGGGTAGGGGTGAGCGTGGATGTTGCAGGGGTGAGCGTGGATATTGCAGGAGTGAGCGTGAATGTTGTAGGCGTGAGCGTGGATGGTGTAGGGGTGAGCGTGCTATTTTAGGGGTGAGCGTGGATGGTGTAAGGGTGAGCTTGGATGGTGTAGGAGTGAGCGTGGATGGTGTAGGGGTGAGCGTGGATGGTGTAGGGGTGAGTGTAGATGGTGTAGGGGGTGAGCGTGGAGGTTGTAAAGGTGAGCGTGGAGGTTGTAAAGGTGAGCGTGGATGGTGTAGGAGTGAGCGTGGATGTTGTAGGGGTGAGAGTGGATGGGGATGGGGTGGGCGTGGATGGTGTGGGGGGTGAGAGTGGATGGTGTCGGGGTGAGTATGGGTGTAGGAGAGGTGAGCGTGGATGGTGTAGGGGTGAGCGTGGATGGTGTAGGGGTGAGCGTGGATGTTGCAGGAGTGAGCGTGGATGTTGTAGGAGTGAGCGTGGATGGTGTAGGGGTGAGCGTGGATGTTGTAGGAGTGAGAGTGGATGTTGTAGGGGTGGGCGTGGATGGTGTAGGGGTGAGAGTGGATGTTGTAAAGGTGAGGGTGGATGGTGTAGGGGTGAGCGTGGATGTTGTAGAAGTGAGCGTAGATGGTGTAGGAGTGAGGGTGGATGTTGTAGCGGTGAGAGTGGATGGTGTTGGGGTGAGGGTGGATGTTGTAGGGGTGAGCGTGGATGTTGTCGGGGTGAGGGTGGATGGTGTAGAGGTGAGTGTGGATGTTGTAGAGGTGAGCGTGGATGGTGTAGGGGTGAGCGTGGCTATTGTAGGGGTGAACGTGGATGGTGTAGGGGTGGGCTTGGATGGTGAAGGTGTGAGCGTGGCTGGTGTAGGAGTGAGCGTGGATGGTGTAGGAATGAGCGTGGATGGTGTAGGGGTGAGCGTGGATGTTGTAGGGGTGAGAGTGGATGTTGTATGAGTGAGCATGGACGGTGTAGATGTGAGTGTGGATGGTATAGGGGAAAGCGTGGATGGTCTAGTGGCGAGCGTGGATGGTCTAGTGGTGAGCGTGGATGGTGTAGGGGTGAGCGTGGATGTTGTAGAGGTGAGCGTGGATGGTGTAGGGGTGAGCGTGGATGTTGTATGAGTGAGCATGGACGTTGTAGATGTGAGTGTAGATGGTATAGGGGAAAGCGTGGATGGTGTAGTGGTGAGTGTGGATGGTGTAGGGGTGAGCGTGGATGTTGTAGGGGTGAGCGTGGCTATTGTAGGGGTGAGCGTTGATGGTGTAGGGGTGAGCGTGGATGTTGCAGGAGTGAGCGTGGGTGTTGTAGGAGTAAACGTGGATGGTGTAGGGGTGAGCGTGGATGGTGTAGGGGTGAGCGTGGACGTTGTAAAGGTGAGCATGGATGATGTAGGAGTGAGTGTAGATGGTGTAGGGCGTGAGCGTGGAGGTTGTAAAGGTGAGCATGGATGGTGTATGAGTGTGCGTGGATGTTGTAGGGGTGAGAGTGAATGGGGTTGGGGTGGGCGTGGATGGTGTTGGGGTGAGTATGGATGTTGGCGAGGTGAGCATTGATGTTACAGGGGTGAGCGTGGATGTTGCAGGAGTGATCGTGAATGTTGTAGGGATGAGAGTGGATGTTGTAAAGGTGAGCGTGGATGGTGTAGGGGTGAGAGTGGATGTTGTATGAGTGAGCATGGAAGGTGTAGAGGTGAGTGTGGATGGTATAGGGGAAAGCATGGATGGTGTAGTGGTGAGCGTGGATGGTGTAGGGGTGAGCGTTGAAGGTGTAGGGGTGAGCGTGGATGGTGTAGGAGTGAGCGTGGATGGTGTAGGGGTGAGCGTGGGTGGTGTAGGGGTGAGCGTGGATGGTGTAGGGGTGAGCGTGGATGGTGTAGGAGTGAGCGTGGACATTGTAAAGGTGAGCGTGGACGGTGTAGGGGTGAGCGTGGACGTTGTAGGGGTGAACGTAGATGTTGTAGGGGTGAGCGGGGATGTTGTAGGGGTGAGGGTGGATGTTGTAGCGGTGAGCGTGGATGGTGTTGGGGTGAGGGTGGATGTTGTAGGGGTGAGCGTGGATGTTGTAGGGGTGAGCGTGGATGGTGCAGGGGTGAGCGTGGATGTTGCAGGAGTGAGCATGGATTTTGTATGAGAGAGCGTGGATGTTGTAGGGGTGAGTGTGGATGGTGAAGGGGTGAGCGTGGATGTTGCAGGAGTGAGCGTGGGTGTTGTAGGCGTAAACGTGGATGGTGTAGGGGTGAGCGTGGAAGTTGTAAAGGTGAGCATGGATGATGTAGGAGTGAGCGTAGATGGTGTAGGGGGTGAGCGTGGAGGTTGTAAATGTGAGCGTGGAGGTTGTAAAGGTGAGCGTGGATGGTGTAGGAGTGAGCGTGGATGTTGTAGGGGTGAGAGTGGATGGGGTTGCAGTGGGAGTGGATGTTGTCGGGGTGAGTATGGATGTTGGAGAGGTGAGCGTGGATGGTGTAGGGGTGAGAGTGGATGTTGTATGAGTGAGCATGGACGGTGTAGATGTGAGTGTGGATGGTATAGGGGAAAGCGTGGATGGTGTAGGGGTGAGCGTGGCTATTGTAGGGGTGAGCGTGGATGGCGTAGGTGTGAGCGTGGATGTTGCAGGAGTGAGCGTGGATTTTGTATGAGAGAGCGTGGATGTTTAAGGAGCGAGTGTGGATGGTGTAGGGGTGAGCGTGGATGGTGTAGGGGTGAGCGTGGATGTTGCAGGAGTGAACGTGGGTGTTGTAGGAGTAAACGTGGATGGTGTAGGGGTGAGCGTGGATGGTGTAGGGGTGAGTGTGGACGTTGTAAAGGTGAGCATTGATGATGTAGGAGTGAGCGTAGATGGTGTAGGGGGTGAGCGTGGATGTTGCAGGGGTGAGCGTGGAAATTGCAGGAGTGAGCGTGAATGTTGTAGGCGTGAGCGTGGATGGTGTAGGGGTGAGCGTGGCTATTGTAGGGGTGAGCGTGGAAGGTGTAGGGGTGAGCTTGGATGGTGTAGGAGTGAGCGTGGATGGTGTAGGGGTGAGCGTGGATGGTGTAGGGGTGAGCGTAGATGGTGTAGGGGGTGAGCGTGGAGGTTGTAAAGGTGAGCGTGGATGTTGTAGGGGTGAGAGTGGATGGGGTTGGGGTGGGCGTGGATGGTGTGGGGGGTGAGAGTGGATGGTGTCGGGGTGAGAGTGGATGGTGTCGGGGTGAGTATGGATGTTGGAGAGGTGAGCGTGGATGGTGTAGGGGTGAGCGTGGATGGTATAGGGGTGAGCGTGGATGTTGCAGGAGTGAGCGTGGATGTTGTAGGGGTGAGCGTGGATGGTGTAGGGGTGAGAGTGGATGTTGTAAAGGTGAGCGTGGATGGTGTAGGGGTGAGAGTGGATGTTGTATGAGTGAGCATGGACGGTGTAGATGTGAGTGTGGATGGTATAGGGGAAAGCGTGGATGGTGTAGTGGTGAGCGTGGATGGTGTAGGGGTGAGCGTGGATGTTGTAGAGGCGAGCGTGGATGGTGTAAGGGTGAGCGTGGCTATTGTAGGGGTGAGCGTGGATGGTGTAGGGGTGAGCGTGGATGGTGTAGGGGTGAGAGTGGATGTTGTAAAGGTGAGCGTGGATGGTGTAGGGGTGAGAGTGGATGTTGTATGAGTGAGCATGGACGGTGTAGATGTGAGTGTGAATGGTATAGGGGAAAGCGTGGATGGTGTAGTGGTGAGCGTGGATGGTGTAGGGGTGAGCGTGGATGTTGTAGAGGCGAGCGTGGATGGTGTAAGGGTGAGCGTGGCTATTGTAGGGGTGAGCGTGGATAGTGTAGGGGTGAGCGTGGATGGTGTAGGGGTGAGAGTGGATGTTGTAAAGGTGAGCGTGGATGGTGTAGGGGTGAGAGTGGATGTTGTATGAGTGAGCATGGACGGTGTAGATGTGAGTGTGGATGGTATAGGGGAAAGCGTGGATGGTGTAGTGGTGAGCGTGGATGGTGTAGGGGTGAGCGTGGATGTTGTAGAGGCGAGCGTGGATGGTGTAAGGGTGAGCGTGGCTATTGTAGGGGTGAGCGTGGATGGTGTAGGGGTGAGCGTGGATGTTGCAGGAGTGAGCGTGGATTTTGTATGAGAGAGCGTGGATGTTGCAGGAGTGAGCGTGGGTGTTGTAGGAGTAAACGTGGATGGTGTAGGGGTGAGTGTGGATGGTGTAGGGGTGAGCGTGGACGTTGTAAAGGTGAGCATGGATGATGTAGGAGTGAGCGTAGATGGTTAGGGGGTGAGCATGGATGTTGCAGGGGTGAGCGTGGATATTGCAGGAGTGAGCGTGAATGTTGTAGGGGTGAGCGTGGATGGTGTAGGGGTGAGCGTGGCTATTGTAGGGGTGAGCGTGGATGGTGTAGGGGTGAGCTTGGATGGTGTAGGAGTGAGCGTGGATGTTGTAAAGGTGAGCATGGATGATGTAGGAGTGAGCGTAGATGGTGTAGGGGGTGAGCGTGGGGGTTGTAAAGGTGAGCATGGATGGTGTAGGAGTGAGCGTGGATGTTGTATAGGTGAGCATGGATGGTGTAGGAGTGAGCGTGGATGTTGTAGGGGTGAGAGTGAATGGGGTTGGGGTGAGCTTGGATGGTGTTGGGGTGAGTGTGGATGTTGGCGAGGTGAGCGTGGATGTTGCAGGGGTGAGCGTGGATGTTGCAGGAGTGAACGTGGGTGTTGTAGGAGTAAACGTGGATGGTGTAGGGGTGAGCGTGGATGGTGTAGGGGTGAGTGTGGACGTTGTAAAGGTGAGCATTGATGATGTAGGAGTGAGCGTAGATGGTGTAGGGGGTGAGCGTGGATGTTGCAGGGGTGAGCGTGGAAATTGCAGGAGTGAGCGTGAATGTTGTAGGCGTGAGCGTGGATGGTGTAGGGGTGAGCGTGGCTATTGTAGGGGTGAGCGTGGAAGGTGTAGGGGTGAGCTTGGATGGTGTAGGAGTGAGCGTGGATGGTGTAGGGGTGAGCGTGGATGGTGTAGGGGTGAGCGTAGATGGTGTAGGGGGTGAGCGTGGAGGTTGTAAAGGTGAGCGTGGATGTTGTAGGGGTGAGAGTGGATGGGGTTGGGGTGGGCGTGGATGGTGTGGGGGGTGAGAGTGGATGGTGTCGGGGTGAGAGTGGATGGTGTCGGGGTGAGTATGGATGTTGGAGAGGTGAGCGTGGATGGTGTAGGGGTGAGCGTGGATGGTATAGGGGTGAGCGTGGATGTTGCAGGAGTGAGCGTGGATGTTGTAGGGGTGAGCGTGGATGGTGTAGGGGTGAGAGTGGATGTTGTAAAGGTGAGCGTGGATGGTGTAGGGGTGAGAGTGGATGTTGTATGAGTGAGCATGGACGGTGTAGATGTGAGTGTGGATGGTATAGGGGAAAGCGTGGATGGTGTAGTGGTGAGCGTGGATGGTGTAGGGGTGAGCGTGGATGTTGTAGAGGCGAGCGTGGATGGTGTAAGGGTGAGCGTGGCTATTGTAGGGGTGAGCGTGGATGGTGTAGGGGTGAGCGTGGATGGTGTAGGGGTGAGAGTGGATGTTGTAAAGGTGAGCGTGGATGGTGTAGGGGTGAGAGTGGATGTTGTATGAGTGAGCATGGACGGTGTAGATGTGAGTGTGGATGGTATAGGGGAAAGCGTGGATGGTGTAGTGGTGAGCGTGGATGGTGTAGGGGTGAGCGTGGATGTTGTAGAGGCGAGCGTGGATGGTGTAAGGGTGAGCGTGGCTATTGTAGGGGTGAGCGTGGATAGTGTAGGGGTGAGCGTGGATGGTGTAGGGGTGAGAGTGGATGTTGTAAAGGTGAGCGTGGATGGTGTAGGGGTGAGAGTGGATGTTGTATGAGTGAGCATGGACGGTGTAGATGTGAGTGTGGATGGTATAGGGGAAAGCGTGGATGGTGTAGTGGTGAGCGTGGATGGTGTAGGGGTGAGCGTGGATGTTGTAGAGGCGAGCGTGGATGGTGTAAGGGTGAGCGTGGCTATTGTAGGGGTGAGCGTGGATGGTGTAGGGGTGAGCGTGGATGTTGCAGGAGTGAGCGTGGATTTTGTATGAGAGAGCGTGGATGTTGCAGGAGTGAGCGTGGGTGTTGTAGGAGTAAACGTGGATGGTGTAGGGGTGAGTGTGGATGGTGTAGGGGTGAGCGTGGACGTTGTAAAGGTGAGCATGGATGATGTAGGAGTGAGCGTAGATGGTTAGGGGGTGAGCATGGATGTTGCAGGGGTGAGCGTGGATATTGCAGGAGTGAGCGTGAATGTTGTAGGGGTGAGCGTGGATGGTGTAGGGGTGAGCGTGGCTATTGTAGGGGTGAGCGTGGATGGTGTAGGGGTGAGCTTGGATGGTGTAGGAGTGAGCGTGGATGTTGTAAAGGTGAGCATGGATGATGTAGGAGTGAGCGTAGATGGTGTAGGGGGTGAGCGTGGGGGTTGTAAAGGTGAGCATGGATGGTGTAGGAGTGAGCGTGGATGTTGTATAGGTGAGCATGGATGGTGTAGGAGTGAGCGTGGATGTTGTAGGGGTGAGAGTGAATGGGGTTGGGGTGAGCTTGGATGGTGTTGGGGTGAGTGTGGATGTTGGCGAGGTGAGCGTGGATGTTGCAGGGGTGAGCGTGGATGTTGCAGGAGTGAGCGTGAATGTTGTAAGGGTGAGGGTGGGTGTTTGTACGCGTAAACGTGGATGGTGTAGGGGTGAGCGTGGATGGTGTAGGGGTGAGAGTGGATGTTGTAAAGGTGAGCATGGATGGTGTAGGGGTGAGAGTGGATGTTGTATGAGTGAGCATGGACGGTGTAGATATGAGTGTGGATGGCATAGGGGAAAGCGTGGATGGTCTAGTGGTGAGCGTGGATGGTCTAGTGGTGAGAGTGGATGGTGTAGGGGTGAGCGTGGATGTTGTAGAGGTGAGCGTGGATGGTGTAGGGGTGAGTGTGGATGTTGTATGAGTGAGCATGGACGTTGTAGATGTGAGTGTAGATGGTATAGGGGAAAGCGTGGATGGTGTAGTGGTGAGTGTGGATGGTGTAGGGGTGAGCGTGGATGTTGCAGGAGTGAGCGTGGGTGTTGTAGGAGAAAACGTGGATGGTGTAGGGGTGAGCGTGGATGGTGTAGGGGTGAGCGTGGATGTTGCAGGAGTGAACGTGGGTGTTGTAGGAGTAAACGTGGATGGTGTAGGGGTGAGCGTGGATGGTGTAGGGGTGAGTGTGGACGTTGTAAAGGTGAGCATTGATGATGTAGGAGTGAGCGTAGATGGTGTAGGGGGTGAGCGTGGATGTTGCAGGGATGAGCGTAGATATTGCAGGAGTGAGCGTGAATGTTGTAGGCGTGAGCGTGGATGGTGTAGGGGTGAGCGTGGCTATTGTAGGGGTGAGCGTGGATGGTGTAGGGGTGAGCTTGGATGGTGTAGGAGTGAGCGTGGATGGTGTAGGGGTGAGCGTGGATGGTGTAGGGGTGAGCGTAGATGGTGTAGGGGGTGAGCGTGGAGGTTGTAAAGGTGATCGTGGATGTTGTAGGGGTGAGAGTGGATGGGGTTGGGGTGGGCGTGGATGGTGTGGGGGGTGAGAGTGGATGGTGTCGGGGAGAGTATGGATGTTAGAGAGGTGAGCGTGGATGGTGTAGGGGTGAGCGTGGATGGTATAGGGGTGAGCGTGGATGTTGCAGGAGTGAGCGTGGATGTTGTAGGGGTGAGCGTGGATGGTGTAGGGGTGAAAGTGGATGTTGTAAAGGTGAGCGTGGATGGTGTAGGGGTGAGCGTGGCTATTGTAGGGGTGAGCGTGGATGGCGTAGGTGTGAGCGTGGATGTTGCAGGAGTGAGCGTGGATTTTGTATGAGAGAGCGTGGATGTTTAAGGAGCGAGTGTGGATGGTGTAGGGGTGAGCGTGGATGGTGTAGGGGTGAGCGTGGATGTTGCAGGAGTGAACGTGGGTGTTGTAGGAGTAAACGTGGATGGTGTAGGGGTGAGCGTGGATGGTGTAGGGGTGAGTGTGGACGTTGTAAAGGTGAGCATTGATGATGTAGGAGTGAGCGTAGATGGTGTAGGGGGTGAGCGTGGATGTTGCAGGGGTGAGCGTGGATATTGCAGGAGTGAGCGTGAATGTTGTAGGCGTGAGCGTGGATGGTGTAGGGGTGAGCGTGGCTATTGTAGGGGTGAGCGTGGAAGGTGTAGGGGTGAGCTTGGATGGTGTAGGAGTGAGCGTGGATGGTGTAGGGGTGAGCGTGGATGGTGTAGGGGTGAGCGTAGATGGTGTAGGGGGTGAGCGTGGAGGTTGTAAAGGTGAGCGTGGATGTTGTAGGGGTGAGAGTGGATGGGGTTGGGGTGGGCGTGGATGGTGTGGGGGGTGAGAGTGGATGGTGTCGGGGTGAGAGTGGATGGTGTCGGGGTGAGTATGGATGTTGGAGAGGTGAGCGTGGATGGTGTAGGGGTGAGCGTGGATGGTATAGGGGTGAGCATGGATGTTGCAGGAGTGAGCGTGGATGTTGTAGGGGTGAGCGTGGATGGTGTAGGGGTGAGAGGGGATGTTGTAAAGGTGAGCGTGGATGGTGTAGGGGTGACAGTGGATGTTGTATGAGTGAGCATGGACGGTGTAGATGTGAGTGTGGATGGTATAGGGGAAAGCGTGGATGGTGTAGTGGTGAGCGTGGATGGTGTAGGGGTGAGCGTGGATGTTGTAGAGGCGAGCGTGGATGGTGTAAGGGTGAGCGTGGCTATTGTAGGGGTGAGCGTGGATGGTGTAGGGGTGAGCGTGGATGGTGTAGGGGTGAGAGTGGATGTTGTAAAGGTGAGCGTGGATGGTGTAGGGGTGAGAGTGGATGTTGTATGAGTGAGCATGGACGGTGTAGATGTGAGTGTGGATGGTATAGGGGAAAGCGTGGATGGTGTAGTGGTGAGCGTGGATGGTGTAGGGGTGAGCGTGGATGTTGTAGAGGCGAGCGTGGATGGTGTAAGGGTGAGCGTGGCTATTGTAGGGGTGAGCGTGGATGGTGTAGGGGTGAGCGTGGATGGTGTAGGGGTGAGAGTGGATGTTGTAAAGGTGAGCGTGGATGGTGTAGGGGTGAGAGTGGATGTTGTATGAGTGAGCATGGACGGTGTAGATGTGAGTGTGGATGGTATAGGGGAAAGCGTGGATGGTCTAGTGGCGAGCGTGGATGGTGTAGGGGTGAGCGTGGATGGTGTAGGGGTGAGCGTGGATGTTGTAGAGGCGAGCGTGGATGGTGTAAGGGTGAGCGTGGCTATTGTAGGGGTGAGCGTGGATGGTGTAGGGGTGAGCGTGGATGTTGCAGGAGTGAGCGTGGATTTTGTATGAGAGAGCGTGGATGTTGCAGGAGTGAGCGTGGGTGTTGTAGGAGTAAACGTGGATGGTGTAGGGGTGAGTGTGGATGGTGTAGGGGTGAGCGTGGACGTTGTAAAGGTGAGCATGGATGATGTAGGAGTGAGCGTAGATGGTTAGGGGGTGAGCGTGGATGTTGCAGGGGTGAGCGTGGATATTGCAGGAGTGAGCGTGAATGTTGTAGGGGTGAGCGTGGATGGTGTAGGGGTGAGCGTGGCTATTGTAGGGGTGAGCGTGGATGGTGTAGGGGTGAGCTTGGATGGTGTAGGAGTGAGCGTGGATGTTGTAAAGGTGAGCATGGATGATGTAGGAGTGAGCGTAGATGGTGTAGGGGGTGAGCGTGGGGGTTGTAAAGGTGAGCATGGATGGTGTAGGAGTGAGCGTGGATGTTGTATAGGTGAGCATGGATGGTGTAGGAGTGAGCGTGGATGTTGTAGGGGTGAGAGTGAATGGGGTTGGGGTGAGCGTGGATGGTGTTGGGGTGAGTGTGGATGTTGGCGAGGTGAGCGTGGATGTTGCAGGGGTGAGCGTGGATGTTGCAGGAGTGAGCGTGAATGTTGTAAGGGTGAGGGTGGGTGTTGCAGGAGTGAGCGTGGGTGTTTGTAGGCGTAAACGTGGATGGTGTAGGGGTGAGCGTGGATGGTGTAGGGGTGAGAGTGGATGTTGTAAAGGTGAGCGTGGATGGTGTAGGGGTGAGAGTGGATGTTGTATGAGTGAGCATGGACGGTGTAGATGTGAGTGTGGATGGTATAGGGGAAAGCGTGGATGGTCTAGTGGTGAGCGTGGATGGTCTAGTGGTGAGAGTGGATGGTGTAGGGGTGAGCGTGGATGTTGTAGAGGTGAGCGTGGATGGTGTAGGGGTGAGTGTGGATGTTGTATGAGTGAGCATGGACGTTGTAGATGTGAGTGTAGATGTTATAGGGGAAAGCGTGGATGGTGTAGTGGTGAGTGTGGATGGTGTAGGGGTGAGCGTGGATGTTGCAGGAGTGAGCGTGGGTGTTGTAGGAGAAAACGTGGATGGTGTAGGGGTGAGCGTGGATGGTGTAGGGCTGAGCGTGGACGTTGTAAAGGTGAGCATGGATGATGTAGGAGTGAGTGTAGATGGTGTAGGGGGTGAGCGTGGAGGTTGTAAAGGTGAGCATGGATGGTGTATGAGTGAGCGTGGATGTTGTAGGGGTGAGAGTGAATGGGGTTGGGGTGGGCGTGGATGGTGTTGGGGTGAGTATGGATGTTGGCGTGGTGAGCATTGATGTTACAGGGGTGAGCGTGGATGTTGCAGGAGTGAGCGTGAATGTTGTAGGGGTGAGAGTGGATGTTGGAAAGGTGAGCGTGGATGGTGGAGGGGTGAGAGTGGATGTTGTATGAGTGAGCATGGAAGGTGTAGAGGTGAGTGTCGATGGTATAGGGGAAAGCATGGATGGTGTAGTGGTGAGCGTGGATGGTGTAGGGGTGAGAGTGGATTTGGTGGGGGTGAGCGTGGATGTGGTAGGGGTGAGCGTGGAAGGTGTAGGGGTGAGCGTGGATGGTGTAGGAGTGAGCATGGATGGTGTAGGGGTGAGCGTGGGTGGTGGAGTGGTGAGCGTGGATGGTGTAGGGGTGAGCGTGGATGGTGTAGGAGTGAGCGTGGACATTGTAAAGGTGAGCGTGGACGGTGTAGGGGTGAGCGTGGACGTTGTAGGGGTGAACGTAGATGTTGTAGGGGTGAGCGGGGATGTTGTAGGGGTGAGGGTGGATGTTGTAGCGATGAGCGTGGATGGTGTTGGGGTGAGGGTGGATGTTGTAGGGGTGAGCGTGGATGTTGTAGGGGTGAGCGTGGATGGTGCAGGGGTGAGCGTGGATGGTGCAGGGGTGAGCGTGGATGTTGCAGGAGTGAGCATGGATTTTGTATGAGAGAGCGTGGATGTTGTAGGGGTGAGTGTGGGTGTTGTATGCGTAAACGTGGATGGTGTAGGGGTGAGCGTGGACGTTGTAAAGGTGAGCATGGATGATGTAGGAGTGAGCGTAGATGGTGTAGGGGGTGAGCGTGGAGGTTGTAAATGTGAGCGTGGAGGTTGTAAAGGTGAGCGTGGATGGTGTAGGAGTGAGCGTGGATGTTGTAGGGGTGAGAGTGGATGGTGTCGGGGTGAGAGTGGATGGTGTCGGGGTGAGTATGGATGTTGGAGAGGTGAGCGTGGATGGTGTAGGGGTGAGCGTGGATGGTATAGGGGTGAGCGTGGATGTTGCAGGAGTGAGCGTGGATGTTGTAGGGGTGAGCGTGGATGGTGTAGGGGTGAAAGTGGATGTTGTAAAGGTGAGCGTGGATGGTGTAGGGGTGAGCGTGGCTATTGTAGGGGTGAGCGTGGATGGCGTAGGTGTGAGCGTGGATGTTGCAGGAGTGAGCGTGGATTTTGTATGAGAGAGCGTGGATGTTTAAGGAGCGAGTGTGGATGGTGTAGGGGTGAGCGTGGATGGTGTAGGGGTGAGCGTGGATGTTGCAGGAGTGAACGTGGGTGTTGTAGGAGTAAACGTGGATGGTGTAGGGGTGAGCGTGGATGGTGTAGGGGTGAGTGTGGACGTTGTAAAGGTGAGCATTGATGATGTAGGAGTGAGCGTAGATGGTGTAGGGGGTGAGCGTGGATGTTGCAGGGGTGAGCGTGGATATTGCAGGAGTGAGCGTGAATGTTGTAGGCGTGAGCGTGGATGGTGTAGGGGTGAGCGTGGCTATTGTAGGGGTGAGCGTGGATGGTGTAGGGGTGAGCGTGGATGGTGTAGGGGTGAGCGTAGATGGTGTAGGGGGTGAGCGTGGAGGTTGTAAAGGTGAGCGTGGATGTTGTAGGGGTGAGAGTGGATGGGGTTGGGGTGGGCGTGGATGGTGTGGGGGGTGAGAGTGGATGGTGTCGGGGTGAGAGTGGATGGTGTCGGGGTGAGTATGGATGTTGGAGAGGTGAGCGTGGATGGTGTAGGGGTGAGCGTGGATGGTATAGGGGTGAGCGTGGATGTTGCAGGAGTGAGCGTGGATGTTGTAGGGGTGAGCGTGGATGGTGTAGGGGTGAGAGTGGATGTTGTAAAGGTGAGCGTGGATGGTGTAGGGGTGAGAGTGGATCTTGTATGAGTGAGCATGGACGGTGTAGATGTGAGTGTGGATGGTATAGGGGAAAGGGTGGATGGTGTAGTGGTGAGCGTGGATGGTGTAGGGGTGAGCGTGGATGTTGTAGAGGCGAGCGTGGATGGTGTAAGGGTGAGCGTGGCTATTGTAGGGGTGAGCGTGGATGGTGTAGGGGTGAGCGTGGATGGTGTAGGGGTGAGAGTGGATGTTGTAAAGGTGAGCGTGGATGGTGTAGGGGTGAGAGTGGATGTTGTATGAGTGAGCATGGACGGTGTAGATGTGAGTGTGGATGGTATAGGGGAAAGCGTGGATGGTGTAGTGGTGAGCGTGGATGGTGTAGGGGTGAGCGTGGATGTTGTAGAGGCGAGCGTGGATGGTGTAAGGGTGAGCGTGGCTATTGTAGGGGTGAGCGTGGATGTTGTAGGGGTGAGCGTGGATGGTGTAGGGGTGAGAGTGGATGTTGTAAAGGTGAGCGTGGATGGTGTAGGGGTGAGAGTGGATGTTGTATGAGTGAGCATGGACGGTGTAGATGTGAGTGTGGATGGTATAGGGGAAAGCGTGGATGGTGTAGTGGTGAGCGTGGATGGTGTAGGGGTGAGCGTGGATGTTGTAGAGGCGAGCGTGGATGGTGTAAGTGTGAGCGTGGCTATTGTAGGGGTGAGCGTGGATGGTGTAGGGGTGAGCGTGGATGTTGCAGGAGTGAGCGTGGATTTTGTATGAGAGAGCGTGGATGTTGCAGGAGTGAGCGTGGGTGTTGTAGGAGTAAACGTGGATGGTGTAGGGGTGAGTGTGGATGGTGTAGGGGTGAGCGTGGACGTTGTAAAGGTGAGCATGGATGATGTAGGAGTGAGCGTAGATGGTTAGGGGGTGAGCGTGGATGTTGCAGGGGTGAGCGTGGATATTGCAGGAGTGAGCGTGAATGTTGTAGGGGTGAGCGTGGATGGTGTAGGGGTGAGCGTGGCTATTGTAGGGGTGAGCGTGGATGGTGTAGGGGTGAGCTTGGATGGTGTAGGAGTGAGCGTGGATGTTGTAAAGGTGAGCATGGATGATGTAGGAGTGAGCGTAGATGGTGTAGGGGGTGAGCGTGGGGGTTGTAAAGGTGAGCATGGATGGTGTAGGAGTGAGCGTGGATGTTGTATAGGTGAGCATGGATGGTGTAGGAGTGAGCGTGGATGTTGTAGGGGTGAGAGTGAATGGGGTTGGGGTGAGCGTGGATGGTGTTGGGGTGAGTGTGGATGTTGGCGAGGTGAGCGTGGATGTTGCAGGGGTGAGCGTGGATGTTGCAGGAGTGAGCGTGAATGTTGTAAGGGTGAGGGTGGGTGTTGCAGGAGTTAGCGTGGGTGTTTGTAGGCGTAAACGTGGATGGTGTAGGGGTGAGCGTGGATGGTGTAGGGGTGAGAGTGGATGTTGTAAAGGTGAGCGCGGCTGGTGTAGGGGTGAGAGTGGATGTTGTATGAGTGAGCATGGACGGTGTAGATGTGAGTGTGGATGGTATAGGGGAAAGCGTGGATGGTGTAGTGGTGAGTGTGGATGGTGTAGGGGTGAGCGTGGATGGTGTAGGGGTGAGAGTGGATGTTGTAAAGGTGAGCGTGGATGGTGTAGGGGTGAGTGTGGATGTTGTATGAGTGAGCATGGACGTTGTAGATGTGAGTGTAGATGGTATAGGGGAAAGCGTGGATGGTGTAGTGGTGAGTGTGGATGGTGTAGGGGTGAGCGTGGATGTTGCAGGAGTGAGCGTGGGTGTTGTAGGAGAAAACGAGGATGGTGTAGGGGTGAGCGTGGATGGTGTAGGGGTGAGCGTGGACGTTGTAAAGGTGAGCATGGATGATGTAGGAGTGAGTGTAGATGGTGTAGGGGGTGAGCGTGGAGGTTGTAAAGGTGAGCATGGATGGTGTATGAGTGAGCGTGGATGTTGTAGGGGTGAGAGTGAATGGGGTTGGGGTGGGCGTGGATGGTGTTGGGGTGAGTATGGATGTTGGCGTGGTGAGCATTGATGTTACAGGGGTGAGCGTGGATGTTGCAGGAGTGAGCGTGAATGTTGTAGGGGTGAGAGTGGATGTTGGAAAGGTGAGCGTGGATGGTGTAGGGGTGAGAGTGGATGTTGTATGAGTGAGCATGGAAGGTGTAGAGGTGAGTGTGGATGGTATAGGGGAAAGCATGGATGGTGTAGTGGTGAGCGTGGATGGTGTAGGGGTGAGAGTGGATTTGGTGGGGGTGAGCGTGGATGTGGTAGGGGTGAGCGTGGAAGGTGTAGGGGTGAACGTGGATGGTGTAGGAGTGAGCGTGGATGGTGTAGGGGTGAGCGTGGGTGGTGGAGGGGTGAGCGTGGATGGTGTAGGGGTGAGCGTGGATGGTGTAGGAGTGAGCGTGGACATTGTAAAGGTGAGCGTGGACGGTGTAGGGGTGAGCGTGGACTTTGTAGGGGTGAACGTAGATGTTGTAGGGGTGAGCGGGGATGTTGTAGGGGTGAGGGTGGATGTTGTAGCGGTGAGCGTGGATGGTGTTGGGGTGAGGGTGGATGTTGTAGGGGTGAGCGTGGATGTTGTAGGGGTGAGCGTGGATGGTGCAGGGGTGAGCGTGGATGGTGCAGGGGTGAGCGTGGATGTTGCAGGAATGAGCATGGATTTTGTATGAGAGAGCGTGGATGTTGTAGGGGTGAGTGTGGATGGTGAAGGGGTGAGCGTGGATGTTGCAGGAGTGAGCGTGGGTGTTGTATGCGTAAACGTGGATGGTGTAAGGGTGAGCGTGGACGTTGTAAAGGTGAGCATGGATGATGTAGGAGTGAGCGTAGATGGTGTAGGGGGTGAGCGTGGAGGTTGTAAATGTGAGCGTGGAGGTTGTAAAGGTGAGCGTGGATGGTGTAGGAGTGAGCGTGGATGTTGTAGGGGTGAGAGTGGATGGGGTTGGAGTGGGCGTGGATGTTGTCGGGGTGAGTATGGATGTTGGAGAGGTGAGCGTGGATGGTGAAGGGGTGAGAGTGGATGTTGTATGAGTGAGCATGGACGGTGTAGATGTGAGTGTGGATGGTATAGGGGAAAGCGTGGATGGTGTAGGGGTGAACGTGGCTATTGTAGGGGTGAGCGTGGATGGTGTAGGGGTGAGCGTGGATGGTGTAGGGGTGAGCGTGGATGTTGCAGGAGTGAACATGGGTGTTGTAGGAGTAAACGTGGATGGTGTAGGGGTGAGCGTGGATGGTGTAGGGGTGAGTGTGGACGTTGTAAAGGAGAGCATTGATGATGTAGGAGTGAGCGTAGATGGTGTAGGGGGTGAGCGTGGATGTTGCAGGGGTGAGCGTGGATATTGCAGGAGTGAGCGTGAATGTTGTAGGCGTGAGCGTGGATGGTGTAGGGGTGAGCGTGGCTATTGTAGGGGTGAGCGTGGATGGTGTAGGGGTGAGCTTGGATGGTGTAGGAGTGAGCGTGGATGGTGTAGGGGTGAGCGTGGATGGTGTAGGGGTGAGCGTAGATGGTGTAGGGGGTGAGCGTGGAGGTTGTAAAGGTGAGCGTGGATGTTGTAGGGGTGAGAGTTGATGGGGTTGGGGTGGGCGTGGATGGTGTGGGGGGTGAGAGTGGATGGTGTCGGGGTGAGAGTGGATGGTGTCGGGGTGAGTATGGATGTTGGAGAGGTGAGCGTGGATGGTGTAGGGGTGAGCGTGGATGGTATAGGGGTGAGCGTGGATGGTGTAGGGGTGAGAGTGGATGTTGTAAAGGTGAGCGTGGATGGTGTAGGGGTGAGAGTGGATGTTGTATGAGTGAGCATGGACGGTGTAGATGTGAGTGTGGATGGTATAGGGGAAAGCGTGGATGTTGCAGTGGTGAGCGTGGATGGTGTAGGGGTGAGCGTGGATGTTGTAGAGGCGAGCGTGGATGGTGTAAGGGTGAGCGTGGCTATTGTAGGGGTGAGCGTGGATGGTGTAAGGGTGAGCGTGGATGTTGCAGGAGTGAGCGTGGATTTTGTATGAGAGAGCGTGGATGTTGCAGGATTGAGCGTGGGTGTTGTAGGAGTAAACGTGGATGGTGTAGGGGTGAGTGTGGATGGTGTAGGGGTGAGCGTGGACGTTGTAAAGGTGAGCATGGATGATGTAGGAGTGAGCGTAGATGGTTAGGGGGTGAGCGTGGATGTTGCAGGGGTGAGCGTGGATATTGCAGGAGTGAGCGTGAATGTTGTAGGGGTGAGCGTGGATGGTGTAGGGGTGAGCGTGGCTATTGTAGGGGTGAGCGTGGATGGTGTAGGGGTGAGCATGGATGATGTAGGAGTGGGCGTAGATGGTGTAGGGGGTGAGCGTGGGGGTTGTAGGGGTGAGAGTGAATGGGGTTGGGGTGAGCGTGGATGGTGTTGGGGTGAGTGTGGATGTTGGCGAGGTGAGCGTGGATGTTGCAGGAGTGAGCGTGGGTGTTGTAGGAGTAAACGTGGATGGTGTAGGGGTGAGCGTGGATGGTGTAGGGGTGAGCATGGACGTTGTAAAGGTGAGCATGGATGGTGTAGGAGTGAGCGTGGATGTTGTAGGGGTTAGAGTGGATGGGGTTGGGGTGGGCGTGGATGGTGTTGGGGTGAGAGTGGATGGTGTCGGGGTGAGTATGGATGTTGGAGAGGTGAGCGTGGATGGTGTAGGGGTGAGCGTGGATGTTGTAGAAGTGAGCGTGGATGTTGTAGGGGTGGGCGTGGATGGTGTAGGGGTGAGAGTGGATGTTGTAAAGGTGAGGGTGGATGGTGTAGGGGTGAGCGTGGATGTTGTATAAGTGAGCATAGATGGTGTAGGAGTGAGGGTGGATGTTGTAGCGGTGAGCGTGGATGGTGTTGGGGTGAGGGTGGATGATGTAGGGGTGAGCGTGGATGTTGTCGGGGTGAGGGTGGATGGTGTAGAGGTGAGTGTGGATGTTGTAGAGGTGAGCGTGGATGGTGTAGGGGTGAGCGTGGCTATTGTAGGGGTGAGCGTGGATGGTGTAGGGGTGAGCGTGGATGTTGCAGGAGTGAACGTGGGTGTTGTAGGAGTAAACGTGGATGGTGTAGGAGTGAGCGTTGATGGTGTAGGGGTGAGCGTGGATGTTGTTGGGGTGAGAGTGGATGTTGTATGAGTGAGCATGGACGGTGTAGATGTGAGTGTGGATGGTATAGGGGAAAGCGTGGATGGTCTAGTGGCGAGCGTGGATGGTCTAGTGGCGAGCGTGGATGGTGTAGGGGTGAGCGTGGATGTTGTAGAGGTGAGCGTGGATGGTGTAGGGGTGAGCGTGGATGTTGTATGAGTGAGCATGGACGTTGTAGATGTGAGTGTAGATGGTATAGGGGAAAGCGTGGATGGTGTAGTGGTGAGTGTGGATGGTGTAGGGGTGAGCGTGGATGTTGTAGGGGTGAGCGTGGCTATTGTAGGGGTGAGCGTGGATGGTGTAGGGGTGAGCGTGGATGTTGCAGGAGTGAGCGTGGGTGTTGTAGGAGTAAACGTGGATGGTGTAGGGGTGAGCGTGGATGGTGTAGGGGTGAGCGTGGACGTTGTAAAGGTGAGCATGGATGATGTAGGAGTGAGTGTAGATGGTGTAGGGGGTGAGCGTGGAGGTTGTAAAGGTGAGCATGGATGGTGTAGGAGTGAGCGTGGATGTTGTAGGGGTGAGAGTGAATGGGGTTGGGGTGGGCGTGGAAGGTGTTGGGGTGAGTATGGATGTTGGCGAGGTGAGCATTGATGTTGCAGGGGTGAGCGTGGATGTTGCAGGAGTGAGCGTGAATGTTGCAGGGGTGAGAGTGGATGTTGTAAAGGTGAGCGTGGATGGTGTAGGGGTGAGAGTGGATGTTGTATGAGTGAGCATGGAAGGTGTAGAGGTGAGTGTGGATGGTATAGGGGAAAGCATGGATGGTGTAGTGGTGAGCGTGGATGGTGTAGGGGTGAGAGTGGATTTGGTGGGGGTGAGCGTGGATGTGGTAGGGGTGAGCGTGGAAGGTGTAGGGGTGAGCGTGGATGGTGTAGGAGTGAGCGTGGATGGTGTAGGGGTGAGCGTGGGTGGTGTAGGGGTGAGCGTGGATGGTGTAGGGGTGAGCGTGGATGGTGTAGGAGTGAGCGTGGACATTGTAAAGGTGAGCGTGGACGGTGTAGGGGTGAGCGTGGACGTTGTAGGGGTGAACGTAGACGTTGTAGGGGTGAGCGGGGATGTTGTAGGGGTGAGGGTGGATGTTGTAGCGGTGAGCGTGGATGGTGTTGGGGTGAGGGTGGATGTTGTAGGGGTGAGCGTGGATGTTGTAGGGGTGAGCGTGGATGTTGTAGGGGTGAGCGTGGATGGTGTAAGGGTGAGCGTGGATGTTGCAGGAGTTAGCATGGATTTTGTATGAGAGAGCGTGGATGTTGTAGGGGTGAGTGTGGATGGTGAAGGGGTGAGCGTGGATGTTGCCGGAGTGAGCGTGGGTGTTGTAGGCGTAAACGTGGATGGTGTAGGGCTGAGCGTGAATGGTGTAGGGGTCAGCGTGGACGTTGTAAAGGTGAGCATGGATGATGTAGGAGTGAGCGTAGATGGTGTAGGGGGTGAGCGTGGAGGTTGTAAATGTGAGCGTGGAGGTTGTAAAGGTGAGCGTGGATGGTGTAGGAGTGAGCGTGGATGTTGTAGGGGTGAGAGTGGATGGGGTTGGAGTGGGCGTGGATGTTGTCAGGGTGAGTATGGATGTTGGAGAGGTGAGCGTGGATGGTGTAGGGGTGAGAGTGGATGTTGTATGAGTGAGCATGGACGGTGTAGATGTGAGTGTGGATGGTATAGGGGAAAGCGTGGATGGTGTAGTGGTGAGCGTGGATGGTGTAGGGGTGAGCGTGGATGTTGTAGAGGTGAGCGTGGATGGTGTAGGGGTGAGCGTGGCTATTGTAGGGGTGAGCGTGGATGGCGTAGGTGTGAGCGTGGATGTTGCAGGAGTGAGCGTGGATTTTGTATGAGAGAGCGTGGATGTTTAAGGAGCGAGTATGGTGTAGGGGTGAGCGTGGATGGTGTAGGGGTGAGCGTGGATGTTGCAGGAGTGAACGTGGGTGTTGTAGGAGTAAACGTGGATGGGGTAGGGGTGAGCGTGGATGGTGTAGGGGTGAGCGTGGACGTTGCAAAGGTGAGCATTGATGATGTAGGAGTGAGCGTAGATGGTGTAGGGGGTGAGTGTGGATGTTGCAGGGGTGAGCGTGGATATTGCAGGAGTGAGCGTGAATGTTGTAGGCATGAGCGTGGATGGTGTAGGGGTGAGCGTGGCTATTTTAGGGGTGAGCGTGGATGGTGTAAGGGTGAGCTTGGATGGTGTAGGAGTGAGCGTGGATGGTGTAGGGGTGAGCGTGGATGGTGTAGGGGTGAGTGTAGATGGTGTAGGGGGTGAGCGTGGAGGTTGTAAAGGTGAGCGTGGAGGTTGTAAAGGTGAGCGTGGATGGTGTAGGAGTGAGCGTGGATGTTGTAGGGGTGAGAGTGGATGGGGATGGGGTGGGCGTGGATGGTGTGGGGGGTGAGAGTGGATGGTGTCGGGATGAGAGTGGATGGTGTCGGGGTGAGTATGGATGTAGGAGAGGTGAGCGTGGATGGTGTAGGGGTGAGCGTGGATGGTGTAGGGGTGAGCGTGGATGTTGCAGGAGTGAGCGTGGATGTTGTAGGAGTGAGCGTGGATGGTGTAGGGGTGAGCGTGGATGTTGTAGGAGTGAGAGTGGATGTTGTAGGGGTGGGCGTGGATGGTGTAGGGGTGAGAGTGGATGTTGTAAAGGTGAGGGTGGATGGTGTAGGGGTGAGCGTGGATGTTGTAGAAGTGAGCGTAGATGGTGTAGGAGTGAGGGTGGATGGTGTAGAGGTGAGTGTGGATGTTGTAGAGGTGAGCGTGGATGGTGTAGGGGTGAGCGTGGCTATTGTAGGGGTGAACGTGGATGGTGTAGGGGTGGGCTTGGATGGTGAAGGTGTGAGCGTGGCTGGTGTAGGAGTGAGCGTGGCTGGTGTAGGAATGAGCGTGGATGGTGTAGGGGTGAGCGTGGATGTTGTAGGGGTGAGAGTGGATGTTGTATGAGTGAGCATGGACGGTGTAGATGTGAGTGTGGATGGTATAGGCCGGGAAAGCGTGGATGGTCTAGTGGCGAGCGTGGATGGTCTAGTGGTGAGCGTGGATGGTGTAGGGGTGAGCGTGGATGTTGTAGAGGTGAGCGTGGATGGTGTAGGGGTGAGCGTTGATGGTGTAGGGGTGAGCGTGGATGTTGCAGGAGTGAGCGTGGGTGTTGTAGGAGTAAACGTGGATGGTGTAGGGGTGAGCGTGGATGGTGTAGGGGTGAGCGTGGACGTTGTAAACGTGAGCATGGATGATGTAGGAGTGAGTGTAGATGGTGTAGGGGGTGAGCGTGGAGGTTGTAAAGGTGAGCATGGATGGTGTAGGAGTGAGCGTGGATGTTGTAGGGGTGAGAGTGAATGGGGTTGGGGTGGGCGTGGATGGTGTTGGGGTGAGTATGGATGTTGGCGAGGTGAGCATTGATGCTGCAGGGGTGAGCGTGGATGTTGCAGGAGTGAGCGTGAATGTTGTAGGGGTGAGAGTGGATGTTGTAAAGGTGAGCGTGGATGGTGTAGGGGTGAGAGTGGATGTTGTATGAGTGAGCATGGAAGGTGTAGAGGTGAGTGTGGATGGTATAGGGGAAAGCATGGATGGTGTAGTGGTGAGCGTGGATGGTGTAGGGGTGAGAGTGGATTTGGTGGGGGTGAGCGTGGATGTGGTAGGGGTGAGCGTGGAAGGTGTAGGGGTGAGCGTGGATGGTGTAGGAGTGAGCGTGGATGGTGTAGGGGTGAGCGTGGGTGGTGGAGGGGTGAGCATGGATGGTGTAGGGGTGAGCGTGGATGGTGTAGGAGTGAGCGTGGACATTGTAAAGGTGAGCGTGGACGGTGTAGGGGTGAGCGTGGACGTTGTAGGGGTGAACGTAGATGTTGTAGGGGTGAGCGGGGATGTTGTGGGGGTGAGGGTGGATGTTGTAGCGGTGAGCGTGGATGGTGTTGGGGTGAGGGTGGATGTTGTAGGGGTGAGCGTGGATGTTGTAGGGGTGAGCGTGGATGGTGCAGGGGTGAGCGTGGATGGTGCAGGGGTGAGCGTGGATGTTGCAGGAGTGAGCATGGATTTTGTATGAGAGAGCGTGGATGTTGTAGGGGTGAGTGTGGATGGTGAAGGGGTGAGCGTGGATGTTGCAGGAGTGAGCGTGGGTGTTGTATGCGTAAACGTGGATGGTGTAGGGGTGAGCGTGGACGTTGTAAAGGTGAGCATGGATGATGTAGGAGTGAGCGTAGATGGTGTAGGGGGTGATCGTGGAGGTTGTAAATGTGAGCGTGGAGGTTGTAAAGGTGAGCGTGGATGGTGTAGGAGTGAGCGTGGATGTTGTAGGGGTGAGAGTGGATGGGGTTGGAGTGGGCGTGGATGTTGTCGGGGTGAGTATGGATGTTGGAGAGGTGAGCGTGGATGGTGTAGGGGTGAGAGTGGATGTTGTATGAGTGAGCATGGACGGTGTAGATGTGAGTGTGGATGGTATAGGGGAAAGCGTGGATGGTGTAGGGGTGAGCGTGGCTATTGTAGGGGTGAGCGTGGATGGCGTAGGTGTGAGCGTGGATGTTGCAGGAGTGAGCGTGGATTTTGTATGAGAGAGCGTGGATGTTTAAGGAGCGAGTGTGGATGGTGTAGGGGTGAGCGTGGATGTTGCAGGAGTGAACATGGGTGTTGTAGGAGTAAACGTGGATGGTGTAGGGGTGAGCGTGGATGGTGTAGGGGTGAGTGTGGATGGTGTAGGGGTGAGCGTGGATGTTGCAGGAGTGAGCGTGGGTGTTGTAAGAGAAAACGTGGATGGTGTAGGGGTGAGCGTGGATGGTGTAGGGGTGAGCGTGGACGTTGTAAAGGTGAGCATGGATGATGTAGGAGTGAGTGTAGATGGTGTAGGGGGTGAGCGTGGAGGTTGTAAAGGTGAGCATGGATGGTGTATGAGTGAGCGTGGATGTTGTAGGGGTGAGAGTGAATGGGGTTGGGGTGGGCGTGGATGGTGTTGGGGTGAGTATGGATGTTGGCGTGGTGAGCATTGATGTTACAGGGGTGAGCGTGGATGTTGCAGGAGTGAGCGTGAATGTTGTAGGGGTGAGAGTGGATGTTGTAAAGGTGAGCGTGGATGGTGTAGGGGTGAGAGTGGATGTTGTATGAGTGAGCATGGAAGGTGTAGAGGTGAGTGTGGTTGGTATAGGGGAAAGCATGGATGGTGTAGTGGTGAGCGTGGATGGTGTAGGGGTGAGAGTGGATTTGGTGGGGGTGAGCGTGGATGTGGTAGGGGTGAGCGTGGAAGGTGTAGGGGTGAGCGTGGATGGTGTAGGAGTGAGCGTGGATGGTGTAGGGGTGAGCGTGGGTGGTGGAGGGGTGAGCATGGATGGTGTAGGGGTGAGCGTGGATGGTGTAGGAGTGAGCGTGGACGTTGTAGGGGTGAACGTAGATGTTGTAGGGGTGAGCGGGGATGTTGTAGGGGTGAGGGTGGATGTTGTAGCGGTGAGCGTGGATGGTGTTGGGGTGAGGGTGGATGTTGTATGGGTGAGCGTGGATGTTGTAGGGGTGAGCGTGGATGGTGCAGGGGTGAGCGTGGATGGTGCAGGGGTGAGCGTGGATGTTGCAGGAGTGAGCATGGATTTTGTATGAGAGAGCGTGGATGTTGTAGGGGTGAGTGTGGATGGTGAAGGGGTGAGCGTGGATGTTGCAGGAGTGAGCGTGGGTGTTGTATGCGTAAACGTGGATGGTGTAGGGGTGAGCGTGGACGTTGTAAAGGTGAGCATGGATGATGTAGGAGTGAGCGTAGATGGTGTAGGGGTTGAGCGTGGAGGTTGTAAATGTGAGCGTGGAGGTTGTAAAGGTGAGCGTGGATGGTGTAGGAGTGAGCGTGGATGTTGTAGGGGTGAGAGTGGATGGGGTTGGAGTGGGCGTGGATGTTGTCGGGGTGAGTATGGATGTTGGAGAGGTGAGCGTGGATGGTGTAGGGGTGAGAGTGGATGTTGTATGAGTGAGCATGGACGGTGTAGATGTGAGTGTGGATGGTATAGGGGAAAGCGTGGATGGTGTAGGGGTGAGCGTGGCTATTGTAGGGGTGAGCGTGGATGGCGTAGGTGTGAGCGTGGATGTTGCAGGAGTGAGCGTGGATTTTGTATGAGAGAGCGTGGATGTTTAAGGAGCGAGTGTGGATGGTGTAGGGGTGAGCGTGGATGGTGTAGGGGTGAGCGTGGATGTTGCAGGAGTGAACATGGGTGTTGTAGGAGTAAACGTGGATGGTGTAGGGGTGAGCGTGGATGGTGTAGGGGTGAGTGTGGATGGTGTAGGGGTGAGCGTGGATGTTGCAGGAGTGAGCGTGGGTGTTGTAGGAGAAAACGTGGATGGTGTAGGGGTGAGCGTGGATGGTGTAGGGGTGAGCGTGGACGTTGTAAAGGTGAGCATGGATGATGTAGGAGTGAGTGTAGATGGTGTAGGGGGTGAGCGTGGAGGTTGTAAAGGTGAGCATGGATGGTGTATGAGTGAGCGTGGATGTTGTAGGGGTGAGAGTGAATGGGGTTGGGGTGGGCGTGGATGGTGTTGGGGTGAGTATGGATGTTGGCATGGTGAGCATTGATGTTACAGGGGTGAGCGTGGATGTTGCAGGAGTGAGCGTGAATGTTGTAGGGGTGAGAGTGGATGTTGTAAAGGTGAGCGTGGATGGTGTAGGGGTGAGAGTGGATGTTGTATGAGTGAGCATGGAAGGTGTAGAGGTGAGTGTGGATGGTATAGGGGAAAGCATGGATGGTGTAGTGGTGAGCGTGGATGGTGTAGGGGTGAGAGTGGATTTGGTGGGGGTGAGCGTGGATGTGGTAGGGGTGAGCGTGGAAGGTGTAGGGGTGAGCGTGGATGGTGTAGGAGTGAGCATGGATGGTGTAGGGGTGAGCGTGGGTGGTGGAGGGGTGAGCGTGGATGGTGTAGGGGTGAGCGTGGATGGTGTAGGAGTGAGCGTGGACATTGTAAAGGTGAGCGTGGACGGTGTAGGGGTGAGCGTGGACGTTGTAGGGGTGAACGTAGATGTTGTAGGGGTGAGCGGGATGTTGTAGGGGTGAGGGTGGATGTTGTAGCGGTGAGCGTGGATGGTGTTGGGGTGAGGGTGGATGTTGTAGGGGTGAGCGTGGATGTTGTAGGGGTGAGCGTGGATGGTGCAGGGGTGAGCGTGGATGGTGCAGGGGTGAGCGTGGATGTTGCAGGAGTGAGCATGGATTTTGTATGAGAGAGCGTGGATGTTGTAGGGGTGAGTGTGGATGGTGAAGGGGTGAGCGTGGATGTTGCAGGAGTGAGCGTGGGTGTTGTATGCGTAAACGTGGATGGTGTAGGGGTGAGCGTGGACGTTGTAAAGGTGAGCATGGATGATGTAGGAGTGAGCGTAGATGGTGTAGGGGGTGAGCGTGGAGGTTGTAAATGTGAGCGTGGAGGTTGTAAAGGTGAGCGTGGATGGTGTAGGAGTGAGCGTGGATGTTGTAGGGGTGAGAGTGGATGGGGTTGGAGTGGGCGTGGATGTTGTCGGGGTGAGTATGGATGTTGGAGAGGTGAGCGTGGATGGTGTAGGGGTGAGAGTGGATGTTGTATGAGTGAGCATGGACGGTGTAGATGTGAGTGTGGATGGTATAGGGGAAAGCGTGGATGGTGTAGGGGTGAGCGTGGCTATTGTAGGGGTGAGCGTGGATGGCGTAGGTGTGAGCGTGGATGTTGCAGGAGTGAGCGTGGATTTTGTATGAGAGAGCGTGGATGTTTAAGGAGCGAGTGTGGATGGTGTAGGGGTGAGCGTGGATGGTGTAGGGGTGAGCGTGGATGTTGCAGGAGTGAACATGGGTGTTGTAGGAGTAAACGTGGATGGTGTAGGGGTGAGCGTGGATGGTGTAGGGGTGAGTGTGGATGGTGTAGGGGTGAGCGTGGATGTTGCAGGAGTGAGCGTGGGTGTTGTAAGAGAAAACGTGGATGGTGTAGGGGTGAGCGTGGATGGTGTAGGGGTGAGCGTGGACGTTGTAAAGGTGAGCATGGATGGTGTAGGAGTGAGTGTAGATGGTGTAGGGGGTGAGCGTGGAGGTTGTAAAGGTGAGCATGGATGGTGTATGAGTGAGCGTGGATGTTGTAGGGGTGAGAGTGAATGGGGTTGGGGTGGGCGTGGATGGTGTTGGGGTGAGTATGGATGTTGGCGTGGTGAGCATTGATGTTACAGGGGTGAGCGTGGATGTTGCAGGAGTGAGCGTGAATGTTGTAGGGGTGAGAGTGGATGTTGTAAAGGTGAGCGTGGATGGTGTAGGGGTGAGAGTGGATGTTGTATGAGTGAGCATGGAAGGTGTAGAGGTGAGTGTGGATGGTATAGGGGAAAGCATGGATGGTGTAGTGGTGAGCGTGGATGGTGTAGGGGTGAGAGTGGATTTGGTGGGGGTGAGCGTGGATGTGGTAGGGGTGAGCGTGGAAGGTGTAGGGGTGAGCGTGGATGGTGTAGGAGTGAGCGTGGATGGTGTAGGGGTGAGCGTGGGTGGTGGAGGGGTGAGCGTGGATGGTGTAGGGGTGAGCGTGGATGGTGTAGGAGTGAGCGTGGACGTTGTAGGGGTGAACGTAGATGTTGTAGGGGTGAGCGGGGATGTTGTAGGGGTGAGGGTGGATGTTGTAGCGGTGAGCGTGGATGGTGTTGGGGTGAGGGTGGATGTTGTAGGGGTGAGCGTGGATGTTGTAGGGGTGAGCGTGGATGGTGCAGGGGTGAGCGTGGATGGTGCAGGGGTGAGCGTGGATGTTGCAGGAGTGAGCATGGATTTTGTATGAGAGAGCGTGGATGTTGTAGGGGTGAGTGTGGATGGTGAAGGGGTGAGCGTGGATGTTGCAGGAGTGAGCGTGGGTGTTGTATGCGTAAACGTGGATGGTGTAGGGGTGAGCGTGGACGTTGTAAAGGTGAGCATGGATGATGTAGGAGTGAGCGTAGATGGTGTAGGGGGTGAGCGTGGAGGTTGTAAATGTGAGCGTGGAGGTTGTAAAGGTGAGCGTGGATGGTGTAGGAGTGAGCGTGGATGTTGTAGGGGTGAGAGTGGATGGGGTTGGAGTGGGCGTGGATGTTGTCGGGGTGAGTATGGATGTTGGAGAGGTGAGCGTGGATGGTGTAGGGGTGAGAGTGGATGTTGTATGAGTGAGCATGGACGGTGTAGATGTGAGTGTGGATGGTATAGGGGAAAGCGTGGATGGTGTAGGGGTGAGCGTGGCTATTGTAGGGGTGAGCGTGGATGGCGTAGGTGTGAGCGTGGATGTTGCAGGAGTGAGCGTGGATTTTGTATGAGAGAGCGTGGATGTTTAAGGAGCGAGTGTGGATGGTGTAGGGGTGAGCGTGGATGGTGTAGGGGTGAGCGTGGATGTTGCAGGAGTGAACATGGGTGTTGTAGGAGTAAACGTGGATGGTGTAGGGGTGAGCGTGGATGGTGTAGGGGTGAGTGTGGATGGTGTAGGGGTGAGCGTGGATGTTGCAGGAGTGAGCGTGGGTGTTGTAGGAGAAAACGTGGATGGTGTAGGGGTGAGCGTGGATGGTGTAGGGGTGAGCGTGGACGTTGTAAAGGTGAGCATGGATGATGTAGGAGTGAGTGTAGATGGTGTAGGGGGTGAGCGTGGAGGTTGTAAAGGTGAGCATGGATGGTGTATGAGTGAGCGTGGATGTTGTAGGGGTGAGAGTGAATGGGGTTGGGGTGGGCGTGGATGGTGTTGGGGTGAGTATGGATGTTGGCGTGGTGAGCATTGATGTTACAGGGGTGAGCGTGGATGTTGCAGGAGTGAGCGTGAATGTTGTAGGGGTGAGAGTGGATGTTGTAAAGGTGAGCGTGGATGGTGTAGGGGTGAGAGTGGATGTTGTATGAGTGAGCATGGAAGGTGTAGAGGTGAGTGTGGATGGTATAGGGGAAAGCATGGATGGTGTAGTGGTGAGCGTGGATGGTGTAGGGGTGAGAGTGGATTTGGTGGGGGTGAGCGTGGATGTGGTAGGGGTGAGCGTGGAAGGTGTAGGGGTGAGCGTGGATGGTGTAGGAGTGAGCGTGGATGGTGTAGGGGTGAGCGTGGGTGGTGGAGGGGTGAGCGTGGATGGTGTAGGGGTGAGCGTGGATGGTGTAGGAGTGAGCGTGGACATTGTAAAGGTGAGCGTGGACGGTGTAGGGGTGAGCGTGGACGTTGTAGGGGTGAACGTAGATGTTGTAGGGGTGAGCGGGGATGTTGTAGGGGTGAGGGTGGATGTTGTAGCGGTGAGCGTGGATGGTGTTGGGGTGAGGGTGGATGTTGTAGGGGTGAGCGTGGATGTTGTAGGGGTGAGCGTGGATGGTGCAGGGGTGAGCGTGGATGGTGCAGGGGTGAGCGTGGATGTTGCAGGAGTGAGCATGGATTTTGTATGAGAGAGCGTGGATGTTGTAGGGGTGAGTGTGGATGGTGAAGGGGTGAGCGTGGATGTTGCAGGAGTGAGCGTGGGTGTTATATGCGTAAACGTGGATGGTGTAGGGGTGAGCGTGGACGTTGTAAAGGTGAGCATGGATGATGTAGGAGTGAGCGTAGATGGTGTAGGGGGTGAGCGTGGAGGTTGTAAATGTGAGCGTGGAGGTTGTAAAGGTGAGCGTGGATGGTGTAGGAGTGAGCGTGGATGTTGTAGGGGTGAGAGTGGATGGGGTTGGAGTGGGCGTGGATGTTGTCGGGGTGAGTATGGATGTTGGAGAGGTGAGCGTGGATGGTGTAGGGGTGAGAGTGGATGTTGTATGAGTGAGCATGGACGGTGTAGATGTGAGTGTGGATGGTATAGGGGAAAGCGTGGATGGTGTAGGGGTGAGCGTGGCTATTGTAGGGGTGAGCGTGGATGGCGTAGGTGTGAGCGTGGATGTTGCAGGAGTGAGCGTGGATTTTGTATGAGAGAGCGTGGATGTTTAAGGAGCGAGTGTGGATGGTGTAGGGGTGAGCGTGGATGGTGTAGGGGTGAGCGTGGATGTTGCAGGAGTGAACATGGGTGTTGTAGGAGTAAACGTGGATGGTGTAGGGGTGAGCGTGGATGGTGTAGGGGTGAGTGTGGACGTTGTAAAGGTGAGCATTGATGATGTAGGAGTGAGCGTAGATGGTGTAGGGGGTGAGCGTGGATGTTGCAGGGGTGAGCGTGAATGTTGTAGGCGTGAGCGTGGATGGTGTAGGGGTGAGCGTGGCTATTGTAGGGGTGAGCGTGGATGGTGTAGGGGTGAGCTTGGATGGTGTAGGAGTGAGCGTGGATGGTGTAGGGGTGAGCGTGGATGGTGTAGGGGTGAGCGTAGATGGTGTAGGGGGTGAGCGTGGAGGTTGTAAAGGTGAGCGTGGATGTTGTAGGGGTGAGAGTGGATGGGGTTGGGGTGGGCGTGGATGGTGTGGGGGGTGAGAGTGGATGGTGTCGGGGTGAGAGTGGATGGTGTCGGGGTGAGTATGGATGTTGGAGAGGTGAGCGTGGATGGTGTAGGGGTGAGCGTGGATGGTATAGGGGTGAGCGTGGATGGTGTAGGGGTGAGAGTGGATGTTGTAAAGGTGAGCGTGGATGGTGTAGGGGTGAGAGTGGATGTTGTATGAGTGAGCATGGACGGTGTAGATGTGAGTGTGGATGGTATAGGGGAAAGCGTGGATGTTGTAGTGGTGAGCGTGGATGGTGTAGGGGTGAGCGTGGATGTTGTAGAGGCGAGCGTGGATGGTGTAAGGGTGAGCGTGGCTATTGTAGGGGTGAGCGTGGATGGTGTAGGGGTGAGCGTGGATGTTGCAGGAGTGAGCGTGGATTTTGTATGAGAGAGCGTGGATGTTGCAGGAGTGAGCGTGGGTGTTGTAGGAGTAAACGTGGATGGTGTAGGGGTGAGTGTGGATGGTGTAGGGGTGAGCGTGGACGTTGTAAAGGTGAGCATGGAAGATGTAAGAGTGAGCGTAGATGGTTAGGGGGTGAGCGTGGATGTTGCAGGGGTGAGCCTGGATATTGCAGGAGTGAGCGTGAATGTTGTAGGGGTGAGCGTGGATGGTGTAGGGGTGAGCGTGGCTATTGTAGGGGTGAGCGTGGATGGTGTAGGGGTGAGCTTGGATGGTGTAGGAGTGAGCGTGGATGTTGTAAAGGTGAGCATGGATGATGTAGGAGTGGGCGTAGATGGTGTAGGGGGTGAGCGTGGGGGTTGTAGGGGTGAGAGTGAATGGGGTTGGGGTGAGCGTGGATGGTGTTGGGGTGAGTGTGGATGTTGGCGAGGTGAGCGTGGATGTTGCAGGAGTGAGCGTGGGTGTTGTAGGAGTAAACGTGGATGGTGTAGGGGTGAGCGTGGATGGTGTAGGGGTGAGCATGGACGTTGTAAAGGTGAGCATGGATGGTGTAGGAGTGAGCGTGGATGTTGTAGGGGTTAGAGTGGATGGGGTTTGGGTGGGCGTGGATGGTGTTGGGGTGAGAGTGGATGGTGTCGGGGTGAGTATGGATGTTGGAGAGGTGAGCGTGGATGGTGTAGGGATGAGCGTGGATGTTGTAGGAGTGAGCGTGGATGTTGTAGGGGTGGGCGTGGATGGTGTAGGGGTGAGAGTGGATGTTGTAAAGGTGAGGGTGGATGGTGTAGGGGTGAGCGTGGATGTTGTAGAAGTGAGCATAGATGGTGTAGGAGTGAGGGTGGATGTTGTAGCGGTGAGCGTGGATGGTGTTGGGGTGAGGGTGGATGATGTAGGGGTGAGCGTGGATGTTGTCGGGGTGAGGGTGGATGGTGTAGAGGTGAGTGTGGATGTTGTAGAGGTGAGCGTGGATGGTGTAGCGGTGAGCGTGGCTATTGTAGGGGTGAGCGTGGATGGTGTAGGGGTGAGCGTGGATGTTGCAGGAGTGAACGTGGGTGTTGTAGGAGTAAACGTGGATGGTGTAGGAGTGAGCGTTGATGGTGTAGGGGTGAGCGTGGATGTTGTTGGGGTGAGAGTGGATGTTGTATGAGTGAGCATGGACGGTGTAGATGTGAGTGTGGATGGTATAGGGGAAAGCGTGGATGGTCTAGTGGCGAGCGTGGATGGTCTAGTGGTGAGCGTGGATGGTGTAGGGTTGAGCGTGGATGTTGTAGAGGTGAGCGTGGATGGTGTAGGGGTGAGCGTGGATGTTGTATGAGTGAGCATGGACGTTGTAGATGTGAGTGTAGGTGGTATAGGGGAAAGCGTGGATGGTGTAGTGGTGAGTGTGGATGGTGTAGGGGTGAGCGTGGATGTTGTAGGGGTGAGCGTGGCTAATGTAGGGGTGAGCGTGGATGGTGTATGGGTGAGCGTGGATGTTGCAGGAGTGAGCGTGGGTGTTGTAGGAGTAAACGTGGATGGTGTAGGGGTGAGCGTGGATGGTGTAGGGGTGAGCGTGGACGTTGTAAAGGTGAGCATGGATGATGTAGGAGTGAGTGTAGATGGTGTAGGGGGTGAGCGTGGAGGTTGTAAAGGTGAGCATGGATGGTGTAGGAGTGAGCGTGGATGTTGTAGGGGTGAGAGTGAATGGGGTTGGGGTGGGCGTGGATGGTGTTGGGGTGAGTATGGATGTTGGCGAGGTGAGCATTGATGTTGCAGGGGTGAGCGTGGATGTTGCAGGAGTGAGCGTGAATGTTGTAGGGGTGAGAGTGGATGTTGTAAAGGTGAGCGTGGATGGTGTAGGGGTGAGAGTGGATGTTGTATGAGTGAGCATGGAAGGTGTAGAGGTGAGTGTGGATGGTATAGGGGAAAGCATGGATGGTGTAGTGGTGAGCGCGGATGGTGTAGGGGTGAGAGTGGATTTGGTGGGGGTGAGCGTGGATGTGGTAGGGGTGAGCGTGGAAGGTGTAGGGGTGAGCGTGGATGGTGTAGGAGTGAGCGTGGATGGTGTAGGGGTGAGCGTGGGTGGTGTAGGGGTGAGCGTGGATGGTGTAGGGGTGAGCGTGGATGGTGTAGGAGTGAGCGTGGACATTGTAAAGGTGCGCGTGGACGGTGTAGGGGTGAGCGTGGACGTTGTAGGGGTGAACGTAGATGTTGTAGGGGTGAGCGGGGATGTTGTAGGGGTGAGGGTGGATGTTGTAGCGGTGAGCGTGGATGGTGTTGGGGTGAGGGTGGATGTTGTAGGGGTGAGCGTGGATGTTGTAGGGGTGAGCGTGGATGGTGTAAGGGTGAGCGTGGATGTTGCAGGAGTTAGCATGGATTTTGTATGAGAGAGCGTGGATGTTGTAGGGGTGAGTGTGGATGGTGAAGGGGTGAGCGTGGATGTTGCCGGAGTGAGCGTGGGTGTTGTAGGCGTAAACGTGGATGGTGTAGGGCTGAGCGTGGATGGTGTAGGGGTCAGCGTGGACGTTGTAAAGGTGAGCATGGATGATGTAGGAGTGAGCGTAGATGGTGTAGGGGGTGAGCGTGGAGGTTGTAAATGTGAGCGTGGAGGTTGTAAAGGTGAGCGTGGATGGTGTAGGAGTGAGCGTGGATGTTGTAGGGGTGAGAGTGGATGGGGTTGGAGTGGGCGTGGATGTTGTCAGGGTGAGTATGGATGTTGGAGAGGTGAGCGTGGATGGTGTAGGGGTGAGAGTGGATGTTGTATGAGTGAGCATGGACGGTGTAGATGTGAGTGTGGATGGTATAGGGGAAAGCGTGGATGGTGTAGTGGTGAGCGTAGATGGTGTAGGGGTGAGCGTGGATGTTGTAGAGGTGAGCGTGGATGGTGTAGGGGTGAGCGTGGCTATTGTAGGGGTGAGCGTGGATGGCGTAGGTGTGAGCGTGGATGTTGCAGGAGTGAGCGTGGATTTTGTATGAGAGAGCGTGGATGTTTAAGGAGCGAGTATGGTGTAGGGGTGAGCGTGGATGGTGTAGGGGTGAGCGTGGATGGTGTAGGAGTGAGCGTGGATGGTGTAGGGGTGAGCGTGGGTGGTGTAGGGGTGAGCGTGGATGGTGTAGGGGTGAGCGTGGATGGTGTAGGAGTGAGCGTGGACATTGTAAAGGTGAGCGTGGACGGTGTAGCGGTGAGCGTGGACGTTGTAGGGGTGAACGTAGATGTTGTAGGGGTGAGCGGGGATGTTGTAGGGGTGAGGGTGGATGTTGTAGCGGTGAGCGTGGATGGTGTTGGGGTGAGGGTGGATGTTGTAGGGGTGAGCGTGGATGGTGTAAGGGTGAGCGTGGATGTTGCAGGAGTTAGCATGGATTTTGTATGAGAGAGCGTGGATGTTGTAGGGGTGAGTGTGGATGGTGAAGGGGTGAGCGTGGATGTTGCCGGAGTGAGCGTGGGTGTTGTAGGCGTAAACGTGGATGGTGTAGGGGTGAGCGTGGATGGTGTAGGGGTCAGCGTGAACGTTGTAAAGGTGAGCATGGATGATGTAGGAGTGAGCGTAGATGGTGTAGGGGGTGAGCGTGGAGGTTGTAAATGTGAGCGTGGAGGTTGTAAAGGTGAGCGTGGATGGTGTAGGAGTGAGCGTGGATGTTGTAGGGGTGAGAGTGGATGGGGTTGGAGTGGGCGTGGATGTTGTCAGGGTGAGTATGGATGTTGGAGAGGTGAGCGTGGATGGTGTAGGGGTGAGAGTGGATGTTGTATGAGTGAGCATGGACGGTGTAGATTTGAGTGTGGATGGTATAGGGGAAAGCGTGGATGGTGTAGTGGTGAGCGTGGATGGTGTAGGGGTGAGCGTGGATGTTGTAGAGGTGAGCGTGGATGGTGTAGGGGTGAGCGTGGCTATTGTAGGGGTGAGCGTGGATGGCGTAGGTGTGAGCGTGGATGTTGCAGGAGTGAGCGTGGATTTTGTATCAGAGAGCGTGGATGTTTAAGGAGCGAGTATGGTGTAGGGGTGAGCGTGGATGGTGTAGGGGTGAGCGTGGATGTTGCAGGAGTGAACGTGGGTCTTGTAGGAGTAAACGTGGATGGGGTAGGGGTGAGCATGGATGTTGCAGGGGTGAGCGTGGATATTGCAGGAGTGAGCGTGAATGTTGTAGGCGTGAGCGTGGATGGTGTAGGGGTGAGCGTGCTATTTTAGGGGTGAGCGTGGATGGTGTAAGGGTGAGCTTGGATGGTGTAGGAGTGAGCGTGGATGGTGTAGGGGTGAGCGTGGATGGTGTAGGGGTGAGTGTAGATGGTGTAGGGGGTGAGCGTGGAGGTTGTAAAGGTGAGCGTGGAGGTTGTAAAGGTGAGCGTGGATGGTGTAGGAGTGAGCGTGGATGTTGTAGGGGTGAGAGTGGATGGGGATGGGGTGGGCGTGGATGGTGTGGGGGGTGAGAGTGGATGGTGTCGGGGTGAGTATGGGTGTAGGAGAGGTGAGCGTGGATGGTGTAGGGGTGAGCGTGGATGGTGTAGGGGTGAGCGTGGATGTTGCAGGAGTGAGCGTGGATGTTGTAGGAGTGAGCGTGGATGGTGTAGGGGTGAGCGTGGATGTTGTAGGAGTGAGAGTGGATGTTGTAGGGGTGGGCGTGGATGGTGTAGGGGTGAGAGTGGATGTTGTAAAGGTGAGGGTGGATGGTGTAGGGGTGAGCGTGGATGTTGTAGAAGTGAGCGTAGATGGTGTAGGAGTGAGGGTGGATGTTGTAGCGGTGAGAGTGGATGGTGTTGGGGTGAGGGTGGATGTTGTAGGGGTGAGCGTGGATGTTGTCGGGGTGAGGGTGGATGGTGTAGAGGTGAGTGTGGATGTTGTAGAGGTGAGCGTGGATGGTGTAGGGGTGAGCGTGGCTATTGTAGGGGTGAACGTGGATGGTGTAGGGGTGGGCTTGGATGGTGAAGGTGTGAGCGTGGCTGGTGTAGGAGTGAGCGTGGATGGTGTAGGAATGAGCGTGGATGGTGTAGGGGTGAGCGTGGATGTTGTAGGGGTGAGAGTGGATGTTGTATGAGTGAGCATGGACGGTGTAGATGTGAGTGTGGATGGTATAGGGGAAAGCGTGGATGGTCTAGTGGCGAGCGTGGATGGTCTAGTGGTGAGCGTGGATGGTGTAGGGGTGAGCGTGGATGTTGTAGAGGTGAGCGTGGATGGTGTAGGGGTGAGCGTGGATGTTGTATGAGTGAGCATGGACGTTGTAGATGTGAGTGTAGATGGTATAGGGGAAAGCGTGGATGGTGTAGTGGTGAGTGTGGATGGTGTAGGGGTGAGCGTGGATGTTGTAGGGGTGAGCGTGGCTATTGTAGGGGTGAGCGTTGATGGTGTAGGGGTGAGCGTGGATGTTGCAGGAGTGAGCGTGGGTGTTGTAGGAGTAAACGTGGATGGTGTAGGGGTGAGCGTGGATGGTGTAGGGGTGAGCGTGGACGTTGTAAACGTGAGCATGGATGATGTAGGAGTGAGTGTAGATGGTGTAGGGGGTGAGCGTGGAGGTTGTAAAGGTGAGCATGGATGGTGTAGGAGTCAGCGTGGATGTTGTAGGGGTGAGAGTGAATGGGGTTGGGGTGGGCGTGGATGGTGTTGGGGTGAGTATGGATGTTGGCGAGGTGAGCATTGATGTTGCAGGTGTGAGCGTGGATGTTGCAGGAGTGAGCGTGAATGTTGTAGGGGTGAGAGTGGATGTTGTAAAGGTGAGCGTGGATGGTGTAGGGGTGAGAGTGGATGTTGTATGAGTGAGCATGGAAGGTGTAGAGGTGAGTGTGGATGGTATAGGGGAAAGCATGGATGGTGTAGTGGTGAGCGTGGATGGTGTAGGGGTGAGAGTGGATTTGGTGGGGGTGAGCGTGGATGTGGTAGGGGTGAGCGTGGAAGGTGTAGGGGTGAGCGTGGATGGTGTAGGAGTGAGCGTGGATGGTGTAGGGGTGAGCGTGGGTGGTGTAGGGGTGAGCGTGGATGGTGTAGGGGTGAGCGTGGATGGTGTAGGAGTGAGCGTGGACATTGTAAAGGTGAGCGTGGACGGTGTAGGGGTGAGCGTGGACGTTGTAGGGGTGAACGTAGATGTTGTAGGGGTGAGCGGGGATGTTGTAGGGGTGAGGGTGGATGTTGTAGCGGTGAGCGTGGATGGTGTTGGGGTGAGGGTGGATGTTGTAGGGGTGAGCGTGGATGTTGTAGGGGTGAGCGTGGATGGTGTAAGGGTGAGCGTGGATGTTGCAGGAGTTAGCATGGATTTTGTATGAGAGAGCGTGGATGTTGTAGGGGTGAGTGTGGATGGTGAAGGGGTGAGCGTGGATGTTGCCGGAGTGAGCGTGGGTGTTGTAGGCGTAAACGTGGATGGTGTAGGGGTGAGCGTGGATGGTGTAGGGGTCAGCGTGGACGTTGTAAAGGTGAGCATGGATGATGTAGGAGTGAGCGTAGATGGTGTAGGGGGTGAGCGTGGAGGTTGTAAATGTGAGCGTGGAGGTTGTAAAGGTGAGCGTGGATGGTGTAGGAGTGAGCGTGGATGTTGTAGGGGTGAGAGTGGATGGGGTTGGAGTGGGCGTGGATGTTGTCGGGGTGAGTATGGATGTTGGAGAGGTGAGCGTGGATGGTGTAGGGGTGAGAGTGGATGTTGTATGAGTGAGCATGGACGGTGTAGATCTGAGTGTGGATGGTATAGGGGAAAGCGTGGATCGTGTAGTGGTGAGCGTGGATGGTGTAGGGGTGAGCGTGGATGTTGTAGAGGTGAGCGTGGATGGTGTAGGGGTGAGCGTGGCTATTGTAGGGGTGAGCGTGGATGGCGTAGGTGTGAGCGTGTATGTTGCAGGAGTGAGCGTGGATTTTGTATGAGAGAGCGTGGATGTTTAAGGAGCGAGTATGGTGTAGGGGTGAGCGTGGATGGTGTAGGGGTGAGCGTGGATGTTGCAGGAGTGAACGTGGGTGTTGTAGGAGTAAACGTGGATGGGGTAGGGGTGAGCGTGGATGGTGTAGGGGTCAGCGTGAACGTTGTAAAGGTGAGCATGGATGATATAGGAGTGAGCGTAGATGGTGTAGGGGGTGAGCGTGGATGTTGCAGGGGTGAGCGTGGATATTGCAGGAGTGAGCGTGAATGTTGTAGGCGTGAGCGTGGATGGTGTAGGGGTGAGCGTGGCAATTTTAGGGGTGAGCGTGGATGGTGTAGGGGTGAGCTTGGATGGTGTAGGAGTGAGCGTGGATGGTGTACGGGTGAGCGTGGATGGTGTAGGGGTGAGTGTAGATGGTGTAGGGGGTGAGCGTGGAGGTTGTAAAGGTGAGCGTGGAGGTTGTAAAGGTGAGCGTGGATGGTGTAGGAGTGAGCGTGGATGTTGTAGGGGTGAGAGTGGATGGGGATGGGGTGGGCGTGAATGGTGTGGGGGGTGAGAGTGGATGGTGTCGGGGTGAGAGTGGATGGTGTCGGGGTGAGTATGGAAGGTGTAGAGGTGAGTGTGGATGGTGTAGGGGTGAGAGTGGATGTTGTATGAGTGAGCATGGAAGGTGTAGAGGTGAGTGTGGATGGTATAGGGAAAAGCATGGATGGTGTAGTGGTGAGCGTGGATGGTGTAGGGGTGAGAGTGGATTTGGTGGGGGTGAGCGTGGATGTGGTAGGGGTGAGCGTGGAAGGTGTAGGGGTGAGCGTGGATGGTGTAGGAGTGAGCGTGGATGGTGTAGGGGTGAGCGTGGGTGGTGTAGGGGTGAGCGTGGATGGTGTAGGGGTGAGCGTGGATGGTGTAGGAGTGAGCGTGGACATTGTAAAGGTGAGCGTGGACGGTGTAGGGGTGAGCGTGGACGTTGTAGGGGTGAACGTAGATGTTGTAGGGGTGAGCGGCGATGTTGTAGGGGTGAGGGTGGATGTTGTAGCGGTGAGCGTGGATGGTGTTGGGGTGAGGGTGGATGTTGTAGGGGTGAGCGTGGATGTTGTAGGGGTGAGCGTGGATGGTGTAAGGGTGAGCGTGGATGTTGCAGGAGTTAGCATGGATTTTGTATGAGAGAGCGTGGATGTTGTAGAGGTGAGTGTGGATGGTGAAGGGGTGAGCGTGGATGTTGCCGGAGTAAGCGTGGGTGTTGTAGGCGTAAACGTGGATGGTGTAGGGGTGAGCGTGGATGGTGTAGGGGTGAGCGTGGACGTTGCAAAGGTGAGCATTGATGATGTAGGAGTGAGTGTAGATGGTGTAGGGGGTGAGCGTGGATGTTGCAGGGGTGAGCGTGGATATTGCAGGAGTGAGCGTGAATGTTGTAGGCGTGAGCGTGGATGGTGTAGGGGTGAGCGTGGCTATTTTAGGGGTGAGCGTGGATGGTGTAAGGGTGAGCTTGGATGGTGTAGGAGTGAGCGTGGATGGTGTAGGGGTGAGCGTGGATGGTGTAGGGGTGAGTGTAGATGGTGTAGGGGGTGAGCGTGGAGGTTGTAAAGGTGAGCGTGGAGGTTGTAAAGGTGAGCGTGGATGGTGTAGGAGTGAGCGTGGATGTTGTAGGGGTGAGAGTGGATGGGGATGGGGTGGGCGTGGATGGTGTGGGGGGTGAGAGTGGATGGTGTCGGGGTGAGAGTGGATGGTGTCGGGGTGAGTATGGATGTAGGAGAGGTGAGCGTGGATGGTGTAGGGGTGAGCGTGGATGGTGTAGGGGTGAGCGTGGATGTTGCAGGAATGAGCGTGGATGTTGTAGGAGTGAGCGTGGATGGTGTAGGGGTGAGCGTGGATGTTGTAGGAGTGAGAGTGGATGTTGTAGGGGTGGGCGTGGATGGTGTAGGGGTGAGAGTGGATGTTGTAAAGGTGAGGGTGGATGGTGTAGGGGTGAGCGTGGATGTTGTAGAAGTGAGAGTAGATGGTGTAGGAGTGAGGGTGGATGTTGTAGCGGTGAGAGTGGATGGTGTTGGGGTGAGGGTGGATGTTGTAGGGGTGAGCGTGGATGTTGTCGGGGTGAGGGTGGATGGTGTAGAGGTGAGTGTGGATGTTGTAGAGGTGAGCGTGGATGGTGTAGGGGTGAGCGTGGCTATTGTAGGGGTGAACGTGGATGGTGTAGGGGTGGGCTTGGATGGTGAAGATGTGAGCGTGGCTGGTGTAGGAGTGAGCGTGGATGGTGTAGGAATGAGCGTGGATGGTGTAGAGGTGAGCGTGGATGTTGTAGGGGTGAGAGTGGATGTTGTATGAGTGAGCATGGACGGTGTAGATGTGAGTGTGGATGGTATAGGGGAAAGCGTGGATGGTCTAGTGGCGAGCGTGGATGGTCTAGTGGTGAGCGTGGATGGTGTAGGGGTGAGCGTGGATGTTGTAGAGGTGAGCGTGGATGGTGTAGGGGTGAGCGTGGATGTTGTATGAGTGAGCATGGACGTTGTAGATGTGAGTGTAGATGGTATAGGGGAAAGCGTGGATGGTGTAGTGGTGAGTGTGGATGGTGTAGGGGTGAGCGTGGATGTTGTAGGGGTGAGCGTGGCTATTGTAGGGGTGAGCGTTGATGGTGTAGGGGTGAGAGTGGATGTTGCAGGAGTGAGCGTGGGTGTTGTAGGAGTAAACGTGGATGGTGTAGGGGTGAGCGTGGATGGTGTAGGGGTGAGCGTGGACGTTGTAAACGTGAGCATGGATGATGTAGGAGTGAGTGTAGATGGTGTAGGGGGTGAGCGTGGAGGTTGTAAAGGTGAGCATGGATGGTGTAGGAGTGAGCGTGGATGTTGTAGGGGTGAGAGTGAATGGGGTTGGGGTGGGCGTGGATGGTGTTGGGGTGAGTATGGATGTTGGCGAGGTGAGCATTGATGTTGCAGGTGTGAGCATGGATGTTGCAGGAGTGAGCGTGAATGTTGTAGGGGTGAGAGTGGATGTTGTAAAGGTGAGCGAGGATGGTGTAGGGGTGATAGTGGATGTTGTATGAGTGAGCATGGAAGGTGTAGAGGTGAGTGTGGATGGTATAGGGGAAAGCATGGATGGTGTAGTGGTGAGCGTGGATGGTGTAGGGGTGAGAGTGGATTTGGTGGGGGTGAGCGTGGATGTGGTAGGGGTGAGCGTGGAAGGTGTAGGGGTGAGCGTGGATGGTGTAGGAGTGAGCGTGGATGGTGTAGGGGTGAGCGTGGGTGGTGTAGGGGTGAGCGTGGATGGTGTAGGGGTGAGCGTGGATGGTGTAGGAGTGAGCGTGGATGGTGTAAGGGTGAGCGTGGATGTTGCAGGAGTTAGCATGGATTTTGTATGAGAGAGCGTGGATGTTGCCGGAGTGAGCGTGGGTGTTGTAGGCGTAAACGTGGATGGTGTAGGGGTGAGCGTGGATGGTGTAGGGGTCAGCGTGGACGTTGTAAAGGTGAGCATGGATGATGTAGGAGTGAGCGTAGATGGTGTAGGGGGTGAGCGTGGAGGTTGTAAATGTGAGCGTGGAGGTTGTAAAGGTGAGCGTGGATGGTGTAGGAGTGAGCGTGGATGTTGTAGGGGTGAGAGTGGATGGGGTTGGAGTGGGCGTGGATGTTGTCGGGGTGAGTATGGATGTTGGAGAGGTGAGCGTGGATGGTGTAGGGGTGAGAATGGATGTTGTATGAGTGATCATAGACGGTGTAGATCTGAGTGTGGATGGTATAGGGGAAAGCGTGGATCGTGTAGTGGTGAGCGTGGATGGTGTAGGGGTGAGCGTGGATGTTGTAGAGGTGAGCGTGGATGGTGTAGGGGTGAGCGTGGCTATTGTAGGGGTGAGCGTGGATGGCGTAGGTGTGAGCGTGGATGTTGCAGGAGTGAGCGTGGATTTTGTATGAGAGAGCGTGGATGTTTAAGGAGCGAGTATGGTGTAGGGGTGAGCGTGGATGGTGTAGGGGTGAGCGTGGATGTTGCAGGAGTGAACGTGGGTGTTGTAGGAGTAAACGTGGATGGGGTAGGGGTGAGCGTGGATGGTGTAGGGGTCAGCGTGAACGTTGTAAAGGTGAGCATGGATGATGTAGGAGTGAGCGTAGATGGTGTAGGGGGTGAGCGTGGATGTTGCAGGGGTGAGCGTGGATATTGCAGGAGTGAGCGTGAATGTTGTAGGCGTGAGCGTGGATGGTGTAGGGGTGAGCGTGGCTATTTTAGGGGTGAGCGTGGATGGTGTAGGGGTGAGCTTGGATGGTGTAGGAGTGAGCGTGGATGGTGTACGGGTGAGCGTGGATGGTGTAGGGGTGAGTGTAGATGGTGTAGGGGGTGAGCGTGGAGGTTGTAAAGGTGAGCGTGGAGGTTGTAAAGGTGAGCGTGGATGGTGTAGGAGTGAGCGTGGATGTTGTAGGGGTGAAAGTGGATGGGGATGGGGTGGGCGTGGATGGTGTGGGGGGTGAGAGTGGATGGTGTCGGGGTGAGAGTGGATGGTGTCGGGGTGAGTATGGATGTAGGAGAGGTGAGCGTGGATGGTGTAGGGGTGAGCGTGGATGGTGTAGGGGTGAGCGTGGATGTTGCAGGAGTGAGTGTGGATGGTGTAGGGGTGAGAGTGGATGTTGTAAAGGTGAGCGTGGATGGTGTAGGGGTGAGAGTGGATGTTGTATGAGTGAGCATGGACGGTGTAGATGTGAGTGTGGATGGTATAGGGGAAAGCGTGGATGGTGTAGTGGTGAGCGTGGATGGTGTAGGGGTGAGCGTGGATGTTGTAGAGGCGAGCGTGGATGGTGTAAGGGTGAGCGTGGCTATTGTAGGGGTGAGCGTGGATGGTGTAGGGGTGAGCGTGGATGTTGCAGGAGTGAGCGTGGATTTTGTATGAGAGAGCGTGGATGTTGCAGGAGTGAGCGTGGCTGTTGTAGGAGTAAACGTGGATGGTGTAGGGGTGAGTGTGGATGGTGTAGGGGTGAGCGTGGATGTTGTAAAGGTGAGCATGGATGATGTAGGAGTGAGCGTAGATGGTTAGGGGGTGAGCGTGGATGTTGCAGGGGTGAGCGTGGATATTGCAGGAGTGAGCGTGAATGTTGTAGGGGTGAGCGTGGATGGTGTAGGGGTGAGCGTGGCTATTGTAGGGGTGAGCGTGGATGGTGTAGCGGTGAGCTTGGATGGTGTAGGAGTGAGCGTGGACGTTGTAATGGTGAGCATGGATGATGTAGGAGTGAGCGTAGATGGTGTAGGGGGTGAGCGTGGGGGTTGTAAAGGTGAGCATGGATGGTGTAGGAGTGAGCGTGGATGTTGTAGGGGTGAGAGTGAATGGGGTTGGGTTGAGCGTGGATGGTGTTAGGGTGAGTGTGGATGTTGGCGAGGTGAGCGTGGATGTTGCAGGAGTGAGCGTGGGTGTTGTAGGAGTAAACGTGGATGGTGTAGGGGTGAGCGTGGATGGTGTAGGGGTGAGCATGGACTTTGTAAAGGTGAGCATGGATGGTGTAGGAGTGAGCGTGGACGTTCTGGGGGTTAGAGTGGATGGGGTTGGGGTGGGCGTGGATGGTGTTGGGGTGAGAGTGGATGGTGTCGGGGTGAGTATGGATGTTGGAGAGGCGAGCGTGGATGGTGTAGGGGTGAGAGTGGATGTTGTAAAGGTGAGGGTGGATGGTGTAGGGGTGAGCGTGGATGTTGTAGAAGTGAGCGTAGATGGTGTAGAAGTGAGGGTGGATGTTGTAGCGGTGAGCGTGGATGGTGTTGGGGTGAGGGTGGATGTTGTAGGGGTGAGCGTGGATGTTGTCGGGGTGAGGGTGGATGGTGTAGAGGTGAGTGTGGATGTTGTAGAGGTGAGCGTGGATGGTGTAGGGGTGAGCGTGGCTATTGTAGGGGTGAGCGTGGATGGTGTAGGGGTGAGCGTGGATGTTGCAGGAGTGAGCATGGATTTTGTATGAGAGAGCGTGGATGTTGAAGGCGTGAGTGTGGTTGGTGTAGGGGTGAGCGTGGATGTTGCCGGAGTGAGCGTGGGTGTTGTAGGAGAAAACGTGGATGGTGTAGGGGTGAGCGTGGATGGTGTAGGGGTGAGCGTGGACGTTGTAAAGGTGAGCATGGATGATGTAGGAGTGAGCGTAGATGGTGTAGGGGGTGAGTGTGGAGGTTGTAAAGGTGAGCGTGGAGGTTGTAAAGGTGAGCGTGGATGGTGTAGGAGTGAGCGTGGATGTTGTAGGGGTGAGAGTGGATGGGGTTGGAGTGGGCGTGGATGGTGTCGGGGTGAGTATGGATGTGGAGAGGTGAGCGTGGATGGTGTAGGGGTGAGAGTGGATGTTGTATGAGTGAGCATGGACGGTGTAGATGTGAGTGTGGATGGTATAGGGGAAAGCGTGGATGGTGTAGTGGTGAGCGTGGCTATTGTAGGGGTGAGCGTGGATGGTGTAGGTGTGAGCGTGGATGGTGTAGGGGTGAGCGTGGATGTTGCAGGAGTGAGCGTGGATTTTGTATGAGAGAGCGTGGATGTTTAAGGGGTGAGTGTGGATGGTGTAGGGGTGAGCGTGGATGGTGTAGGGGTGAGCGTGGATGTTGCAGGAGTGAGCGTGGATTTTGTATGAGAGAGCGTGGATGTTGCAGGAGTGAGCGTGGGTGTTGTAGGAGTAAACGTGGATGGTGTAGGGGTGAGCGTGGATGGTGTAGGGGTGAGCGTGGACGTTGTAAAGGTGAGCATGGATGATGTAGGAGTGAGTGTAGATGGTTAGGGGGTGAGCGTGGATGTTGCAGGGGTGAGCGTGGATATTGCAGGAGTGAGCGTGAATGTTGTAGGGGTGAGCATGGATGGTGTAGGGGTGAGCGTGGCTATTGTAGGGGTGAGCGTGGATGGTGTAGGGGTGAGCTTGGATGGTGTAGGAGTGAGCGTGGACGTTGTAAAGGTTAGCATGGATGATGTAGGAGTGAGCGTAGATGGTGTAGGGGGTGAGCGTGGGGGTTGTAAAGGTGAGCATGGATGGTGTAGGAGTGAGCGTGGATGTTGTAGGGGTGAGAGTGAATGGGGTTGGGGTGAGCGTGGATGGTGTTAGGGTGAGTGTGGATGTTGGCGAGGTGAGCGTGGATGTTGCAGGAGTGAGCGTGGGTGTTGTAGGAGTAAACGTGGATGGTGTAGGGGTGAGCGTGGATGGTGTAGGGGTGAGCATTGACTTTGTAAAGGTGAGCATGGATGGTGTAGGAGTGAGCGTGGATGTTGTAGGGGTTAGAGTGGATGGGTTTGGGGTGGGCGTGGATGGTGTTGGGGTGAGAGTGGATGGTGTCGGGGTGAGTATGGATGTTGGAGAGGCGAGCGTGGATGGTGTAGGGGTGAGAGTGGATGTTGTAAAGGTGAGGGTGGATGGTGTAGGGGTGAGCGTGGATGTTGTAGAAGTGAGCGTAGATGGTGTAGGAATGAGGGTGGATGTTGTAGCGGTGAGCGTGGATGGTGTTGGGGTGAGAGTGGATGTTGTAGGGGTGAGCGTGGATGTTGTCGGGGTGAGGGTGGATGGTGTAGAGGTGAGTGTGGATGTTGTAGAGGTGAGCGTGGATGGTGTAGGGGTGAGCGTGGCTATTGTAGGGGTGAGCGTGGATGGTGTAGGGGTGAGCGTGGATGTTGCAGGAGTGAGCATGGATTTTGTATGAGAGAGCGCGGATGTTGAAGGGGTGAGTGTGGTTGGTGTAGGGGTGAGCGTGGATGTTGCCGGAGTGAGCGTGGGTGTTGTAGGAGAAAACGTGGATGGTGTAGGGGTGAGCGTGGATGGTGTAGGGGTGAGCGTGGACGTTGTAAAGGTGAGCATGGATGATGTAGGAGTGAGCGTAGATGGTGTAGGGGGTGAGCGTGGAGGATGTAAAGGTGAGCGTGGAGGTTGTAAAGGTGAGCGTCGATGGTGTAGGAGTGAGCGTGGATGTTGTAGGGGTGAGAGTGGATGGGGTTGGAGTGGTCGTGGATGGTGTCGGGGTGAGTATGGATGTGGAGAGGTGAGCGTGGCTATTGTAGGGGTGAGCGTGGATGGTGTAGGTGTGAGAGTGGATGGTGTAGGGGTGAGCGTGAATGTTGCAGGAGTGAGCGTGGATTTTGTATGAGAGAGCGTGGATGTTTAAGGGGTGAGCGTGGATGGTGTAGGGGTGAGCGTGGATGTTGCAGGAGTGAGCGTGGATTTTGTATGAGAGAGCGTGGATGTTGCAGGAGTGAGCGTGGGTGTTGTAGGAGTAAACGTGGATGGTGTAGGGGTGAGTGTGGATGGTGTAGGGGTGAGCGCTGGACGTTGTAAAGGTGAGCATGGATGATGTAGGAGTGAGCGTAGATGGTTAGGGGGTGAGCGTGGATGTTGCAGGGGTGAGCGTGGATATTGCAGGAGTGAGCGTGAATGTTGTAGGGGTGAGCGTGGATGGTGTAGGGGTGAGCGTGGCTATTGTAGGGGTGAGCGTGGATGGTGTAGGGGTGAGCTTGGATGGTGTAGGAGTGAGCGTGGACGTTGTAAAGGTGAGCATGGATGATGCAGGAGTGAGCGTAGATGGTGTAGGGGGTGAGCGTGGGGGTTGTAAAGGTGAGCATGGATGGTGTAGGAGTGAGCGTGGATGTTGTAGGGGTGAGAGTGAATGGGGTTGGGGTGAGCGTGGATGGTGTTAGGGTGAGTGTGGATGTTGGCGAGGTGAGCGTGGATGTTGCAGGAGTGAGCGTGGGTGTTGTAGGAGTAAACGTGGATGGTGTAGGGGTGAGCGTGGATTGTGTAGGGGTGAGCATTGACTTTGTAAAGGTGAGCATGGATGGTGTAGGAGTGAGCGTGGATGTTGTAGGGGTTAGAGTGGATGGGGTTGGGGTGGGCGTGGATGGTGTTGGGGTGAGAGTGGATGGTGTCGGGGTGAGTATGGATGTTGGAGAGGCGAGCGTGGATGGTGTAGGGGTGAGAGTGGATGTTGTAAAGGTGAGGGTGGATGGTGTAGGGGTGAGCGTGGATGTTGTAGAAGTGAGCGTAGATGGTGTAGGAGTGAGGGTGGATGTTGTAGCGGTGAGCGTGGATGGTGTAGGAGTGAGCGTGGATGTTGTAGGGGTGAGAGTGGATGGGGTTGGAGTGGTCGTGGATGGTGTCGGGGTGAGTATGGATGTGGAGAGGTGAGCGTGGCTATTGTAGGGGTGAGCGTGGATGGTGTAGGTGTGAGAGTGGATGGTGTAGGGGTGAGCGTGAATGTTGCAGGAGTGAGCGTGGATTTTGTATGAGAGAGCGTGGATGTTTAAGGGGTGAGCGTGGATGGTGTAGGGGTGAGCGTGGATGTTGCAGGAGTGAGCGTGGATTTTGTATGAGAGAGCGTGGATGTTGCAGGAGTGAGCGTGGGTGTTGTAGGAGTAAACGTGGATGGTGTAGAGGTGAGTGTGGATGGTATAGGGGAAAGCATGGATGGTGTAGTGGTGAGCGTGGATGGTGTAGGGGTGAGAGTGGATTTGGTGGGGGTGAGCGTGGATGTGGTAGGGGTGAGCGTGGAAGGTGTAGGGGTGAGCGTGGATGGTGTAGAAGTGAGCGTGGATGGTGTAGGGGTGAACGTAGATGTTGTAGGGGTGAGCGGCGATGTTGTAGGGGTGAGGGTGGATGTTGTAGCGGTGAGCGTGGATGGTGTTGGGGTGAGGGTGGATGTTGTAGGGGTGAGCGTGGATGTTGTAGGGGTGAGCGTGGATGGTGTAAGGGTGAGCGTGGATGTTGCAGGAGTTAGCATGGATTTTGTATGAGAGAGCGTGGATGTTGTAGAGGTGAGTGTGGATGGTGAAGGGGTGAGCGTGGATGTTGCCGGAGTAAGCGTGGGTGTTGTAGGCGTAAACGTGGATGGTGTAGGGGTGAGCGTGGATGGTGTAGGGGTGAGCGTGGACGTTGCAAAGGTGAGCATTGATGATGTAGGAGTGAGTGTAGATGGTGTAGGGGGTGAGCGTGGATGTTGCAGGGGTGAGCGTGGATATTGCAGGAGTGAGCGTGAATGTTGTAGGCGTGAGCGTGGATGGTGTAGGGGTGAGCGTGGCTATTTTAGGGGTGAGCGTGGATGGTGTAAGGGTGAGCTTGGATGGTGTAGGAGTGAGCGTGGATGGTGTAGGGGTGAGCGTGGATGGTGTAGGGGTGAGTGTAGATGGTGTAGGGGGTGAGCGTGGAGGTTGTAAAGGTGAGCGTGGAGGTTGTAAAGGTGAGCGTGGATGGTGTAGGAGTGAGCGTGGATGTTGTAGGGGTGAGAGTGGATGGGGATGGGGTGGGCGTGGATGGTGTGGGGGGTGAGAGTGGATGGTGTCGGGGTGAGAGTGGATGGTGTCGGGGTGAGTATGGATGTAGGAGAGGTGAGCGTGGATGGTGTAGGGGTGAGCGTGGATGGTGTAGGGGTGAGCGTGGATGTTGCAGGAGTGAGCGTGGATGTTGTAGGAGTGAGCGTGGATGGTGTAGGGGTGAGCGTGGATGTTGTAGGAGTGAGAGTGGATGTTGTAGGGGTGGGCGTGGATGGTGTAGGGGTGAGAGTGGATGTTGTAAAGGTGAGGGTGGATGGTGTAGGGGTGAGCGTGGATGTTGTAGAAGTGAGCGTAGATGGTGTAGGAGTGAGGGTGGATGTTGTAGCGGTGAGAGTGGATGGTGTTGGGGTGAGGGTGGATGTTGTAGGGGTGAGCGTGGATGTTGTCGGGGTGAGGGTGGATGGTGTAGAGGTGAGTGTGGATGTTGTAGAGGTGAGCGTGGATGGTGTAGGGGTGAGCGTGGCTATTGTAGGGGTGAACGTGGATGGTGTAGGGGTGGGCTTGGATGGTGAAGATGTGAGCGTGGCTGGTGTAGGAGTGAGCGTGGATGGTGTAGGAATGAGCGTGGATGGTGTAGAGGTGAGCGTGGATGTTGTAGGGGTGAGAGTGGATGTTGTATGAGTGAGCATGGACGGTGTAGATGTGAGTGTGGATGGTATAGGGGAAAGCGTGGATGGTCTAGTGGCGAGCGTGGATGGTCTAGTGGTGAGCGTGGATGGTGTAGGGGTGAGCGTGGATGTTGTAGAGGTGAGCGTGGATGGTGTAGGGGTGAGCGTGGATGTTGTATGAGTGAGCATGGACGTTGTAGATGTGAGTGTAGATGGTATAGGGGAAAGCGTGGATGGTGTAGTGGTGAGTGTGGATGGTGTAGGGGTGAGCGTGGATGTTGTAGGGGTGAGCGTGGCTATTGTAGGGGTGAGCGTTGATGGTGTAGGGGTGAGAGTGGATGTTGCAGGAGTGAGCTTGGGTGTTGTAGGAGTAAACGTGGATGGTGTAGGGGTGAGCGTGGATGGTGTAGGGGTGAGCGTGGACGTTGTAAACGTGAGCATGGATGATGTAGGAGTGAGTGTAGATGGTGTAGGGGGTGAGCGTGGAGGTTGTAAAGGTGAGCATGGATGGTGTAGGAGTGAGCGTGGATGTTGTAGGGGTGAGAGTGAATGGGGTTGGGGTGGGCGTGGATGGTGTTGGGGTGAGTATGGATGTTGGCGAGGTGAGCATTGATGTTGCAGGTGTGAGCATGGATGTTGCAGGAGTGAGCGTGAATGTTGTAGGGGTGAGAGTGGATGTTGTAAAGGTGAGCGAGGATGGTGTAGGGGTGATAGTGGATGTTGTATGAGTGAGCATGGAAGGTGTAGAGGTGAGTGTGGATGGTATAGGGGAAAGCATGGATGGTGTAGTGGTGAGCGTGGATGGTGTAGGGGTGAGAGTGGATTTGGTGGGGGTGAGCGTGGATGTGGTAGGGGTGAGCGTGGAAGGTGTAGGGGTGAGCGTGGATGGTGTAGGAGTGAGCGTGGATGGTGTAGGGGTGAGCGTGGGTGGTGTAGGGGTGAGCGTGGATGGTGTAGGGGTGAGCGTGGATGGTGTAGGAGTGAGCGTGGATGGTGTAAGGGTGAGCGTGGATGTTGCAGGAGTTAGCATGGATTTTGTATGAGAGAGCGTGGATGTTGCCGGAGTGAGCGTGGGTGTTGTAGGCGTAAACGTGGATGGTGTAGGGGTGAGCGTGGATGGTGTAGGGGTCAGCGTGGACGTTGTAAAGGTGAGCATGGATGATGTAGGAGTGAGCGTAGATGGTGTAGGGGGTGAGCGTGGAGGTTGTAAATGTGAGCGTGGAGGTTGTAAAGGTGAGCGTGGATGGTGTAGGAGTGAGCGTGGATGTTGTAGGGGTGAGAGTGGATGGGGTTGGAGTGGGCGTGGATGTTGTCGGGGTGAGTATGGATGTTGGAGAGGTGAGCGTGGATGGTGTAGGGGTGAGAATGGATGTTGTATGAGTGAGCATGGACGGTGTAGATCTGAGTGTGGATGGTATAGGGGAAAGCGTGGATCGTGTAGTGGTGAGCGTGGATGGTGTAGGGGTGAGCGTGGATGTTGTAGAGGTGAGCGTGGATGGTGTAGGGGTGAGCGTGGCTATTGTAGGGGTGAGCGTGGATGGCGTAGGTGTGAGCGTGGATGTTGCAGGAGTGAGCGTGGATTTTGTATGAGAGAGCGTGGATGTTTAAGGAGCGAGTATGGTGTAGGGGTGAGCGTGGATGGTGTAGGGGTGAGCGTGGATGTTGCAGGAGTGAACGTGGGTGTTGTAGGAGTAAACGTGGATGGGGTAGGGGTGAGCGTGGATGGTGTAGGGGTCAGCGTGAACGTTGTAAAGGTGAGCATGGATGATGTAGGAGTGAGCGTAGATGGTGTAGGGGGTGAGCGTGGATGTTGCAGGGGTGAGCGTGGATATTGCAGGAGTGAGCGTGAATGTTGTAGGCGTGAGCGTGGATGGTGTAGGGGTGAGCGTGGCTATTTTAGGGGTGAGCGTGGATGGTGTAGGGGTGAGCTTGGATGGTGTAGGAGTGAGCGTGGATGGTGTACGGGTGAGCGTGGATGGTGTAGGGGTGAGTGTAGATGGTGTAGGGGGTGAGCGTGGAGGTTGTAAAGGTGAGCGTGGAGGTTGTAAAGGTGAGCGTGGATGGTGTAGGAGTGAGCGTGGATGTTGTAGGGGTGAAAGTGGATGGGGATGGGGTGGGCGTGGATGGTGTGGGGGGTGAGAGTGGATGGTGTCGGGGTGAGAGTGGATGGTGTCGGGGTGAGTATGGATGTAGGAGAGGTGAGCGTGGATGGTGTAGGGGTGAGCGTGGATGGTGTAGGGGTGAGCGTGGATGTTGCAGGAGTGAGTGTGGATGGTGTAGGGGTGAGAGTGGATGTTGTAAAGGTGAGCGTGGATGGTGTAGGGGTGAGAGTGGATGTTGTATGAGTGAGCATGGACGGTGTAGATGTGAGTGTGGATGGTATAGGGGAAAGCGTGGATGGTGTAGTGGTGAGCGTGGATGGTGTAGGGGTGAGCGTGGATGTTGTAGAGGCGAGCGTGGATGGTGTAAGGGTGAGCGTGGCTATTGTAGGGGTGAGCGTGGATGGTGTAGGGGTGAGCGTGGATGTTGCAGGAGTGAGCGTGGATTTTGTATGAGAGAGCGTGGATGTTGCAGGAGTGAGCGTGGCTGTTGTAGGAGTAAACGTGGATGGTGTAGGGGTGAGTGTGGATGGTGTAGGGGTGAGCGTGGATGTTGTAAAGGTGAGCATGGATGATGTAGGAGTGAGCGTAGATGGTTAGGGGGTGAGCGTGGATGTTGCAGGGGTGAGCGTGGATATTGCAGGAGTGAGCGTGAATGTTGTAGGGGTGAGCGTGGATGGTGTAGGGGTGAGCGTGGCTATTGTAGGGGTGAGCGTGGATGGTGTAGCGGTGAGCTTGGATGGTGTAGGAGTGAGCGTGGACGTTGTAAAGGTGAGCATGGATGATGTAGGAGTGAGCGTAGATGGTGTAGGGGGTGAGCGTGGGGGTTGTAAAGGTGAGCATGGATGGTGTAGGAGTGAGCGTGGATGTTGTAGGGGTGAGAGTGAATGGGGTTGGGTTGAGCGTGGATGGTGTTAGGGTGAGTGTGGATGTTGGCGAGGTGAGCGTGGATGTTGCAGGAGTGAGCGTGGGTGTTGTAGGAGTAAACGTGGATGGTGTAGGGGTGAGCGTGGATGGTGTAGGGGTGAGCATGGACTTTGTAAAGGTGAGCATGGATGGTGTAGGAGTGAGCGTGGACGTTCTGGGGGTTAGAGTGGATGGGGTTGGGGTGGGCGTGGATGGTGTTGGGGTGAGAGTGGATGGTGTCGGGGTGAGTATGGATGTTGGAGAGGCGAGCGTGGATGGTGTAGGGGTGAGAGTGGATGTTGTAAAGGTGAGGGTGGATGGTGTAGGGGTGAGCGTGGATGTTGTAGAAGTGAGCGTAGATGGTGTAGAAGTGAGGGTGGATGTTGTAGCGGTGAGCGTGGATGGTGTTGGGGTGAGGGTGGATGTTGTAGGGGTGAGCGTGGATGTTGTCGGGGTGAGGGTGGATGGTGTAGAGGTGAGTGTGGATGTTGTAGAGGTGAGCGTGGATGGTGTAGGGGTGAGCGTGGCTATTGTAGGGGTGAGCGTGGATGGTGTAGGGGTGAGCGTGGATGTTGCAGGAGTGAGCATGGATTTTGTATGAGAGAGCGTGGATGTTGAAGGCGTGAGTGTGGTTGGTGTAGGGGTGAGCGTGGATGTTGCCGGAGTGAGCGTGGGTGTTGTAGGAGAAAACGTGGATGGTGTAGGGGTGAGCGTGGATGGTGTAGGGGTGAGCGTGGACGTTGTAAAGGTGAGCATGGATGATGTAGGAGTGAGCGTAGATGGTGTAGGGGGTGAGTGTGGAGGTTGTAAAGGTGAGCGTGGAGGTTGTAAAGGTGAGCGTGGATGGTGTAGGAGTGAGCGTGGATGTTGTAGGGGTGAGAGTGGATGGGGTTGGAGTGGGCGTGGATGGTGTCGGGGTGAGTATGGATGTGGAGAGGTGAGCGTGGATGGTGTAGGGGTGAGAGTGGATGTTGTATGAGTGAGCATGGACGGTGTAGATGTGAGTGTGGATGGTATAGGGGAAAGCGTGGATGGTGTAGTGGTGAGCGTGGCTATTGTAGGGGTGAGCGTGGATGGTGTAGGTGTGAGCGTGGATGGTGTAGGGGTGAGCGTGGATGTTGCAGGAGTGAGCGTGGATTTTGTATGAGAGAGCGTGGATGTTTAAGGGGTGAGTGTGGATGGTGTAGGGGTGAGCGTGGATGGTGTAGGGGTGAGCGTGGATGTTGCAGGAGTGAGCGTGGATTTTGTATGAGAGAGCGTGGATGTTGCAGGAGTGAGCGTGGGTGTTGTAGGAGTAAACGTGGATGGTGTAGGGGTGAGCGTGGATGGTGTAGGGGTGAGCGTGGACGTTGTAAAGGTGAGCATGGATGATGTAGGAGTGAGTGTAGATGGTTAGGGGGTGAGCGTGGATGTTGCAGGGGTGAGCGTGGATATTGCAGGAGTGAGCGTGAATGTTGTAGGGGTGAGCATGGATGGTGTAGGGGTGAGCGTGGCTATTGTAGGGGTGAGCGTGGATGGTGTAGGGGTGAGCTTGGATGGTGTAGGAGTGAGCGTGGACGTTGTAAAGGTGAGCATGGATGATGTAGGAGTGAGCGTAGATGGTGTAGGGGGTGAGCGTGGGGGTTGTAAAGGTGAGCATGGATGGTGTAGGAGTGAGCGTGGATGTTGTAGGGGTGAGAGTGAATGGGGTTGGGGTGAGCGTGGATGGTGTTAGGGTGAGTGTGGATGTTGGCGAGGTGAGCGTGGATGTTGCAGGAGTGAGCGTGGGTGTTGTAGGAGTAAACGTGGATGGTGTAGGGGTGAGCGTGGATGGTGTAGGGGTGAGCAGACTTTGTAAAGGTGAGCATGGATGGTGTAGGAGTGAGCGTGGATGTTGTAGGGGTTAGAGTGGATGGGTTTGGGGTGGGCGTGGATGGTGTTGGGGTGAGAGTGGATGGTGTCGGGGTGAGTATGGATGTTGGAGAGGCGAGCGTGGATGGTGTAGGGGTGAGAGTGGATGTTGTAAAGGTGAGGGTGGATGGTGTAGGGGTGAGCGTGGATGTTGTAGAAGTGAGCGTAGATGGTGTAGGAATGAGGGTGGATGTTGTAGCGGTGAGCGTGGATGGTGTTGGGGTGAGAGTGGATGTTGTAGGGGTGAGCGTGGATGTTGTCGGGGTGAGGGTGGATGGTGTAGAGGTGAGTGTGGATGTTGTAGAGGTGAGCGTGGATGGTGTAGGGGTGAGCGTGGCTATTGTAGGGGTGAGCGTGGATGGTGTAGGGGTGAGCGTGGATGTTGCAGGAGTGAGCATGGATTTTGTATGAGAGAGCGCGGATGTTGAAGGGGTGAGTGTGGTTGGTGTAGGGGTGAGCGTGGATGTTGCCGGAGTGAGCGTGGGTGTTGTAGGAGAAAACGTGGATGGTGTAGGGGTGAGCGTGGATGGTGTAGGGGTGAGCGTGGACGTTGTAAAGGTGAGCATGGATGATGTAGGAGTGAGCGTAGATGGTGTAGGGGGTGAGCGTGGAGGATGTAAAGGTGAGCGTGGAGGTTGTAAAGGTGAGCGTCGATGGTGTAGGAGTGAGCGTGGATGTTGTAGGGGTGAGAGTGGATGGGGTTGGAGTGGTCGTGGATGGTGTCGGGGTGAGTATGGATGTGGAGAGGTGAGCGTGGCTATTGTAGGGGTGAGCGTGGATGGTGTAGGTGTGAGAGTGGATGGTGTAGGGGTGAGCGTGAATGTTGCAGGAGTGAGCGTGGATTTTGTATGAGAGAGCGTGGATGTTTAAGGGGTGAGCGTGGATGGTGTAGGGGTGAGCGTGGATGTTGCAGGAGTGAGCGTGGATTTTGTATGAGAGAGCGTGGATGTTGCAGGAGTGAGCGTGGGTGTTGTAGGAGTAAACGTGGATGGTGTAGGGGTGAGTGTGGATGGTGTAGGGGTGAGCGCTGGACGTTGTAAAGGTGAGCATGGATGATGTAGGAGTGAGCGTAGATGGTTAGGGGGTGAGCGTGGATGTTGCAGGGGTGAGCGTGGATATTGCAGGAGAGAGCGTGAATGTTGTAGGGGTGAGCGTGGATGGTGTAGGGGTGAGCGTGGCTATTGTAGGGGTGAGCGTGGATGGTGTAGGGGTGAGCTTGGATGGTGTAGGAGTGAGCGTGGACGTTGTAAAGGTGAGCATGGATGATGCAGGAGTGAGCGTAGATGGTGTAGGGGGTGAGCGTGGGGGTTGTAAAGGTGAGCATGGATGGTGTAGGAGTGAGCGTGGATGTTGTAGGGGTGAGAGTGAATGGGGTTGGGGTGAGCGTGGATGGTGTTAGGGTGAGTGTGGATGTTGGCGAGGTGAGCGTGGATGTTGCAGGAGTGAGCGTGGGTGTTGTAGGAGTAAACGTGGATGGTGTAGGGGTGAGCGTGGATGGTGTAGGGGTGAGCATTGACTTTGTAAAGGTGAGCATGGATGGTGTAGGAGTGAGCGTGGATGTTGTAGGGGTTAGAGTGGATGGGGTTGGGGTGGGCGTGGATGGTGTTGGGGTGAGAGTGGATGGTGTCGGGGTGAGTATGGATGTTGGAGAGGCGAGCGTGGATGGTGTAGGGGTGAGAGTGGATGTTGTAAAGGTGAGGGTGGATGGTGTAGGGGTGAGCGTGGATGTTGTAGAAGTGAGCGTAGATGGTGTAGGAGTGAGGGTGGATGTTGTAGCGGTGAGCGTGGATGGTGTAGGAGTGAGCGTGGATGTTGTAGGGGTGAGAGTGGATGGGGTTGGAGTGGTCGTGGATGGTGTCGGGGTGAGTATGGATGTGGAGAGGTGAGCGTGGCTATTGTAGGGGTGAGCGTGGATGGTGTAGGTGTGAGAGTGGATGGTGTAGGGGTGAGCGTGAATGTTGCAGGAGTGAGCGTGGATTTTGTATGAGAGAGCGTGGATGTTTAAGGGGTGAGCGTGGATGGTGTAGGGGTGAGCGTGGATGTTGCAGGAGTGAGCGTGGATTTTGTATGAGAGAGCGTGGATGTTGCAGGAGTGAGCGTGGGTGTTGTAGGAGTAAACGTGGATGGTGTAGGGGTGAGTGTGGATGGTGTAGGGGTGAGCGCTGGACGTTGTAAAGGTGAGCATGGATGATGTAGGAGTGAGCGTAGATGGTTAGGGGGTGAGCGTGGATGTTGCAGGGGTGAGCGTGGATATTGCAGGAGTGAGCGTGAATGTTGTAGGGGTGAGCGTGGATGGTGTAGGGGTGAGCGTGGCTATTGTAGGGGTGAGCGTGGATGGTGTAGGGGTGAGCTTGGATGGTGTAGGAGTGAGCGTGGACGTTGTAAAGGTGAGCATGGATGATGCAGGAGTGAGCGTAGATGGTGTAGGGGGTGAGCGTGGGGGTTGTAAAGGTGAGCATGGATGGTGTAGGAGTGAGCGTGGATGTTGTAGGGGTGAGAGTGAATGGGGTTGGGGTGAGCGTGGATGGTGTTAGGGTGAGTGTGGATGTTGGCGAGGTGAGCGTGGATGTTGCAGGAGTGAGCGTGGGTGTTGTAGGAGTAAACGTGGATGGTGTAGGGGTGAGCGTGGATGGTGTAGGGGTGAGCATTGACTTTGTAAAGGTGAGCATGGATGGTGTAGGAGTGAGCGTGGATGTTGTAGGGGTTAGAGTGGATGGGGTTGGGGTGGGCGTGGATGGTGTTGGGGTGAGAGTGGATGGTGTCGGGGTGAGTATGGATGTTGGAGAGGCGAGCGTGGATGGTGTAGGGGTGAGAGTGGATGTTGTAAAGGTGAGGGTGGATGGTGTAGGGGTGAGCGTGGATGTTGTAGAAGTGAGCGTAGATGGTGTAGGAGTGAGGGTGGATGTTGTAGCGGTGAGCGTGGATGGTGTTGGGGTGAGGGTGGATGTTGTAGGGGTGAGCGTGGATGTTGTCGGGGTGAGCGTGGATGTTGTCGGGGTGAGGGTGGATGGTGTAGAGGTGAGTGTGGATGTTGTAGAGGTGAGCGTGGATGGTGTAGGGGTGAGCGTGGCTATTGTAAGGGTGAGCGTGGATGGTGTAGGGGTGAGCGTGGATGTTGCAGGAGTGAGCATGGATTTTGTATGAGAGAGCGTGGATGTTGAAGGGGTGAGTGTGGTTGGTGTAGGGGTGAGCGTGGATGTTGCCGGAGTGAGCGTGGGTGTTGTAGGAGAAAACGTGGATGGTGTAGGGGTGAGCGTGGATGGTGTAGCGGTGAGCGTGGACGTTGTAAAGGTGAGCATGGATGATGTAGGAGTGAGCGTAGATGGTGTAGGGGGTGAGTGTGGAGGTTGTAAAGGTGAGCGTGGAGGTTGTAAAGGTGAGCGTGGATGGTGTAGGAGTGAGCGTGGATGTTGTAGGGGTGAGAGTGGATGGGGTTGGAGTGGGCATGGATGGTGTCGGGGCGAGTATGGATGTTGGCGAGGTGAGCATTGATGTTGCAGGGGTGAGCGTGGATGTTGCAGGAGTGAGCGTGAATGTTGTAGGGGTGAGAGTGGATGTTGTAAAGGTGAGCGTGGATGGTGTAGGGGTGAGAGTGGATGTTGTATGAGTGAGCATGGAAGGTGTAGAGGTGAGTGTGGATGGTATAGGGGAAAGCATGGATGGTGTAGTGGTGAGCGTGGATGGTGTAGGGGTGAGAGTGGATTTGGTGGGGGTGAGCGTGGATGTGGTAGGGGTGAGCGTGGAAGGTGTAGGGGTGAGCGTGGATGGTGTAGGAGTGAGCGTGGATGGTGTAAGGGTGAGCGTGGGTGGTGTAGGGGTGAGCGTGGATGGTGTAGGGGTGAGCGTGGATGGTGTAGGAGTGAGCGTGGACATTGTAAAGGTGAGCGTGGACGGTGTAGGGGTGAGCGTGGACGTTGTAGGGGTGAACGTAGATGTTGTAGGGGTGAGCGGGGATGTTGTAGGGGTGAGGGTGGATGTTGTAGCGGTGAGCGTGGATGGTGTTGGGGTGAGGGTGGATGTTGTAGGGGTGAGCGTGGATGTTGTAGGGGTGAGCGTGGATGGTGTAAGGGTGAGCGTGGATGTTGCAGGAGTTAGCATGGATTTTGTATGAGAGAGCGTGGATGTTGTAGGGGTGAGTGTGGATGGTGAAGGGGTGAGCGTGGATGTTGCCGGAGTGAGCGTGGGTGTTGTAGGCGTAAACGTGGATGGTGTAGGGCTGAGCGTGGATGGTGTAGGGGTCAGCGTGGACGTTGTAAAGGTGAGCATGGATGATGTAGGAGTGAGCGTAGATGGTGTAGGGGGTGAGCGTGGAGGTTGTAAATGTGAGCGTGGAGGTTGTAAAGGTGAGCGTGGATGGTGTAGGAGTGAGCGTGGATGTTGTAAGGGTGAGAGTGGATGGGGTTGGAGTGGGCGTGGATGTTGTCAGGGTGAGTATGGATGTTGGAGAGGTGAGCGTGGATGGTGTAGGGGTGAGAGTGGATGTTGTATGAGTGAGCATGGACGGTGTAGATGTGAGTGTGGATGGTATAGGGGAAAGCGTGGATGGTGTAGTGGTGAGCGTGGATGGTGTAGGGGTGAGCGTGGATGTTGTAGAGGTGAGCGTGGATGGTGTAGGGGTGAGCGTGGCTATTGTAGGGGTGAGCGTGGATGGCGTAGGTGTGAGCGTGGATGTTGCAGGAGTGAGCGTGGATTTTGTATGAGAGAGCGTGGATGTTTAAGGAGCGAGTATGGTGTAGGGGTGAGCGTGGATGGTGTAGGGGTGAGCGTGGATGGTGTAGGAGTGAGCGTGGATGGTGTAGGGGTGAGCGTGGGTGGTGTAGGGGTGAGCGTGGATGGTGTAGGGGTGAGCGTGGATGGTGTAGGAGTGAGCGTGGACATTGTAAAGGTGAGCGTGGACGGTGTAGGGGTGAGCGTGGACGTTGTAGGGGTGAACGTAGATGTTGTAGGGGTGAGCGGGGATGTTGTAGGGGTGAGGGTGGATGTTGTAGCGGTGAGCGTGGATGGTGTTGGGGTGAGGGTGGATGTTGTAGGGGTGAGCGTGGATGTTGTAGGGGTGAGCGTGGATGGTGTAAGGGTGAGCGTGGATGTTGCAGGAGTTAGCATGGATTTTGTATGAGAGAGCGTGGATGTTGTAGGGGTGAGTGTGGATGGTGAAGGGGTGAGCGTGGATGTTGCCGGAGTGAGCGTGGGTGTTGTAGGCGTAAACGTGGATGGTGTAGGGCTGAGCGTGGATGGTGTAGGGGTCAGCGTGGACGTTGTAAAGGTGAGCATGGATGATGTAGGAGTGAGCGTAGATGGTGTAGGGGGTGAGCGTGGAGGTTGTAAATGTGAGCGTGGAGGTTGTAAAGGTGAGCGTGGATGGTGTAGGAGTGAGCGTGGATGTTGTAGGGGTGAGAGTGGATGGGGTTGGAGTGGGCGTGGATGTTGTCAGGGTGAGTATGGATGTTGGAGAGGTGAGCGTGGATGGTGTAGGGGTGAGAGTGGATGTTGTATGAGTGAGCATGGACGGTGTAGATGTGAGTGTGGATGGTATAGGGGAAAGCGTGGATGGTGTAGTGGTGAGCGTGGATGGTGTAGGGGTGAGCGTGGATGTTGTAGAGGTGAGCGTGGATGGTGTAGGGGTGAGCGTGGCTATTGTAGGGGTGAGCGTGGATGGCGTAGGTGTGAGCGTGGATGTTGCAGGAGTGAGCGTGGATTTTGTATGAGAGAGCGTGGATGTTTAAGGAGCGAGTATGGTGTAGGGGTGAGCGTGGATGGTGTAGGGGTGAGCGTGGATGGTGTAGGAGTGAGCGTGGATGGTGTAGGGGTGAGCGTGGGTGGTGTAGGGGTGAGCGTGGATGGTGTAGGGGTGAGCGTGGATGGTGTAGGAGTGAGCGTGGACATTGTAAAGGTGAGCGTGGACGGTGTAGGGGTGAGCGTGGACGTTGTAGCGGTGAACGTAGATGTTGTAGGGGTGAGCGGGGATGTTGTAGGGGTGAGGGTGGATGTTGTAGCGGTGAGCGTGGATGGTGTTGGGGTGAGGGTGGATGTTGTAGGGGTGAGCGTGGATATTGCAGGAGTGAGCGTGAATGTTGTAGGCGTGAGCGTGGATGGTGTAGGGGTGAGCGTGGATGTTGCAGGGGTGAGCGTGGATATTGCAGGAGTGAGCGTGAATGTTGTAGGCGTGAGCGTGGATGGTGTAGGGGTGAGCGTGGCTATATTAGGGGTGAGCGTGGATGGTGTAAGGGTGAGCTTGGATGGTGTAGGAGTGAGCTTGGATGGTGTAGGGGTGAGCGTGGATGGTGTAGGGGTGAGTGTAGATGGTGTAGGGGGTGAGCGTGGAGGTTGTAAAGGTGAGCGTGGAGGTTGTAAAGGTGAGCGTGGATCGTGTAGGAGTGAGCGTGGATGTTGTAGGGGTGAGAGTGGATGGGGATGGGGTGGGCGTGGATGGTGTGGGGGGTGAGAGTGGATGGTGTCGGGGTGAGAGTGGATGGTGTCGGGGTGAGTATGGATGTAGGAGAGGTGAGCGTGGATGGTGTAGGGGTGAGCGTGGATGGTGTAGGGGTGAGCGTGGATGTTGCAGGAGTGAGCGTGGATGTTGTAGGAGTGAGCGTGGATGGTGTAGGGGTGAGCGTGGATGTTGTAGGAGTGAGAGTGGATGTTGTAGGGGTGGGCGTGGATGGTGTAGGGGTGAGAGTGGATGTTGTAAAGGTGAGGGTGGATGGTGTAGGGGTGAGCGTGGATGTTGTAGAAGTGAGCATAGATGGTGTAGGAGTGAGGGTGGATGTTGTAGCGGTGAGAGTGGATGGTGTTGGGGTGAGGGTGGATGTTGTAGGGGTGAGCGTGGATGTTGTCGGGGTGAGGGTGGATGGTGTAGAGGTGAGTGTGGATGTTGTAGAGGTGAGTGTGGATGGTGTAGGGGTGAGCGTGGCTATTGTAGGGGTGAACGTGGATGGTGTAGGGGTGGGCTTGGATGGTGAAGGTGTGAGCGTGGCTGGTGTAGGAGTGAGCGTGGCTGGTGTAGGAATGAGCGTGGATGGTGTAGGGGTGAGCGTGGATGTTGTAGGGGTGAGAGTGGATGTTGTATGAGTGAGCATGGACGGTGTAGATGTGAGTGTGGATGGTATAGGGGAAAGCGTGGATGGTCTAGTGGCGAGCATGGATGGTCTAGTGGTGAGCGTGGATGGTGTAGGGGTGAGCGTGGATGTTGTAGAGGTGAGCGTGGATGGTGTAGGGGTGAGCGTGGATGTTGTATGAGTGAGCATGGACGTTGTAGATGTGAGTGTAGATGGTATAGGGGAAAGCGTGGATGGTGTAGTGGTGAGTGTGGATGGTGTAGGGGTGAGCGTGGATGTTGTAGGGGTGAGCGTGGCTATTGTAGGGGTGAGCGTTGATGGTGTAGGGGTGAGCGTGGATGTTGCAGGAGTGAGCGTGGGTGTTGTAGGAGTAAACGTGGATGGTGTAGGGGTGAGCGTGGATGGTGTAGGGGTGAGCGTGGACGTTGTAAACGTGAGCATGGATGATGTAGGAGTGAGTGTAGATGGTGTAGGGGGTGAGCGTGGAGGTTGTAAAGGTGAGCATGGATGGTGTAGGAGTGAGCGTGGATGTTGTAGGGGTGAGAGTGAATGGGGTTGGGGTGGGCGTGGATGGTGTTGGGGTGAGTATGGATGTTGGCGAGGTGAGCATTGATGTTGCAGGTGTGAGCGTGGATGTTGCAGGAGTGAGCGTGAATGTTGTAGGGGTGAGAGTGGATGTTGTAAAGGTGAGCGTGGATGGTGTAGGGGTGAGAGTGGATGTTGTATGAGTGAGCATGGAAGGTGTAGAGGTGAGTGTGGATGGTATAGGGGAAAGCATGGATGGTGTAGTGGTGAGCGTGGATGGTGTAGGGGTGAGAGTGGATTTGGTGGGGGTGAGCGTGGATGTGGTAGGGGTGAGCGTGGAAGGTGTAGGGGTGAGCGTGGATGGTGTAGGAGTGAGCGTGGATGGTGTAGGGGTGAGCGTGGGTGGTGTAGGGGTGAGCGTGGATGGTGTAGGGGTGAGCGTGGATGGTGTAGGAGTGAGCGTGGACATTGTAAAGGTGAGCGTGGACGGTGTAGGGGTGAGCGTGGACGTTGTAGGGGTGAACGTAGATGTTGTAGGGGTGAGCGGGGATGTTGTAGGGGTGAGGGTGGATGTTGTAGCGGTGAGCGTGGATGGTGTTGGGGTGAGGGTGGATGTTGTAGGGGTGAGCGTGGATGTTGTAGGGGTGAGCGTGGATGGTGTAAGGGTGAGCGTGGATGTTGCAGGAGTTAGCATGGATTTTGTATGAGAGAGCGTGGATGTTGTAGAGGTGAGTGTGGATGGTGAAGGGGTGAGCGTGGATGTTGCCGGAGTGAGCGTGGGTGTTGTAGGCGTAAACGTGGATGGTGTAGGGGTGAGCGTGGATGGTGTAGGGGTGAGCGTGGACGTTGCAAAGGTGAGCATTGATGATGTAGGATTGAGCGTAGATGGTGTAGGGGGTGAGCGTGGATGTTGCAGGGGTGAGCGTGGATATTGCAGGAGTGAGCGTGAATGTTGTAGGCGTGAGCGTGGATGGTGTAGGGGTGAGCGTGGCTATTTTAGGGGTGAGCGTGGATGGTGTAAGGGTGAGCTTGGATGGTGTAGGAGTGAGCGTGGATGGTGTAGGGGTGAGCGTGGATGGTGTAGTGGTGAGTGTAGATGGTGTAGGGGGTGAGCGTGGAGGTTGTAAAGGTGAGCGTGGAGGTTGTAAAGGTGAGCGTGGATGGTGTAGGAGTGAGCGTGGATGTTGTAGGGGTGAGAGTGGATGGGGATGGGGTGGGCGTGGATGGTGTGGGGGGTGAGAGTGGATGGTGTCGGGGTGAGAGTGGATGGTGTCGGGGTGAGTATGGATGTAGGAGAGGTGAGCGTGGATGGTGTAGGGGTGAGCGTGGATGGTGTAGGGGTGAGCGTGGATGTTGCAGGAGTGAGCGTGGATGTTGTAGGAGTGAGCGTGGATGGTGTAGGGGTGAGCGTGGATGTTGTAGGAGTGAGAGTGGATGTTGTAGGGGTGGGCGTGGATGGTGTAGGGGTGAGAGTGGATGTTGTAAAGGTGAGGGTGGATGGTGTAGGGGTGAGCGTGGATGTTGTAGAAGTGAGCGTAGATGGTGTAGGAGTGAGGGTGGATGTTGTAGCGGTGAGAGTGGATGGTGTTGGGGTGAGGGTGGATGTTGTAGGGGTGAGCGTGGATGTTGTCGGGGTGAGGGTGGATGGTGTAGAGGTGAGTGTGGATGTTGTAGAGGTGAGCGTGGATGGTGTAGGGGTGAGCGTGGCTATTGTAGGGGTGAACGTGGATGGTGTAGGGGTGGGCTTGGATGGTGAAGGTGTGAGCGTGGCTGGTGTAGGAGTGAGCGTGGATGGTGTAGGAATGAGCGTGGATGGTGTAGGGGTGAGCGTGGATGTTGTAGGGGTGAGAGTGGATGTTGTATGAGTGAGCATGGACGGTGTAGATGTGAGTGTGGATGGTATAGGGGAAAGCGTAGATGGTCTAGTGGCGAGCGTGGATGGTCTAGTGGTGAGCGTGGATGGTGTAGGGGTGAGCGTGGATGTTGTAGAGGTGAGCGTGGATGGTGTAGGGGTGAGCGTGGATGTTGTATGAGTGAGCATGGACGTTGTAGATGTGAGTGTAGATGGTATAGGGGAAAGCGTGGATGGTGTAGTGGTGAGTGTGGATGGTGTAGGGGTGAGCGTGGATGTTGTAGGGGTGAGCGTGGCTATTGTAGGGGTGAGCGTTGATGGTGTAGGGGTGAGCGTGGATGTTGCAGGAGTGAGCGTGGGTGTTGTAGGAGTAAACGTGGATGGTGTAGGGGTGAGCGTGGATGGTGTAGGGGTGAGCGTGGACGTTGTAAACGTGAGCATGGATGATGTAGGAGTGAGTGTAGATGGTGTAGGGGGTGAGCATGGAGGTTGTAAAGGTGAGCATGGATGGTGTAGGAGTGAGCGTGGATGTTGTAGGGGTGAGAGTGAATGGGGTTGGGGTGGGCGTGGATGGTGTTGGGGTGAGTATGGATGTTGGCGAGGTGAGCATTGATGTTGCAGGTGTGAGCGTGGATGTTGCAGGAGTGAGCGTGAATGTTGTAGGGGTGAGAGTGGATGTTGTAAAGGTGAGCGTGGATGGTGTAGGGGTGAGAGTGGATGTTGTATGAGTGAGCATGGAAGGTGTAGAGGTGAGTGTGGATGGTATAGGGGAAAGCATGGATGGTGTAGTGGTGAGCGTGGATGGTGTAGGGGTGAGAGTGGATTTGGTGGGGGTGAGCGTGGATGTGGTAGGGGTGAGCGTGGAAGGTGTAGGGGTGAGCGTGGATGGTGTAGGAGTGAGCGTGGATGGTGTAGGGGTGAGCGTGGGTGGTGTAGGGGTGAGCGTGGATGGTGTAGGGGTGAGCGTGGATGGTGTAGGAGTGAGCGTGGACATTGTAAAGGTGAGCGTGGACGGTGTAGGGGTGAGCGTGGACGTTGTAGGGGTGAACGTAGATGTTGTAGGGGTGAGCGGGGATGTTGTAGGGGTGAGGGTGGATGTTGTAGCGGTGAGCGTGGATGGTGTTGGGGTGAGGGTGGATGTTGTAGGGGTGAGCGTGGATGTTGTAGGGGTGAGCGTGGATGGTGTAAGGGTGAGCGTGGATGTTGCAGGAGTTAGCATGGATTTTGTATGAGAGAGCGTGGATGTTGTAGAGGTGAGTGTGGATGGTGAAGGGGTGAGCGTGGATGTTGCCGGAGTGAGCGTGGGTGTTGTAGGCGTAAACGTGGATGGTGTAGGGGTGAGCGTGGATGGTGTAGGGGTGAGCGTGGACGTTGCAAAGGTGAGCATTGATGATGTAGGATTGAGCGTAGATGGTGTAGGGGGTGAGCGTGGATGTTGCAGGGGTGAGCGTGGATATTGCAGGAGTGAGCGTGAATGTTGTAGGCGTGAGCGTGGATGGTGTAGGGGTGAGCGTGGCTATTTTAGGGGTGAGCGTGGATGGTGTAAGGGTGAGCTTGGATGGTGTAGGAGTGAGCGTGGATGGTGTAGGGGTGAGCGTGGATGGTGTAGTGGTGAGTGTAGATGGTGTAGGGGGTGAGCGTGGAGGTTGTAAAGGTGAGCGTGGAGGTTGTAAAGGTGAGCGTGGATGGTGTAGGAGTGAGCGTGGATGTTGTAGGGGTGAGAGTGGATGGGGATGGGGTGGGCGTGGATGGTGTGGGGGGTGAGAGTGGATGGTGTCGGGGTGAGAGTGGATGGTGTCGGGGTGAGTATGGATGTAGGAGAGGTGAGCGTGGATGGTGTAGGGGTGAGCGTGGATGGTGTAGGGGTGAGCGTGGATGTTGCAGGAGTGAGCGTGGATGTTGTAGGAGTGAGCGTGGATGGTGTAGGGGTGAGCGTGGATGTTGTAGGAGTGAGAGTGGATGTTGTAGGGGTGGGCGTGGATGGTGTAGGGGTGAGAGTGGATGTTGTAAAGGTGAGGGTGGATGGTGTAGGGGTGAGCGTGGATGTTGTAGAAGTGAGCGTAGATGGTGTAGGAGTGAGGGTGGATGTTGTAGCGGTGAGAGTGGATGGTGTTGGGGTGAGGGTGGATGTTGTAGGGGTGAGCGTGGATGTTGTCGGGGTGAGGGTGGATGGTGTAGAGGTGAGTGTGGATGTTGTTGAGGTGAGCGTGGATGGTGTAGGGGTGAGCGTGGCTATTGTAGGGGTGAACGTGGATGGTGTAGGGGTGGGCTTGGATGGTGAAGGTGTGAGCGTGGCTGGTGTAGGAGTGAGCGTGGATGGTGTAGGAATGAGCGTGGATGGTGTAGGGGTGAGCGTGGATGTTGTAGGGGTGAGAGTGGATGTTGTATGAGTGAGCATGGACGGTGTAGATGTGAGTGTGGATGGTATAGGGGAAAGCGTGGATGGTCTAGTGGCGAGCGTGGATGGTCTAGTGGTGAGCGTGGATGGTGTAGGGGTGAGCGTGGATGTTGTAGAGGTGAGCGTGGATGGTGTAGGGGTGAGCGTGGATGTTGTATGAGTGAGCATGGACGTTGTAGATGTGAGTGTGGATGGTATAGGGGAAAGCGTGGATGGTGTAGTGGTGAGTGTGGATGGTGTAGGGGTGAGCGTGGATGTTGTAGGGGTGAGCGTGGCTATTGTAGGGGTGAGCGTTGATGGTGTAGGGGTGAGCGTGGATGTTGCAGGAGTGAGCGTGGGTGTTGTAGGAGTAAACGTGGATGGTGTAGGGGTGAGCGTGGATGGTGTAGGGGTGAGCGTGGACGTTGTAAACGTGAGCATGGATGATGTAGGAGTGAGTGTAGATGGTGTAGGGGGTGAGCATGGAGGTTGTAAAGGTGAGCATGGATGGTGTAGGAGTGAGCGTGGATGTTGTAGGGGTGAGAGTGAATGGGGTTGGGGTGGGCGTGGATGGTGTTGGGGTGAGTATGGATGTTGGCGAGGTGAGCATTGATGTTGCAGGTGTGAGCGTGGATGTTGCAGGAGTGAGCGTGAATGTTGTAGGGGTGAGAGTGGATGTTGTAAAGGTGAGCGTGGATGGTGTAGGGGTGAGAGTGGATGTTGTATGAGTGAGCATGGAAGGTGTAGAGGTGAGTGTGGATGGTATAGGGGAAAGCATGGATGGTGTAGTGGTGAGCGTGGATGGTGTAGGGGTGAGAGTGGATTTGGTGGGGGTGAGCGTGGATGTGGTAGGGGTGAGCGTGGAAGGTGTAGGGGTGAGCGTGGATGGTGTAGGAGTGAGCGTGGATGTGTAGGGGTGAGCGTGGGTGGTGTAGGGGTGAGCGTGGATGGTGTAGGGGTGAGCGTGGATGGTGTAGGAGTGAGCGTGGACATTGTAAAGGTGAGCGTGGACGGTGTAGGGGTGAGCGTGGACGTTGTAGGGGTGAACGTAGATGTTGTAGGGGTGAGCGGGGATGTTGTAGGGGTGAGGGTGGATGTTGTAGCGGTGAGCGTGGATGGTGATGGGGTGAGGGTGGATGTTGTAGGGGTGAGCGTGGATGTTGTAGGGGTGAGCGTGGATGGTGTAAGGGTGAGCGTGGATGTTGCAGGAGTTAGCATGGATTTTGTATGAGAGAGCGTGGATGTTGTAGGGGTGAGTGTGGATGGTGAAGGGGTGAGCGTGGATGTTGCCGGAGTGAGCGTGGGTGTTGTAGGCGTAAACGTGGATGGTGTAGGGGTGAGCGTGGATGGTGTAGGGGTCAGCGTGGACGTTGTAAAGGTGAGCATGGATGATGTAGGAGTGAGCGTAGATGGTGTAGGGGGTGAGCGTGGAGGTTGTAAATGTGAGCGTGGAGGTTGTAAAGGTGAGCGTGGATGGTGTAGGAGTGAGCGTGGATGTTGTAGGGGTGAGAGTGGATGGGGTTGGAGTGGGCGTGGATGTTGTCGGGGTGAGTATGGATGTTGGAGAGGTGAGCGTGGATGGTGTAGGGGTGAGAGTGGATGTTGTATGAGTGAGCATGGACGGTGTAGATCTGAGTGTGGATGGTATAGGGGAAAGCGTGGATCGTGTAGTGGTGAGCGTGGATGGTGTAGGGGTGAGCGTGGATGTTGTAGAGGTGAGCGTGGATGGTGTAGGGGTGAGCGTGGCTATTGTAGGGGTGAGCGTGGATGGCGTAGGTGTGAGCGTGGATGTTGCAGGAGTGAGCGTGGATTTTGTATGAGAGAGCGTGGATGTTTAAGGAGCGAGTATGGTGTAGGGGTGAGCGTGGATGGTGTAGGGGTGAGCGTGGATGTTGCAGGAGTGAACGTGGGTGTTGTAGGAGTAAACGTGGATGGGGTAGGGGTGAGCGTGGATGGTGTAGGGGTCAGCGTGAACGTTGTAAAGGTGAGCATGGATGATGTAGGAGTGAGCGTAGATGGTGTAGGGGGTGAGCGTGGATGTTGCAGGGGTGAGCGTGGATATTGCAGGAGTGAGCGTGAATGTTGTAGGCGTGAGCGTGGATGGTGTAGGGGTGAGCGTGGCTATTTTAGGGGTGAGCGTGGATGGTGTAGGGGTGAGCTTGGATGGTGTAGGAGTGAGCGTGGATGGTGTACGGGTGAGCGTGGATGGTGTAGGGGTGAGTGTAGATGGTGTAGGGGGTGAGCGTGGAGGTTGTAAAGGTGAGCGTGGAGGTTGTAAAGGTGAGCGTGGATGGTGTAGGAGTGAGCGTGGATGTTGTAGGGGTGAGAGTGGATGGGGATGGGGTGGGCGTGGATGGTGTGGGGGGTGAGAGTGGATGGTGTCGGGGTGAGAGTGGATGGTGTCGGGGTGAGTATGGATGTAGGAGAGGTGAGCGTGGATGGTGTAGGGGTGAGCGTGGATGGTGTAGGGGTGAGCGTGGATGTTGCAGGAGTGAGCGTGGATGTTGTAGGAGTGAGCGTGGATGGTGTAGGGGTGAGAGTGGATGTTGTAAAGGTGAGTGTGGATGGTGTAGGGGTGAGAGTGGATGTTGTATGAGTGAGCATGGACGGTGTAGATGTGAGTGTGGATGGTATAGGGGAAAGCGTGGATGGTGTAGTGGTGAGCGTGGATGGTGTAGGGGTGAGCGTGGATTTTGTAGAGGCGAGCGTGGATGGTGTAAGGGTGAGCGTGGATTTTGTAGAGGCGAGCGTGGACGGTGTAGGGGTGAGCGTGGACGTTGTAGGGGTGAACGTAGATGTTGTAGGGGTGAGCGGGGATGTTGTAGGGGGGAGGGTGGATGTTGTAGCGGTGAGCGTGGATGGTGTTGGGGTGAGGGTGGATGTTGTAGGGGTGAGCGTGGATGTTGTAGGGGTGAGCGTGGATGGTGTAAGGGTGAGCGTGGATGTTGCAGGAGTTAGCATGGATTTTGTATGAGAGAGCGTGGATGTTGTAGAGGTGAGTGTGGATGGTGAAGGGGTGAGCGTGGATGTTGCCGGAGTGAGCGTGGGTGTTGTAGGCGTAAACGTGGATGGTGTAGGGGTGAGCGTGGATGGTGTAGGGGTGAGCGTGGACGTTGCAAAGGTGAGCATTGATGATGTAGGATTGAGCGTAGATGGTGTAGGGGGTGAGCGTGGATGTTGCAGGGGTGAGCGTGGATATTGCAGGAGTGAGCGTGAATGTTGTAGGCGTGAGCGTGGATGGTGTAGGGGTGAGCGTGGCTATTTTAGGGGTGAGCGTGGATGGTGTAAGGGTGAGCTTGGATGGTGTAGGAGTGAGCGTGGATGGTGTAGGGGTGAGCGTGGATGGTGTAGTGGTGAGTGTAGATGGTGTAGGGGGTGAGCGTGGAGGTTGTAAAGGTGAGCGTGGAGGTTGTAAAGGTGAGCGTGGATGGTGTAGGAGTGAGCGTGGATGTTGTAGGGGTGAGAGTGGATGGGGATGGGGTGGGCGTGGATGGTGTGGGGGGTGAGAGTGGATGGTGTCGGGGTGAGAGTGGATGGTGTCGGGGTGAGTATGGATGTAGGAGAGGTGAGCGAGGATGGTGTAGGGGTGAGCGTGGATGGTGTAGGGGTGAGCGTGGATGTTGCAGGAGTGAGCGTGGATGTTGTAGGAGTGAGCGTGGATGGTGTAGGGGTGAGCGTGGATGTTGTAGGAGTGAGAGTGGATGTTGTAGGGGTGGGCGTGGATGGTGTAGGGGTGAGAGTGGATGTTGTAAAGGTGAGGGTGGATGGTGTAGGGGTGAGCGTGGATGTTGTAGAAGTGAGCGTAGATGGTGTAGGAGTGAGGGTGGATGTTGTAGCGGTGAGAGTGGATGGTGTTGGGGTGAGGGTGGATGTTGTAGGGGTGAGCGTGGATGTTGTCGGGGTGAGGGTGGATGGTGTAGAGGTGAGTGTGGATGTTGTAGAGGTGAGCGTGGATGGTGTAGGGGTGAGCGTGGCTATTGTAGGGGTGAACGTGGATGGTGTAGGGGTGGGCTTGGATGGTGAAGGTGTGAGCGTGGCTGGTGTAGGAGTGAGCGTGGATGGTGTAGGAATGAGCGTGGATGGTGTAGGGGTGAGCGTGGATGTTGTAGGGGTGAGAGTGGATGTTGTATGAGTGAGCATGGACGGTGTAGATGTGAGTGTGGATGGTATAGGGGAAAGCGTGGATGGTCTAGTGGCGAGCGTGGATGGTCTAGTGGTGAGCGTGGATGGTGTAGGGGTGAGCGTGGATGTTGTAGAGGTGAGCGTGGATGGTGTAGGGGTGAGCGTGGATGTTGTATGAGTGAGCATGGACGTTGTAGATGTGAGTGTAGATGGTATAGGGGAAAGCGTGGATGGTGTAGTGGTGAGTGTGGATGGTGTAGGGGTGAGCGTGGATGTTGTAGGGGTGAGCGTGGCTATTGTAGGGGTGAGCGTTGATGGTGTAGGGGTGAGCGTGGATGTTGCAGGAGTGAGCGTGGGTGTTGTAGGAGTAAACGTGGATGGTGTAGGGGTGAGCGTGGATGGTGTAGGGGTGAGCGTGGACGTTGTAAACGTGAGCATGGATGATGTAGGAGTGAGTGTAGATGGTGTAGGGGGTGAGCATGGAGGTTGTAAAGGTGAGCATGGATGGTGTAGGAGTGAGCGTGGATGTTGTAGGGGTGAGAGTGAATGGGGTTGGGGTGGGCGTGGATGGTGTTGGGGTGAGTATGGATGTTGGCGAGGTGAGCATTGATGTTGCAGGTGTGAGCGTGGATGTTGCAGGAGTGAGCGTGAATGTTGTAGGGGTGAGAGTGGATGTTGTAAAGGTGAGCGTGGATGGTGTAGGGGTGAGAGTGGATGTTGTATGAGTGAGCATGGAAGGTGTAGAGGTGAGTGTGGATGGTATAGGGGAAAGCATGGATGGTGTAGTGGTGAGCGTGGATGGTGTAGGGGTGAGAGTGGATTTGGTGGGGGTGAGCGTGGATGTGGTAGGGGTGAGCGTGGAAGGTGTAGGGGTGAGCGTGGATGGTGTAGGAGTGAGCGTGGATGGTGTAGGGGTGAGCGTGGGTGGTGTAGGGGTGAGCGTGGATGGTGTAGGGGTGAGCGTGGATGGTGTAGGAGTGAGCGTGGACATTGTAAAGGTGAGCGTGGACGGTGTAGGGGTGAGCGTGGACGTTGTAGGGGTGAACGTAGATGTTGTAGGGGTGAGCGGGGATGTTGTAGGGGTGAGGGTGGATGTTGTAGCGGTGAGCGTGGATGGTGATGGGGTGAGGGTGGATGTTGTAGGGGTGAGCGTGGATGTTGTAGGGGTGAGCGTGGATGGTGTAAGGGTGAGCGTGGATGTTGCAGGAGTTAGCATGGATTTTGTATGAGAGAGCGTGGATGTTGTAGGGGTGAGTGTGGATGGTGAAGGGGTGAGCGTGGATGTTGCCGGAGTGAGCGTGGGTGTTGTAGGCGTAAACGTGGATGGTGTAGGGGTGAGCGTGGATGGTGTAGGGGTCAGCGTGGACGTTGTAAAGGTGAGCATGGATGATGTAGGAGTGAGCGTAGATGGTGTAGGGGGTGAGCGTGGAGGTTGTAAATGTGAGCGTGGAGGTTGTAAAGGTGAGCGTGGATGGTGTAGGAGTGAGCGTGGATGTTGTAGGGGTGAGAGTGGATGGGGTTGGAGTGGGCGTGGATGTTGTCGGGGTGAGTATGGATGTTGGAGAGGTGAGCGTGGATGGTGTAGGGGTGAGAGTGGATGTTGTATGAGTGAGCATGGACGGTGTAGATCTGAGTGTGGATGGTATAGGGGAAAGCGTGGATCGTGTAGTGGTGAGCGTGGATGGTGTAGGGGTGAGCGTGGATGTTGTAGAGGTGAGCGTGGATGGTGTAGGGGTGAGCGTGGCTATTGTAGGGGTGAGCGTGGATGGCGTAGGTGTGAGCGTGGATGTTGCAGGAGTGAGCGTGGATTTTGTATGAGAGAGCGTGGATGTTTAAAGAGCGAGTATGGTGTAGGGGTGAGCGTGGATGGTGTAGGGGTGAGCGTGGATGTTGCAGGAGTGAACGTGGGTGTTGTAGGAGTAAACGTGGATGGGGTAGGGGTGAGCGTGGATGGTGTAGGGGTCAGCGTGAACGTTGTAAAGGTGAGCATGGATGATGTAGGAGTGAGCGTAGATGGTGTAGGGGGTGAGCGTGGATGTTGCAGGGGTGAGCGTGGATATTGCAGGAGTGAGCGTGAATGTTGTAGGCGTGAGCGTGGATGGTGTAGGGGTGAGCGTGGCTATTTTAGGGGTGAGCGTGGATGGTGTAGGGGTGAGCTTGGATGGTGTAGGAGTGAGCGTGGATGGTGTACGGGTGAGCGTGGATGGTGTAGGGGTGAGTGTAGATGGTGTAGGGGGTGAGCGTGGAGGTTGTAAAGGTGAGCGTGGAGGTTGTAAAGGTGAGCGTGGATGGTGTAGGAGTGAGCGTGGATGTTGTAGGGGTGAGAGTGGATGGGGATGGGGTGGGCGTGGATGGTGTGGGGGGTGAGAGTGGATGGTGTCGGGGTGAGAGTGGATGGTGTCGGGGTGAGTATGGATGTAGGAGAGGTGAGCGTGGATGGTGTAGGGGTGAGCGTGGATGGTGTAGGGGTGAGCGTGGATGTTGCAGGAGTGAGCGTGGATGTTGTAGGAGTGAGCGTGGATGGTGTAGGGGTGAGAGTGGATGTTGTAAAGGTGAGTGTGGATGGTGTAGGGGTGAGAGTGGATGTTGTATGAGTGAGCATGGACGGTGTAGATGTGAGTGTGGATGGTATAGGGGAAAGCGTGGATGGTGTAGTGGTGAGCGTGGATGGTGTAGGGGTGAGCGTGGATTTTGTAGAGGCGAGCGTGGATGGTGTAAGGGTGAGCGTGGCTATTGTAGGGGTGAGCGTGGATGGTGTAGGGGTGAGCGTGGATGTTGCAGGAGTGAGCGTGGATTTTGTATGAGAGAGCGTGGATGTTGCAGGAGTGAGCGTGGCTGTTGTAGGAGTAAACGTGGATGGTGTAGGGGTGAGTGTGGATGGTGTAGGGGTGAGCGTGGATGTTGTAAAGGTGAGCATGGATGATGTAGGAGTGAGCGTAGATGGTTAGGGGGTGAGCGTGGATGTTGCAGGGGTGAGCGTGGATATTTCAGGAGTGAGCGTGAATGTTGTAGGGGTGAGCGTGGATGGTGTAGGGGTGAGCGTGGCTATTGTAGGGGTGAGCGTGGATGGTGTAGCGGTGAGCTTGGATGGTGTAGGAGTGAGCGTGGACGTTGTAAAGGTGAGCATGGATGATCTAGGAGTGAGCGTAGATGGTGTAGGGGGTGAGCGTGGGGGTTGTAAAGGTGAGCATGGATGGTGTAGGAGTGAGCGTGGATGTTGTAGGGGTGAGAGTGAATGGGGTTGGGGTGAGCGTGGATGGTGTTAGGGTGAGTGTGGATGTTGGCGAGGTGAGCGTGGATGTTGCAGGAGTGAGCGTGGGTGTTGTAGGAGTAAACGTGGATGGTGTAGGGGTGAGCGTGGATGGTGTAGGGGTGAGCATGGACTTTGTAAAGGTGAGCATGGATGGTGTAGGAGTGAGCGTGGATGTTCTAGGGGTGAGAGTGGATGGGGTTGGGGTGGGCGTGGATGGTGTTGGGGTGAGAGTGGATGGTGTCGGGGTGAGTATGGATGTTGGAGAGGCGAGCGTGGATGGTGTAGGGGTGAGAGTGGATGTTGTAAAGGTGAGGGTGGATGGTGTAGGGGTGAGCGTGGATGTTGTAGAAGTGAGCGTAGATGGTGTAGAAGTGAGGGTGGATGTTGTAGCGGTGAGCGTGGATGGTGTTGGGGTGAGGGTGGATGTTGTAGGGGTGAGCGTGGATGTTGTCGGGGTGAGGGTGGATGGTGTAGAGGTGAGTGTGGATGTTGTAGAGGTGAGCGTGGATGGTGTAGGGGTGAGCGTGGTTATTGTAGGGGTGAGCGTGGATGGTGTAGGGGTGAGCGTGGATGTTGCAGGAGTGAGCATGGATTTTGTATGAGAGAGCGTGGATGTTGAAGGCGTGAGTGTGGTTGGTGTAGGGGTGAGCGTGGATGTTGCCGGAGTGAGCGTGGGTGTTGTAGGAGAAAACGTGGATGGTGTAGGGGTGAGCGTGGATGGTGTAGGGGTGAGCGTGGACGTTGTAAAGGTGAGCATGGATGATGTAGGAGTGAGCGTAGATGGTGTAGGGGGTGAGCGTGGAGGTTGTAAAGGTGAGCGAGGAGGTTGTAAAGGTGAGCGTGGATGGTGTAGGAGTGAGCGTGGATGTTGTAGGGGTGAGAGTGGATGGGGTTGGAGTGGGCGTGGATGGTGTCGGGGTGAGTATGGATGTGGAGAGGTGAGCGTGGATGGTGTAGGGGTGAGAGTGGATGTTGTATGAGTGAGCATGGACGGTGTAGATGTGAGTGTGGATGGTATAGGGGAAAGCGTGGATGGTGTAGTGGTGAGCGTGGCTATTGTAGGGGTGAGCGTGGATGGTGTAGGTGTGAGCGTGGATGGTGTAGGGGTGAGCGTGGATGTTGCAGGAGTGAGCGTGGATTTTGTATGAGAGAGCGTGGATGTTTAAGGGGTGAGTGTGGATGGTGTAGGGGTGAGCGTGGATGGTGTAGGGGTGAGCGTGGATGTTGCAGGAGTGAGCGTGGATTTTGTATGAGAGAGCGTGGATGTTGCAGGAGTGAGCGTGGGTGTTGTAGGAGTAAACGTGGATGGTGTAGGGGTGAGCGTGGATGGTGTAGGGGTGAGCGTGGACGTTGTAAAGGTGAGCATGGATGATGTAGGAGTGAGTGTAGATGGTTAGGGGGTGAGCGTGGATGTTGCAGGGGTGAGCGTGGATATTGCAGGAGTGAGCGTGAATGTTGTAGGGGTGAGCATGGATGGTGTAGGGGTGAGCGTGGCTATTGTAGGGGTGAGCGTGGATGGTGTAGGGGTGAGCTTGGATGGTGTAGGAGTGAGCGTGGACGTTGTAAAGTTGAGCATGGATGATGTAGGAGTGAGCGTAGATGGTGTAGGGGGTGAGCGTGGGGGTTGTAAAGGTGAGCATGGATGGTGTAGGAGTGAGCGTGGATGTTGTAGGGGTGAGAGTGAATGGGGTTGGGGTGAGCGTGGATGGTGTTAGGGTGAGTGTGGATGTTGGCGAGGTGAGCGTGGATGTTGCAGGAGTGAGCGTGGGTGTTGTAGGAGTAAACGTGGATGGTGTAGGGGTGAGCGTGGATGGTGTAGGGGTGAGCATTGACTTTGTAAAGGTGAGCATGGATGGTGTAGGAGTTTGCGTGGATGTTGTAGGGGTTAGAGTGGATAGGTTTGGGGTGGGCGTGGATGGTGTTGGGGTGAGAGTGGATGGTGTCGGGGTGAGTATGGATGTTGGAGAGGCGAGCGTGGATGGTGTAGGGGTGAGAGTGGATGTTGTAAAGGTGAAGGTGGATGGTGTAGGGGTGAGCGTGGATGTTGTAGAAGTGAGCGTAGATGGTGTAGGAGTGAGGGTGGATGTTGTAGCGGTGAGCGTGGATGGTGTTGGGGTGAGGGTGGATGTTGTAGGGGTGAGCGTGGATGTTGTCGGGGTGAGGGTGGATGGTGTAGAGGTGAGTGTGGATGTTGTAGAGGTGAGCGTGGATGGTGTAGGGGTGAGCGTGGCTATTGTAAGGGTGAGCGTGGATGGTGTAGGAGTGAGCGTGGATGTTGTAGGGGTGAGAGTGGATGGGGTTGGAGTGGGCATGGATGGTGTCGGGGTGAGTATGGATGTTGGCGAGGTGAGCATTGATGTTGCAGGGGTGAGCGTGGATGTTGCAGGAGTGAGCGTGAATGTTGTAGGGGTGAGAGTGGATGTTGTAAAGGTGAGCGTGGATGGTGTAGGGGTGAGAGTGGATGTTGTATGAGTGAGCATGGAAGGTGTAGAGGTGAGTGTGGATGGTATAGGGGAAAGCATGGATGGTGTAGTGGTGAGCGTGGATGATGTAGGGGTGAGAGTGGATTTGGTGGGGGTGAGCGTGGATGTGGTAGGGGTGAGCGTGGAAGGTGTAGGGGTGAGCGTGGATGGTGTAGGAGTGAGCGTGGATGGTGTAGGGGTGAGCGTGGGTGGTGTAGGGGTGAGCGTGGATGGTGTAGGAGTGAGCGTGGACATTGTAAAGGTGAGCGTGGACGGTGTAGGGGTGAGCGTGGACGTTGTAGGGGTGAACGTAGATGTTGTAGGGGTGAGCGGGGATGTTGTAGGGGTGAGGGTGGATGTTGTAGCGGTGAGCGTGGATGGTGTTGGGGTGAGGGTGGATGTTATAGGGGTGAGCGTGGATGTTGTAGGGGTGAGGGTGGATGGTGTAAGGGTGAGCGTGGATGTTGCAGGAGTTAGCATGGATTTTGTATGAGAGAGCGTGGATGTTGTAGGGGTGAGTGTGGATGGTGAAGGGGTGAGCGTGGATGTTGCCGGAGTGAGCGTGGGTGTTGTAGGCGTAAACGTGGATGGTGTAGGGGTGAGCGTGGATGGTGTAGGGGTCAGCGTGGACGTTGTAAAGGTGAGCATGGATGATGTAGGAGTGAGCGTAGATGGTGTAGGGGGTGAGCGTGGAGGTTGTAAATGTGAGCGTGGAGGTTGTAAAGGTGAGCGTGGATGGTGGAGGAGTGAGCGTGGATGTTGTAGGGGTGAGAGTGGATGGGGTTGGGGTGGGCGTGGATGGTGTGGGGGGTGAGAGTGGATGGTGTCGGGGTGAGAGTGGATGGTGTCGGGGTGAGTATGGATGTAGGAGAGGTGAGCGTGGATCGTGTAGGGGTGAGCGTGGATGGTGTAGGGGTGAGCGTGGATGTTGCAGGAGTGAGCGTGGATGTTGTAGGAGTGAGCGTGGATGGTGTAGGGGTGAGAGTGGATGTTGTAGGAGTAAACGTGGATGGTGTAGGGGTGAGTGTGGATGGTGTAGGGGTGAGCGTGGACGTTGTAAAGGTGAGCATGGATGATGTAGGAGTGAGCGTAGATGGTTAGGGGGTGAGCGTGGATGTTGCATGGGTGAGCGTGGATATTGCAGGAGTGAGCGTGAATGTTGTAGGGGTGAGCGTGGATGGTGTAGGGGTGAGCGTGGCTATTGTAGGGGTGAGCGTGGATGGTGTAGGGGTGAGCTTGGATGGTGTAGGAGTGAGCGTGGACGTTGTAAAGGTGAGCATGGATGATGTAGGAGTGAGCGTAGATGGTGTAGGGGGTGAGCGTGGGGGTTGTAAAGGTGAGCATGGATGGTGTAGGAGTGAGCGTGGATGTTGTAGGGGTGAGAGTGAATGGGGTTGGGGTGAGCGTGGATGGTGTTAGGGTGAGTGTGGATGTTGGCGAGGTGAGCGTGGATGTTGCAGGAGTGAGCGTGGGTGTTGTAGGAGTAAACGTGGATGGTATAGGGGTGAGCGTGGATGGTGTAGGGGTGAGCATGGACTTTGTAAAGGTGAGCATGGATGGTGTAGGAGTGAGCGTGGATGTTGTAGGGGTTAGAGTGGATGGGGTTGGGGTGGGCATGGATGGTGTTGGGGTGAGAGTGGATGGTGTCGGGGTGAGTATGGATGTTGGAGAGGCGAGCGTGGATGGTGTAGGGGTGAGAGTGGATGATGTAAAGGTGAGGGTGGATGGTGTAGGGGTGAGCGTGGATGTTGTAGAAGTGAGCGTAGATGGTGTAGGAATGAGGGTGGATGTTGTAGCGGTGAGCGTGGATGGTGTTGGGGTGAGTGTGGATGTTGTAGGGGTGAGCGTGGATGTTGTCGGGGTGAGGGTGGATGGTGTAGAGGTGAATGTGGATGTTGTAGAGGTGAGCGTGGATGGTGTAGGGGTGAGCGTGGCTATTGTAGGGGTGAGCGTGGATGGTGTAGGGGTGAGCGTGGATGTTGCAGGAGTGAGCATGGATTTTGTATGAGAGAGCGTGGATGTTGAAGGGGTGAGTGTGGTTGGTGTAGGGGTGAGCGTGGATGTTGCCGGAGTGAGCGTGGGTGTTGTAGGAGAAAACGTGGATGGTGTAGGGGTGAGCGTGGATGGTGTAGGGGTGAGCGTGGACGTTGTAAAGGTGAGCATGGATGATGTAGGAGTGAGCGTAGATGGTGTAGGGGGTGAGCGTGGAGGATGTAAAGGTGAGCGTGGAGGTTGTAAAGGTGAGCGTCGATGGTGTAGGAGTGAGCGTGGATGTTGTAGGGGTGAGAGTGGATGGTGTAGGGGTGAGCGTGAATGTTGCAGGAGTGAGCGTGGATTTTGTATGAGAGAGCGTGGATGTTTAAGGGGTGAGCGTGGATGGTGTAGGGGTGAGCTTGGATGTTGCAGGAGTGAGCGTGGATTTTGTATGAGAGAGCGTGGATGTTGCAGGAGTGAGCGTGGGTGTTGTAGGAGTAAACGTGGATGGTGTAGGGGTGAGTGTGGATGGTGTAGGGGTGAGCGCTGGACGTTGTAAAGGTGAGCATGGATGATGTAGGAGTGAGCGTAGATGGTTAGGGGGTGAGCGTGGATGTTGCAGGGGTGAGCGTGGATATTGCAGGAGTGAGCGTGAATGTTGTAGGGGTGAGCGTGGATGGTGCAGGGGTGAGCGTGGCTATTGTAGGGGTGAGCGTGGATAGTGTAGGGGTGAGCTTGGATGGTGTAGGAGTGAGCGTGGATGTTGTAAAGGTGAGCATGGATGATGTAGGAGTGAGCGTAGATGGTGTAGGGGGTGAGCGTGGGGGTTGTAAAGGTGAGCATGGATGGTGTAGGAGTGAGCGTGGATGTTGTAGGGGTGAGAGTGAATGGGGTTGGGGTGAGCGTGGATGGTGTTAGGGTGAGTGTGGATGTTGGCGAGGTGAGCGTGGATGTTGCAGGAGTGAGCGTGGGTGTTGTAGGAGTAAACGTGGATGGTGTAGGGGTGAGCATGGATGGTGTAGGGGTGAGCATTGACTTTGTAAAGGTGAGCATGGATGGTGTAGGAGTGAGCGTGGATGTTGTAGGGGTTAGAGTGGATGGGGTTGGGGTGGGCGTGGATGGTGTTGGGGTGAGAGTGGATGGTGTCGGGGTGAGTATGGATGTTGGAGAGGCGAGCGTGGATGGTGTAGGGGTGAGAGTGGATGTTGTAAAGGTGAGGGTGGATGGTGTAGGGGTGAGCGTGGATGTTGTAGAAGTGAGCGTAGATGGTGTAGGAGTGAGGGTGGATGTTGTAGCGGTGAGCGTGGATGGTGTTGGGGTGAGGGTGGATGTTGTAGGGGTGAGCGTGGATGTTGTCGGGGTGAGGGTGGATGGTGTAGAGGTGAGTGTGGATGTTGTAGAGGTGAGCGTGGATGGTGTAGGGGTGAGCGTGGCTATTGTAAGGGTGAGCGTGGATGGTGTAGGGGTGAGCGTGGATGTTGCAGGAGTGAGCATGGATTTTGTATGAGAGAGCGTGGATGTTGAAGGGGTGAGTGTGGTTGGTGTAGGGGTGAGCGTGGATGTTGCCGGAGTGAGCGTGGGTGTTGTAGGAGAAAACGTGGATGGTGTAGGGGTGAGCGTGGATGGTGTAGCGGTGAGCGTGGACGTTGTAAAGGTGAGCATGGATGATGTAGGAGTGAGCGTAGATGGTGTAGGGGGTGAGTGTGGAGGTTGTAAAGGTGAGCGTGGAGGTTGTAAAGGTGAGCGTGGATGGTGTAGGAGTGAGCGTGGATGTTGTAGGGATGAGAGTGGATGGGGTTGGAGTGGGCATGGATGGTGTCGGGGCGAGTATGGATGTTGGCGAGGTGAGCATTGATGTTGCAGGGGTGAGCGTGGATGTTGCAGGAGTGAGCGTGAATGTTGTAGGGGTGAGAGTGGATGTTGTAAAGGTGAGCGTGGATGGTGTAGGGGTGAGAGTGGATGTTGTATGAGTGAGCATGGAAGGTGTAGAGGTGAGTGTGGATGGTATAGGGGAAAGCATGGATGGTGTAGTGGTGAGCGTGGATGGTGTAGGGGTGAGAGTGGATTTGGTGGGGGTGAGCGTGGATGTGGTAGGGGTGAGCGTGGAAGGTGTAGGGGTGAGCGTGGATGGTGTAGGGGTGAGCGTGGGTGGTGTAGGGGTGAGCGTGGATGGTGTAGGGGTGAGCGTGGATGTTGCCGGAGTGAGCGTGGGTGTTGTAGGAGAAAACGTGGATGGTGTAGGGGTGAGCGTGGATGGTGTAGGGGTGAGCGTGGACGTTGTAAAGGTGAGCATGGATGATGTAGGAGTGAGCGTAGATGGTGTAGGGGGTGAGCGTGGAGGATGTAAAGGTGAGCGTGGAGGTTGTAAAGGTGAGCGTCGATGGTGTAGGAGTGAGCGTGGATGTTGTAGGGGTGAGAGTGGATGGTGTAGGGGTGAGCGTGAATGTTGCAGGAGTGAGCGTGGATTTTGTATGAGAGAGCGTGGATGTTTAAGGGGTGAGCGTGGATGGTGTAGGGGTGAGCGTGGATGTTGCAGGAGTGAGCGTGGATTTTGTATGAGAGAGCGTGGATGTTGCAGGAGTGAGCGTGGGTGTTGTAGGAGTAAACGTGGATGGTGTAGGGGTGAGTGTGGATGGTGTAGGGGTGAGCGCTGGACGTTGTAAAGGTGAGCATGGATGATGTAGGAGTGAGCGTAGATGGTTAGGGGGTGAGCGTGGATGTTGCAGGGGTGAGCGTGGATATTGCAGGAGTGAGCGTGAATGTTGTAGGGGTGAGCGTGGATGGTGTAGGGGTGAGCGTGGCTATTGTAGGGGTGAGCGTGGATAGTGTAGGGGTGAGCTTGGATGGTGTAGGAGTGAGCGTGGATGTTGTAAAGGTGAGCATGGATGATGTAGGAGTGAGCGTAGATGGTGTAGGGGGTGAGCGTGGGGGTTGTAAAGGTGAGCATGGATGGTGTAGGAGTGAGCGTGGATGTTGTAGGGGTGAGAGTGAATGGGGTTGGGGTGAGCGTGGATGGTGTTAGGGTGAGTGTGGATGTTGGCGAGGTGAGCGTGGATGTTGCAGGAGTGAGCGTGGGTGTTGTAGGAGTAAACGTGGATGGTGTAGGGGTGAGCGTGGATGGTGTAGGGGTGAGCATTGACTTTGTAAAGGTGAGCATGGATGGTGTAGGAGTGAGCGTGGATGTTGTAGGGGTTAGAGTGGATGGGGTTGGGGTGGGCGTGGATGGTGTTGGGGTGAGAGTGGATGGTGTCGGGGTGAGTATGGATGTTGGAGAGGCGAGCGTGGATGGTGTAGGGGTGAGAGTGGATGTTGTAAAGGTGAGGGTGGATGGTGTAGGGGTGAGCGTGGATGTTGTAGAAGTGAGCGTAGATGGTGTAGGAGTGAGGGTGGATGTTGTAGCGGTGAGCGTGGATGGTGTTGGGGTGAGGGTGGATGTTGTAGGGGTGAGCGTGGATGTTGTCGGGGTGAGGGTGGATGGTGTAGAGGTGAGTGTGGATGTTGTAGAGGTGAGCGTGGATGGTGTAGGGGTGAGCGTGGCTATTGTAAGGGTGAGCGTGGATGGTGTAGGGGTGAGCGTGGATGTTGCAGGAGTGAGCATGGATTTTGTATGAGAGAGCGTGGATGTTGAAGGGGTGAGTGTGGTTGGTGTAGGGGTGAGCGTGGATGTTGCCGGAGTGAGCGTGGGTGTTGTAGGAGAAAACGTGGATGGTGTAGGGGTGAGCGTGGATGGTGTAGCGGTGAGCGTGGACGTTGTAAAGGTGAGCATGGATGATGTAGGAGTGAGCGTAGATGGTGTAGGGGGTGAGTGTGGAGGTTGTAAAGGTGAGCGTGGAGGTTGTAAAGGTGAGCGTGAATGGTGTAGGAGTGAGCGTGGATGTTGTAGGGATGAGAGTGGATGGGGTTGGAGTGGGCATGGATGGTGTCGGGGCGAGTATGGATGTTGGCGAGGTGAGCATTGATGTTGCAGGGGTGAGCGTGGATGTTGCAGGAGTGAGCGTGAATGTTGTAGGGGTGAGAGTGGATGTTGTAAAGGTGAGCGTGGATGGTGTAGGGGTGAGAGTGGATGTTGTATGAGTGAGCATGGAAGGTGTAGAGGTGAGTGTGGATGGTATAGGGGAAAGCATGGATGGTGTAGTGGTGAGCGTGGATGGTGTAGGGGTGAGAGTGGATTTGGTGGGGGTGAGCGTGGATGTGGTAGGGGTGAGCGTGGAAGGTGTAGGGGTGAGCGTGGATGGTGTAGGGGTGAGCGTGGGTGGTGTAGGGGTGAGCGTGGATGGTGTAGGGGTGAGCGTGGATGGTGTAGGAGTGAGCGTGGACATTGTAAAGGTGAGCGTGGACGGTGTAGGGGTGAGCGTGGACGTTGTAGGGGTGAACGTAGATGTTGTAGGGGTGAGCGGGGATGTTGTAGGGGTGAGGGTGGATGTTGTAGCGGTGAGCGTGGATGGTGTTGGGGTGAGGGTGGATGTTGTAGGGGTGAGCGTGGATGTTGTAGGGGTGAGCGTGGATGGTGTAAGGATGAGCGTGGATGTTGCAGGAGTTAGCATGGATTTTGTATGAGAGAGCGTGGATGTTGTAGGGGTGAGTGTGGATGGTGAAGGGGTGAGCGTGGATGTTGCCGGAGTGAGCGTGGGTGTTGTAGGCGTAAACGTGGATGGTGTAGGGGTGAGCGTGGATGGTGTAGGGGTCAGCGTGGACGTTGTAAAGGTGAGCATGGATGATGTAGGAGTGAGTGTAGATGGTGTAGGGGGTGAGCATGGAGGTTGTAAATGTGAGCGTGGAGGTTGTAAAGGTGAGCGTGGATGGTGTAGGAGTGAGCGTGGATGTTGTAGGGGTGAGAGTGGATGGGGTTGGAGTGGGCGTGGATGTTGTCGGGGTGAGTATGGATGTTGGAGAGGTGAGCGTGGATGGTGTAGGGGTGAGAGTGGATGTTGTATGAGTGAGCATGGACGGTGTAGATGTGAGTGTGGATGGTATAGGGGAAAGCATGGATGGTGTAGTGGTGAGCGTGGATGGTGTAGGGGTGAGAGTGGATTTGGTGGGGGTGAGCGTGGATGTGGTAGGGGTGAGCGTGGAAGGTGTAGGGGTGAGCGTGGATGGTGTAGGGGTGAGCGTGGGTGGTGTAGGGGTGAGCGTGGATGGTGTAGGGGTGAGCGTGGATGTTGCCGGAGTGAGCGTGGGTGTTGTAGGAGAAAACGTGGATGGTGTAGGGGTGAGCGTGGATGGTGTAGGGGTGAGCGTGGACGTTGTAAAGGTGAGCATGGATGATGTAGGAGTGAGCGTAGATGGTGTAGGGGGTGAGCGTGGAGGATGTAAAGGTGAGCGTGGAGGTTGTAAAGGTGAGCGTCGATGGTGTAGGAGTGAGCGTGGATGTTGTAGGGGTGAGAGTGGATGGTGTAGGGGTGAGCGTGAATGTTGCAGGAGTGAGCGTGGATTTTGTATGAGAGAGCGTGGATGTTTAAGGGGTGAGCGTGGATGGTGTAGGGGTGAGCGTGGATGTTGCAGGAGTGAGCGTGGATTTTGTATGAGAGAGCGTGGATGTTGCAGGAGTGAGCGTGGGTGTTGTAGGAGTAAACGTGGATGGTGTAGGGGTGAGTGTGGATGGTGTAGGGGTGAGCGCTGGACGTTGTAAAGGTGAGCATGGATGATGTAGGAGTGAGCGTAGATGGTTAGGGGGTGAGCGTGGATGTTGCAGGGGTGAGCGTGGATATTGCAGGAGTGAGCGTGAATGTTGTAGGGGTGAGCGTGGATGGTGTAGGGGTGAGCGTGGCTATTGTAGGGGTGAGCGTGGATAGTGTAGGGGTGAGCTTGGATGGTGTAGGAGTGAGCGTGGATGTTGTAAAGGTGAGCATGGATGATGTAGGAGTGAGCGTAGATGGTGTAGGGGGTGAGCGTGGGGGTTGTAAAGGTGAGCATGGATGGTGTAGGAGTGAGCGTGGATGTTGTAGGGGTGAGAGTGAATGGGGTTGGGGTGAGCGTGGATGGTGTTAGGGTGAGTGTGGATGTTGGCGAGGTGAGCGTGGATGTTGCAGGAGTGAGCGTGGGTGTTGTAGGAGTAAACGTGGATGGTGTAGGGGTGAGCGTGGATGGTGTAGGGGTGAGCATTGACTTTGTAAAGGTGAGCATGGATGGTGTAGGAGTGAGCGTGGATGTTGTAGGGGTTAGAGTGGATGGGGTTGGGGTGGGCGTGGATGGTGTTGGGGTGAGAGTGGATGGTGTCGGGGTGAGTATGGATGTTGGAGAGGCGAGCGTGGATGGTGTAGGGGTGAGAGTGGATGTTGTAAAGGTGAGGGTGGATGGTGTAGGGGTGAGCGTGGATGTTGTAGAAGTGAGCGTAGATGGTGTAGGAGTGAGGGTGGATGTTGTAGCGGTGAGCGTGGATGGTGTTGGGGTGAGGGTGGATGTTGTAGGGGTGAGCGTGGATGTTGTCGGGGTGAGGGTGGATGGTGTAGAGGTGAGTGTGGATGTTGTAGAGGTGAGCGTGGATGGTGTAGGGGTGAGCGTGGCTATTGTAAGGGTGAGCGTGGATGGTGTAGGGGTGAGCGTGGATGTTGCAGGAGTGAGCATGGATTTTGTATGAGAGAGCGTGGATGTTGAAGGGGTGAGTGTGGTTGGTGTAGGGGTGAGCGTGGATGTTGCCGGAGTGAGCGTGGGTGTTGTAGGAGAAAACGTGGATGGTGTAGGGGTGAGCGTGGATGGTGTAGCGGTGAGCGTGGACGTTGTAAAGGTGAGCATGGATGATGTAGGAGTGAGCGTAGATGGTGTAGGGGGTGAGTGTGGAGGTTGTAAAGGTGAGCGTGGAGGTTGTAAAGGTGAGCGTGAATGGTGTAGGAGTGAGCGTGGATGTTGTAGGGATGAGAGTGGATGGGGTTGGAGTGGGCATGGATGGTGTCGGGGCGAGTATGGATGTTGGCGAGGTGAGCATTGATGTTGCAGGGGTGAGCGTGGATGTTGCAGGAGTGAGCGTGAATGTTGTAGGGGTGAGAGTGGATGTTGTAAAGGTGAGCGTGGATGGTGTAGGGGTGAGAGTGGATGTTGTATGAGTGAGCATGGAAGGTGTAGAGGTGAGTGTGGATGGTATAGGGGAAAGCATGGATGGTGTAGTGGTGAGCGTGGATGGTGTAGGGGTGAGAGTGGATTTGGTGGGGGTGAGCGTGGATGTGGTAGGGGTGAGCGTGGAAGGTGTAGGGGTGAGCGTGGATGGTGTAGGGGTGAGCGTGGGTGGTGTAGGGGTGAGCGTGGATGGTGTAGGGGTGAGCGTGGATGGTGTAGGAGTGAGCGTGGACATTGTAAAGGTGAGCGTGGACGGTGTAGGGGTGAGCGTGGACGTTGTAGGGGTGAACGTAGATGTTGTAGGGGTGAGCGGGGATGTTGTAGGGGTGAGGGTGGATGTTGTAGCGGTGAGCGTGGATGGTGTTGGGGTGAGGGTGGATGTTGTAGGGGTGAGCGTGGATGTTGTAGGGGTGAGCGTGGATGGTGTAAGGATGAGCGTGGATGTTGCAGGAGTTAGCATGGATTTTGTATGAGAGAGCGTGGATGTTGTAGGGGTGAGTGTGGATGGTGAAGGGGTGAGCGTGGATGTTGCCGGAGTGAGCGTGGGTGTTGTAGGCGTAAACGTGGATGGTGTAGGGGTGAGCGTGGATGGTGTAGGGGTCAGCGTGGACGTTGTAAAGGTGAGCATGGATGATGTAGGAGTGAGTGTAGATGGTGTAGGGGGTGAGCATGGAGGTTGTAAATGTGAGCGTGGAGGTTGTAAAGGTGAGCGTGGATGGTGTAGGAGTGAGCGTGGATGTTGTAGGGGTGAGAGTGGATGGGGTTGGAGTGGGCGTGGATGTTGTCGGGGTGAGTATGGATGTTGGAGAGGTGAGCGTGGATGGTGTAGGGGTGAGAGTGGATGTTGTATGAGTGAGCATGGACGGTGTAGATGTGAGTGTGGATGGTATAGGGGAAAGCATGGATGGTGTAGTGGTGAGCGTGGATGGTGTAGGGGTGAGCGTGGATGTTGTAGAGGTGAGCGTGGATGGTGTAGGGGTGAGCGTGGCTATTGTAGCGGTGAGCGTGGATGGCGTAGGTGTGAGCGTGGATGTTGCAGGAGTGAGCGTGGATTTTGTATGAGAGAGCGTGGATGTTTAAGGAGCGAGTATAGTGTAGGGGTGAGCGTGGATGGTGTAGGGGTGAGCGTGGATGTTGCAGGAGTGAACGTGGGTGTTGTAGGAGTAAACGTGGATGGGGTAGGGGTGAGCGTGGATGGTGTAGGGGTGAGCGTGGACGTTGTAAAGGTGAGCATTGATGATGTAGGAGTGAGCGTAGATGGTGTAGGGGGTGAGCGTGGATGTTGCAGGGGTGAGCGTGGATATTGCAGGAGTGAGCGTGAATGTTGTAGGCGTGAGCGTGGATGGTGGAGGGGTGAGTGTGGCTATTTTAGGGGTGAGCGTGGATGGTGTAGGGTGAGCTTGGATGGTGTAGGAGTGAGCGTGGATGGTGTTGGGGTGAGCGTGGATGGTGTAGGGGTGAGTGTAGATGGTGTAGGGGGTGAGCGTGGAGGTTGTAAAGGTGAGCGTGGAGGTTGTAACGGTGAGCGTGGATGGTGTAGGAGTGAGCGTGGATGTTGTAGGGGTGAGAGTGGATGGGGTTGGGGTGGGCGTGGATGGTGTGGGGGGTGAGAGTGGATGGTGTCGGGGTGAGAGTGGATGGTGTCGGGGTGAGTATGGATGTAGGAGAGGTGAGCGTGGATGGTGTAGGGGTGAGCGTGGATGGTGTAGGGGTGAGCGTGGATGTTGCAGGAGTGAGCGTGGATGTTGTAGGAGTGAGCGTGGATGGTGTAGGGGTGAGAGTGGATGTTGTAAAGGTGAGCGTGGATGGTGTAGGGGTGAGAGTGGATGTTGTATGAGTGAGCATGGACGGTGTAGATGTGAGTGTGGATGGTATAGGGGAAAGCGTGGATGGTGTAGTGGTGAGCGTGGATGGTGTAGGGGTGAGCGTGGATGTTGTAGAGGCGAGCGTGGATGGTGTAAGGGTGAGCGTGGCTATTGTAGGGGTGAGCGTGGATGGTGTAGGGGTGAGCGTGGATGTTGCAGGAGTGAGCGTGGATTTTGTATGAGAGAGCGTGGATGTTGCAGGAGTGAGCGTGGGTGTTGTAGGAGTAAACGTGGATGGTGTAGGGGTGAGTGTGGATGGTGTAGGGGTGAGCGTGGACGTTGTAAAGGTGAGCATGGATGATGTAGGAGTGAGCGTAGATGGTGTAGGGGGTGAGCGGGGAGGTTGTGAAGGTGAGCATCCATCCACGCTTTCCCCTATACCATCCACACTCACATCTACACCGTCCATGCTCACTCATACAACATCCACTCTCACCCCTACACCATCCACGCTCACCTCTCCAACATCCATACTCACCCCGACAACATCCACGCTCACCCCTACACCATCCACGCTCACCCCTACACCATCCACGCTCACCCCTACACCATCCACGCTCACTCCTACACCATCCACGCTCACCCCTACCACATCCACGCTCACCCCCACCAAATCCACTCTCACCCCTACACCATCCACGCTCACCACTACACCATCCATGCTTTCCCCTATACCATCCACACTCACCTCTACACCGTCCATGCTCACTCATACAATATCCACTCTCACCCCTACACCATCCACGCTCACCTTTACAACATCCACTCTCACCCATACAACATCCACGCTCACCCCTGCAACATCAATGCTCACCTCGCCAACATCCACACTCACCCCAACACCATCCACGAACACCCCAACCCCATTCACTCTCACCCCTACAACATCCACGCTCACTCCTACACCATCCACGCTCACCCCTACACCATCCACGCTCACCCCTACAATAGCCACGCTCACCCCTACAACATCCACGCTCACCCCTACACCATCCACACTCACCACTACACCATCCACGCTTTCCCCTATACCATCCACACTCACATCTACACCGTCCATGCTCACTCATACAACATCCACTCTCACCCCTACACCATCCACGCTCACCTTTACAACATCCACTCTCACCCCTACACCATCCACGCTCACCCCTACAACATCCACGCTCACTCCTACAACATCCACGCTCACCCCTACACCATCCACGCTCACCTCTCCAACATCCATACTCACCCCGACACCATCCACTCTCACCCCTACAACCTCCACGCTCACTCCTACATCATCCATGCTCACTCCTACACCATCCACGCTCACTCCTACACCATCCACGCTCACTCCTACATCATCCATGCTCACTTTTACAAAGTCCACGCATAAACGTGGATGGTCTAGGGGTGAGCATGGACGGTGTAGAGGTGAGTGTGGATGGTATAGGGGAAAGCATGGGTGGTGTAGGGATGAGTGTGGACGTTGTAAAGGTGAGCATGGATGATGTAGGAGTGAGCGTAGATGGTGTAGGGGGTGAGCATGGAGGTTGTAAAGGTGAGCGTGGATGTTGCAGGGGTGAGCGTGGATGTTGCAGGGGTGAGCGTGGATGGTGTAGGGGTAAGAGTGGATGGTATAGGGGAAAGTATGGATGGTGTAGTGGTGAGCGTGGATGGTGAAGTGGTGAGCGTGGATGGTGTAGGGGAGAGCGTGGATGATGTAGGGGTGAGCGTGCAGCTCCAAAGCTTTGGAATGCTTTGCCTTTGCTAAAAAGATCATCAGAGTCGTTGGGTATATTTAAGTGTCTTGAAAACTCACCTCTTTAAACTGGCCTTTACCCCTTAGTTCTGGCCGTTTACTCAGCTGGTTCTGTTAATTTCCTGCTTTCCATACACATGACACATTGGGATCTATGGATGAAATGCACCTTACAAATGTAAATTATGACTGCCTACAGATACAGTATCACCAAATACATTGTATAATAGCCATAATAATCATAACCATAGTAATGAAGATGATGATGACAACAATTTAAGTCAACCACTGTAGGACATCGTATTCTGTAGGGTCCTCCCGACTCTACACACACAGCCCACACACCCAAGCGTGTGCCCCCCACTCTACAAGCAGCCCGCAGGGTGCCCCCCACTCTCAGTGAGTATAAAAGTGTAGGTGTGAATCAAAATGAAATACCGCTAATCCACGTGAACGAGTTGGTAATCCACTGCGCGAGGTTTTAACTTCACCACGCGTCGCTACCTCGCGACACGAGGCCAGCACCCACAATGTCGAGAACGGCACACGGAGCCTGATCACGGGGCGGAGTGATTCTCGGCAGTGCGCACTCGCGAACGTGCGGGGCGGTTTACTCCGACAAATAGTCCGGTCTACCGCGCGTGGTCCTCGGGAGCGGTGGGGCGGAGTCGGTCAGAGGGGGGGTTGGGGGTTGTTGCGTTGTTGCCGATGTTTGTGTGCACACACACACACGTGTATGTATATATACATACACGTGTGTGTGTGTATTTTACGTGTGAAAGCTTGGGTAATCCATCATCCAACAGTGGATTGAACATGGCAGCTGCGAATGATGATCTGTGGCGGTCGGTGAATAAGGACACCCGCTGAAGTTAGCGGTGGCCGGATATTGAACTCATGTCACTGGATTCATGGTGCAGTGTTGCTATCCGCTGCGCCACCAGTCCACCTCATACAAAGACTTTCGGCTCGCAGTAACGATTATCTGAAACAATTCCGGGCGTCCCCTAGGTCGACTCTGCCTCAAGTGGGTACCTGGTGCGGTGTGTAAACATCGCCAATAGGAAGACAAAGGTGTCCAGGCGTGGTCCTGGCCACAACATACCCTCGTGCGCCGCTCCGGCCTTCAGAGCTGCTCGCTAGTAACACTTCCCCGAACAGTCTGTTAAGGCTATGCAGGGGGGCCTTTGTGTTTGTGGTTACAGTGCCATCGATAAGCTCCTCCGACAGGCGAGGCTGCGTTGCCCAAGCAGCTTCTGTTTGGCCGGATAGAAGGGGGCTAAACGAACGCGGCACAGCCTCGAGAAGAGCCGGGCCAATGTGGTACAGGAGGATGTGGAGCTGAGACTTGACGATAACCGCTACCAGCAGGGGTGTCAAGATCGTGAAGGAGGCGACTGGGAACTTGGAGGCGTTCGCTCTTCAGCAACAATGGAGGACAGAGAGGCGACGCTCACAACAACGCACGGAGCGCCGCGTGGATAAAACGCAGACAATTGGCCCAATCACGTGACCTCGAAGTGCACCAAGCCTGGCACAAGCGTGGTGGTAACGTCACCTCTTTTTGCGCATATGAAGTTTGAATGATCACCATCTGTTCTTCAGAGACTGAGTAAGTAAGTACCTGGTGCGGTGTGTAACCACTGGGCCACCGTTCCACTCACACATTCATACAAATCTGGCATCACAGGCACCAGAATGTAAGACGCACCCTAGATGGGTGGTGTGTCACATGGTGGGGAGATGGTTGGGTAGGTGTGTGTGAGTGAGTGTCGTGCTGCGCTATGAACCCGGCGACCGCGTTCGATTCTCACGGTCAACACCTGTGACGATTATTTAATCGGTGCTAGGCCTCGCATAGGTCGACTCAGCCTCAAATGAGTACGTGGTGTTTTCTGTAAATATCGACACTTTTTACACATCGTTACTGGGAGACAAAGGGGGTCGGGCGTGGTGCTACCCACCTACCCCTATTGTACCGTGCCGGTATTCATAGGTGCTCGCTAACAGTACCTACCCCAACATTCTGTTGAGGCTACACGGGGGATCTTTGTCTTTGTTTGTCAGTGTGGGAAGCAGTGGTGCAACGGTTGGCGCGCAAAGATCCCGGCGATCCGAGATCGCTCATTGGTCAGTGGAGTCGTGACGTTGCACTAAGGGAGCGCGCTGATTGGTCGGCAGCGTGCACTGGGCTCGATGGCTGGGGACGTGGATTGTATCATTGCAGAATGCCGCGTCACGGTCATGTGGCGATGAGCTGCTTTGGTGTCCTGAAGCGATGCTGCTTCCTCAAGCAAATTGAGTGAAGCTGCCTGGAATCAATGTATCATTGTAATGAATACGGTATTATATTTGGCACATTCAACATTATGATGAAATTAGGAGACGCAACAAATAATTAAAAGTGTGAGGTTCCTCAATAATCTGGATTTTGATTAAATAAATATGTATTGTACTTTGTCACTGGAGATTTCCCACGTCAGTCCTTTGTTGAAAATGTTTAAACATGTTTGACTTACAATATGTGACATGCATTTGTAGGGGATGTCCGAGCCATCCTCACACACTCGCACCACACAGACACACAATCTCCGCACTCAACATCGCACACACCAATCACACGCTAAGGAATACACGAGAAAGGGGTCAAGGGTTAAAGGGCGCTGACGTCACACGCACGCGGCGTGCTCGACAGAGACGTGGATTAGGAAGGGGGTGGAGTTGGAGGGTTTAAAGGGGGCGCGGTGAGACGCGTGTTCGGGGTTGGTTTGAGGAACGAGTGTGGCTGTGGTTTGAAGAATAAAGAAGTGCTTTACCAGTCTCCGACTCCTCTTCACATTCAACATCAAAGCAATACACTGTAATTATTCTGTTTGGTTACGAATCATTAATTTAAACGCAGCAGCCTTTGTTTCACTTTTTGCACTAAGTGGGTGGCTCTGAAAAGAGCCTTTGTGGTGGAGTGAATCGCGCGTGGCCCGAGCGGATTCACTTCTTTGACTTCGTAGCATTGGACTTGGCCGGACTCTTCAGCACCTTCTTGGTCTCGACAGCTAACTTCAACTTATTGGGACTCTTGGACGCCTTGGCAGCTTTTTTGCTTCCATGGGAGAGTTCCAGGAAAGCAAAGAAGCAGCGGAAGTGGGGTCGAAAGTGATGGTTGGGGGTGAGGCGGATAGTGATGGTGCAGGTTCAGGCGGATAGTGACGGTGGGTTTGGGTGGATAGTGAAAGTAGGGGGTGGGGTGGAGGGTGGTGTGGTGGAGGGTGGGGTGGCGGGGTGGGGTGGAGGGTGGTGTGGTGGGGTGGCGGAGTGGTGTGGTGGGGTGGAGTGTTGTGGTGGGGTGAAGGGTGGTGTGGTGGCATGGAGGGTGGTGTGGCGTGGTGGAGTGGAGGGTAGTGTGGTGGGGTGGAGGCTGGTGTGGTGGGGTGGAGGGTGGTGTGGCGGGGTGGAGGGTGGTGTGGCGGATGGGGTGGAGGGTGGTGTGGCGTGGTGGAGTGGAGGGTGGTGTGGTGGGGTGGGGTGGAGGGTGGTGTGGTGGGGTGGGGTGGAGGGTGGTGTGGCGTGGTGGAGTGGAGGGTGGTGTGGCGTGGTGGAGTGGAGGGTGGTGTGGCGTGGTGGAGTGGAGGGTAGTGTGGAGGGGTGGGGTGGAGGGTGGTGTGGTGGGGTGGGGTGGAGGGTGGTGTGGCGGAATGGAGGGTGGTGTGGCGAGGTGGAGGGTGGTGGGGTGGGGTGGAGGGTGGTGTGGCGAGGTGGGGTGGAGGGTGGTGTGGCGGGGTGGGGCGGAGGGTGGTGTGGCGGGGTGGGGCGGAGGGTGGTGTGGCGGGGTGGGGTGGAGGGTGGTGTGGCAAAGTGGGGCGGAGGGTGGTGTGGCGGAGTGGGGTGGAGTGTGGTGTCGCGTGGTGGGGTGGAGGGTGGTGTGGTGGTGGGGTGGAGGGTGGTGGGGTGGAGGGTGGTGGGGTGGAGGGTGGTGGGGTGGAGGGTGGTGGTGTGGAGGGTGGTGGGGAGTGGGGCACATCGTCATGGTGTGGGGTGAGGAGCATCGTGTTGGTTGAGGATGAGGAGTATAGTGATGGTGGAGAGTTAGGCGGATAGTGATGGTGTTTCAAGTTTCATTTATTTAGGTATAGCCCTGTGAGCCATGCGGCTCTTAAGTCGGGTGCAACCGCAACCAACAAAATATGAATACAGAACATCCCAAAGCGACGACGCGCAACAGAAACATCCTGGAACAGTGGTTCTTAACCTGGGTTCGATCGAACCCCAGGGGTTCGGTGAGTCGATCTCAGGGGTTCGGCAGAGCCCCCGCCACGGAGGTCCGGACACACTTGAATTATTGTGTAAATTTGTGATGACACACACGGCCCGCTTGGCCATCACTGGCTGCAGATGATCATGCTACACTGCTTGGCCAATCAGCGCTGCGGGGAATTTAGTGCGTACTCAGTAGTCAACGTGTGACTGTTGTTGTCGTACGTCGTGTGATTTCTTTAATATTTTATCCATACTAACTATGTCGGGCAAAAGAAAAAAGTGGTCGGACGAATATGTACAACATGGATTCTCATGTATCACGGAACGTGATGGGAGTGAGCGTCCTATCTGCATGATTTGCAACGCAAGTTGAGCAACTCTAGTCTTGCACCGGCAAAACTAAAGGAACACTTCTTGAAGCTGCATGGAGACGGGGAATACAAGAACACAACACTTGCTGAATTCAGGGTGAAGAGAGCCAGATTCGATGAAAGGGCCACTCTGCCTGCTCTTGGATTTGTACCTGTTAACAAACCGATCCTGACAGCATCGTACGAAGTTGCTTACCTGATCGCAAAGCAGGGCAAGCCACACACCATTGGTGAAACACTTGTGAAACCAGCTGCATTAAAGATGGCGAATCTGATACTCGGAACAGCGGCCGAAGGTAAATTATCCCAAATTCCCCTTTCAAATGACCCCGTCAGTGACAGAATAGAAGACATGAGTAAAGACATCTTGGCTCAAGTAGTCGCGGATCTGATTTCAAGCCCGGCAAAATTCAGCCTTCAACTCGACGAAACCACAGACGTTTCTGATCTAAGCCAGCTTGCTGTTTTTGTACGCTATGTGAAAGACGACATGATAAAAGAAGAGTTTTTATTTTGTAAGCCTCTTACAACAACAACGAAGGCAGCCGATGTGAAGAAGCTTGTGGATGACTTCTTCAGAGACAACAATCTTTCATGGGATATGGTTTCTGCAGTTTGTACGGACGGAGCTCCAGTCATGCTGGGAAGAAAGTCTGGTTTTGGTGCGCTAGTAAAGGCCGATGCACCACACATCATTGTGACGCATTGTATTCTGCACAGGCATGCGTTGGCAACAAAAACCTTACCTCCAAAAATGACAGAAGTATTAAAAACTGTGGTGGAATGTGTGAACTATGTGCGAAAAAGTGCTCTGAGGCACCGCATCTTCAGTGAGCTGTGTAAAGAAATGGGCTCTGAATTTGAGGTACTTCTGCTCCATTCTAATATTCGGTGGTTATCCCGGGGACAGGTGCTGAATCGTGTTTTTGCCATGCGTGTGGAATTAGCCCTGTTTTTGCAAGAGCACCAACACTGCCATGCAGATTGCTTCAAAAATCCTGAGTTCATTCTCATTTTAGCGTACATGGCTGATATATTCGCAGCTCTCAATCATCTCAATCAGCAGATGCAGGGTGGTGGAGTCAATATCATGGAAGCGGAAGAACACCTGAAGGCTTTTCAAAAAAAGCTACCGTTATGGAAACGACGAACAGAGAACAATAACTTCGCAAACTTCCCGCTTCTGGACGACTGTGCAAGTAAGATCGAAGATGTGTCTGGAATCGGAGATATTTCTGTATCCACAGAACTGAAGCAAACAATTGCCACGCACTTAGATGAGCTTGCAAAGTCTCTCGACGGATATTTCCCTACAAGAGAGTCATATCCAGCATGGGTGAGACAGCCGTTCACGTTTGCTGTTGAAACAGCAGATGTCAATGATGAATTCCTCGACGAAATCATTGAAATTCAGCAGAGCCAGGTTCAACAGCAACTCTTCAGAACAACAACGCTCTCAACGTTTTGGTGTCGACAAATGAACAAGTATCCAGTTATTGCTAAGAAAGCCCTGGATTTTTTATACCATTTGTTACAACATATCTTTGTGAGCAATCCTTTTCGAGGATGCTGGACATAAAAACGAAGAAAAGGAACAGACTTTGCTGTGAAAATGACATGAGAGTGGCACTTGCCAAGGTGAAGCCACGCATATCTGAACTGATCTCTCAAAGGCAACAGCAGAAGTCACATTGATTTCCAGGTATGTAATTTGTTGTGAGTTTATGCATTGTGTTGGTTTTATTCTTTGAACAAGGTAATGTTCATGCACGGCTCATTTTGTGTACCAGTAAAAAACATATCTATGTCTTGAATTTGAAAAAAATCACATTTTATTTTTCACTAAACAGGGGTTCGGTGAATGCGCATATGAAACTGGTGGGGTTCGGTACCTCCAACAAGGTTAAGAACCACTGTCCTGGAATAAACCAGGAAATATTCCACACACACAAAAAACGTATTAAAACGCTGTGTGCAAAAATCACAATGTGGTGCAAGCCAACAACAACTATAAGACAAATTTTGATTTTTATTGTTTCATATATTTTTTATTATTTTGTTGTTTCCCTTCAACGCGACTTTACCGAAAGAACTAAGAATATGAACTATAAGACAATTTAGATTAACCATATGTTTTTGAATCACCAAAATAAAGCTATAAAAAACAATGTAACAACAGTAATCTTAGGAACTGTAATTTTAAATTTAACAATAAACGATATACATAACACTGACGACAAAAACCTGCAGCCATAACTGGCAGCACGACACTCCCAGTGTATGATGTGTGAGTGAGTCAGCAGCAGCGTGAGTGAGTGTATGATGTGCGAGTCACTGTATGATGGTTGAGTCCGTATTAGGTTGAGTGAGTGTATGATGTGTGAGTCAGCGTACGATGTGTTAGTCAGCACATGATGAGTGAGTCAGTGTATGATGTGCGAGTCAGTGTATGATGTGTGAGTGAGTCAGCAGCAGCGTGAGTGTATGATGTGTGAGTCAGCGCACAATGTGTTAGTCAGCGCATGATGAGTGAGTCAGTGTATGATGTGTGAGTGAGTCAGCGGCAGTGTGAGTGAGTTTATGATGTGCGAGTGAGCCAGCACACGATGAGTGAACCTGTGTATGATGAGTGAATGGGTCAGTGGTTGTGCGAGTGTATGATGTGTGAGTGAGTAAGCACATGATGAGCGAGTCAGTGCATGATGTGTGAGGGAGTCAGTGTATGATGTATGATAAAGTCAGTGTCGGCTCCCTCTGCTCGCGCGTCGCCCCCCACCCTCCCCCCCCCCCCTCCGGCTCCGTCGGCCCTCCCTTGGCTCCGTCGGCCCCCCCCCGGCTCCGTCGCCCCGCCCCCCCCGGCTCCGTCGCCCCCCCCGGCTCCGTCGCCCCCCCCCCCGGCTCCGTCGCCCCCCCCCGGCTCCGTCGCCCCCCCCCGGCTCCGTCGCCCCCCCCCCCGGCTCCGTCGCCCCCCCCCCGGCTCCGTCGCCCCCCCCCCGGCTCCGTCGCCCCCCCCCGGCTCCGTCGTCCCCCCCCGGCTCCGTCGCCCCCCACGGCTCCGTCACCCCCCCCCCCAGCTCCGTCGCCCCCCCTCCGGCTCCGTCGCCCCCCCCCCCGGCTCCGTCGCCCCCCCCCCGGCTCCGTCGACCCCCCCCCCGGCTCCGTCGTCCCCCCCCGGCTCCGTCGCCCCCCCCGGCTCCGTCGCCCCCCCCCCCGGCTCCGTCGCCCCCCCCCCGCCCCCGTCGCCCCCCCCCCCGGCCCCCTCGGCTCCATCGGATCCTTCTGTCGGCTCCCTCGGCCCCTCACAAACGGCCCCACCAGCCCCTGCTCGGAGTGCGGCCCGGGAACGCCCCGGGAGCGCACGCGCGCCTCAGGCGGCCATCTTGGATTCGTCTTCTTGGTCTTTGTCGAGGATGGGTTGGATAGTGATGGTAAGGGGTGGGGCGAAAAGCGATTGTTGTGGGTGGGGAAGATAGTGATGGTGGGGGGGATGGGCATATAGTAATATTTGGGCGTGTGGCGGATCGTGATGGTGCAGGTTCAGGTGGATAGTGATGGTGAGGGGTGGGTGGATTGTGATGGGGGAGATTGAGGAGGGTAGTGATGGTGAAGGGTGAGGCGGATAGGAATGGTAAGGGGTGGGGTTAATAGTGATTGTGGTGGGTGGGGCAGATCGTGATGGCGGTGGGATGGGCGTATAGTAATGACGGTGGGTGGGGCAGATTGTGATGTTGGGGGGTTGGGTGGATCGTGATGTTGCGGCGTTTGTTGGATAGTGATTGTGGGGTTTGGGGCGGATAGTGATGGTAGGGGGTCGGGCGGATTGTGATGGTAGTGGCTGGGTTGGATAGTGATGGTGAGGGGTGGTGAATAGTGATGTTAGGGGGGGGGGGGGGCGGATAGTGATGGTGAGGAGTGAGGCGGATCGTGATGGGGAAGGGTGAGGCGGATTGTATTGGTAAGGGGTGGGGCTAATAGTGATTGTAGTTGGTCGGGCAGATCGTGATGGTGGGGGGATGGGTGTATAGTAATGGTGGTGGGGGGGGATAGTGGGGATGAGGCGTTCGTTGATGGTGGTGGATGGGGCAGATTGTGATGGTGGGGGATGGGTGGATAGTGATGTTGCGGGGCTGGTTGGATGGTGATTGTGGGGTTTGGGGCGGATAGTGATGGTGGAGGGCACACCGAATAGTGATGATGGGGGTTGGGGCTTACTGTGAAGGTGGGGGGTGAGTGGATGGTGATGGTGGAGGGTGGTTTGGAGAGTGATGGTGGGGGGTGAGATGGTCGGGCAGGATGGAGGGGAGGCGGGGAGAAGATTTTCAGACGAAAATCTTCTCCCCGTGGCAGCGCCTCTTCTTGCTGAGTGAAGGCCTCCCGCAAAAGTCATTATAATATGAGAGGTTGACTCTCAGGTGGCCTCCCACTTCGTAGCCCTGCTCCTCGGCCACGAAGGAGGGGCAAGTCCTCTGGGCCCGCGTCATCACCCCCACCGGAGCTCGGGGACGCTTTGTGGGACGAGCCAAGCAGCTGCTGCTGTTGGGTCCAGCTGCTTTTTTCTGCCGGCGTCGTTGAGGTGACTTCTTGGCTGCTTCCATCTCGAGCCAGATGTCCTTAACAGCCGCCGCCTCCCAGAACCCGACTGTAGGAACTGGCGCAGGGTCGACCTGAGATAACTGAGGCCCGCACAGGCCCAGGCAGCAACAGCAGCTGCACAGCTGTTCATATCCCAGCAGGGGATTCTCGGCTGTCAGGAGGCAGGCGTCGTGGAGGAGGTGGTGGTACTCTGTTGACTCCGCTCCTTCACAGGATTCTGGGGGATGAGTGAGACCTAGGGCACAGTAGGGGGATGTCATCAGCACTGGGCAGTACCTGGACCGTACCCTTAATTATCATCATGCAAGTACTCACATTCGTCATTCAGTCATCCACGTCAACATTCTATGATCATTGTACTTAAACGTCGGCTGCACCCTTAGAATTGCATGGAAAGCTTGTGGGAGGAGCACACGGACCTTGGAATATGTACGACCCAAATACATCATTGCGAGGGTGACCTTGGCTAGGCAACGCATCTAGACGGCCATGTCATCAATGTTTTTATTGTAATTATATACTAATTATATTTTATATCAAAGTAATTGTAGTGTAAATTTTGATTTAAAGCTTTCGTGACTGCAGTAATTCATATTCTTAGCACTTTCGGTAAAGTCACATTGAAGGGAACATAACACAAACGGTCGAAACGTCGTGAGAATTTTTATTGTTTTATATATATTTTATTATTTTATTGTTTCCCTTCAACGTGACTTTACCGAAAGAGCTAAGATTATAATTGTAGTGTTCTACGATGGGGGCGGAGCCTGCAGAAGACGGGGGCGGGGCCACATAGGCCGTGGCAGTGACGTCACCAGAGGGCGGGGCTCGAGGCCTGGACCGTTGGCGACAGTTGGAGCGGGGAGGCCGTTGCCATGGCTACCCGGGTTTGTTGTTGCCCACCGACATCGCTATAATAAAGACTTTACTTGTTTACTTAGCGCTCGTTTATCATTGATTTACTTATTTATCGTTACCGAGACTATCCTTATGACTTAATTACTTGTTAAATAGATAGCAACTCGTCACGTTCTTTAGAAGGAAAACCAAAGAGGCAAATTTACACATAAGTGCTTCTGGCAGATGTGGCCACAGGCCAAAGAGACACGCACATTGATGTACTCATCGTCGGTATTAAATTATTGTTTACTATCGATCAAGGACGGGCACGTCAAAGCTATTTGAGGAAAGTGAGTGGTGGTGCTGATTGGTACTTGCTATGAGCACCTGCCCCTAGTCAGAATCAGAATCTCAATCTATATTCATACTGGAGGAATACGATGAACTATACAGCTCGTTTTCAAAGATGTTCAGTACCTTGGTTCGCCTCGTAGTCTGCGACCACTTCGGCCCAAGCGGCTGTGGAGGGGGACTTCGCAGGCTTCTCAGAATCCGGAGTCGAAAGGGAGGGAACGGGGGGGAGGCGGAGGAAGAAAATCGTGAAGCGTGCCGCTAAGCATGCTCCTCATATACAGCTACAGAGACGAAGATCCCCCTGGCAGCCTTGGACCAGTGCTGTGCTGAAGAGCAGCACGGCACACCACGCCTGGCCACCTTTGTCTCCCCTATGCTGATGTTTTCAACGGGGGCTCTTTACATAGGTGATGTTTTAACACGTTGAATCAGATACTGTAATCGTTTTGAGTCTGAGTAGACAAAGAGGAGGCCCATGACTTTTTCACTAAATACCAACCACCGTGGAATATAAATTCGCGCTACTCCTCTAGCGACACAACAGCCCTGCCTACTCCCCACACAGGAATCTACACACACACACAGCAACACTCGCTCCACTCACCATGTCAATATCTTTTCGTGCAATATTCTCGTATGAGGTCATCATTTGGAAATCTTGAGCATCGCAAGAACGCAGCTCTCTGCTCAACGCCTCTGCTCAAAATGGCAGTTAGGACCACGTGACATCGGTTAGGGCCTCGTGACGGCGCGTCGGACAACTCGTTGCGAGGCAACTGGCGATTTGGGTGACGTCACGGCGAGTCACGTGCTCCTTGGTACACGAATCAGAGAGGAACCCAGCACACGAACCACTCACACGCGCCTCGCGCACCCTTCTGAACAGACTCTTGGTAGAAGGTGCACACACACACCCCAACAAATACACTTCGTATAACACGCGTGAATACGAATGTAAATAGATGTTCCATTGTCCGAATATTTATTTCAGATACCGACGTACAAATTAATTAGAATATGTATTTATACTGGAGAAATCCAATCAATAACTCACAAACCACCCACCCACCCTCTCAAGTTCTCAAGCATACAATAACCCATTCGCCAAGCCGTGCTGGCCTTCACAGATGCTTGCTCACAGCACCTGCCCTAATAATCTGTTAGGGCTGTTGGGGGGTAGGTGCTGCGGGATCTGTGTCTTTGTGTGGGCTGGTGAATGTGGGGAGCGGTAGTGTCGTGATTAACGCACTTCGCCACGAAGCCGGCCAATCAGTTCGATTCCCGCTCACGGCAAAGACAAGTGACGATTGTCTGAATCGGTTATTGGCCTCGCTAATTCAGCCTGAAATCAACACGTTGTGTAAACATCACGACTAGGGAAACAAATGCGGCCGGGGATGGTGTTGGTCACTTATGCCCTCGTGTACCGTGCCGTTCTTCATAGGTAGTCGCTAACAGTACCTGCCCCAACATTCTGTTAAGGCTACACGGGGGATCTTTGTCTTTGTTTGTGAAAGTGTGGGGAGCGGTGGTGCAACGGTTAGCGCGCTGCGAACCTGGAGATCAGAGATCTCTGGCGCAGAGCGCGCTCTCATTGGTCAGTGGAGTCGTGACGTGATGCTAAGAGAGCGTGTTGATTGGGGTCGTCAGCTTGCAAAGGGCTCGATGCTGGAGCCGTGTTCATAACAAACTCGACGCTCGTGGTTTGTATCATTGCAGAATGCCGCATCAAAGTCAAGTGGCTATGAGCTGCTTTGGTGTCCTTAAGTGCTGCTCCTTTCTCAAGAAAATACCCTTCCAAAAAAAGATACTCGATTAAAACCACGAGAGACCGTGCAGTGGTTGTTTTGGCACCATTCAGTATACATCATCTAAATAAGATGTTAATCTTTGAAACTGCACATTTTTAAAGATGTAATAACGAGGTCATAACAAGTGTCAGATGTAAAACCTCTTTCCATTGTTTGGATTTCACTTCCCCATAATTCGGGTGCAAATTATCGCAACATTCAAATATCGTGTACAGAATATGCTCTTTGTTGAGACCACGAATGAAATAGATTTTACTGCATGGTTGTTCGAAACCATGACTCTGAAATCGTTTTGGTACACAACTATGCACTGCGAAAACCTACCGACAGAAAACATGTTTTTGTAACCAAACGCTCAATGCTGAGAGCGTTTGGTTATGAAAATATTTGTGCGAGTGTGCTGCACGGGACTTTGCCTTGGCTCGAGATTAACCACCGGTCTTGCCACGTCCAGACATGGTGAGGACGACGAGGACACATTGAAAAGGAGACTCGGGCTGGTGTACTTCAACTTATTTATTTCGTTGTCACCGCTCGTACATTACAGCAACACTCATCATCAAACCAACCCAGTTCCACGTTTTTCAGCCACTTTTAAACCTCTTCTCCACCAATTACCTTTCTCCCACTTCTCGCTCTTTCCCGATCCGCTCTCCGCACCAATCCGATCCGAGTGTCAACCACTCACTCATCAGATTGCGTTTCGTGCACGTCGTGCTCACACCCCGATCTCTCTTCCCCGCCCGAGCGTGCCGCGTGCGTGACGTGGTGATCCCTGACCTCCGACCCTTGATGCGTTAGGCATGCGTGATGTCGAGTGCGGAAGGTATGCGTGCTGTTTGTGTTGTGCGAGTGTGTGAGGATGGGTGACACATCCTCTATATCACCGCTTTCTCGGTTGAGACCAGAGCCCTCCTCGGCTACTGCAGCTGCTGCAGTAGCAGCAGACGGCGCCTCACGCAACCGCGCGTCGCTCGCGACTCCCGAGCAGAGCGCGCGGCTGCGATTCTACGAGAAGAAGAGCCCGGTCCACTCTCACGAGGAACTGGCGCGCAACATCAAAACACGTTTCGGGCAATTACCCTTCCCAAAGCACTCTATAATCAGATCGGCACAGCCGCAGAGAACGCAGGAGGGACGCGATATTGTGAGGGACGTGGGCCCCTGGCTCCCCCTCCGGGGGAGGGTTGATCTCGGGAGAGCTGCAGGTTCCGGACTCCTCGCTCATGTGAGAGTCGCCGCTATCCAACTGCTCACTCGTGGGGAGAGGGCTGCCGCTCCCCAGCTCCTCTCCTCGCGCTGGAGCCCCTCGGGTCCGCAGGTTCTGTTTGGGGGGCATAGCTCGGGGCTGGCGCATGGCTGCCTGGAATCAATATGTCGCTTCTCAGCCACTCAAACGCGACGTATCCGTTCACACAACCCCACGCACCACTCGCACGCGCTGAAGAGGGGGTCAGAGGGCAATGACGTCCTTCGCACACGCGTTGCCACCGAGGGCGGGCAATGGAGATTGTTTAAAGGGCTGTAGGGATAATCCCACGTGTACCCAGGCGAGTCCACCGTCGCTCACCGCGGGCACACGCTAAACAAAGGCAGTATGGATAATTGTGCGTGTACGCCGCCTGTCTACCTAACGCACACATTAAACACAAGGGCGGATGAGTAACCTCCCGTGCCCCTGTACGAGTCCGCCGCCGCTCGCCACACACACACGCTAATCACGAGCTATGCGCAGGGGCGAGCGCAAACACGTGGGTAAATACACACTCGCGCACAAACACAGGGTACGACGCAGGAACCCCGGTCGGGCCCGCACACAATGGCCGCCTCAACAGAGTTACCCACGTGCAAATCCCCGTACCACGACGAGCGGACTCACACCACCATGTGCCCGTTCCACACTCGCAGAAACCACATAACAAGGTTTGTTGATCACTGACGATTTATTCCTGGCGTGTCTGTGGGCTACTATTACCCGAGTCAGTCCGAGTCAGCAGGGCAGGTTTAACCTATCTCCCGATGGTCTAAAGCTGATCTACCTCGTCCCCTTGGAGTGAAACTCCCCACTCTCGCTTTCGTACTCACGTTCCGCCTGCGATGCGTGGGCCGTCGCGGAGAGACGAGGCTGCACGAGGTTCTTGCGGGGAGCGGGGCCTGGCTTCGCTGAGACTCGTCCCACGGACGACCCAGTGGCCGGCAAGCTGACTGCTCCGATCGCTCATTTGAGGAGAACGCGAACCCCCATCGTCGCTCTCCTCTCCCATTTTATCCCTCTCTACATCAAAGGTCTGCCCGGCTAACCCGCGATACCCCACCGCCATTGGTGCGCCCACCTCGGTGCCTTCACAGACGTCTGCTTCCCTCTCTACCCATCAACAGGGGCCGCCGTTGGGCCATTGCCATTGGCCACGGCGTGCAAGCGTACTTTTCCGGCCAATCGGATGCTTCCCCTGGTGCTCGTGTGGACCTAACCGCGGTGACTGAGTAGCCTTATCGTGAGCATGCAATTGCACGTCAATTCACGGCTCTGTGGTGTAATTCAACCTGGGGGAAGTCGGCCAATTCCCTGGCCCCAGGAAACCGTGAGGGATGTCCCTACGAAGAAGGCCCCTGGGTGAAAACCTGGAGGCCAGGTGACTTCCCCACGAGGTCCTACGTGGGGGGTGTGTGTGTTGTGTGTGCTCATTTTGGGGATGGTGAGGGAGAAGCAGCTTCGGCCTGCACGCTCTCCCGTGGTGGCGTTGCAGGCATGGCCCCGACGGAGCGGCTTCGCTGCTATGGCACCACATAGCCCGCCGAGGTGCCAGTCTCCGTCCTGGGTTGACTGGAGCATCTCGCCTGGGTTGCCCCCACGAGGTAGCGCCGCGGGGTCGGCGGGACTCGCCCGGCCCTCGTGGCTGGCCTCGGGGGTGGTGGCTCCGTCTTTTGGGCTTTTAGCGGCGGTCTCTTCCTCCATTCCAATGGCTCCTCTCGTCCCTCGGCACCTGTGGGCTGGGGAACAAACTCAGAGGCAGCAGGGTTTAGGTGCCATCGTCCCCGCCCCCCCTGGCCTGGGCCGTGACCCCTCGGGGCCGAGCATGGAGGGTGTTGGGACCCCGGGATTTCGGGGTACCCAAACTGCGGGGTTCTCCCTCGCTGGGGCTGCCTTCCATGGTTTTAATTGGCGGACGTTGACCACCATCTCTCGGCCCCTGTCTCCGCCGTGAATCAGCACCGTCCAGGGGGAGATCTGCCGCCCCACGGTCCAGGGTCCGCGCCAGTAGGTGGTCAGTTTCCCCAGCTGTCCAGCCCCGACACGAGGGGTGTATAGCCACACCTTAGAGCCCGCCGAGTAGAAGGGGGGCTCCATAAGGGGTCGGGCGCCCTGCTCTTGGTGCCGATGCGCGGCCTCTCCTTGTGGGTAGGCCCCGCCCCGGGCCCCTCGCAGAGTCTCCATCAGGTGCTCCACGGGGCGGCTCCCCTCATCCCGTTGCAGTGGGGGAACGCCGAACAGCAGATCTGCAGGTAGACGAGACTCACGGCCACACATCATTAGGAACAGGGTCTGTCCCGTAGACGTGTGTACTGTGGTGGCGTAGGAGAACAGGGCATAGGGGAGGTGTTCGTCCCAGTCCTGCTGAGTTGCGGCCACCATGCATTTGAGCTTCCCAGCTAAGGTCTGGTTCATACGCTCCACCATACCGTTCACCTGGGGGTGCTACGCCGTGGTTCGGTCCTTCTGGATTCCGAACTCGCGGCACAGCGCCTGAAACAGCTCTGCCTCGAACTCACTACCTTGCTCGGTAATGACCCATTCGGAGATCCCGTGCTTAAGTACGTAGTGCTCCACGAATGCCCAGACCACCACAAGAGCCGTCTTATCGGGGATGGCCACCGCCACGGGATAGCGTGCGAAATACTCCACCGGTGGGATCGCGGAAATTGCCCCTGTAGGTCGATCCCAACCAGCTGGTTTGTCCGACTGACGCGGAACGGCCTCAGGGGTACCTGATATTGTGCCGGTTTCGGCCCGCATTGCTGACACGCGCGGTAGTCCTGTACCCAGGCGGCCACGTCTTGCACCAATTTGGGCCAGAGATATTGGCGACGCAGGGTCTCCCGAGTGCGCCGTTCCCCATCATGGCCCCCGAGCAGGTGGTCGTGCACCAGCCATAGCAGCTGGGGTCGCACCTGGGAGGGAACACAGATGCACCCTCTTACCACCCCGTTCTGCACACACAACCGGGCATACAAACCACTCCAGGGTCCTGGTAGGGTGCTCTTCTTCTCCCGCAGGGCCACTTCCACTGCCGCCAGATCCGGGTCCCGTTGCTGGGTCTGTCTCAACTGCTCGTCGTCCAGGCCCGGGAAGGCGCAGCCGACGTCCTCTTGGATCCGCCCGGTCAGGGTGGGGCAGTCCGTCGGCTCCTTCTGTAGGGGTCTCCGCGGCGCATACTGCACTCTCTCTCGCGAGAGGGGGGTTAGTCTCAGTGCGCTCCCGGGGGGGCGTTGCCTGTTGGCAGCGTCCCCCATGAAGCATGGGCAGGCCTCCTCTGCCCTCGTCTCGGCGCACACCATGGGCTGCCTCGACAAGGTGTCCACATTTTCGTGCATCCGCCCAGCCCGGTACTCGATCTGCAGGTTGTATTCCTGCAGCTGCGCCAGCCATCGGGCCATCTGCCCCTGCGATTTCTTGAATGTGAGATGGAGCTGCAGAGCATAATGGTCACTCCGCACCCGACATTTTCTGCCATACAAATACGGCCAGAACTGTTTACATGTGAAGATCACGGCGTACAGTTCCTGACGGGTCACGCAATAGTTCAGCTCGGCCCTGCTCAGGGTCCAGCTGGCGTATGCGATGGCCCGTTCCATCCCATCCTGCACCTGTGACAACACCGTGCCCAGCTCATAGCTGCAGGCGTCGGTGTCCAAAATCAAATCAGTGGAAAAATCCGGGAAAGCCAGGGTGGGGGTATGGGTGAGGTGGTCTTTGAGGGTGGTGAAGGCCGTCAGGCGGCCTCCGTCCACTGATAAGGGTTCTTAGGGGAAGTGAGTTGGGTGAGGGGGCGTGCAATCTCGCTGAATCCCTTTACAAATCGACGATAATAGGTGGCGTGCCCCAAGAATGACCTGATCTCCGTCAGGTTCCTTGGCCATGGCCATTCCACTATGGCGCGTACCTTCTCCGGATCGGTGCGCAACCCTGCCTCGCTGATTCGGTGTCCAAGGTACCCCACCTCGTGCTGCGCAACATAACACTTACGTGGCTTGAGTTTGAGATGGGCTGCTCGCAGTCACTGGAACACCTCTCATAACCTGGACCAGTCCTCAGACAGAGATATACTGAACATTATCACGTCAACCAGGTAAATTAGGCACTGTTCCCACTGCAAGCCCTGCATCACCAGCTCCATCAACCACTGGAACGTCGCAGGCACATTAGTGAGTCCGAACGGGAGTATCCGAAACTCAAACAGTCCCATCGGTTTGGTAAATGCAGTCTTTGGCCGATCCTCCTCCGCCATATCCACCTGCCAGTACCCGGATGCTAGATCGAGGGTGGAAAAATACCACGCCACCGCGAGGCTGTCAAAGGTGTCATCGATGCGGGGGATGGGGAAGGCATCGCCGAGGGTGACTGCGTTCAACTTTCGGTAATCAACACAAAATCGGGTCGACCCATCCTTTTTCATCACCAGTACCACCGGGGCAGACCAGGGGCTCGCTGAGGGTAGGATTATGTTATCTCGGAGCATTTCCACGATGGCCTCTTTAATCTGGGCCCGTTCAGGCGCGCCCACTCGGTATGCGGGGAGTTTAATTGGTCAGGCGGCACCGGTGTCAATTTGGTGCTTAACAAGGTCAGTCCGGCCCACATCCGAATCGTGCTCACTGAACACGTCGGCGTCATCGCTCATGAAAACGTTTATTCTGAGCTCCTGGTTTAGCCCCGAATGAGTGGCATCAAACAGTATTTTACAATAAAATATTGATCCCAATGCAGTACACCATATCGACGTGAAATTGGCAGGTGCACTCACTGGATGAGACGAAGTGTAAAAAGCGACCCATCCAGATACAACAATGCAAAAGCCTACAATACCTGGTATTCCCAGGCAGTCTCCCATCCAAGTACTAACCAGGCTCGACTCTGCTTAGCTTCCGAGATCAGACGAGATCGGGCGCATTCAGGGTGATATGGTCGTAGGCCATGCTTGGAAAGACCTGTCGCACATTCAGATGTATAAAACAATCAACATTCAACTATACTTCTGGAGGTCATCGCTCATAAAACCTTTATTCTGAGCTCCTGGTTGAGCCCCGAAAGAGTGGCATCAAACATTATTTTACGATAAAATATTGATCCCAATGCAGTACACCATATCGACGTGAAATTGGCACGTGCACTCACTGGATGAGTCGAAGTGTAAAAAGCGACCCATCCAGATCCAAAAATACAAAATCCTACAACACCTGGTGTTCCTAGGCAGTCTGCCATCCAAGTACTCACCATGCTCAACCCTGCTTAGCTTCCGAGATCAGACGAGATTGGGCGCATTCAGGGTGATATGGTCGTAGGCCATGCTTGCACACACCTGTCACACATTCAGATGTATAAAACAATTAAAGTTCAACTATATTTCTGGAAATCATCGCTCATGAATACGTATATTCTGAGCTCCTGGTTGAGCCCCGAATAAGTGGCATCAAACAGTCTGGATGAGTCGAAGTGTAAAAAGCGACCCATCCAGATATAACAATGCAAAAGCCTACAACACCAGGTATTCCCAGGCAGTCTCGCATCCAAGTACTAACCAGGCTCGACCCTGCTTAGCTTCCGAGATCAGATGAGTTCGGGCGCATTCAGGGTGATATGGACGTAGGCCGTGCTTGCAGAGACCTGTCCAACACTCATATGTATAAAACAATCAACATTCAACTATACTACTGGAGGTCATCGCTCATGAAAACGTTTATTCTGAGCTCCTGGTTTAGCCCCGAAAGAGTGGCATCAAACAGTATTTTACGAGAAAATATTGATCCCAATGCAGTACACCATATCGACGTGAAATTGGCAGATGCACTCACTGGATGAGTGGAAGTGTAAAAAGCGACCCATCCAGATCCAAATATACAAAAGCCTACAACACCTGGTATTCCGAGGCAGTCTCCCATCCAAGTACTAACCAGACTCGACCGTGCTTAGCTTCCGAGATCAGACGAGATCGGGCGCATTCAGGGTGATATGGTTGTAGGCCATGCTTGGAAAGACCTGTCGCACATTCAGATGTATAAAACAATCAACATTCAACATAACTTCTGGAGGTCATCGCTCAAAAAATCTTTATACTGGTAGGAACGAAGTTGTAAACTGAGTGTACCAGCCTGCAATAGATTAATGTGTCCGTACGTCCGTCCGTCCCCTTTCAATACTTTAACGAAGTGAAATCTCGTGCTGTTGGGTGTATAAAATCAGTAATAGACAGCGCAGAGACTTGTCCTACCAGCCCACCCTGCAGGGACCTGTTTCTGAGCTCCTGGTTGAGCCCCGAAAGAGTGGCATCAAACATTATTTTACAAGAAAATATTGATCCCAATGCAGTACACCATATCGACGTGAAATTGGCAGGGGCACTCACTGGATGAGTCGAAGTGTAAAAAGCGAGCCATCCAGATCCAAGTAAACAAGAGCCTACAACACCTGGTATTCCCAGGCAGTCTCCCATCCAAGTACTAACCAGACTCGACCCTGCTTAGTTTCCGAGATCAGACGAGATCGGGCGCATTCAGGGTGATATGGTCGTAGGCCATGCTTGCAAAGACCTGTCGCACATTCAGATGTATAAAACAATCAACATTCAACTATACTTTTGGAGGTCATCGCTCATAAAACCTTTATTCTGTGCTCCTGGTTGATCCCCAAAAGAGTGGCATCAAACAGTCTGGATGACTTGATTCGAAGCTTTCGTGACTGCAAGAATTACTCTTTGTTTTTTTCGGTAAAGTCACGTATAAATAAAAAATAATAAAATAACAATAGCATACGACGTTTCGGTTGCAACACAAGCAGCCATCATCAGGTACAGAAGAGCTAAATTTACGAGAGAGAGGAAACACATAACCCCAGATGTATATACAGACACCCAAGTAGGGGGGAACTAATACAGATACAACAGGGTACAACAGAGAGAGAAGCATACCAAACAATCAGGGTTTAGCATAATTTGGAAACCATATAAAGCAACACAGACGGTCGGTCAAAACACAATTAACGCATAGTCTGGTTGATTACGCTATTTCAAAGATTGTTAAATTGCAAGTTAAGTATGAAATTTAAAATACAGACTGCGCACACACACACATAGACATCCAAGTAGAGTGAACCAGCACAGACACGCACACAGTGAAGTCGCCTTAAATAGGCAGAGAAGGTGAGGCTGAGAGACAATGGGACAAATTAGCATGAGGTATGCATGGAACAAAGGGGGCACGGCAGCACACACTCGGAAACACCAAGGCCCACACACAGGCAGAGACAGCACAGAGACACAAATCCAAGCCAAGACACAAAGGCAGATGCACAAGCAGAGACAACACAAAGACACAGACCTAATACCTCCCTTAGAGGTGGTTCAGACTTGATTCGAAGCTTTCGTGACTGCAAGAATTACTCTTTGTTTTTTTCGGTAAAGTCACGTATAAATAAAAAATAATAAAATAACAATAGCGTACGACGTTTCGGTTGCAACACAAGCAGCCATCATCAGGTACAGAAGAGCTAAATTTACGAGAGAGAGGAAACACATAACCCCAGATGTATATACAGACACCCAAGTAGGGGGCGTGGATGGAGTGGGGGGTGAGAGTGGATGGTGTCGCGGTGAGAGTGGATGGTGTCGGGGTGAGTATGGATGTTGGAGAGGTGATCGTGGCTGGTGTACGAGTGAGCGTGGATGGTGTAGGGGTGAGCGTGGCTGGTGTAGGGGTGAGCGTGGATGTTGTAGGGGTGAGAGTGGATGTTGCAGGAGTGAGCGTAGATGGTGTAGGGGGTGAGCGTGGAGGTTGTAAAGGTGAGCGTGGAGGTTGTAAAGGTGAGCGTGGATGGTGTAGGAGTGAGCGTGGATGTTGTAGGGGTGAGAGTGGATGGTGTCGCGGTGAGAGTGGATGGTGTCGGGGTGAGTATGGATGTTGGAGAGGTGAGCGTGGATGGTGTAGGAGTGAGCGTGAATGTTGCAGGAGTGAGCGTGGATGTTGTAGGGGTGAGCGTGGATGGTGTAGGGGTGAGAGTGGATGTTATATGAGTGAGCATGGACATTGTAGATGTGAGTGTGGATGGTATAGGGGAAAGCGTGGATGGCGTAGTGGTGAGCGTGGATGGTGTAGGGGTGAGCGTGGATGTTGTAGAGGTGAGCGTGGATGGTGTAAGGGTGAGCGTGGCTATTGTAGGGGTGAGCGTGGATGTTGTAGGGGTGAGTGTGGATGGTGTAGGGGTGAGCGTGGATGTTGCCGGAGTGAGCGTGGGTGTTGTAGGCGTAAACGTGGATGGTGTAGTGGTGAGCGTGGATGGCGTAGTGGTGAGCGTGGATGGTGTAGGGGTGAGCGTGGATGTTGTAGAGGTGAGCGTGGATGGTGTAAGGGTGAGCGTGGCTATTGTAGGGGTGAGCGTGGATGGTGTATTGGTGAGCGTGGATGGTGTAGGGGTGAGCGTGGATGGTGTAGTGGTGAGCGTGGATGGCGTAGTGGTGAGCGTGGATGGTGTAGGGGTGAGCGTGGATGTTGTAGAGGTGAGCGTGGATGGTGTAAGGGTGAGCGTGGCTATTGTAGGGGTGAGCGTGGATGGTGTAGGGGGTGAGCGTGGGGGTTGTAAAGGTGAGCATGGATGGTGTAGGAGTGAGCGTGGATGTTGTAGGGGTGAGAGTGAATGGGGTTGGGGTGGGCGTGGATGGTGTTGGGGTGAGTGTGGATGTTGGAGAGGTGAGCGTGGCTGGTGTAGGAGTGAGCGTGGATGGTGTAGGGGTGAGCGTGGATGGTATAGGGGTGAGCGTGGATGTTGTAGGGGTGAGAGTGGATGTTGCAAGAGTGAGCGTAGATGGTGTAGGGGGTGAGCGTGGAGGTTGTAAAGGTGAGCGTGGATGGTGTAGGAGTGAGCGTGGGTGTTGTAGGGGTGAGAGTGGATGGGGTTGGGTGTGGCGTGGATAGTGTTGGGGTGAGAGTGGATGGTGTCGGGGTGAGAGTGGATGGTGTCGGGGTGAGTATGGATGTTGGAGAGGTGAGCGTGGATGGTGTAGGGGTGAGCGTGGATGTTGCAGGAGTGAGCGTGGATGTTGTAGGGGTGAGCTTCGATGGTGTAGGGGTGAGAGTGGATGTTGTAAAGGTGAGCGTGGATGGTGTAGGGGTGAGAGTGGATGTTGTATGAGTGAGCATGGACGGTGTAGATGTGAGTGTGGATGGTATAGGGGAAAGCGTGGATGGTGTAGTGGTGAGCGTGGATGGTGTAGGGGTGAGCGTGGATGTTGTAGAGGTGAGCGTGGATGGTGTAGGGGTGAGCGTGGCTATTGTAGGGGTGAGCGTGGATGTTGCAGGAGTGAGCGTGGATATTGCATGAGAGAGCGTGGATGTTGAAGGGGTGAGTGTGGATGGTGTAGGGGTGAGAGTGGATGTTGTATGAGTGAGCATGGACAGTGTAGATGTGAGTGTGGATGGTATAGGGGAAAGCGTGGATGGTGTAGTGGTGAGCGTGGATGGTGTAGGGGTGAGCGTGGATGTTGTAGAGGTGAGCGTGGATGGTGTAGGGGTGAGCGTGGCTATTGTAGGGGTGAGCGTGGATGTTGCAGGAGTGAGGTGGATTTTGTATGAGAGAGCGTGGATGTTGAAGGGGTGAGTGTGGATGGTGTAGGGGTGAGCGTGGATGTTGGAGGAGTGAGCGTGGATGATGTAGGAGTGAGCGTAGATGGTGTAGGGGGTGAGCGTGGAGGTTGTAAAGGTGAGCATGGATGGTGTAGGAGTGAGCGTAGATGGTGTAGGGGGTGAGCGTGGAGGTTGTAAAGGTGAGCATGGATGGTGTAGGAGTGAGCGTGGATGTTGTAGGGGTGAGAGTGAATGGGGTTGGGGTGGGCGTGGATGGTGTTGGGGTGAGTGTAGATGTTGGCGAGGTGAGCGTGGATGTTGCAGGGGTGCGCGTGGATGTTGCAGGAGTGAGCGTGGATGTTGTAGGGGTGAGCGTGGATGATGTAGGGGTGAGCATGGACGTTGTAAAGGTGAGCATGGATGATGTAGGAGTGAGCGTAGATGGTGTAGGGGGTGAGCGTGGAGGTTGTAATGGTGAGCATGGATGGTGTAGGAGTGAGCGTGGATGTTGTAGGGGTGAGAGTGAATGGGGTTGGGGTGGGCGTGGATGGTGTTGGGGTGGGCGTGGATGGTGTTGGGGTGAGTGTGGATGTTGGCGAGGTGAGCGTTGATGTTGCAGGGGTGAGCGTGGATGTTGCAGGAGTGAGCGTGGATGTTGTAGGGGTGAGCGTGGATGGTGTAGGGGTGAGAGTGGATGTTGTAATGGTGAGCGTGGATGGTGTTGGGGTGAGAGTGGATGTTGTATGAGTGAGCATGGACGGTGTAGAGGTGAGTGTGGATAGTATAGGGGAAAGCATGGATGGTGTAGTGGTGAGCGTGGATGGTGTAGGGGTGAGCGTGGATGGTATAGGGGTGAGCGTGGATGGTGTAGGTGTGAGCGTGGATGGTGTAGTAGTGAGCGTGGACATTGTAAAGGTGAGCGTGGACAGTGTAGCGGTGAGCGTGGACGTTGTAGAGGTGAACGTGGATGTTGTAGGGGTGAGCGTGGATGTTGTAGGGGTGAGGGTGGATGGTGTAGGGGTGAGCGTGGATGTTGTAGAAGTGAGCGTAGATGGTGTAGGAGTGAGGGTGGATGTTGTAGCGGTGAGCGTGGATGGTGTTGGGGTGAGGGTGGATGTTGTAGGGGTGAGCGTGGATGTTGTCGGGGTGAGGGTGGATCGTGTAGGGGTGAGTGTGGATGTTGTAGAGGTGAGCGTGCATTGTGTAGGAGTGAGCGTGGATGGTGTAGGGGTGAGCGTCGATGGTATAGGGGTGAGCGTGGATGTTGTAGGGGTGAGAGTGGATGTTGCAGGAGTGAGCGTAGATGGTGTAGGGGGTGAGCGTGGAGGTTGTAAAGGTGAGCGTGGAGGTTGTAAAGGTGAGCGTGGATGGTGTAGGAGTGAGCGTGGATGTTGTAGGGGTGAGAGTGGATGGGGTTGGGTGGGGCGTGGATGGTGTTGGGGTGAGAGTGGATTGTGTTGGGGTGAGAGTGGATGGTGTTGGGGTGAGAGTGGATGGTGTCGGGGTGAGAGTGGATGTTGGAGAGGTGAGCGTGGATGGTGTAGGGGTGAGCGTGGATGTTGCAGGAGTGAGCGTGGATGTTGTAGGGGTGAGCGTGGATGGTGTAGGGGTGAGAGTGGATGTTGTAAAGGTGAGCGTGGATGGTGTGGGGGTGAGAGTGGATGTTGTATGAGTGAGCATGGACGGTGTAGATGTGTGGATGGTATAGGGGAAAGCGTGGATGGTGTAGTGGTGAGCGTGGATGGTGTAGGGGTGAGCGTGGATGTTGTAGAGGTGAGCGTGAATGGTGTAGGGGTGAGCGTGACTATTGTAGGGGTGAGCATGGATGGTGTAGGGGTGAGCGTGGATGTTGCAGGAGTGAGCGTGGATTTTGTATGAGAGAGCGTGGATGTTGAAGGGGTGAGTGTGGATGGTGTAGGGGTGAGCGTGGATGTTGCAGGAGTGAGCGTGAGTGTTGTAGGAGAAAACGTGGATGGTGTAGGGGTGAGCATGGATGATGTAGGGGTGAGCATGGACGTTGTAAAGGTGAGCATGGATGATGTAGGAGTAAGCGTAGATGGTGTAGGGGGTGAGCGTGGAGGTTGTAAAGGTGAGCATGGATGGTGTAGGAGTGAGCGTGGATTGTGTAGGGGTGAGAGTGAATGGGGTTGGGGTGGGCGTGGATGGTGTTGGGGTGGGCGTGGATGGTGTTGGGGTGAGTGTGGATGTTGGCGAGGTGAGCGTTGATGTTGCAGGGGTGAGCGTGGATGTTGCAGGAGTGAGCGTGGATGTTGTAGGGGTGAGCGTGGATGGTGTAGGGGTGAGAGTGGATGTTGTAAAGGTGAGCGTGGATGGTGTAGCGGTGAGAGTGGATGTTGTATGAGTGAGCATGCACGGTGTAGAGGTGAGTGTGGATGGTATAGGGGAAAGCATGGATGGTGTAGTGGTGAGCGTGGATGGTGTAGGGGTGAGAGTGGATGTGGTGGGGGTGAGCGTGGATGTGGTAGGGGTGAGCGTGGATGTTGCAGGAGTGAGCGTGGATTTTGTATGAGAGAGCGTGGATGTTGAAGGGGTGAGTGTGAATAGTGTAAGGGTGAGCGTGGATGTTGGAGGAGTGAGCGTGGATGATGTGGGAGTGAGCGTAGATGGTGTAGGGGGTGAGCATGAGGGTTGTAAAGGTGAGCATGGATGGTGTAGGAGTGAGCGTAGATGGTGTAGGGGGTGAGCGTGGAGGTTGTAAAGGTGAGCATGGATGGTGTAGGAGTGAGCGTGGATGTTGTAGGGGTGAGAGTGAATGGGGTTGGGGTGGGCGTGGATGGTGTTGGTGTGAGTGTAGATGTTGGCGAGGTGAGCGTTGATGTTGCAGGGGTGCGCGTGGATGTTGCAGGAGTGAGCGTGAATGTTGTAGGGGTGAGCGTGGATGGTGTAGGGGTGAGAGTGGATATTGTAAAGGTGAGCGTGGATGGTGTTGGGGTGAGAGTGGATGTTGTATGAGTGAGCATGGACGGTGTAGAGGTGAGTGTGGATGGTATAGGGGAAAGCATGGATGGTGTAGTGGTGATCGTGGATGGTGTAGGGGTGAGAGTGGATGTGGTGGGGGTGAGCGTGGATGTGGTAGGGGTGAGCGTGGACAGTGTAGGGGTGAGCGTGGATGGTGTAGGAGTGAGCGTGGTTGGTGTAGGGGTGAGCGTGGATGGTGTAGGTGTGAGCGTGGATGGTGTAGGAGTGAGCGTGGACATTGTAAAGGTGAGCGTGGACAGTGTAGCGGTGAGCGTGGACGTTGTAGGGGTGAACGTGGATGTTGTAGGGGTGAGCGTGGATGTTGTAGGCGTGAGGGTGGATGGTGTAGGGGTGAGCGTGGATGTTGTAGAAGTGAGCGTAGATGGTGTAGGAGTGAGGGTGGATGTTGTAGCGGTGAGCGTGGATGGTGTTGGGGTGAGGGTGGATGTTGTAGGGGTGAGCGTGGATGTTGTCGGGGTGAGGGTGGATGGTGTAAGGGTGAGTGTGGATGTTGTAGAGGTGAGCGTGCATGGTGTAGGGGTGAGCTTGGATGGTGAAGGTGTGAGCGTGGCTGGTGTAGGAGTGAGCGTGGATGGTGTAGGGGTGAGCGTGGATGGTGTAGGGGTGAGCGTGCATGGTGTAGGGGTGAGCTTGGATGGTGAAGGTGTGAGTGTGGCTGGTGTAGGAGTGAGCGTGGATGTTGTAGGGGTGAGAGTGGATGTTGCAGGAGTGAGCGTAGATGGTGTAGGGGGTGAGCGTGGAGGTTGTAAAGGTGAGCGTGGAGGTTGTAAAGGTGAGCGTGGATGGTGTAGGAGTGAGCGTGGATGTTGTAGGGGTGAGAGTGGATGGGGTTGGGGTGGGCGTGGATGGTGTGGGGGGTGAGAGTGGATGGTGTCGCGGTGAGCGTGGATGGTGTAGGGGTGAGCTTGGATGGTGAAGGTGTGAGCGTGGATGGTGTAGGAGTGAGCGTGGATGGTGTAGGGGTGAGCGTGGATGGTGTAGAGGTGAGAGTGGATGGGGTTGGGTGTGGCGTGGATGGTGTTGGGGTGAGAGTGGATGGTGTTGGGGTGAGAGTGGATGGTGTTGGGGTGAGAGTGGATGGTGTCGGGGTGAGACTGGATGTTGCAGAGGTGAGCGTGGATGGTGTAGGGGTGAGCGTGGATGTTGCAGGAGTGAGCGTGGATGTTGTAGGGGTGAGCGTGGATGGTGTAGGGGTGAGAGTGGATGTTGTAAAGGTGAGCCTGGATGGTGTGGGGGTGAGAGTGGATGTTGTATGAGTGAGCATGGACGGTGTAGATGTGTGGATGGTATAGGGGAAAGCGTGGATGGTGTAGTGGTGAGCGTGGATGGTGTAGGGGTGAGCGTGGATGTTGTAGAGGTGAGCGTGAATGGTGTAGGGGTGAGCGTGACTATTGTAGGGGTGAGCATGGATGGTGTAGGGGTGAGCGTGGATGTTGCAGGAGTGAGCGTGGATTTTGTATGAGAGAGCGTGGATGTTGAAGGGGTGAGTGTGGATGGTGTAGGGGTGAGCGTGGATGTTGCAGGAGTGAGCGTGAGTGTTGTAGGAGAAAACGTGGATGGTGTAGGGGTGAGCATGGATGATGTAGGGGTGAGCATGGACGTTGTAAAGGTGAGCATGGATGATGTAGGAGTAAGCGTAGATGGTGTAGGGGGTGAGCGTGGAGGTTGTAAAGGTGAGCATGGATGGTGTAGGAGTGAGCGTGGATTGTGTAGGGGTGAGAGTGAATGGGGTTGGGGTGGGCGTGGATGGTGTTGGGGTGGGCGTGGATGGTGTTGGGGTGAGTGTGGATGTTGGCGAGGTGAGCGTTGATGTTGCAGGGGTGAGCGTGGATGTTGCAGGAGTGAGCGTGGATGTTGTAGGGGTGAGCGTGGATGGTGTAGGGGTGAGAGTGGATGTTGTAAAGGTGAGCGTGGATGGTGTAGCGGTGAGAGTGGATGTTGTATGAGTGAGCATGCACGGTGTAGAGGTGAGTGTGGATGGTATAGGGGAAAGCATGGATGGTGTAGTGGTGAGCGTGGATGGTGTAGGGGTGAGAGTGGATGTGGTGGGGGTGAGCGTGGATGTGGTAGGGGTGAGCGTGGATGTTGCAGGAGTGAGCGTGGATTTTGTATGAGAGAGCGTGGATGTTGAAGGGGTGAGTGTGAATAGTGTAAGGGTGAGCGTGGATGTTGGAGGAGTGAGCGTGGATGATGTGGGAGTGAGCGTAGATGGTGTAGGGGGTGAGCATGAGGGTTGTAAAGGTGAGCATGGATGGTGTAGGAGTGAGCGTAGATGGTGTAGGGGGTGAGCGTGGAGGTTGTAAAGGTGAGCATGGATGGTGTAGGAGTGAGCGTGGATGTTGTAGGGGTGAGAGTGAATGGGGTTGGGGTGGGCGTGGATGGTGTTGGTGTGAGTGTAGATGTTGGCGAGGTGAGCGTTGATGTTGCAGGGGTGCGCGTGGATGGTGTAGGGGTGAGAGTGGATATTGTAAAGGTGAGCGTGGATGGTGTTGGGGTGAGAGTGGATGTTGTATGAGTGAGCATGGACGGTGTAGAGGTGAGTGTGGATGGTATAGGGGAAAGCATGGATGGTGTAGTGGTGATCGTGGATGGTGTAGGGGTGAGAGTGGATGTGGTGGGGGTGAGCGTGGATGTGGTAGGGGTGAGCGTGGACAGTGTAGGGGTGAGCGTGGATGGTGTAGGAGTGAGCGTGGTTGGTGTAGGGGTGAGCGTGGATGGTGTAGGTGTGAGCGTGGATGGTGTAGGAGTGAGCGTGGACATTGTAAAGGTGAGCGTGGACAGTGTAGCGGTGAGCGTGGACGTTGTAGGGGTGAACGTGGATGTTGTAGGGGTGAGCGTGGATGTTGTAGGCGTGAGGGTGGATGGTGTAGGGGTGAGCGTGGATGTTGTAGAAGTGAGCGTAGATGGTGTAGGAGTGAGGGTGGATGTTGTAGCGGTGAGCGTGGATGGTGTTGGGGTGAGGGTGGATGTTGTAGGGGTGAGCGTGGATGTTGTCGGGGTGAGGGTGGATGGTGTAAGGGTGAGTGTGGATGTTGTAGAGGTGAGCGTGCATGGTGTAGGGGTGAGCTTGGATGGTGAAGGTGTGAGCGTGGCTGGTGTAGGAGTGAGCGTGGATGGTGTAGGGGTGAGCGTGGATGGTGTAGGGGTGAGCGTGCATGGTGTAGGGGTGAGCTTGGATGGTGAAGGTGTGAGTGTGGCTGGTGTAGGAGTGAGCGTGGATGTTGTAGGGGTGAGAGTGGATGTTGCAGGAGTGAGCGTAGATGGTGTAGGGGGTGAGCGTGGAGGTTGTAAAGGTGAGCGTGGAGGTTGTAAAGGTGAGCGTGGATGGTGTAGGAGTGAGCGTGGATGTTGTAGGGGTGAGAGTGGATGGGGTTGGGGTGGGCGTGGATGGTGTGGGGGGTGAGAGTGGATGGTGTCGCGGTGAGCGTGGATGGTGTAGGGGTGAGCTTGGATGGTGAAGGTGTGAGCGTGGATGGTGTAGGAGTGAGCGTGGATGGTGTAGGGGTGAGCGTGGATGGTGTAGAGGTGAGAGTGGATGGGGTTGGGTGTGGCGTGGATGGTGTTGGGGTGAGAGTGGATGGTGTTGGGGTGAGAGTGGATGGTGTTGGGGTGAGAGTGGATGGTGTCGGGGTGAGACTGGATGTTGCAGAGGTGAGCGTGGATGGTGTAGGGGTGAGCGTGGATGTTGCAGGAGTGAGCGTGGATGTTGTAGGGGTGAGCGTGGATGGTGTAGGGGTGAGAGTGGATGTTGTAAAGGTGAGCCTGGATGGTGTGGGGGTGAGAGTGGATGTTGTATGAGTGAGCATGGACGGTGTAGATGTGTGGATGGTATAGGGGAAAGCGTGGATGGTGTAGTGGTGAGCGTGGATGGTGTAGGGGTGAGCGTGGATGTTGTAGAGGTGAGCGTGAATGGTGTAGGGGTGAGCGTGACTATTATGGGGGTGAGCGTGGATGGTGTAGGGGTGAGCGTGGATGTTGCAGGAGTGAGCGTGGATTTTGTATGAGAGAGCGTGGATGTTGAAGGGGTGAATGTGGATGGTGTAGGGGTGAGCGTGGATGTTGCAGGAGTGAGCGTGAGTGGTGTAGGAGAAAACGTGGATGGTGTAGGGGTGAGCGTGGATGATGTAGGGGTGAGCATGAACGTTGTAAAGGTGAGCATGGATGATGTAGGAGTGAGCGTAGATGGTGTAGGGGGTGAGCGTGGAGGTTGTAAAGGTGAGCATGGATGGTGTAGGAGTGAGCGTGGATGTTGTAGGGGTGAGAGTGAATGGGGTTGGGGTGGGCGTGGATGGTGTTGGGGTGGGCGTGGATGGTGTTGGGGTGAGTGTGGATGTTGGCGAGGTGAGCGTTGATGTTGCAGGGGTGAGCGTGGATGTTGCAGGAGTGAGCGTGGATGTTGTAGGGGTGAGCGTGGATGTTGTAGGGGTGAGAGTGGATGGGGTTGGGGTGGGCGTGGATGGTGTGGGGGGTGAGAGTGGATGGTGTCGCGGTGAGCGTGGATGGTGTAGGGGTGAGCTTGGATGGTGAAGGTGTGAGCGTGGATGGTGTAGGAGTGAGCGTGGATGGTGTAGGGGTGAGCGTGGATGGTGTAGAGGTGAGCGTGGATGTTGTAGGGGTGAGAGTGGATGTTGCAGGAGTGAGCGTAGATGGTGTAGGGGGTGAGCGTGGAGGTTGTAAAGGTGAGCGTGGAGGTTGTAAAGGTGAGCGTGGATGGTGTAGGAGTGAGCGTGGATGTTGTAGGGGTGAGAGTGGATGGGGTTGGGTGTGGCGTGGATGGTGTTGGGGTGAGAGTGGATGGTGTTGGGGTGAGAGTGGATGGTGTTGGGGTGAGAGTGGATGGTGTCGGGGTGAGACTGGATGTTGCAGAGGTGAGCGTGGATGGTGTAGGGGTGAGCGTGGATGTTGCAGGAGTGAGCGTGGATGTTGTAGGGGTGAGCGTGGATGGTGTAGGGGTGAGAGTGGATGTTGTAAAGGTGAGCCTGGATGGTGTGGGGGTGAGAGTGGATGTTGTATGAGTGAGCATGGACGGTGTAGATGTGTGGATGGTATAGGGGAAAGCGTGGATGGTGTAGTGGTGAGCGTGGATGGTGTAGGGTTGAGCGTGGATGTTGTAGAGGTGAGCGTGAATGGTGTAGGGGTGAGCGTAACTATTGTGGCGGTGAGCGTGGATGGTGTAGGGGTGAGCGTGGATGTTGCAGGAGTGAGCGTGGATTTTGTATGAGAGAGCGTGGATGTTGAAGGGGTGAATGTGGATGGTGTAGGGGTGAGCGTGGATGTTGCAGGAGTGAGCGTGAGTGGTGTAGGAGAAAACGTGGATGGTGTAGGGGTGAGCGTGGATGATGTAGGGGTGAGCATGAACGTTGTAAAGGTGAGCATGGATGATGTAGGAGTGAGCGTAGATGGTGTAGGGGGTGAGCGTGGAGGTTGTAAAGGTGAGCATGGATGGTGTAGGAGTGAGCGTGGATGTTGTAGGGGTGAGAGTGAATGGTGTAGGGGTGAGCGTGGATGGTGTAGAGGTGAGCGTGGATGTTGTAGGAGTGAGTGTGGATGTTGGCGAGGTGAGCGTAGATGTTGCAGGGGTGAGCGTGGAGGTTGTAAAGGTGAGCGTGGAGGTTGTAAAGGTGAGCGTGGATGGTGTAGGAGTGAGCGTGGATGTTGTAGGGGTGAGAGTGGATGGGGTTGGGTGTGGCGTGGATGGTGTTGGGGTGAGAGTGGATGGTGTTGGGGTGAGAGTGGATGGTGTTGGGGTGAGAGTGGATGGTGTCGGGGTGAGACTGGATGTTGCAGAGGTGAGCGTGGATGGTGTAGGGGTGAGCGTGGATGTTGCAGGAGTGAGCGTGGATGTTGTAGGGGTGAGCGTGGATGATGTAGGGGTGAGAGTGGATGTTGTAAAGGTGAGCCTGGATGGTGTGGGGGTGAGAGTGGATGTTGTATGAGTGAGCATGGACGGTGTAGATGTGTGGATGGTATAGGGGAAAGCGTGGATGGTGTAGTGGTGAGCGTGGATGGTGTAGGGGTGAGCGTGGATGTTGTAGAGGTGAGCGTGAATGGTGTAGGGGTGAGCGTGACTATTATGGGGGTGAGCGTGGATGGTGTAGGGGTGAGCGTGGATGTTGCAGGAGTGAGCGTGGATTTTGTATGAGAGAGCGTGGATGTTGAAGGGGTGAATGTGGATGGTGTAGCGGTGAGCGTGGATGTTGCAGGAGTGAGCGTGAGTGGTGTAGGAGAAAACGTGGATGGTGTAGGGGTGAGCGTGGATGATGTAGGGGTGAGCATGAACGTTGTAAAGGTGAGCATGGATGATGTAGGAGTGAGCGTAGATGGTGTAGGGGGTGAGCGTGGAGGTTGTAAAGGTGAGCATGGATGGTGTAGGAGTGAGCGTGGATGTTGTAGGGGTGAGAGTGAATGGGGTTGGGGTGGGCGTGGATGGTGTTGGGGTGGGCGTGGATGGTGTTGGGGTGAGTGTGGATGTTCGCGAGGTGAGCGTTGATGTTGCAGGGGTGAGCGTGGATGTTGCAGGAGTGAGCGTGGATGTTGTAGGGGTGAGCGTGGATGGTGTAGGGGTGAGAGTGGATGTTGTAAAGGTGAGAGTGGATGGTGTAGCGGTGAGAGTGGATGTTGTATGAGTGAGCATGCACGGTGTAGAGGTGAGTGTGGATGGTATAGGGGAAAGCATGGATGGTGTAGTGGTGAGCGTGGATGGTGTAGGGGTGAGAGTGGATGTGGTGGGGGTGAGCGTGGATGTGGTAGGGGTGAGCGTGGATGTTGCAGGAGTGAGCGTGGATTTTGTATGAGAGAGCGTGGATGTTGAAGGGGTGAGTGTGGATGGTGTAAGGGTGAGCGTGGATGTTGGAGGAGTGACCGTGGATGATGTAGGAGTGAGCGTAGATGGTGTAGGGGGTGAGCGTGGAGGTTGTAAAGGTGAGCATGGATGGTGTAGGAGTGAGCGTGGATGTTGTAGGGGTGAGAGTGAATGGGGTTGGGGTGGGCGTAGATGGTATTGGGGTGAGTGTAGATGGTGGCGAGGTGAGCGTTGATGTTGCAGGGGTGCGCGTGGATGTTGCAGGAGTGAGCGTGAATGTTGTAGGGGTGAGCGTGGATGGTGTAGGGGTGAGAGTGGATGTTGTAAAGGTGAGCATGGATGGTGTTGGGGTGAGAATGGATGTTGTATGAGTGAGCATGGACGGTGTAGAGGTGAGTGTGGATGGTATAGGGGAAAGCATGGATGGTGTAGTGGTGAGCGTGGATGGTATAGGGGTGAGAGTGGATGTGGTGGGGGTGAGCGTGGATGTGGTAGGGGTGAGCGTGGACAGTGTAGGGGTGAGCGTGGATGGTGTAGGAGTGAGCATGGATGGTGTAGGGGTGAGCGTGGATGGTGTAGGTGTGAGCGTGGATGGTGTAGGAGTGAGCGTGGACATTGTAAAGGTGAGCGTGGACAGTGTAGAGGTGAGCGTGGACGTTGTAGGGGTGAACGTGGATGTTGTAGGGGTGAGCATGGATGTTGTAGGCGTGAGGGTGGATGGTGTAGGGGTGAGCGTGGATGTTGTAGAAGTGAGCGTAGATGGTGTAGGAGTGAGGGTGGATGTTGTAGCGGTGAGCGTGGATGGTGTTGGGGTGAGGGTGGATGTTGTAGGGGTGAGCGTGGATGTTGTCGGGGTGAGGGTGGATGGTGTAGGGGTGAGTGTGGATGTTGTAGAGGTGAGCGTGCATGGTGTAGGGGTGAGCTTGGATGGTGAAGGTGTGAGCGTGGCTGGTGAAGGTGTGAGTGTGGCTGGTGTAGGAGTGAGCGTGGATGTTGTAGGGGTGAGAGTGGATGTTGCAGGAGTGAGCGTAGATGGTGTAGGGGGTGAGCGTGGAGGTTGTAAAGGTGAGCGTGGAGGTTGTAAAGGTGAGCGTGGATGGTGTAGGAGTGAGCGTGGATGTTGTAGGGGTGAGAGTGGATGGGGTTGGGGTGGGCGTGGATGGTGTGGGGGGTGAGAGTGGATGGTGTAGCGGTGAGAGTGGATGGTGTCGGGGTGAGTATGGATGTTGGAGAGGTGAGCGTGGATGGTGTAGGGGTGAGCGTTGATGTTGTCGGGGTGAGGGTGGATGGTGTAGGGGTGAGTGTGGATGTTGTAGAGGTGAGCGTGGATGGTGTAGGGGTGAGTGTGGCTATTGTAGGGGTGAGCGTGGATGGTGCAGGGGTGAGCTTGGATGGTGAAGGTGTGAGCGTGGATGGTGTAGGAGTGAGCGTGGATGGTGCAGGGGTGAGCGTGGATGGTGTAGGGGTGAGCGTGGATGTTGTAGGGGTGAGAGTGGATGTTGCAGGAGTGAGCGTAGATGGTGTAGGGGGTGAGCGTGGAGGTTGTAAAGGTGAGCGTGGAGGTTGTAAAGGTGAGCGTGGATGGTGTAGGAGTGAGCGTGGATGTTGTAGGGGTGAGAGTGGATGGGGTTGGGTGTGGCCTGGAAGGTGTTGGGGTGAGAGTGGATGGTGTTGGGGTGAGAGTGGATGGTGTCGGGGTGAGAGTGGATGGTGTCGGGGTGAGTATGGATGTTGGAGAGGTGAGCGTGGATAGTGTAGGGGTGAGCGTGGATGTTGCAGGAGTGAGCGTGGATGTTGTAGGGGTGAGCGTGGATGGTGTAGAGGTGAGCGTGACTATTGTAGGGGTGAGCGTGACTATTGTAGGGGTGAGCGTGGATGGTGTAGGGGTGAGCGTGGATGTTGCAGGAGTGAGCGTGAGTGTTGTAGGAGAAAACGTGGATGGTGTAGGGGTGAGCGTGGATGGTGTAGGGGTGAGCATGGACGTTGTAAAGGTGAGCATGGATGATGTAGGCGTGAGCGTAGATGGTGTAGGGGGTGAGCGTGGAGGTTGTAAAGGTGAGCATGGATGGTGTAGGAGTGAGCGTGGATGTTGTAGGGGTGAGAGTGAATGGGGTTGGGGTGGGCGTGGATGGTGTTGGGGTGAGTGTGGATGTTGGCGGGGTGAGCGTTGATGTTGCAGGGGTGAGCGTGGATGTTGCAGGAGTGAGCGTGAATGTTGTAGGGGTGAGCGTGGATGGTGTAGGGGTGAGAGTGGATGTTGTAAAGGCGAGCGTGGATGGTGTAGCGGTGAGAGTGGATGTTGTATGAGTGAGCATGCACGGTGTAGAGGTGAGTGTGGATGGTATAGGGGAAAGCATGGATGGTGTAGTGGTGAACGTGGATGGTGTAGGGGTGAAAGTGGATGTGGTGGGGGTGAGCGTGGATGTGGTAGGGGTGAGCGTGGATGATGTAGGGGTGAGCGTGGATGGTGTAAAGGTGAGCATGGATGATGTAGGAGTGAGCGTAGATGGTGTAGGGGGTGAGCGTGGAGGTTGTAAAGGTGAGCATGGATTGTGTAGGAGTGAGCGTGGATGTTGTAGGGGTGAGAGTGAATGGGGTTGGGGTGGGCGTGGATGGTGTTGGGGTGGGCGTGGATGGTGTTCGGGTGAGTGTGGATGTTGGCGAGGTGAGCGTTGATGTTGCAGGGGTGAGCGTGGATGTTGCAGGAGTGAGCGTGGATGATGTAGGGGTGAGCGTGGATGGTGTAGGGGTGAGAGTGGATGTTGTAAAGGTGAGCGTGGATGGTGTAGCGGTGAGAGTGGATGTGGTGGGGGTGAGCGTGGATGTGGTAGGGGTGAGCGTGGATGTTGCAGGAGTGACCGTGGATTTTGTATGAGAGCGTGGATGTTGAAGGGGTGAGTGTGGATGGTGTAAGGGTGAGCGTGGATGTTGGAGGAGTGAGCGTGGATGATGTAGGAGTGAGCGTAGATGGTGTAGGGGGTGAGCGTGGAGGTTGTAAAGGTGAGAATGGATGGTGTAGGAGTGAGCGTAGATGGTGTAGGGGGTGAGCGTGGAGGTTCTAAAGGTGAGCATGGATGGTGTAGGAGTGAGCGTGGATGTTGTAGGAGTGAGAGTGAATGGGGTTGGGGTGGGCGTGGATGGTGTTGGGGTGAGTGTAGATGTTGGCGAGTATTGAGTGTTGATGTTGCAGGGGTGCGCGTGGATGTTGCAGGAGTGAGCGTGAATGTTGTAGGGGTAAGCGTGGATGGTGTAGGGGTGAGAGTGGATGTTGTAAAGGTGAGCGTGGATGGTGTTGGGGTGAGAGTGGATGTTGTATGAGTGAGCATGGACGGTGTAGAGGTGAGTGTGGATGGTATAGGTGAAAGCATGGATGGTGTAGTGGTGAGCGTGGATGGTGTAGGGGTGAGAGTGGATGTGGTGGGGGTGAGCGTGGATGTGGTAGGGGTGAGCGTGGACAGTGTAGGGGTGAGCGTGGATGGTGTAGGAGTGAGCGTGGATGGTGTAGGGGTGAGCGTGGATGATGTAGGTGTGAGCGTGGATGGTGTAGGAGTGAGCGTGGACATTGTAAAGGTGAGCGTGGACAGTGTAGCCGTGAGCGTAGACGTTGTAGGGGTGAACGTGGATGTTGTAGGGGTGAGCGTGGATGTTGTCAGGGTGAGGGTGTATGGTGTAGGGGTGAGTGTGGATGTTGTAGAGGTGAGCGTGGATGGTGTAGGGGTGAGTGTGGCTATTGTAGGGGTGAGCGTGGATGGTGTAGGGGTGAGCATGGAGGTTGTAAAGGTGAGCATGGATGGTGTAGGAGTGAGCGTGGATGTTGTAGGGGTGAGAGTGAATGGGGTAGGGGTGGGCGTGGATGGTGTTGGGGTGAGTGTGGATGTTGGCGGGGTGAGCGTTGATGTTGCAGGGGTGAGCGTGGATGTTGCAGGAGTCAGCGTGAATGTTGTAGGGGTGAGCGTGGATGGTGTAGGGGTGAGAGTGGATGTGGTGAGGGTGAGCGTGGATGTGGTAGGGGTGAGCGTGGATGTTGCAGGAGTGAGCGTGGATTTTGTATGAGAGCGTGGATGTTGAAGGGGTGAGTGTGGATGGTGTAAGGGTGAGCGTGGATGTTGGAGGAGTGAGCGTGGATGATGTAGGAGTGAGCGTAGATGGTGTAGGGGGTGAGCGTGGAGGTTGTAAAGGTGAGCATGGATGGTGTAGGAGTGAGCGTAGATGGTGTAGGAGTGAGCGTGGACATTGTAAAGGTGAGCGTGGACAGTGTAGCCGTGAGCGTAGACGTTGTAGGGGTGAACGTGGATGTTGTAGGGGTGAGCGTGGATGTTGTAGGCGTGAGGGTGGATGGTGTAGGGGTGAGCGTGGATGTTGTAGAAGTGAGCGTAGATGGTGTAGGAGTGAGGGTGGATGTTGTAGCGGTGAGCGTGGATGGTGTTGGGGTGAGGGTGGATGTTGTAGGGGTGAGCGTGGATGTTGTCGGGGTGAGGGTGGATGGTGTAGGGGTGAGTGTGGATGTTGTAGAGGTGAGCGTGCATGGTGTAGGGGTGAGCGTGGCTATTGTAGGGGTGAGCGTGGATGGTGTAGGGGTGAGCGTGGATGGTGTAGGGGTGAGCGTGGATGGTGTAGGGGTGAGCGTGGATGTTGTAGGGGTGAGCGTGGATGTTGCAGGAGTGAGCGTGCATGGTGTAGGGGTGAGCGTGGCTATTGTAGGGGTGAGCGTGGATGGTGTAGGGGTGAGCGTGGATGGTGTAGGGGTGAGCGTGGATGGTGTAGGGGTGAGCGTGGATGTTGGAGGAGTGAGCGTGGATGATGTAGGAGTGAGCGTAGATGGTGTAGGGGGTGAGCGTGGAGGTTGTAAAGGTGAGCATGGATGGTGTAGGAGTGAGCGTAGATGGTGTAGGAGTGAGCGTGGACATTGTAAAGGTGAGCGTGGACAGTGTAGCCGTGAGCGTAGACGTTGTAGGGGTGAACGTGGATGTTGTAGGGGTGAGCGTGGATGTTGTAGGCGTGAGGGTGGATGGTGTAGGGGTGAGCGTGGATGTTGTAGAAGTGAGCGTAGATGGTGTAGGAGTGAGGGTGGATGTTGTAGCGGTGAGCGTGGATGGTGTTGGGGTGAGGGTGGATGTTGTAGGGGTGAGCGTGGATGTTGTCGGGGTGAGGGTGGATGGTGTAGGGGTGAGTGTGGATGTTGTAGAGGTGAGCGTGCATGGTGTAGGGGTGAGCGTGGCTATTGTAGGGGTGAGCGTGGATGGTGTAGGGGTGAGCGTGGATGGTGTAGGGGTGAGCGTGGATGGTGTAGGGGTGAGCGTGGATGTTGTAGGGGTGAGCGTGGATGTTGCAGGAGTGAGCGTAGATGGTGTAGGGGGTGAGCGTGGAGGTTGTAAAGGTGAGGGTGGAGGTTGTAAAGGTGAGCGTGGATGGTGTAGGAGTGAGCGTGGATGTTGCAGGGGTGAGAGTGGATGGGGTTGGGTGTGGCGTGGATGGTGTTGGGGTGAGAGTGGATGGTGTCAGGGTGAGAGTGGATAGTGTCGGGGTGAGAGTGGATGGTGTCGGGGTGAGTATGGATGTTGGAGAGGTGAGCGTGGATGGTGTAGGGGTGAGCGTGGATATTGCAGGAGTGAGCGTGGATGGTGTAGGGGTGAGAGTGGATGTTGTAAAGGTGAGCGTGGATGGTGTAGGGGTGAGAGTGGATGTTGTATGACTGAGCATGGATGGTGTAGATGTGTGGATGGTATAGGGGAAAGCGTGGATGGTGTAGTGGTGAGCGTGGATGGTGTAGGGGTGAGCGTGGATGTTGTAGGGGTGAGCGTGGATGGTGTAGGAGTGAGCGTGGACATTATAAAGGTGAGCGTGGACGGTGTAGCGGTGAGCGTGGACGTTGTAGGGGTGAACGTGGATGTTGTAGGGGTGAGCGTGGATGTTGTCGGGGTGAGGGTGGATGGTGTAGGGGTGAGCGTGGATGTTGTAGAAGTGAGCGTAGATGGTGTAGGAGTGAGGGTGCATGTTGTAGCGGTGAGCGTGGATGGTGTTGGGGTGATGCTGGATGTTGTAGGGGTGAGCGTGGATGTTGTCAGGGTGAGGGTGTATGGTGTAGGGGTGAGTGTGGATGTTGTAGAGGTGAGCGTGGATGGTGTAGGGGTGAGCGTGGCTATTGTAGGGGTGAGCGTGGATGGTGTAGGGGTGAGCGTGGAGGTTGTAAAGGTGAGCATGGATGGTGTAGGAGTGAGCGTGGATGTTGTAGGGGTGAGAGTGAATGGGGTTGGGGTGGGCGTGGATGGTGTTGGGGTGAGTGTGGATGTTGGCGGGGTGAGCGTTGATGTTGCAGGGGTGAGCGTGGATGTTGCAGGAGTGAGCGTGAATGTTGTAGGGGTGAGCGTGGATGGTGTAGGGGTGAGCGTGGATGGTGTAGGGGTGAGCGTGGATGTTGTAGGGGTGAGCGTGGATGGTGTAGGGGTGAGCGTGGATGGTGTAGGGGTGAGCGTGGATGTTGTAGGGGTGAGCGTGGATGTTGCAGGAGTGAGCGTAGATGGTGTAGGGGGTGAGCGTGGAGGTTGTAAAGGTGAGGGTGGAGGTTGTAAAGGTGAGCGTGGATGGTGTAGGAGTGAGCGTGGATGTTGCAGGGGTGAGAGTGGATGGGGTTGGGTGTGGCGTGGATGGTGTTGGGGTGAGAGTGGATGGTGTCAGGGTGAGAGTGGATAGTGTCGGGGTGAGAGTGGATGGTGTCGGGGTGAGTATGGATGTTGGAGAGGTGAGCGTGGATGGTGTAGGGGTGAGCGTGGATATTGCAGGAGTGAGCGTGGATGGTGTAGTGGTGAGAGTGGATGTTGTAAAGGTGAGCGTGGATGGTGTAGGGGTGAGAGTCGATGTTGTATGAGTGAGCATGGATGGTGTAGATGTGTGGATGGTATAGGGGAAAGCGTGGATGGTGTAGTGGTGAGCGCGGATGGTGTAGGGGTGAGCGTGGATGGTGTAGGAGTGAGCGTGGACATTATAAAGGTGAGCGTGGACGGTGTAGCGGTGAGCGTGGACGTTGTAGGGGTGAACGTGGATGTTGTAGGGGTGAGCGTGGATGTTGTCGGGGTGAGGGTGGATGGTGTAGGGGTGAGCGTGGATGTTGTAGAAGTGAGCGTAGATGGTGTAGGAGTGAGGGTGCATGTTGTAGCGGTGAGCGTGGATGGTGTTGGGGTGATGCTGGATGTTGTAGGGGTGAGCGTGGATGTTGTCAGGGTGAGGGTGTATGGTGTAGGGGTGAGTGTGGATGTTGTAGAGGTGAGCGTGGATGGTGTAGGGGTGAGCGTGGCTATTGTAGGGGTGAGCGTGGATGGTGTAGGGGTGAGCGTGGAGGTTGTAAAGGTGAGCATGGATGGTGTAGGAGTGAGCGTGGATGTTGTAGGGGTGAGAGTGAATGGGGTTGGGGTGGGCGTGGATGGTGTTGGGGTGAGTGTGGATGTTGGCGGGGTGAGCGTTGATGTTGCAGGGGTGAGCGTGGATGTTGCAGGAGTGAGCGTGAATGTTGTAGGGGTGAGCGTGGATGGTGTAGGGGTGAGAGTGGATGTGGTGAGGGTGAGCGTGGATGTGGTAGGGGTGAGCGTGGATGTTGCAGGAGTGAGCGTGGATTTTGTATGAGAGCGTGGATGTTGAAGGGGTGAGTGTGGATGGTGTAAGGGTGAGCGTGGATGTTGGAGGAGTGAGCGTGGATGATGTAGGAGTGAGCGTAGATGGTGTAGGGGGTGAGCGTGGAGGTTGTAAAGGTGAGCATGGATGGTGTAGGAGTGAGCGTAGATGGTGTAGGGAGTGAGCGTGGAGGTTCTAAAGGTGAGCATGGATGGTGTAGGAGTGAGCGTGGATGTTGTAGGAGTGAGAGTGAATGGGGTTGGGGTGGGCGTGGATGGTGTTGGGGTGAGTGTAGATGTTGGCGAGGTGAGCGTTGATGTTGCAGGGGTGCGCATGGATGTTGCAGGAGTGAGCGTGAATGTTGTAGGGGTGAGCGTGGATGGTGTAGGGGTGAGAGTGGATGTTGTAAAGGTGAGCGTGGATGGTGTTGGGGTGAGAGAGGATGTTGTATGAGTGAGCATGGACGGTGTAGAGGTGAGTGCGGATGGTATAGGTGAAAGCATGGACGGTGTAGTGGTGAGCGTGGATGGTGTAGGGGTGAGAGTGGATGTGGTGGGGGTGAGCGTGGATGTGGTAGGGGTGAGCGTGGACAGTGTAGGGGTGAGCGTGGATGGTGTAGGAGTGAGCGTGGATGGTGTAGGGGTGAGCGTGGATGGTGTAGGTGTGAGCGTGGATGGTGTAGGAGTGGGCGTGGACATTGTAAAGGTGAGCGTGGACAGTGTAGCGGTGAGCGTGGACGTTGTAGGGAAGAACGTGGATGTTGTAGGGGTGAGCGTGGATGTTGTAGGCGTGAGGGTGGATGGTGTAGGGGTGAGCGTGGATGTTGTAGAAGTGAGCGTAGATGGTGTAGGAGTGAGGGTGGATGTTGTAGCGGTGAGCGTGGATGGTGTTGGGGTGAGGGTGGATGTTGTAGGGGTGAGCGTGGATGTTGTCGGGGTGAGGGTGGATGGTGTAGGGGTGAGTGTGGATGTTGTAGAGGTGAGCGTGCATGGTGTAGGGGTGAGCGTGGATGGTGTAGGGGTGAGCATCGATGGTGTAGGGGTGAGCGTGGATGGTGTAGGGGTGAGCGTGGATGGTGTAGGGGTGAGCGTGGATGTTGTAGGGGTGAGCGTGGATGTTGCAGGAGTGAGCGTAGATGGTGTACGGGGTGAGCTTGGAAGTTGTATAGGTGAGCGTGGAGGTTGTAAAGGTGAGCGTGGATGGTGTAGGAGTGAGCGTGGATGTTGCAGGGGTGAGAGTGGATGGGGTTGGGTGTGGCGTGGATGGTGTTGGGGTGAGAGTGGATGGTGTCGGGGTGAGAGTGGATAGTGTCGGGGTGAGAGTGGATGGTGTCGGGGTGAGTATGGATGTTGGAGAGGTGAGCGTGGATGGTGTAGGGGTGAGCGTGGATATTGCAGGAGTGAGCGTGGATGGTGTAGGGGTGAGAGTGGATGTTGTAAAGGTGAGCGTGGATGGTGTAGGGGTGAGAGTGGATGTTGTATGAGTGAGCATGGATGGTGTAGATGTGTGGATGGTATAGGGGAAAGCGTGGATGGTGTAGTGGTGAGCGCGGATGGTGTAGGGGTGAGCGTGGATGGTGTAGGGGTGAGCGTGGATGGTGTAGGAGTGAGCGTGGACATTATAAAGGTGAGCGTGGACGGTGTAGCGGTGAGCGTGGACGTTGTAGGGGTGAACGTGGATGTTGTAGGGGTGAGCGTGGATGTTGTCGGGGTGAGGGTGGATGGTGTAGGGGTGAGCGTGGATGTTGTAGAAGTGAGCGTAGATGGTGTAGGAGTGAGGGTGCATGTTGTAGCGGTGAGCGTGGATGGTGTTGGGGTGATGCTGGATGTTGTAGGGGTGAGCGTGGATGTTGTCAGGGTGAGGGTGTATGGTGTAGGGGTGAGTGTGGATGTTGTAGAGGTGAGCGTGGATGGTGTAGGGGTGAGCGTGGCTATTGTAGGGGTGAGCGTGGATGGTGTAGGGGTGAGCGTGGAGGTTGCAAAGGTGAGCATGGATGGTGTAGGAGTGAGCGTGGATGTTGTAGGGGTGAGAGTGAATGGGGTTGGGGTGGGCGTGGATGGTGTTGGGGTGAGTGTGGATGTTGGCGGGGTGAGCGTTGATGTTGCAGGGGTGAGCGTGGATGTTGAAGGAGTGAGCGTGAATGTTGTAGGGGTGAGCGTGGATGGTGTAGGGGTGAGAGTGGATGTGGTGAGGGTGAGCGTGGATGTGGTAGGGGTGAGCGTGGATGTTGCAGGAGTGAGCGTGGATTTTGTATGAGAGCGTGGATGTTGAAGGGGTGAGTGTGGATGGTGTAAGGGTGAGCGTGGATGTTGGAGGAGTGAGCGTGGATGATGTAGGAGTGAGCGTAGATGGTGTAGGGGGTGAGCGTGGAGGTTGTAAAGGTGAGCATGGATGGTGTAGGAGTGAGCGTAGATGGTGTAGGGGGTGAGCGTGGAGGTTCTAAAGGTGAGCATGGATGGTGTAGGAGTGAGCGTGGATGTTGTAGGAGTGAGAGTGAATGGGGTTGGGGTGGGCGTGGATGGTGTTGGGGTGAGTGTAGATGTTGGCGAGGTGAGCGTTGATGTTGCAGGGGTGCGTGTGGATGTTGCAGGAGTGAGCGTGAATGTTGTAGGGGTGAGCGTGGATGGTGTAGGGGTGAGAGTGGATGTTGTAAAGGTGAGCGTGGATGGTGTTGGGGTGAGAGTGGATGTTGTATGAGTGAGCATGGACGGTGTAGAGGTGAGTGTGGATGGTATAGGTGAAAGCATGGATGGTGTAGTGGTGAGCGTGGATGGTGTAGGGGTGAGAGTGGATGTGGTGGGGGTGAGCGTGGATGTGGTAGGGGTGAGCGTGGACAGTGTAGGGGTGAGCGTGGATGGTGTAGGAGTGAGCGTGGATGGTGTAGGGGTGAGCGTGGATGGTGTAGGTGTGAGCGTGGATGGTGTAGGAGTGAGCGTGGACATTGTAAAGGTGAGCGTGGACAGTGTAGCGGTGAGCGTGGACGTTGTAGGGGTGAACGTGGATGTTGTAGGGGTGAGCGTGGATGTTGTAGGCGTGAGGGTGGATGGTGTAGGGGTGAGCGTGGATGTTGTAGAAGTGAGCGTAGATGGTGTAGGAGTGAGGGTGGATGTTGTAGCGGTGAGCGTGGATGGTGTTGGGGTGAGGGTGGATGTTGTAGGGGTGAGCGGGGATGTTGTCGGGGTGAGGGTGGATGGTGTAGGGGTGAGTGTGGATGTTGTAGAGGTGAGCGTGCATGGTGTAGGGGTGAGCGTGGCTATTGTAGGGGTGAGCGTGGATGGTGTAGGGGTGAGCGTCGATGGTGTAGGGGTGAGCGTGGATGGTGTAGGGGTGAGCGTGGATGGTGTAGGGGTGAGCGTGGATGTTGTAGGGGTGAGCGTGGATGTTGCAGGAGTGAGCGTAGATGGTGTAGGGGGTGAGCGTGGAGGTTGTAAAGGTGAGCGTGGAGGTTGTAAAGGTGAGCGTGGATGGTGTAGGAGTGAGCGTGGATGTTGCAGGGGTGAGAGTGGATGGGGTTGGGTGTGGCGTGGATGGTGTTGGGGTGAGAGTGGATGGTGTCGGGGTGAGAGTGGATAGTGTCGGGGTGAGAGTGGATGATGTCGGGGTGAGTATGGATGTTGGAGAGGTGAGCGTGGATGGTGTAGGGGTGAGCGTGGATATTGCAGGAGTGAGCGTGGATGGTGTAGGGGTGAGAGTGGATGTTGTATGAGTGAGCATGGATGGTGTAGATGTGTGGATGGTATAGGGGAAAGCGTGGATGGTGTAGTGGTGAGCGCGGATGGTGTAGGGGTGAGCGTGGATGGTGTAGGGGTGAGCGTGGATGGTGTAGGAGTGAGCGTGGACATTATAAAGGTGAGCGTGGACGGTGTAGCGGTGAGCGTGGACGTTGTAGGGGTGAACGTGGATGTTGTAGGGGTGAGCGTGGATGTTGTCGGGGTGAGGGTGGATGGTGTAGGGGTGAGCGTGGATGTTATAGAAGTGAGCGTAGATGGTGTAGTAGTGAGGGTGCATGTTGTAGCGGTGAGCGTGGATGGTGTTGGGGTGATGGTGGATGCTGTAGGGGTGAGCGTGGATGTTGTCAGGGTGAGGGTGTATGGTGTAGGGGTGAGTGTGGATGTTGTAGAGGTGAGCGTGGATGGTGTAGGGGTGAGCGTGGCTATTGTAGGGGTGAGCGTGGATGGTGTAGGGGTGAGCGTGGAGGTTGTAAAGGTGAGCATGGATGGTGTAGGAGTGAGCGTGGATGTTGTAGGGGTGAGAGTGAATGGGGTTGGGGTGGGCGTGGATGGTGTTGGGGTGAGTGTGGATGTTGGCGGGGTGAGCGTTGATGTTGCAGGGGTGAGCGTGGATGTTGCAGGAGTGAGCGTGAATGTTGTAGGGGTGAGCGTGGATGGTGTAGGGGTGAGAGTGGATGTTGTATGAGTGAGCATGGACGGTGTAGAGGTGAGTGTGGATGGTATAGGTGAAAGCATGGATGGTGTAGTGGTGAGCGTGGATGGTGTAGGGGTGAGAGTGGATGTGGTGGGGGTGAGCGTGGATGTGGTAGGGGTGAGCGTGGACAGTGTAGGGGTGAGCGTGGATGGTGTAGGAGTGAGCGTGGATGGTGTAGGGGTGAGCGTGGATGGTGTAGGTGTGAGCGTGGATGGTGTAGGAGTGAGCGTGGACATTGTAAAGGTGAGCGTGGACAGTGTAGCCGTGAGCGTAGACGTTGTAGGGGTGAACGTGGATGTTGTAGGGGTGAGCGTGGATGTTGTAGGCGTGAGGGTGGATGGTGTAGGGGTGAGCGTGGATGTTGTAAAAGTGAGCGTAGATGGTGTAGGAGTGAGGGTGGATGTTGTATCGGTGAGCGTGGATGGTGTTGGGGTGAGGGTGGATGTTGTAGGGGTGAGCGTGGATGTTGTCGGGGTGAGGGTGGATGGTGTAGGGGTGAGTGTGGATGTTGTAGAGGTGAGCGTGCATGGTGTAGGGGTGAGCGTGGCTATTGTAGGGGTGAGCGTGGATGGTGTAGGGGTGAGCGTGGATGGTGTAGGTGAGCGTGGATGGTGTAGGGGTGAGCGTGGATGGTGTAGGGGTGAGCGTGGATGTTGTAGGGGTGAGCGTGGATGTTGCAGGAGTGAGCGTAGATGGTGTAGGGGGTGAGCGTGGAGGTTGTAAAGGTGAGGGTGGAGGTTGTAAAGGTGAGCGTGGATGGTGTAGGAGTGAGCGTGGATGTTGCAGGGGTGAGAGTGGATGGGGTTGGGTGTGGCGTGGATGGTGTTGGGGTGAGAGTGGATGGTGTCGGGGTGAGAGTGGATAGTGTCGGGGTGAGAGTGGATGGTGTCGGGGTGAGTATGGATGTTGGAGAGGTGAGCGTGGATGGTGTAGGGGTGAGCGTGGATATTGCAGGAGTGAGCGTGGATGGTGTAGGGGTGAGAGTGGATGTTGTAAAGGTGAGCGTGGATGGTGTAGGGGTGAGAGTGGATGTTGTATGAGTGAGCATGGATGGTGTAGATGTGTGGATGGTATAGGGGAAAGCGTGGATGGTGTAGTGGTGAGCGTGGATGGTGTAGGGGTGAGCGTGGATGGTGTAGGGGTGAGCGTGGATGGTGTAGGAGTGAGCGTGGACATTATAAAGGTGAGCGTGGATGGTGTAGCGGTGAGCGTGGACGTTGTAGGGGTGAACGTGGATGTTGTAGGGGTGAGCGTGGATGTTGTCGGGGTGAGGGTGGATGGTGTAGGGGTGAGCGTGGATGTTGTAGGGGTGAGCGTGGATGGTGTAGGTGTGAGCGTGGATGGTGTAGGAGTGAGCATGGACATTGTAAAGGTGAGCGTGGACAGTGTAGCCGTGAGCGTAGACGTTGTAGGGGTGAACGTGGATGTTGTAGGGGTGAGCGTGGATGTTGTAGGCGTGAGGGTGGATGGTGTAGGGGTGAGCGTGGATGTTGTAGAGGTGAGCGTGCATGGTGTAGGGGTGAGCGTGGCTATTGTAGGGGTGAGCGTGGATGGTGTAGGGGTGAGCGTCGATGGTGTAGGGGTGAGCGTGGATGGTGTAGGGGTGAGCGTGGATGGTGTAGGGGTGAGCGTGGATGTTGTAGGGGTGAGCGTGGATGTTGCAGGAGTGAGCGTAGATGGTGTAGGGGGTGAGCGTGGAGGTTGTAAAGGTGAGCGTGGAGGTTGTAAAGGTGAGCGTGGATGGTGTAGGAGTGAGCGTGGATGTTGCAGGGGTGAGCGTGGATGGGGTTGGGTGTGGCGTGGATGGTGTTGGGGTGAGAGTGGATGGTGTCGGGGTGAGAGTGGATAGTGTCGGGGTGAGAGTGGATGGTGTCGGGGTGAGTATGGATGTTGGAGAGGTGAGCGTGGATGGTGTAGGGGTGAGCGTGGATATTGCAGGAGTGAGCGTGGATGGTGTAGGGGTGAGAGTGGATGTTGTATGAGTGAGCATGGATGGTGTAGATGTGTGGATGGTATAGGGGAAAGCGTGGATGGTGTAGTGGTGAGCGCGGATGGTGTAGGGGTGAGCGTGGATGGTGTAGGGGTGAGCGTGGATGGTGTAGGAGTGAGCGTGGACATTATAAAGGTGAGCGTGGACGGTGTAGCGGTGAGCGTGGACGTTGTAGGGGTGAACGTGGATGTTGTAGGGGTGAGCGTGGATGTTGTCGGGGTGAGGGTAGATGGTGTAGGGGTGAGCGTGGATGTTGTAGAAGTGAGCGTAGATGGTGTAGGAGTGAGGGTGCATGTTGTAGCGGTGAGCGTGGATGGTGTTGGGGTGATGGTGGATGCTGTAGGGGTGAGCGTGGATGTTGTCAGGGTGAGGGTGTATGGTGTAGGGGTGAGTGTGGATGTTGTAGAGGTGAGCGTGGATGGTGTAGGGGTGAGCGTGGCTATTGTAGGGGTGAGCGTGGATGGTGTAGGGGTGAGCGTGGAGGTTGTAAAGGTGAGCATGGATGGTGTAGGAGTGAGCGTGGATGTTGTAGGGGTGAGAGTGAATGGGGTTGGGGTGGGCGTGGATGGTGTTGGGGTGAGTGTGGATGTTGGCGGGGTGAGCGTTGATGTTGCAGGGGTGAGCGTGGATGTTGCAGGAGTGAGCGTGAATGTTGTAGGGGTGAGCGTGGATGGTGTAGGGGTGAGAGTGGATGTTGTATGAGTGAGCATGGACGGTGTAGAGGTGAGTGTGGATGGTATAGGTGAAAGCATGGATTGTGTAGTGGTGAGCGTGGATGGTGTAGGGGTGAGAGTGGATGTGGTGGGGGTGAGCGTGGATGTGGTAGGGGTGAGCGTGGACAGTGTAGGGGTGAGCGTGGATGGTGTAGGAGTGAGCGTGGATGGTGTAGGGGTGAGCGTGGATGGTGTAGGTGTGAGCGTGGATGGTGTAGGAGTGAGCGTGGACATTGTAAAGGTGAGCGTGGACAGTGTAGCCGTGAGCGTAGACGTTGTAGGGGTGAACGTGGATGTTGTAGGGGTGAGCGTGGATGTTGTAGGCGTGAGGGTGGATGGTGTAGGGGTGAGCGTGGATGTTGTAAAAGTGAGCGTAGATGGTGTAGGAGTGAGGGTGGATGTTGTATCGGTGAGCGTGGATGGTGTTGGGGTGAGGGTGGATGTTGTAGGGGTGAGCGTGGATGTTGTCGGGGTGAGGGTGGATGGTGTAGGGGTGAGTGTGGATGTTGTAGAGGTGAGCGTGCATGGTGTAGGGGTGAGCGTGGCTATTGTAGGGGTGAGCGTGGATGGTGTAGGGGTGAGCGTGGATGGTGTAGGTGAGCGTGGATGGTGTAGGGGTGAGCGTGGATGGTGTAGGGGTGAGCGTGGATGTTGTAGGGGTGAGCGTGGATGTTGCAGGAGTGAGCGTAGATGGTGTAGGGGGTGAGCGTGGAGGTTGTAAAGGTGAGGGTGGAGGTTGTAAAGGTGAGCGTGGATGGTGTAGGAGTGAGCGTGGATGTTGCAGGGGTGAGAGTGGATGGGGTTGGGTGTGGCGTGGATGGTGTTGGGGTGAGAGTGGATGGTGTCGGGGTGAGAGTGGATAGTGTCGGGGTGAGAGTGGATGGTGTCGGGGTGAGTATGGATGTTGGAGAGGTGAGCGTGGATGGTGTAGGGGTGAGCGTGGATATTGCAGGAGTGAGCGTGGTTGGTGTAGGGGTGAGAGTGGATGTTGTAAAGGTGAGCATGGATGGTGTAGGGGTGAGAGTGGATGTTGTATGAGTGAGCATGGATGGTGTAGATGTGTGGATGGTATAGGGGAAAGCGTGGATGGTGTAGTGGTGAGCGTGGATGGTGTAGGGGTGAGCGTGGATGGTGTAGGGGTGAGCGTGGATGGTGTAGGAGTGAGCGTGGACATTATAAAGGTGAGCGTGGATGGTGTAGCGGTGAGCGTGGACGTTGTAGGGGTGAACGTGGATGTTGTAGGGGTGAGCGTGGATGTTGTCGGGGTGAGGGTGGATGGTGTAGGGGTGAGCGTGGATGTTGTAGGGGTGAGCGTGGATGGTGTAGGTGTGAGCGTGGATGGTGTAGGAGTGAGCATGGACATTGTAAAGGTGAGCGTGGACAGTGTAGCCGTGAGCGTAGACGTTGTAGGGGTGAACGTGGATGTTGTAGGGGTGAGCGTGGATGTTGTAGGCGTGAGGGTGGATGGTGTAGGGGTGAGCGTGGATGTTGTAGAGGTGAGCGTGCATGGTGTAGGGGTGAGCGTGGCTATTGTAGGGGTGAGCGTGGATGGTGTAGGGGTGAGCGTCGATGGTGTAGGGGTGAGCGTGGATGGTGTAGGGGTGAGCGTGGATGGTGTAGGGGTGAGCGTGGATGTTGTAGGGGTGAGCGTGGATGTTGCAGGAGTGAGCGTAGATGGTGTAGGGGGTGAGCGTGGAGGTTGTAAAGGTGAGTGTGGAGGTTGTAAAGGTGAGCGTGGATGGTGTAGGAGTGAGCGTGGATGTTGCAGGGGTGAGCGTGGATGGGGTTGGGTGTGGCGTGGATGGTGTTGGGGTGAGAGTGGATGGTGTCGGGGTGAGAGTGGATAGTGTCGGGGTGAGAGTGGATGGTGTCGGGGTGAGTATGGATGTTGGAGAGGTGAGCGTGGATGGTGTAGGGGTGAGCGTGGATATTGCAGGAGTGAGCGTGGATGGTGTAGGGGTGAGAGTGGATGTTGTATGAGTGAGCATGGATGGTGTAGATGTGTGGATGGTATAGGGGAAAGCGTGGATGGTGTAGTGGTGAGCGCGGATGGTGTAGGGGTGAGCGTGGATGGTGTAGGGGTGAGCGTGGATGGTGTAGGAGTGAGCGTGGACATTATAAAGGTGAGCGTGGACGGTGTAGCGGTGAGCGTGGACGTTGTAGGGGTGAACGTGGATGTTGTAGGGGTGAGCGTGGATGTTGTCGGGGTGAGGGTGGATGGTGTAGGGGTGAGCGTGGATGTTGTAGAAGTGAGCGTAGATGGTGTAGGAGTGAGGGTGCATGTTGTAGCGGTGAGCGTGGATGGTGTTGGGGTGATGGTGGATGCTGTAGGGGTGAGCGTGGATGTTGTCAGGGTGAGGGTGTATGGTGTAGGGGTGAGTGTGGATGTTGTAGAGGTGAGCGTGGATGGTGTAGGGGTGAGCGTGGCTATTGTAGGGGTGAGCGTGGATGGTGTAGGGGTGAGCGTGGAGGTTGTAAAGGTGAGCATGGATGGTGTAGGAGTGAGCGTGGATGTTGTAGGGGTGAGAGTGAATGGGGTTGGGGTGGGCGTGGATGGTGTTGGGGTGAGTGTGGATGTTGGCGGGGTGAGCGTTGATGTTGCAGGGGTGAGCGTGGATGTTGCAGGAGTGAGCGTGAATGTTGTAGGGGTGAGCGTGGATGGTGTAGGGGTGAGAGTGGATGTTGTATGAGTGAGCATGGACGGTGTAGAGGTGAGTGTGGATGGTATAGGTGAAAGCATGGATGGTGTAGTGGTGAGCGTGGATGGTGTAGGGGTGAGAGTGGATGTGGTGGGGGTGAGCGTGGATGTGGTAGGGGTGAGCGTGGACAGTGTAGGGGTGAGCGTGGATGGTGTAGGAGTGAGCGTGGATGGTGTAGGGGTGAGCGTGGATGGTGTAGGTGTGAGCGTGGATGGTGTAGGAGTGAGCGTGGACATTGTAAAGGTGAGCGTGGACAGTGTAGCCGTGAGCGTAGACGTTGTAGGGGTGAACGTGGATGTTGTAGGGGTGAGCGTGGATATTGTAGGCGTGAGGGTGGATGGTGTAGGGGTGAGCGTGGATGTTGTAAAAGTGAGCGTAGATGGTGTAGGAGTGAGGGTGGATGTTGTATCGGTGAGCGTGGATGGTGTTGGGGTGAGGGTGGATGTTGTAGGGGTGAGCGTGGATGTTGTCGGGGTGAGGGTGGATGGTGTAGGGGTGAGTGTGGATGTTGTAGAGGTGAGCGTGCATGGTGTAGGGGTGAGCGTGGCTATTGTAGGGGTGAGCGTGGATGGTGTAGGGGTGAGCGTGGATGGTGTAGGGGTGAGCGTGGATGGTGTAGGGGTGAGCGTGGATGGTGTAGGGGTGAGCGTGGATGTTGTAGGGGTGAGCGTGGATGTTGCAGGAGTGAGCGTAGATGGTGTAGGGGGTGAGCGTGGAGGTTGTAAAGGTGAGGGTGGAGGTTGTAAAGGTGAGCGTGGATGGTGTAGGAGTGAGCGTGGATGTTGCAGGGGTGAGAGTGGATGGGGTTGGGTGTGGCGTGGATGGTGTTGGGGTGAGAGTGGATGGTGTCGGGGTGAGAGTGGATAGTGTCGGGGTGAGAGTGGATGGTGTCGGGGTGAGTATGGATGTTGGAGAGGTGAGCGTGGATGGTGTAGGGGTGAGCGTGGATATTGCAGGAGTGAGCGTGGATGGTGTAGGGGTGAGAGTGGATGTTGTAAAGGTGAGCGTGGATGGTGTAGGGGTGAGAGTGGATGTTGTATGAGTGAGCATGGATGGTGTAGATGTGTGGATGGTATAGGGGAAAGCGTGGATGGTGTAGTGGTGAGCTTGGATGGTGTAGGGGTGAGCGTGGATGGTGTAGGGGTGAGCGTGGATGGTGTAGGAGTGAGCGTGGACATTATAAAGGTGAGCGTGGACGGTGTAGCGGTGAGCGTGGACGTTGTAGGGGTGAACGTGGATGTTGTAGGGGTGAGCGTGGATGTTGTCGGGGTGAGGGTGGATGGTGTAGGGGTGAGCGTGGATGTTGTAGGGGTGAGCGTGGATGGTGTAGGTGTGAGCGTGGATGGTGTAGGAGTGAGCGTGGACATTGTAAAGGTGAGCGTGGACAGTGTAGCCGTGAGCGTAGACGTTGTAGGGGTGAACGTGGATGTTGTAGGGGTGAGCGTGGATGTTGTAGGCGTGAGGGTGGATGGTGTAGGGGTGAGCGTGGATGTTGTAGAAGTGAGCGTAGATGGTGTAGGAGTGAGGGTGGATGTTGTAGCGGTGAGCGTGGATGGTGTTGGGGTGAGGGTGGATGTTGTAGGGGTGAGCGTGGATGTTGTCGGGGTGAGGGTGGATGGTGTAGGGGTGAGTGTGGATGTTGTAGAGGTGAGCGTGCATGGTGTAGGGGTGAGCGTGGCTATTGTAGGGGTGAGCGTGGATGGTGTAGGGGTGAGCGTGGATGGTGTAGGGGTGAGCGTGGATGGTGTAGGGGTGAGCGTGGATGGTGTAGGGGTGAGCGTGGATGTTGTAGGGGTGAGCGTGGATGTTGCAGGAGTGAGCGTAGATGGTGTAGGGGGTGAGCGTGGAGGTTGTAAAGGTGAGGGTGGAGGTTGTAAAGGTGAGCGTGGATGGTGTAGGAGTGAGCGTGGATGTTGCAGGGGTGAGAGTGGATAGAGTTGGGTGTGGCGTGGATGGTGTTGGGGTGAGAGTGGATGGTGTCGGGGTGAGAGTGGATAGTGTCGGGGTGAGAGTGGATGGTGTCGAGGTGAGTATGGATGTTGGAGAGATGAGCGTGGATGGTATAGGGGAAAGCGTGGATGGTGTAGTGGTGAGCGTGGATGGTGTAGGGGTGAGCGTGGATGGTGTAGGGGTGAGCGTGGATGGTGTAGGAGTGAGCGTGGACATTATAAAGGTGAGCGTGGACGGTGTAGCGGTGAGCGTGGACGTTGTAGGGGTGAACGTGGATGTTGTAGGGGTGAGCGTGGATGTTGTCGGGGTGAGGGTGGATGGTGTAGGGGTGAGCGTGGATATTGCAGGAGTGAGCGTGGATGGTGTAGGGGTGAGAGTGGATGTTGTAAAGGTGAGCGTGGATGGTGTAGGGGTGAGAGTGGATGTTGAATGAGTGAGCATGGATGGTGTAGATGTGTGGATGGTATAGGGGAAAGCGTGGATGGTGTAGTGGTGAGCGTGGATGGTGTAGGGGTGAGCGTGGATGGTGTAGGGGTGAGCGTGGATGGTGTAGGAGTGAGCGTGGACATTATAAAGGTGAGCGTGGACGGTGTAGCGGTGAGCGTGGACGTTGTAGGGGTGAACGTGGATGTTGTAGGGGTGAGCGTGGATGTTGTCGGGGTGAGGGTGGATGGTGTAGGGGTGAGCGTGGATGTTGTAGAAGTGATCGTAGATGATGTAGGAGTGAGGGTGCATGTTGTAGCGGTGAGCGTGGATGGTGTTGGGGTGATGGTGGATGCTGTAGGGGTGAGCGTGGATGTTGTCAGGGTGAGGGTGTATGGTGTAGGGGTGAGTGTGGATGTTGTAGAGGTGAGCGTGGATGGTGTAGGGGTGAGCGTGGCTATTGTAGGGGTGAGCGTGGATGGTGTAGGGGTGAGCGTGGAGGTTGTAAAGGTGAGCATGGATGGTGTAGGAGTGAGCGTGGATGTTGTAGGGGTGAGAGTGAATGGGGTTGGGGTGGGCGTGGATGGTGTTGGGGTGAGTGTGGATGTTGGCGGGGTGAGCGTTGATGTTGCAGGGGTGAGCGTGGATGTTGCAGGAGTGAGCGTGAATGTTGTAGGGGTGAGCGTGGATGGTGTAGGGGTGAGAGTGGATGTTGTATGAGTGAGCATGGACGGTGTAGAGGTGAGTGTGGATGGTATAGGTGAAAGCATGGATGGTGTAGTGGTGAGCGTGGATGGTGTAGGGGTGAGAGTGGATGTGGTGGGGGTGAGCGTGGATGTGGTAGGGGTGAGCGTGGACAGTGTAGGGGTGAGCGTGGATGGTGTAGGAGTGAGCGTGGATGGTGTAGGGGTGAGCGTGGATGGTGTAGGTGTGAGCGTGGATGGTGTAGGAGTGAGCGTGGACATTGTAAAGGTGAGCGTGGACAGTGTAGCCGTGAGCGTAGACGTTGTAGGGGTGAACGTGGATGTTGTAGGGGTGAGCGTGGATGTTGTAGGCGTGAGGGTGGATGGTGTAGGGGTCAGCGTGGATGTTGTAAAAGTGAGCGTAGATGATGTAGGAGTGAGGGTGGATGTTGTATCGGTGAGCGTGGATGGTGTTGGGGTGAGGGTGGATGTTGTAGGGGTGAGCGTGGATGTTGTCGGGGTGAGGGTGGATGGTGTAGGGGTGAGTGTGGATGTTGTAGAGGTGAGCGTGCATGGTGTAGGGGTGAGCGTGGCTATTGTAGGGGTGAGCGTGGATGGTGTAGGGGTGAGCGTGGATGGTGTAGGGGTGAGCGTGGATGGTGTAGGGGTGAGCGTGGATGGTGTAGGGGTGAGCGTGGATGTTGTAGGGGTGAGCGTGGATGTTGCAGGAGTGAGCGTAGATGGTGTAGGGGGTGAGCGTGGAGGTTGTAAAGGTGAGGGTGGAGGTTGTAAAGGTGAGCGTGGATGGTGTAGGAGTGAGCGTGGATGTTGCAGGGGTGAGAGTGGATGGGGTTGGGTGTGGCGTGGATGGTGTTGGGGTGAGAATGGATGGTGTCGGGGTGAGAGTGGATAGTGTCGGGGTGAGAGTGGATGGTGTCGGGGTGAGTATGGATGTTGGAGAGGTGAGCGTGGATGGTGTAGGGGTGAGCGTGGATATTGCAGGAGTGAGCGTGGATGGTGTAGGGGTGAGAGTGGATGTTGTAAAGGTGAGCGTGGATGGTGTAGGGGTGAGAGTGGATGTTGTATGAGTGAGCATGGATGGTGTAGATGTGTGGATGGTATAGGGGAAAGCGTGGATGGTGTAGTGGTGAGCGTGGATGGTGTAGGGGTGAGCGTGGATGGTGTAGGGGTGAGCGTGGATGGTGTAGGAGTGAGCGTGGACATTATAAAGGTGAGCGTGGACGGTGTAGCGGTGAGCGTGGACGTTGTAGGGGTGAACGTGGATGTTGTAGGGGTGAGCGTGGATGTTGTCGGGGTGAGGGTGGATGGTGTAGGGGTGAGTGTGGATGTTGTAGAGGTGAGCGTGGATGGTGTAGGTGTGAGCGTGGATGGTGTAGGAGTGAGCGTGGACATTGTAAAGGTGAGCGTGGACAGTGTAGCCGTGAGCGTAGACGTTGTAGGGGTGAACGTGGATGTTGTAGGGGTGAGCGTGGATGTTGTAGGCGTGAGGGTGGATGGTGTAGGGGTGAGCGTGGATGTTGTAGAAGTGAGCGTAGATGCTGTAGGAGTGAGGGTGGATGTTGTAGCGGTGAGCGTGGATGGTGTTGGGGTGAGGGTGGATGTTGTAGGGGTGAGCGTGGATGTTGTCGGGGTGAGGGTGGATGGTGTAGGGGTGAGTGTGGATGTTGTAGAGGTGAGCGTGCATGGTGTAGGGGTGAGCGTGGCTATTGTAGGGGTGAGCGTGGATGGTGTAGGGGTGAGCGTGGATGGTGTAGGGGTGAGCGTGGATGGTGTAGGGGTGAGCGTGGATGGTGTAGGGGTGAGCGTGGATGTTGTAGGGGTGAGCGTGGATGTTGCAGGAGTGAGCGTAGATGGTGTAGGGGGTGAGCGTGGAGGTTGTAAAGGTGAGGGTGGAGGTTGTAAAGGTTAGCGTGGATGGTGTAGGAGTGAGCGTGGATGTTGCAGGGGTGAGAGTGGATGGGGTTGGGTGTGGCGTGGATGGTGTTGGGGTGAGAGTGGATGGTGTCGGGGTGAGAGTGGATAGTGTCGGGGTGAGAGTGGATGGTGTCGGGGTGAGTATGGATGTTGGAGAGATGAGCGTGGATGGTGTAGGGGTGAGCGTGGATATTGCAGGAGTGAGCGTGGATGGTGTAGGGGTGAGAGTGGATGTTGTAAAGGTGAGCGTGGATGGTGTAGGGGTGAGAGTGGATGTTGAATGAGTGAGCATGGATGGTGTAGATGTGTGGATGGTATAGGGGAAAGCGTGGATGGTGTAGTGGTGAGCGTGGATGGTGTAGGGGTGAGCGTGGATGGTGTAGGGGTGAGCGTGGATGGTGTAGGAGTGAGCGTGGACATTATAAAGGGGAGCGTGGATGGTGTAGCGGTGAGCGTGGACGTTGTAGGGGTGAACGTGGATGTTGTAGGGGTGAGCGTGGATGTTGTCGGGGTGAGGGTGGATGGTGTAGGGGTGAGCGTGGATGTTGTAGAAGTGAGCGAAGATGGTGTAGGAGTGAGGGTGCATGTTGTAGCGGTGAGCGTGGATGGTGTTGGGGTGATGGTGGATGTTGTAGGGGTGAGCGTGGATGTTGTCAGGGTGAGGGTGTAAGGTGTAGGGGTGAGTGTGGATGTTGTAGAGGTGAGCGTGGATGGTGTAGGGGTGAGCGTGGCTATTGTAGGGGTGAGCGTGGATGGTGTAGGGGTGAGCGTGGAGGTTGTAAAGGTGAGCATGGATGGTGTAGGAGTGAGCGTGGATGTTGTAGGGGTGAGAGTGAATGGGGTTGGGGTGGGCGTGGATGGTGTTGGGGTGAGTGCGGATGTTGGCGGGGTGAGCGTTGATGTTGCAGGGGTGAGCGTGGATGTTGCAGGACTGAGCGTGAATGTTGTAGGGGTGAGCGTGGATGGTGTAGGGGTGAGAGTGGATGTGGTGGGGGTGAGCGGGGATGTGGTAGGGGTGAGCGTGGATGTTGCAGGAGTGAGCGTGGATTTTGTATGAGAGCGTGGATGTTGAAGGGGTGAGTGTGGATGGTGTAAGGGTGAGCGTGGATGTTGGAGGAGTGAGCGTGGATGATGTAGGAGTGAGCGTAGATGGTGTAGGGGGTGAGCGTGGAGGTTGTAAAGGTGAGCATGGATGGTGTAGGAGTGAGCGTAGATGGTGTAGGGGGTGAGCGTGGAGGTTCTAAAGGTGAGCATGGATGGTGTAGGAGTGAGCGTGGATGTTGTAGGAGTGAGAGTGAATGGGGTTGGGGTGGGCGTGGATGGTGTTGGGGTGAGTGTAGATGTTGGCGAGGTGAGCGTTGATGTTGCAGGGGTGCGCGTGGATGTTGCAGGAGTGAGCGTGAATGTTGTAGGGGTGAGCGTGGATGGTGTAGGGGTGAGAGTGGATGTTGTAAAGGTGAGCGTGGATGGTGTTGGGGTGAGAGTGGATGTTGTATGAGTGAGCATGGACGGTGTAGAGGTGAGTGTGGATGGTATAGGTGAAAGAATGGATGGTGTAGTGGTGAGCGTGGATGGTGTAGGGGTGAGAGTGGATGTGGTGGGGGTGAGCGTGGATGTGGTAGGGGTGAGCGTGGACAGTGTAGGGGTGAGCGTGGATGGTGTAGGAGTGAGCGTGGATGGTGTAGGGGTGAGCGTGAATGGTGTAGGTGTGAGCGTGGATGGTGTAGGAGTGAGCGTGGACATTGTAAAGGTGAGCGTGGACAGTGTAGCGGTGAGCGTGGACGTTGTAGGGGTGAACGTGGATGTTGTAGGGGTGAGCGTGGATGTTGTAGGCGTGAGGGTGGATGGTGTAGGGGTGAGCGTGGATGTTGTAGAAGTGAGCGTAGATGGTGTAGGAGTGAGGGTGGATGTTGTAGCGGTGAGCGTGGATGGTGTTGGGGTGAGGGTGGATGTTGTAGGGGTGAGCGTGGATGTTGTCGGGGTGAGGGTGGATGGTGTAGGGGTGAGTGTGGATGTTGTAGAGGTGAGAGTGCATGGTGTAGGGGTGAGCGTGGCTATTGTAAGGGTGAGCGTGGATGGTGTAGGGGTGAGCGTGGATGGTGTAGGGGTGAGCGTGGATGGTGTAGGGGTGAGCGTGGATGGTGTAGGGGTGAGCGTGGATGTTGTAGGGGTGAGCGTGGATGATGGAGGAGTGAGCGTAGATGGTGTAGGGGGTGAGCGTGGAGGTTGTAAAGGTGAGCGTGGAGGTTGTAAAGGTGAGCGTGGATGGTGTAGGAGTGAGCGTGGATGTTGCAGGGTTGAGAGTGGATGGGGTTGGGTGTGGCGTGGATGGTGTTGGGGTGAGAGTGGATGGTGTCGGGGTGAGAGTGGATAGTGTCGGGGTGAGAGTGGATGGTGTCGGGGTGAGTATGGATGTTGGAGAGGTGAGCGTGGATGGTGTAGGGGTGAGCGTGGATATTGCAGGAGTGAGCGTGGATGGTGTAGGGGTGAGAGTGGATGTTGTAAAGGTGAGCGTGGATGGTGTAGGGGTGAGAGTGGATGTTGTATGAGTGAGCATGGATGGTGTAGATGTGTGGATGGTATAGGGGAAAGCGTGGATGGTGTAGTGGTGAGCGTGGATGGTGTAGGGGTGAGCGTGGATGGTGTAGGGGTGAGCGTGGATGGTGTAGGAGTGAGCGTGGACATTATAAAGGTGAGCGTGGACGGTGTAGCGGTGAGCGTGGACGTTGTAGGGGTGAACGTGGATGTTGTAGGGGTGAGCGTGGATGTTGTCGGGGTGAGGGTGGATGGTGTAGGGGTGAGCGTGGATGTTGTAGAAGTGAGCGTAGATGGTGTAGGAGTGAGGGTGCATGTTGTAGCGGTGAGCGTGGATGGTGTTGGGGTGATGGTGGATGTTGTAGGGGTGAGCGTGGATGTTGTCAGGGTGAGGGTGTATGGTGTAGGGGTGAGTGTGGATGTTGTAGAGGTGAGCGTGGATGGTGTAGGGGTGAGCGTGGCTATTGTAGGGGTGAGCGTGGATGGTGTAGGGGTGAGCGTGGAGGTTGTAAAGGTGAGCATGGATGGTGTAGGAGTGAGCGTGGATGTTGTAGGGGTGAGAGTGAATGGGGTTGGGGTGGGCGTGGATGGTGTTGGGGTGAGTGTGGATGTTGGCGGGGTGAGCGTTGATGTTGCAGGGGTGAGCGTGGATGTTGCAGGAGTGAGCGTGAATGTTGTAGGGGTGAGCGTGGATGGTGCAGGTGTGAGAGTGGATGTTGTAAAGGCGAGCGTGGATGGTGTAGCGGTGAGAGTGGATTTTGTATGAGTGAGCATGCACGGTGTAGAGGTGAGTGTGGATGGTATAAGGGAAAGCATGGATGGTGTAGTGGTGAGCGTGGATGGTGTAGGGGTGAGAGTGGATGTGGTGGGGGTCAGCGTGGATGTGGTAGGGGTGAGCGTGGATGATGTAGGGGTGAGCGTGGATGGTGTAAAGGTGAGCATGGATGATGTAGGAGTAAGCGTAGATGGTGTAGGGGGTGAGCGTGGAGGTTGTAAAGGTGAGCATGGATTGTGTAGGAGTGAGCGTGGATGTTGTAGGGGTGAGAGTGGATGTGGTGGGGGTGAGCGTGGATGTGGTAGGGGTGAGCGTGGATGTTGCAGGAGTGAGCGTGGATTTTGTATGAGAGCGTGGATGTTGAAGGGGTGAGTGTGGATGGTGTAAGGGTGAGCGTGGATGTTGGAGGAGTGAGCGTGGATGATGTAGGAGTGAGCGTAGATGGTGTAGGGGGTGAGCATGGAGGTTGTAAAGGTGAGCATGGATGGTGTAGGAGTGAGCGTAGATGGTGTAGGGGGTGAGCGTGGAGGTTCTAAAGGTGAGCATGGATGGTGTAGGAGTGAGCGTGGATGTTGTAGGAGTGAGAGTGAATGGGGTTGGGGTGGGCGTGGATGGTGTTGGGGTGAGTGTAGATGTTGGCGAGGTGAGCGTTGATGTTGCAGGGGTGCGCGTGGATGTTGCAGGAGTGAGCGTGAATGTTGTAGGGGTGAGCGTGGATGGTGTAGGGGTGAGAGTGGATGTTGTAAAGGTGAGCGTGGATGGTGTTGGGGTGAGAGTGGATGTTGTATGAGTGAGCATGGACGGTGTAGAGGTGAGCGTGGATGGTATAGGTGAAAGCATGGATGGTGTAGTGGTGAGCGTGGATGGTGTAGGGGTGAGAGTGGATGTGGTGGGGGTGAGCGTGGATGTGGTAGGGGTGAGCGTGGACAGTGTAGGGGTGAGCGTGGATGGTGTAGGAGTGAGCGTGGATGGTGTAGGGGTGAGCGTGGATGGTGTAGGTGTGAGCGTGGATGGTGTAGGAGTGAGCGTGGACATTGTAAAGGTGAGCGTGGACAGTGTAGCGGTGAGCATGGACGTTGTAGGGGTGAACGTGGATGTTGTAGGGGTGAGCGTGGATGTTGTAGGCGTGAGGGTGGATGGTGTAGGGGTGAGCGTGGATGTTGTAGAAGTGAGCGTAGATGGTGTAGGAGTGAGGGTGTATGTTGTAGCGGTGAGCGTGGATGGTGTTGGGGTGAGGGTGGATGTTGTAGGGGTGAGCGTGGATGTTGTCGGGGTGAGGGTGGATGGTGTAGGGGTGAGTGTGGATGTTGTAGAGGTGAGCGTGCATGGTGTAGGGGTGAGCGTGGCTATTGTAGGGGTGAGCGTGGATGGTGTAGGGGTGAGCGTGGATGGTGTAGGGGTGAGCGTGGATGGTGTAGGGGTGAGCGTGGATGGTGTAGGGGTGAGCGTGGATGTTGTAAGGGTGAGCGTGGATGTTGCAGGAGTGAGCGTAGATGGTGTAGGGGGTGAGCGTGGAGGTTGTAAAGGTGAGCGTGGAGGTTGTAAAGGTGAGCGTGGATGGTGTAGGAGTGAGCGTGCATGTTGCAGGGGTGAGAGTGGATGGGGTTGGGTGTGGCGTGGATGGTGTTGGGGTGAGAGTGGATGGTGTCGGGGTGAGAGTGGATGGTGTCGAGGTGAGTATGGATGTTGGAGAGGTGAGCGTGGATGGTGTAGGGGTGAGCGTGGATATTGCAGGAGTGAGCGTGGATGGTGTAGGGGTGAGAGTGGATGTTGTAAAGGTGAGCGTGGATGGTGTAGGGGTGAGAGTGGATGTTGTATGAGTGAGCATGGATGGTGTAGATGTGTGGATGGTATAGGGGAAAGCGTGGATGGTGTAGTGGTGAGCGTGGATGGTGTAGGGGTGAGCGTGGATGGTGTAGGGGTGAGCGTGGATGGTGTAGGAGTGAGCGTGGACATTATAAAGGTGAGCGTGGACGGTGTAGCGGTGAGCGTGGACGTTGTAGGGGTGAACGTGGATGTTGTAGGGGTGAGTGTGGATGTTGTCGGGGTGAGGGTGGATGGTGTAGGGGTGAGCGTGGATGTTGTAGAAGTGAGCGTAGATGGTGTAGGAGTGAGGGTGCATGTTGTAGCGGTGAGCGTGGATGGTGTTGGGGTGATGGTGGATGTTGTAGGGGTGAGCGTGGATGTTGTCAGGGTGAGGGTGTATGGTGTAGGGGTGAGTGTGGATGTTGTAGAGGTGAGCGTGGATGGTGTAGGGGTGAGCGTGGCTATTGTAGGGGTGAGCGTGGATGGTGTAGGGGTGAGCTTGGATGGTGAAGGTGTGAGCGTGGATGGTGTAGGAGTGAGCGTGGATGGTGTAGTGGTGAGAGTGGATGGGGTTGGGTGTGGCGTGGATGGTGTTGGGGTGAGAGTGGATGGTGTCGGGGTGAGAGTGGATGGTGTCGAGGTGAGTATGGATGTTGGAGAGGTGAGCGTGGATGGTGTAGGGGTGAGCGTGGATATTGCAGGAGTGAGCGTGGATGGTGTAGGGGTGAGAGTGGATGTTGTAAAGGTGAGCGTGGATGGTGTAGGGGTGAGAGTGGATGTTTTATGAGTGAGCATGGATGGTGTAGATGTGTGGATGGTATAGGGGAAAGCGTGGATGGTGTAGTGGTGAGCGTGGATGGTGTAGGGGTGAGCGTGGATGGTGTAGGGGTGAGCGTGGATGGTGTAGGAGTGAGCGTGGACATTATAAAGGTGAGCGTGGACGGTGTAGCGGTGAGCGTGGACGTTGTAGGGGTGAACGTGGATGTTGTAGGGGTGAGTGTGGATGTTGTCGGGGTGAGGGTGGATGGTGTAGGGGTGAGCGTGGATGTTGTAGAAGTGAGCGTAGATGGTGTAGGAGTGAGGGTGCATGTTGTAGCGGTGAGCGTGGATGGTGTTGGGGTGATGGTGGATGTTGTAGGGGTGAGCGTGGATGTTGTCAGGGTGAGGGTGTATGGTGTAGGGGTGAGTGTGGATGTTGTAGAGGTGAGCGTGGATGGTGTAGGGGTGAGCGTGGCTATTGTAGGGGTGAGCGTGGATGGTGTAGGGGTGAGCTTGGATGGTGAAGGTGTGAGCGTGGATGGTGTAGGAGTGAGCGTGGATGGTGTAGGGGTGAGCGTGGATGGTGTAGGGGTGAGCATGGATGTTGTAGGGGTGAGAGTGGATGTTGCAGGAGTGAGCGTAGATGGTGTAGGGGGTGAGCGTGGAGGTTGTAAAGGTGAGCGTGGAGGTTGTAAAGGTGAGCGTGGATGGTTTAGGAGTGAGCGTGGATGTTGTAGGGGTGAGAGTGGATGGGGTTGGGTGTGGCGTGGATGGTGTTGGGGTGAGAGTGGATGGTGTCGGGGTGAGAGTGGATGGTGTCGGGGTGAGAGTGGATGGTGTCGGGGTGAGTATGGATGTTGGAGAGGTGAGTGTGGATGGTGTAGGGGTGAGCGTGGATGTTGCAGGAGTGAGCGTGGATGGTGTAGGGGTGAGAGTGGATGTTGTAAAGGTGAGCGTGGATGGTGTAGGGGTGAGAGTGGATGTTGTATGAGTGAGCATGGATGGTGTAGATGTGTGGATGGTATATGGGAAAGCGTGGATGGTGTAGTGGTGAGCGTGGATGGTGTAGGGGTGAGCGTGGATGGTGTAGGGGTGAGCGTGGATGGTGGAGGAGTGAGCGTGGACATTGTAAAGGTGAGCGTGGACGGTGTAGCGGTGAGCGTGGACGTTGTAGGGGTGAACGTGGATGTTGTAGGGGTGAGCGTGGATGTTGTAGAAGTGAGCATAAATGGTGTAGGAGTGAGGGTGCATGTTGTAGCGGTGAGCGTGGATGGTGTTGGGGTGATGGTGGATGTTGTAGGGGTGAGCGTGGATGTTGTCAGGGTGAGGGTGTATGGTGTAGGGGTGAGTGTGGATGTTATAGAGGTGAGCGTGGATGGTGTAGGGGTGAGCGTGGCTATTGTAGGGGTGAGCGTGGATGGTGTAGGGGTGAGCTTGGATGGTGAAGGTGTGAGCGTGGATGGTGTAGGAGTGAGCGTGGATGGTGTAGGGGTGAGCGTGGATGGTGTAGGGGTGAGCGTGGATGTTGTAGGGGTGAGAGTGGATGTTGCAGGAGTGAGCGTAGATGGTGTAGGGGGTGAGCGTGGAGGTTGTAAAGGTGAGCGTGGAGGTTGTAAAGGTGAGCGTGGATGGTGTAGGAGTGAGCGTGGATGTTGTAGGGGTGAGAGTGGATGGGGTTAGGTGTGGGGTGGATGGTGTTGGGGTGAGAGTGGATGGTGTTGGGGTGAGAGTGGATGGTGTCATGGTGAGAGTGGATGGTGTCGGGGTGAGTATGGATGGTGTAGTGGTGAGCGTGGATGGTGTAGGGGTGAGCGTGGATGTTGTAGAGGTGAGCGTGAATGGTGTAGGGGTGAGCGTGGCTATTGTAGGGGTGAGCGTCGATGGTGTAGGGGTGAGCGTGGATGGTGTAGGAGTGAGCGTAGCTATTGTAGGGGTGAGCGTGGATGGTGTAGGGGTGAGTGTGGATGTTGCAGGAGTGAGCGTGGATTTTGTATGAGAGAGCGTGGATGTTTAAGGGGTGAGTGTGGATGGTGTAGGGGTGAGCGTGGATGGTGTAGGGGTGAGCGTGGATGTGGCAGGAGTGAGCGTGGGTGTTGTAGGAGTAAACGGAGATGGTGTAGGGGTGAAGGTGGATGGTGTAGGGGTGAGCGTGGACGTTGTAAAGGTGAGCATGGATGATGTAGGAGTGAGCGTAGATGGTGTAGGGGGTGAGCCTGGAGGTTGTAAAGGTGAGCATGGAGGTTGTAAAGGTGAGCGTGGATGGTGTAGGAGTGAGCGTGGATGTTGTAGGGGTGAGAGTGAATGGGGTTGGGGTGGGCATGGATGGTGTTGGGGTGAGTGTGGATGTTGGCGAGGTGAGCATGGATGTTGCAGGGGTGAGCGTGGATGTTGCAGGAGTGAGCGTGAATGTTGTAGGGGTGAGCGTGGATGGGGTAGGGGTGAGTGTGGATGTTGTAGAGGTGAGCGTGGATGGTGTACGGGTGAGCGTGGCTATTGTAGGGGTGAGCGTGGATGGTGTAGGGTTGAGCTTGGATGGTGAAGGTGTGAGCGTGGCTGGTGTAGGAGTGAGCGTGGCTGGTGTAAGAGTGAGCGTGGATGGTGTAGGGGTGAGCGTGGATGGTGTAGGGGTGACCGTGGATGTTGTAGGGGTGAGAGTGGATGTTGCAGGAGTGAGCGTAGATGGTGTAGAGGGTGAGCGTGGAGGTTGTAAAGGTGAGCGTGGAGGTTGCAAAGGTGAGCGTGGATGGTGTAGGGGAAAGCATGGATGGTGTAGTGGTGAGCGTGGATGGTGTAGGGGTGAGAGTGGATGTGGTGGGGGTGAGCGTGGATGTGGTAGGGGTGAGCGTGGATGTTGCAGGAGTGAGCGTGGATTTTGTATGAGAGCGTGGATGTTGAAGGGGTGAGTGTGGATGGTGTAAGGGTGAGCGTGGATGTTGGAGGAGTGAGCGTGGATGATGTAGGAGTGAGCGTAGATGGTGTAGGGGGTGAGCGTGGAGGTTGTAAAGGTGAGCATGGATGGTGTAGGAGTGAGCGTAGATGGTGTAGGGGGTGAGCGTGGAGGTTCTAAAGGTGAGCATGGATGGTGTAGGAGTGAGCGTGGATGTTGTAGGAGTGAGAGTGAATGGGGTTGGGGTGGGCGTGGATGGTGTTGGGGTGAGTGTAGATGTTGGCGAGGTGAGCGTTGATGTTGCAGGGGTGCGCGTGGATGTTGCAGGAGTGAGCGTGAATGTTGTAGGGGTGAGCGTGGATGGTGTAGGGGTGAGAGTGGATGTTGTAAAGGTGAGCGTGGATGGTGTTGGGGTGAGAGTGGATGTTGTATGAGTGAGCATGGACGGTGTAGAGGTGAGTGTGGATGGTATAGGTGAAAGCATGGATGGTGTAGTGGTGAGCGTGGATGGTGTAGGGGTGAGAGTGGATGTGGTGGGGGTGAGCGTGGATGTGGTAGGGGTGAGCGTGGACAGTGTAGGGGTGAGCGTGGATGGTGTAGGAGTGAGCGTGGATGGTGTAGGGGTGAGCGTGGATGGTGTAGGTGTGAGCGTGGATGGTGTAGGAGTGAGCGTGGACATTGTAAAGGTGAGCGTGGACAGTGTAGCGGTGAGCGTGGACGTTGTAGGGGTGAACGTGGATGTTGTAGGGGTGAGCGTGGATGTTGTAGGCGTGAGGGTGGATGGTGTAGGGGTGAGCGTGGATGTTGTAGAAGTGAGCGTAGATGGTGTAGGAGTGAGGGTGGATGTTGTAGCGGTGAGCGTGGATGGTGTTGGGGTGAGGGTGGATGTTGTAGGGGTGAGCGTGGATGTTGTCGGGGTGAGGGTGGATGGTGTAGGGGTGAGTGTGGATGTTGTAGAGGTGAGCGTGCATGGTGTAGGGGTGAGCGTGGCTATTGTAGGGGTGAGCGTGGATGGTGTAGGGGTGAGCGTGGATGGTGTAGGGGTGAGCGTGGATGGTGTAGGGGTGAGCGCGGATGGTGTAGGGGTGAGCGTGGATGTTGTAGGGGTGAGCGTGGATGTTGCAGGAGTGAGCGGTAGATGGTGTAGGGGGTGAGCGTGGAGGTTGTAAAGGTGAGCGTGGAGGTTGTAAAGGTGAGCGTGGATGGTGTAGGAGTGAGCGTGGATGTTGCAGGGGTGAGAGTGGATGGGGTTGGGTGTGGCGTGGATGGTGTTGGGGTGAGAGTGGATGGTGTCGGGGTGAGAGTGGATAGTGTCGGGGTGAGAGTGGATGGTGTCGAGGTGAGTATGGATGTTGGAGAGGTGAGCGTGGATGGTGTAGGGGTGAGCGTGGATATTGCAGGAGTGAGCGTGGATGGTGTAGGGGTGAGAGTGGATGTTGTAAAGGTGAGCGTGGATGGTGTAGGGGTGAGAGTGGATGTTGTATGAGTGAGCATGGATGGTGTAGATGTGTGGATGGTATAGGGGAAAGCGTGGATGGTGTAGTGGTGAGCGTGGATGGTGTAGGGGTGAGCGTGGATGGTGTAGGGGTGAGCGTGGATGGTGTAGGAGTGAGCGTGGACATTATAAAGGTGAGCGTGGACGGTGTAGCGGTGAGCGTGGACGTTGTAGGGGTGAACGTGGATGTTGTAGGGGTGAGCGTGGATGTTGTCGGGGTGAGGGTGGATGGTGTAGGGGTGAGCGTGGATGTTGTAGAAGTGAGCGTAGATGGTGTAGGAGTGAGGGTGCATGTTGTAGCGGTGAGCGTGGATGGTGTTGGGGTGATGGTGGATGTTGTAGGGGTGAGCGTGGATGTTGTCAGGGTGAGGGTGTATGGTGTAGGGGTGAGTGTGGATGTTGTAGAGGTGAGCGTGGATGGTGTAGGGGTGAGCGCGGCTATTGTAGGGGTGAGCGTGGATGGTGTAGGGGTGAGCTTGGATGGTGAAGGTGTGAGCGTGGATGGTGTAGGAGTGAGCGTGGATGGTGTAGGGGTGAGCGTGGATGGTGTAGGGGTGAGCGTGGATGTTGTAGGGGTGAGAGTGGATGTTGCAGGAGTGAGCGTAGATGGTGTAGGGGGTGAGCGTGGAGGTTGTAAAGGTGAGCGTGGAGGTTGTAAAGGTGAGCGTGGAGGTTGTAAAGGTGAGCGTGGATGGTTTAGGAGTGAGCGTGGATGTTGTAGGGGTGAGAGTGGATGGGGTTGGGTGTGGCGTGGATGGTGTTGGGGTGAGAGTGGATGGTGTCGGGGTGAGAGTGGATGGTGTCGGGGTGAGAGTGGATGGTGTCGGGGTGAGTATGGATGTTGGAGAGGTGAGTGTGGATGGTGTAGGGGTGAGCGTGGATGTTGCAGGAGTGAGCGTGGATGGTGTAGGGGTGAGAGTGGATGTTGTAAAGGTGAGCGTGGATGGTGTAGGGGTGAGAGTGGATGTTGTATGAGTGAGCATGGATGGTGTAGATGTGTGGATGGTATATGGGAAAGCGTGGATGGTGTAGTGGTGAGCGTGGATGGTGTAGGGGTGAGAATGGATGGTGTAGGGGTGAGCGTGGATGGTGGAGGAGTGAGCGTGGACATTCTAAAGGTGAGCGTGGACGGTGTAGCGGTGAGCGTGGACGTTGTAGGGGTGAACGTGGATGTTGTAGGGGTGAGCGTGGATGTTGTAGAAGTGAGCGTAAATGGTGTAGGAGTGAGGGTGCATGTTGTAGCGGTGAGCGTGGATGGTGTTGGGGTGATGGTGGATGTTGTAGGGGTGAGCGTGGATGTTGTCAGGGTGAGGGTGTATGGTGTAGGGGTGAGTGTGGATGTTGTAGAGGTGAGCGTGGATGGTGTAGGGGTGAGCGTGGCTATTGTAGGGGTGAGCGTGGATGGTGTAGGGGTGAGCTTGGATGGTGAAGGTGTGAGCGTGGATGGTGTAGGAGTGAGCGTGGATGGTGTAGGGGTGAGCGTGGATGGTGTAGGGGTGAGCGTGGATGTTGTAGGGGTGAGAGTGGATGTTGCAGGAGTGAGCGTAGATGGTGTAGGGGGTGAGCGTGGAGGTTGTAAAGGTGAGCGTGGAGGTTGTAAAGGTGAGCGTGGATGGTGTAGGAGTGAGCGTGGATGTTGTAGGGGTGAGAGTGGATGGGGTTGGGTGTGGGGTGGATGGTGTTGGGGTGAGAGTGGATGGTGTTGGGGTGAGAGTGGATGGTGTCGGGGTGAGAGTGGATGGTGTCGGGGTGAGTATGGATGGTGTAGTGGTAAGCGTGGATGGTGTAGGTGTGAGCGTGGATGTTGTAGAGGTGAGCGTGAATGGTGTAGGGGTGAGCGTGGCTATTGTAGGGGTGAGCGTCGATGGTGTAGGGGTGAGCGTGGATGGTGTAGGAGTGAGCGTAGCTATTGTAGGGGTGAGCGTGGATGGTGTAGGGGTGAGTGTGGATGTTGCAGGAGTGAGCGTGGATTTTGTATGAGAGAGTGTGGATGTTTAAGGGGTGAGTGTGGATGGTGTAGGGGTGAGCGTGGATGGTGTAGGGGTGAGCGTGGATGTGGCAGGAGTGAGCGTGGGTGTTGTAGGAGTAAACGGAGATGGTGTAGGGGTGAGGGTGGATGGTGTAGGGGTGAGCGTGGACGTTGTAAAGGTGAGCATGGATGATGTAGGAGTGAGCGTAGATGGTGTAGGGGGTGAGCGTGGAGGTTGTAAAGGTGAGCATGGAGGTTGTAAAGGTGAGCATGGATGGTGTAGGAGTGAGCGTGGATGTTGTAGGGGTGAGAGTGAATGGGGTTGGGGTGGGCATGGATGGTGTTGGGGTGAGTGTGGATGTTGGCGAGGTGAGCATGGATGTTGCAGGGGTGAGCGTGGATGTTGCAGGAGTGAGCGTGAATGTTGTAGGGGTGAGCGTGGATGGGGTAGGGGTGAGTGTGGATGTTGTAGAGGTGAGCGTGGATGGTGTACGGGTGAGCGTGGCTATTGTAGGGGTGAGCGTGGATGGTATAGGGTTGAGCTTGGATGGTGAAGGTGTGAGCGTGGCTGGTGTAGGAGTGAGCGTGGCTGGTGTAAGAGTGAGCGTGGATGGTGTAGGGGTGAGCGTGGATGGTGTAGGGGTGAGCGTGGATGTTGTAGGGGTGAGAGTGGATGTTGCAGGAGTGAGCGTAGATGGTGTAGAGGGTGAGCGTGGAGGTTGTAAAGGTGAGCGTGGAGGTTGCAAAGGTGAGCGTGGATGGTGTAGAAGTGAGAGTGGATATTGTAGGGGTGAGAGTGGATGGGGTTGGGGTGGGCGTGGATGTTGGAGAGGTGAGCGTGGATGGTGTAGGGGTGAGCGTGGATGGTGTAGGGGTGAGCGTGGATGTTGCAGGAGTGAGCGTGGATGTTGTAGGGGTGAGCGTGGATGGTGTAGGGGTGAGAGTGGATGTTGTATGAGTGAGCATGGACGGTGTAGATGTGAGTGTGGATGGTATAGGGGAAAGCGTGGATGGTGTAGTGGTGAGCGTGGATGGTGTAGGGGTGAGCGTGGATGTTGTAGAGGCGAGCGTGGATGGTGTAAGGGTGAGCGTGGCTATTGTAGGGGTGAGCGTGGATGGTGTAGGGGTGAGCATGGACGTTGTAAAGGTGAGCATTGATGATGTAGGAGTGAGCGTAGATGGTGTAGGGGGTGAGCGTGGAGGTTGTGAAGGTGAGCATGGATGGTGTAGGAGTGAGCGTGGATGTTGTAGGGGTGAGAGTGAATGGGGTTGGGGTGGGCGTGGATGGTGTTGGGGTGAGTGTGGATGTTAGCGAGGTGAGTGTGGATGTTGCAGGTGTGAGCGTGGATGTTGCAGGAGTGAGCGTGAATGTTGTAGGGGTGAGAGTCAACAGAAGGTGTATATCGGATTAATTGTTTATGTGGCAGCTGCTACATTGGACAGACGGGACGTAACATCAGCGTAAGACTTAAAGAACATAAGAGAAATATTAAATTATCTCAAACACAACTGTCGGCAGTGGCAGAACATGCTTGTCAACAAGGACACTCAATTGATTTTGACAATGTTGCAGTGTTGTGTAAAACTAATTATTACTGGCAAAGACTAATTAGAGAATCCATTGAAATTGAGAGGAACAAGAATAACTTTAATCGCTCTGACAGCTACAGGCTTAGTGCGGCCTGGAAGCGTATAATTAAATAATACACATTACATTTTGATTTAAAGAATTACTAATCTACAACTCATTACTAATCATAACCAATGACTGATTACTAATCGATCATATAATTACAATACCCCCCCCCTCCGCCTCTAATCACTGCACCTGATATGAGTTAAGTGATGACGTCACCCTGCTGCTCTATATAAAACCGGGAGCAAGGGAGGGCTTTACCATTCTGGCGAATTGCCCGATGATGCTGGTTGTATTTACCAGCGAAACGTCGTACTCAAACTGTAAATGTGGATTCGCTCTTCAACACACCGGTGGGCTAAAGTAGTGAATTATTTGTCTTTTTGTCAACGTGACACCTTTTTTTGCTGATTGGCCGTGTCGGGTGGTGGAGGGTTACGACACATTTATAAATAAACGCGATCTAACCCAAAAAACCTTTATTATGAATTCGTCAATCTAGATAATTTATAAGTGCATAGCTCCATTGGCTTCCTAATATCGGAAGGAAGAGCGTTCCAGACGGCCGCAGAAGTGCATTTGAACGCACGCGATGTGTTGACCGTCTCCGTTCGATGGGTGGCAAAAAAGTGCAGTGATACCAACAACTGTTGGGGCGAGCACTGTTATTGAGCGTCTATAAACGTTGTCACAGCACACAAGGAGGCGGTGTGGCCAGAGCCACACATTCCCAGCGCTGATATTTTACACACCGCACCGGATGCTCGTTTAAGGCCGAGCCAACCTAGGGGAGGCCCCAGACCGGTTCCGATATCCGATATCGCTCTCCTCTAACGTTTGACATAGCCAGGAATTCAACTTACAATGCCGGGTTCATAGAGCGGTGGCCACGGCCATGAATTTGACTCGGGAACGCCAGGTTCAAAGCAGCGATTCATAATTTACTTTGACAAGTGAAACATAAAAAAAACAATATATCCGCAACAATAACAGCAAAATAACGACACTGCTGCATGTCGTGACGCGGCGAGGCGACAGCATGACGACACCTGCGTGGGGTTCGCTGTGCTGCATCGCGTGGTTGAACTTCTTTTGCTCCGTACGTAGCCAACCGCGATAATCGGACTGCGGGGCAAGGACAGTTGTTCCCTCCACATTTAGAAACGTGCGTTTAAACAGATTATTTGATGTTCGGTTGGGGGCGAGGGAGCGGGGGGGACGACAATGCCGGCATGGCTCTCTCACCCAGCAGCACGTGGCCTCCTTCGTGCGAGAAGCACACGCCGGGCGTCGTGGGCGCGGAGGTGCAGGGCGTCACGGCGAAGCGGCGTGCTGGCTCCCCCAGGGACGCTCCGTTGAGCCGGGCCCCGCGCACGCAGCCCGGCCCTCCAGCGGCCCTGGGGTGGGGGGGGCGGTGACGGCACACCCGGGGCGCGCGACGCCTCCCGATATAACGGCGCTCCTCCTTCTCGGCCCGCATGGCTACCGTCAGCGCCACGTAGCGCGCTAATGCAAGACAGGAAACAAATGCATTACGAGCGCAAAACAGAGCTACATACAAACAACACCAAACACCGGCATAGACTCGGCCTTGAACATGTGATCTCTCTCTCTCCACTGTTAATAACACAAAATAACTTTGCGCGCCATTGTGGAGAACATAACAAAGATAAATAAGCAGACAATTCGTTCTCCTTAACGTATTTGATTAACGTAAAAAATAAATGTATGGATTTGTACAGATCTCATCAGCCGCATCGTGGCCTTATGGAAGTGAATATAATTCTCACGTGGAAGGGCAGGTGGAAAAGTGCTGCCCCTTATTCTTTGGACAAAAGTATCTCAGAACTAGTTCAGCATTATCCGCTTCCGCGGGCTATTCTCTAGCAGGGGGCGGCACACTGCTTTGCGAGAGACACCAATAAGTCTGTCAACGAGCGTGAGCGCTCGCGATCGTGTGCTCTTACGAGTCCGTGCCATCGGAAATGCGCGCCGCTCACACGGAGTAGCAGCGCCACTTTAAGTGTCGAACAAAACTGGTCTGAGACTCAAGCATGGATGAGGAACGTCTCCCACAGGTGACCGCCTCCAGTTCCTCAGGTTTGGAGACTCCCGGCGAAACTGCGCTGGCCGCATCGCCGCACAAGGCTTGCGGGCGGGAACGGGAACAGGAGCAACAGCAGGAGTAGCAGCAGCAGGAGTAGCAGCAGCAGGAGCAGGAGCAGCAGGAGTAGCAGCAGCAGCTGGAGTAGCTGGAGTAGCTGGAGCAGCAGGAGTAGCTGCAGCAGCAGCAGGAGCAGCAGGAGTAGCAGCAGGAGCAGCAAGAGCAGCAGCAGGAGTAGCAGCAGGAGTAGCAGCAGGAGCAGCAGCAGGAGCAGCAGCAGCAGGAATAGCAGCAGCAGCAGCAAGAGCAGCAGCAGCAGGAGCAGCAGCAGGAGTAGCAGCAGCAGCAAGAGCAGCAGCAGGAGCAGCAGGAGTAGCAGCAGCAGGAGTAGCAGCAGCAGCAAGAGCAGCAGGAGCAGTAGCAGCAGAGCAGCAGGGTAACCGTGGGATGCGGATCATTGACGGCGTCGATTTGGGGTCCTGTTGAGGCCGGCGCTGTGCACTGCTCAGCAAGATAGGATGGGGCAGATTGGTACAGACCCTTGTAGATCAGACGCAGAATCTTTATTTAGACTGCAGGAGGAATGTGATGAGTTATGAGGCTCTTTTTCATAGATGTCCAGTATGGGTGGGCCAACAAGAAGAGCAGGCATGGTTTGTAAATAATCCTATGGTTTGATGGGTCACCAATGTAACCCATCTCGTATTGGGAACGTTATCGGATAAGATTTCCGCTTTGGAACTCTCAGGCGAGCCGCGCCATTTGACACAGCCCCGGGGGGGGAAGGTGGATGTCCGGTGCTGGCACAGCCGGAGGCGCCATCGCGACAGTCCACCGTTTCACGGAGTGACGCTGACGGCACAAATCGCAACAAAACTCAGAATAAAACCCTCGAATCGGGCAAAACGCCCCGACACAGCACGACGAACGTGGGCGGCTTTCTACCTGCAGGTGTCGCCGGCCCGTGCCGCTCGCGACGCCACCCAGGTAGAGCGGGGAGCGCAGGCCGAACTCCGGGCCCCTGCGGCGTGTCGGGGCGGCCTTCGCCGCCGAGCCGTCCACGTTCAGCTCCCCGTGAGCCTCAGGGCCCACCACCACCTCCACCTGCGCGACACGAAGCGGCGGACCGGCGGGCAACGTCACGCTGGGGGGTTGCCACCTCTGGGGTGCAAACACAACCGGGGCGCATCACGATGTCACATCTAAAGTGATGTACAGATCACTATGAGCATCGAGGCCCACAGGGCTCCCCCACTACGCTGCTTTCTCTGTCTATACGGCTAGAAGGGAGATGTTTCGACTGTTGTAAGTAATGAGCTCCAATGTGTAACATCTGCAAATAACGGACTGCATTCACCATCAGCAGCTGCTGGGACAAGGGCTGCGCCTCCAGGTGCATGTCCAGGTGCCGCCTGTCGTCGTCCCCGCCGGTGGACGCGTACGCGAGCAACCCGTTGGCGTCGGTCTTCAGCTCCAGCGAGGTGCCTGTGAGAGGCACAGAGAGGGCACCGCCAACGTTGCTCACACATTAAAACTACACTATTTTTATTTGACCAGGTAAGGTGTCCTGAGCTATATAGCTCTTTTTCAGAAGTGACCCGCTTAAACACTCACAAATACGCCCACACACACACACACACTCTCCCACGTACACAAACTCCCACATAAACATTCACCCACGTAGATCTAAAACTCATTCCTTTAGAACTGCTTTTTGTGTACAGTTTGTTGGTCTTTTTCCCTGCACCTCGGACAAGCACGGTTGGCTACATACGGTGCCAAAGAAGTTCAACACACGTACGTACATTTCCACACTTCGTCAGCTGCGGTGGATCGCGCTGCGCATGCGTTTCCCCCACAAGAGGCGGTCGTGCGTGGCTCCGGCACCGGCACTGTTGCCCCCCTGCCCCCGCACGCCCCCTGCGTGTCCCCCCCACGGCCCCGCACAGCCACCCTCGCCGGGCCACGCCGGCACACCATCCTGCACGGGCCTCAGGTGCCGCGCTGATGAACCCTGGCCACACGGTCACCATCGGTCACCACCAGTCACCACCACAACCAGCCATGGTCACCACCGGTCACACAGTCACCTGTCTCTGTTTATTGTATTACCGTACTAAATTACCAGCATAAGTCTGGCCCAAGTGTGAACAATGGAGGAGGTGGATCATTTCTGTGGATGGATCCAAGACAGTCGTGGATATTCCAGACTTTTATAGCCAGGACCCATGTCTGATGACTAAGTGTTGAAGATGACAATATTGACGACGACAATGACAATGCTATCGACGATGATGTTGAGGATGATGGTGACGATGACTTTGTACGACGCGCGAGTGTGATAGCCACGTGTCCCCGCGGCGCTGCAGAGACACAGATGCACATGCACATACGCGTAGACACAGACACACGCAGAGACACAGACGCACATGCGCATACGTGTAGGCACAGACACACGCAGAGACACAGATGCACATGCACATACGCGTAGACACAGACACACGCAGAGACAGACGCACATGCACATACGTGCAGGCAGACAGACGCAGAGACACAGACGCATATGAGCATACGTGCAGGCAGACACACGCAGAGACACAGACGCACATGCGCATACGCAAAGACACAGACACACGCAGAGACACAGAAGCACATGTGCATACGCGTAGGTACAGACACACACAGAGAGACACAGATGCACACACACGCAGGCAAAGACGCACACGCGCAAGAAAGAACGACAAAGTGACACGAACACATGCACGCACGCGCTAGGGGGGGTGCACACGCATCGAGCTCGTCTCTTCTAACAAACCAGAGCCTGCGGTGGCAATACGGAAATTCCACGTTCCTATGGCCAAGACAGGGGAGACCGAGGCGGCATCTGGAGGAGTTGCACAGAGCGAAGAGGTAAATGGTTGGAGCCTTCGTTGTATCCGTCGCTCATGGTCCGCAGGGTGTCCTCTTTGTCTTCAGGACCACCGCCCCCTCTTGAGGGCGACGGACAGAATCTCACCCTGCCCACACACACAGACTGTTGGGATGAGTGCTGTTCGCGAGCACCTGTGAAGGTCAGCACGGCACACAAGAGGGTGAGTTACCAACACCATGCCCGACCACCTTTGTCTTCCTAGTGGCGATGTTTACACACTGCAAAAAATACTCATTTTTGGCCAAGTCAACCTAGGAGAGGCCCAGGACCAAATCAGATAATCGTCACTGCTGTTGGCCGTGAGTGGCAATCGAACTCAGGTTGCCGGATTCGTAGCGCATTGCGCTAACCGTTGCACCACCACTCCCCACGATGTACCACTCCCCGCAGTCACCTCTCGATTAGCCTGGGTAAGAGTGTTAAAGGCTGTATGGGGGACCTTTTGTCTTTGTTTTTATTATTGTTTGCAGTGATCAAGAAGGGCAACGTGCTTCACTTAGACATGGATGGGGGATGTGAGCCGCGTCAAGGGCCCGGTGCCCGGGCTGCTCACACACACACACACACAGCAGGAGCTGCACGTTGGAGGGCTGCCCCGTGAGTCTCTCCCCACCGCACCACTACCACCACAACCACCGCCACCGCGCGTCACACGTGACAGGAGTCACCGACCGTTGATACTGGGGTGGGTGGTGTGGCCGGCTTCAGGCCGGGCCGGTACTTGCAGGGAGTAGTAGAAGAGCAGGCCGCTTGGCTGCATGGTGCGGAACGTGAGCCTCGTCTCAGCACGGGGAAGGGCTCCTTGACGGCCAGCGACATGAACCCGTCGCCCGCCAGGTAGGCCTTGCGCGACACCTGCACGCCGAGGTCAGAGGGGGTGCGAGCGCTTGAGAGGCCGCGGGGCCAGCGGCGGGACCTCGGGGAGCACGGTTGCAAGTCGAGCGTCTCGGCTGCACGCGAGGGATGCGTGACAGACGCATCGTAAAGGTTTTTGGGTTAGATCTGGCAAATCGCCCGATGACCTGGTGAAAACGTCACAGTACTCGAATTGTAAACGTTGCGGATTTACACACAAACAACAAAACCAAGTCTGCTGAAGTAGTCACTATTTGGCACGTTTTGTTCACGTGACAAACCTTACTAATTGGCCATGTCGGGTGGTGGTGGGTTAATGAAACATTTATATTCACACGGTCTATCCCAAAAATCCTTTACTATGATTAATATTGGTCACGAAAGCCTTCTACGTGTTAGACTGCGTAACACTTTCTTTCTAAACATTGTGTGACGTTACTCTTCTAACGAGACGTTTCTTTCTCGGAGGTTTTGCGAGCATGTGAGCTCTACGCACATTTTAGCGGGTTCAAAGCGTGATTCACATCTCATTGGGCGGCTACAAACCGACAAGTTGAGAGACTTCCAGTGACAATCACCCGGGTTCAGTTACGCAAACATTTGATCCTTCTAAAAACGAAATAACTTTTTTTTAACTAAGCTATTTTTATTTCACCTGGCCACAAGCCACAACTCAACAAAAGTGGCTTACAAAGTGGACATTTATAGCTGCCAAATACTTTAAACGCACGTTGATTGTAAATGTGGGAGGGAAATAAACTGGAGGACCCGGAGAACGAACGGCAAGGTGCGGTGCGCGTACCAGCACGTCGTCTGATCAGCTGGCGCTCACTCCGATCATGTTCCTTCTGCAGGTCCAGGTTGGTGTCCTGCACCTTGAGGCTCAGGAAGCAGCACTTGAGCCCCGTCTCCATCGTCACGTGGGTACGGCTCCTGCGAGACGCGACGACGCCAACCCCTTGGGGGTCAAATCTGTGCCATCGATCACCGATTCTGACACACTTCCAGGACAGTTGTATGTAGTCTCAGTAGCACTATCAGTGATTTAAACTCTAACAATGGCTGCTGCACCCCTTTCACTAAGAATGCAATGCAACCTGACAGATTCACCACCAACCACTGGGCAGACACCGGGAGTGCGCTACGATAGAGACCCATTGCTGGTAACAGACTACGAGTGCCACACACCCCTTCCCCCTAACTCTCTGTAAAATATGAAAAAAAACTTTTTTTATTTTACCAGGTGAGCCCCACTGAGCTATAGATCTCTTTTTTAGAAGCGACCTGGCCACAAATGTTAGCCCAACAAAGTGGGTTATCATGTGGAAATGTATCGCAACCAAATACTCTAAACGCATATTTCTAAATGTAGAGGGAAAAGTCGGAGGACCCGGAGAAAAATCCACATGATCACGGGAAGAACATGCAGTCTCCAAATATACAGCAGGCGTTGGGGTCAAAATCGAACCCACGACCTCCTGTATACCAGGCGAATGCATTAACCTGACTGTCCTCAAAGATTCCTTGAGGAAGTAACCTTCTAATGTAAGTATGTATGCATGTTGAACTTCTTTCGCACCGTACCTTGGCCAACCGTGCTGTTATAATCATGATAAGTTTATATCTATGACTACAGGACTGCCAACAACACAGTCCCGTATATTTCATAAAAATGGTTGTATATTAAGTCAACACGTGTAAAAGATCGATTGAAATGAATTGGAAGGAGATAATATTTAAACTACCCCTACAGGTGGCAGTGCTACAGTATTGCATTTCAACCAATACTAAGAATTATATAATGTTAGTGCTCCTGTTAAATCAGGCTGCGCTCCTGACCTGAAGGATGGTTTGAGGATACAGCCTTCCAACATATCTGGTATAGATCATACTACTTCATGTAAAACTACAGTACAGCACTGATAGCAATACAGTCCATTACATGTTGTATTAAGGGTTGTTCATGCGTTAGAAGTAGACAGTAATTGAAATTACGCCTGCAGGTGGCAGAGAACCACGCCACGCTGGTGCGCTACACGGCGCTGCTGCAGAACCTAACGGTGCGCGTGGAGCGAATGGAGCAGGGCCATGACTGCTACACAGAGCTGGACTATAAGCTGCTGCGGGTGGAGATCAGGAAGATGGAGCAGCTGGTACAGCAGCTGAAGCTGGACGTCTCCAGCGCCACGCACGATCATCTCCACCCCTGGTTCAGTCACGATTGTCTCAAAGGCACGCAATTGTTTCCATCAGGGGTGCTGCAATGCCCACGGTTCCTTTTGGGCAGATATGCAGACTCAGCTTTTGCAGCTGAAGGTGGCACGTAAAAAGGGGAGTACCTTGGATCACTGGAATGCGGAGGCAGCAGTTCTTGCAGTCGCTGGACTGTGTTGGATGGCTTCTCATAGAGAGCTGAATTGAACTTCACGAGCAAATTTGTGAGGAAAATGTTAAAGCCACTGCTTCAGAATTTTCATAAATTTTGTGAAATCTGTACACAGTATCTGAACATGGAAAAGCTGTACTGTACTTTCTACTGCATGTACAAAATGGTGTTAAAGCTCGTGAAAAAATACACATACTGACAAAAAATTACAGCCCTTTATCATTGCACTCTGGTCATGGCGGAGCATTTGGGGGGGGGTTGGGTGGCACTTCATGTAAAATTAGGGATTTCGATCGGATCATTGGGGTTTATCTATATATAAAAAGGAAATTTGTAAATGTGTCTGTTCAAAATGTTTAGCATACTTCCTGACATGCAACTTGAAATGTGCCATGTGGGTACTTTCCAGACTGTACACAATGCAAAAATTAGAAAAATAGACTTTTGTTTTTTTTGGGGGGGAGGGGGGGGCGTAATAATGGATATATTTTGCACGGCAAGTGAGCTGTGACTTCACATCTGTGATGTCACCCGCGCATGCGGAAGCGTCACGCAGTGTGCCTGTTTTTAATTGTATCACTTAAAGAACCAGGCTCCAGTCTACATTATAGACTGCCAGTACACTCACCCAGCTTAATAACCAGGCTCCAGTCTACATTATAGATTGCCAGTACACTCACTCCGATGAAGAACCAGGCTACAATCTACATTAGTGTTTTAATTATTATTTATTTTTAATTTTTTATTCACTTTATTATTTTTCTATCTACGTGACTTTACCAAAAGAACCAAGGAATAGTATGAACTATTCACATATTTTGAAAAAAAAGTGAATATCACTTTTACTGTATGATGATATACAAGAAACTGGTAGGTTATAAAAACCAAATAAGAATTGAAAGTAAAATACTTTGTTAGAGCTGCCTGAGGTTGTAATTTTAAGCATTTTTTTCCTCCGAATGAAGTGAAACACTTAATTATTGATTTCCAAATGTAATGACGCCATATTATTTATGAAAAAAATTCAGAGAAAGAACATAACACCGATTACTAGTCATTGTTGTAAATGTTCAGTGCAGTAACTCATAACATAACTTGCTTCCTCTGGTTTTCCCCTCCACATTTAGAAACATGCATTTAGAATATTTGGCTGCTATAAATGTCCACGTGATAAGCCACTTCGTTGAGCTAACATTTGTAGCCAGGTCGCTTACGAAAACGAGCTGTACAGCTCAGTGGGCCTAACCTGGTAAAATAAAAAAGGTTGCATTCTCAGGCACGTTCTTTGGCTGCTGTTCCATCATCCGCCTTGTCCAAATGCCATCATCTCTTCAAGAAATTATTCTCCTCGTGCGTTTATGACTAAAATAAAACAAATTAGGTTACCCTGTGTGTATGTATCACACGCTCGTCTTATAGACACACACAAAGACAAAAGACCCCCGCTTTAGCCTTAACATATTTTTTGTAAAATATATGGTTCAAAGAAGGCCGTATCGGGCATAGGCGGGTGTTGTCTGACCATACTTCACCAGTGCGTGCCGGTAACGCTGGGAGAGCGGGAGGTAGCGGGGCTTGACCAGGACCGGTTCAGATATCAGTCGCCTCTGATGTTCGCCGTGGTCGGGAACCGAACTCGGCTTGGATTTGAAGCGCCGTGTGCCAACCACTGTGCCACCGCTCCATCCCCACTGTACAGCACCGTACTCAACAACAACAAAAGCTTCAAAATACAATTCTGCAATAACGTATCATGCAGATAAATAACTCGTGCGTACAAAGTATGTGTGGGTGACGATCGTCCAGTAAATCAATGATCGCTCACGGAATAATTCTTCAAACAGTCGTGAAGATTAAAGCTGCAGGCATTGGCCACGCGGCACACAACACATGAGCCTCATAAACACCAATCTTGAGACTCGGTGAAGATTTGCTCAGTAAATAATTGACATTATTATGTCATTGTTATTATAGGACCAAACTTAGTACACGTAATGCTCTCGTGTGCGTGTTCGTGTAGCGGTTAGCGCGTTGCGTTGCTGTGAACCTGGCGACCCGGGTTCGATTCCCGCTCACGGCCAACACCGGTGACGATTTTATCTGAACCGGTCCTGGGCCTCCCCTAGGTCCACTCAGCCTCAAATGAGTACCTGGTGCGGTGTGTAAACATCGCCACTGGGGAGACAAAGACGGTCGGGCGTGGTGCTGGCCACCCACCCCCTCGTGTACCGTTCCGGCCTTCATAGGTGCTCGCTAACAGCACTTGCCCCTACAGTCTGTTAAGGCTACACGGGGGATATTTGTCTTTGTTGTGTCTATAAATGATGAGTAGCGATGGTAGTCTGTACTCGAGAGAGATGTTTGTACTGTACACGTGTCTGGAGCGTTATACACGAGGGGGTGGGTGGCCAGAAGCACGCCCGGCCGCCTTTGTCTCCCTTGTGGCGATGTTTACGCACGGCACTCGGCACTCATTTGAGGCTGAGTCGACTTAGAGGAGGGCGTAGAAGCGGACCGGTGTTGGCCCCGAGTGGGAATCGAACTCGGCTCGCCGGGTTTATAGCGCAGACACATCAACACACAGACATCAACACACAGACATCAACACACAGACACATCAACACACAAACACATCAACACACAAACACATCAACACAAACACATCAACACACAGACACATCAACACAGACACATCAACACAGACACATCAACACACAGACACATCAACACAAACACATCAACACAAACACACCAACACACAGACACATCAACACACAAACACATCAACACACAGACACATCAACACACAAACACAGACACATCAACACACTGACACATCAACACACAAACACATCAACACACAAACACATCAACACAAACACATCAACACACAGACACATCAACACACAGACACATCAACACAGACACATCAACACACACATCAACACACAAGGCACATCAACACACAGACACATCAACACACAAACACATCAACACACAACCACACACCCCTCACCCTCCCCTATAAAATATCCCAATTACTTAAATACTTCAACTAACTTTACTTTATTAAAACACGTCACGCGAGTCTAAGTCCAATCGTGTGTTCTGATTATTTTTAATTTATAAGTCAAATGGCTGTGCGCCTCGAGGCGCCGACATCAACAGCCGCTCTGGTCAATGGCCATCAAAATCAACAGCCGCGCAAACGAACCAGATCACATTTGATACACTTACAGAACGCCATCGCACGGCGTTTATATGACATGCTACGTAACGATGTTGTCGTGGATTGTAACGCGTTCACCATTGTTGTTGTTGTTGTTTTTGTTGTGGTTCTCGTGAAGGGCGCGGTTCTCGCGAGATCTCGTGACGGGCGCGGCTCTCGCGAGATCTCGGTAACCCGGAAGGGGCGGGGTCTCAGAGACGGCAGGGCGGAAGCACGCATCAGACGGCGGAGGGAGGCGGAGAAGTTGGCTGTGACAGTGGCGCGGAACACGAAGACGGCCAAGCAACGCGAATCACAGCCCAGCAGTGCCGTGGAGTCCACGACGGCGACAACAGCTATGGCGAACGAAGCCGACATCCTCTCGCTCTGCGTGGCCATGGCGAACATGACTTTCCAAGGTGCGCGTCACTATCGCACAACACAGCAGCAATAACACACAACACAAACCTATAACATACAAAACACACATCAGCATTAATGTACAACATACAGCACTGTCGCACATGTATTATAATGTAAGTTCACAAATTAATATTCTCCACTGACTCAGATTTTAGTCCCCCCACCACCGTGTCCACAGAGCATGAAGTGTGCATGGAGACCCAGGCTACAGCCAGGAGTCCTCATAGAGGCCCCAGACCCCACATGTTTGAGGAGTTGTCTGGGTTCCCCGCACGTGGTGGAAAGAGAGGCGAATATGCACACCATATGGGCACCTGGAAAACAAGGAATGGTGCAGGATGGACACGAGGTGATGGCGGAGGCTCTTGTAGTAGCGGAGGACGAGATGCTAGAGATGGCCGAATCCCCCGCTCCCATCGTATGAGTGGACGTGGAAATGTGGACAAGGGGGATAGGTCGGGTTCCTGCCAGCGCCGGTAAGTTTAACTGAGCGCACACCGTGCATGTGTGTGCAGAGGGGACGCGGTGATTAGGCCACTGCACTATGTACCTGGGGACCTTAGTTTGATTTCCAGCCATGGCTACATCAGTGGAGATTGATATATGAACCGGTCCCCGGGCCTGCCCAAAGTCGATTTGTACCTGCTGCATTGTGAAAACTTTAGCAGCAATGGGGCAGTGAAGGCGGCCGGGTGCGGCTGACCAAACCACCCACCCCTTTACATGCCATTTAGGCCTTAATAGGCGCTCACTGACATCACTTGCTCTTACAACCTAGGTAGGCTACAAGAGGGTTATTTACTCTATATGATCCGGAAGGCCACCACAATACTCTTTTCCCATAGCGGTGAATGAGGCTCTCACCTCAATCCTCGGAGCCCACATCTGATTCTCCATGGTGCGCACGCCCTGGTTTTCATACAGCATCTAGAGATGTGTTCGAGTTAGACGCTATATACATCCATCAGTGTTTAGCTATTGCGTTATTTTTAGAGTCGGGGCATAATTTCAGCTGGGTCTGTCTGGGTCAGTAACATTTTGACTAATAACCTCAACCCGGCGCACCACATCCAGTATACATCTTGCTCTGCCTGTGGCTATTAGTCACGTTCCTATTATAGTCGACTAGCGACCTAGAATATAATGCAAACCTCGAGTAGAGCCTGGACACTGCCTCTGTCTGGGCAAAGCGCAGGTTTTTCTCATGTGCCTAATTCTTGCCCTCATCGCTGATGTTCTGTGCTGTTGTGTTTTGTTTGTGGTGCACCTGCGTTGCCACCACCAGCGGACCCTATACGATGTCCATCTGCAAGGCGCAGCGGCAGCAGCTGCTGATGGCCAAGCGGCGCATCTTCAAAGCCGATTCTGCGGTGCCAAGCCAATTGTGCTGGTTCGAGATCTCGGTAAATGTACTGGGGGGTGTGCAAACGTGGAGATGGAGTATCCTAGGTATCAGGTTTTGAGAAAGAAATGCCAATTATAAAAGGTTAACAGTTGCACCAAAATAATTATAGAATATAGAGACTTGTCATTTTGGTGACCCAGGTCACTCTCGGAAATGTATGCATTTAAACTTATTTCACACCATACATAGCCAACCATGCTGACCGGAGGTGCGGGAGGACAACTAAACACAACAAGTAGTTATAGGGAAATGAGTTGTCAATTTATATTTAAGAGTGCATAGCTCCAGTAGCTTCCTGATATTGGAAGAGCGTTCCAGAAGGCCGCAGAAGTGCATTTGAATGCGCTCGATGCAGTGACTATCTTTTTTCGATGAGTGGCCAAAAGCCACTACGAGGATGACTGGAGCTCATGTGATGGTTTATGCTCCTTGACAAAAAGTGAACACATCCTGGTCTCTTGAATTCTCAACTGGTTAAACAAACTAAACTTTGACGTTGTAAAGTATCTAGTTTAAATCGACATGCAACATTGATATATAAGAATAGATGTTAGCCTTTCTGGCAATAAAAATAGTGTTAAGATGTTATAACACCATTTTGAAACCTTTTGCAAGGAATCATGTCTGCATTAACCATATATGCTCGTGGTGAACATGCAAACAAAAAACATGCTCTGGTAGTATATGCATTGTCTTTTAAACTGATTGGTCCACACCATAGACAGCTTTCTTTAGAGCCATGCCCTCTTAAACTTGTGATGCTATGACACTTTTCCTATATGGACGCAACCATATATTTATACCTGGTTCAGTTTGTTAACATCACCAATGGGGAGACAAACACAGCTTGGTGTGGTGCTCACCACATCACCGTCTGGTGTACCTTTCCGGCCTTAATTAGTGTTCACGAAGAGCACTCGCTGCCCCCAATACTCTGTAAGCCTAAACAGGGAGTATTTTCTGTGGTTGGTTGAGCAAACCCACTGCACTCTGGTCCCGGCTCCAGTAATCACCCTGCTGTTAGAGTGGGTATCTGAGCTTGGTCAATTTGACCTAAAATAAACGTACAGGGCCATTACGTAGACAATGTTAGCAGTGACAAAGACAGCCAGGTCTGTGTGTTACTATGCCCACTGCTGTGCCAAGTCAACTCAGCGCGGCTCAGGCAGCGACAGGTTGTTTTTCTACTGCAAAAGCCGTGTCACTGAGTGACACGCAATGCGTGTAGATGACATGGTGATGCTGTGTCCTCACATTGTGCTTAAAATTGGTGCACCCCAACAGACCCTGTCATAGCAGCCAGTTTATGCTAATGGGGGATGCGACATGTGCGTGTTCTTTTTACAGAAATGTTTGAGCCAAAAATATGACCCTACCAACAAAGCTCTGGACTTGAAGGCGGTCAGAATTAATGAAGGTAATTGAAACAAACATTTGTGTTTTTTTAAGTTTACTTTGCACTCCTGCACATTGACAACTTGTCACAACTCAGCTTTATTATTTGAGCCGAGAATCGTTCATACTGTTTCTTTAGTCTCATTTGTTCTAGTTTATTCATCCTGTTAGCCTAAAGATATCATTGTCATGTCATTTTAACTAATATTTAATTAATTCATCCTTATACGCATCACTCACTGTATGCATCGCGAGGGTAGGAGTTGAGTTGAACGCAACGCGTAATGAATGCACGATCACCCTCCCCCACTCCCCAGAGCTGGAGGCACGTGGTGTCGACCTGGTTTTGAACCGGAAGGACCACATGGATGGTCTGAACAAGATCATCCGAGAGAATATTCCAATGGTACGGCCTTCTCCTCTCCCCACGTGTTTTAATGCTTTGCACCTAAGGTATAGTGTTGCTGCGTTAGCTCTCTTGGTCCATTCGTCTGTAGGGCATTATTACTCTTAAAACACATTCCTGCAGAGGGAGCTGGTAGGAACGTTGCTTGCCTCGAATGATGGCTCAACGAATTGGCGGCTTATAATTTAGAGATTGTGAGCATCCGCATACTCCAAACGCATGTTGTTGATTCTCCACGTGGAGGGAAAAATGTCGTGAAGATGGCCGGACGTGGTTGGTGGCCACCCACCCCCTCGTGTGTGCCGTGGCCGCCTTCCTCACCCCGCCCCTCCCTCCCCACCCAGCCCCTCCCCACCCTCCCCTCTCCACCCAGCCCCACCCCTCCCATTTTTGGATGGACGACAGACGGACACAATAATCCCTTGTGGGCTGGGTGGAACCAGGAGGTTCCTACCAGTACAAAATACGTACCAAACTGCAGTATAATGTGGCATTGGTATTAGCGACTAGATTAATTAGTGCTGGATTAGAGGCGCGTCGCCACACGTGGATGTTGGTGCGTGCTTCATGGTTGCGTAGCCCCCATTTTACCTCGCGGTCATCGCCGACCATCGACTTGAGATAAAACCAAAACGAGGCACGGCACGACATTTACATTGCTGCTATTGCTGCTAAACCGTAGGTGGTGGCACTGCACTGCGCTACGAACCTAGCGGCCCAAGTGTCTATTCCCGCTCACGGCCAAAATCAGTGACAATTATTCTGAACCGGTCCTGGGCTTCCACTAGGTCGACTCAGCCTCAAATGAGTACCTAGTGCGGTGAGTAAACATCGCCACTGGGGAGACAAAGGCGGTCGGCGTGGTGCTGGCCACCCACCCCCTCGTGTGCCATCCTGGCCTTCATAGGTTCTCGCTAACAGCACTTGCTCCTAGTCTGTTAAGGCTATACTGGGGATCTTTGTCTTTTGCCTCCCTTAGAGGGGAGCGGTAGTGCAGTTGTTCGCACGCTGCGCTATGAATCGAGCGACCAGAGTTCGATTTCCGCTCACGGCCAACACCAGTGACGATTATCTGAACCGGTCCTGGGCCTCCTCTCGGTCGACTTAGCCTCAAATGAGTACCTAGTGCAGTGTGTAAACATCACCACTAGGGAGACAGAGGCGGTCGGCGTGGTGCTGACCACCCTTGTGTACCGTGCTGGCTTTCATAGGTGCTCGCTCACAGCACTTTCTGCAAAAGACTGTTAAGGCTATAAGAGGGACCTTTTTCTTTTCTGTGCCTCCCTTGCTTTCCACTCCCACAGATCACATCCCTGAATCTAACGTGCAATGACCTGCACCGGTTGGATGACCTGGCAAAACTTGCCCAGCACACTCCATCTCTCAAGAAGCTGAACCTCTCCAAAAACAATGTGGGTGTGAGCGCCGTTCAATAAATCGCGACGTGACGCTCGCATGCCTGGTGCACCTCTGGTGCGAGCGTCGCGTTGGTTCAGATTCCTCGCCACAGCGAGTCGACCGTTCGTTACGCGATTCAATCCAAGTATCGATATACCTACTATTATATCTTATATCGTCTCCTTTTGTTTTGGTACTTGTTCATTTCCGATTCGCTTGATATTATTTTAAGCATGTATTGGGTATCAGATATGCCTTTAATTAGTGGAAACGTAATTAATTATTTAAATGCAATGAATACACAAATGTGAAACGTACTATTGCAGTTTAGTACATCAACATGTATCACCTATGGGTGGTACCTGTTGATGTACTTTGTACAGTAGGCCCGCAACTCCGCATCAATACGTCAATTAACTTCAGTCATTGCACTCACAACGCATGCACCAAATGGTGTGTCGGAACCAGTTCTTTATTATTCATGCAAATTATATGCACGTTAAATTAGGCTAATGACACATAAGAGACAGACAAGGCAGACAACTAATTATATGGACAAAACATATTGGGCTGCATGAACAAGATAGGCAACAAGACAGTGCAGACAAGAGAGTACAGTGAGACATACGATGAGACGGTCAGTACAAATGGGACACAGTACATACTGGACAGGACAGACCACACAAACAAAATACAATTAATACAAACAAAAGACGAAACATAGCATGGACTCTTGAATTTGACCATTATGCTGAAATGGGCTAATTAATCAATTAAGTTGAGAGCTGATACATTCACTTAGAATATGTGATTGCAGTATTTGGCCTCCTTTGTTAACCCTTTTCAACGAATATTAAAGGAATTTCTGCATTGACTCTGCCCATTCGTAATGGAGGGCAATGTAACGTTCATAAAATGTGATCCAATATAAACGAAATGTTTGTATAATGTGTTGTTACTATCAAGGACACCCAACTGAATACCGCACACCAATGATGAAAGGGTTAACCAAAAGAGATGCAAACTATAGCACAAGGGACTGTTTACAAATATGCATACACATTTTGCCGTGACAGCTGCGCGTCAGCTTTTGCACGCTAAGGCAAATGCATTCTGCAAAGCGTTACAATCCATGCGTGGGCATGGATTGTAATGCATAACTTGTGGTAAGTTGCCCAGAAGCATGGCCCTTATGCCCCTAATTGTATGGAAATATCTCCCCTGCCATGCAGCTCAAAGATGTGAGGGAACTTTACCCACTGAAGGCCTTCAATTTGAAAGAGCTATGGCTGAACGGGAATCCGCTGTGCGACTCCTTCCACGACCCAAATGCCTACATGAGGTACCGCTCCTTCGTCATGAACGCGACATTGCCCGCTTACCCATTCGCCTGTCCGTCCACGCAGCTCCCCACTCACCCAGGCACTCACTCGTCCTCATGCTTATCCACCCACTCATCTACATGGTTTATCTTTGTGGTTGCCTGTTCAACCAATGGCTCGCCCGCACGCCTACTCCCCCACCCTCCAGCTTCACCCATGCACTCAACACCCCGCTCGCTCATGCGTTCATCCACCCGGTCACTCACACACACTCCCTTGGCCTTGTGTCCCATCTCTAACTGCATGTGTGTGTGTCAACAGCTTCGTGCGAAACCACTTTCCACAGCTCGTGATCCTGGTGAGTGACCCTCCACAGATGCCGGCCCTCAAGCTATCCCCACTCTCTGTGATATTTGTGTCTCCGTGCATTCCAGTTTCCCCACACATGCAAAAGTGCTTGTGATCAGAGGATTTTGCCAAATGCACCAAGTAAAACACTTCTGAAGAAGGTCATCATTTCCTGCCTTGGTCAAACTACTGCTGGATGAATACCTCCCCTAAGCCATTGAAATTTCTCATGATTGCGAAATTGTAATAACCCACCTAGCACCTGCCCATGAACAACTGTTAGATGGGTTCCATCTCATTGCTGCATTCTTGATCATCAGCCATTAACCCTTATAAAGACGTGTCCTGCCCGAGCCCACTTAAGTTTCTTAATTGTTTGTATAAGAGTTCACTTAAGAAAAGGTTACGTGCAGTTTACAGATGACACAGAGGAACATGAGCAGCTGTTGAATGTCATCTGTTTTTTGTTTTTGTCCTGCTGGCGGTTATCAACATCATCACTTATTGCTTCAATCATCTATCTCTAACACCATCTTTGACTATCTTCGTCACACATCTACCATCGTTACCACAATCATCACTATCATCATCATTGCCACAAACACCACCACTATTGCCGTCATCTTCATCCTGACCGCCAACATCATAATGTAATTCCATCATCACCATGATCCCTTTCACCATAACTACTACTTCCACAACAATCATTACCATCTTTACCATTATCTTCATCACCACGACTACTGTTTCCATAATCATGCTCACCACTATAATCAATCACAATCATTATCGCCATGATCTATACCACTTTTTACAACCACTACCTTCACCATTGTCACCATCAGGATGGGCAGATGCTTTCGCAGCTGCGAAGTTCTACGCCTGTGGTGCCCTCCACGCCTGCGGTGGTGCACAGAATTGCGGTACGCTTCGCTGCAACAATGAGAAATATTTATTCTCCCAACTTTTCGAGGGCCATGCGGCTCTTTGGCCACAACCCTGGCATTACTCCTACCACTTCCCATCCTCCATTTTGTCCACAGCCAGATGAAAGGAACAATATTTATTTTAAAATAATTATTATTAGAGGTTTAACGTATGCTTGAAATGGCTTAAGCATATACCAAGCTCTAATCAATCACTTGTTTACATATCCACCATTTTATTTTACAAAACATTGGCAAAAACTTAAACTTAATCAGCAGCAGCTTAACAGTTGCACCTCTTGTGCACTGACTTTGTGACATTATGACTGTTTCCGAAGTCGGCCAACATCAAAGCGTGCAGCTCCCATAGGAAAGCGAGCAAAGCGGCACAATGTAAGGGGTTTACATGACCCACTTGGAGTGGCGTCGCCCATTCAGGCTGCCATGGGATCCAGGCCAGGCCTAGTTATCTGGTTGGCAAACTGGGTAGTCATGTTGACGTCTCTCCTGTGTGCGTGCGCGCCCACTCTCGGGTGGCTGCAGGAGAACAGCTGGCAGTTCCAGCAGTGTGCGAACACCCTCATGGAACTGAACGTGAGTGCCGTCCCATCCGCACCGTTTATGGACACGACTGATAGCAAACGGTCGGGCGCATTCGCGTTTGACGAGCATCACTAACGATACCGCCCATCTCCCCTTCTATTCCACCCCTCTCTCTCCCCCCTTCCCTCATCACTGTCGCCGTCCGCCTCGGATCTCCGAAAACCGCGGTCGCCTACCTTCATCGTTCCTTTTCGTCCGACTACCGGACGGATTCCACGGGAGGCGTTCGTACAGTGAGCAGGCGTCCGCCGCAGATTGCTGGCGATCTCGGCACACATTCTCCTACCAACCCTTTCCTCCACAACCCTTATACATTGCAATTTATTTGTTTTTACCCCATTTGGGGGGAGAGGAAAAAAATAAAAAAATAACTATATTTGAAACTGTGTCCTCAAACTCACGACACACTAACACCTTGTACCCTGGTTGTTATTTCCCCCCACCTATAACCATGACATCACAAGACGCTGGCATGACGCAATGGTTGGTACACAATCCAGAAGTCGCTAGTTTGATCTGTTATCGTGGTAATCAATGGAAACGTTTCTTAAATCCATCCGGCTTATGTCCACACAACCGATATGCTTGAGTGGATAAACAATTGGAAGAACGCAAACATCCCAAAGAAGCGCCTCATTGTGGATCAAACCATCAGGAAGCTCACTGGCCCCTCACCACCGCAAGCAGTGGGACTCCATACATCAGATCCAACCTGGCCATGGCAGGAGAAATTTCCTCCACAAATTGAAAAAAAAAAGTGTCACCAAAATGCCACTGCAGGGCACCGCAACAGTGGAACACGTGCACACACCAGGAAGCTCTCTTGACCTGGTGAAGACCTCCAATACCAATAAGAGGCCACGGTCTTGGGTTATTCTTTGTGCTTTTGGGGTCCCTGACTCTGTTCACAATCATTAAGGACCATTATGGTGGGAAGGCCCGTGTAAACATACGGACCCGAGTGTCAGAGCCATTTCCTCCTGTTTACCGTGGGGTGCGACGGGGATGTCATCTGGCTCCGATACTATTTCACATAATTCCCGGTCGTGGCCAATAGCAGTGGTAAATTATATTTGAACCGGCCCTACTCCTCCCCTAAGTCGACTCAATCTTAATTGAATACCAGGTGTGGTTGGTAAAAATCAGCGCTGGGGAAACAAAGGCGTTTCTGGCAATAACACCCCAGCATGACAAGTTTGCGTCTGACTGGCAGTTTCTTAGCACAAGCCACTGTATAAAGTACAGACGATATGCATCTGACATTATATTCTCAGCATTTATGCGTTTATGTTTATAAGCAGTGTTTAGTAATAATTTTTAAAGAACCTCAAAATATTCAACTTAATTTTCGTTCACACGGTGAAAAACAAATGCAGTGCTGCTCAGCGGATTCAGGGTGAGACAACTGCAGCCAAACTGGAGTTGGTTAGAAGCACACTGCCCAGGTACGGAAACTTGTCTACTTTCTGTACTATTGCCCCATCACTCACACGATGACAAACATCCCCCCTATAGCCTTAACAGACTGTTGGGGCAGGTGGTGTTAGCGAGCACCTATTAAGGCTGGCATGGTATGCGATGGGGTAGATGGCCAGCACCATGCCCAACTGCCTTTGTCTCCCAAATGGTGTTGTTTACACACCGCACTAGGTACTCATTTGAGGCTGAGTCGACCTAGGGGAGGCCCAGGACCGTTTCACATAATCCTGACTGGTGTTGACCTTGAGCAGGAATCAAACTCAGGTCACCGGGTCTGTCGCGCTGCGCGCTAAATACGTATCATCATCATCATCACTGATATGGATAGGTGAGTTGATAGAAATTACATTTAATTCAACAGTTAATGGGCCAATTAACCAGTAGTTAATTAAATATGGGAGCAGTGGTTTACACACTGAAATATTAATTTGGAGACCCGAGTTTGAATCCAGCAATGTGACGGAGACATCGAGCGACGGAGACGAGACTGAGACGGCGAGCGACGGAGAGAGACAGAGACATCGAGCGACGGAGAGAGACAGAGACATTGAGCGACGGACAGAGACGGAGACAGCGAGCGACGGAGACATCGAGAGACGGAGACATCGAGCGACGGAGACATCGAGAGACGGCGACATCGAGAGACGGAGAGAGACGGAGACAGCGAGCGACGGAGACAGCGAGCGACGGAGACATCGAGCGATGGAGACATCGAGCGACGGAGAGAGACGGAGACATCGAGCGACGGAGAGAGACGGAGACATCGAGCGACGGAGAGAGACGGAGACAGCGAGCGACGGAGAGAGACGGAGACAGCGAGCGACGGAGAGAGACGGAGACAGCGAGCGACAGAGACGAAGACAGCGAGCGACGGAGAGAGACGGAGACAGCGAGCGACGGAGAGAGACGGAGACAGCGAGTGACGGAGAGAGACGGAGACAGCGAGCGACGGAGACGAAGACAGCGAGCGACGGAGAGAGACGGAGACAGCGAGCGACGGAGAGAGACGGAGACAGCGAGCGACGGAGAGAGACGGAGACAGCGAGCGACGGAGACAGCGAGCGACGGAGAGAGACGGAGACAGCGAGCGACGGAGAGAGACGGAGACAGCGAGCGACGGAGAGAGACGGAGACAGCGAGCGACGGACAGAGATGGAGACAGCGAGCGACGGAGAGAGACGGAGACAGCGAGCGACGGAGACAGACGGAGACAGCGAGCGACGGAGAGAGACAGAGACAGCGAGCGATGAAGAGAGACAGGGACGACACAAAGGGACAGTGAGGGATAGGGGAAGGAAGCGGAGTGAGCGAGACGGGCAGAGCGCGGCGAGCGAGCTGCGGCTAAGCGGAATGACGGAGTCACAGACGTACTGTGAAGAGTTGTAATACAAGATGTGTCGGAGAAAACAAGAAAGTTGTTCGCGTCAAGTCGACCACTACAAATATAACCAACACTACCAAGACTTGGCCCACCCTGTTGGAGGCGACGGCCCATTATCACCATTAACATCACTACCATCATCAACATCACCATCACCAACATAATTAACTATCATCACTGCCATTACCGTCATTAACATCACCAACGTATTTATCACCATCAGTAACAGACATAGCATCACCATCATCACCAGCACCATCACTCAGCTCACTATACAGGGGGGGATGTACCGGTTCCAACATCATGTGGAGGTGTGAGGTGGTGCGAGGTGGTGTGATGAGGTGTGACAAGGCGTGTGGATGTGTGAGGTGTGTGGATGAGCGAGGGGGTGAGCGAAGATGGAATCAGGGTATATGGAGGGGCGTGAAGGTCTGGAGATGAGGGGCGTGAAAGTGTGAAGAGCGGTGTGGTGGCGGTGGTGTGTGGTGGTTTGTCGTGGTGGTGATGGTGCGTGGTGGTGTGTGGTGGTGTGTGGTGGTGTGTGGTGGTGCGTCGTGGTGATGGTGGTGCGTGGTGTTGTGTAGTGGTGGTGGTGTGTGGTGGTGCGTGGTGGTGTGTGATGGTGCGTGGTGGTGCGTGGTGGTGTGTCGTGGTGCGTGGTGGTGTGTGGTGGTGTGTGGTGGCGTGTGGTGGTGCGTGGTGGTGTGTGGTGGTGCGTTGTGCTGCGTGGTGGTGTGTGGTGTTGGTGGTGCGTGGTGCGTGGTGGTGCGTGGTGGTGCGTAGTGGTGTGTAGTGGTGTGTGGTGGCGTATGGTGGTGCGTGGTGGTGCGTGGTGGTGTGTGGTGCGTGGTGGTGGTGTGTGGTGGTGCGTGGTGGTGCGTGGTGGTGTGTCGTGGTGCGTGGTGGTGCGTAGTGGTGTGTAGTGGTGTGTGGTGGCGTGTGGTGGTGCGTGGTGGTGGTGGTGTGTGGTGGGGCGTGGTGTGTGGTGGTGCGTGGTGGTGCGTGGTGGTGTGTGGTGGTGCGTGGTGCTTGGTGGTGTGTGGTGGTGCGTGGTGGTGTGTGGTTGTGTGTGGTTGTGTGTGGTTGTGTGTGGTTGTGTGTCGTGGTGTGTGGTTGTGTGTCGTGGTGTGTGGTGGTGAGGTGCGTGGTGGTGGTGTGTGGTGGTGTGTAGTGGTGGTGGTGCGTGGTGGTGCGTGGTGGTGCGTGGTGGTGTGTGGTGGTGTGAGGTGTGTGGTGGTGTGTAGTGGTGGTGGTGTGTGGTGGTGCGTGGTGGTGCGTGGTGGTGTGTGGTGGTGTGAGGTGTGTGGTGGTGTGTAGTGGTGGTGGTGTGTGGTGGTGCGTGGTGGTGTGAGGTGTGTGGTGGTGTGTAGTGGTGGTGGTGTGTGGTGGTGCGTGGTGGTGCGTGGTGGTGTGTGGTGGTGTGAGGTGTGTGGTGGTGTGTAGTGGTGGTGGTGTGTGGTGGTGCGTGGTGGTGCGTGGTGGTGTGTGGTGGTGCGTGGTGGTGTGAGGAGGTATGAGGAGTAGTCCACGTCACGCTGCTCGTTGATGACGTCGAGCGTTGCCGTCTGGCTGTGCCGCTGGTTACAGAGCGAGCAGCTGGGCGTGCGGCACCAGGAGGAGGAGGATCAGTCCACGTGTCTCCTCCTCCTGCTCCTCCTCCTCACCGTGCTCCAAGCAGCGCGGCTCCGCGTCCTTGCGGCCGCCGGGGCCCCTGGGGGCACCGCCACCACCACAACGACGACGACGACGAAACTAGGACAACAACAATAACACTGGCACAACAACAACACTTGGAGGATGACAACACAGAGATAACAATAAACAACAATACTGGGACAACAGCGATTCCAACAACGACGACGACGCTGCGTGGAGAATCACAACAGTGATGATGACGGTGACAGCGATGACAGAGACAACAATGAACACAACAACACTGATCACAACCACTACAATAACAACGTGGCCATTAGCACCACCACCAACAACACGGGTTGCCATAGTACTACAACCACACCCCACAACAACAACCACCACCATCACCAACAACGCAACTACCAGACAGAGCAACAAGGTGACTATGACCAGCCTTGCCCTCTCCTGCTGTGCTGCCTTGCCCACCATGCCCTGAGACTGCCCTACCCCTGCCCATCCCCAGTTTTGCCCTCCTCTACACTACCCCACCCAGCCATACGCCTCTACCCCAATACTCTACCCTACACAGCCTTGCCCTCCCTGCCTCCTACCCTACTCTAAACCCTGCCCTTCCCTCCTCTCCTTCACTGCCCCCTACACCTGCGTCCTGTCCCCCTGGCCCAGTCGTGTCCTGCCCTTTGTCACTGCCCTGCTCCGTGCCCCCTGCCCTCATGCTGCTGCTGCTGCTGCGTGTAGATGTGGATGATGTTGTAGAGGAGGAGGCTGTGTTGGAGGTGTACACGCCGTGGCGGTGCAGCACCACCTCCTGGCGGCACCACGGCCCCCCCCCCCGTACCCCCAAGGAGGGTGGGAGGGGGGTGACAATGAACAGGTGAGCGTGCAGGCTAGTCACTGCACAGGTGAGTACTGTACAGGCAAGTGCACAGGCGAATGAGTATACAGGTGAGTGTGCAAGAGAATGTACAGGTGAGTGAGCGTTCATGTCAGTGTACAGGTGAACGTGCAGGTGAGTGTCACAGGCGAGCGTTCGGGCGAGCAACTGCAACGCGTCGTTGCCGCACTTGTGGCCCAGGTTGTGCTGGCAGGGCACGATGACCACGGGCTTGGAGAACATCTCCAGGCAGAGGGGCCACAGCTGCTGACGTGCTCCAGGTGGTCGTAGCGCGCCTGGGATTCGCGATCAGCAACGACGTCCGGCCCCGCACAGCGCCTCTGCACGCTCATCGCTACAGCTGTCACGCACAGGCAGAAAGCCTCGTCCCTACAGCTGTAACGCACAGGCGGACAGCCTCGTCCCTACAGCTGTCACGCACAGGTGGACAGCCTCGTCCCTACAGCTGTAACGCACAGGCGGACAGCCTCGTGCCTACAGCTGTAACGAACAGGCGGACAGCCTCGTCCCTACAGTTGTCACGCACAGGTGGACAGCCTCATCCCCAAAGCTGTCACGCACAGGCGGACAGCCTCGTCCCTACAGCTGTCACGCACAGGCGGACAGCCTCGTCCCTACAGCTGTCACGCACAGGCAGACAGCCTCATCCCTAAAACTCACGCACAGGCAGACAGCCTCGTCCCTAAAACTGTAACGCACGTGCATTGGAAGCGCTACCAACTCACGGAATTTGAAACACATTCCACTGTTACATGGACTTCCTGAGAAAGAGGTATGGTGTAGGTCTAACAATGGGCTTGTCAAATCAGAAGCTATCAGTGGGTAAGAGGTGAGTGTGCGGTTGGCAGTGACATGCAGTGGGAAATTCTAAAATGTGAGGTTTTTTTACTAAATCGGGGTAGGTTCCCAATGAATGTGTAGATTTAAGGATCAAACATAGCCTCTGGCAAGGAAACGGGTATACAAGTGAGCTGCTGGGAGATGGAACTGTTGTAAGGTTATGGCATGGTGCTTTTGTGAATGGTATACAGCTCCATTTTGTAAGAGTGCTTCTATGCAAAGACCGTGGTGCTGAAGAGACATTTCAACATCGCACATGTTATAAATAACCATTTTAATTGCATAACTCAGCCCCCAACTCACGGCGTTATAACTGCGGGCAACGAGTTTCAACCACAAATGCCTGCTAGGATGTCCCTGCCGTGTTGCCTGGCAAATGGCCCTCTGACCCGGTTAACGCGAAGACGCAATTCACCAAAAGTAAAAAATGAGTGTTGACCCAGACTCAGCGCTTGGGCGCCGCGGTGGCGAGATGTTCACTACCTCGCCTGCTGTAATATTTGGAATTTGTTTGCGTCTCTCCCCTCGGTCGCGTGTTTTTTTTTTTCTCCAGGCCCTCTGGGTTTCTTCCTCCACATTTAGTATCAATCAGGATCACGCGTTTAAGAGTATTTGGCTGCTAACATTTCCACACGATGATAAGCCACTTCGTTGGACTATAATGTGTGGCCAGGTCTCTTCTGAAAAAAAGGCTACAATGGCTCAGTGGGCCCCACCTGCTAAAATAAACAAATAGTTTAGTGGCGTCCAGCGTTCAGCTCTCACGAGCCCCCTCCCCTCGCCCCACAGTTGGCCTCGGGGTTGGGCCAACCCCCCCCCCCCCAGGCCAATCGGGACTCAGCCCCCCTGGTCGAGGCACTGCGTCCCCACATTGAATCTACGCAGCTCAGCGACGGTAGCGAGGACCTCGGGTCGACCTTTTATCTTTCGACGTGTGTTTACAGAAACGAGTATAGCGAGTCATTCACGTTTGATGATTTTACCACGAGTCGAATAAATGTGTTCATTTTACATCGGTAAAAACACTTTTGTATGACTTAATAAACATTGCAATACTGTTTGCAATTTACTCAGGGCCCTCGTAGCCTGAATCCGGCCCTGTCTGGTCGGCGTCTCTCGCCCCTGAGGAGTCGAGCGCGCCCGGCGAGGGAAGCATGGCCTCCACCTCGTCGCGCTCGTGTCACTACGAGGAGGAGGAGGGCGAGGAGGTGGCGAGGCGGACGGAGGCCCCGAGGCAGCTGCTCGGGGCCTCTGCTGCGCGCCGGGGACGACGCGGGGCTGGCGAGCCTCGCGGCCTCCGTGCTGGTGAGCGTGCCTAGCAGTTGCACCATTCAATTCCGCTCGTCCAGACGGGGAGAATTCAATCACATTTATTCGATGCGACGTTTCTTATGGGATTTAATAAGCGACAACATTTTGACCCCAAACCGAGAGGATTCTGGGATGTTTGTGGTTTATTGGTAATAACTCTGGAAGGAAACGTCGCTGACCCATCAAGGTGGTACTCCTACTGCTCGCCTCGTCGAGAGGAATCCAAATATATGAGTCGTTAAGCTATGGGATATGAAATGGACGATCGACCAATAAAACAACATGTATTATGGGGTTGAATGCTTTTTGCTATTCACAAACTAGAACAAAAGCAGTCATGCAAATATCTGATTTAACACCGCACAGCAAAACCAGTTGCACCATTCAATTCCGCTCGTCCAGACGGGGAGAATTCAATCACATTTATTCGATGCGACGTTTCACATGGGATTTAATAAGCGACAACATTTTGACCCCAATCCGAGAGGATTCTGGGATGTTTGTGGTTTATTGGTAATAACTCTGGAAGGAGACGTCGCAGACCCATCAAGGTGGAACTCCTACTGCTCGCCTCATCGAGAGGAATCCAAAGATATGAGTAGTTCAGCTATGGGATATGAAATGGACGAGCGACCAATAAAACAACATGTATTATGGGGTTGAATGCTTTTTGCTATTCACAAAATAAAACAAAAGCAGTCATGCAAATATCTTATTTAACACAGCACAGCAAAATCAGTTGCACCATTCAATCCCGCTCGTCCAGACGGGGAGAATTCAATCACATTTATTCTTTGCGACGTTTCATATGGGATTTATTGAGCGACAACATTTTGACCCCAAATCGAGAGGATTCTGGGATGTTTGTGGTTTTTTTGTAATAACTCTGGAAGGAAACGTCGCAGACCAATCAAAGTAGTAATCGTACTGCTCGCCTCATCGAGAGGAATCCAAAGATATGAGTGGTTAAGCTATGGGATATGAAATGGATGAGCGACCAATAAATCAACATGTATTATTGGGTTGAATGCTTTTTGCTATTCACAAAATAAAACAAAAGCAGTCATGCAAATATCTTATTTAACACAGCACAGCAAAATCAGTTGCACCATTCAATCCCGCTCGTCCAGACGGGGAGAATTCAATCACATTTATTCGATGCGACGTTTCTTATGGGATTTAATGAGCGACAACATTTTGACCCCAAACCGAGAGGATTCTGGGATGTTTGTGGTTTTTTTGTAATAACTCTGGAAGGTAACGTCGCAGACCAATCACGGTGGTACTCCTACTGCTCCCCTCATCGAGAGGAATCCAAAGATATGAGTGGTTAAGCTATGGGATATGAAATGGACGAGCGACCAATAAAACAACATGTATTATGGGGTTGAATGCTTTTTGCTATTCACAAAATAAAACAAAAGCAGTCATGCAAATATCTTATTTAACACAGCACAGCAAAATCAGTTGCACCATTCTATCCCGCTCGTCCAGACGGGGAGAATTCAATCACATTTATTCAATGCGACGTTTCTTATGGGGTTTATTGAGCGAAAACATTTTGACCCCAAATCGAGAGGATTCTGGGATGTTTGTGGTTTTTTTTGTAATAACTCTGGAAGGAAACGTCGCAGACCCATCAAGGTGGTACTCGTACTGCTCGCCTCATCGAGAGGAATGCAAAGATATGAGGGGTTAAGCTATGGGATATAAAATGGACGCTCGACCAATTAAACAACATGTATTATGGGGTTGAATGCTTTTTGCTATTCACAAAATAAAACAAAAGCAGGAAAGCAAATATCGTATTTAACACAGCACAGCAAAATCAGTTGCACCATTCAATCCCGCTCGTCCAGACGGGGAGAATTCAATCACATTTATTCGATGCGACGTTTCTTATGGGATTTAATGAGCGACAACATTTTGACCCCAAACCGAGAGGATTCTGGGATGTTTGTGGTTTTTTTGTAATAACTCTGGAAGGAAACGTTGGAGACCCATCAAGGTGGTACTCGTACTGCTCGACTCATCGAGCGGAATCCAAAGATATGAGTGGTTAAGCTATGGGATATGAAATGGACGAGCGACCAATAAATCAACATGTATTATGAGGTTGAATGCTTTTTGCTATTCACAAACTAGAACAAAAGCAGTCATGCAAATATCTGATTTAACACAGCACAGCAAAATCAGTTGCACCATTCAATTCCTCTCGTCAAGACGGGGAGAATTCAATCACATTTATTCTATGCGACGTTTCTTATGGGATGTATTGAGCGACAACATTTTGACCCCAAATCGAGAGGATTCTGGGATGTTTGTGGTTTTTTTGTGATAACTCTGGAAGGAAACGTCGCAGACCCATCAAGGTGGTACTCGTACTGCTCGCCTCATCGAGAGGAATCCAAAGATATGAGTGGTTAAGCTATGGGATATGAAAGGGACGAGCAACCAATAAAACAACATGTATTATTGGGTTGAATGCTTTTTGCTATTCACAAAATAAAACAAAAGCAGTCATGCAAATATCTTATTTAACACAGCACAGCAAAATCAGTTGCACCATTCAATCCCGCTCTTCCAGACGGGGAGAATTCAATCACATTTATTAGATGAGGCGTTTCTTATGGGATTTAATGAGCGACAACATTTTGACCCCAAACCGAGAGGATTCTGGGATGTTTGTGGTTTTTTTTGTAATAACTCTGGAAGGAAACGTCGCAGACCCATCAAAGTGGTACTCCTACTGCTCGCCTCAACGAGAGGAATCGAAAGATATGAGTGGTTAAGCTATGGGATATGAAATGGACGAGCGACCAATAAAACAACATGTATTATGGGGTTGAATGCTTTTTGCTATTCACAAAATAAAACAAAAGCAGTCATGCAAATATCTTATTTAACACAGCACAGCAAAATCAGTTGCACCATTCAATCCCGCTCGTCCAGACGGGGAGAATTCAATCATATTTATTCGATGCGACGTTTCTTATGGGATTTATTGAGCGACAACATTTTGACCCCAAATCGAGAGGATTCTGGGATGTTTGTGGTTTTTTTGTAATAACTCTGGAAGGAAACGTCCCAGACCCATCAAGGTGGTACTCGTACTGCTCGCCTCATCGAGAGGAATGCAAAGATATGAGGGGTTAAGCTATGGGATATGAAATGGACGCTCGACCAATAAAAAACATGTATTATGGGGTTGAATGCTTTTTGCTATTCACAAAATAAAACAAAAGCAGTAAAGCAAATATCGTATTTAACACAGCACAGCAAAATCAGTTGCACCATTCAATCCCGCTCGTCCAGACGGGGAGAATTCAATCACATTTATTCGATGCGACGTTTCTTATGGGATTTAATGAGCGACAACATTTTGACCCCAAACCGAGAGGATTCTGGGATGTTTGTGGTTTTTTTGTAATAACTCTGGAAGGTAACGTCGCAGACCAATCAAGGTGGTACTCGTGCTGCTCCCCTCATCGAGAGGAATCCAAAGATATGAGTGGTTAAGCTATGGGATATGAAATGGACGAGCGACCAATAAAAAAACATGTATTATGGGGTTGAATGCTTTTTGCTATTCACAAAATAAAACAAAAGCAGTCATGCAAATATCTTATTTAACAAAGCACAGCAAAATCAGTTGCACCATTCAATCCCGCTCGTCCAGACGGGGAGAATTCAATCACATTTATTCTTTGCGACGTTTCATATGGGATTTAATGAGCGACAACATTTTGACCCCAAACCGAGAGGATTCTGGGATGTTTGTGGTTTTTTTTGTAATAACTCTGGAAGGAAACGTCGCAGACCCATCAAAGTGGTACTCCTACTGCTCGCCTCAACGAGAGGAATCGAAAGATATGAGTGGTTAAGCTATGGGATATGAAATGGACGAGCGACCAATAAAACAACATGTATTATGGGGTTGAATGCTTTTTGCTATTCACAAAATAAAACAAAAGCAGTCATGCAAATATCTTATTTAACACAGCACAGCAAAATCAGTTGCACCATTCAATCCCGCTCGTCCAGACGGGGAGAATTCAATCACATTTATTCGATGCGACGTTTCTTATGGGATTTATTGAGCGACAACATTTTGACCCCAAATCGAGAGGATTCTGGGATGTTTGTGGTTTTTTTGTAATAACTCTGGAAGGAAACGTCCCAGACCCATCAAGGTGGTACTCGTACTGCTCGCCTCATCGAGAGGAATGCAAAGATATGAGGGGTTAAGCTATGGGATATGAAATGGACGCTCGACCAATAAAAAACATGTATTATGGGGTTGAATGCTTTTTGCTATTCACAAAATAAAACAAAAGCAGTAAAGCAAATATCGTATTTAACACAGCACAGCAAAATCAGTTGCACCATTCAATCCCGCTCGTCCAGACGGGGAGAATTCAATCACATTTATTCGATGCGACGTTTCTTATGGGATTTAATGAGCGACAACATTTTGACCCCAAACCGAGAGGATTCTGGGATGTTTGTGGTTTTTTTGTAATAACTCTGGAAGGTAACGTCGCAGACCAATCAAGGTGGTACTCGTGCTGCTCCCCTCATCGAGAGGAATCCAAAGATATGAGTGGTTAAGCTATGGGATATGAAATGGACGAGCGACCAATAAAAAAACATGTATTATGGGGTTGAATGCTTTTTGCTATTCACAAAATAAAACAAAAGCAGTCATGCAAATATCTTATTTAACAAAGCACAGCAAAATCAGTTGCACCATTCAATCCCGCTCGTCCAGACGGGGAGAATTCAATCACATTTATTCTTTGCGACGTTTCATATGGGATTTAATGAGCGACAACATTTTGACCCCAAACCGAGAGGATTCTGGGATGTTTGTGGTTTTTTTTGTAATAACTCTGGAAGGAAACGTCGCAGACCCATCAAAGTGGTACTCCTACTGCTCGCCTCAACGAGAGGAATCGAAAGATATGAGTGGTTAAGCTATGGGATATGAAATGGACGAGCGACCAATAAAACAACATGTATTATGGGGTTGAATGCTTTTTGCTATTCACAAAATAAAACAAAAGCAGTCATGCAAATATCTTATTTAACACAGCACAGCAAAATCAGTTGCACCATTCAATCCCGCTCGTCCAGACGGGGAGAATTCAATCACATTTATTCGATGCGACGTTTCTTATGGGATTTATTGAGCGACAACATTTTGACCCCAAATCGAGAGGATTCTGGGATGTTTGTGGTTTTTTTGTAATAACTCTGGAAGGAAACGTCCCAGACCCATCAAGGTGGTACTCGTACTGCTCGCCTCATCGACAGGAATGCAAAGATATGAGGGGTTAAGCTATGGGATATAAAATGGACGCTCGACCAATAAAAAAACATGTATTATGGGGTTGAATGCTTTTTGCTATTCACAAAATAAAACAAAAGCAGTAAAGCAAATATCGTATTTAACACAGCACAGCAAAATCAGTTGCACCATTCAATCCCGCTCGTCCAGACGGGGAGAATTCAATCACATTTATTCGATGCGACGTTTCTAATGGGATTTAATGAGCGACAACATTTTGACCCCAAACCGAGAGGATTCTGGGATGTTTGTGGTTTTTTTGTAATAACTCTGGAAGGTAACGTCGCAGACCAATCAAGGTGGTACTCCTGCTGCTCCCCTCATCGAGAGGAATCCAAAGATATGAGTGATTAAGCTATGGGATATGAAATGGACGAGCGACCAATAAAACAACATGTATTATGGGGTTGAATGCTTTTTGCTATTCACAAAATAAAACAAAAGCAGTCATGCAAATATCTTATTTAACACAGCACAGCAAAATCAGTTGCACCATTCAATCCCGCTCGTCCAGACGGGGAGAATTCAATCACATTTATTCTTTGCGACGTTTCATATGGGATTTATTGAGCGACAACATTTTGACCCCAAATCGAGAGGATTCTGGGATGTTTGTGGTTTTTTTTGTAATAACTCTGGAAGGAAACGTCGCAGACCCATCAAGGTAGTAATCGTACTGCTCGCCTCATCGAGAGGAATCCAAAGATATGAGTGGTTAAGCTATGGGATATGAAATGGATGAGCGACCAATAAAACAACATGTATTATTGGGTTGAATGCTTTTTGCTATTCACAAAATAAAACAAAAGCAGTCATGCAAATATCTTATTTAACACAGCACAGCAAAATCAGTTGCACCATTCAATCCCGCTCGTCCAGACGGGGAGAATTCAATCACATTTATTAGATGAGGCGTTTCTTATGGGATTTAATGAGCGACAACATTTTGACCCCAAACCGAGAGGATTCTGGGATGTTTGTGGTTTTTTTTGTAATAACTCTGGAAGGAAACGTCGCAGACCCATCAAAGTGGTACTCCTACTGCTCGCCTCAACGAGAGGAATCGAAAGATATGAGTGGTTAAGCTATGGGATATGAAATGGACGAGCGACCAATAAAACAACATGTATTATGGGGTTGAATGCTTTTTGCTATTCACAAAATAAAACAAAAGCAGTCATGCAAATATCTTATTTAACACAGCACAGCAAAATCAGTTGCACCATTCAATCCCGCTCGTCCAGACGGGGAGAATTCAATCACATTTATTCGATGCGACGTTTCTTATGGGATTTATTGAGCGACAACATTTTGACCCCAAATCGAGAGGATTCTGGGATGTTTGTGGTTTTTTTGTAATAACTCTGGAAGGAAACGTCCCAGACCCATCAAGGTGGTACTCGTACTGCTCGCCTCATCGACAGGAATGCAAAGATATGAGGGGTTAAGCTATGGGATATAAAATGGACGCTCGACCAATAAAAAAACATGTATTATGGGGTTGAATGCTTTTTGCTATTCACAAAATAAAACAAAAGCAGTAAAGCAAATATCGTATTTAACACAGCACAGCAAAATCAGTTGCACCATTCAATCCCGCTCGTCCAGACGGGGAGAATTCAATCACATTTATTCTTTGCGACGTTTCATATGGGATTTATTGAGCGACAACATTTTGACCCCAAATCGAGAGGATTCTGGGATGTTTGTGGTTTTTTTTGTAATAACTCTGGAAGGAAACGTCGCAGACCCATCAAGGTAGTAATCGTACTGCTCGCCTCATCGAGAGGAATCCAAAGATATGAGTGGTTAAGCTATGGGATATGAAATGGATGAGCGACCAATAAAACAACATGTATTATTGGGTTGAATGCTTTTTGCTATTCACAAAATAAAACAAAAGCAGTCATGCAAATATCTTATTTAACACAGCACAGCAAAATCAGTTGCACCATTCAATCCCGCTCGTCCAGACGGGGAGAATTCAATCACATTTATTAGATGAGGCGTTTCTTATGGGATTTAATGAGCGACAACATTTTGACCCCAAACCGAGAGGATTCTGGGATGTTTGTGTTTTTTTTTGTAATAACTCTGGAAGGTAACGTCGAAGACCCATCAAGGTGGTACTCATACTGCTCCCCTCATCGAGAGGAATCCAAAGATATGAGTGGTTAAGCTATGGGATATGAAATGGACGAGCGACCAATAAAACAACATGTATTATGGGGTTGAATGCTTTTTGCTATTCACAAAATAAAACAAAAGCAGTCATGCAAATATCTTATTTAACACAGCACAGCAAAATCAGTTGCACCATTCAATCCCGCTCGTCCATACGGGGAGAATTCAATCACATTTATTCAATGCGACGTTTCTTATGGGGTTTATTGAGCGACAACATTTTGACCCCAAATCGAGAGGATTCTGGGATGTTTGTGGTTTTTTTGTAATAACTCTGGAAGGAAACGTCGCAGACCCATCAAATTGGTACTCCTACTGCTCGCCTCAACGAGAGGAATGCAAAGATATGAGTGGTTAAGCTATGGGATATGAAATGGACGCTCGACCAATTAAACAACATGTATTATTGGGTTGAATGCTTTTTGCTATTCACAAAATAAAACAAAAGCAGTCATGCAAATATCGTATTTAACACAGCACAGCAAAATCAGTTGCACCATTCAATCCCGCTCGTCCAGAGGGGGAGAATTCAATCACATTTATTAGATGAGGCGTTTCTTATGGGATTTAATGAGCGACAACATTTTGACCCCAAACCGAGAGGATTCTGGAATGTTTGTGGTTTTTTTGTAATAACTCTGGAAGGAAACGTCGCAGACCCATCAAGGTGGTACTCGTACTGCTCGCCTCATCGAGAGGAATCCAAAGATATGCGTGATTAAGCTATGGGATATGAAATGGACGAGCGACCAATAAAACAACATGTATTATGAGGTTGAATGCTTTTTGCTATTCACAAAATAAAACAAAAGCAGTCATGCAAATATCTGATTTAACACAGCACAGCAAAATCAGTTGCACCATTCAATCCCGCTCGTCCAGACGGGGAGAATTCAATCACATTTATTCGATGCGACGTTTCTTATGGGATTTATTGAGCGACAACATTTTGACCCCAAATCGAGAGGATTCTGGGATGTTTGTGGTTTTTTTGTAATAACTCTGGAAGGAAACGTCGCAGTCCCATCAAGGTGGAACTCCTACTGCTCCCCTCATCGAGAGGAATCCAATGATATGAGTGGTTAAGCTATGGGATATGAAATGGACGAGCGACCAATAAAACAACATGTATTATTGGGTTGAATGCTTTTTGCTATTCACAAAATAAAACAAAAGCAGTCATGCAAATATCTTATTTAACACAGCACAGCAAAATCAGTTGCACCATTCAATCCCGCTCGTCCAGACGGGGAGAAGTCAATCACATTTATTAGATGAGGCGTTTCTTATGGGATTTAATGAGCGACAACATTTTGACCCCAAACCGAGAGGATTCTGGGATGTTTGTGGTTTTTTTGTAATAACTCTGGAAGGAAACGTCGGAGACCCATCAAGGTGGTACTCGTACTGCTCGACTCATCGAGCGGAATCCAAAGATATGAGTGGTTAAGCTATGGGATATGAAATGGACGAGCGACCAATAAAACAACATGTATTATGAGGTTGAATGCTTTTTGCTATTCACAAACTAGAACAAAAGCAGTCATGCAAATATCTGATTTAACACAGCACAGCAAAATCAGTTGCACCATTCAATTCCTCTCGTCAAGACGGGGAGAATTCAATCACATTTATTCGATGCGACGTTTCTTATGGGATTTAATGAGCGACAACATTTTGACCCCAAACCGAGAGGATTCTGGGATGTTTGTGGTTTTTTTGTGATAACTCTGGAAGGAAACGTCGCAGACCCATCAAGGTGGTACTCGTACTGCTCGCCTCATCGAGCGGAATCCAAAGATATGAGTGGTTAAGCTATGGGATATGAAATGGACGAGCGACCAATAAAACAACATGTATTATTGGGTTGAATGCTTTTTGCTATTCACAAAATAAAACAAAAGCAGTCATGCAAATATCTGTTTTAACACAGCACAGCAAAATCAGTTGCAATATTCAATCCCGCTCGTCCAGACGGGGAGAATTCAATCACATTTATTAGATGAGGCGTTTCTTATGGGATTTAATGAGCGACAACATTTTGACCCCAAACCGAGAGGATTCTGGGATGTTTGTGTTTTTTTTGTAATAACTCTGGAAGGAAACCTCGCAGACCCATCAAGGTGGTAATCCTACTGCTCGCCTCAACGAGAGGAATCGAAAGATATGAGTGGTTAAGCTATGGGATATGAAATGGACGAGCGACCAATAAAACAACATGTATTATGGGGTTGAATGCTTTTTGCTATTCACAAAATAAAACAAAAGCAGTCATGCAAATATCTTATTTAACACAGCACAGCAAAATCAGTTGCACCATTCAATCCCGCTCGTCCAGACGGGGAGAATTCAATCACATTTATTCGATGCGACGTTTCTTATGGGATTTAATGAGCGACAACATTTTGACCCCAAACCGAGAGGATTCTGGGATGTTTGTGGTTTTTTTGTAATAACTCTGGAAGGTAACGTCGCAGACCAATCAAGGTGGTACTCCTGCTGCTCCCCTCATCGAGAGGAATCCAAAGATATGAGTGGTTAAGCTATGGGATATGAAATGGACGAGCGACCAATAAAACAACATGTATTATGGGGTTGAATGCTTTTTGCTATTCACAAAATAAAACAAAAGCAGTCATGCAAATATCTTATTTAACACAGCACAGCAAAATCAGTTGCACCATTCAATCCCGCTCGTCCAGACGGGGAGAATTCAATCACATTTATTCTTTGCGACGTTTCATATGGGATTTATTGAGCGACAACATTTTGACCCCAAATCGAGAGGATTCTGGGATGTTTGTGGTTTTTTTGTAATAACTCTGGAAGGAAACGTCGCAGACCCATCAAGGTAGTAATCGTACTGCTCGCCTCATCGAGAGGAATCCAATATTATGAGTGGTTAAGCTATGGGATATGAAATGGATGAGCGACCAATAAATCAACATGTATTATTGGGTTGAATGCTTTTTGCTATTCACAAAATAAAACAAAAGCAGTCATGCAAATATCTTATTTAACACAGCACAGCAAAATCAGTTGCACCATTCAATCCCGCTCGTCCAGACGGGGAGAATTCAATCACATTTATTCGATGCGACGTTTCTTATGGGATTTAATGAGCGACAACATTTTGACCCCAAACCGAGAGGATTCTGGGATGTTTGTGGTTTTTTTGTAATAACTCTGGAAGGTGACGTCGCAGACCAATCAAGGTGGTACTCCTACTGCTCCCCTCATCGAGAGGAATCCAAAGATATGAGTGGTTAAGCTATGGGATATGAAATGGACGCTCGACCAATTAAACAACATGTATTATTGGGTTGAATGCTTTTTGCTATTCACAAAATAAAACAAAAGCAGTCATGCAAATATCGTATTTAACACAGCACAGCAAAATCAGTTGCACCATTCAATCCCGCTCGTCCAGACGGGGAGAATTCAATCACATTTATTAGATGAGGCGTTTCTTATGGGATTTAATGAGCGACAACATTTTGACCCCAAACCGAGAGGATTCTGGAATGTTTGTGGTTTTTTTGTAATAACTCTGGAAGGAAACGTCGCAGACCCATCAAGGTGGTACTCGAACTGCTCGCCTCATCGAGAGGAATCCAAAGATATGAGTGATTAAGCTATGGGATATGAAATGGACGAGCGACCAATAAAACAACATGTATTATGAGGTTGAATGCTTTTTGCTATTCACAAAATAAAACAAAAGCAGTCATGCAAATATCTGATTTAACACAGCACAGCAAAATCAGTTGCACCATTCAATCCCGCTCGTCCAGACGGGGAGAATTCAATCACATTTATTCGATGCGACGTTTCTTATGGGATTTATTGAGCGACAACATTTTGACCCCAAATCGAGAGGATTCTGGGATGTTTGTGGTTTTTTTGTAATAACTCTGGAAGGAAACGTCGCAGTCCCATCAAGGTGGAACTCCTACTGCTCCCCTCATCGAGAGGAATCCAATGATATGAGTGGTTAAGCTATGGGATATGAAATGGACGAGCGACCAATAAAACAACATGTATTATTGGGTTGAATGCTTTTTGCTATTCACAAAATAAAACAAAAGCAGTCATGCAAATATCTTATTTAACACAGCACAGCAAAATCAGTTGCACCATTCAATCCCGCTCGTCCAGACGGGGAGAAGTCAATCACATTTATTAGATGAGGCGTTTCTTATGGGATTTAATGAGCGACAACATTTTGACCCCAAATCGAGAGGATTCTGGGATGTTTGTGGTTTTTTTGTAATAACTCTGGAAGGAAACGTCGCAGACCCATCAAAGTGGTACTCGTACTGCTCGCCTCATCGAGAGGAATCGAAAGATATGAGTGGTTAAGCTATGGGATATAAAATGGACGCTCGACCAATTAAACAACATGTATTATGGGGTTGAATGCTTTTTGCTATTCACAAAATAAAACAAAAGCAGGAAAGCAAATATCGTATTTAACACAGCACAGCAAAATCAGTTGCACCATTCAATCCCGCTCGTCCAGACGGGGAGAATTCAATCACATTTATTCGATGCGACGTTTCTTATGGGATTTAATGAGCGACAACATTTTGACCCCAAACCGAGAGGATTCTGGGATGTTTGTGGTTTTTTTGTAATAACTCTGGAAGGAAACGTCGGAGACCCATCAAGGTGGTACTCGTACTGCTCGACTCATCGAGCGGAATCCAAAGATATGAGTGGTTAAGCTATGGGATATGAAATGGACGAGCGACCAATAAAACAACATGTATTATGAGGTTGAATGCTTTTTGCTATTCACAAACTAGAACAAAAGCAGTCATGCAAATATCTGATTTAACACAGCACAGCAAAATCAGTTGCACCATTCAATTCCTCTCGTCAAGACGGGGAGAATTCAATCACATTTATTCGATGCGACGTTTCTTATGGGATTTAATGAGCGACAACATTTTGACCCCAAACCGAGAGGATTCTGGGATGTTTGTGGTTTTTTTGTGATAACTCTGGAAGGAAACGTCGCAGACCCATCAAGGTGGTACTCGTACTGCTCGCCTCATCGAGCGGAATCCAAAGATATGAGTGGTTAAGCTATGGGATATGAAATGGACGAGCGACCAATAAAACAACATGTATTATTGGGTTGAATGCTTTTTGCTATTCACAAAATAAAACAAAAGCAGTCATGCAAATATCTGTTTTAACAAAGCACAGCAAAATCAGTTGCAATATTCAATCCCGCTCGTCCAGACGGGGAGAATTCAATCACATTTATTAGATGAGGCGTTTCTTATGGGATTTAATGAGCGACAACATTTTGACCCCAAACCGAGAGGATTCTGGGATGTTTGTGTTTTTTTTGTAATAACTCTGGAAGGAAACCTCGCAGACCCATCAAGGTGGTACTCCTACTGCTCGCCTCAACGAGAGGAATCGAAAGATATGAGTGGTTAAGCTATGGGATATGAAATGGACGAGCGACCAATAAAACAACATGTATTATGGGGTTGAATGCTTTTTGCTATTCACAAAATAAAACAAAAGCAGTCATGCAAATATCTTATTTAACACAGCACAGCAAAATCAGTTGCACCATTCAATCCCGCTCGTCCAGACGGGGAGAATTCAATCACATTTATTCGATGCGACGTTTCTTATGGGATTTATTGAGCGACAACATTTTGACCCCAAATCGAGAGGAGTCTGGGATGTTTGTGGTTTTTTTGTAATAACTCTGGAAGGAAACGTCCCAGACCCATCAAGGTGGTACTCGTACTGCTCGCCTCATCGAGAGGAATGCAAAGATATGAGGGGTTAAGCTATGGGATATAAAATGGACGCTCGACCAATAAAAAAACATGTATTATGGGGTTGAATGCTTTTTGCTATTCACAAAATAAAACAAAAGCAGTAAAGCAAATATCGTATTTAACACAGCACAGCAAAATCAGTTGCACCATTCAATCCCGCTCGTCCAGACGGGGAGAATTCAATCACATTTATTCGATGCGACGTTTCTTATGGGATTTAATGAGCGACAACATTTTGACCCCAAACCGAGAGGATTCTGGGATGTTTGTGGTTTTTTTGTAATAACTCTGGAAGGTAACGTCGCAGACCAATCAAGGTGGTACTCCTGCTGCTCCCCTCATCGAGAGGAATCCAAAGATATGAGTGGTTAAGCTATGGGATATGAAATGGACGAGCGACCAATAAAACAACATGTATTATGGGGTTGAATGCTTTTTGCTATTCACAAAATAAAACAAAAGCAGTCATGCAAATATCTTATTTAACACAGCACAGCAAAATCAGTTGCACCATTCAATCCCGCTCGTCCAGACGGGGAGAATTCAATCACATTTATTCTTTGCGACGTTTCATATGGGATTTATTGAGCGACAACATTTTGACCCCAAATCGAGAGGATTCTGGGATGTTTGTGGTTTTTTTGTAATAACTCTGGAAGGAAACGTCGCAGACCCATCAAGGTAGTAATCGTACTGCTCGCCTCATCGAGAGGAATCCAATATTATGAGTGGTTAAGCTATGGGATATGAAATGGATGAGCGACCAATAAATCAACATGTATTATTGGGTTGAATGCTTTTTGCTATTCACAAAATAAAACAAAAGCAGTCATGCAAATATCTTATTTAACACAGCACAGCAAAATCAGTTGCACCATTCAATCCCGCTCGTCCAGACGGGGAGAATTCAATCACATTTATTCGATGCGACGTTTCTTATGGGATTTAATGAGCGACAACATTTTGACCCCAAACCGAGAGGATTCTGGGATGTTTGTGGTTTTTTTGTAATAACTCTGGAAGGTGACGTCGCAGACCAATCAAGGTGGTACTCCTACTGCTCCCCTCATCGAGAGGAATCCAAAGATATGAGTGGTTAAGCTATGGGATATGAAATGGACGAGCGACCAATAAAACAACATGTATTATGGGGTTGAATGCTTTTTGCTATTCACAAAATAAAACAAAAGCAGTCATGCAAATATCTTATTTAACACAGCACAGCAAAATCAGTTGCACCATTCAATCCCGCTCGTCCAGACGGGGAGAAGTCAATCACATTTATTCAATGCGACGTTTCTTATGGGGTTTATTGAGCGAAAACATTTTGACCCCAAATCGAGAGGATTCTGGGATGTTTGTGGTTTTTTTGTAATAACTCTGGAAGGAAACGTCGCAGACCCATCAAGGTGGTACTCGTACTGCTCGCCTCATCGAGAGGAATGCAAAGATATGAGGGGTTAAGCTATGGGATATAAAATGGACGCTCGACCAATTAAACAACATGTATTATGGGGTTGAATGCTTTTTGCTATTCACAAAATAAAACAAAAGCAGTAAAGCAAATATCGTATTTAACACAGCACAGCAAAATCAGTTGCACCATTCAATCCCGCTCGTCCAGACGGGGAGAATTCAATCACATTTATTCGATGCGACGTTTCTTATGGGATTTAATGAGCGACAACATTTTGACCCCAAACCGAGAGGATTCTGGGATGTTTGTGGTTTTTTTGTAATAACTCTGGAAGGTAACGTCGCAGACCAATCAAGGTGGTACTCCTGCTGCTCCCCTCATCGAGAGGAATCCAATATTATGAGTGGTTAAGCTATGGGATATGAAATGGATGAGCGACCAATAAATCAACATGTATTATTGGGTTGAATGCTTTTTGCTATTCACAAAATAAAACAAAAGCAGTCATGCAAATATCTTATTTAACACAGCACAGCAAAATCAGTTGCACCATTCAATCCCGCTCGTCCAGACGGGGAGAATTCAATCACATTTATTCGATGCGACGTTTCTTATGGGATTTAATGAGCGACAACATTTTGACCCCAAACCGAGAGGATTCTGGGATGTTTGTGGTTTTTTTGTAATAACTCTGGAAGGTGACGTCGCAGACCAATCAAGGTGGTACTCCTACTGCTCCCCTCATCGAGAGGAATCCAAAGATATGAGTGGTTAAGCTATGGGATATGAAATGGACGCTCGACCAATTAAACAACATGTATTATTGGGTTGAATGCTTTTTGCTATTCACAAAATAAAACAAAAGCAGTCATGCAAATATCGTATTTAACACAGCACAGCAAAATCAGTTGCACCATTCAATCCCGCTCGTCCAGACGGGGAGAATTCAATCACATTTATTAGATGAGGCGTTTCTTATGGGATTTAATGAGCGACAACATTTTGACCCCAAACCGAGAGGATTCTGGAATGTTTGTGGTTTTTTTGTAATAACTCTGGAAGGAAACGTCGCAGACCCATCAAGGTGGTACTCGTACTGCTCGCCTCATCGAGAGGAATCCAAAGATATGAGTGATTAAGCTATGGGATATGAAATGGACGAGCGACCAATAAAACAACATGTATTATGAGGTTGAATGCTTTTTGCTATTCACAAAATAAAACAAAAGCAGTCATGCAAATATCTGATTTAACACAGCACAGCAAAATCAGTTGCACCATTCAATCCCGCTCGTCCAGACGGGGAGAATTCAATCACATTTATTCGATGCGACGTTTCTTATGGGATTTATTGAGCGACAACATTTTGACCCCAAATCGAGAGGATTCTGGGATGTTTGTGGTTTTTTTGTAATAACTCTGGAAGGAAACGTCGCAGTCCCATCAAGGTGGAACTCCTACTGCTCCCCTCATCGAGAGGAATCCAATGATATGAGTGGTTAAGCTATGGGATATGAAATGGACGAGCGACCAATAAAACAACATGTATTATTGGGTTGAATGCTTTTTGCTATTCACAAAATAAAACAAAAGCAGTCATGCAAATATCTTATTTAACACAGCACAGCAAAATCAGTTGCACCATTCAATCCCGCTCGTCCAGACGGGGAGAAGTCAATCACATTTATTAGATGAGGCGTTTCTTATGGGATTTAATGAGCGACAACATTTTGACCCCAAATCGAGAGGATTCTGGGATGTTTGTGGTTTTTTTGTAATAACTCTGGAAGGAAACGTCGCAGACCCATCAAAGTGGTACTCGTACTGCTCGCCTCATCGAGAGGAATCGAAAGATATGAGTGGTTAAGCTATGTGATATAAAATGGACGCTCGACCAATTAAACAACATGTATTATGGGGTTGAATGCTTTTTGCTATTCACAAAATAAAACAAAAGCAGGAAAGCAAATATCGTATTTAACACAGCACAGCAAAATCAGTTGCACCATTCAATCCCGCTCGTCCAGACGGGGAGAATTCAATCACATTTATTCGATGCGACGTTTCTTATGGGATTTAATGAGCGACAACATTTTGACCCCAAACCGAGAGGATTCTGGGATGTTTGTGGTTTTTTTGTAATAACTCTGGAAGGAAACGTCGGAGACCCATCAAGGTGGTACTCGTACTGCTCGACTCATCGAGCGGAATCCAAAGATATGAGTGGTTAAGCTATGGGATATGAAATGGACGAGCGACCAATAAAACAACATGTATTATGAGGTTGAATGCTTTTTGCTATTCACAAACTAGAACAAAAGCAGTCATGCAAATATCTGATTTAACACAGCACAGCAAAATCAGTTGCACCATTCAATTCCTCTCGTCAAGACGGGGAGAATTCAATCACATTTATTCGATGCGACGTTTCTTATGGGATTTAATGAGCGACAACATTTTGACCCCAAACCGAGAGGATTCTGGGATGTTTGTGGTTTTTTTGTGATAACTCTGGAAGGAAACGTCGCAGACCCATCAAGGTGGTACTCGTACTGCTCGCCTCATCGAGCGGAATCCAAAGATATGAGTGGTTAAGCTATGGGATATGAAATGGACGAGCGACCAATAAAACAACATGTATTATTGGGTTGAATGCTTTTTGCTATTCACAAAATAAAACAAAAGCAGTCATGCAAATATCTGTTTTAACAAAGCACAGCAAAATCAGTTGCAATATTCAATCCCGCTCGTCCAGACGGGGAGAATTCAATCACATTTATTAGATGAGGCGTTTCTTATGGGATTTAATGAGCGACAACATTTTGACCCCAAACCGAGAGGATTCTGGGATGTTTGTGTTTTTTTTGTAATAACTCTGGAAGGAAACCTCGCAGACCCATCAAGGTGGTACTCCTACTGCTCGCCTCAACGAGAGGAATCGAAAGATATGAGTGGTTAAGCTATGGGATATGAAATGGACGAGCGACCAATAAAACAACATGTATTATGGGGTTGAATGCTTTTTGCTATTCACAAAATAAAACAAAAGCAGTCATGCAAATATCTTATTTAACACAGCACAGCAAAATCAGTTGCACCATTCAATCCCGCTCGTCCAGACGGGGAGAATTCAATCACATTTATTCGATGCGACGTTTCTTATGGGATTTATTGAGCGACAACATTTTGACCCCAAATCGAGAGGAGTCTGGGATGTTTGTGGTTTTTTTGTAATAACTCTGGAAGGAAACGTCCCAGACCCATCAAGGTGGTACTCGTACTGCTCGCCTCATCGAGAGGAATGCAAAGATATGAGGGGTTAAGCTATGGGATATAAAATGGACGCTCGACCAATAAAAAAACATGTATTATGGGGTTGAATGCTTTTTGCTATTCACAAAATAAAACAAAAGCAGTAAAGCAAATATCGTATTTAACACAGCACAGCAAAATCAGTTGCACCATTCAATCCCGCTCGTCCAGACGGGGAGAATTCAATCACATTTATTCGATGCGACGTTTCTTATGGGATTTAATGAGCGACAACATTTTGACCCCAAACCGAGAGGATTCTGGGATGTTTGTGGTTTTTTTGTAATAACTCTGGAAGGTAACGTCGCAGACCAATCAAGGTGGTACTCCTGCTGCTCCCCTCATCGAGAGGAATCCAAAGATATGAGTGGTTAAGCTATGGGATATGAAATGGACGAGCGACCAATAAAACAACATGTATTATGGGGTTGAATGCTTTTTGCTATTCACAAAATAAAACAAAAGCAGTCATGCAAATATCTTATTTAACACAGCACAGCAAAATCAGTTGCACCATTCAATCCCGCTCGTCCAGACGGGGAGAAGTCAATCACATTTATTCAATGCGACGTTTCTTATGGGGTTTATTGAGCGAAAACATTTTGACCCCAAATCGAGAGGATTCTGGGATGTTTGTGGTTTTTTTGTAATAACTCTGGAAGGAAACGTCGCAGACCCATCAAGGTGGTACTTGTACTGCTCGCCTCATCGAGAGGAATGCAAAGATATGAGGGGTTAAGCTATGGGATATAAAATGGACGCTCGACCAATTAAACAACATGTATTATGGGGTTGAATGCTTTTTGCTATTCACAAAATAAAACAAAAGCAGTAAAGCAAATATCGTATTTAACACAGCACAGCAAAATCAGTTGCACCATTCAATCCCGCTCGTCCAGACGGGGAGAATTCAATCACATTTATTCGATCCGACGTTTCTTATGGGATTTAATGAGCGACAACATTTTGACCCCAAACCGAGAGGATTCTGGGATGTTTGTGGTTTTTTTGTAATAACTCTGGAAGGAAACGTCGGAGACCCATCAAGGTGGTACTCGTACTGCTCGACTCATCGAGCGGAATCCAAAGATATGAGTGGTTAAGCTATGGGATATGAAATGGACGAGCGACCAATAAAACAACATGTATTATGAGGTTGAATGCTTTTTGCTATTCACAAACTAGAACAAAAGCAGTCATGCAAATATCTGATTTAACACAGCACAGCAAAATCAGTTGCACCATTCAATTCCTCTCGTCAAGACGGGGAGAATTCAATCACATTTATTCGATGCGACGTTTCTTATGGGATTTAATGAGCGACAACATTTTGACCCCAAACCGAGAGGATTCTGGGATGTTTGTGGTTTTTTTGTGATAACTCTGGAAGGAAACGTCGCAGACCCATCAAGGTGGTACTCGTACTGCTCGCCTCATCGAGCGGAATCCAAAGATATGAGTGGTTAAGCTATGGGATATGAAATGGACGAGCGACCAATAAAACAACATGTATTATTGGGTTGAATGCTTTTTGCTATTCACAAAATAAAACAAAAGCAGTCATGCAAATATCTGTTTTAACAAAGCACAGCAAAATCAGTTGCAATATTCAATCCCGCTCGTCCAGACGGGGAGAATTCAATCACATTTATTAGATGAGGCGTTTCTTATGGGATTTAATGAGCGACAACATTTTGACCCCAAACCGAGAGGATTCTGGGATGTTTGTGTTTTTTTTGTAATAACTCTGGAAGGAAACCTCGCAGACCCATCAAGGTGGTACTCCTACTGCTCGCCTCAACGAGAGGAATCGAAAGATATGAGTGGTTAAGCTATGGGATATGAAATGGACGAGCGACCAATAAAACAACATGTATTATGGGGTTGAATGCTTTTTGCTATTCACAAAATAAAACAAAAGCAGTCATGCAAATATCTTATTTAACACAGCACAGCAAAATCAGTTGCACCATTCAATCCCGCTCGTCCAGACGGGGAGAATTCAATCACATTTATTCGATGCGACGTTTCTTATGGGATTTATTGAGCGACAACATTTTGACCCCAAATCGAGAGGAGTCTGGGATGTTTGTGGTTTTTTTGTAATAACTCTGGAAGGAAACGTCCCAGACCCATCAAGGTGGTACTCGTACTGCTCGCCTCATCGAGAGGAATGCAAAGATATGAGGGGTTAAGCTATGGGATATAAAATGGACGCTCGACCAATAAAAAAACATGTATTATGGGGTTGAATGCTTTTTGCTATTCACAAAATAAAACAAAAGCAGTAAAGCAAATATCGTATTTAACACAGCACAGCAAAATCAGTTGCACCATTCAATCCCGCTCGTCCAGACGGGGAGAATTCAATCACATTTATTCGATGCGACGTTTCTTATGGGATTTAATGAGCGACAACATTTTGACCCCAAACCGAGAGGATTCTGGGATGTTTGTGGTTTTTTTGTAATAACTCTGGAAGGTAACGTCGCAGACCAATCAAGGTGGTACTCCTGCTGCTCCCCTCATCGAGAGGAATCCAAAGATATGAGTGGTTAAGCTATGGGATATGAAATGGACGAGCGACCAATAAAACAACATGTATTATGGGGTTGAATGCTTTTTGCTATTCACAAAATAAAACAAAAGCAGTCATGCAAATATCTTATTTAACACAGCACAGCAAAATCAGTTGCACCATTCAATCCCGCTCGTCCAGACGGGGAGAATTCAATCACATTTATTCTTTGCGACGTTTCATATGGGATTTATTGAGCGACAACATTTTGACCCCAAATCGAGAGGATTCTGGGATGTTTGTGGTTTTTTTGTAATAACTCTGGAAGGAAATGTCGCAGACCCATCAAGGTAGTAATCGTACTGCTCGCCTCATCGAGAGGAATCCAATATTATGAGTGGTTAAGCTATGGGATATGAAATGGATGAGCGACCAATAAATCAACATGTATTATTGGGTTGAATGCTTTTTGCTATTCACAAAATAAAACAAAAGCAGTCATGCAAATATCTTATTTAACACAGCACAGCAAAATCAGTTGCACCATTCAATCCCGCTCGTCCAGACGGGGAGAATTCAATCACATTTATTCGATGCGACGTTTCTTATGGGATTTAATGAGCGACAACATTTTGACCCCAAACCGAGAGGATTCTGGGATGTTTGTGTTTTTTTTGTAATAACTCTGGAAGGTGACGTCGCAGACCAATCAAGGTGGTACTCCTACTGCTCCCCTCATCGAGAGGAATCCAAAGATATGAGTGGTTAAGCTATGGGATATGAAATGGACGAGCGACCAATAAAACAACATGTATTATGGGGTTGAATGCTTTTTGCTATTCACAAAATAAAACAAAAGCAGTCATGCAAATATCTTATTTAACACAGCACAGCAAAATCAGTTGCACCATTCAATCCCGCTCGTCCAGACGGGGAGAAGTCAATCACATTTATTCAATGCGACGTTTCTTATGGGGTTTATTGAGCGAAAACATTTTGACCCCAAATCGAGAGGATTCTGGGATGTTTGTGGTTTTTTTGTAATAACTCTGGAAGGAAACGTCGCAGACCCATCAAGGTGGTACTTGTACACCTCGCCTCATCGAGAGGAATGCAAAGATATGAGGGGTTAAGCTATGGGATATAAAATGGACGCTCGACCAATTAAACAACATGTATTATGGGGTTGAATGCTTTTTGCTATTCACAAAATAAAACAAAAGCAGTAAAGCAAATATCGTATTTAACACAGCACAGCAAAATCAGTTGCACCATTCAATCCCGCTCGTCCAGACGGGGAGAATTCAATCACATTTATTCGATCCGACGTTTCTTATGGGATTTAATGAGCGACAACATTTTGACCCCAAACCGAGAGGATTCTGGGATGTTTGTGGTTTTTTTGTAATAACTCTGGAAGGAAACGTCGGAGACCCATCAAGGTGGTACTCGTACTGCTCGACTCATCGAGCAGAATCCAAAGATATGAGTGGTTAAGCTATGGGATATGAAATGGACGAGCGACCAATAAAACAACATGTATTATGAGGTTGAATGCTTTTTGCTATTCACAAACTAGAACAAAAGCAGTCATGCAAATATCTTATTTAACACAGCACAGCAAAATCAGTTGCACCATTCAATTCCTCTCGTCAAGACGGGGAGAATTTAATCACATTTATTCTATGCGACGTTTCTTATGGGATTTATTGAGCGACAACATTTTGACCCCAAATCGAGAGGATTCTGGGATGTTTGTGGTTTTTTTGTGATAACTCTGGAAGGAAACGTCGCAGACCCATCAAGGTGGTACTCGTACTGCTCGCCTCATCGAGAGGAATCAAAAGATATGAGTGGTTAAGCTATGGGATATGAAATGGACGAGCGACCAATAAAACAACATGTATTATGGGGTTGAATGCTTTTTGCTATTCACAAAATAAAACAAAAGCAGTCATGCAAATATCTTACTTAACACAGCACAGCAAAATCAGTTGCACCATTCAATCCCGCTCGTCCAGACGGGGAGAAGTCAATCACATTTATTCAATGCGACGTTTCTTATGGGGTTTATTGAGCGAAAACATTTTGACCCCAAATCGAGAGGATTCTGGGATGTTTGTGGTTTTTTTGTAATAACTCTGGAAGGAAACGTCGCAGACCCATCAAGGTGGTACTCGTACTGCTCGCCTCATCGAGAGGAATGCAAAGATATGAGGGGTTAAGCTATGGGATATAAAATGGACGCTCGACCAATTAAACAACATGTATTATGGGGTTGAATGCTTTTTGCTATTCACAAAATAAAACAAAAGCAGTAAAGCAAATATCGTATTTAACACAGCACAGCAAAATCAGTTGCACCATTCAATCCCGCTCGTCCAGACGGGGAGAATTCAATCACATTTATTCGATCCGACGTTTCTTATGGGATTTAATGAGCGACAACATTTTGACCCCAAACCGAGAGGATTCTGGGATGTTTGTGGTTTTTTTGTAATAACTCTGGAAGGAAACGTCGGAGACCCATCAAGGTGGTACTCGTACTGCTCGACTCATCGAGCAGAATCCAAAGATATGAGTGGTTAAGCTATGGGATATGAAATGGACGAGCGACCAATAAAACAACATGTATTATGAGGTTGAATGCTTTTTGCTATTCACAAACTAGAACAAAAGCAGTCATGCAAATATCTTATTTAACACAGCACAGCAAAATCAGTTGCACCATTCAATTCCTCTCGTCAAGACGGGGAGAATTTAATCACATTTATTCTATGCGACGTTTCTTATGGGATTTATTGAGCGACAACATTTTGACCCCAAATCGAGAGGATTCTGGGATGTTTGTGGTTTTTTTGTGATAACTCTGGAAGGAAACGTCGCAGACCCATCAAGGTGGTACTCGTACTGCTCGCCTCATCGAGAGGAATCAAAAGATATGAGTGGTTAAGCTATGGGATATGAAATGGACGAGCGACCAATAAAACAACATGTATTATGGGGTTGAATGCTTTTTGCTATTCACAAAATAAAACAAAAGCAGTCATGCAAATATCTTACTTAACACAGCACAGCAAAATCAGTTGCACCATTCAATCCCGCTCGTCCAGACGGGGAGAAGTCAATCACATTTATTCAATGCGACGTTTCTTATGGGGTTTATTGAGCGAAAACATTTTGACCCCAAATCGAGAGGATTCTGGGATGTTTGTGGTTTTTTTGTAATAACTCTGGAAGGAAACGTCGCAGACCCATCAAGGTGGTACTCGTACTGCTCGCCTCATCGAGAGGAATGCAAAGATATGAGGGGTTAAGCTATGGGATATAAAATGGACGCTCGACCAATTAAACAACATGTATTATGGGGTTGAATGCTTTTTGCTATTCACAAAATAAAACAAAAGCAGTAAAGCAAATATCGTATTTAACACAGCACAGCAAAATCAGTTGCACCATTCAATCCCGCTCGTCCAGACGGGGAGAATTCAATCACATTTATTCGATGCGACGTTTCTTATGGGATTTAATGAGCGACAACATTTTGACCCCAAACCGAGAGGATTCTGGGATGTTTGTGGTTTTTTTGTAATAACTCTGGAAGGAAACGTCGCAGACCCATCAAGGTAGTAATCGTACTGCTCGCCTCATCGAGAGGAATCCAATATTATGAGTGGTTAAGCTATGGGATATGAAATGGATGAGCGACCAATAAATCAACATGTATTATTGGGTTGAATGCTTTTTGCTATTCACAAAATAAAACAAAAGCAGTCATGCAAATATCTTATTTAACACAGCACAGCAAAATCAGTTGCACCATTCAATCCCGCTCGTCCAGACGGGGAGAATTCAATCACATTTATTCGATGCGACGTTTCTTATGGGATTTAATGAGCGACAACATTTTGACCCCAAACCGAGAGGATTCTGGGATGTTTGTGGTTTTTTTGTAATAACTCTGGAAGGTGACGTCGCAGACCAATCAAGGTGGTACTCCTACTGCTCCCCTCATCGAGAGGAATCCAAAGATATGAGTGGTTAAGCTATGGGATATGAAATGGACGAGCGACCAATAAAACAACATGTATTATGGGGTTGAATGCTTTTTGCTATTCACAAAATAAAACAAAAGCAGTCATGCAAATATCTTATTTAACACAGCACAGCAAAATCAGTTGCACCATTCAATCCCGCTCGTCCAGACGGGGAGAAGTCAATCACATTTATTCAATGCGACGTTTCTTATGGGGTTTATTGAGCGAAAACATTTTGACCCCAAATCGAGAGGATTCTGGGATGTTTGTGGTTTTTTTGTAATAACTCTGGAAGGAAACGTCGCAGACCCATCAAGGTGGTACTCGTACTGCTCGCCTCATCGAGAGGAATGCAAAGATATGAGGGGTTAAGCTATGGGATATAAAATGGACGCTGGACCAATTAAACAACATGTATTATGGGGTTGAATGCTTTTTGCTATTCACAAAATAAAACAAAAGCAGTAAAGCAAATATCGTATTTAACACAGCACAGCAAAATCAGTTGCACCATTCAATCCCGCTCGTCCAGACGGGGAGAATTCAATCACATTTATTCGATGCGACGTTTCTTATGGGATTTAATGAGCGACAACATTTTGACCCCAAACCGAGAGGATTCTGGGATGTTTGTGGTTTTTTTGTAATAACTCTGGAAGGAAACGTCGGAGACCCATCAAGGTGGTACTCGTACTGCTCGACTCATCGAGCGGAATCCAAAGATATGAGTGGTTAAGCTATGGGATATGAAATGGACGAGCGACCAATAAAACAACATGTATTATGAGGTTGAATGCTTTTTGCTATTCACAAACTAGAACAAAAGCAGTCATGCAAATATCTGATTTAACACAGCACAGCAAAATCAGTTGCACCATTCAATTCCTCTCGTCAAGACGGGGAGAATTCAATCACATTTATTCGATGCGACGTTTCTTATGGGATTTAATGAGCGACAACATTTTGACCCCAAACCGAGAGGATTCTGGGATGTTTGTGGTTTTTTTGTGATAACTCTGGAAGGAAACGTCGCAGACCCATCAAGGTGGTACTCGTACTGCTCGCCTCATCGAGCGGAATCCAAAGATATGAGTGGTTAAGCTATGGGATATGAAATGGACGAGCGACCAATAAAACAACATGTATTATTGGGTTGAATGCTTTTTGCTATTCACAAAATAAAACAAAAGCAGTCATGCAAATATCTGTTTTAACAAAGCACAGCAAAATCAGTTGCAATATTCAATCCCGCTCGTCCAGACGGGGAGAATTCAATCACATTTATTAGATGAGGCGTTTCTTATGGGATTTAATGAGCGACAACATTTTGACCCCAAACCGAGAGGATTCTGGGATGTTTGTGTTTTTTTTGTAATAACTCTGGAAGGAAACCTCGCAGACCCATCAAGGTGGTACTCCTACTGCTCGCCTCAACGAGAGGAATCGAAAGATATGAGTGGTTAAGCTATGGGATATGAAATGGACGAGCGACCAATAAAACAACATGTATTATGGGGTTGAATGCTTTTTGCTATTCACAAAATAAAACAAAAGCAGTCATGCAAATATCTTATTTAACACAGCACAGCAAAATCAGTTGCACCATTCAATCCCGCTCGTCCAGACGGGGAGAATTCAATCACATTTATTCGATGCGACGTTTCTTATGGGATTTATTGAGCGACAACATTTTGACCCCAAATCGAGAGGAGTCTGGGATGTTTGTGGTTTTTTTGTAATAACTCTGGAAGGAAACGTCCCAGACCCATCAAGGTGGTACTCGTACTGCTCGCCTCATCGAGAGGAATGCAAAGATATGAGGGGTTAAGCTATGGGATATAAAATGGACGCTCGACCAATAAAAAAACATGTATTATGGGGTTGAATGCTTTTTGCTATTCACAAAATAAAACAAAAGCAGTAAAGCAAATATCGTATTTAACACAGCACAGCAAAATCAGTTGCACCATTCAATCCCGCTCGTCCAGACGGGGAGAATTCAATCACATTTATTCGATGCGACGTTTCTTATGGGATTTAATGAGCGACAACATTTTGACCCCAAACCGAGAGGATTCTGGGATGTTTGTGGTTTTTTTGTAATAACTCTGGAAGGTAACGTCGCAGACCAATCAAGGTGGTACTCCTGCTGCTCCCCTCATCGAGAGGAATCCAAAGATATGAGTGGTTAAGCTATGGGATATGAAATGGACGAGCGACCAATAAAACAACATGTATTATGGGGTTGAATGCTTTTTGCTATTCACAAAATAAAACAAAAGCAGTCATGCAAATATCTTATTTAACACAGCACAGCAAAATCAGTTGCACCATTCAATCCCGCTCGTCCAGACGGGGAGAATTCAATCACATTTATTCTTTGCGACGTTTCATATGGGATTTATTGAGCGACAACATTTTGACCCCAAATCGAGAGGATTCTGGGATGTTTGTGGTTTTTTTGTAATAACTCTGGAAGGAAACGTCGCAGACCCATCAAGGTAGTAATCGTACTGCTCGCCTCATCGAGAGGAATCCAATATTATGAGTGGTTAAGCTATGGGATATGAAATGGATGAGCGACCAATAAATCAACATGTATTATTGGGTTGAATGCTTTTTGCTATTCACAAAATAAAACAAAAGCAGTCATGCAAATATATTATTTAACACAGCACAGCAAAATCAGTTGCACCATTCAATCCCGCTCGTCCAGACGGGGAGAATTCAATCACATTTATTCGATGCGACGTTTCTTATGGGATTTAATGAGCGACAACATTTTGACCCCAAACCGAGAGGATTCTGGGATGTTTGTGGTTTTTTTGTAATAACTCTGGAAGGTGACGTCGCAGACCAATCAAGGTGGTACTCCTACTGCTCCCCTCATCGAGAGGAATCCAAAGATATGAGTGGTTAAGCTATGGGATATGAAATGGACGAGCGACCAATAAAACAACATGTATTATGGGGTTGAATGCTTTTTGCTATTCACAAAATAAAACAAAAGCAGTCATGCAAATATCTTATTTAACACAGCACAGCAAAATCAGTTGCACCATTCAATCCCGCTCGTCCAGACGGGGAGAAGTCAATCACATTTATTCAATGCGACGTTTCTTATGGGGTTTATTGAGCGAAAACATTTTGACCCCAAATCGAGAGGATTCTGGGATGTTTGTGGTTTTTTTGTAATAACTCTGGAAGGAAACGTCGCAGACCCATCAAGGTGGTACTCGTACTGCTCGCCTCATCGAGAGGAATGCAAAGATATGAGGGGTTAAGCTATGGGATATAAAATGGACGCTCGACCAATTAAACAACATGTATTATGGGGTTGAATGCTTTTTGCTATTCACAAAATAAAGCAAAAGCAGTAAAGCAAATATCGTATTTAACACAGCACAGCAAAATCAGTTGCACCATTCAATCCCGCTCGTCCAGACGGGGAGAATTCAATCACATTTATTCGATCCGACGTTTCTTATGGGATTTAATGAGCGACAACATTTTGACCCCAAACCGAGAGGATTCTGGGATGTTTGTGGTTTTTTTGTAATAACTCTGGAAGGAAACGTCGGAGACCCATCAAGGTGGTACTCGTACTGCTCGACTCATCGAGCGGAATCCAAAGATATGAGTGGTTAAGCTATGGGATATGAAATGGACGAGCGACCAATAAAACAACATGTATTATGAGGTTGAATGCTTTTTGCTATTCACAAACTAGAACAAAAGCAGTCATGCAAATATCTTATTTAACACAGCACAGCAAAATCAGTTGCACCATTCAATTCCTCTCGTCAAGACGGGGAGAATTTAATCACATTTATTCTATGCGACGTTTCTTATGGGATTTATTGAGCGACAACATTTTGACCCCAAATCGAGAGGATTCTGGGATGTTTGTGGTTTTTTTGTGATAACTCTGGAAGGAAACGTCGCAGACCCATCAAGGTGGTACTCGTACTGCTCGCCTCATCGAGAGGAATCAAAAGATATGAGTGGTTAAGCTATGGGATATGAAATGGACGAGCGACCAATAAAACAACATGTATTATGGGGTTGAATGCTTTTTGCTATTCACAAAATAAAACAAAAGCAGTCATGCAAATATCTTACTTAACACAGCACAGCAAAATCAGTTGCACCATTCAATCCCGCTCGTCCAGACGGGGAGAAGTCAATCACATTTATTCAATGCGACGTTTCTTATGGGGTTTATTGAGCGAAAACATTTTGACCCCAAATCGAGAGGATTCTGGGATGTTTGTGGTTTTTTTGTAATAACTCTGGAAGGAAACGTCGCAGACCCATCAAGGTGGTACTCGTACTGCTCGCCTCATCGAGAGGAATGCAAAGATATGAGGGGTTAAGCTATGGGATATAAAATGGACGCTCGACCAATTAAACAACATGTATTATGGGGTTGAATGCTTTTTGCTATTCACAAAATAAAACAAAAGCAGTAAAGCAAATATCGTATTTAACACAGCACAGCAAAATCAGTTGCACCATTCAATCCCGCTCGTCCAGACGGGGAGAATTCAATCACATTTATTCGATGCGACGTTTCTTATGGGATTTAATGAGCGACAACATTTTGACCACAAACCGAGAGGATTCTGGGATGTTTGTGGTTTTTTTGTAATAACTCTGGAAGGAAACGTCGCAGACCCATCAAGGTAGTAATCGTACTGCTCGCCTCATCGAGAGGAATCCAATATTATGAGTGGTTAAGCTATGGGATATGAAATGGATGAGCGACCAATAAATCAACATGTATTATTGGGTTGAATGCTTTTTGCTATTCACAAAATAAAACAAAAGCAGTCATGCAAATATCTTATTTAACACAGCACAGCAAAATCAGTTGCACCATTCAATCCCGCTCGTCCAGACGGGGAGAATTCAATCACATTTATTCGATGCGACGTTTCTTATGGGATTTAATGAGCGACAACATTTTGACCCCAAACCGAGAGGATTCTGGGATGTTTGTGGTTTTTTTGTAATAACTCTGGAAGGTGACGTCGCAGACCAATCAAGGTGGTACTCCTACTGCTCCCCTCATCGAGAGGAATCCAAAGATATGAGTGGTTAAGCTATGGGATATGAAATGGACGAGCGACCAATAAAACAACATGTATTATGGGGTTGAATGCTTTTTGCTATTCACAAAATAAAACAAAAGCAGTCATGCAAATATCTTATTTAACACAGCACAGCAAAATCAGTTGCACCATTCAATCCCGCTCGTCCAGACGGGGAGAAGTCAATCACATTTATTCAATGCGACGTTTCTTATGGGGTTTATTGAGCGAAAACATTTTGACCCCAAATCGAGAGGATTCTGGGATGTTTGTGGTTTTTTTGTAATAACTCTGGAAGGAAACGTCGCAGACCCATCAAGGTGGTACTCGTACTGCTCGCCTCATCGAGAGGAATGCAAAGATATGAGGGGTTAAGCTATGGGATATAAAATGGACGCTCGACCAATTAAACAACATGTATTATGGGGTTGAATGCTTTTTGCTATTCACAAAATAAAACAAAAGCAGTAAAGCAAATATCGTATTTAACACAGCACAGCAAAATCAGTTGCACCATTCAATCCCGCTCGTCCAGACGGGGAGAATTCAATCACATTTATTCGATCCGACGTTTCTTATGGGATTTAATGAGCGACAACATTTTGACCCCAAACCGAGAGGATTCTGGGATGTTTGTGGTTTTTTTGTAATAACTCTGGAAGGAAACGTCGGAGACCCATCAAGGTGGTACTCGTACTGCTCGACTCATCGAGCGGAATCCAAAGATATGAGTGGTTAAGCTATGGGATATGAAATGGACGAGCGACCAATAAAACAACATGTATTATGAGGTTGAATGCTTTTTGCTATTCACAAACTAGAACAAAAGCAGTCATGCAAATATCTTATTTAACACAGCACAGCAAAATCAGTTGCACCATTTAATTCCTCTCGTCAAGACGGGGAGAATTTAATCACATTTATTCTATGCGACGTTTCTTATGGGATTTATTGAGCGACAACATTTTGACCCCAAATCGAGAGGATTCTGGGATGTTTGTGGTTTTTTTGTGATAACTCTGGAAGGAAACGTCGCAGACCCATCAAGGTGGTACTCGTACTGCTCGCCTCATCGAGAGGAATCAAAAGATATGAGTGGTTAAGCTATGGGATATGAAATGGACGAGCGACCAATAAAACAACATGTATTATGGGGTTGAATGCTTTTTGCTATTCACAAAATAAAACAAAAGCAGTCATGCAAATATCTTACTTAACACAGCACAGCAAAATCAGTTGCACCATTCAATCCCGCTCGTCCAGACGGGGAGAAGTCAATCACATTTATTCAATGCGACGTTTCTTATGGGGTTTATTGAGCGAAAACATTTTGACCCCAAATCGAGAGGATTCTGGGATGTTTGTGGTTTTTTTGTAATAACTCTGGAAGGAAACGTCGCAGACCCATCAAGGTGGTACTCGTACTGCTCGCCTCATCGAGAGGAATGCAAAGATATGAGGGGTTAAGCTATGGGATATAAAATGGACGCTCGACCAATTAAACAACATGTATTATGTGGTTGAATGCTTTTTGCTATTCACAAAATAAAACAAAAGCAGTAAAGCAAATATCGTATTTAACACAGCACAGCAAAATCAGTTGCACCATTCAATCCCGCTCGTCCAGACGGGGAGAATTCAATCACATTTATTCGATGCGACGTTTCTTATGGGATTTAATGAGCGACAACATTTTGACCCCAAACCGAGAGGATTCTGGGATGTTTGTGGTTTTTTTGTAATAACTCTGGAAGGAAACGTCGGAGACCCATCAAGGTGGTACTCGTACTGCTCGACTCATCGAGCGGAATCCAAAGATATGAGTGGTTAAGCTATGGGATATGAAATGGACGAGCGACCAATAAAACAACATGTATTATGAAGTTGAATGCTTTTTGCTATTCACAAACTAGAACAAAAGCAGTAATGCAAATATCTTATTTAACACAGCACAGCAAAATCAGTTGCACCATTCAATTCCTCTCGTCAAGACGGGGAGAATTCAATCACATTTATTCTATGCGACGTTTCTTATGGGATTTATTGAGCGACAACATTTTGACCCCAAATCGAGAGGATTCTGGGATGTTTGTGGTTTTTTTGTGATAACTCTGGAAGGAAACGTCGCAGACCCATCAAGGTGGTACTCGTACTGCTCGCCTCATCGAGAGGAATCAAAAGATATGAGTGGTTAAGCTATGGGATATGAAATGGACGAGCGACCAATAAAACAACATGTATTATTGGGTTGAATGCTTTCTGCTATTCACAAAATAAAACAAAAGCAGTCATGCAAATATCTTATTTAATACAGCACTGCAAAATCAGTTGCACCATTCAATCCCGCTCGTCCAGACGGGGAGAATTCAATCACATTTATTAGATGAGGCGTTTCTTATGGGATTTAATGAGCGACAACATTTTGACCCCAAACCGAGAGGATTCTGGGATGTTTGTGGTTTTTTTGTAATAACTCTGGAAGGAAACGTCCTAGACCCATCAAGGTGGTACTCGTACTGCTCGCCTCATCGAGAGGAATGCAAAGATATGAGGGGTTAAGCTATGGGATATAAAATGGACGCTCGACCAATAAAACAACATGTATTATGGGGTTGAATGCTTTTTGCTATTCACAAAATAAAACAAAAGCAGTAAAGCAAATATCGTATTTAACACAGCACAGCAAAATCAGTTGCACCATTCAATCCCGCTCGTCCAGACGGGGAGAATTCAATCACATTTATTCGATGCGACGTTTCTTATGGGATTTAATGAGCGACAACATTTTGACCCCAAACCGAGAGGATTCTGGGATGTTTGTGGTTTTTTTGTAATAACTCTGGAAGGTAACGTCGCAGACCAATCAAGGTGGTACTCCTGCTGCTCCCCTCATCGAGAGGAATCCAAAGATATGAGTGGTTAAGCTATGGGATATGAAATGGACGAGCGACCAATAAAACAACATGTATTATGGGGTTGAATGCTTTTTGCTATTCACAAAATAAAACAAAAGCAGTCATGCAAATATCTTATTTAACACAGCACAGCAAAATCAGTGGCACCATTCAATCCCGCTCGTCCAGACGGGGAGAAGTCAATCACATTTATTCAATGCGACGTTTCTTATGGGATTTATTGAGCGAAAACATTTTGACCCCAAATCGAGAGGATTCTGGGATGTTTGTGGTTTTTTTGTAATAACTCTGGAAGGAAACGTCGCAGACCCATCAAGGTGGTACTCGTACTGCTCGCCTCATCGAGAGGAATGCAAAGATATGAGGGGTTAAGCTATTGGATATAAAATGGACGCTCGACCAATTAAACAACATGTATTATGGGGTTGAATGCTTTTTGCTATTCACAAAATAAAACAAAAGCAGTAAAGCAAATATCGTATTTAACACAGCACAACAAAATCAGTTGCACCATTCAATTCCTCTCGTCCAGACGGGGAGAATTCAATCACATTTATTCTATGCGACGTTTCTTATGGGATTTATTGAGCGACAACATTTTGACCCCAAACCGAGAGGATTCTGGGATGTTTGTGGTTTTTTTTGTAATAACTCTGGAAGGAAACGTCGCAGACCCATCAAAGTGGTACTCCTACTGCTCGCCTCATCGAGAGGAATCGAAAGATATGAGTGGTTAAGCTATGGGATATGAAATGGACGAGCGACCAATAAAACAACATGTATTATGGGGTTGAATGCTTTTTGCTATTCACAAACTAGAACAAAAGCAGTCATGCAAATATCTGATTTAACACAGCACAGCAAAATCAGTTGCACCATTCAATTCCTCTCGTCAAGACGGGGAGAATTCAATCACATTTATTCGATGCGACGTTTCTTATGGGATTTAATGAGCGACAACATTTTGACCCCAAACCGAGAGGATTCTGGGATGTTTGTGGTTTTTTTGTGATAACTCTGGAAGGAAACGTCGCAGACCCATCAAGGTGGTACTCGTACTGCTCGCCTCATCGAGCGGAATCCAAAGATATGAGTGGTTAAGCTATGGGATATGAAATGGACGAGCGACCAATAAAACAACATGTATTATTGGGTTGAATGCTTTTTGCTATTCACAAAATAAAACAAAAGCAGTCATGCAAATATCTGTTTTAACACAGCACAGCAAAATCAGTTGCACCATTCAATCCCGCTCGTCCAGACGGGGAGAATTCAATCACATTTATTCGATGCGACGTTTCTTATGGGATTTATTGAGGGACAACATTTTGACCCCAAATCGAGAGGATTCTGGGATGTTTGTGGTTTTTTTGTAATAACTCTGGAAGGAAACGTCCCAGACCCATCAAGGTGGTACTCGTACTGCTCGCCTCATCGAGAGGAATGCCAAGATATGAGGGGTTAAGCTATGGGATATAAAATGGACGCTCGACCAATAAAAAAACATGTATTATGGGGTTGAATGCTTTTTGCTATTCACAAAATAAAACAAAAGCAGTAAAGCAAATATCGTATTTAACACAGCACAGCAAAATCAGTTGCACCATTCAATCCCGCTCGTCCAGACGGGGAGAATTCAATCACATTTATTCGATGCGACGTTTCTTATGGGATTTAATGAGCGACAACATTTTGACCCCAAACCGAGAGGATTCTGGGATGTTAGTGGTTTTTTTGTAATAACTCTGGAAGGTAACGTCGCAGACCAATCAAGGTGGTACTCCTGCTGCTCCCCTCATCGAGAGGAATCCAAATATATGAGTGGTTAAGCTATGGGATATGAAATGGACGAGCGACCAATAAAACAACATGTATTATGGGGTTGAATGCTTTTTGCTATTCATAAAATAAAACAAAAGCAGTCATGCAAATATCTTATTTAACACAGCACAGGAAAATCAGTTGCACCATTCAATCCCGCTCGTCCAGACGGGGAGAATTCAATCACATTTATTCTTTGCGACGTTTCATATGGGATTTATTGAGCGACAACATTTTGACCCCAAATCGAGAGGATTCTGGGATGTTTGTGGTTTTTTTGTAATAACTCTGGAAGGAAACGTCGCAGACCCATCAAGGTAGTAATCGTACTGCTCGCCTCATCGAGAGGAATCCAAAGATATGAGTGGTTAAGCTATGGGATATGAAATGGATGAGCGACCAATAAATCAACATGTATTATTGGGTTGAATGCTTTTTGCTATTCACAAAATAAAACAAAAGCAGTCATGCAAATATCTTATTTAACACAGCACAGCAAAATCAGTTGCACCATTCAATCCCGCTCGTCCAGACGGGGAGAATTCAATCACATTTATTCGATGCGACGTTTCTTATGGGATTTAATGAGCGACAACATTTTGACCCCAAACCGAGAGGATTCTGGGATGTTTGTGGTTTTTTTGTAATAACTCTGGAAGGTAACGTCGCAGACCAATCAAGGTGGTACTCCTACTGCTCCCCTCATCGAGAGGAATCCAAAGATATGAGTGGTTAAGCTATGGGATATGAAATGGACGAGCGACCAATAAAACAACATGTATTATGGGGTTGAATGCTTTTTGCTATTCACAAAATAAAACAAAAGCAGTCATGCAAATATCTTATTTAACACAGCACAGCAAAATCAGTTGCACCATTCAATCCCGCTCGTCCAGACGGGGAGAAGTCAATCACATTTATTCAATGCGACGTTTCTTATGGGGTTTATTGAGCGAAAACATTTTGACCCCAAATCGAGAGGATTCTGGGATGTTTGTGGTTTTTTTGTAATAACTCTGGAAGGAAACGTCGCAGACCCATCAAGGTGGTACTCGTACTGCTCGCCTCATCGAGAGGAATGCAAAGATATGAGGGGTTAAGCTATGGGATATAAAATGGACGCTCGACCAATTAAACAACATGTATTATGGGGTTGAATGATTTTTGCTATTCACAAAATAAAGCAAAAGCAGTAAAGCAAATATCGTATTTAACACAGCACAGCAAAACCAGTTGCACCATTCAATCCCGCTCGTCCAGACGGGGAGAATTCAATCACATTTATTCGATGCGACGTTTCTTATGGGATTTAATGAGCGACAACGTTTTGACCCCAAACCGAGAGGATTCTGGGATGTTTGTGGTTTTTTGTAATAACTCTGGAAGGAAACGTCGGAGACCCATCAAGGGGGTACTCGTACTGCTCGACTCATCGAGCGGAATCCAAAGATATGAGTGGTTAAGCTATGGGATATGAAATGGACGAGCGACCAATAAAACAACATGTATTATGAGGTTGAATGCTTTTTGCTATTCACAAACTAGAACAAAAGCAGTCCTGCAAATATCTTATTTAACACAGCACAGCAAAATCAGTTGCACCATTCAATTCCTCTCGTCAAGACGGGGAGAATTCAATCACATTTATTCTATGCGACGTTTCTTATGGGATTTATTGAGCGACAACATTTTGACCCCAAATCGAGAGGATTCTGGGATGTTTGTGGTTTTTTTGTGATAACTCTGGAAGGAAACGTCGCAGACCCATCAAGGTGGTACTCGTACTGCTCGCCTCATCGAGAGGAATCCAAAGATATGAGTGGTTAAGCTATGGGATATGAAATGGACGAGCGACCAATAAAACAACATGTATTATTGGGTTGAATGCTTTCTGCTATTCACAAAATAAAACAAAAGCAGTCATGCAAATATCTTATTTAATACAGCACTGCAAAATCAGTTACACCATTCAATCCCGCTCGTCCAGACGGGGAGACTTCAATCACATTTATTAGATGAGGCGTTTCTTATGGGATTTAATGAGCGACAACATTTTGACCCCAAACCGAGAGGATTCTGGGATGTTTGTGGTTTTTTTGTAATAACTCTGGAAGGAAACGTCCCAGACCCATCAAGGTGGTACTCGTACTGCTCGCCTCATCGAGAGGAATGCAAAGATATGAGGGGTTAAGCTATGGGATATAAAATGGACGCTCGACCAATAAAACAACATGTATTATGGGGTTGAATGCTTTTTGCTATTCACAAAATAAAACAAAAGCAGTAAAGCAAATATCGTATTTAACACAGCACAGCAAAATCAGTTGCACCATTCAATCCCGCTCGTCCAGACGGGGAGAATTCAATCACATTTATTCGATGCGACGTTTCTTATGGGATTTAATGAGCGACAACATTTTGACCCCAAATCGAGAGGATTCTGGGATGTTTGTGGTTTTTTTGTAATAACTCTGGAAGGAAACGTCCCAGACCCATCAAGGTGGTACTCGTACTGCTCGCCTCATCGAGAGGAATGCAAAGATATGAGGGGTTAAGCTATGGGATATAAAATGGACGCTCGACCAATAAAACAACATGTATTATGGGGTTGAATGCTTTTTGCTATTCACAAAATAAAACAAAAGCAGTCATGCAAATATCTTATTTAAGACAGCACAGCAAAATCAGTGGCACCATTCAATCCCGCTCGTCCAGACGGGGAGAAGTCAATCACATTTATTCAATGCGACGTTTCTTATGGGATTTATTGAGCGAAAACATTTTGACCCCAAATCGAGAGGATTCTGGGATGTTTGTGGTTTTTTTGTAATAACTCTGGAAGGAAACGTCGCAGACCAATCAAGGTGGTACTCCTACTGCTCCCCTCATCGAGAGGAATCCAAAGATATGAGTGGTTAAGCTATGGGATATGAAATGGACGAGCGACCAATAAAACAACATGTATTATGGGGTTGAATGCTTTTTGCTATTCACAAAATAAAACAAAAGCAGTCATGCAAATATCTTATTTAACACAGCACAGCAAAATCAGTTGCACCATTCAATCCCGCTCGTCCAGACGGGGAGAAGTCAATCACATTTATTCAATGCGACGTTTCTTATGGGGTTTATTGAGCGAAAACATTTTGACCCCAAATCGAGAGGATTCTGGGATGTTTGTGGTTTTTTTGTAATAACTCTGGAAGGAAACGTCGCAGACCCATCAAGGTGGTACTCGTACTGCTCGCCTCATCGAGAGGAATGCAAAGATATGAGGGGTTAAGCTATGGGATATAAAATGGACGCTCGACCAATTAAACAACATGTATTATGGGGTTGAATGCTTTTTGCTATTCACAAAATAAAGCAAAAGCAGTAAAGCAAATATCGTATTTAACACAGCACAGCAAAATCAGTTGCACCATTCAATCCCGCTCGTCCAGACGGGGAGAAGTCAATCACATTTATTCAATGCGACGTTTCTTATGGGGTTTATTGAGCGAAAACATTTTGACCCCAAATCGAGAGGATTCTGGGATGTTTGTGGTTTTTTTGTAATAACTCTGGAAGGAAACGTCGCAGACCCATCAAGGTGGTACTCGTACTGCTCGCCTCATCGAGAGGAATGCAAAGATATGAGGGGTTAAGCTATGGGATATAAAATGGACGCTCGACCAATTAAACAACATGTATTATGGGGTTGAATGCTTTTTGCTATTCACAAAATAAAGCAAAAGCAGTAAAGCAAATATCGTATTTAACACAGCACAGCAAAATCAGTTGCACCATTCAATCCCGCTCGTCCAGACGGGGAGAATTCAATCACATTTATTCGATGCGACGTTTCTTATGGGATTTAATGAGCGACAACATTTTGACCCCAAACCGAGAGGATTCTGGGATGTTTGTGGTTTTTTTGTAATAACTCTGGAAGGAAACGTCGGAGACCCATCAAGGGGGTACTCGTACTGCTCGACTCATCGAGCGGAATCCAAAGATATGAGTGGTTAAGCTATGGGATATGAAATGGACGAGCGACCAATAAAACAACATGTATTATGAGGTTGAATGCTTTTTGCTATTCACAAACTAGAACAAAAGCAGTCCTGCAAATATCTTATTTAACACAGCACAGCAAAATCAGTTGCACCATTCAATTCCTCTCGTCAAGACGGGGAGAATTCAATCACATTTATTCTATGCGACGTTTCTTATGGGATTTATTGAGCGACAACATTTTGACCCCAAATCGAGAGGATTCTGGGATGTTTGTGGTTTTTTTGTGATAACTCTGGAAGGAAACGTCGCAGACCCATCAAGGTGGTACTCGTACTGCTCGCCTCATCGAGAGGAATCCAAAGATATGAGTGCTTAAGCTATGGGATATGAAATGGACGAGCGACCAATAAAACAACATGTATTATTGGGTTGAATGCTTTCTGCTATTCACAAAATAAAACAAAAGCAGTCATGCAAATATCTTATTTAATACAGCACTGCAAAATCAGTTGCACCATTCAATCCCGCTCGTCCAGACGGGGAGAATTCAATCACATTTATTAGATGAGGCGTTTCTTATGGGATTTAATGAGCGACAACATTTTGACCCCAAACCGAGAGGATTCTGGGATGTTTGTGGTTTTTTTGTAATAACTCTGGAAGGAAACGTCCCAGACCCATCAAGGTGGTACTCGTACTGCTCGCCTCATCGAGAGGAATGCAAAGATATGAGGGGTTAAGCTATGGGATATAAAATGGACGCTCGACCAATAAAACAACATGTATTATGGGGTTGAATGCTTTTTGCTATTCACAAAATAAAACAAAAGCAGTAAAGCAAATATCGTATTTAACACAGCACAGCAAAATCAGTTGCACCATTCAATCCCGCTCGTCCAGACGGGGAGAATTCAATCACATTTATTCGATGCGACGTTTCTTATGGGATTTAATGAGCGACAACATTTTGACCCCAAATCGAGAGGATTCTGGGATGTTTGTGGTTTTTTTGTAATAACTCTGGAAGGAAACGTCCCAGACCCATCAAGGTGGTACTCGTACTGCTCGCCTCATCGAGAGGAATGCAAAGATATGAGGGGTTAAGCTATGGGATATAAAATGGACGCTCGACCAATAAAACAACATGTATTATGGGGTTGAATGCTTTTTGCTATTCACAAAATAAAACAAAAGCAGTCATGCAAATATCTTATTTAAGACAGCACAGCAAAATCAGTGGCACCATTCAATCCCGCTCGTCCAGACGGGGAGAAGTCAATCACATTTATTCAATGCGACGTTTCTTATGGGATTTATTGAGCGAAAACATTTTGACCCCAAATCGAGAGGATTCTGGGATGTTTGTGGTTTTTTTGTAATAACTCTGGAAGGAAACGTCGCAGACCAATCAAGGTGGTACTCCTACTGCTCCCCTCATCGAGAGGAATCCAAAGATATGAGTGGTTAAGCTATGGGATATGAAATGGACGAGCGACCAATAAAACAACATGTATTATGGGGTTGAATGCTTTTTGCTATTCACAAAATAAAACAAAAGCAGTCATGCAAATATCTTATTTAACACAGCACAGCAAAATCAGTTGCACCATTCAATCCCGCTCGTCCAGACGGGGAGAAGTCAATCACATTTATTCAATGCGACGTTTCTTATGGGGTTTATTGAGCGAAAACATTTTGACCCCAAATCGAGAGGATTCTGGGATGTTTGTGGTTTTTTTGTAATAACTCTGGAAGGAAACGTCGCAGACCCATCAAGGTGGTACTCGTACTGCTCGCCTCATCGAGAGGAATGCAAAGATATGAGGGGTTAAGCTATGGGATATAAAATGGACGCTCGACCAATTAAACAACATGTATTATGGGGTTGAATGCTTTTTGCTATTCACAAAATAAAACAAAAGCAGTAAAGCAAATATCGTATTTAACACAGCACAGCAAAATCAGTTGCACCATTCAATCCCGCTCGTCCAGACGGGGAGAATTCAATCACATTTATTCGATGCGACGTTTCTTATGGGATTTAATGAGCGACAACATTTTGACCCCAAACCGAGAGGATTCTGGGATGTTTGTGGTTTTTTGTAATAACTCTGGAAGGAAACGTCGGAGACCCATCAAGGTGGTACTCGTACTGCTCGACTCATCGAGCGGAATCCAAAGATATGAGTGGTTAAGCTATGGGATATGAAATGGACGCTCGACCAATAAAACAACATGTATTATGGGGTTGAATGCTTTTTGCTATTCACAAAATAAAACAAAAGCAGTAAAGCAAATATCGTATTTAACACAGCACAGCAAAATCAGTTGCACCATTCAATCCCGCTCGTCCAGACGGGGAGAATTCAATCACATTTATTCGATGCGACGTTTCTTATGGGATTTAATGAGCGACAACATTTTGACCCCAAATCGAGAGGATTCTGGGATGTTTGTGGTTTTTTTGTAATAACTCTGGAAGGAAACGTCCCAGACCCATCAAGGTGGTACTCGTACTGCTCGCCTCATCGAGAGGAATGCAAAGATATGAGGGGTTAAGCTATGGGATATAAAATGGACGCTCGACCAATAAAACAACATGTATTATGGGGTTGAATGCTTTTTGCTATTCACAAAATAAAACAAAAGCAGTCATGCAAATATCTTATTTAAGACAGCACAGCAAAATCAGTGGCACCATTCAATCCCGCTCGTCCAGACGGGGAGAAGTCAATCACATTTATTCTATGCGACGTTTCTTATGGGATTTATTGAGCGAAAACATTTTGACCCCAAATCGAGAGGATTCTGGGATGTTTGTGGTTTTTTTGTAATAACTCTGGAAGGAAACGTCGCAGACCAATCAAGGTGGTACTCCTACTGCTCCCCTCATCGAGAGGAATCCAAAGATATGAGTGGTTAAGCTATGGGATATGAAATGGACGCTCGACCAATAAAACAACATGTATTATGGGGTTGAATGCTTTTTGCTATTCACAAAATAAAACAAAAGCAGTAAAGCAAATATCGTATTTAACACAGCACAGCAAAATCAGTTGCACCATTCAATCCCGCTCGTCCAGACGGGGAGAATTCAATCACATTTATTCGATGCGACGTTTCTTATGGGATTTAATGAGCGACAACATTTTGACCCCAAATCGAGAGGATTCTGGGATGTTTGTGGTTTTTTTGTAATAACTCTGGAAGGAAACGTCCCAGACCCATCAAGGTGGTACTCGTACTGCTCGCCTCATCGAGAGGAATGCAAAGATATGAGGGGTTAAGCTATGGGATATAAAATGGACGCTCGACCAATAAAACAACATGTATTATGGGGTTGAATGCTTTTTGCTATTCACAAAATAAAACAAAAGCAGTCATGCAAATATCTTATTTAAGACAGCACAGCAAAATCAGTGGCACCATTCAATCCCGCTCGTCCAGACGGGGAGAAGTCAATCACATTTATTCTATGCGACGTTTCTTATGGGATTTATTGAGCGAAAACATTTTGACCCCAAATCGAGAGGATTCTGGGATGTTTGTGGTTTTTTTGTAATAACTCTGGAAGGAAACGTCGCAGACCAATCAAGGTGGTACTCCTACTGCTCCCCTCATCGAGAGGAATCCAAAGATATGAGTGGTTAAGCTATGGGATATGAAATGGACGAGCGACCAATAAAACAACATGTATTATTGGGTTGAATGCTTTTTGCTATTCACAAAATAAAACAAAAGCAGTCATGCAAATATCTTATTTAACACAGCACAGCAAAAGCAGTTGCACCATTCAATCCCGCTCGTCCAGACGGGGAGAAGTCAATCACATTTATTCAATGCGACGTTTCTTATGGGGTTTATTGAGCGAAAACATTTTGACCCCAAATCGAGAGGATTCTGGGATGTTTGTGGTTTTTTTGTAATAACTCTGGAAGGAAACGTCGCAGACCCATCAAGGTGGTACTCGTACTGCTCGCCTCATCGAGAGGAATGCAAAGATATGAGGAGTTAAGCTATGGGATATAAAATGGACGCTCGACCAATTAAACAACATGTATTATGGGGTTGAATGCTTTTTGCTATTCACAAAATAAAACAAAAGCAGTAAAGCAAATATCGTATTTAACACAGCACAGCAAAATCAGTTGCACCATTCAATCCCGCTCGTCCAGACGGGGAGAATTCAATCACATTTATTCGATGCGACGTTTCTTATGGGATTTAATGAGCGACAACATTTTGACCCCAAACCGAGAGGATTCTGGGATGTTTGTGGTTTTTTGTAATAACTCTGGAAGGAAACGTCGGAGACCCATCAAGGTGGTACTCGTACTGCTCGACTCATCGAGCGGAATCCAAAGATATGAGTGGTTAAGCTATGGGATATGAAATGGACGAGCGACCAATAAAACAACATGTATTATGAGGTTGAATGCTTTTTGCTATTCACAAACTAGAACAAAAGCAGTCATGCAAATATCTTATTTAACACAGCACAGCAAAATCAGTTGCACCATTCAATTCCTCTCGTCAAGACGGGGAGAATTCAATCACATTTATTAGATGAGGCGTTTCTTATGGGATTTAATGAGCGACAACATTTTGACCCCAAACCGAGAGGATTCTGGGATGTTTGTGGTTTTTTTGTAATAACTCTGGAAGGAAACGTCCCAGACCCATCAAGGTGGTACTCGTACTGCTCGCCTCATCGAGAGGAATGCAAAGATATGAGGGGTTAAGCTATGGGATATAAAATGGACGCTCGACCAATAAAACAACATGTATTATGGGGTTGAATGCTTTTTGCTATTCACAAAATAAAACAAAAGCAGTAAAGCAAATATCGTATTTAACACAGCACAGCAAAATCAGTTGCACCATTCAATCCCGCTCGTCCAGACGGGGAGAATTCAATCACATTTATTCGATGCGACGTTTCTTATGGGATTTAATGAGCGACAACATTTTGACCCCAAATCGAGAGGATTCTGGGATGTTTGTGGTTTTTTTGTAATAACTCTGGAAGGAAACGTCCCAGACCCATCAAGGTGGTACTCGTACTGCTCGCCTCATCGAGAGGAATGCAAAGATATGAGGGGTTAAGCTATGGGATATAAAATGGACGCTCGACCAATAAAACAACATGTATTATGGGGTTGAATGCTTTTTGCTATTCACAAAATAAAACAAAAGCAGTCATGCAAATATCTTATTTAAGACAGCACAGCAAAATCAGTGGCACCATTCAATCCCGCTCGTCCAGACGGGGAGAAGTCAATCACATTTATTCAATGCGACGTTTCTTATGGGATTTATTGAGCGAAAACATTTTGACCCCAAATCGAGAGGATTCTGGGATGTTTGTGGTTTTTTTGTAATAACTCTGGAAGGAAACGTCGCAGACCAATCAAGGTGGTACTCCTACTGCTCCCCTCATCGAGAGGAATCCAAAGATATGAGTGGTTAAGCTATGGGATATGAAATGGACGAGCGACCAATAAAACAACATGTATTATGGGGTTGAATGCTTTTTGCTATTCACAAAATAAAACAAAAGCAGTCATGCAAATATCTTATTTAACACAGCACAGCAAAATCAGTTGCACCATTCAATCCCGCTCGTCCAGACGGGGAGAAGTCAATCACATTTATTCAATGCGACGTTTCTTATGGGGTTTATTGAGCGAAAACATTTTGACCCCAAATCGAGAGGATTCTGGGATGTTTGTGGTTTTTTTGTAATAACTCTGGAAGGAAACGTCGCAGACCCATCAAGGTGGTACTCGTACTGCTCGCCTCATCGAGAGGAATGCAAAGATATGAGGGGTTAAGCTATGGGATATAAAATGGACGCTCGACCAATTAAACAACATGTATTATGGGGTTGAATGCTTTTTGCTATTCACAAAATAAAACAAAAGCAGTAAAGCAAATATCGTATTTAACACAGCACAGCAAAATCAGTTGCACCATTCAATCCCGCTCGTCCAGACGGGGAGAATTCAATCACATTTATTCGATGCGACGTTTCTTATGGGATTTAATGAGCGACAACATTTTGACCCCAAACCGAGAGGATTCTGGGATGTTTGTGGTTTTTTGTAATAACTCTGGAAGGAAACGTCGGAGACCCATCAAGGTGGTACTCGTACTGCTCGACTCATCGAGCGGAATCCAAAGATATGAGTGGTTAAGCTATGGGATATGAAATGGACGCTCGACCAATAAAACAACATGTATTATGGGGTTGAATGCTTTTTGCTATTCACAAAATAAAACAAAAGCAGTAAAGCAAATATCGTATTTAACACAGCACAGCAAAATCAGTTGCACCATTCAATCCCGCTCGTCCAGACGGGGAGAATTCAATCACATTTATTCGATGCGACGTTTCTTATGGGATTTAATGAGCGACAACATTTTGACCCCAAATCGAGAGGATTCTGGGATGTTTGTGGTTTTTTTGTAATAACTCTGGAAGGAAACGTCCCAGACCCATCAAGGTGGTACTCGTACTGCTCGCCTCATCGAGAGGAATGCAAAGATATGAGGGGTTAAGCTATGGGATATAAAATGGACGCTCGACCAATAAAACAACATGTATTATGGGGTTGAATGCTTTTTGCTATTCACAAAATAAAACAAAAGCAGTCATGCAAATATCTTATTTAAGACAGCACAGCAAAATCAGTGGCACCATTCAATCCCGCTCGTCCAGACGGGGAGAAGTCAATCACATTTATTCTATGCGACGTTTCTTATGGGATTTATTGAGCGAAAACATTTTGACCCCAAATCGAGAGGATTCTGGGATGTTTGTGGTTTTTTTGTAATAACTCTGGAAGGAAACGTCGCAGACCAATCAAGGTGGTACTCCTACTGCTCCCCTCATCGAGAGGAATCCAAAGATATGAGTGGTTAAGCTATGGGATATGAAATGGACGCTCGACCAATAAAACAACATGTATTATGGGTTTGAATGCTTTTTGCTATTCACAAAATAAAACAAAAGCAGTAAAGCAAATATCGTATTTAACACAGCACAGCAAAATCAGTTGCACCATTCAATCCCGCTCGTCCAGACGGGGAGAATTCAATCACATTTATTCGATGCGACGTTTCTTATGGGATTTAATGAGCGACAACATTTTGACCCCAAATCGAGAGGATTCTGGGATGTTTGTGGTTTTTTTGTAATAACTCTGGAAGGAAACGTCCCAGACCCATCAAGGTGGTACTCGTACTGCTCGCCTCATCGAGAGGAATGCAAAGATATGAGGGGTTAAGCTATGGGATATAAAATGGACGCTCGACCAATAAAACAACATGTATTATGGGGTTGAATGCTTTTTGCTATTCACAAAATAAAACAAAAGCAGTCATGCAAATATCTTATTTAAGACAGCACAGCAAAATCAGTGGCACCATTCAATCCCGCTCGTCCAGACGGGGAGAAGTCAATCACATTTATTCTATGCGACGTTTCTTATGGGATTTATTGAGCGAAAACATTTTGACCCCAAATCGAGAGGATTCTGGGATGTTTGTGGTTTTTTTGTAATAACTCTGGAAGGAAACGTCGCAGACCAATGAAGGTGGTACTCCTACTGCTCCCCTCATCGAGAGGAATCCAAAGATATGAGTGGTTAAGCTATGGGATATGAAATGGACGAGCGACCAATAAAACAACATGTATTATTGGGTTGAATGCTTTTTGCTATTCACAAAATAAAACAAAAGCAGTCATGCAAATATCTTATTTAACACAGCACAGCAAAAGCAGTTGCACCATTCAATCCCGCTCGTCCAGACGGGGAGAAGTCAATCACATTTATTCAATGCGACGTTTCTTATGGGGTTTATTGAGCGAAAACATTTTGACCCCAAATCGAGAGGATTCTGGGATGTTTGTGGTTTTTTTGTAATAACTCTGGAAGGAAACGTCGCAGACCCATCAAGGTGGTACTCGTACTGCTCGCCTCATCGAGAGGAATGCAAAGATATGAGGAGTTAAGCTATGGGATATAAAATGGACGCTCGACCAATTAAACAACATGTATTATGGGGTTGAATGCTTTTTGCTATTCACAAAATAAAACAAAAGCAGTAAAGCAAATATCGTATTTAACACAGCACAGCAAAATCAGTTGCACCATTCAATCCCGCTCGTCCAGACGGGGAGAATTCAATCACATTTATTCGATGCGACGTTTCTTATGGGATTTAATGAGCGACAACATTTTGACCCCAAACCGAGAGGATTCTGGGATGTTTGTGGTTTTTTGTAATAACTCTGGAAGGAAACGTCGGAGACCCATCAAGGTGGTACTCGTACTGCTCGACTCATCGAGCGGAATCCAAAGATATGAGTGGTTAAGCTATGGGATATGAAATGGACGAGCGACCAATAAAACAACATGTATTATGAGGTTGAATGCTTTTTGCTATTCACAAACTAGAACAAAAGCAGTCATGCAAATATCTTATTTAACACAGCACAGCAAAATCAGTTGCACCATTCAATTCCTCTCGTCAAGACGGGGAGAATTCAATCACATTTATTCTATGCGACGTTTCTTATGGGATTTATTGAGCGACAACATTTTGACCCCAAATCGAGAGGATTCTGGGATGTTTGTGGTTTTTTTGTGATAACTCTGGAAGGAAACGTCGCAGACCCATCAAGGTGGTACTCGTACTGCTCGCCTCATCGAGAGGAATCCAAAGATATGAGTGGTTAAGCTATGGGATATGAAATGGACGAGCGACCAATAAAACAACATGTATTATTGGGTTGAATGCTTTCTGCTATTCACAAAATAAAACAAAAGCAGTCATGCAAATATCTTATTTAATACAGCACTGCAAAATCAGTTGCACCATTCAATCCCGCTCGGCCAGACGGGGAGAATTCAATCACATTTATTAGATGAGGCGTTTCTTATGGGATTTAATGAGCGACAACATTTTGACCCCAAACCGAGAGGATTCTGGGATGTTTGTGGTTTTTTTGTAATAACTCTGGAAGGAAACGTCCCAGACCCATCAAGGTGGTACTCGTACTGCTCGCCTCATCGAGAGGAATGCAAAGATATGAGGGGTTAAGCCATGGGATATGAAATGGACGAGCGACCAATAAAACAACATGTATTATGAGGTTGAATGCTTTTTGCTATTCACAAACTAGAACAAAAGCAGTCATGCAAATATCTTATTTAACACAGCACAGCAAAATCAGTTGCACCATTCAATCCCGCTCGTCCAGACGGGGAGAATTCAATCACATTTATTCGATGCGACGTTTCTTATGGGATTTATTGAGCGACAACATTTTGACCCCAAATCGAGAGGATTCTGGGATGTTTGTGGTTTTTTTGTGATAACTCTGGAAGTAAACGTCGCAGACCCATCAAGGTGGTACTCGTACTGCTCGCCTCATCGAGAGGAATCCAAAGATATGAGTGGTTAAGCTATGGGATATGAAATGGACGAGCGACCAATAAAACAACATGTATTATTGGGTTGAATGCTTTCTGCTATTCACAAAATAAAACAAAAGCAGTCATGCAAATATCTTATTTAATACAGCACTGCAAAATCAGTTGCACCATTCAATCCCGCTCGGCCAGACGGGGAGAATTCAATCACATTTATTAGATGAGGCGTTTCTTATGGGATTTAATGAGCGACAACATTTTGACCCCAAACCGAGAGGATTCTGGGATGTTTGTGGTTTTTTTGTAATAACTCTGGAAGGAAACGTCCCAGACCCATCAAGGTGGTACTCGTACTGCTCGCCTCATCGAGAGGAATGCAAAGATATGAGGGGTTAAGCTATGGGATATAAAATGGACGCTCGACCAATAAAACAACATGTATTATGGGGTTGAATGCTTTTTGCTATTCACAAAATAAAACAAAAGCAGTAAAGCAAATATCGTATTTAACACAGCACAGCAAAATCAGTTGCACCATTCAATCCCGCTCGTCCAGACGGGGAGAATTCAATCACATTTATTCGATGCGACGTTTCTTATGGGATTTAATGAGCGACAACATTTTGACCCCAAATCGAGAGGATTCTGGGATGTTTGTGGTTTTATTGTAATAACTCTTTAAGGAAACGTCCCAGACCCATCAAGGTGGTACTCGTACTGCTCGCCTCATCGAGAGGAATGCAAAGATATGAGGGGTTAAGCTATGGGATATAAAATGGACGCTCGACCAATAAAACAACATGTATTATGGGGTTGAATGCTTTTTGCTATTCACAAAATAAAACAAAAGCAGTCATGCAAATATCTTATTTAAGACAGCACAGCAAAATCAGTGGCACCATTCAATCCCGCTCGTCCAGACGGGGAGAAGTCAATCACATTTATTCAATGCGACGTTTCTTATGGGATTTATTGAGCGAAAACATTTTGACCCCAAATCGAGAGGATTCTGGGATGTTTGTGGTTTTTTTGTAATAATTCTGGAAGGAAACGTCGCAGACCCATCAAAGTGGTACTCCTACTGCTCGACTCATCGAGAGGAATCGAAAGATATGAGTGGTTAAGCTATGGGATATGAAATGGACGAGCGACCAATAAAACAACATGTATTATGGGGTTGAATGCTTTTTGCTATTCACAAAATAAAACAAAAGCAGTCATGCAAATATCTTATTTAACACAGCACAGCAAAATCAGTTGCACCATTCAATCCCGCTCGTCCAGACGGGGAGAATTCAATCACATTTATTCGATGCGACGTTTCTTATGGGATTTATTGAGCGACAACATTTTGACCCCAAATCGAGAGGATTCTGGGATGTTTGTGGTTTTTTTGTAATAACTCTGGAAGGAAACGTCCCAGACCCATCAAGGTGGTACTCGTACTGCTCGCCTCATCGAGAGGAATGCAAAGATATGAGGGGTTAAGCTATGGGATATAAAATGGACGCTCGACCAATAAAACAACATGTATTATGGGGTTGAATGCTTTTTGCTATTCACAAAATAAAACAAAAGCAGTAAAGCAAATATCGTATTTAACACAGCACAGCAAAATCAGTTGCACCATTCAATCCCGCTCGTCCAGACGGGGAGAATTCAATCACATTTATTCGATGCGACGTTTCTTATGGGATTTAATGAGCGACAACATTTTGACCCCAAACCGAGAGGATTCTGGGATGTTTGTGGTTTTTTTGTAATAACTCTGGAAGGTAACGTCGCAGACCAATCAAGGTGGTACTCGTGCTGCTCCCCTCATCGAGAGGAATCCAAAGATATGAGTGGTTAAGCTATGGGATATGAAATGGACGAGCGACCAATAAAACAACATGTATTATGGGGTTGAATGCTTTTTGCTATTCACAAAATAAAACAAAAGCAGTCATGCAAATATCTTATTTAACACAGCACAGCAAAATCAGTGGCACCATTCAATCCCGCTCGTCCAGACGGGGAGAATTCAATCACATTTATTCGATGCGACGTTTCTTATGGGATTTATTGAGCGACAACATTTTGACCCCAAATCGAGAGGATTCTGGGATGTTTGTGGTTTTTTTGTAATAACTCTGGAAGGAAACGTCCCAGACCCATCAAGGTGGTACTCGTACTGCTCACCTCATCGAGAGGAATGCAAAGATATGAGGGGTTAAGCTATGGGATATAAAATGGACGCTCGACCAATAAAACAACATGTATTATGGGGTTGAATGCTTTTTGCTATTCACAAAATAAAACAAAAGCAGTAAAGCAAATATCGTATTTAACACAGCACAGCAAAATCAGTTGCACCATTCAATCCCGCTCGTCCAGACGGGGAGAATTCAATCACATTTATTCGATGCGACGTTTCTTATGGGATTTAATGAGCGACAACATTTTGACCCCAAACCGAGAGGATTCTGGGATGTTTGTGGTTTTTTTGTAATAACTCTGGAAGGTAACGTCGCAGACCAATCAAGGTGGTATTCCTACTGCTCGCCTCATCGAGAGAAATCGAAAGATATGAGTGGTTAAGCTATGGGATATGAAATGGACGAGCGACCAATAAAACAACATGTATTATGGGGTTGAATGCTTTTTGCTATTCACAAAATAAAACAAAAGCAGTAAAGCAAATATCGTATTTAACACAGCACAGCAAAATCAGTTGCACCATTCAATCCCGCTCGTCCAGACGGGGAGAATTCAATCACATTTATTCGATGCGACGTTTCTTATGGGATTTAATGAGCGACAACATTTTGACCCCAAACCGAGAGGATTCTGGGATGTTTGTGGTTTTTTTGTAATAACTCTGGAAGGTAACGTCGCAGACCAATCAAGGTGGTACTCGTGCTGCTCCCCTCATCGAGAGGAATCCAACGATATGAGTGGTTAAGCTATGGGATATGAAATGGACGAGCGACCAATAAAACAACATGTATTATGGGGTTGAATGCTTTTTGCTATTCACAAAATAAAACAAAAGCAGTCATGCAAATATCTTATTTAACACAGCACAGCAAAATCAGTGGCACCATTCAATCCCGCTCGTCCAGACGGGGAGAAGTCAATCACATTTATTCAATGCGACGTTTCTTATGGGATTTATTGAGCGAAAACATTTTGAACCCAAATCGAGAGGATTCTGGGATGTTTGTGGTTTTTTTGTAATAACTCTGGAAGGAAACGTCGCAGACCCATCAAGGTGGTACTCGTACTGCTCGCCTCATCGAGAGGAATGCAAAGATATGAGGGGTTAAGCTATTGGATATAAAATGGACGCTCAACCAATTAAACAACATGTATTATGGGGTTGAATGCTTTTTGCTATTCACAAAATAAAACAAAAGCAGTAAAGCAAATATCGTATTTAACACAGCACAGCAAAATCAGTTGCACCATTCAATTCCTCTCGTCCAGACGGGGAGAATTCAATCACATTTATTCTATGCGACGTTTCTTATGGGATTTATTGAGCGACAACATTTTGACTCCAAACCGAGAGGATTCTGGGATGTTTGTGGTTTTTTTTGTAATAACTCTGGAAGTTAACGTCGCAGACCCATCAAAGTGGTACTCGAACTGCTCGCCTCATCGAGAGGAATCGAAAGATATGAGTGGTTAAGCTATGGGATATGAAATGGACGAGCGACCAATAAAACAACATGTATTATGGGGTTGAATGCTTTTTGCTATTCACAAAATAAAACAAAAGCAGTCATGCAAATATCTTATTTAACACAGCACAGCAAAATCAGTTGCACCATTCAATCCCGCTCGTCCAGACGGGGAGAATTCAATCACATTTATTCGATGCGACGTTTCTTATGGGATTTATTGAGCGACAACATTTTGACCCCAAATCGAGAGAATTCTGGGATGTTTGTGGTTTTTTTGTAATAACTCTGGAAGGAAACGTCCCAGACCCATCAAGGTGGTACTCGTACTGCTCGCCTCATCGAGAGGAATGCAAAGATATGAGGGGTTAAGCTATGGGATATGAAATGGACGCTCGACCAATAAAACAACATGTATTATGGGGTTGAATGCTTTTTGCTATTCACAAAATAAAACAAAAGCAGTCATGCAAATATCTTATTTAACACAGCACAGCAAAATCAGTGGCACCATTCAATCCCGCTCGTCCAGACGGGGAGAATTCAATCACATTTATTCGATGCGACGTTTCTTATGGGATTTATTGAGCGACAACATTTTGACCCCAAATCGAGAGGATTCTGGGATGTTTGTGGTTTTTTTGTAATAACTCTGGAAGGAAACGTCCCAGACCCATCAAGGTGGTACTCGTACTGCTTGCCTCATCGAGAGGAATGCAAAGATATGAGGGGTTAAGCTATGGGATATAAAATGGACGCTCGACCAATAAAACAACATGTATTATGGGGTTGAATGCTTTTTGCTATTCACAAAATAAAACAAAAGCAGTAAAGCAAATATCGTATTTAACACAGCACAGCAAAATCAGTTGCACCATTCAATCCCGCTCGTCCAGACGGGGAGAATTCAATCACATTTATTCGATGCGACGTTTCTTATGGGATTTAATGAGCGACAACATTTTGACCCCAAACCGAGAGGATTCTGGGATGTTTGTGGTTTTTTTGTAATAACTCTGGAAGGTAACGTCGCAGACCAATCAAGGTGGTACTCGTGCTGCTCCCCTCATCGAGAGGAATCCAAAGATATGAGTGGTTAAGCTATGGGATATGAAATGGACGAGCGACCAATAAAACAACATGTATTATGGGGTTGAATGCTTTTTGCTATTCACAAAATAAAACAAAAGCAGTCATGCAAATATCTTATTTAACACAGCACAGCAAAATCAGTGGCACCATTCAATCCCGCTCGTCCAGACGGGGAGAAGTCAATCACATTTATTCAATGCGACGTTTCTTATGGGATTTATTGAGCGACAACATTTTGACCCCAAACCGAGAGGATTCTGGGATGTTTGTGGTTTTTTTTGTAATAACTCTGGAAGGAAACGTCGCAGACCCATCAAAGTGGTACTCCTACTGCTCGCCTCATCGAGAGAAATCGAAAGATATGAGTGGTTAAGCTATGGGATATGAAATGGACGAGCGACCAATAAAACAACATGTATTATGGGGTTGAATGCTTTTTGCTATTCACAAAATAAAACAAAAGCAGTAAAGCAAATATCGTATTTAACACAGCACAGCAAAATCAGTTGCACCATTCAATCCCGCTCGTCCAGACGGGGAGAATTCAATCACATTTATTCGATGCGACGTTTCTTATGGGATTTAATGAGCGACAACATTTTGACCCCAAACCGAGAGGATTCTGGGATGTTTGTGGTTTTTTTGTAATAACTCTGGAAGGTAACGTCGCAGACCAATCAAGGTGGTACTCGTGCTGCTCCCCTCATCGAGAGGAATCCAACGATATGAGTGGTTAAGCTATGGGATATGAAATGGACGAGCGACCAATAAAACAACATGTATTATGGGGTTGAATGCTTTTTGCTATTCACAAAATAAAACAAAAGCAGTCATGCAAATATCTTATTTAACACAGCACAGCAAAATCAGTGGCACCATTCAATCCCGCTCGTCCAGACGGGGAGAAGTCAATCACATTTATTCAATGCGACGTTTCTTATGGGATTTATTGAGCGACAACATTTTGACCCCAAACCGAGAGGATTCTGGGATGTTTGTGGTTTTTTTTGTAATAACTCTGGAAGGAAACGTCGCAGACCCATCAAAGTGGTACTCCTACTGCTCGCCTCATCGAGAGAAATCGAAAGATATGAGTGGTTAAGCTATGGGATATGAAATGGACGAGCGACCAATAAAACAACATGTATTATGGGGTTGAATGCTTTTTGCTATTCACAAAATAAAACAAAAGCAGTAAAGCAAATATCGTATTTAACACAGCACAGCAAAATCAGTTGCACCATTCAATCCCGCTCGTCCAGACGGGGAGAATTCAATCACATTTATTCGATGCGACGTTTCTTATGGGATTTAATGAGCGACAACATTTTGACCCCAAACCGAGAGGATTCTGGGATGTTTGTGGTTTTTTTGTAATAACTCTGGAAGGTAACGTCGCAGACCAATCAAGGTGGTACTCGTGCTGCTCCCCTCATCGAGAGGAATCCAACGATATGAGTGGTTAAGCTATGGGATATGAAATGGACGAGCGACCAATAAAACAACATGTATTATGGGGTTGAATGCTTTTTGCTATTCACAAAATAAAACAAAAGCAGTCATGCAAATATCTTATTTAACACAGCACAGCAAAATCAGTGGCACCATTCAATCCCGCTCGTCCAGACGGGGAGAAGTCAATCACATTTATTCAATGCGACGTTTCTTATGGGATTTATTGAGCGAAAACATTTTGAACCCAAATCGAGAGGATTCTGGGATGTTTGTGGTTTTTTTGTAATAACTCTGGAAGGAAACGTCGCAGACCCATCAAGGTGGTACTCGTACTGCTCGCCTCATCGAGAGGAATGCAAAGATATGAGGGGTTAAGCTATTGGATATAAAATGGACGCTCGACCAATTAAACAACATGTATTATGGGGTTGAATGCTTTTTGCTATTCACAAAATAAAACAAAAGCAGTAAAGCAAATATCGTATTTAACACAGCACAGCAAAATCAGTTGCACCATTCAATTCCTCTCGTCCAGACGGGGAGAATTCAATCACATTTATTCTATGCGACGTTTCTTATGGGATTTATTGAGCGACAACATTTTGACTCCAAACCGAGAGGATTCTGGGATGTTTGTGGTTTTTTTTGTAATAACTCTGGAAGTAAACGTCGCAGACCCATCAAAGTGGTACTCGTACTGCTCGCCTCATCGAGAGGAATCGAAATATATGAGTGGTTAAGCTATGGGATATGAAATGGACGAGCGACCAATAAAACAACATGTATTATGGGGTTGAATGCTTTTTGCTATTCACAAAATAAAACAAAAGCAGTCATGCAAATATCTTATTTAACACAGCACAGCAATATCAGTTGCACCATTCAATCCCGCTCGTCCAGACGGGGAGAATTCAATCACATTTATTCGATGCGACGTTTCTTATGGGATTTATTGAGCGACAACATTTTGACCCCAAATCGAGAGAATTCTGGGATGTTTGTGGTTTTTTTGTAATAACTCTGGAAGGAAACGTCCCAGACCCATCAAGGTGGTACTCGTACTGCTCGCCTCATCGAGAGGAATGCAAAGATATGAGGGGTTAAGCTATGGGATATGAAATGGACGCTCGACCAATAAAACAACATGTATTATGGGGTTGAATGCTTTTTGCTATTCACAAAATAAAACAAAAGCAGTCATGCAAATATCTTATTTAACACAGCACAGCAAAATCAGTGGCACCATTCAATCCCGCTCGTCCAGACGGGGAGAATTCAATCACATTTATTCGATGCGACGTTTCTTATGGGATTTATTGAGCGACAACATTTTGACCCCAAATCGAGAGGATTCTGGGATGTTTGTGGTTTTTTTGTAATAACTCTGGAAGGAAACGTCCCAGACCCATCAAGGTGGTACTCGTACTGCTCGCCTCATCGAGAGGAATGTAAAGATATGAGGGGTTAAGCTATGGGATATAAAATGGACGCTCGACCAATAAAACAACATGTATTATGGGGTTGAATGCTTTTTGCTATTCACAAAATAAAACAAAAGCAGTAAAGCAAATATCGTATTTAACACAGCACAGCAAAATCAGTTGCACCATTCAATCCCGCTCGTCCAGACGGGGAGAATTCAATCACATTTATTCGATGCGACGTTTCTTATGGGATTTAATGAGCGACAACATTTTGACCCCAAACCGAGAGGATTCTGGGATGTTTGTGGTTTTTTTGTAATAACTCTGGAAGGTAACGTCGCAGACCAATCAAGGTGGTACTCGTGCTGCTCCCCTCATCGAGAGGAATCCAAAGATATGAGTGGTTAAGCTATGGGATATGAAATGGACGAGCGACCAATAAAACAACATGTATTATGGGGTTGAATGCTTTTTGCTATTCACAAAATAAAACAAAAGCAGTCATGCAAATATCTTATTTAACACAGCACAGCAAAATCAGTGGCACCATTCAATCCCGCTCGTCCAGACGGGGAGAAGTCAATCACATTTATTCAATGCGACGTTTCTTATGGGATTTATTGAGCGACAACATTTTGACCCCAAACCGAGAGGATTCTGGGATGTTTGTGGTTTTTTTTGTAATAACTCTGGAAGGAAACGTCGCAGACCCATCAAAGTGGTACTCCTACTGCTCGCCTCATCGAGAGAAATCGAAAGATATGAGTGGTTAAGCTATGGGATATGAAATGGACGAGCGACCAATAAAACAACATGTATTATGGGGTTGAATGCTTTTTGCTATTCACAAACTAGAACAAAAGCAGTCATGCAAATATCGTATTTAACACAGCACAGCAAAATCAGTTGCACCATTCAATCCCGCTCGTCCAGACGGGGAGAATTCAATCACATTTATTCGATGCGACGTTTCTTATGGGATTTATTGAGCGACAACATTTTGACCCCAAATCGAGAGGATTCTGGGATGTTTGTGGTTTTTTTGTGATAACTCTGGAAGTAAACGTCGCAGACCCATCAAGGTGGTACTCGTACTGCTCGCCTCATCGAGAGGAATCCAAAGATATGAGTGGTTAAGCTATGGGATATGAAATGGACGAGCGACCAATAAAACAACATGTATTATTGGGTTGAATGCTTTCTGCTATTCACAAAATAAAACAAAAGCAGTCATGCAAATATCTTATTTAATACAGCACTGCAAAATCAGTTGCACCATTCAATCCCGCTCGGCCAGATGGGGAGAATTCAATCACATTTATTAGATGAGGCGTTTCTTATGGGATTTAATGAGCGACAACATTTTGACCCCAAACCGAGAGGATTCTGGGATGTTTGTGGTTTTTTTGTAATAACTCTGGAAGGAAACGTCCCAGACCCATCAAGGTGGTACTCGTACTGCTCGCCTCATCGAGAGGAATGCAAAGATATGAGGGGTTAAGCTATGGGATATAAAATGGACGCTCGACCAATAAAACAACATGTATTATGGGGTTGAATGCTTTTTGCTATTCACAAAATAAAACAAAAGCAGTAAAGCAAATATCGTATTTAACACAGCACAGCAAAATCAGTTGCACCATTCAATCCCGCTCGTCCAGACGGGGAGAATTCAATCACATTTATTCGATGCGACGTTTCTTATGGGATTTAATGAGCGACAACATTTTGACCCCAAATCGAGAGGATTCTGGGATGTTTGTGGTTTTATTGTAATAACTCTTTAAGGAAACGTCCCAGACCCATCAAGGTGGTACTCGTACTGCTCGCCTCATCGAGAGGAATGCAAAGATATGAGGGGTTAAGCTATGGGATATAAAATGGACGCTCGACCAATAAAACAACATGTATTATGGGGTTGAATGCTTTTTGCTATTCACAAAATAAAACAAAAGCAGTCATGCAAATATCTTATTTAAGACAGCACAGCAAAATCAGTGGCACCATTCAATCCCGCTCGTCCAGACGGGGAGAAGTCAATCACATTTATTCAATGCGACGTTTCTTATGGGATTTATTGAGCGAAAACATTTTGACCCCAAATCGAGAGGATTCTGGGATGTTTGTGGTTTTTTTGTAATAATTCTGGAAGGAAACGTCGCAGACCCATCAAAGTGGTACTCCTACTGCTCGACTCATCGAGAGGAATCGAAAGATATGAGTGGTTAAGCTATGGGATATGAAATGGACGAGCGACCAATAAAACAACATGTATTATGGGGTTGAATGCTTTTTGCTATTCACAAAATAAAACAAAAGCAGTCATGCAAATATCTTATTTAACACAGCACAGCAAAATCAGTTGCACCATTCAATCCCGCTCGTCCAGACGGGGAGAATTCAATCACATTTATTCGATGCGACGTTTCTTATGGGATTTATTGAGCGACAACATTTTGACCCCAAATCGAGAGGATTCTGGGATGTTTGTGGTTTTTTTGTAATAACTCTGGAAGGAAACGTCCCAGACCCATCAAGGTGGTACTCGTACTGCTCGCCTCATCGAGAGGAATGCAAAGATATGAGGGGTTAAGCTATGGGATATAAAATGGACGCTCGACCAATAAAACAACATGTATTATGGGGTTGAATGCTTTTTGCTATTCACAAAATAAAACAAAAGCAGTAAAGCAAATATCGTATTTAACACAGCACAGCAAAATCAGTTGCACCATTCAATCCCGCTCGTCCAGACGGGGAGAATTCAATCACATTTATTCGATGCGACGTTTCTTATGGGATTTAATGAGCGACAACATTTTGACCCCAAACCGAGAGGATTCTGGGATGTTTGTGGTTTTTTTGTAATAACTCTGGAAGGTAACGTCGCAGACCAATCAAGGTGGTACTCGTGCTGCTCCCCTCATCGAGAGGAATCCAAAGATATGAGTGGTTAAGCTATGGGATATGAAATGGACGAGCGACCAATAAAACAACATGTATTATGGGGTTGAATGCTTTTTGCTATTCACAAAATAAAACAAAAGCAGTCATGCAAATATCTTATTTAACACAGCACAGCAAAATCAGTGGCACCATTCAATCCCGCTCGTCCAGACGGGGAGAATTCAATCACATTTATTCGATGCGACGTTTCTTATGGGATTTATTGAGCGACAACATTTTGACCCCAAATCGAGAGGATTCTGGGATGTTTGTGGTTTTTTTGTAATAACTCTGGAAGGAAACGTCCCAGACCCATCAAGGTGGTACTCGTACTGCTCACCTCATCGAGAGGAATGCAAAGATATGAGGGGTTAAGCTATGGGATATAAAATGGACGCTCGACCAATAAAACAACATGTATTATGGGGTTGAATGCTTTTTGCTATTCACAAAATAAAACAAAAGCAGTAAAGCAAATATCGTATTTAACACAGCACAGCAAAATCAGTTGCACCATTCAATCCCGCTCGTCCAGACGGGGAGAATTCAATCACATTTATTCGATGCGACGTTTCTTATGGGATTTAATGAGCGACAACATTTTGACCCCAAACCGAGAGGATTCTGGGATGTTTGTGGTTTTTTTGTAATAACTCTGGAAGGTAACGTCGCAGACCAATCAAGGTGGTATTCCTACTGCTCGCCTCATCGAGAGAAATCGAAAGATATGAGTGGTTAAGCTATGGGATATGAAATGGACGAGCGACCAATAAAACAACATGTATTATGGGGTTGAATGCTTTTTGCTATTCACAAAATAAAACAAAAGCAGTAAAGCAAATATCGTATTTAACACAGCACAGCAAAATCAGTTGCACCATTCAATCCCGCTCGTCCAGACGGGGAGAATTCAATCACATTTATTCGATGCGACGTTTCTTATGGGATTTAATGAGCGACAACATTTTGACCCCAAACCGAGAGGATTCTGGGATGTTTGTGGTTTTTTTGTAATAACTCTGGAAGGTAACGTCGCAGACCAATCAAGGTGGTACTCGTGCTGCTCCCCTCATCGAGAGGAATCCAACGATATGAGTGGTTAAGCTATGGGATATGAAATGGACGAGCGACCAATAAAACAACATGTATTATGGGGTTGAATGCTTTTTGCTATTCACAAAATAAAACAAAAGCAGTCATGCAAATATCTTATTTAACACAGCACAGCAAAATCAGTGGCACCATTCAATCCCGCTCGTCCAGACGGGGAGAAGTCAATCACATTTATTCAATGCGACGTTTCTTATGGGATTTATTGAGCGAAAACATTTTGAACCCAAATCGAGAGGATTCTGGGATGTTTGTGGTTTTTTTGTAATAACTCTGGAAGGAAACGTCGCAGACCCATCAAGGTGGTACTCGTACTGCTCGCCTCATCGAGAGGAATGCAAAGATATGAGGGGTTAAGCTATTGGATATAAAATGGACGCTCAACCAATTAAACAACATGTATTATGGGGTTGAATGCTTTTTGCTATTCACAAAATAAAACAAAAGCAGTAAAGCAAATATCGTATTTAACACAGCACAGCAAAATCAGTTGCACCATTCAATTCCTCTCGTCCAGACGGGGAGAATTCAATCACATTTATTCTATGCGACGTTTCTTATGGGATTTATTGAGCGACAACATTTTGACTCCAAACCGAGAGGATTCTGGGATGTTTGTGGTTTTTTTTGTAATAACTCTGGAAGTTAACGTCGCAGACCCATCAAAGTGGTACTCGAACTGCTCGCCTCATCGAGAGGAATCGAAAGATATGAGTGGTTAAGCTATGGGATATGAAATGGACGAGCGACCAATAAAACAACATGTATTATGGGGTTGAATGCTTTTTGCTATTCACAAAATAAAACAAAAGCAGTCATGCAAATATCTTATTTAACACAGCACAGCAAAATCAGTTGCACCATTCAATCCCGCTCGTCCAGACGGGGAGAATTCAATCACATTTATTCGATGCGACGTTTCTTATGGGATTTATTGAGCGACAACATTTTGACCCCAAATCGAGAGAATTCTGGGATGTTTGTGGTTTTTTTGTAATAACTCTGGAAGGAAACGTCCCAGACCCATCAAGGTGGTACTCGTACTGCTCGCCTCATCGAGAGGAATGCAAAGATATGAGGGGTTAAGCTATGGGATATGAAATGGACGCTCGACCAATAAAACAACATGTATTATGGGGTTGAATGCTTTTTGCTATTCACAAAATAAAACAAAAGCAGTCATGCAAATATCTTATTTAACACAGCACAGCAAAATCAGTGGCACCATTCAATCCCGCTCGTCCAGACGGGGAGAATTCAATCACATTTATTCGATGCGACGTTTCTTATGGGATTTATTGAGCGACAACATTTTGACCCCAAATCGAGAGGATTCTGGGATGTTTGTGGTTTTTTTGTAATAACTCTGGAAGGAAACGTCCCAGACCCATCAAGGTGGTACTCGTACTGCTTGCCTCATCGAGAGGAATGCAAAGATATGAGGGGTTAAGCTATGGGATATAAAATGGACGCTCGACCAATAAAACAACATGTATTATGGGGTTGAATGCTTTTTGCTATTCACAAAATAAAACAAAAGCAGTAAAGCAAATATCGTATTTAACACAGCACAGCAAAATCAGTTGCACCATTCAATCCCGCTCGTCCAGACGGGGAGAATTCAATCACATTTATTCGATGCGACGTTTCTTATGGGATTTAATGAGCGACAACATTTTGACCCCAAACCGAGAGGATTCTGGGATGTTTGTGGTTTTTTTGTAATAACTCTGGAAGGTAACGTCGCAGACCAATCAAGGTGGTACTCGTGCTGCTCCCCTCATCGAGAGGAATCCAAAGATATGAGTGGTTAAGCTATGGGATATGAAATGGACGAGCGACCAATAAAACAACATGTATTATGGGGTTGAATGCTTTTTGCTATTCACAAAATAAAACAAAAGCAGTCATGCAAATATCTTATTTAACACAGCACAGCAAAATCAGTGGCACCATTCAATCCCGCTCGTCCAGACGGGGAGAAGTCAATCACATTTATTCAATGCGACGTTTCTTATGGGATTTAATGAGCGACAACATTTTGACCCCAAACCGAGAGGATTCTGGGATGTTTGTGGTTTTTTTGTAATAACTCTGGAAGGTAACGTCGCAGACCAATCAAGGTGGTACTCGTGCTGCTCCCCTCATCGAGAGGAATCCAAAGATATGAGTGGTTAAGCTATGGGATATGAAATGGACGAGCGACCAATAAAACAACATGTATTATGGGGTTGAATGCTTTTTGCTATTCACAAAATAAAACAAAAGCAGTCATGCAAATATCTTATTTAACACAGCACAGCAAAATCAGTGGCACCATTCAATCCCGCTCGTCCAGACGGGGAGAATTCAATCACATTTATTCGATGCGACGTTTCTTATGGGATTTATTGAGCGACAACATTTTGACCCCAAACCGAGAGGATTCTGGGATGTTTGTGGTTTTTTTGTAATAACTCTGGAAGGTAACGTCGCAGACCAATCAAGGTGGTACTCGTGCTGCTCCCCTCATCGAGAGGAATCCAACGATATGAGTGGTTAAGCTATGGGATATGAAATGGACGAGCGACCAATAAAACAACATGTATTATGGGGTTGAATGCTTTTTGCTATTCACAAAATAAAACAAAAGCAGTCATGCAAATATCTTATTTAACACAGCACAGCAAAATCAGTGGCACCATTCAATCCCGCTCGTCCAGACGGGGAGAAGTCAATCACATTTATTCAATGCGACGTTTCTTATGGGATTTATTGAGCGACAACATTTTGACCCCAAACCGAGAGGATTCTGGGATGTTTGTGGTTTTTTTTGTAATAACTCTGGAAGGAAACGTCGCAGACCCATCAAAGTGGTACTCCTACTGCTCGCCTCATCGAGAGAAATCGAAAGATATGAGTGGTTAAGCTATGGGATATGAAATGGACGAGCGACCAATAAAACAACATGTATTATGGGGTTGAATGCTTTTTGCTATTCACAAAATAAAACAAAAGCAGTAAAGCAAATATCGTATTTAACACAGCACAGCAAAATCAGTTGCACCATTCAATCCCGCTCGTCCAGACGGGGAGAATTCAATCACATTTATTCGATGCGACGTTTCTTATGGGATTTAATGAGCGACAACATTTTGACCCCAAACCGAGAGGATTCTGGGATGTTTGTGGTTTTTTTGTAATAACTCTGGAAGGTAACGTCGCAGACCAATCAAGGTGGTACTCGTGCTGCTCCCCTCATCGAGAGGAATCCAACGATATGAGTGGTTAAGCTATGGGATATGAAATGGACGAGCGACCAATAAAACAACATGTATTATGGGGTTGAATGCTTTTTGCTATTCACAAAATAAAACAAAAGCAGTCATGCAAATATCTTATTTAACACAGCACAGCAAAATCAGTGGCACCATTCAATCCCGCTCGTCCAGACGGGGAGAAGTCAATCACATTTATTCAATGCGACGTTTCTTATGGGATTTATTGAGCGAAAACATTTTGAACCCAAATCGAGAGGATTCTGGGATGTTTGTGGTTTTTTTGTAATAACTCTGGAAGGAAACGTCGCAGACCCATCAAGGTGGTACTCGTACTGCTCGCCTCATCGAGAGGAATGCAAAGATATGAGGGGTTAAGCTATTGGATATAAAATGGACGCTCGACCAATTAAACAACATGTATTATGGGGTTGAATGCTTTTTGCTATTCACAAAATAAAACAAAAGCAGTAAAGCAAATATCGTATTTAACACAGCACAGCAAAATCAGTTGCACCATTCAATTCCTCTCGTCCAGACGGGGAGAATTCAATCACATTTATTCTATGCGACGTTTCTTATGGGATTTATTGAGCGACAACATTTTGACTCCAAACCGAGAGGATTCTGGGATGTTTGTGGTTTTTTTTGTAATAACTCTGGAAGTAAACGTCGCAGACCCATCAAAGTGGTACTCGTACTGCTCGCCTCATCGAGAGGAATCGAAATATATGAGTGGTTAAGCTATGGGATATGAAATGGACGAGCGACCAATAAAACAACATGTATTATGGGGTTGAATGCTTTTTGCTATTCACAAAATAAAACAAAAGCAGTCATGCAAATATCTTATTTAACACAGCACAGCAATATCAGTTGCACCATTCAATCCCGCTCGTCCAGACGGGGAGAATTCAATCACATTTATTCGATGCGACGTTTCTTATGGGATTTATTGAGCGACAACATTTTGACCCCAAATCGAGAGAATTCTGGGATGTTTGTGGTTTTTTTGTAATAACTCTGGAAGGAAACGTCCCAGACCCATCAAGGTGGTACTCGTACTGCTCGCCTCATCGAGAGGAATGCAAAGATATGAGGGGTTAAGCTATGGGATATGAAATGGACGCTCGACCAATAAAACAACATGTATTATGGGGTTGAATGCTTTTTGCTATTCACAAAATAAAACAAAAGCAGTCATGCAAATATCTTATTTAACACAGCACAGCAAAATCAGTGGCACCATTCAATCCCGCTCGTCCAGACGGGGAGAATTCAATCACATTTATTCGATGCGACGTTTCTTATGGGATTTATTGAGCGACAACATTTTGACCCCAAATCGAGAGGATTCTGGGATGTTTGTGGTTTTTTTGTAATAACTCTGGAAGGAAACGTCCCAGACCCATCAAGGTGGTACTCGTACTGCTCGCCTCATCGAGAGGAATGTAAAGATATGAGGGGTTAAGCTATGGGATATAAAATGGACGCTCGACCAATAAAACAACATGTATTATGGGGTTGAATGCTTTTTGCTATTCACAAAATAAAACAAAAGCAGTAAAGCAAATATCGTATTTAACACAGCACAGCAAAATCAGTTGCACCATTCAATCCCGCTCGTCCAGACGGGGAGAATTCAATCACATTTATTCGATGCGACGTTTCTTATGGGATTTAATGAGCGACAACATTTTGACCCCAAACCGAGAGGATTCTGGGATGTTTGTGGTTTTTTTGTAATAACTCTGGAAGGTAACGTCGCAGACCAATCAAGGTGGTACTCGTGCTGCTCCCCTCATCGAGAGGAATCCAAAGATATGAGTGGTTAAGCTATGGGATATGAAATGGACGAGCGACCAATAAAACAACATGTATTATGGGGTTGAATGCTTTTTGCTATTCACAAAATAAAACAAAAGCAGTCATGCAAATATCTTATTTAACACAGCACAGCAAAATCAGTGGCACCATTCAATCCCGCTCGTCCAGACGGGGAGAAGTCAATCACATTTATTCAATGCGACGTTTCTTATGGGATTTATTGAGCGACAACATTTTGACCCCAAACCGAGAGGATTCTGGGATGTTTGTGGTTTTTTTTGTAATAACTCTGGAAGGAAACGTCGCAGACCCATCAAAGTGGTACTCCTACTGCTCGCCTCATCGAGAGAAATCGAAAGATATGAGTGGTTAAGCTATGGGATATGAAATGGACGAGCGACCAATAAAACAACATGTATTATGGGGTTGAATGCTTTTTGCTATTCACAAAATAAAACAAAAGCAGTAAAGCAAATATCGTATTTAACACAGCACAGCAAAATCAGTTGCACCATTCAATCCCGCTCGTCCAGACGGGGAGAATTCAATCACATTTATTCGATGCGACGTTTCTTATGGGATTTAATGAGCGACAACATTTTGACCCCAAACCGAGAGGATTCTGGGATGTTTGTGGTTTTTTTGTAATAACTCTGGAAGGTAACGTCGCAGACCAATCAAGGTGGTACTCGTGCTGCTCCCCTCATCGAGAGGAATCCAACGATATGAGTGGTTAAGCTATGGGATATGAAATGGACGAGCGACCAATAAAACAACATGTATTATGGGGTTGAATGCTTTTTGCTATTCACAAAATAAAACAAAAGCAGTCATGCAAATATCTTATTTAACACAGCACAGCAAAATCAGTGGCACCATTCAATCCCGCTCGTCCAGACGGGGAGAAGTCAATCACATTTATTCAATGCGACGTTTCTTATGGGATTTATTGAGCGACAACATTTTGACCCCAAACCGAGAGGATTCTGGGATGTTTGTGGTTTTTTTTGTAATAACTCTGGAAGGAAACGTCGCAGACCCATCAAAGTGGTACTCCTACTGCTCGCCTCATCGAGAGAAATCGAAAGATATGAGTGGTTAAGCTATGGGATATGAAATGGACGAGCGACCAATAAAACAACATGTATTATGGGGTTGAATGCTTTTTGCTATTCACAAAATAAAACAAAAGCAGTAAAGCAAATATCGTATTTAACACAGCACAGCAAAATCAGTTGCACCATTCAATCCCGCTCGTCCAGACGGGGAGAATTCAATCACATTTATTCGATGCGACGTTTCTTATGGGATTTAATGAGCGACAACATTTTGACCCCAAACCGAGAGGATTCTGGGATGTTTGTGGTTTTTTTGTAATAACTCTGGAAGGTAACGTCGCAGACCAATCAAGGTGGTACTCGTGCTGCTCCCCTCATCGAGAGGAATCCAACGATATGAGTGGTTAAGCTATGGGATATGAAATGGACGAGCGACCAATAAAACAACATGTATTATGGGGTTGAATGCTTTTTGCTATTCACAAAATAAAACAAAAGCAGTCATGCAAATATCTTATTTAACACAGCACAGCAAAATCAGTGGCACCATTCAATCCCGCTCGTCCAGACGGGGAGAAGTCAATCACATTTATTCAATGCGACGTTTCTTATGGGATTTATTGAGCGAAAACATTTTGAACCCAAATCGAGAGGATTCTGGGATGTTTGTGGTTTTTTTGTAATAACTCTGGAAGGAAACGTCGCAGACCCATCAAGGTGGTACTCGTACTGCTCGCCTCATCGAGAGGAATGCAAAGATATGAGGGGTTAAGCTATTGGATATAAAATGGACGCTCGACCAATTAAACAACATGTATTATGGGGTTGAATGCTTTTTGCTATTCACAAAATAAAACAAAAGCAGTAAAGCAAATATCGTATTTAACACAGCACAGCAAAATCAGTTGCACCATTCAATTCCTCTCGTCCAGACGGGGAGAATTCAATCACATTTATTCTATGCGACGTTTCTTATGGGATTTATTGAGCGACAACATTTTGACTCCAAACCGAGAGGATTCTGGGATGTTTGTGGTTTTTTTTGTAATAACTCTGGAAGTAAACGTCGCAGACCCATCAAAGTGGTACTCGTACTGCTCGCCTCATCGAGAGGAATCGAAATATATGAGTGGTTAAGCTATGGGATATGAAATGGACGAGCGACCAATAAAACAACATGTATTATGGGGTTGAATGCTTTTTGCTATTCACAAAATAAAACAAAAGCAGTCATGCAAATATCTTATTTAACACAGCACAGCAATATCAGTTGCACCATTCAATCCCGCTCGTCCAGACGGGGAGAATTCAATCACATTTATTCGATGCGACGTTTCTTATGGGATTTATTGAGCGACAACATTTTGACCCCAAACCGAGAGGATTCTGGGATGTTTGTGGTTTTTTTTGTAATAACTCTGGAAGGAAACGTCCCAGACCCATCAAGGTGGTACTCGTACTGCTCGCCTCATCGAGAGGAATGCAAAGATATGAGGGGTTAAGCTATGGGATATAAAATGGACGCTCGACCAATAAAACAACATGTATTATGGGGTTGAATGCTTTTTGCTATTCACAAAATAAAACAAAAGCAGTAAAGCAAATATCGTATTTAACACAGCACAGCAAAATCAGTTGCACCATTCAATCCCGCTCGTCCAGACGGGGAGAATTCAATCACATTTATTCGATGCGACGTTTCTTATGGGATTTAATGAGCGACAACATTTTGACCCCAAACCGAGAGGATTCTGGGATATTTGTGGTTTTTTTGTAATAACTCTGGAAGGTAACGTCGCAGACCAATCAAGGTGGTACTCCTGCTGCTCCCCTCATCGAGAGGAATCCAAAGATATGAGTGGTTAAGCTATGGGATATGAAATGGACGAGCGACCAATAAAACAACATGTATTATGGGGTTGAATGCTTTTTGCAATTCACAAAATAAAACAAAAGCAGTCATGCAAATATCTTATTTAACACAGCACAGCAAAATCAGTGGCACCATTCAATCCCGCTCGTCCAGACGGGGAGAAGTCAATCACATTTATTCAATGCGACGTTTCTTATGGGATTTATTGAGCGAAAACATTTTGACCCCAAATCGAGAGGATTCTGGGATGTTTGTTGTTTTTTTGTAATAACTCTGGAAGGAAACGTCGCAGACCCATCAAGGTGGTACTCGTACTGCTCGCCTCATCGAGAGGAATGCAAAGATATGAGGGGTTAAGCTATTGGATATAAAATGGACGCTCGACCAATTAAACAACATGTATTATGGGGTTGAATGCTTTTTGCTATTCACAAAATAAAACAAAAGCAGTAAAGCAAATATCGTATTTAACACAGCACAGCAAAATCAGTTGCACCATTCAATTCCTCTCGTCCAGACGGGGAGAATTCAATCACATTTATTCTATGCGACGTTTCTTATGGGATTTATTGAGCGACAACATTTTGACCCCAAATCGAGAGGATTCTGGGATGTTTGTGGTTTTTTTGTGATAACTCTGGAAGGAAACGTCGCAGACCCATCAAGGTGGTACTCGTACTGCTCGCCTCATCGAGAGGAATCCAAAGATATGAGTGGTTAAGCTATGGGATATGAAATGGACGAGCGACCAATAAAACAACATGTATTATGGGGTTGAATGCTTTTTGCTATTCACAAAATAAAACAAAAGCAGTCATGCAAATATCTTATTTAACACAGCACAGCAAAATCAGTTGCACCATTCAATCCCGCTCGTCCAGACGGGGAGAATTCAATCACATTTATTAGATGAGGCGTTTCTTATGGGATTTAATGAGCGACAACATTTTGACCCCAAACCGAGAGGATTCTGGGATGTTTGTGGTTTTTTTCGTAATAACTCTGGAAGGAAACGTCGCAGACCCATCAAACTGGTACTCCTACTGCTCGCCTCATCGAGAGGAATCGAAAGATATGAGGGGTTAAGCTATTGGATATAAAATGGACGCTCGACCAATTAAACAACATGTATTATGGGGTTGAATGCTTTTTGCTATTCACAAAATAAAACAAAAGCAGTAAAGCAAATATCGTATTTAACACAGCACAGCAAAATCAGTTGCACCATTCAATTCCTCTCGTCCAGACGGGGAGAATTCAATCACATTTATTCTATGCGACGTTTCTTATGGGATTTATTGAGCGACAACATTTTGACTCCAAACCGAGAGGATTCTGGGATGTTTGTGGTTTTTTTTGTAATAACTCTGGAAGTAAACGTCGCAGACCCATCAAAGTGGTACTCGTACTGCTCGCCTCATCGAGAGGAATCGAAATATATGAGTGGTTAAGCTATGGGATATGAAATGGACGAGCGACCAATAAAACAACATGTATTATGGGGTTGAATGCTTTTTGCTATTCACAAAATAAAACAAAAGCAGTCATGCAAATATCTTATTTAACACAGCACAGCAATATCAGTTGCACCATTCAATCCCGCTCGTCCAGACGGGGAGAATTCAATCACATTTATTCGATGCGACGTTTCTTATGGGATTTATTGAGCGACAACATTTTGACCCCAAATCGAGAGGATTCTGGGATTTTTGTGGTTTTTTTGTAATAACTCTGGAAGGAAACGTCCCAGACCCATCAAGGTGGTACTCGTACTGCTCGCCTCATCGAGAGGAATGCAAAGATATGAGGGGTTAAGCTATGGGATATAAAATGGACGCTCGACCAATAAAACAACATGTATTATGGGGTTGAATGCTTTTTGCTATTCACAAAATAAAACAAAAGCAGTAAAGCAAATATCGTATTTAACACAGCACAGCAAAATCAGTTGCACCATTCAATCCCGCTCGTCCAGACGGGGAGAATTCAATCACATTTATTCGATGCGACGTTTCTTATGGGATTTAATGAGCGACAACATTTTGACCCCAAACCGAGAGGATTCTGGGATATTTGTGGTTTTTTTGTAATAACTCTGGAAGGTAACGTCGCAGACCAATCAAGGTGGTACTCCTGCTGCTCCCCTCATCGAGAGGAATCCAAAGATATGAGTGGTTAAGCTATGGGATATGAAATGGACGAGCGACCAATAAAACAACATGTATTATGGGGTTGAATGCTTTTTGCAATTCACAAAATAAAACAAAAGCAGTCATGCAAATATCTTATTTAACACAGCACAGCAAAATCAGTGGCACCATTCAATCCCGCTCGTCCAGACGGGGAGAAGTCAATCACATTTATTCAATGCGACGTTTCTTATGGGATTTATTGAGCGAAAACATTTTGACCCCAAATCGAGAGGATTCTGGGATGTTTGTTGTTTTTTTGTAATAACTCTGGAAGGAAACGTCGCAGACCCATCAAGGTGGTACTCGTACTGCTCGCCTCATCGAGAGGAATGCAAAGATATGAGGGGTTAAGCTATTGGATATAAAATGGACGCTCGACCAATTAAACAACATGTATTATGGGGTTGAATGCTTTTTGCTATTCACAAAATAAAACAAAAGCAGTAAAGCAAATATCGTATTTAACACAGCACAGCAAAATCAGTTGCACCATTCAATTCCTCTCGTCCAGACGGGGAGAATTCAATCACATTTATTCTATGCGACGTTTCTTATGGGATTTATTGAGCGACAACATTTTGACCCCAAATCGAGAGGATTCTGGGATGTTTGTGGTTTTTTTGTGATAACTCTGGAAGGAAACGTCGCAGACCCATCAAGGTGGTACTCGTACTGCTCGCCTCATCGAGAGGAATCCAAAGATATGAGTGGTTAAGCTATGGGATATGAAATGGACGAGCGACCAATAAAACAACATGTATTATGGGGTTGAATGCTTTTTGCTATTCACAAAATAAAACAAAAGCAGTCATGCAAATATCTTATTTAACACAGCACAGCAAAATCAGTTGCACCATTCAATCCCGCTCGTCCAGACGGGGAGAATTCAATCACATTTATTAGATGAGGCGTTTCTTATGGGATTTAATGAGCGACAACATTTTGACCCCAAACCGAGAGGATTCTGGGATGTTTGTGGTTTTTTTCGTAATAACTCTGGAAGGAAACGTCGCAGACCCATCAAACTGGTACTCCTACTGCTCGCCTCATCGAGAGGAATCGAAAGATATGAGTGGTTAAGCTATGGGATATGAAATGGACGAGCGACCAATAAAACAACATGTATTATGGGGTTGAATGCTTTTTGCTATTCACAAAATAAAACAAAAGCAGTCATGCAAATATCTTATTTAACACAGCACAGCAAAATCAGTTGCACCATTCAATCCCGCTCGTCCAGACGGGGAGAAGTCAATCACATTTATTCAATGCGACGTTTCTTATGGGATTTATTGAGCGAAACATTTTGACCCCAAATCGAGAGGATTCTGGCATGTTTGTGGTTTTTTTGTGATAACTCTGGAAGGAAACGTCGCAGACCCATCAAGGTGGTACTCGTACTGCTCGCCTCATCGAGAGGAATCCAAAGATATGAATGGTTAAGCTATGGGATATGAAATGGACGAGCGACCACTAAAACAACATGTATTATGGGGTTGAATGCTTTTTGCTATTCACAAACTAGAACAAAAGCAGTCATGCAAATATCTGATTTAACACAGCACAGCAAAATCAGTTGCACCATTCAATCCCGCTCGTCAAGACGGGGAGAATTCAATCACATTTATTTGATGCGACGTTTCTTTAATGGGATTTAATGAGCGACAACATTTTGACCCCAAACCGAGAGGATTCTGGGATGTTTGCGGTTTTTTGGTAACAATTCTGGAAGGAAACGTCGCAGACCCATCAAGGTGGTACTCGTACTGCTCGCCTCATCGAGTGGAATCCAAAGATATGAGTGGTTAAGCTATGGGATATGAAATGGACGAGCGACCAATAAAACAACATGTATTATGGGGTTGAATGCTTTTTGCTATTCACAAAATAAAACAAAAGCAGTCATGCAAATATCTTATTTAACACAGCACAGCAAAATCAGTGGCACCATTCAATCCCGCTCGTCCAGACGGGGAGAAGTCAATCACATTTATTCAATGCGACGTTTCTTATGGGATTTATTGAGCGAAAACATTTTGACCCCAAATCGAGAGGATTCTGGGATGTTTGTGGTTTTTTTGTAATAACTCTGGAAGGAAACGTCGCAGACCCATCAAGGTGGTACTCGTACTGCTCGCCTCATCGAGAGGAATGCAAAGATATGAGGGGTTAAGCTATTGGATATAAAATGGACGCTCGACCAATTAAACAACATGTATTATGGGGTTGAATGCTTTTTGCTATTCACAAAATAAAACAAAAGCAGTAAAGCAAATATCGTATTTAACACAGCACAGCAAAATCAGTTGCACCATTCAATTCCTCTCGTCCAGACGGGGAGAATTCAATCACATTTATTCTATGCGACGTTTCTTATGGGATTTATTGAGCGACAACATTTTGACCCCAAACCGAGAGGATTCTGGGATGTTTGTGGTTTTTTTTGTAATAACTCTGGAAGGAAACGTCGCAGACCCATCAAAGTGGTACTCCTACTGCTCGCCTCATCGAGAGGAATCGAAAGATATGAGTGGTTAAGCTATGGGATATGAAATGGACGAGCGACCAATAAAACAACATGTATTATGGGGTTGAATGCTTTTTGCTATTCACAAAATAAAACAAAAGCAGTAAAGCAAATATCGTATTTAACACAGCACAGCAAAATCAGTTGCACCATTCAATCCCGCTCGTCCAGACGGGGAGAATTCAATCACATTTATTCGATGCGACGTTTCTTATGGGATTTAATGAGCGACAACATTTTGACCCCAAACCGAGAGGATTCTGGGATATTTGTGTTTTTTTTGTAATAACTCTGGAAGGTAACGTCGCAGACCAATCAAGGTGGTACTCCTGCTGCTCCCCTCATCGAGAGGAATCCAAAGATATGAGTGGTTAAGCTATGGGATATGAAATGGACGAGCGACCAATAAAACAACATGTATTATGGGGTTGAATGCTTTTTGCTATTCACAAAATAAAACAAAAGCAGTCATGCAAATATCTTATTTAACACAGCACAGCAAAATCAGTGGCACCATTCAATCCCGCTCGTCCAGACGGGGAGAAGTCAATCACATTTATTCAATGCGACGTTTCTTATGGGATTTATTGAGCGAGAACATTTTGACCCCAAATCGAGAGGATTCTGGGATGTTTGTGGTTTTTTTGTAATAACTCTGGAAGGAAACGTCGCAGACCCATCAAGGTGGTACTCGTACTGCTCGCCTCATCGAGAGGAATGCAAAGATATGAGGTGTTAAGCTATTGGATATAAAATGGACGCTCGACCAATTAAACAACATGTATTATGGGGTTGAATGCTTTTTGCTATTCACAAAATAAAACAAAAGCAGTAAAGCAAATATCGTATTTAACACAGCACAGCAAAATCAGTTGCACCATTCAATCCCGCTCGTCCAGACGGGGAGAATTCAATCACATTTATTCTATGCGACGTTTCTTATAGGATTTATTGAGCGACAACATTTTGACCCCAAACCGAGAGGATTCTGGGATGTTTGTGGTTTTTTTGTGATAACTCTGGAAGGAAACGTCGCAGACCCATCAAGGTGGTACTCGTACTGCTCGCCTCATCGAGAGGAATCCAAAGATATGAGTGTTTAAGCTATGGGATATGAAATGGACGAGCGACCAATAAAACAACATGTATTATGGGGTTGAATGCTTTTTGCTATTCACAAAATAAAACAAAAGCAGTCATGCAAATATCTTATTTAACACAGCACAGCAAAATCAGTTGCACCATTCAATCCCGCTCGTCCAGACGGGGAGAAGTCAATCACATTTATTAGATGAGGCGTTTCTTATGGGATTTAATGAGCGACAACATTTTGACCCCAAATCGAGAGGATTCTGGCATGTTTGTGGTTTTTTTCGTAATAACTCTGGAAGGAAACGTCCCAGACCCATCAAGGTGGTACTCGTACTGCTCGCCTCATCGAGAGGAATGCAAAGATATGAGGGGTTAAGTTATGGGATATAAAATGGACGCTCGACCAATAAAACAACATGTATTATGGGGTTGAATGCTTTTTGCTATTCACAAAATAAAAAAAAGCAGTAAAGCAAATATCGTATTTAACACAGCACAGCAAAATCAGTTGCACCATTCAATCCCGCTCGTCCAGACGGGGAGAAGTCAATCACATTTATTCAATGCGACGTTTCTTATGGGATTTATTGAGCGAAAACATTTTGACCCCAAATCGAGAGGATTCTGGGATGTTTGTGGTTTTTTTGTGATAACTCTGGAAGGAAACGTCGCAGACCCATCAAGGTGGTACTCGTACTGCTCGCCTCATCGAGAGGAATCCAAAGATATGAGTGGTTAAGCTATGGGATATGAAATGGACGAGCGACCAATAAAACAACATGTATTATGGGGTTGAATGCTTTTTGCTATTCACAAACTAGAACAAAAGCAGTCATGCAAATATCTGATTTAACACAGCACAGCAAAATCAGTTGCACCATTCAATCCCGCTCGTCCAGACGGGGAGAATTCAATCACATTTATTTGATGCGACGTTTCTTTAATGGGATTTAATGAGCGACAACATTTTGACCCCAAACCGAGAGGATTCTGGGATGTTTGCGGTTTTTTGGTAACAATTCTGGAAGGAAACGTCGCAGACCCATCAAGGTGGTACTCGTACTGCTCGCCTCATCGAGTGGAATCCAAAGATATGAGTGGTTAAGCTATGGGATATGAAATGGACGAGCGACCAATAAAACAACATGTATTATGGGGTTGAATGATTTTTGCTATTCACAAAATAAAACAAAAGCAGTCATGCAAATATCTTATTTAACACAGCACAGCAAAATCAGTGGCACCATTCAATCCCGCTCGTCCAGACGGGGAGAAGTCAATCACATTTATTCGATGCGACGTTTCTTATGGGATTTAATGAGCGACAACATTTTGACCCCAAACCGAGAGGATTCTGGGATATTTGTGGTTTTTTTGTAATAACTCTGGAAGGTAACGTCGCAGACCAATCAAGGTGGTACTCCTGCTGCTCCCCTCATCGAGAGGAATCCAAAGATATGAGTGGTTAAGCTATGGGATATGAAATGGACGAGCGACCAATAAAACAACATGTATTATGGGGTTGAATGCTTTTTGCTATTCACAAAATAAAACAAAAGCAGTCATGCAAATATCTTATTTAACACAGCACAGCAAAATCAGTGGCACCATTCAATCCCGCTCGTCCAGACGGGGAGAAGTCAATCACATTTATTCAATGCGACGTTTCTTATGGGATTTATTGAGCGAAAACATTTTGACCCCAAATCGAGAGGATTCTGGGATGTTTGTGTTTTTTTTATAATAACTCTGGAAGGAAACGTCGCAGACCCATCAAGGTGGTACTCGTACTGCTCGCCTCATCGAGAGGAATGCAAAGATATGAGGGGTTAAGCTATTGGATATAAAATGGACGCTCGACCAATTAAACAACATGTATTATGGGGTTGAATGCTTTTTGCTATTCACAAAATAAAACAAAAGCAGTAAAGCAAATATCGTATTTAACACAGCACAGCAAAATCAGTTGCACCATTCAATTCCTCTCGTCCAGACGGGGAGAATTCAATCACATTTATTCTATGCGACGTTTCTTATGGGATTTATTGAGCGACAACATTTTGACCCCAAATCGAGAGGATTCTGGGATGTTTGTGGTTTTTTTGTGATAACTCTGGAAGGAAACGTCGCAGACCCATCAAGGTGGTACTCGTACTGCTCGCCTCATCGAGAGGAATCCAAAGATATGAGTGTTTAAGCTATGGGATATGAAATGGACGAGCGACCAATAAAACAACATGTATTATTGGGTTGAATGCTTTTTGCTATTCACAAAATAAAACAAAAGCAGTCATGCAAATATCTTATTTAACACAGCACAGCAAAATCAGTTGCACCATTCAATCCCGCTCGTCCAGACGGGGAGAATTCAATCACATTTATTAGATGAGGCGTTTCTTATGGGATTTAATGAGCGACAACATTTTGACCCCAAACCGAGAGGATTCTGGGATGTTTGTGGTTTTTTTCGTAATAACTCTGGAAGGAAACGTCCCAGACCCAGCAAGGTGGTACTCGTACTGCTCGCCTCATCGAGAGGAATGCAAAGATATGAGGGGTTAAGTTATGGGATATAAAATGGACGCTCGACCAATAAAACAACATGTATTATGGGGTTGAATGCTTTTTGCTATTCACAAAATAAAAAAAAGCAGTAAAGCAAATATCGTATTTAACACAGCACAGCAAAATCAGTTGCACCATTCAATCCCGCTCGTCCAGACGGGGAGAAGTCAATCACATTTATTCAATGCGACGTTTCTTATGGGATTTATTGAGCGAAAACATTTTGACCCCAAATCGAGAGGATTCTGGGATGTTTGTGGTTTTTTTGTGATAACTCTGGAAGGAAACGTCGCAGACCCATCAAGGTGGTACTCGTACTGCTCGCCTCATCGAGAGGAATCCAAAGATATGAGTGGTTAAGCTATGGGATATGAAATGGACGAGCGACCAATAAAACAACATGTATTATGGGGTTGAATGCTTTTTGCTATTCACAAACTAGAACAAAAGCAGTCATGCAAATATCTGATTTAACACAGCACAGCAAAATCAGTTGCACCATTCAATCCCGCTCGTCCAGACGGGGAGAATTCAATCACATTTATTTGATGCGACGTTTCTTTAATGGGATTTAATGAGCGACAACATTTTGACCCCAAACCGAGAGGATTCTGGGATGTTTGCGGTTTTTTGGTAACAATTCTGGAAGGAAACGTCGCAGACCCATCAAGGTGGTACTCGTACTGCTCGCCTCATCGAGTGGAATCCAAAGATATGAGTGGTTAAGCTATGGGATATGAAATGGACGAGCGACCAATAAAACAACATGTATTATGGGGTTGAATGCTTTTTGCTATTCACAAACTAGAACAAAAGCAGTCATGCAAATATCTGATTTAACACAGCACAGCAAAATCAGTTGCACCATTCAATCCCGCTCGTCCAGACGGGGAGAATTCAATCACATTTATTTGATGCGACGTTTCTTTAATGGGATTTAATGAGCGACAACATTTTGACCCCAAACCGAGAGGATTCTGGGATGTTTGCGGTTTTTTGGTAACAATTCTGGAAGGAAACGTCGCAGACCCATCAAGGTGGTACTCGTACTGCTCCCCTCATCGAGAGGAATCCAAAGATATGAGTGGTTAAGCTATGGGATATGAAATGGACGAGCGACCAATAAAACAACATGTATTATGGGGTTGAATGCTTTTTGCTATTCACAAAATAAAACAAAAGCAGTCATGCAAATATCTTATTTAACACAGCACAGCAAAATCAGTGGCACCATTCAATCCCGCTCGTCCAGACGGGGAGAAGTCAATCACATTTATTCAATGCGACGTTTCTTATGGGATTTATTGAGCGAAAACATTTTGACCCCAAATCGAGAGGATTCTGGGATGTTTGTGTTTTTTTTGTAATAACTCTGGAAGGAAACGTCGCAGACCCATCAAGGTGGTACTCGTACTGCTCGCCTCATCGAGAGGAATGCAAAGATATGAGGGGTTAAGCTATTGGATATAAAATGGACGCTCGACCAATTAAACAACATGTATTATGGGGTTGAATGCTTTTTGCTATTCACAAAATAAAACAAAAGCAGTAAAGCAAATATCGTATTTAACACAGCACAGCAAAATCAGTTGCACCATTCAATTCCTCTCGTCCAGACGGGGAGAATTCAATCACATTTATTCTATGCGACGTTTCTTATGGGATTTATTGAGCGACAACATTTTGACCCCAAATCGAGAGGATTCTGGGATGTTTGTGGTTTTTTTGTGATAACTCTGGAAGGAAACGTCGCAGACCCTTCAGGGTGGTACTCGTACTCCTCGCCTCATCGAGAGGAATCCAAAGATATGAGTGTTTAAGCTATGGGATATGAAATGGACGAGCGACCAATAAAACAACATGTATTATTGGGTTGAATGCTTTTTGCTATTCACAAAATAAAACAAAAGCAGTCATGCAAATATCTTATTTAACACAGCACAGCAAAATCAGTTGCACCATTCAATCCCGCTCGTCCAGACGGGGAGAATTCAATCACATTTATTAGATGAGGCGTCTCTTATGGGATTTAATGAGCGACAACATTTTGACCCCAAACCGAGAGGATTCTGGGATGTTTGTGGTTTTTTTCGTAATAACTCTGGAAGGAAACGTCCCAGACCCATCAAGGTGGTACTCGTACTGCTCGCCTCATCGAGAGGAATGCAAAGATATGAGGGGTTAAGTTATGGGATATAAAATGGACGCTCGACCAATAAAACAACATGTATTATGGGGTTGAATGCTTTTTGCTATTCACAAAATAAAACAAAAGCAGTCATGCAAATATCTTATTTAACACAGCACAGCAAAATCAGTGGCACCATTCAATCCCGCTCGTCCAGACGGGGAGAAGTCAATCACATTTATTCAATGCGACGTTTCTTATGGGATTTATTGAGCGAGAACATTTTGACCCCAAATCGAGAGGATTCTGGGATGTTTGTGGTTTTTTTGTAATAACTCTGGAAGGAAACGTCGCAGACCCATCAAGGTGGTACTCGTACTGCTCGCCTCATCGAGAGGAATGCAAAGATATGAGGGGTTAAGCTATGGGATATAAAATGGACGCTCGACCAATAAAACAACATGTATTATGGGGTTGAATGCTTTTTGCTATTCACAAAATAAAACAAAAGCAGTAAAGCAAATATCGTATTTAACACAGCACAGCAAAATCAGTTGCACCATTCAATCCCGCTCGTCCAGACGGGGAGAATTCAATCACATTTATTCGATGCGACGTTTCTTATGGGATTTAATGAGCGACAACATTTTGACCCCAAACCGAGAGGATTCTGGGATATTTGTGGTTTTTTTGTAATAACTCTGGAAGGTAACGTCGCAGACCAATCAAGGTGGTACTCCTGCTGCTCCCCTCATCGAGATGAATCCAAAGATATGAGTGGTTAAGCTATGGGATATGAAATGGACGAGCGACCAATAAAACAACATGTATTATGGGGTTGAATGCTTTTTGCTATTCACAAAATAAAACAAAAGCAGTCATGCAAATATCTTATTTAACACAGCACAGCAAAATCAGTGGCACCATTCAATCCCGCTCGTCCAGACGGGGAGAAGTCAATCACATTTATTCAATGCGACGTTTCTTATGGGATTTATTGAGCGAAAACATTTTGACCCCAAATCGAGAGGATTCTGGGATGTTTGTGGTTTTTTTGTAATAACTCTGGAAGGAAACGTCGCAGACCCATCAAGGTGGTACTCGTACTGCTCGCCTCATCGAGAGGAATGCAAAGATATGAGGGGTTAAGCTATTGGATATAAAATGGACGCTCGACCAATTAAACAACATGTATTATGGGGTTGAATGCTTTTTGCTATTCACAAAATAAAACAAAAGCAGTAAAGCAAATATCGTATTTAACACAGCACAGCAAAATCAGTTGCACCATTCAATTCCTCTCGTCCAGACGGGGAGAATTCAATCACATTTATTCTATGCGACGTTTCTTATGGGATTTATTGAGCGACAACATTTTGACCCCAAATCGAGAGGATTCTGGGATGTTTGTGGTTTTTTTGTGATAACTCTGGAAGGAAACGTCGCAGACCCATCAAGGTGGTACTCGTACTGCTCGCCTCATCGAGAGGAATCCAAAGATATGAGTGTTTAAGCTATGGGATATGAAATGGACGAGCGACCAATAAAACAACATGTATTATTGGGTTGAATGCTTTTTGCTATTCACAAAATAAAACAAAAGCAGTCATGCAAATATCTTATTTAACACAGCACAGCAAAATCAGTTGCACCATTCAATCCCGCTCGTCCAGACGGGGAGAATTCAATCACATTTATTAGATGAGGCGTTTCTTATGGGATTTAATGAGCGACAACATTTTGACCCCAAACCGAGAGGATTCTGGGATGTTTGTGGTTTTTTTCGTAATAACTCTGGAAGGAAACGTCCCAGACCCATCAAGGTGGTACTCGTACTGCTCGCCTCATCGAGAGGAATGCAAAGATATGAGGGGTTAAGTTATGGGATATAAAATGGACGCTCGACCAATAAAACAACATGTATTATGGGGTTGAATGCTTTTTGCTATTCACAAAATAAAAAAAAGCAGTATAGCAAATATCGTATTTAACACAGCACAGCAAAATCAGTTGCACCATTCAATCCCGCTCGTCCAGACGGGGAGAAGTCAATCACATTTATTCAATGCGACGTTTCTTATGGGATTTATTGAGCGAAAACATTTTGACCCCAAATCGAGAGGATTCTGGGATGTTTGTGGTTTTTTTGTGATAACTCTGGAAGGAAACGTCGCAGACCCATCAAGGTGGTACTCGTACTGCTCGCCTCATCGAGAGGAATCCAAAGATATGAGTGGTTAAGCTATGGGATATGAAATGGACGAGCGACCAATAAAACAACATGTATTATGGGGTTGAATGCTTTTTGCTATTCACAAACTAGAACAAAAGCAGTCATGCAAATATCTGATTTAACACAGCACAGCAAAATCAGTTGCACCATTCAATCCCGCTCGTCCAGACGGGGAGAATTCAATCACATTTATTTGATGCGACGTTTCTTTAATGGGATTTAATGAGCGACAACATTTTGACCCCAAACCGAGAGGATTCTGGGATGTTTGCGGTTTTTTGGTAACAATTCTGGAAGGAAACGTCGCAGACCCATCAAGGTGGTACTCGTACTGCTCGCCTCATCGAGTGGAATCCAAAGATATGAGTGGTTAAGCTATGGGATATGAAATGGACGAGCGACCAATAAAACAACATGTATTATGGGGTTGAATGCTTTTTGCTATTCACAAAATAAAACAAAAGCAGTCATGCAAATATCTTATTTAACACAGCACAGCAAAATCAGTGGCACCATTCAATCCCGCTCGTCCAGACGGGGAGAAGTCAATCACATTTATTCAATGCGACGTTTCTTATGGGATTTATTGATCGAAAACATTTTGACCCCAAATCGAGAGGATTCTGGGATGTTTGTGGTTTTTTTGTAATAACTCTGGAAGGAAACGTCGCAGACCCATCAAGGTGGTACTCGTACTGCTCGCCTCATCGAGAGGAATCCAAAGATATGAGTGGTTAAGCTATGGGATATGAAATGGACGAGCGACCAATAAAACAACATGTATTATGGGGTTGAATGCTTTTTGCTATTCACAAACTAGAACAAAAGCAGTCATGCAAATATCTGATTTAACACAGCACAGCAAAATCAGTTGCACCATTCAATCCCGCTCGTCCAGACGGGGAGAATTCAATCACATTTATTTGATGCGACGTTTCTTTAATGGGATTTAATGAGCGACAACATTTTGACCCCAAACCGAGAGGATTCTGGGATGTTTGCGGTTTTTTGGTAACAATTCTGGAAGGAAACGTCGCAGACCCATCAAGGTGGTACTCGTACTGCTCGCCTCATCGAGTGGAATCCAAAGATATGAGTGGTTAAGCTATGGGATATGAAATGGACGAGCGACCAATAAAACAACATGTATTATGGGGTTGAATGCTTTTTGCTATTCACAAAATAAAACAAAAGCAGTCATGCAAATATCTTATTTAACACAGCACAGCAAAATCAGTGGCACCATTCAATCCCGCTCGTCCAGACGGGGAGAAGTCAATCACATTTATTCAATGCGACGTTTCTTATGGGATTTATTGAGCGAAAACATTTTGACCCCAAATCGAGAGGATTCTGGGATGTTTGTGGTTTTTTTGTAATAACTCTGGAAGGAAACGTCGCAGACCCATCAAGGTGGTACTCGTACTGCTCGCCTCATCGAGAGGAATGCAAAGATATGAGGGGTTAAGCTATTGGATATAAAATGGACGCTCGACCAATTAAACAACATGTATTATGGGGTTGAATGCTTTTTGCTATTCACAAAATAAAACAAAAGCAGTAAAGCAAATATCGTATTTAACACAGCACAGCAAAATCAGTTGCACCATTCAATTCCTCTCGTCCAGACGGGGAGAATTCAATCACATTTATTCTATGCGACGTTTCTTATGGGATTTATTGAGCGACAACATTTTGACCCCAAACCGAGAGGATTCTGGGATGTTTGTGGGTTTTTTTGTAATAACTCTGGAAGGAAACGTCGCAGACCCATAAAAGTGGTACTCCTACTGCTCGCCTCATCGAGAGGAATCGAAAGATATGAGTGGTTAAGCTATGGGATATGAAATGGACGAGCGACCAATAAAACAACATGTATTATGGGGTTGAATGCTTTTTGCTATTCACAAAATAAAACAAAAGCAGTCATGCAAATATCTTATTTAACACAGCACAGCAAAATCAGTTGCACCATTCAATCCCGCTCGTCCAGACGGGGAGAATTCAATCACATTTATTCGATGCGACGTTTCTTATGGGATTTATTGAGCGACAACATTTTGACCCCAAATCGAGAGGATTCTGGGATGTTTGTGGTTTTTTTGTAATAACTCTGGAAGGAAACGTCCCAGACCCATCAAGGTGGTACTCGTACTGCTCGCCTCATCGAGAGGAATGCAAAGATATGAGGGGTTAAGCTATGGGATATAAAATGGACGCTCGACCAATAAAACAACATGTATTATGGGGTTGAATGCTTTTTGCTATTCACAAAATAAAACAAAAGCAGTAAAGCAAATATCGTATTTAACACAGCACAGCAAAATCAGTTGCACCATTCAATCCCGCTCGTCCAGACGGGGAGAATTCAATCACATTTATTCGATGCGACGTTTCTTATGGGATTTAATGAGCGACAACATTTTGACCCCAAACCGAGAGGATTCTGGGATATTTGTGGTTTTTTTGTAATAACTCTGGAAGGTAACGTCGCAGACCAATCAAGGTGGTACTCCTGCTGCTCCCCTCATCGAGAGGAATCCAAAGATATGAGTGGTTAAGCTATGGGATATGAAATGGACGAGCGACCAATAAAACAACATGTATTATGGGGTTGAATGCTTTTTGCTATTCACAAAATAAAACAAAAGCAGTCATGCAAATATCTTATTTAACACAGCACAGCAAAATCAGTGGCACCATTCAATCCCGCTCGTCCAGACGGGGAGAAGTCAATCACATTTATTCAATGCGACGTTTCTTATGGGATTTATTGAGCGAAAACATTTTGACCCCAAATCGAGAGGATTCTGGGATGTTTGTGGTTTTTTTGTAATAACTCTGGAAGGAAACGTCGCAGACCCATCAAGGTGGTACTCGTACTGCTCGCCTCATCGAGAGGAATGCAAAGATATGAGGGGTTAAGCTATTGGATATAAAATGGACGCTCGACCAATTAAACAACATGTATTATTGGGTTGAATGCTTTTTGCTATTCACAAAATAAAACAAAAGCAGTAAAGCAAATATCGTATTTAACACAGCACAGCAAAATCAGTTGCACCATTCAATTCCTCTCGTCCAGACGGGGAGAATTCAATCACATTTATTCTATGCGACGTTTCTTATGGGATTTATTGAGCGACAACATTTTGACCCCAAATCGATAGGATTCTGGGATGTTTGTGGTTTTTTTGTGATAACTCTGGAAGGAAACGTCGCAGACCCATCAAGGTGGTACTCGTACTGCTCGCCTCATCGAGAGGAATCCAAAGATATGAGTGTTTAAGCTATGGGATATGAAATGGACGAGCGACCAATAAAACAACATGTATTATTGGGTTGAATGCTTTTTGCTATTCACAAAATAAAACAAAAGCAGTCATGCAAATATCTTATTTAACACAGCACAGCAAAATCAGTTGCACCATTCAATCCCGCTCGTCCAGACGGGGAGAATTCAATCACATTTATTAGATGAGGCGTTTCTTATGGGATTTAATGAGCGACAACATTTTGACCCCAAACCGAGAGGATTCTGGGATGTTTGTGGTTTTTTTCGTAATAACTCTGGAAGGAAACGTCGCAGACCCATCAAAGTGGTACTCCTACTGCTCGCCTCATCGAGAGGAATCGAAAGATATGAGTGGTTAAGCTATGGGATATGAAATGGACGAGCGACCAATAAAACAACATGTATTATGGGGTTGAATGCTTTTTGCTATTCACAAAATAAAACAAAAGCAGTCATGCAAATATCTTATTTAACACAGCACAGCAAAATCAGTGGCACCATTCAATCCCGCTCGTCCAGACGGGGAGAAGTCAATCACATTTATTCAATGCGACGTTTCTTATGGGATTTATTGAGCGAAAACATTTTGACCCCAAATCGAGAGGATTCTGGGATGTTTGTGGTTTTTTTGTAATAACTCTGGAAGGAAACGTCGCAGACCCATCAAGGTGGTACTCGTACTGCTCGCCTCATCGAGAGGAATGCAAAGATATGAGGGGTTAAGCTATTGGATATAAAATGGACGCTCGACCAATTAAACAACATGTATTATGGGGTTGAATGCTTTTTGCTATTCACAAAATAAAACAAAAGCAGTAAAGCAAATATCGTATTTAACACAGCACAGCAAAATCAGTTGCACCATTCAATTCCTCTCGTCCAGACGGGGAGAATTCAATCACATTTATTCTATGCGACGTTTCTTATGGGATTTATTGAGCGACAACATTTTGACCCCAAACCGAGAGGATTCTGGGATGTTTGTGGGTTTTTTTGTAATAACTCTGGAAGGAAACGTCGCAGACCCATCAAAGTGGTACTCCTACTGCTCGCCTCATCGAGAGGAATCGAAAGATATGAGTGGTTAAGCTATGGGATATGAAATGGACGAGCGACCAATAAAACAACATGTATTATGGGGTTGAATGCTTTTTGCTATTCACAAAATAAAACAAAAGCAGTCATGCAAATATCTTATTTAACACAGCACAGCAAAATCAGTTGCACCATTCAATCCCGCTCGTCCAGACGGGGAGAATTCAATCACATTTATTCGATGCGACGTTTCTTATGGGATTTATTGAGCGACAACATTTTGACCCCAAATCGAGAGGATTCTGGGATGTTTGTGGTTTTTTTGTAATAACTCTGGAAGGAAACGTCCCAGACCCATCAAGGTGGTACTCGTACTGCTCGCCTCATCGAGAGGAATGCAAAGATATGAGGGGTTAAGCTATGGGATATAAAATGGACGCTCGACCAATAAAACAACATGTATTATGGGGTTGAATGCTTTTTGCTATTCACAAAATAAAACAAAAGCAGTAAAGCAAATATCGTATTTAACACAGCACAGCAAAATCAGTTGCACCATTCAATCCCGCTCGTCCAGACGGGGAGAATTCAATCACATTTATTCGATGCGACGTTTCTTATGGGATTTAATGAGCGACAACATTTTGACCCCAAACCGAGAGGATTCTGGGATATTTGTGGTTTTTTTGTAATAACTCTGGAAGGTAACGTCGCAGACCAATCAAGGTGGTACTCCTGCTGCTCCCCTCATCGAGAGGAATCCAAAGATATGAGTGGTTAAGCTATGGGATATGAAATGGACGAGCGACCAATAAAACAACATGTATTATGGGGTTGAATGCTTTTTGCTATTCACAAAATAAAACAAAAGCAGTCATGCAAATATCTTATTTAACACAGCACAGCAAAATCAGTGGCACCATTCAATCCCGCTCGTCCAGACGGGGAGAAGTCAATCACATTTATTCAATGCGACGTTTCTTATGGGATTTATTGAGCGAAAACATTTTGACCCCAAATCGAGAGGATTCTGGGATGTTTGTGGTTTTTTTGTAATAACTCTGGAAGGAAACGTCGCAGACCCATCAAGGTGGTACTCGTACTGCTCGCCTCATCGAGAGGAATGCAAAGATATGAGGGGTTAAGCTATTGGATATAAAATGGACGCTCGACCAATTAAACAACATGTATTATTGGGTTGAATGCTTTTTGCTATTCACAAAATAAAACAAAAGCAGTAAAGCAAATATCGTATTTAACACAGCACAGCAAAATCAGTTGCACCATTCAATTCCTCTCGTCCAGACGGGGAGAATTCAATCACATTTATTCTATGCGACGTTTCTTATGGGATTTATTGAGCGACAACATTTTGACCCCAAATCGATAGGATTCTGGGATGTTTGTGGTTTTTTTGTGATAACTCTGGAAGGAAACGTCGCAGACCCATCAAGGTGGTACTCGTACTGCTCGCCTCATCGAGAGGAATCCAAAGATATGAGTGTTTAAGCTATGGGATATGAAATGGACGAGCGACCAATAAAACAACATGTATTATTGGGTTGAATGCTTTTTGCTATTCACAAAATAAAACAAAAGCAGTCATGCAAATATCTTATTTAACACAGCACAGCAAAATCAGTTGCACCATTCAATCCCGCTCGTCCAGACGGGGAGAATTCAATCACATTTATTAGATGAGGCGTTTCTTATGGGATTTAATGAGCGACAACATTTTGACCCCAAACCGAGAGGATTCTGGGATGTTTGTGGTTTTTTTCGTAATAACTCTGGAAGGAAACGTCGCAGACCCATCAAAGTGGTACTCCTACTGCTCGCCTCATCGAGAGGAATCGAAAGATATGAGTGGTTAAGCTATGGGATATGAAATGGACGAGCGACCAATAAAACAACATGTATTATGGGGTTGAATGCTTTTTGCTATTCACAAAATAAAACAAAAGCAGTCATGCAAATATCTTATTTAACACAGCACAGCAAAATCAGTTGCACCATTCAATCCCGCTCGTCCAGACGGGGAGAATTCAATCACATTTATTCGATGCGACGTTTCTTATGGGATTTATTGAGCGACAACATTTTGACCCCAAATCGAGAGGATTCTGGGATGTTTGTGGTTTTTTTGTAATAACTCTGGAAGGAAACGTCCCAGACCCATCAAGGTGGTACTCGTACTGCTCGCCTCATCGAGAGGAATGCAAAGATATGAGGGGTTAAGCTATGGGATATAAAATGGACGCTCGACCAATAAAACAACATGTATTATGGGGTTGAATGCTTTTTGCTATTCACAAAATAAAACAAAAGCAGTAAAGCAAATATCGTATTTAACACAGCACAGCAAAATCAGTTGCACCATTCAATCCCGCTCGTCCAGACGGGGAGAATTCAATCACATTTATTTGATGCGACGTTTCTTTAATGGGATTTAATGAGCGACAACATTTTGACCCCAAACCGAGAGGATTCTGGGATGTTTGCGGTTTTTTGGTAACAATTCTGGAAGGAAACGTAGCAGACCCATCAAGGTGGTACTCGTACTGCTCGCCTCATCGAGTGGCATCCAAAGATATGAGTGGTTAAGCTATGGGATATGAAATGGACGAGCGACCAATAAAACAACATGTATTATGGGGTTGAATGCTTTTTGCTATTCACAAAATAAAACAAAAGCAGTAAAGCAAATATCTTATTTAACACAGCACAGCAAAATCAGTTGCACCATTCAATCCCGCTCGTCCAGACGGGGAGAATTCAATCACATTTATTCGATGCGACGTTTCTTTAATGGGATTTAATGAGCGACAACATTTTGACCCCAAACCGAGAGGATTCTGGGATGTTTGCGGTTTTTTGGTAACAATTCTGGAAGGAAACGTAGCAGACCCATCAAGGTGGTACTCGTACTGCTCGCCTCATCGAGTGGAATCCAAAGATATGAGTGGTTAAGCTATGGGATATGAAATGGACGAGCGACCAATAAAACAACATGTATTATGGGGTTGAATGCTTTTTGCTATTCACAAAAGTAAACAAAAGCAGTCATGCAAATATCTGTTTTAACACAGCACAGCAAAATCAGTTACACCATTCAATCTCCCTCGTCCAGACGGGGAGAATTCAATCACATTTATTCGATGCGACGTTTCTTATGGGATTTAATGAGCGACAACATTTTGACCTCAAACCGAGAGGATTCTGGGATGTTTGTGTTTTTTTTGTAATAACTCTGGAAGGAAACCTCGCAGACCCATCAAGGTGGTACTCCTACTGCTCGCCTCATCGAGTGGCATCCAAAGATATGAGTGGTTAAGCTATGGGATATGAAATGTACGAGCGACCAATAAAACAACATGTATTATGGGGTTGAATGCTTTTTGCTATTCACAAAATAAAACAAAAGCAGTCATGCAAATATCTTATTTAACACAGCACAGCAAAATCAGTTGCACCATTCAATCCCGCTCGTCCAGACGGGGAGAATTCAATCACATTTATTCGATGCGACGTTTCTTATGGGATTTAATGAGCGACAACATTTTGACCCCAAACCGAGAGGATTCTGGGATGTTTGTGTTTTTTTTGTAATAACTCTGGAAGGAAACCTCGCAGACCCATCAAGGTGGTACTCCTACTGCTCGCCTCATCGAGTGGCATCCAAAGATATGAGTGGTTAAGCTATGGGATATGAAATGGACGAGCGACCAATAAAACAACATGTATTATGGGGTTGAATGCTTTTTGCTATTCACAAAATAAAACAAAAGCAGTCATGCAAATATCTTATTTAACACAGCACAGCAAAATCAGTTGCACCATTCAATCCCGCTCGTCCAGACGGGGAGAATTCAATCACATTTATTCGATGCGACGTTTCTTATGGGATTTATTGAGCGACAACATTTTGACCCCAAATCGAGAGGATTCTGGGATGTTTGTGGGTTTTTTGTAATAACTCTGGAAGGAAACGTCGCTGAACCATCAAGGTGGTACTCGTACTGCTCGCCTCATCGAGAGGAATCCAAAGATATGAGTGGTTAAGCTATGGGATATGAAATGGACGAGCGACCAATAAAACAACATGTATTATGGGGTTGAATGCTTTTTGCTATTCACAAAATAAAACAAAAGCAGTCATGCAAATGTCTTATTTAACACAGCACAGCAAAATCAGTTGCACCATTCAATCCCGCTCGTCCAGACGGGGAGAATTCAATCACATTTATTCGATGCGACGTTTCTTATGGGATTTATTGAGCGACAACATTTTGACCCCAAATCGAGAGGATTCTGGGATGTTTGTGGTTTTTTTGTAATAACTCTGGAAGGAAACGTCCCAGACCCATCAAGGTGGTACTCGTACTGCTCGCCTCATCGAGAGGAATGCAACGATATGAGGGGTTAAGCTATGGGATATAAAATGGACGCTCGACCAATAAAACAACATGTATTATGGGGTTGAATGCTTTTTGCTATTCACAAAATAAAACAAAAGCAGTAAAGCAAATATCGTATTTAACACAGCACAGCAAAATCAGTTGCACCATTCAATCTCGCTCGTCCAGACGGGGAGAAGTCAATCACATTTATTCAATGGGACGTTTCTTATGGGATTTATTGAGCGAAAACATTTTGACCCCAAATCGAGAGGATTCTGGGATGTTTGTGGTTTTTTTGTGATAACTCTGGAAGGAAACGTCGCAGACCCATCAATGTGGTACTCGTACTGCTCGCCTCATCGAGAGGAATCCAAAGATATGAGTGGTTAAGCTATGGGATATGAAATGGAAGAGCGACCAATAAAACAACATGTATTATGGGGTTGAATGCTTTTTGCTATTCACAAACTAGAACAAAAGCAGTCATGCAAATATCTGATTTAACACAGCACAGCAAAATCAGTTGCACCATTCAATCCCGCTCGTCCAGACGGGGAGAATTCAATCACATTTATTTGATGCGACGTTTCTTTAATGGGATTTAATGAGCGACAACATTTTGACCCCAAACCGAGAGGATTCTGGGATGTTTGCGGTTTTTTGGTAACAATTCTGGAAGGAAACGTAGCAGACCCATCAAGGTGGTACTCGTACTGCTCGCCTCATCGAGTGGCATCCAAAGATATGAGTGGTTAAGCTATGGGATATGAAATGGACGAGCGACCAATAAAACAACATGTATTATGGGGTTGAATGCTTTTTGCTATTCACAAAATAAAACAAAAGCAGTCATGCAAATATCTTATTTAACACAGCACAGCAAAATCAGTTGCACCATTCAATCCCGCTCGTCCAGATGCGGAGAATTCAATCACATTTATTAGATGCGACGTTTCTTATGGGATTTATTGAGCGACAACATTTTGACCCCAAATCGAGAGGAATCTGGGATGTTTGTGGTTTTTTTTTGTAATAACTCTGGAAGTAAACGTCGCAGACCCATCAAGGTGGTACTCGTACTGCTCGCCTCATCGAGAGGAATCCAAAGATATGAGTGGTTAAGCTATGGGATATGAAATGGACGAGCGACCAATAAAACAACATGTATTATGGGGTTGAATGCTTTTTGCTATTCACAAAATAAAACAAAAGCAGTAAAGCAAATATCTTATTTAACACAGCACAGCAAAATCAGTTGCACCATTCAATCCCGCTCGTCCAGACGGGGAGAATTCAATCACATTTATTCGATGCGACGTTTCTTTAATGGGATTTAATGAGCGACAACATTTTGACCCCAAACCGAGAGGATTCTGGGATGTTTGCGGTTTTTTGGTAACAATTCTGGAAGGAAACGTAGCAGACCCATCAAGGTGGTACTCGTACTGCTCGCCTCATCGAGTGGAATCCAAAGATATGAGTGGTTAAGCTATGGGATATGAAATGGACGAGCGACCAATAAAACAACATGTATTATGGGGTTGAATGCTTTTTGCTATTCACAAAAGTAAACAAAAGCAGTCATGCAAATATCTGTTTTAACACAGCACAGCAAAATCAGTTACACCATTCAATCCCCCTCGTCCAGACGGGGAGAATTCAATCACATTTATTCGATGCGACGTTTCTTATGGGATTTAATGAGCGACAACATTTTGACCCCAAACCGAGAGGATTCTGGGATGTTTGTGTTTTTTTTGTAATAACTCTGGAAGGAAACCTCGCAGACCCATCAAGGTGGTACTCGTACTGCTCGCCTCATCGAGTGGCATCCAAAGATATGAGTGGTTAAGCTATGGGATATGAAATGGACGAGCGACCAATAAAACAACATGTATTATGGGGTTGAATGCTTTTTGCTATTCACAAAATAAAACAAAAGCAGTCATGCAAATATCTTATTTAACACAGCACAGCAAAATCAGTTGCACCATTCAATCCCGCTCGTCCAGACGGGGAGAATTCAATCACATTTATTCGATGCGACGTTTCTTATGGGATTTATTGAGCGACAACATTTTGACCCCAAATCGAGAGGATTCTGGGATGTTTGTGGGTTTTTTGTAATAACTCTGGAAGGAAACGTCGCTGAACCATCAAGGTGGTACTCGTACTGCTCGCCTCATCGAGAGGAATCCAAAGATATGAGTGGTTAAGCTATGGGATATGAAATGGACGAGCGACCAATAAAACAACATGTATTATGGGGTTGAATGATTTTTGCTATTCACAAAATAAAACAAAAGCAGTAAAGCAAATATCTTATTTAACACAGCACAGCAAAATCAGTTGCACCATTCAATCCCGCTCGTCCAGACGGGGAGAATTCAATCACATTTATTCGATGCGACGTTTCTTTAATGGGATTTTATGAGCGACAACATTTTGACCCCAAACCGAGAGAATTCTGGGATGTTTGCAGTTTTTTGGTAACAATTCTGGAAGGAAACGTAGCAGACCCATCAAGGTGGTACTCCTACTGCTCGCCTCATCGAGTGGAATCCAAAGATATGAGTGGTTAAGCTATGGGATATGAAATGGACGAGCGACCAATAAAACAACATGTATTATGGGGTTGAATGCTTTTTGCTATTCACAAAATAAAACAAAAGCAGTCATGCAAATATCTTATTTAACACAGCACAGCAAAATCAGTTGCACCATTCAATCCCGCTCGTCCAGACGGGGAGAATTCAATCACATTTATTCGATGCGACGTTTCTTATGGGATTTATTGAGCGACAACATTTTGACCCCAAATCGAGAGGATTCTGGGATGTTTGTGGTTTTTTTGTAATAACTCTGGAAGGAAACGTCCCAGACCCATCAAGGTGGTACTCGTACTGCTCGCCTCATCGAGAGGAATCCAAAGATATGAGTGGTTAAGCTATGGGATATGAAATGGACGAGCGACCAATAAAACAACATGTATTATGGGGTTGAATGATTTTTGCTATTCACAAAATAAAACAAAAGCAGTAAAGCAAATATCTTATTTAACACAGCACAGCAAAATCAGTTGCACCATTCAATCCCGCTCGTCCAGACGGGGAGAATTCAATCACATTTATTCGATGCGACGTTTCTTTAATGGGATTTAATGAGCGACAACATTTTGACCCTAAACCGAGAGGATTCTGGGATGTTTGCGGTTTTTTGGTAACAATTCTGGAAGGAAACGTAGCAGACCCATCAAGGTGGTACTCGTACTGCTCGCCTCATCGAGTGGAATCCAAAGATATGAGTGGTTAAGCTATGGGATATGAAATTGACGAGCGACCAATAAAACAACATGTATTATGGGGTTGAATGCTTTTTGCTATTCACAAAAGTAAACAAAAGCAGTCATGCAAATATCTGTTTTAACACAGCACAGCAAAATCAGTTACACCATTCAATCCCCCTCGTCCAGACGGGGAGAATTCAATCACATTTATTCGATGCGACGTTTCTTATGGGATTTAATGAGCGACAACATTTTGACCCCAAACCGAGAGGATTCTGGGATGTTTGTGTTTTTTTTGTAATAACTCTGGAAGGAAACCTCGCAGACCCATCAAGGTGGTACTCGTACTGCTCGCCTCATCGAGTGGCATCCAAAGATATGAGTGGTTAAGCTATGGGATATGAAATGGACGAGCGACCAATAAAACAACATGTATTATGGGGTTGAATGCTTTTTGCTATTCACAAAATAAAACAAAAGCAGTCATGCAAATATCTTATTTAACACAGCACAGCAAAATCAGTTGCACCATTCAATCCCGCTCGTCCAGACGGGGAGAATTCAATCACATTTATTCGATGCGACGTTTCTTATGGGATTTATTGAGCGACAACATTTTGACCCCAAATCGAGAGGATTCTGGGATGTTTGTGGGTTTTTTGTAATAACTCTGGAAGGAAACGTCGCTGAACCATCAAGGTGGTACTCGTACTGCTCGCCTCATCGAGAGGAATCCAAAGATATGAGTGGTTAAGCTATGGGATATGAAATGGACGAGCGACCAATAAAACAACATGTATTATGGGGTTGAATGATTTTTGCTATTCACAAAATAAAACAAAAGCAGTAAAGCAAATATCTTATTTAACACAGCACAGCAAAATTAGTTGCACCATTCAATCCCGCTCGTCCAGACGGGGAGAATTCAATCACATTTATTCGATGCGACGTTTCTTTAATGGGATTTTATGAGCGACAACATTTTGACCCCAAACCGAGAGAATTCTGGGATGTTTGCGGTTTTTTGGTAACAATTCTGGAAGGAAACGTAGCAGACCCATCAAGGTGGTACTCCTACTGCTCGCCTCATCGAGTGGAATCCAAAGATATGAGTGGTTAAGCTATGGGATATGAAATGGACGAGCGACCAATAAAACAACATGTATTATGGGGTTGAATGCTTTTTGCTATTCACAAAATAAAACAAAAGCAGTCATGCAAATATCTTATTTAACACAGCACAGCAAAATCAGTTGCACCATTCAATCCCGCTCGTCCAGACGGGGAGAATTCAATCACATTTATTCGATGCGACGTTTCTTATGGGATTTATTGAGCGACAACATTTTGACCCCAAATCGAGAGGATTCTGGGATGTTTGTGGTTTTTTTGTAATAACTCTGGAAGGAAACGTCCCAGACCCATCAAGGTGGTACTCGTACTGCTCGCCTCATCGAGAGGAATCCAAAGATATGAGTGGTTAAGCTATGGGATATGAAATGGACGAGCGACCAATAAAACAACATGTATTATGGGGTTGAATGCTTTTTGCTATTCACAAAATAAAACAAAAGCAGTAAAGCAAATATCTTATTTAACACAGCACAGCAAAATCAGTTGCACCATTCAATCCCGCTCGTCCAGACGGGGAGAATTCAATCACATTTATTCGATGCGACGTTTCTTTAATGGGATTTAATGAGCGACAACATTTTGACCCCAAACCGAGAGGATTCTGGGATGTTTGCGGTTTTTTGGTAACAATTCTGGAAGGAAACGTAGCAGACCCATCAAGGTGGTACTCATACTGCTCGCCTCATCGAGTGGAATCCAAAGATATGAGTGGTTAAGCTATGGGATATGAAATGGACGAGCGACCAATAAAACAACATGTATTATGGGGTTGAATGCTTTTTGCTATTCACAAAAGTAAACAAAAGCAGTCATGCAAATATCTGTTTTAACACAGCACAGCAAAATCAGTTACACCATTCAATCCCCCTCGTCCAGACGGGGAGAATTCAATCACATTTATTCAATGCGACGTTTCTTATGGGATTTAATGAGCGACAACATTTTGACCCCAAACCGAGAGGATTCTGGGATGTTTGTGTTTTTTTTGTAATAACTCTGGAAGGAAACCTCGCAGACCCATCAAGGTGGTACTCGTACTGCTCGCCTCATCGAGTGGCATCCAAAGATATGAGTGGTTAAGCTATGGGATATGAAATGGACGAGCGACCAATAAAACAACATGTATTATGGGGTTGAATGCTTTTTGCTATTCACAAAATAAAACAAAAGCAGTCATGCAAATATCTTATTTAACACAGCACAGCAAAATCAGTTGCACCATTCAATCCCGCTCGTCCAGACGGGGAGAATTCAATCACATTTATTCGATGCGACGTTTCTTATGGGATTTATTGAGCGACAACATTTTGACCCCAAATCGAGAGGATTCTGGGATGTTTGTGGGTTTTTTGTAATAACTCTGGAAGGAAACGTCGCTGAACCATCACGGTGGTACTCGTACTGCTCGCCTCATCGAGAGGAATCCAAAGATATGAGTGGTTAAGCTATGGGATATGAAATGGACGAGCGACCAATAAAACAACATGTATTATGGGGTTGAATGATTTTGCTATTCACAAAATAAAACAAAAGCAGTAAAGCAAATATCTTATTTAACACAGCACAGCAAAATCAGTTGCACCATTCAATCCCGCTCTTCCAGACGGGGAGAATTCAATCACATTTATTCGATGCGACGTTTCTTTAATGGGATTTTATGAGCGACAACATTTTGACCCCAAACCGAGAGAATTCTGGGATGTTTGCGGTTTTTTGGTAACAATTCTGGAAGGAAACGTAGCAGACCCATCAAGGTGGTACTCCTACTGCTCGCCTCATCGAGTGGAATCCAAAGATATGAGTGGTTAAGCTATGGGATATGAAATGGACGAGCGACCAATAAAACAACATGTATTATGGGGTTGAATGCTTTTTGCTATTCACAAAATAAAACAAAAGCAGTCATGCAAATATCTTATTTAACACAGCACAGCAAAATCAGTTGCACCATTCAATCCCGCTCGTCCAGACGGGGAGAATTCAATCACATTTATTCGATGCGACGTTTCTTATGGGATTTATTGAGCGACAACATTTTGACCCCAAACCGAGAGGATTCTGGGATGTTTGCGGTTTTTTGGTAACAATTCTGGAAGGAAACGTAGCAGACCTAGCAAGGTGGTACTCCTACTGCTCGCCTCATCGAGTGGAATCCAAAGATATGAGTGGTTAAGCTATGGGATATGAAATGGACGAGCGACCAATAAAACAACATGTATTATGGGGTTGAATGCTTTTTGCTATTCACAAAATAAAACAAAAGCAGTCATGCAAATATCTTATTTAACACAGCACAGCAAAATCAGTTGCACCATTCAATCCCGCTCGTCCAGACGGGGAGAATTCAATCACATTTATTCGATGCGACGTTTCTTATGGGATTTATTGAGCGACAACATTTTGACCCCAAATCGAGAGGATTCTGGGATGTTTGTGGTTTTTTTGTAATAACTCTGGAAGGAAACGTCCCAGACCCATCAAGGTGGTACTCGTACTGCTCGCCTCATCGAGAGGAATCCAAAGATATGAGTGGTTAAGCTATGGGATATGAAATGGACGAGCGACCAATAAAACAACATGTATTATGGGGTTGAATGCTTTTTGCTATTCACAAAATAAAACAAAAGCAGTAAAGCAAATATCTTATTTAACACAGCACAGCAAAATCAGTTGCACCATTCAATCCCGCTCGTCCAGACGGGGAGAATTCAATCACATTTATTCGATGCGACGTTTCTTTAATGGGATTTAATGAGCGACAACATTTTGACCCCAAACCGAGAGGATTCTGGGATGTTTGCGGTTTTTTGGTAACAATTCTGGAAGGAAACGAAGCAGACCCATCAAGGTGGTACTCGTACTGCTCGCCTCATCGAGTGGAATCCAAAGATATGAGTGGTTAAGCTATGGGATATGAAATGGACGAGCGACCAATAAAACAACATGTATTATGGGGTTGAATGCTTTTTGCTATTCACAAAAGTAAACAAAAGCAGTCATGCAAATATCTGTTTTAACACAGCACAGCAAAATCAGTTACACCATTCAATCCCCCTCGTCCAGACGGGGAGAATTCAATCACATTTATTCAATGCGACGTTTCTTATGGGATTTAATGAGCGACAACATTTTGACCCCAAACCGAGAGGATTCTGGGATGTTTGTGTTTTTTTTGTAATAACTCTGGAAGGAAACCTCGCAGACCCATCAAGGTGGTACTCGTACTGCTCGCCTCATCGAGTGGAATCCAAAGATATGAGTGGTTAAGCTATGGGATATGAAATGGACGAGCGACCAATAAAACAACATGTATTATGGGGTTGAATGCTTTTTGCTATTCACAAAATAAAACAAAAGCAGTCATGCAAATATCTTATTTAACACAGCACAGCAAAATCAGTTGCACCATTCAATCCCGCTCGTCCAGACGGGGAGAATTCAATCACATTTATTCGATGCGACGTTTCTTATGGGATTTATTGAGCGACAACATTTTGACCCCAAACCGAGAGGATTCTGGGATGTTTGCGGTTTTTTGGTAACAATTCTGGAAGGAAACGTAGCAGACCTAGCAAGGTGGTACTCCTACTGCTCGCCTCATCGAGTGGAATCCAAAGATATGAGTGGTTAAGCTATGGGATATGAAATGGACGAGCGACCAATAAAACAACATGTATTATGGGGTTGAATGCTTTTTGCTATTCACAAAATAAAACAAAAGCAGTCATGCAAATATCTTATTTAACACAGCACAGCAAAATCAGTTGCACCATTCAATCCCGCTCGTCCAGACGGGGAGAATTCAATCACATTTATTCGATGCGACGTTTCTTATGGGATTTATTGAGCGACAACATTTTGACCCCAAATCGAGAGGATTCTGGGATGTTTGTGGTTTTTTTGTAATAACTCTGGAAGGAAACGTCCCAGACCCATCAAGGTGGTACTCGTACTGCTCGCCTCATCGAGAGGAATCCAAAGATATGAGTGGTTAAGCTATGGGATATGAAATGGACGAGCGACCAATAAAACAACATGTATTATGGGGTTGAATGCTTTTTGCTATTCACAAAATAAAACAAAAGCAGTAAAGCAAATATCTTATTTAACACAGCACAGCAAAATCAGTTGCACCATTCAATCCCGCTCGTCCAGACGGGGAGAATTCAATCACATTTATTCGATGCGACGTTTCTTTAATGGGATTTAATGAGCGACAACATTTTGACCCCAAACCGAGAGGATTCTGGGATGTTTGCGGTTTTTTGGTAACAATTCTGGAAGGAAACGAAGCAGACCCATCAAGGTGGTACTCGTACTGCTCGCCTCATCGAGTGGAATCCAAAGATATGAGTGGTTAAGCTATGGGATATGAAATGGACGAGCGACCAATAAAACAACATGTATTATGGGGTTGAATGCTTTTTGCTATTCACAAAAGTAAACAAAAGCAGTCATGCAAATATCTGTTTTAACACAGCACAGCAAAATCAGTTACACCATTCAATCCCCCTCGTCCAGACGGGGAGAATTCAATCACATTTATTCAATGCGACGTTTCTTATGGGATTTAATGAGCGACAACATTTTGACCCCAAACCGAGAGGATTCTGGGATGTTTGTGTTTTTTTTGTAATAACTCTGGAAGGAAACCTCGCAGACCCATCAAGGTGGTACTCGTACTGCTCGCCTCATCGAGTGGCATCCAAAGATATGAGTGGTTAAGCTATGGGATATGAAATGGACGAGCGACCAATAAAACAACATGTATTATGGGGTTGAATGCTTTTTGCTATTCACAAAATAAAACAAAAGCAGTCATGCAAATATCTTATTTAACACAGCACAGCAAAATCAGTTGCACCATTCAATCCCGCTCGTCCAGACGGGGAGAATTCAATCACATTTATTCGATGCGACGTTTCTTATGGGATTTATTGAGCGACAACATTTTGACCCCAAATCGAGAGGATTCTGGGATGTTTGTGGGTTTTTTGTAATAACTCTGGAAGGAAACGTCGCTGAACCATCAAGGTGGTACTCGTACTGCTCGCCTCATCGAGAGGAATCCAAAGATATGAGTGGTTAAGCTATGGGATATGAAATGGACGAGCGACCAATAAAACAACATGTATTATGGGGTTGAATGATTTTTGCTATTCACAAAATAAAACAAAAGCAGTAAAGCAAATATCTTATTTAACACAGCACAGCAAAATCAGTTGCACCATTCAATCCCGCTCGTCCAGACGGGGAGAATTCAATCACATTTATTCGATGCGACGTTTCTTTAATGGGATTTTATGAGCGACAACATTTTGACCCCAAACCGAGAGAATTCTGGGATGTTTGCGGTTTTTTGGTAACAATTCTGGAAGGAAACGTAGCAGACCCATCAAGGTGGTACTCCTACTGCTCGCCTCATCGAGTGGAATCCAAAGATATGAGTGGTTAAGCTATGGGATATGAAATGGACGAGCGACCAATAAAACAACATGTATTATGGGGTTGAATGCTTTTTGCTATTCACAAAATAAAACAAAAGCAGTCATGCAAATATCTTATTTAACACAGCACAGCAAAATCAGTTGCACCATTCAATCCTGCTCGTCCAGATGCGGAGAATTCAATCACATTTATTCGATGCGACGTTTCTTATGGGATTTATTGAGCGACAACATTTTGACCCCAAATCGAGAGGAATCTGGGATGTTTGTGGTTTTTTTTGTAATAACTCTGGAAGTAAACGTCGCAGACCCATCAAGGTGGTACTCGTACTGCTCGCCTCATCGAGAGGAATCCAAAGATATGAGTGGTTAAGCTATGGGATATGAAATGGACGAGCGACCAATAAAACAACATGTATTATGGGGTTGAATGCTTTTTGCTATTCACAAAATAAAACAAAAGCAGTAAAGCAAATATCTTATTTAACACAGCACAGCAAAATCAGTTGCACCATTCAATCCCGCTCGTCCAGACGGGGAGAATTCAATCACATTTATTCGATGCGACGTTTCTTTAATGGGATTTAATGAGCGACAACATTTTGACCCCAAACCGAGAGGATTCTGGGATGTTTGCTGTTTTTTGGTAACAATTCTGGAAGGAAACGTAGCAGACCCATCAAGGTGGTACTCGTACTGCTCGCCTCATCGAGTGGAATCCAAAGATATGAGTGGTTAAGCTATGGGATATGAAATGGACGAGCGACCAATAAAACAACATGTATTATGGGGTTGAATGCTTTTTGCTATTCACAAAAGTAAACAAAAGCAGTCATGCAAATATCTGTTTTAACACAGCACAGCAAAATCAGTTACACCATTCAATCCCCCTCGTCCAGACGGGGAGAATTCAATCACATTTATTCGATGCGACGTTTCTTATGGGATTTAATGAGCGACAACATTTTGACCCCAAAACGAGAGGATTCTGGGATGTTTGTGTTTTTTTTGTAATAACTCTGGAAGGAAACCTCGCAGACCCATCAAGGTGGTACTCGTACTGCTCGCCTCATCGAGTGGCATCCAAAGATATGAGTGGTTAAGCTATGGGATATGAAATGGACGAGCGACCAATAAAACAACATGTATTATGGGGTTGAATGATTTTTGCTATTCACAAAATAAAACAAAAGCAGTAAAGCAAATATCTTATTTAACACAGCACAGCAAAATCAGTTGCACCATTCAATCCCGCTCGTCCAGACGGGGAGAATTCAATCACATTTATTCGATGCGACGTTTCTTTAATGGGATTTTATGAGCGACAACATTTTGACCCCAAACCGAGAGAATTCTGGGATGTTTGCGGTTTTTTGGTAACAATTCTGGAAGGAAACGTAGCAGACCCATCAAGGTGGTACTCCTACTGCTCGCCTCATCGAGTGGAATCCAAAGATATGAGTGGTTAAGCTATGGGATATGAAATGGACGAGCGACCAATAAAACAACATGTATTATGGGGTTGAATGCTTTTTGCTATTCACAAAATAAAACAAAAGCAGTCATGCAAATATCTTATTTAACACAGCACAGCAAAATCAGTTGCACCATTCAATCCCGCTCGTCCAGACGGGGAGAATTCAATCACATTTATTCGATGCGACGTTTCTTATGGGATTTATTGAGCGACAACATTTTGACCCCAAATCGAGAGGATTCTGGGATGTTTGTGGGTTTTTTGTAATAACTCTGGAAGGAAACGTCGCTGAACCATCAAGGTGGTACTCGTACTGCTCGCCTCATCGAGAGGAATCCAAAGATATGAGTGGTTAAGCTATGGGATATGAAATGGACGAGCGACCAATAAAACAACATGTATTATGGGGTTGAATGATTTTTGCTATTCACAAAATAAAACAAAAGCAGTAAAGCAAATATCTTATTTAACACAGCACAGCAAAATCAGTTGCACCATTCAATCCCGCTCGTCCAGACGGGGAGAATTCAATCACATTTATTCGATGCGACGTTTCTTTAATGGGATTTTATGAGCGACAACATTTTGACCCCAAACCGAGAGAATTCTGGGATGTTTGCGGTTTTTTGGTAACAATTCTGGAAGGAAACGTAGCAGACCCATCAAGGTGGTACTCCTACTGCTCGCCTCATCGAGTGGAATCCAAAGATATGAGTGGTTAAGCTATGGGATATGAAATGGACGAGCGACCAATAAAACAACATGTATTATGGGGTTGAATGCGTTTTGCTATTCACAAAATAAAACAAAAGCAGTCATGCAAATATCTGTTTTAACACAGCACAGCAAAATCAGTTACACCATTCAATCCCCCTCGTCCAGACGGGGAGAATTCAATCACATTTATTCGATGCGACGTTTCTTATGGGATTTAATGAGCGACAACAATTTGACCACAAACCGAGAGGATTCTGGGATGTTTGTGGTTTTTTTGTAATAACTCTGGAAGGAAACCTCGCAGACCCACCAAGGTGGTACTCGTACTGCTCGCCTCATCGAGTGCCATCCAAAGATATGAGTGGTTAAGCTATGGGATATGAAATGGACGAGCGACCAATAAAACAACATGTATTATGGGGTTGAATGCTTTTTGCTATTCACAAAATAAAACAAAAGCAGTCATGCAAATATCTTATTTAACACAGCACAGCAAAATCAGTTGCACCATTCAATCCCGCTCGTCCAGACGGGGAGAATTCAATCACATTTATTCGATGCGACGTTTCTTATGGGATTTATTGAGCGACAACATTTTGACCCCAAATCGAGAGGATTCTGGGATGTTTGTGGTTTTTTTGTAATAACTCTGGAAGGAAACGTCGCTGAACCATCAAGGTGGTACTCGTACTGCTCGCCTCATCGAGAGGAATCCAAAGATATGAGTGGTTAAGCTATGGGATATGAAATGGACGAGCGACCAATAAAACAACATGTATTATGGGGTTGAATGCTTTTTGCTATTCAAAAAATAAAACAAAAGCAGTCATGCAAATATCTTATTTAACACAGCACAGCAAAATCAGTTGCACCATTCAATCCCGCTCGTCCAGATGGGGAGAATTCAATCACATTTATTCGATGCGACATTTCTTATGGGATTTATTGAGCGACAACATTTTGACCCCAAATCGAGAGGATTCTGGGATGTTTGTGGTTTTTTTGTAATAACTCTGGAAGTAAACGTCGCAGACCCATCAAGGTAGTACTCGTACTGCTCGCCTCATCGAGAGGAATCCAAAGATATGAGTGGTTAAGCTATGGGATATGAAATGGACGAGCGACCAATAAAACAACATGTATTATGGGGTTGAATGCTTTTTGCTATTCACAAAATAAAACAAAAGCAGTAAAGCAAATATCTTATTTAGCACAGCACAGCAAAATCAGTTGCACCATTCAATCCCGCTCGTCCAGACGGGGAGAATTCAATCACATTTATTCGATGCGACGTTTCTTTAATGGGATTTTATGAGCGACAACATTTTGACCCCAAACCGAGAGGATTCTGGGATGTTTGCGGTTTTTTGGTAACAATTCTGGAAGGAAACGTAGCAGACCCATCAAGGTGGTACTCGTACTGCTCGCCTCATCGAGTGGAATCCAAAGATATGAGTGGTTAAGCTATGGGATATGAAATGGACGAGCGACCAATAAAACAACATGTATTATGGGGTTGAATGCTTTTTGCTATTCACAAAATAAAACAAAAGCAGTAAAGCAAATATCTTATTTAACACAGCACAGCAAAATCAGTTGCACCATTCAATCCCGCTCGTCCAGACGGGGAGAATTCAATCACATTTATTCGATGCGACGTTTCGTTAATGGGATTTAATGAGCGACAACATTTTGACCCCAAACCGAGAGGATTCTGGGATGTTTGCGGTTTTTTGGTAACAATTCTGGAAGGAAACGTAGCAGACCCATCAAGGTGGTACTCGTACTGCTCGCCTCATCGAGTGGAATCCAAAGATATGAGTGGTTAAGCTATGGGATATGAAATGGACGAGCGACCAATAAAACAACATGTATTATGGGGTTGAATGCTTTTTGCTATTCACAAAATAAAACAAAAGCAGTCATGCAAATATCTGTTTTAACACAGCACAGCAAAATCAGTTACACCATTCAATCCCCCTCGTCCAGACAGGGAGAATTCAATCACATTTATTCGATGCGACGTTTCTTATGGGATTTAATGAGCGACAACATTTTGACCCCAAACCGAGAGGATTCTGGGATGTTTGTGGTTTTTTTGTAATAACTCTGGAAGGAAACCTCGCAGACCCATCAAGGTGGTACTTGTACTGCTCGCCTCATCGAGTGGCATCCAAAGATATGAGTGCTTAAGCTATGGGATATGAAATGGACGAGCGACCAATAAAACAACATGTATTATGGGGTTGAATGCTTTTTGCTATTCACAAAATAAAACAAAAGCAGTCATGCAAATATCTTATTTAACACAGCACAGCAAAATCAGTTGCACCATTCAATCCCGCTCGTCCAGACGGGGAGAATTCAATCACATTTATTCGATGCGACGTTTCTTATGGGATTTATTTAGCGACAACATTTTGACCCCAAATCGAGAGGATTCTGGGATGTTTGTGGTTTTTTTGTAATAACTCTGGAAGGAAACGTCGCTGAACCATCAAGGTGGTACTCGTACTGCTCGCCTTATCGAGAGGAATCCAAAGATATGAGTGGTTAAGCTATGGGATATGAAATGGACGAGCGACCAATAAAACAACATGTATTATGGGGTTGAATGCTTTTTGCTATTCACAAAATAAAACAAAAGCAGTAAAGCAAATATCTTATTTAACACAGCACAGCAAAATCAGTTGCACCATTCAATCCCGCTCGTCCAGACGGGGAGAATTCAATCACATTTATTCGATGCGACGTTTCTTTAATGGGATTTTATGAGCGACAACATTTTGACCCCAAACCGAGAGAATTCTGGGATGTTTGCGGTTTTTTGGTAACAATTCTGGAAGGAAACGTAGCAGACCCATCAAGGTGGTACTCGTACTGCTCGCCTCATCGAGTGGAATCCAAAGATATGAGTAGTTAAGCTATGGGATATGAAATGGACGAGCGACCAATAAAACAACATGTATTATGGGGTTGAATGCTTTTTGCTATTCACAAAATAAAACAAAAGCAGTCATGCAAATATCTGTTTTAACACAGCACAGCAAAATCAGTTACACCATTCAATCCCCCTCGTCCAGACGGGGAGAATTCAATCACATTTATTCGATGCGACGTTTCTTATGGGATTTAATGAGCGACAACATTTTGACCACAAACCGAGAGGATTCTGGGATGTTTGTGGTTTTTTTGTAATAACTCTGGAAGGAAACCTCGCAGACCCATCAAGGTGGGACTCGTACTGCTCGCCTCATCGAGAGGAATCCAAAGATATGAGTGGTTAAGCTATGGGATATGAAATGGACGAGCGACCAATAAAACAACATGTATTATGGGGTTGAATGCTTTTTGCTATTCACAAAATAAAACAAAAGCAGTAAAGCAAATATCTTATTTAACACAGCACAGCAAAATCAGTTGCACCATTCAATCCCGATCGTCCAGACGGGGAGAATTCAATCACATTTATTCGATGCGACGTTTCTTTAATGGGATTTAATGAGCGACAACATTTTGACCCCAAACCGAGAGGATTCTGGGATGTTTGTGGTTTTTTTGTAATAACTCTGGAAGGAAACCTCGCAGACCCATCAAGGTGGTACTCGTACTGCTCGCCTCATCGAGTGGCATCCAAAGATATGAGTGGTTAAGCTATGGGATATGAAATGGACGAGCGACCAATAAAACAACATGTATTATGGGGTTGAATGCTTTTTGCTATACACAAAATAAAACAAAAGCAGTCATGCAAATATCTTATTTAACACAGCACAGCAAAATCAGTTGCACCATTCAATCCCGCTCGTCCAGACGGGGAGAATTCAATCACATTTATTCGATGCGACGTTTCTTATGGGATTTATTGAGCGACAACATTTTGACCCCAAATCGAAAGGATTCTGGGATGTTTGTGGTTTTTTTGTAATAACTCTGGAAGGAAACGTCGCTGAACCATCAAGGTGGTACTCGTACTGCTCGCCTCATCGAGAGGAATCCAAAGATATGAGTGGTTAAGCTATGGGATATGAAATGGACGAGCGACCAATAAAACAACATGTATTATGGGGTTGAATGCTTTTTGCTATTCAAAAAATAAAACAAAAGCAGTCATGCAAATATCTTATTTAACACAGCACAGCAAAATCAGTTGCACCATTCAATCCCGCTCGTCCAGATGGGGAGAATTCAATCACATTTATTCGATGCGACGTTTCTTATGGGATTTTATGAGCGACAACATTTTGACCCCAAACCGAGAGGATTCTGGGATGTTTGCGTTTTTTTGGTAACAATTCTGGAAGGAAACGTAGCAGACCCATCCAGGTGGTACTCGTACTGCTCGCCTCATCGAGAGGAATCCAAAGATATGAGTGGTTAAGCTATGGGATATGAAATGGACGAGCGACCAATAAAACAACATGTATTATGGGGTTGAATGCTTTTTGCTATTCACAAAATAAAACAAAAGCAGTAAAGCAAATATCTTATTTAGCACAGCACAGCAAAATCAGTTGCACCATTCAATCCCGCTCGTCCAGACGGGGAGAATTCAATTACATTTATTCGATGCGACGTTTCTTTAATGGGATTTTATGAGCGACAACATTTTGACCCCAAACCGAGAGGATTCTGGGATGTTTGCGTTTTTTTGGTAACAATTCTGGAAGGAAACGTAGCAGACCCATCAACGTGGTACTCCTACTGCTCGCCTCATCGAGTGGAATCCAAAGATATGAGTGGTTAAGCTATGGGATATGAAATGGACGAGCGACCAATAAAACAACATGTATTATGGGGTTGAATGCTTTTTGCTATTCACAAAATAAAACAAAAGCAGTCATGCAAATATCTGTTTTAACACAGCACATCAAAATCAGTTACACCATTCAATCCCCCTCGTCCAGACGGGGAGAATTCAATCAAATTTATTCGATGCGACGTTTCTTATGGGATTTAATGACCGACAACATTTTGACCCCAAACCGAGAGGATTCTGGGATGTTTGTGGTTTTTTTGTAATAACTCTGGAAGGAAACCTCGCAGACCCATCAAGGTGGTACTCGTACTGCTCGCCTCATCGAGTGGCATCCAAAGATATGAGTGGTTAAGCTATGGGATATGAAATGGACGAGCGACCAATAAAAGAACATGTATTATGGGGTTGAATGCTTTTTGCTATTCACAAAATAAAACAAAAGCAGTCATGCAAATATCTTATTTAACACAGCACAGCAAAATCAGTTGCACCATTCAATCCCGCTCGTCCAGACGGGGAGAATTCAATCACATTTATTCGATGCGACGTTTCTTATGGGATTTATTGAGCGACAACATTTTGACCCCAAATCGAGAGGATTCTGGGATGTTTGTGGTTTTTTTGTAATAACTCTGGAAGGAAACGTCGCTGAACCATCAAGGTGGTACTCGTACTGCTCGCCTCATCGAGAGGAATCCAAAGATATGAGTGGTTAAGCTATGGGATATGAAATGGACGAGCGACCAATAAAACAACATGTATTATGGGGTTGAATGCTTTTTGCTATTCACAAAATAAAACAAAAGCAGTCATGCAAATATCTGTTTTAACACAGCACATCAAAATCAGTTACACCATTCAATCCCCCTCGTCCAGACGGGGAGAATTCAATCAAATTTATTCGATGCGACGTTTCTTATGGGATTTAATGACCGACAACATTTTGACCCCAAACCGAGAGGATTCTGGGATGTTTGTGGTTTTTTTGTAATAACTCTGGAAGGAAACCTCGCAGACCCATCAAGGTGGTACTCGTACTGCTCGCCTCATCGAGTGGCATCCAAAGATATGAGTGGTTAAGCTATGGGATATGAAATGGACGAGCGACCAATAAAAGAACATGTATTATGGGGTTGAATGCTTTTTGCTATTCACAAAATAAAACAAAAGCAGTCATGCAAATATCTTATTTAACACAGCACAGCAAAATCAGTTGCACCATTCAATCCCGCTCGTCCAGACGGGGAGAATTCAATCACATTTATTCGATGCGACGTTTCTTATGGGATTTATTGAGCGACAACATTTTGACCCCAAATCGAGAGGATTCTGGGATGTTTGTGGTTTTTTTGTAATAACTCTGGAAGGAAACGTCGCTGAACCATCAAGGTGGTACTCGTACTGCTCGCCTCATCGAGAGGAATCCAAAGATATGAGTGGTTAAGCTATGGGATATGAAATGGACGAGCGACCAATAAAACAACATGTATTATGGGGTTGAATGCTTTTTGCTATTCACAAAATAAAACAAAAGCAGTAAAGCAAATATCTTATTTAGCACAGCACAGCAAAATCAGTTGCACCATTCAATCCCGCTCGTCCAGACGGGGAGAATTCAATTACATTTATTCGATGCGACGTTTCTTTAATGGGATTTTATGAGCGACAACATTTTGACCCCAAACCGAGAGGATTCTGGGATGTTTGCGTTTTTTTGGTAACAATTCTGGAAGGAAACGTAGCAGACCCATCAACGTGGTACTCCTACTGCTCGCCTCATCGAGTGGAATCCAAAGATCTGAGTGGTTAAGCTATGGGATATGAAATGGACGAGCGACCAATAAAACAACATGTATTATGGGGTTGAATGCTTTTTGCTATTCACAAAATAAAACAAAAGCAGTCATGCAAATATCTGTTTTAACACAGCACATCAAAATCAGTTACACCATTCAATCCCCCTCGTCCAGACGGGGAGAATTCAATCAAATTTATTCGATGCGACGTTTCTTATGGGATTTAATGACCGACAACATTTTGACCCCAAACCGAGAGGATTCTGGGATGTTTGTGGTTTTTTTGTAATAACTCTGGAAGGAAACCTCGCAGACCCATCAAGGTGGTACTCGTACTGCTCGCCTCATCGAGTGGCATCCAAAGATATGAGTGGTTAAGCTATGGGATATGAAATGGACGAGCGACCAATAAAACAACATGTATTATGGGGTTGAATGCTTTTTGCTATTCACAAAATAAAACAAAAGCAGTCATGCAAATATCTTATTTAACACAGCACAGCAAAATCAGTTGCACCATTCAATCCCGCTCGTCCAGACGGGGAGAATTCAATCACATTTATTCGATGCGACGTTTCTTATGGGATTTATTGAGCGACAACATTTTGACCCCAAATCGAGAGGATTCTGGGATGTTTGTGGTTTTTTTGTAATAACTCTGGAAGGAAACGTCGCTGAACCATCAAGGTGGTACTCGTACTGCTCGCCTCATCGAGAGGAATCCAAAGATATGAGTGGTTAAGCTATGGGATATGAAATGGACGAGCGACCAATAAAACAACATGTATTATGGGGTTGAATGCTTTTTGCTATTCAAAAAATAAAACAAAAGCAGTCATGCAAATATCTTATTTAACACAGCACAGCAAAATCAGTTGCACCATTCAATCCCGCTCGTCCAGATGGGGAGAATTCAATCACATTTATTCGATGCGACGTTTCTTATGGGATTTATTGAGCGACAACATTTTGACCCCAAACCGAGAGGATTCTGGGATGTTTGCGGTTTTTTGGTAACAATTCTGGAAGGAAACGTAGCAGACCCATCAAGGTGGTACTCGTACTGCTCGCCTCATCGAGTGGAATCCAAATATATGAGTGGTTAAGCTATGGGATATGAAATGGACGAGCGACCAATAAAACAACATGTATTATGGGGTTGAATGCTTTTTGCTATTCACAAAATAAAACAAAAGCAGTCATGCAAATATCTGTTTTAACAAAGCACATCAAAATCAGTTACACCATTCAATCCCCCTCGTCCAGACGGGGAGAATTCAATCAAATTTATTCGATGCGACGTTTCTTATGGGATTTAATGACCGACAACATTTTGACCCCAAACCGAGAGGATTCTGGGATGTTTGTGGTTTTTTTGTAATAACTCTGGAAGGAAACCTCGCAGACCCATCAAGGTGGTACTCGTACTGCTCGCCTCATCGAGTGGCATCCAAAGATATGAGTGGTTAAGCTATGGGATATGAAATGGACGAGCGACCAATAAAACAACATGTATTATGGGGTTGAATGCTTTTTGCTATTCACAAAATAAAACAAAAGCAGTCATGCAAATATCTTATTTAACACAGCACAGCAAAATCAGTTGCACCATTCATTCCCGCTCGTCCAGACGGGGAGAATTCAATCACATTTATTCGATGCGACGTTTCTTTAATGGGATTTTATGAGCGACAACATTTTGACCCCAAACCGAGAGGATTCTGGGATGTTTGCGTTTTTTTGGTAACAATTCTGGAAGGAAACGTAGCAGACCCATCAACGTGGTACTCCTACTGCTCGCCTCATCGAGTGGAATCCAAAGATATGAGTGGTTAAGCTATGGGATATGAAATGGACGAGCGACCAATAAAACAACATGTATTATGGGGTTGAATGCTTTTTGCTATTCACAAAATAAACAAAAGCAGTCATGCAAATATCTGTTTTAACACAGCACATCAAAATCAGTTACACCATTCAATCCCCCTCGTCCAGACGGGGAGAATTCAATCAAATTTATTCGATGCGACGTTTCTTATGGGATTTAATGACCGACAACATTTTGACCCCAAACCGAGAGGATTCTGGGATGTTTGTGGTTTTTTTGTAATAACTCTGGAAGGAAACCTCGCAGACCCATCAAGGTGGTACTCGTACTGCTCGCCTCATCGAGTGGCATCCAAAGATATGAGTGGTTAAGCTATGGGATATGAAATGGACGAGCGACCAATAAAACAACATGTATTATGGGGTTGAATGCTTTTTGCTATTCACAAAATAAAACAAAAGCAGTCATGCAAATATCTTATTTAACACAGCACAGCAAAATCAGTTGCACCATTCATTCCCGCTCGTCCAGACGGGGAGAATTCAATCACATTTATTCGATGCGACGTTTCTTTAATGGGATTTTATGAGCGACAACATTTTGACCCCAAACCGAGAGGATTCTGGGATGTTTGCGTTTTTTTGGTAACAATTCTGGAAGGAAACGTAGCAGACCCATCAACGTGGTACTCCTACTGCTCGCCTCATCGAGTGGAATCCAAAGATATGAGTGGTTAAGCTATGGGATATGAAATGGACGAGCGACCAATAAAACAACATGTATTATGGGGTTGAATGCTTTTTGCTATTCACAAAATAAAACAAAAGCAGTCATGCAAATATCTGTTTTAACACAGCACATCAAAATCAGTTACACCATTCAATCCCCCTCGTCCAGACGGGGAGAATTCAATCAAATTTATTCGATGCGACGTTTCTTATGGGATTTAATGACCGACAACATTTTGACCCCAAACCGAGAGGATTCTGGGATGTTTGTGGTTTTTTTGTAATAACTCTGGAAGGAAACCTCGCAGACCCATCAAGGTGGTACTCGTACTGCTCGCCTCATCGAGTGGCATCCAAAGATATGAGTGGTTAAGCTATGGGATATGAAATGGACGAGCGACCAATAAAAGAACATGTATTATGGGGTTGAATGCTTTTTGCTATTCACAAAATAAAACAAAAGCAGTCATGCAAATATCTTATTTAACACAGCACAGCAAAATCAGTTGCACCATTCAATCCCGCTCGTCCAGACGGGGAGAATTCAATCACATTTATTCGATGCGACGTTTCTTATGGGATTTATTGAGCGACAACATTTTGACCCCAAATCGAGAGGATTCTGGGATGTTTGTGGTTTTTTTGTAATAACTCTGGAAGGAAACGTCGCTGAACCATCAAGGTGGTACTCGTACTGCTCGCCTCATCGAGAGGAATCCAAAGATATGAGTGGTTAAGCTATGGGATATGAAATGGACGAGCGACCAATAAAACAACATGTATTATGGGGTTGAATGCTTTTTGCTATTCAAAAAATAAAACAAAAGCAGTCATGCAAATATCTTATTTAACACAGCACAGCAAAATCAGTTGCACCATTCAATCCCGCTCGTCCAGATGGGGAGAATTCAATCACATTTATTCGATGCGACGTTTCTTATGGGATTTATTGAGCGACAACATTTTGACCCCAAATCGAGAGGATTCTGGGATGTTTGTGGTTTTTTTTGTAATAACTCTAGAAGTAAACGTCGCAGACCCATCAAGGTGGTACTCGTACTGCTCGCCTCATCGAGAGGAATCCAAAGATATGAGTGGTTAAGCTATGGGATATGAAATGGACGAGCGAACAATAAAACAACATGTATTATGGGGTTGAATGCTTTTTGCTATTCACAAAATAAAACAAAAGCAGTAAAGCAAATATCTTATTTAGCACAGCACAGCAAAATCAGTTGCACCATTCAATCCCGCTCGTCCAGACGGGGAGAATTCAATTACATTTATTCGATGCGACGTTTCTTTAATGGGATTTTATGAGCGACAACATTTTGACCCCAAACCGAGAGGATTCTGGGATGTTTGCGGTTTTTTGGTAACAATTCTGGAAGGAAACGTAGCAGACCCATCAAGGTGGTACTCGTACTGCTCGCCTCATCGAGTGGAATCCAAATATATGAGTGGTTAAGCTATGGGATATGAAATGGACGAGCGACCAATAAAACAACATGTATTATGGGGTTGAATGCTTTTTGCTATTCACAAAATAAAACAAAAGCAGTCATGCAAATATCTGTTTTAACACAGCACATCAAAATCAGTTACACCATTCAATCCCCCTCGTCCAGACGGGGAGAATTCAATCACATTTATTCGATGCGACGTTTCTTATGGGATTTAATGAGCGACAACATTTTGACCCCAAACCGAGAGGATTCTGGGATGTTTGTGGTTTTTTTGTAATAACTCTGGAAGTAAACGTCGCACACCCATCAAGGTGGTACTCGTACTGCTCGCCTCATCGAGTGGCATCCAAAGATATGAGTGGTTGAGCTATGGGATATGAAATGGACGAGCGACCAATAAAACAACATGTATTATGGGGTTGAATGCTTTTTGCTATTCACAAAATAAAACAAAAGCAGCCATGCAAATATCTTATTTAACACAGCACAGCAAAATCAGTTGCACCATTCAATCCCGCTCGTCCAGACGGGGAGAATTCAATCACATTTATTCGATGCGACGTTTCTTATGGGATTTATTGAGCGACAACATTTTGACCCCAAATCGAGAGGATTCTGGGATGTTTGTGGTTTTTTTGTAATAACTCTGGAAGGAAATGTCGCTGAACCATCAAGGTGGAACTCGTACTGCTCGCCTCATCGAGAGGAATCCAAAGATATGAATGGTTAAGCTATGGGATATGAAATGGACGAGCGACCAATAAAACAACATGTATTATGGGGTTGAATGCTTTTTGCTATTCAAAAAATAAAACAAAAGCAGTCATGCAAATATCTTATTTAACACAGCACAGCAAAATCAGTTGCACCATTCAATCCCGCTCGTCCAGATGGGGAGAATTCAATCACATTTATTCGATGCGACGTTTCTTATGGGATTTATTGAGCGACAACATTTTGACCCCAAATCGAGAGGATTCTGGGATGTTTGTGGTTTTTTTGTAATAACTCTGGAAGTAAACGTCGCAGACCCATCAAGGTGGTACTCGTACTGCTCGCCTCATCGAGAGGAATCCAAAGATATGAGTGGTTAAGCTATGGGATATGAAATGGACGAGCGACCAATAAAACAACATGTATTATGGGGTTGAATGCTTTTTGCTATTCACAAAATAAAACAAAAGCAGTAAAGCAAATATCTTATTTAGCACAGCACAGCAAAATCAGTTGCACCATTCAATCCCACTCGTCCAGACGGGGAGAATTCAATTACATTTATTCGATGCGACGTTTCTTTAATGGGATTTTATGAGCGACAACATTTTGACCCCAAACCGAGAGGATTCTGGGATGTTTGCGTTTTTTTGGTAACAATTCTGGAAGGAAACGTAGCAGACCCATCAACGTGGTACTCCTACTGCTCGCCTCATCGAGTGGAATCCAAAGATATGAGTGGTTAAGCTATGGGATATGAAATGGACGAGCGACCAATAAAACAACATGTATTATGGGGTTGAATGCTTTTTGCTATTCACAAAATAAAACAAAAGCAGTCATGCAAATATCTGTTTTAACACAGCACATCAAAATCAGTTACACCATTCAATCCCCCTCGTCCAGACGGGGAGATTTCAATCACATTTATTCGATGCGACGTTTCTTATGGGATTTATTGAGCGACAACATTTTGACCCCAAATCGAGATGATTCTGGGATGTTTGTGGTTTTTTTGTAATAACTCTGGAAGGAAACGTCGCTGAACCATCAAGGTGGTACTCGTACTGCTCGCCTCATCGAGAGGAATCCAAAGATATGAGTGGTTAAGCTATGGGATATGAAATGGACGAGCGACCAATAAAACAACATGTATTATGGGGTTGAATGCTTTTTGCTATTCAAAAAATAAAACAAAAGCAGTCATGCAAATATCTTATTTAGCACAGCACAGCAAAATCAGTTGCACCATTCAATCCCGCTCGTCCAGACGGGGAGAATTCAATTACATTTATTCGATGCGACGTTTCTTTAATGGGATTTTATGAGCGACAACATTTTGACCCCAAACCGAGAGGATTCTGGGATGTTTGCGGTTTTTTGGTAACAATTCTGGAAGGAAACGTAGCAGACCCATCAAGGTGGTACTCGTACTGCTCGCCTCATCGAGTGGAATCCAAATATATGAGTGGTTAAGCTATGGGATATGAAATGGACGAGCGACCAATAAAACAACATGTATTATGGGGTTGAATGCTTTTTGCTATTCACAAAATAAAACAAAAGCAGTCATGCAAATATCTGTTTTAACACAGCACATCAAAATCAGTTACACCATTCAATCCCCCTCGTCCAGACGGGGAGAATTCAATCACATTTATTCGATGCGACGTTTCTTATGGGATTTAATGAGCGACAACATTTTGACCCCAAACCGAGAGGATTCTGGGATGTTTGTGGTTTTTTTGTAATAACTCTGGAAGTAAACGTCGCACACCCATCAAGGTGGTACTCGTACTGCTCGCCTCATCGAGTGGCATCCAAAGATATGAGTGGTTAAGCTATGGGATATGAAATGGACGAGCGACCAATAAAACAACATGTATTATGGGGTTGAATGCTTTTTGCTATTCACAAAATAAAACAAAAGCAGCCATGCAAATATCTTATTTAACACAGCACAGCAAAATCAGTTGCACCATTCAATCCCGCTCGTCCAGACGGGGAGAATTCAATCACATTCATTCGATGCGACGTTTCTTATGGGATTTATTGAGCGACAACATTTTGACCCCAAATCGAGAGGATTCTGGGATGTTTGTGGTTTTTTTTGTAATAACTCTGGAAGGAAACGTCGCTGAACCATCAAGGTGGTACTCGTACTGCTCGCCTCATCGAGAGGAATCCAAAGATATGAGTGGTTAAGCTATGGGATATGAAATGGACGAGCAACCAATAAAACAACATGTATTATGGGGTTGAATGCTTTTTGCTATTCAAAAAATAAAACAAAAGCAGTCATGCAAATATCTTATTTAACACAGCACAGCAAAATCAGTTGCACCATTCAATCCCGCTCGTCCAGATGGGGATAATTCAATCGCATTTATTCGATGCGACGTTTCTTATGGGATTTATTGAGCGACAACATTTTGACCCCAAATCGAGAGGATTCTGGGATGTTTGTGGTTTTTTTGTAATAACTCTGGAAGTAAACGTCGCAGACCCATCAAGGTGGTACTCGTACTGCTCGCCTCATCGGGAGGAATCCAAAGATATGAGTGGTTAAGCTATGGGATATGAAATGGACGAGCGACCAATAAAACAACATGTATTATGGGGTTGAATGCTTTTTGCTATTCACAAAATAAAACAAAAGCAGTAAAGCAAATATCTTATTTAGCACAGCACAGCAAAATCAGTTGCACCATTCAATCCCACTCGTCCAGACGGGGAGAATTCAATTACATTTATTCGATGCGACGTTTCTTTAATGGGATTTTATGAGCGACAACATTTTGACCCCAAACCGAGAGGATTCTGGGATGTTTGCGTTTTTTTGGTAACAATTCTGGAAGGAAACGTAGCAGACCCATCAACGTGGTACTCCTACTGCTCGCCTCATCGAGTGGAATCCAAAGATATGAGTGGTTAAGCTATGGGATATGAAATGGACGAGCGACCAATAAAACAACATGTATTATGGGGTTGAATGCTTTTTGCTATTCACAAAATAAAACAAAAGCAGTCATGCAAATATCTGTTTTAACACAGCACATCAAAATCAGTTACACCATTCAATCCCCCTCGTCCAGACGGGGAGAATTCAATCAAATTTATTCGATGCGACGTTTCTTATGGGATTTAATGACCGACAACATTTTGACCCCAAACCGAGAGGATTCTGGGATGTTTGTGGTTTTTTTGTAATAACTCTGGAAGGAAACCTCGCAGACCCATCAAGGTGGTACTCGTACTGCTCGCCTCATCGAGTGGCATCCAAAGATATGAGTGGTTAAGCTATGGGATATGAAATGGACGAGCGACCAATAAAACAACATGTATTATGGGGTTGAATGCTTTTTGCTATTCACAAAATAAAACAAAAGCAGTCATGCAAATATCTTATTTAACACAGCACAGCAAAATCAGTTGCACCATTCAATCCCGCTCGTCCAGACGGGGAGAATTCAATCACATTTATTCGATGCGACGTTTCTTATGGGATTTATTGAGCGACAACATTTTGACCCCAAATCGAGAGGATTCTGGGATGTTTGTGGTTTTTTTGTAATAACTCTGGAAGGAAACGTCGATGAACCATCAAGGTGGTACTCGTACTGCTCGCCTCATCGGGAGGAATCCAAAGATATGAGTGGTTAAGCTATGGGATATGAAATGGACGAGCGAACAATAAAACAACATGTATTATGGGGTTGAATGCTTTTTGCTATTCACAAAATAAAACAAAAGCAGTAAAGCAAATATCTTATTTAGCACAGCACAGCAAAATCAGTTGCACCATTCAATCCCGCTCGTCCAGACGGGGAGAATTCAATTACATTTATTCGATGCGACGTTTCTTTAATGGGATTTTATGAGCGACAACATTTTGACCCCAAACCGAGAGGATTCTGGGATGTTTGCGGTTTTTTGGTAACAATTCTGGAAGGAAACGTAGCAGACCCATCAAGGTGGTACTCGTACTGCTCGCCTCATCGAGTGAAATCCAAATATATGAGTGGTTAAGCTATGGGATATGAAATGGACGAGCGACCAATAAAACAACATGTATTATGGGGTTGAATGCTTTTTGCTATTCACAAAATAAAACAAAAGCAGTCATGCAAATATCAGTTTTAACACAGCACATCAAAATCAGTTACACCATTCAATCCCCCTCGTCCAGACGGGGAGAATTCAATCACATTTATTCGATGCGACGTTTCTTATGGGATTTAATGAGCGACAACATTTTGACCCCAAACCGAGAGGATTCTGGGATGTTTGTGGTTTTTTTGTAATAACTCTGGAAGTAAACGTCGCACACCCATCAAGGTGGTACTCGTACTGCTCGCCTCATCGAGTGGCATCCAAAGATATGAGTGGTTAAGCTATGGGATATGAAATGGACGAGCGACCAATAAAACAACATGTATTATGGGGTTGAATGCTTTTTGCTATTCACAAAATAAAACAAAAGCAGCCATGCAAATATCTTATTTAACACAGCACAGCAAAATCAGTTGCACCATTCAATCCCGCTCGTCCAGACGGGGAGAATTCAATCACATTTATTCGATGCGACGTTTCTTATGGGATTTATTGAGCGACAACATTTTGACCCCAAATCGAGAGGATTCTGGGATGTTTGTGGTTTTTTTGTAATAACTCTGGAAGGAAACGTCGCTGAACCATCAAGGTGGTACTCGTACTGCTCGCCTCATCGAGAGGAATCCAAAGATATGAGTGGTTAAGCTATGGGATATGAAATGGACGAGCGACCAATAAAACAACATGTATTATGGGGTTGAATGCTTTTTGCTATTCAAAAAATAAAACAAAAGCAGTCATGCAAATATCTTATTTAACACAGCACAGCAAAATCAGTTGCACCATTCAATCCCGCTCGTCCAGACGGGGAGAATTCAATCACATTTATTCGATGCGACGTTTCTTATGGGATTTATTGAGCGACAACATTTTGACCCCAAACCGAGAGGATTCTGGGATGTTTGCGTTTTTTTGGTAACAATTCTGGAAGGAAACGTAGCAGACCCATCAACGTGGTACTCCTACTGCTCGCCTCATCGAGTGGAATCCAAAGATATGAGTGGTTAAGCTATGGGATATGAAATGGACGAGCGACCAATAAAACAACATGTATTATGGGGTTGAATGCTTTTTGCTATTCACAAAATAAAACAAAAGCAGTCATGCAAATATCTGTTTTAACACAGCACATCAAAATCAGTTACACCATTCAATCCCCCTCGTCCAGACGGGGAGAATTCAATCAAATTTATTCGATGCGACGTTTCTTATGGGATTTAATGACCGACAACATTTTGACCCCAAACCGAGAGGATTCTGGGATGTTTGTGGTTTTTTTGTAATAACTCTGGAAGGAAACCTCGCAGACCCATCAAGGTGGTACTCGTACTGCTCGCCTCATCGAGTGGCATCCAAAGATATGAGTGGTTAAGCTATGGGATATGAAATGGACGAGCGACCAATAAAACAACATGTATTATGGGGTTGAATGCTTTTTGCTATTCACAAAATAAAACAAAAGCAGTCATGCAAATATCTTATTTAACACAGCACAGCAAAATCAGTTGCACCATTCAATCCCGCTCGTCCAGACGGGGAGAATTCAATCACATTTATTCGATGCGACGTTTCTTATGGGATTTATTGAGCGACAACATTTTGACCCCAAATCGAGAGGATTCTGGGATGTTTGTGGTTTTTTTGTAATAACTCTGGAAGGAAACGTCGATGAACCATCAAGGTGGTACTCGTACTGCTCGCCTCATCGGGAGGAATCCAAAGATATGAGTGGTTAAGCTATGGGATATGAAATGGACGAGCGAACAATAAAACAACATGTATTATGGGGTTGAATGCTTTTTGCTATTCACAAAATAAAACAAAAGCAGTAAAGCAAATATCTTATTTAGCACAGCACAGCAAAATCAGTTGCACCATTCAATCCCGCTCGTCCAGACGGGGAGAATTCAATTACATTTATTCGATGCGACGTTTCTTTAATGGGATTTTATGAGCGACAACATTTTGACCCCAAACCGAGAGGATTCTGGGATGTTTGCGGTTTTTTGGTAACAATTCTGGAAGGAAACGTAGCAGACCCATCAAGGTGGTACTCGTACTGCTCGCCTCATCGAGTGAAATCCAAATATATGAGTGGTTAAGCTATGGGATATGAAATGGACGAGCGACCAATAAAACAACATGTATTATGGGGTTGAATGCTTTTTGCTATTCACAAAATAAAACAAAAGCAGTCATGCAAATATCAGTTTTAACACAGCACATCAAAATCAGTTACACCATTCAATCCCCCTCGTCCAGACGGGGAGAATTCAATCACATTTATTCGATGCGACGTTTCTTATGGGATTTAATGAGCGACAACATTTTGACCCCAAACCGAGAGGATTCTGGGATGTTTGTGGTTTTTTTGTAATAACTCTGGAAGTAAACGTCGCACACCCATCAAGGTGGTACTCGTACTGCTCGCCTCATCGAGTGGCATCCAAAGATATGAGTGGTTAAGCTATGGGATATGAAATGGACGAGCGACCAATAAAACAACATGTATTATGGGGTTGAATGCTTTTTGCTATTCACAAAATAAAACAAAAGCAGCCATGCAAATATCTTATTTAACACAGCACAGCAAAATCAGTTGCACCATTCAATCCCGCTCGTCCAGACGGGGAGAATTCAATCACATTTATTCGATGCGACGTTTCTTATGGGATTTATTGAGCGACAACATTTTGACCCCAAATCGAGAGGATTCTGGGATGTTTGTGGTTTTTTTGTAATAACTCTGGAAGGAAACGTCGCTGAACCATCAAGGTGGTACTCGTACTGCTCGCCTCATCGAGAGGAATCCAAAGATATGAGTGGTTAAGCTATGGGATATGAAATGGACGAGCGACCAATAAAACAACATGTATTATGGGGTTGAATGCTTTTTGCTATTCAAAAAATAAAACAAAAGCAGTCATGCAAATATCTTATTTAACACAGCACAGCAAAATCAGTTGCACCATTCAATCCCACTCGTCCAGACGGGGAGAATTCAATCACATTTATTCGATGCGACGTTTCTTATGGGATTTATTGAGCGACAACATTTTGACCCCAAATCGAGAGGATTCTGGGATGTTTGTGGTTTTTTTGTAATAACTCTGGAAGGAAACGTCGCTGAACCATCAAGGTGGTACTCGTACTGCTCGCCTCATCGAGAGGAATCCAAAGATATGAGTGGTTAAGCTATGGGATATGAAATGGACGAGCGACCAATAAAACAACATGTATTATGGGGTTGAATGCTTTTTGCTATTCAAAAAATAAAACAAAAGCAGTCATGCAAATATCTTATTTAACACAGCACAGCAAAATCAGTTGCACCATTCAATCCCGCTCGTCCAGATGGGGAGAATTCAATCACATTTATTCGATGCGACGTTTCTTATGGGATTTATTGAGCGACAACATTTTGACCCCAAATCGAGAGGATTCTGGGATGTTTGTGGTTTTTTTGTAATAACTCTGGAAGTAAACGTCGCAGACCCATCAAGGTGGTACTCGTACTGCTCGCCTCATCGAGAGAAATCCAAAGATATGAGTGGTTAAGCTATGGGATATGAAATGGACGAGCGACCAATAAAACAACATGTATTATGGGGTTGAATGCTTTTTGCTATTCACAAAATAAAACAAAAGCAGTAAAGCAAATATCTTATTTAGCACAGCACAGCAAAATCAGTTGCACCATTCAATCCCACTCGTCCAGACGGGGAGAATTCAATTACATTTATTCGATGCGACGTTTCTTTAATGGGATTTTATGAGCGACAACATTTTGACCCCAAACCGAGAGGATTCTGGGATGTTTGCGTTTTTTTGGTAACAATTCTGGAAGGAAACGTAGCAGACCCATCAACGTGGTACTCCTACTGCTCGCCTCATCGAGTGGAATCCAAAGATATGAGTGGTTAAGCTATGGGATATGAAATGGACGAGCGACCAATAAAACAACATGTATTATGGGGTTGAATGCTTTTTGCTATTCACAAAATAAAACAAAAGCAGTCATGCAAATATCTGTTTTAACACAGCACATCAAAATCAGTTACACCATTCAATCCCCCTCGTCCAGACGGGGAGAATTCAATCACATTTATTCGATGCGACGTTTCTTATGGGATTTATTGAGCGACAACATTTTGACCCCAAATCGAGAGGATTCTGGGATGTTTGTGGTTTTTTTGTAATAACTCTGGAAGTAAACGTCGCAGACCCATCAAGGTGGTACTCGTACTGCTCGCCTCATCGAGAGGAATCCAAAGATATGAGTGGTTAAGCTATGGGATATGAAATGGACGAGCGACCAATAAAACAACATGTATTATGGGGTTGAATGCTTTTTGCTATTCACAAAATAAAACAAAAGCAGTAAAGCAAATATCTTATTTAGCACAGCACAGCAAAATCAGTTGCACCATTCAATCCCACTCGTCCAGACGGGGAGAATTCAATCACATTTATTCGATGCGACGTTTCTTATGGGATTTATTGAGCGACAACATTTTGACCCCAAATCGAGAGGATTCTGGGATGTTTGTGGTTTTTTTGTAATAACTCTGGAAGGAAACGTCGCTGAACCATCAAGGTGGTACTCGTACTGCTCGCCTCATCGAGAGGAATCCAAAGATATGAGTGGTTAAGCTATGGGATATGAAATGGACGAGCGACCAATAAAACAACATGTATTATGGGGTTGAATGCTTTTTGCTATTCAAAAAATAAAACAAAAGCAGTCATGCAAATATCTTATTTAACACAGCACAGCAAAATCAGTTGCACCATTCAATCCCGCTCGTCCAGATGGGGAGAATTCAATCACATTTATTCGATGCGACGTTTCTTATGGGATTTATTGAGCGACAACATTTTGACCCCAAATCGAGAGGATTCTGGGATGTTTGTGGTTTTTTTGTAATAACTCTGGAAGTAAACGTCGCAGACCCATCAAGGTGGTACTCGTACTGCTCGCCTCATCGAGAGAAATCCAAAGATATGAGTGGTTAAGCTATGGGATATGAAATGGACGAGCGACCAATAAAACAACATGTATTATGGGGTTGAATGCTTTTTGCTATTCACAAAATAAAACAAAAGCAGTAAAGCAAATATCTTATTTAGCACAGCACAGCAAAATCAGTTGCACCATTCAATCCCACTCGTCCAGACGGGGAGAATTCAATTACATTTATTCGATGCGACGTTTCTTTAATGGGATTTTATGAGCGACAACATTTTGACCCCAAACCGAGAGGATTCTGGGATGTTTGCGTTTTTTTGGTAACAATTCTGGAAGGAAACGTAGCAGACCCATCAACGTGGTACTCCTACTGCTCGCCTCATCGAGTGGAATCCAAAGATATGAGTGGTTAAGCTATGGGATATGAAATGGACGAGCGACCAATAAAACAACATGTATTATGGGGTTGAATGCTTTTTGCTATTCACAAAATAAAACAAAAGCAGTCATGCAAATATCTGTTTTAACACAGCACATCAAAATCAGTTACACCATTCAATCCCCCTCGTCCAGACGGGGAGAATTCAATCAAATTTATTCGATGCGACGTTTCTTATGGGATTTAATGACCGACAACATTTTGACCCCAAACCGAGAGGATTCTGGGATGTTTGTGGTTTTTTTGTAATAACTCTGGAAGGAAACCTCGCAGACCCATCAAGGTGGTACTCGTACTGCTCGCCTCATCGAGTGGCATCCAAAGATATGAGTGGTTAAGCTATGGGATATGAAATGGACGAGCGACCAATAAAACAACATGTATTATGGGGTTGAATGCTTTTTGCTATTCACAAAATAAAACAAAAGCAGTCATGCAAATATCTTATTTAACACAGCACAGCAAAATCAGTTGCACCATTCAATCCCGCTCGTCCAGACGGGGAGAATTCAATCACATTTATTCGATGCGACGTTTCTTATGGGATTTATTGAGCGACAACATTTTGACCCCAAATCGAGAGGATTCTGGGATGTTTGTGGTTTTTTTTGTAATAACTCTGGAAGTAAACGTCGCAGACCCATCAAGGTGGTACTCGTACTGCTCGCCTCATCGAGAGGAATCCAAAGATATGAGTGGTTAAGCTATGGGATATGAAATGGACGAGCGAACAATAAAACAACATGTATTATGGGGTTGAATGCTTTTTGCTATTCACAAAATAAAACAAAAGCAGTAAAGCAAATATCTTATTTAGCACAGCACAGCAAAATCAGTTGCACCATTCAATCCCACTCGTCCAGACGGGGAGAATTCAATTACATTTATTCGATGCGACGTTTCTTTAATGGGATTTTATGAGCGACAACATTTTGACCCCAAACCGAGAGGATTCTGGGATGTTTGCGTTTTTTTGGTAACAATTCTGGAAGGAAACGTAGCAGACCCATCAACGTGGTACTCCTACTGCTCGCCTCATCGAGTGGAATCCAAAGATATGAGTGGTTAAGCTATGGGATATGAAATGGACGAGCGACCAATAAAACAACATGTATTATGGGGTTGAATGCTTTTTGCTATTCACAAAATAAAACAAAAGCAGTCATGCAAATATCTGTTTTAACACAGCACATCAAAATCAGTTACACCATTCAATCCCCCTCGTCCAGACGGGGAGAATTCAATCAAATTTATTCGATGCGACGTTTCTTATGGGATTTAATGACCGACAACATTTTGACCCCAAACCGAGAGGATTCTGGGATGTTTGTGGTTTTTTTGTAATAACTCTGGAAGGAAACCTCGCAGACCCATCAAGGTGGTACTCGTACTGCTCGCCTCATCGAGTGGCATCCAAAGATATGAGTGGTTAAGCTATGGGATATGAAATGGACGAGCGACCAATAAAACAACATGTATTATGGGGTTGAATGCTTTTTGCTATTCACAAAATAAAACAAAAGCAGTCATGCAAATATCTTATTTAACACAGCACAGCAAAATCAGTTGCACCATTCAATCCCGCTCGTCCAGACGGGGAGAATTCAATCACATTTATTCGATGCGACGTTTCTTATGGGATTTATTGAGCGACAACATTTTGACCCCAAATCGAGAGGATTCTGGGATGTTTGTGGTTTTTTTTGTAATAACTCTGGAAGTAAACGTCGCAGACCCATCAAGGTGGTACTCGTACTGCTCGCCTCATCGAGAGGAATCCAAAGATATGAGTGGTTAAGCTATGGGATATGAAATGGACGAGCGAACAATAAAACAACATGTATTATGGGGTTGAATGCTTTTTGCTATTCACAAAATAAAACAAAAGCAGTAAAGCAAATATCTTATTTAGCACAGCACAGCAAAATCAGTTGCACCATTCAATCCCGCTCGTCCAGACGGGGAGAATTCAATTACATTTATTCGATGCGACGTTTCTTTAATGGGATTTTATGAGCGACAACATTTTGACCCCAAACCGAGAGGATTCTGGGATGTTTGCGGTTTTTTGGTAACAATTCTGGAAGGAAACGTAGCAGACCCATCAAGGTGGTACTCGTACTGCTCGCCTCATCGAGTGGAATCCAAATATATGAGTGGTTAAGCTATGGGATATGAAATGGACGAGCGACCAATAAAACAACATGTATTATGGGGTTGAATGCTTTTTGCTATTCACAAAATAAAACAAAAGCAGTCATGCAAATATCTTATTTAACACAGCACAGCAAAATCAGTTGCACCATTCAATCCCGCTCGTCCAGACGGGGAGAATTCAATCACATTTATTCGATGCGACGTTTCTTATGGGATTTATTGAGCGACAACATTTTGACCCCAAATCGAGAGGATTCTGGGATGTTTGTGGTTTTTTTGTAATAACTCTGGAAGGAAACGTCGATGAACCATCAAGGTGGTACTCGTACTGCTCGCCTCATCGAGAGGAATCCAAAGATATGAGTGGTTAAGCTATGGGATATGAAATGGACGAGCGACCAATAAAACAACATGTATTATGGGGTTGAATGCTTTTTGCTATTCAAAAAATAAAACAAAAGCAGTAAAGCAAATATCTTATTTAACACAGCACATCAAAATCAGTTACACCATTCAATCCCCCTCGTCCAGACGGGGAGAATTCAATCAAATTTATTCGATGCGACGTTTCTTATGGGATTTAATGACCGACAACATTTTGACCCCAAACCGAGAGGATTCTGGGATGTTTGTGTTTTTTTTGTAATAACTCTGGAAGGAAACCTCGCAGACCCATCAAGGTGGTACTCGTACTGCTCGCCTCATCGAGTGGAATCCAAAGATATGAGTGGTTAAGCTATGGGATATGAAATGGACGAGCGACCAATAAAACAACATGTATTATGGGGTTGAATGCTTTTTGCTATTCACAAAATAAAACAAAAGCAGTCATGCAAATATCTGTTTTAACACAGCACATCAAAATCAGTTACACCATTCAATCCCCCTCGTCCAGACGGGGAGAATTCAATCAAATTTATTCGATGCGACGTTTCTTATGGGATTTAATGACCGACAACATTTTGACCCCAAACCGAGAGGATTCTGGGATGTTTGCGGTTTTTTGGTAACAATTCTGGAAGGAAACGTAGCAGACCCATCAAGGTGGTACTCGTACTGCTCGCCTCATCGAGTGGAATCCAAAGATATGAGTGGTTAAGCTATGGGATATGAAATGGACGAGCGACCAATAAAACAACATGTATTATGGGGTTGAATGCTTTTTGCTATTCACAAATTAAAACAAAAGCAGTCATGCAAATATCTGTTTTAACACAGCACATCAAAATCAGTTACACCATTCAATCCCCCTCGTCCAGACGGGGAGAATTCAATCAAATTTATTCGATGCGACGTTTCTTATGGGATTTAATGACCGACAACATTTTGACCCCAAACCGAGAGGATTCTGGGATGTTTGTGTTTTTTTTGTAATAACTCTGGAAGGAAACCTCGCAGACCCATCAAGGTGGTACTCGTACTGCTCGCCTCATCGAGTGGAATCCAAAGATATGAGTGGTTAAGCTATGGGATATGAAATGGACGAGCGACCAATAAAACAACATGTATTATGGGGTTGAATGCTTTTTTCTATTCACAAAATAAAACAAAAGCAGTCATGCAAATATCTGTTTTAACACAGCACATCAAAATCAGTTACACCATTCAATCCCCCTCGTCCAGACGGGGAGAATTCAATCACATTTATTCGATGCGACGTTTCTTATGGGATTTAATGAGCGACAACATTTTGACCCCAAATCGAGAGGATTCTGGGATGTTTGTGGTTTTTTTGTAATAACTCTGGAAGGAAACGTCGCAGACCCATCAAGGTGGTACTCGTACTGCTCGCCTCATCGAGTGGAATCCAAAGATATGAGTGGTTAAGCTATGGGATATGAAATGGACGAGCGACCAATAAAACAACATGTATTATGGGGTTGAATGCTTTTTGCTATTCACAAAATAAAACAAAAGCATTCATGCAAATATCTTATTTAACACAGCACAGCAAAATCAGTTGCACCATTCAATCCCCCTCGTCCAGACGGGGAGAATTCAATCACATTTATTCGATGCGACGTTTCTTATGGGATTTAATGAGCGACAACATTTTGACCCCAAACCGAGAGGATTCTGGGATGTTTGTGGTTTTTTTGTAATAACTCTGGAAGTAAACGTCGCAGACCCATCAAGGTGGTACTCGTACTGCTCGCCTCATCGAGAGGAATCCAAAGATATGAGTGGTTAAGCTATGGGATATGAAATGGACGAGCGACCAATAAAACAACATGTATTATGGGGTTGAATGCTTTTTGCTATTCACAAAATAAAACAAAAGCAGTCATGCAAATATCTTATTTAACACAGCACAGCAAAATCAGTTGCACCATTCAATCCCGCTCGTCAAGACGGGGAGAATTCAATCACATTTATTCGATGCGACGTTTCTTTAATGGGATTTAATGAGCTACAACATTTTGACCCCAAATCGAGAGGATTCTGGGATGTTTGTGGTTTTTTTTTGGTAATAACTCTGGAAGGAAACGTCGCAGACCCATCAAGGTGGTACTCGTACTGCTCGCCTCATCGAGAGGAATCCAAAGATGTGAGTGGTTAAGCTATGGGATATGAAATGGACGAGCGACCAATAAAACAACATGTATTATGGGGTTGAATGCTTTTTGCTATTCACAAAATAAAACAAAAGCAGTCATGCAAATATCTTATTTAACACAGCACAGCAAAATCAGTTGCACCATTCAATCCCGCTCGTCCAGACGGGGAGAATTCAATCACATTTATTCGATGCGACGTTTCTTTAATGGGATTTAATGAGCGACAACATTTTGACCCCAAACCGAGAGGATTCTGGGATGTTTGCGGTTTTTTGGTAACAATTCTGGAAGGAAACGTAGCAGACCCATCAAGGTGGTACTCGTACTGCTCGCCTCATCGAGTGGAATCCAAAGATATGAGTGGTTAAGCTATGGGATATTAAATGGACGAGCGACCAATAAAACAACATGTATTATGGGGTTGAATGCTTTTTGCTATTCACAAAATAAAACAAAAGCAGTCATGCAAATATCTTATTTAACACAGCACAGCAAAATCAGTTGCACCATTCAATCCCCCTCGTCCAGACGGGGAGAATTCAATCACATTTATTCGATGCGACGTTTCTTATGGGATTTAATGAGCGACAACATTTTGACCCCAAACCGAGAGGATTCTGGGATGTTTGTGGTTTTTTTGTAATAACTCTGGAAGTAAACGTCGCAGACCCATCAAGGTGGTACTCGTACTGCTCGCCTCATCGAGAGGAATCCAAAGATATGAGTGGTTAAGCTAGGGGATATGAAATGGACGAGCGACCAATAAAACAACATGTATTATGGGGTTGAATGCTTTTTGCTATTCACAAAATAAAACAAAAGCAGTCATGCAAATATCTTATTTAACATAGCACAGCAAAATCAGTTGCACCATTCAATCCCGCTCGTCAAGACGGGGAGAATTCAATCACATTTATTCGATGCGACGTTTCTTTAATGGGATTTAATGAGCGACAACATTTTGACCCCAAACCGAGAGGATTCTGGGATGTTTGCGGTTTTTTGGTAACAATTCTGGAAGGAAACGTAGCAGACCCATCAAGGTGGTACTCGTACTGCTCGCCTCATCGAGTGGAATCCAGAGATATGAGTGGTTAAGCTATGGGATATTAAATGGACGAGCGACCAATAAAGCAACATGTATTATGGGGTTGAATGCTTTTTGCTATTCACAAAATAAAACAAAAGCAGTCATGCAAATATCTGTTTTAACACATCACATCAAAATCAGTTACACCATTCAATCCCCCTCGTCCAGACGGGGAGAATTCAATCACATTTATTCGATCTGACGTTTCTTATGGGATTTAATGAGCGACAACATTTTGACCCCAAACCAAGAGGATTCTGGGATGTTTGTGGTTTTTTTTGTAATAACTCTGGAAATAAACGTCGCAGACCCATCAAGGTGGTACTCGTACTGCTCGCCTCATCGAGTGGAATCCAAAGATATGAGTGGTTAAGCTATGGGATATGAAATGGACGAGCGACCAATAAAACAACATGTATTATGGGGTTGAATGCTTTTTGCTATTCACAAAATAAAACAAAATCAGTCATGCAAATATGTTATTTAACACAGCACAGCAAAATCAGTTGCACCATTCAATCCCGCTCGTCAAGACGGGGAGAATTCAATCACATTTATTCGATGCGACGTTTCTTTAATGGGATTTAATGAGCTACAACATTTTGACCCCAAATCGAGAGGATTCTGGGATGTTTGTGGTTTTTTTGTAATAACTCTGGAAGGAAACGTCGCAGAACCATCAAGGTGGTACTCGTACTGCTCGCCTCATCGAGAGGAATCCATAGATATGAGTGTTTAAGCTATGGGACATGAAATGGACGAGCGACCAATAAAACAACATGTATTATGGGGTTGAATGCTTTTTGCTATTCACAAAATAAAACAAAAGCAGTAAAGCAAATATCTTATTTAACACAGCACAGCAAAATCAGTTGCACCATTCAATCCCGCTCGTCCAGACGGGGAGAATTCAATCACATTTATTCGATGCGACGTTTCTTTAATGGGATTTAATGAGCGACAACATTTTGACCCCAAACCGAGAGGATTCTGGGATGTTTGTGGTTTTTTGGTAACAACTCTGGAAGGAAACGTCGCAGACCCATCAAGGTGGTACTCGTACTGCTCGCCTCATCGAGTGGAATCCAAAGATATGAGTGGTTAAGCTATGGGATATGAAATGGACGAGTGACCAATAAAACAACATGTATTATGGGGTTGAATGCTTTTTGCTATTCACAAAATAAAACAAAAGCAGTCATGCAAATATCTGTTTTAACACAGCACAGCAAAATCAGTTATACCATTCAATCCCCCTCGTCCAGACGGGGAGAATTCAATCATATTTATTCGATGCGACGTATCTTATGGGATTTAATGAGCGACAACATTTTGACCCCAAACCGAGAGGATTCTGGGATGTTTGTGTTTTTTTTGTAATAACTCTGGAAGGAAACGTCGCAGACCCATCAAGGTGGTACTCGTACTGCTCGCCTCATCGAGTGGAATCCAAAGATATGAGTGGTTAAGCTATGGGATATGAAATGGACGAGCGACCAATAAAACAACATGTATTATGGGGTTGAATGCTTTTTGCTATTCACAAAATAAAACAAAAGCAGTCATGCAAATATCTTATTTAACACAGCACAGCAAAATCAGTTGCACCATTCAATCCCGCTCGTCAAAACGGGGAGAATTCAATCACATTTATTCGATGCGACGTTTCTTTAATGGGATTTAATGAGCTACAACATTTTGACCCCAAATCGAGAGGATTCTGGGATATTTGTGGTTTTTTTGTAATAACTCTGGAAGGAAACGTCGCAGAACCATCAAGATGGTACTCGTACTGCTCGCCTCATCGAGAGGAATCCATAGATATGAGTGGTTAAGCTATGGGATATGAAATGGACGGGCAACCAATTAAACAACATGTATTATGGGGTTGAATGCTTTTTTGCTATTCACAAAATAAAACAAATGCAGTCATGCAAATATCTTATTTAACACAGCACAGCAAAATCAGTTGCACCATTCAATCCCGCTCGTCAAGACGGGGAGAATTCAATCACATTTATTCGATGCGACGTTTCTTTAATGGGATTTAATGAGCTACAACATTTTGACCCCAAATCGAGAGGATTCTGGGATGTTTGTGGTTTTTTTGTAATAACTCTGGAAGGAAACGTCGCAGAACCATCAAGGTGGTACTCGTACTGCTCACCTCATCGAGAGGAATCCATAGATATGAGTGGTTAAGCTATGGGACATGAAATGGACGAGCGACCAATAAAACAACATGTATTATGGGGTTGAATGCTTTTTGCTATTCACAAAATAAAACAAAAGCAGTAAAGCAAATATCTTATTTAACACAGCACAGCAAAATCAGTTGCACCATTCAATCCCGCTCGTCCAGACGGGGAGAATTCAATCACATTTATTCGATGCGACGTTTCTTTAATGGGATTTAATGAGCGACAACATTTTGACCCCAAACCGAGAGGATTCTGGGATGTTTGTGGTTTTTTGGTAACAACTCTGGAAGGAAACGTCGCAGACCCATCAAGGTGGTACTCGTACTGCTCGCCTCATCGAGTGGAATCCAAAGATATGAGTGGTTAAGCTATGGGATATGAAATGGACGAGTGACCAATAAAACAACATGTATTATGGGGTTGAATGCTTTTTGCTATTCACAAAATAAAACAAAAGCAGTCATGCAAATATCTGTTTTAACACAGCACAGCAAAATCAGTTATACCATTCAATCCCCCTCGTCCAGACGGGGAGAATTCAATCATATTTATTCGATGCGACGTATCTTATGGGATTTAATGAGCGACAACATTTTGACCCCAAACCGAGAGGATTCTGGGATGTTTGTGTTTTTTTTGTAATAACTCTGGAAGGAAACGTCGCAGACCCATCAAGGTGGTACTCGTACTGCTCGCCTCATCGAGTGGAATCCAAAGATATGAGTGGTTAAGCTATGGGATATGAAATGGACGAGCGACCAATGAAACAACATGTATTATGGGGTTGAATGCTTTTTGCTATTCACAAAATAAAACAAAAGCAGTCATGCAAATATCTTATTTAACACAGCACAGCAAAATCAGTTGCACCATTCAATCCCGCTCGTCAAAACGGGGAGAATTCAATCACATTTATTCGATGCGACGTTTCTTTAATGGGATTTAATGAGCTACAACATTTTGACCCCAAATCGAGAGGATTCTGGGATATTTGTGGTTTTTTTGTAATAACTCTGGAAGGAAACGTCGCAGAACCATCAAGATGGTACTCGTACTGCTCGCCTCATCGAGAGGAATCCATAGATATGAGTGGTTAAGCTATGGGATATGAAATGGACGGGCAACCAATTAAACAACATGTATTATGGGGTTGAATGCTTTTTTGCTATTCACAAAATAAAACAAATGCAGTCATGCAAATATCTTATTTAACACAGCACAGCAAAATCAGTTGCACCATTCAATCCCGCTCGTCCAGACGGGGAGAATTCAATGACATTTATTCGATGCGACGTTTCTTATGGGATTTAATGAGCGACAACATTTTGACCCCAAACCGAGAGGATTCTGGGATGTTTGTGGTTTTTTTTTTTGTAATAACTCTGGAAGGAAACGTCGCAGACCCATCAAGATGTTACTCCTACTGCTCGCCTCATCGAGAGGAATCCAAAGATATGAGTGTTTAAGCTATGGGATATGAAATGGACGAGCGACCAATAAAACAACATGTATTATGGGGTTGAATGCTTTTTGCTATTCACAAAATAAAACAAAAGCAGTCATGCAAATATCTTATTTAACACAGCACAGCAAAATCAGTTGCACCATTCAATCCCGCTCGTCCAGACGGGGAGAATTCAATCACATTTATTCGATGCGACGTTTCTTATGGGATTTAATGAGCGACAACATTTTGACCCCAAATCGAGAGGCTTCTGGGATGTTTGTGGTTTTTTTGTAATAACTCTGGAAGGAAACGTCGCAGACCCATCAAGATGTTACTCCTACTGCTCGACTCATCGAGAGGAATCCAAAGATATGAGTGTTTAAGCTATGGGATATGAAATGGACGAGCGACCAATAAAACAACATGTATTATGGGGTTGAATGCTTTTTGCTATTCACAAAATAAAACAAAAGCAGTCATGCAAATATCTTATTTAACACAGCACAGCAAAATCAGTTGCACCATTCAATCCCGCTCGTCCAGACGGGGAGAATTCAATCACATTTATTCGATGCGACGTTTCTTATGGGATTTAATGAGCGACAACATTTTGACCCCAAATCGAGAGGCTTCTGGGATGTTTGTGGTTTTTTTGTAATAACTCTGGAAGGAAACGTCGCAGACCCATCAAGCTGGTACTCGTACTGCTCGCCTCATCGAGAGGAATCCATAGATATGAGTGGTTAAGGTATGGGATATGAAATGGACGGGCAACCAATTAAACAACATGTATTATGGGGTTGAATGCGTTTTTGCTATTCACAAAATAAAAAAAAGCAGTCATGCAAATATCTTATTTAACACAGCACAGCAAAATCAGTTGCACCATTCAATCCCGCTCGTCCAGACGGGGAGAATTCAATGACATCTATTCGATGCGACGTTTCTTATGGGATTTAATGAGCGACAACATTTTGACCCCAAACCGAGAGGATTCTGGGATGTTTGTGGTTTTTTTGTAATAACTCTGGAAGGAAACCTCACAGACCCATCAAGGTGGTACTCGTACTGCTCGCCTCATCGAGTGGAATCCAAAGATATGAGTGGTTAAGCTATGGGATATGAAATGGACGAGCGACCAATAAAACAACATGTATTATGGGGTTGAATGCTTTTTGCTATTCACAAAATAAAACAAAAGCATTCATGCAAATATCTTATTTAACACAGCACAGCAAAATCAGTTGCACCATTCAATCCCCCTCGTCCAGACGGGGAGAATTCAATCACATTTATTCGATGCGACGTTTCTTATGGGATTTAATGAGCGACAACATTTTGACCCCAAACCGAGAGGATTCTGGGATGTTTGTGGTTTTTTTGTAATAACTCTGGAAGTAAACGTCGCAGACCCATCAAGGTGGTACTCGTACTGCTCGCCTCATCGAGAGGAATCCAAAGATATGAGTGGTTAAGCTATGGGATATGAAATGGACGAGCGACCAATAAAACAACATGTATTATGGGGTTGAATGCTTTTTGCTATTCACAAAATAAAACAAAAGCAGTCATGCAAATATCTTATTTAACACAGCACAGCAAAATCAGTTGCACCATTCAATCCCGCTCGTCAAGACGGGGAGAATTCAATCACATTTATTCGATGCGACGTTTCTTTAATGGGATTTAATGAGCTACAACATTTTGACCCCAAATCGAGAGGATTCTGGGATGTTTGTGTTTTTTTTTTGGTAATAACTCTGGAAGGAAACGTCGCAGACCCATCAAGGTGGTACTCGTACTGCTCGCCTCATCGAGAGGAATCCAAAGATGTGAGTGGTTAAGCTATGGGATATGAAATGGACGAGCGACCAATAAAACAACATGTATTATGGGGTTGAATGCTTTTTGCTATTCACAAAATAAAACAAAAGCAGTCATGCAAATATCTTATTTAACACAGCACAGCAAAATCAGTTGCACCATTCAATCCCGCTCGTCCAGACGGGGAGAATTCAATCACATTTATTCGATGCGACGTTTCTTTAATGGGATTTAATGAGCGACAACATTTTGACCCCAAACCGAGAGGATTCTGGGATGTTTGCGGTTTTTTGGTAACAATTCTGGAAGGAAACATAGCAGACCCATCAAGGTGGTACTCGTACTGCTCGCCTCATCGAGTGGAATCCAAAGATATGAGTGGTTAAGCTATGGGATATTAAATGGACGAGCGACCAATAAAACAACATGTATTATGGGGTTGAATGCTTTTTGCTATTCACAAAATAAAACAAAAGCAGTCATGCAAATATCTTATTTAACACAGCACAGCAAAATCAGTTGCACCATTCAATCCCCCTGGTCCAGACGGGGAGAATTCAATCACATTTATTCGATGCGACGTTTCTTATGGGATTTAATGAGCGACAACATTTTGACCCCAAACCGAGAGGATTCTGGGATGTTTGTGGTTTTTTTGTAATAACTCTGGAAGTAAACGTCGCAGACCCATCAAGGTGGTACTCGTACTGCTCGCCTCATCGAGAGGAATCCAAAGATATGAGTGGTTAAGCTAGGGGATATGAAATGGACGAGCGACCAATAAAAGAACATGTATTATGGGGTTGAATGCTTTTTGCTATTCACAAAATAAAACAAAAGCAGTCATGCAAATATCTTATTTAACATAGCACAGCAAAATCAGTTGCACCATTCAATCCCGCTCGTCAAGACGGGGAGAACACAATCACATTTATTCGATGCGACGTTTCTTTAATGGGATTTAATGAGCGACAACATTTTGACCCCAAACCGAGAGGATTCTGGGATGTTTGCGGTTTTTTGGTAACAATTCTGGAAGGAAACGTAGCAGACCCATCAAGGTGGTACTCGTACTGCTCGCCTCATCGAGTGGAATCCAGAGATATGAGTGGTTAAGCTATGGGATATTAAATGGACGAGCGACCAATAAAGCAACATGTATTATGGGGTTGAATGCTTTTTGCTATTCACAAAATAAAACAAAAGCAGTCATGCAAATATCTGTTTTAACACAGCACATCAAAATCAGTTACACCATTTAATCCCCCTCGTCCAGACGGGGAGAATTCAATCACATTTATTCGATGCGACGTTTCTTATGGGATTTAATGAGCGACAACATTTTGACCCCAAACCAAGAGGATTCTGGGATGTTTGTGGTTTTTTTTGTAATAACTCTGGAAGTAAACGTCGCAGACCCATCAAGGTGGTACTCGTACTGCTCGCCTCATCGAGTGGAATCCAAAGATATGAGTGGTTAAGCTATGGGATATGAAATGGACGAGCGACCAATAAAACAACATGTATTATGGGGTTGAATGTTTTTTGCTATTCACAAAATAAAACAAAATCAGTCATGCAAATATCTTATTTAACACAGCACAGCAAAATCAGTTGCACCATTCAATCCCGCTCGTCCAGACGGGGAGAATTCAATGGCATTTATTCGATGCGACGTTTCTTATGGGATTTAATGAGCGACAACATTTTGACCCCAAACCGAGAGGATTCTGGGATGTTTGTGGTTTTTTTTTTGTAATAACTCTGGAAGGAAACGTCGCAGACCCATCAAGATGTTACTCCTACTGCTCGCCTCATCGAGAGGAATCCAAAGATATGAGTGTTTAAGCTATGGGATATGAAATGGACGAGCGACCAATAAAACAACATGTATTATGGGGTTGAATGCTTTTTGCAATTCACAAAATAAATCAAAAGCAGTCATGCAAATATCTTATTTAACACAGCACAGCAAAATCAGTTGCACCATTCAATCCCGCTCGTCCAGACGGGGAGAATTCAATCACATTTATTCGATGCGACGTTTCTTATGGGATTTAATGAGCGACAACATTTTGACCCCAAATCGAGAGGCTTCTGGGATGTTTGTGGTTTTTTTGTAATAACTCTGGAAGGAAACGTCGCAGACCCATCAAGCTGGTACTCGTACTGCTCGCCTCATCGAGTGGAATCCAAAGATATGAGTGGTTAAGCTATGGGATATGAAATGGACGAGTGACCAATAAAACAACATGTATTATGGGGTTGAATGCTTTTTGCTATTCACAAAATAAAACAAAAGCAGTCATGCAAATATCTGTTTTAACACAGCACAGCAAAATCAGTTATACCATTCAATCCCCCTCGTCCAGACGGGGAGAATTCAATCATATTTATTCGATGCGACGTATCTTATGGGATTTAATGAGCGACAACATTTTGACCCCAAACCGAGAGGATTCTGGGATGTTTGTGTTTTTTTTGTAATAACTCTGGAAGGAAACGTCGCAGACCCATCAAGGTGGTACTCGTACTGCTCGCCTCATCGAGTGGAATCCAAAGATATGAGTGGTTAAGCTATGGGATATGAAATGGACGAGCGACCAATAAAACAACATGTATTATGGGGTTGAATGCTTTTTGCTATTCACAAAATAAAACAAAAGCAGTCATGCAAATATCTTATTTAACACAGCACAGCAAAATCAGTTGCACCATTCAATCCCGCTCGTCAAGACGGGGAGAATTCAATCACATTTATTCGATGCGACGTTTCTTTAATGGGATTTAATGAGCTACAACATTTTGACCCCAAATCGAGAGGATTCTGGGATGTTTGTGGTTTTTTTGTAATAACTCTGGAAGGAAACGTCGCAGAACCATCAAGATGGTACTCGTACTGCTCGCCTCATCGAGAGGAATCCATAGATATGAGTGGTTAAGCTATGGGATATGAAATGGACGGGCAACCAATTAAACAACATGTATTATGGGGTTGAATGCTTTTTTGCTATTCACAAAATAAAACAAATGCAGTCATGCAAATATCTTATTTAACACAGCACAGCAAAATCAGTTGCACCATTCAATCCCGCTCGTCCAGACGGGGAGAATTCAATGACATTTATTCGATGCGACGTTTCTTATGGGATTTAATGAGCGACAACATTTTGACCCCAAACCGAGAGGATTCTGGGATGTTTGTGGTTTTTTTTTTTGTAATAACTCTGGAAGGAAACGTCGCAGACCCATCAAGATGTTACTCCTACTGCTCGCCTCATCGAGAGGAATCCAAAGATATGAGTGTTTAAGCTATGGGATATGAAATGGACGAGCGACCAATAAAACAACATGTATTATGGGGTTGAATGCTTTTTGCTATTCACAAAATAAAACAAAAGCAGTCATGCAAATATCTTATTTAACACAGCACAGCAAAATCAGTTGCACCATTCAATCCCGCTCGTCCAGACGGGGAGAATTCAATGACATCTATTCGATGCGACGTTTCTTATGGGATTTAATGAGCGACAACATTTTGACCCCAAACCGAGAGGATTCTGGGATGTTTGTGGTTTTTTTGTAATAACTCTGGAAGTAAACGTCGCAGACCCATCAAGGTGGTACTCGTACTGCTCGCCTCATCGAGAGAAATCCAAAGATATGAGTGGTTAAGCTATGGGATGTGAAATGGACGAGCGACCAATAAAACAACATGTATTATGGGGTTGAATGCTTTTTGCTATTCACAAAATAAAACAAAAGCAGTCATGCAAATATCTTATTTAACACAGCACAGCAAAATCAGTTGCACCATTCAATCCCGCTCGTCAAGACGGGGAGAATTCAATCACATTTATTCGATGCGACGTTTCTTTAATGGGATTTAATGAGCTACAACATTTTGACCCCAAATCGAGAGGATTCTGGGATGTTTGTGGTTTTTTTGTAATAACTCTGAAAGGAAACGTCGCAGAACCATCAAGGTGGTACTCGTACTGCTCGCCTCATCGAGAGGAATCCATAGATATGAGTGGTTAAGCTATGGAATATGAAATGGACGGGCAACCAATTAAACAACATGTATTATGGGGTTGAATGCGTTTTTGCTATTCACTAAATAAAACAAAAGCAGTCATGCAAATATCTTATTTAACACAGCACAGCAAAATCAGTTGCACCATTCAATCCCGCTCGTCCAGACGGGGAGAATTCAATGACATTTATTCGATGCGACGTTTCTTATGGGATTTAATGAGCGACAACATTTTGACCCCAAACCGAGAGGATTCTGGGATGTTTGTGGGTTTTTTTTTGTAATAACTCTGGAAGGAAACGTCGAAGACCCATCAAGATGTTACTCCTACTGCTCGCCTCATCGAGAGGAATCCAAAGATATGAGTGTTTAACCTATGGGATATGAAATGGACGAGCGACCAATAAAACAACATGTATTATGGGGTTGAATGCTTTTTGCTATTCACAAAATAAAACAAAAGCAGTCATGCAAATATCTTATTTAACACAGCACAGCAAAATCAGTTGCACCATTCAATCCCGCTCGTCCAGACGGGGAGAATTCAATCACATTTATTCGATGCGACGTTTCTTATGGGATTTAATGAGCGACAACATTTTGACCCCAAATCGAGAGGCTTCTGGGATGTTTGTGGTTTTTTTGTAATAACTCTGGAAGGAAACGTCGCAGACCCATCAAGATGTTACTCCTACTGCTCGACTCATCGAGAGGAATCCAAAGATATGAGTGTTTAAGCTATGGGATATGAAATGGACGAGCGACCAATAAAACAACATGTATTATGGGGTTGAATGCTTTTTGCTATTCACAAAATAAAACAAAAGCAGTCATGCAAATATCTTATTTAACACAGCACAGCAAAATCAGTTGCACCATTCAATCCCGCTCGTCCAGCCGGGGAGAATTCAATCACATTTATTCGATGCGACGTTTCTTATGGGATTTAATGAGCGACAACATTTTGACCCCAAATCGAGAGGCTTCTGGGATGTTTGTGGTTTTTTTGTAATAACTCTGGAAGGAAACGTCGCAGACCCATCAAGCTGGTACTCGTACTGCTCGCCTCATCGAGAGGAATCCAAAGATATGAGTGGTTAAGGTATGGGATATGAAATGGACGGGCAACCAATTAAACAACATGTATTATGGGGTTGAATGCTTTTTTGCTATTCACAAAATAAAACAAAAGCAGTCATGCAAATATCTTATTTAACACAGCACAGCAAAATCAGTTGCACCATTCAATCCCGCTCGTCCAGACGGGGAGAATTCAATGACATTTATTTGATGCGACGTTTCTTATGGGATTTAATGAGCGACAACATTTTGACCCCAAACCGAGAGGATTCTGGGATGTTTGTGGTTTTTTTGTAATAACTCTGGAAGTAAACGTCGCAGACCCATCAAGGTGGTACTCGTACTGCTCGCCTCATCGAGAGAAATCCAAAGATATGAGTGGTTAAGCTATGGAATGTGAAATGGACGAGCGACCAATAAAAGAACATGTATTATGGGGTTGAATGCTTTTTGCTATTCACAAAATAAAACAAAAGCAGTCATGCAAATATCTTATTTAACACAGCACAGCAAAATCAGTTGCACCATTCAATCCCGCTCGTCCAGACGGGGAGAATTCAATCACATTTATTCGATGCGACGTTTCTTTAATGGGATTTAATGAGCGACAACATTTTGACCCCAAGCCGAGAGGATTCTGGGATGTTTGCGGTTTTTTGGTAACAATTCTGGAAGGAAACGTAGCAGACCCATCAAGGTGGTACTCGTACTGCTCGCCTCATCGAGTGGAATACAAAGATATGAGTGGTTAAGCTATGGGATATGAAATGGACGAGCGACCAATAAAACAAAATGTATTATGGGGTTGAATGCTTTTTGCTATTCACAAAATAAAACAAAAGCAGTCATGCAAATATCTTATTTAACACAGCACAGCAAAATCAGTTGCACCATTCAATCCCGCTCGTCAAGACGGGGAGAATTCAATCACATTTATTCGATGCGACGTTTCTTTAATGGGATTTAATGAGCTACAACATTTTGACCCCAAATCGAGAGGATTCTGGGATGTTTGTGGGTTTTTTTTTGTAATAACTCTGGAAGGAAACGTCGCAGACCCATCAAGATGTTACTCCTACTGCTCGCCTCATCGAGAGGAATCCAAAGATATGAGTGTTTAAGCTATGGGATATGAAATGGACGAGCGACCAATAAAACAACATGTATTATGGGGTTGAATGCTTTTTGCTATTCACAAAATAAAACAAAAGCAGTCATGCAAATATCTTATTTAACACAGCACAGCAAAATCAGTTGCACCATTCAATCCCGCTCGTCCAGACGGGGAGAATTCAATCACATTTATTCGATGCGACGTTTCTTATGGGATTTAATGAGCGACAACATTTTGACCCCAAATCGAGAGGCTTCTGGGATGTTTGTTGTTTTTTTGTAATAACTCTGGAAGGAAACGTCGCAGACCCATCAAGCTGGTACTCGTACTGCTCGCCTCATCGAGACGAATCCAAAGATATGAGTGGTTAAGCTATGGGACATGAAATGGACGAGCGACCAATAAAACAACATGTATTATGGGGTTGAATGCTTTTTGCTATTCACAAAATAAAACAAAAGCAGTAAAGCAAATATCTTATTTAACACAGCACAGCAAAATCAGTTGCACCATTCAATCCCGCTCGTTCAGACGGGGAGAATTCAATCACATTTATTCGATGCGACGTTTCTTTAATGGGATTTAATGAGCGACAACATTTTGACCCCAAACCGAGAGGATTCTGGGATGTTTGTGGTTTTTTGGTAACAACTCTGGAAGGAAACGTCGCAGACCCATCAAGGTGGTACTCGTACTGCTCGCCTCATCGAGTGGAATCCAAAGATATGAGTGGTTAAGCTATAGGATATGAAATGGACGAGTGACCAATAAAACAACATGTATTATGGGGTTGAATGCTTTTTGCTATTCACAAAATAAAACAAAAGCAGTCATGCAAATATCTGTTTTAACACAGCACAGCAAAATCAGTTATACCATTCAATCCCCCTCGTCCAGACGGGGAGAATTCAATCATATTTATTCGATGCGACGTATCTTATGGGATTTAATGAGCGACAACATTTTGACCCCAAACCGAGAGGATTCTGGGATGTTTGTGTTTTTTTTGTAATAACTCTGGAAGGAAACGTCGCAGACCCATCAAGGTGGTACTCGTACTGCTCGCCTCATCGAGTGGAATCCAAAGATATGAGTGGTTAAGCTATGGGATATGAAATGGACGAGCGACCAATAAAACAACATGTATTATGGGGTTGAATGCTTTTTGCTATTCACGAAATAAAACAAAAGCAGTCATGCAAATATCTTATTTAACACAGCACAGCAAAATCAGTTGCACCATTCAATCCCGCTCGTCAAGACGGGGATAATTCAATCACATTTATTCGATGCGACGTTTCTTTAATGGGATTTAATGAGCTACAACATTTTGACCCCAAATCGAGAGGATTCTGGGATGTTTGTGGTTTTTTTGTAATAACTCTGGAAGGAAACGTCGCAGAACCATCAAGGTGGTACTCGTACTGCTCGCCTCATCGAGAGGAATCCATAGATATGAGTGGTTAAGCTATGGGATATGAAATGGACGGGCAACCAATTAAACAACATGTATTATGGGGTTGAATGCTTTTTTGCTATTCAAAAAATAAAACAAATGCAGTCATGCAAATATCTTATTTAACACAGCACAGCAAAATCAGTTGCACCATTCAATCCCGCTCGTCCAGACGGGGAAAATTCAATGACATTTATTCGATGCGACGTTTCTTATGGGATTTAATGAGCGACAACATTTTGACCCCAAACCGAGAGGATTCTGGGATGTTTGTGGTTTTTTTTTTGTAATAACTCTGGAAGGAAACGTCGCAGACCCATCAAGATGTTACTCCTACTGCTCGCCTGATCGAGAGGAATCCAAAGATATGGGTGTTTAAGCTATGGGATATGAAATGGACGAGCGACCAATAAAACAACATGTATTATGGGGTTGAATGCTGTTTGCTATTCACAAAATAAAACAAAAGCAGTAAAGCAAATATCTTATTTAACACAGCACAGCAAAATCAGTTGCACCATTCAATCCCGCTCGTCCAAACGGGGAGAATTCAATCACATTTATTCGATGCGACGTTTCTTTAATGGGATTTAATGAGCGACAACATTTTGACCCCAAACCGAGAGGATTCTGGGATGTTTGTGGTTTTTTGGTAACAACTCTGGAAGGAAACGTCGCAGAACCATCAAGGTGGTACTCGTACTGCTCGCCTCATCGAGAGGAATCCATAGATATGAGTGGTTAAGCTATGGGATATGAAATGGACGGGCAACCAATTAAACAACATGTATTATGGGGTTGAATGCTTTTTTGCTATTCAAAAAATAAAACAAATGCAGTCATGCAAATATCTTATTTAACACAGCACAGCAAAATCAGTTGCACCATTCAATCCCGCTCGTCCAGACGGGGAAAATTCAATGACATTTATTCGATGCGACGTTTCTTATGGGATTTAATGAGCGACAACATTTTGACCCCAAACTGAGAGGATTCTGGGATGTTTGTGGTTTTTTTTTTGTAATAACTCTGGAAGGAAACGTCGCAGACCCATCAAGATGTTACTCCTACTGCTCGCCTCATCGAGAGGAATCCAAAGATATGAGTGTTTAAGCTATGGGATATGAAATGGACGAGCGACCAATAAAACAACATGTATTATGGGGTTGAATGCTTTTTGCTATTCACAAAATAAAACAAAAGCAGTAAAGCAAATATCTTATTTAACACAGCACAGCAAAATCAGTTGCACCATTCAATCCCGCTCGTCCAAACGGGGAGAATTCAATCAAATTTATTCGATGCGACGTTTCTTTAATGGGATTTAATGAGCGACAACATTTTGACCCCAAACCGAGAGGATTCTGGGATGTTTGTGGTTTTTTGGTAACAACTCTGGAAGGAAACGTCGCAGACCCATCAAGGTGGTACTCGTACTGCTCGCCTCATCGAGTGGAATCCAAAGATATGAGTGGTTAAGCTATGGGATATGAAATGGACGAGTGACCAATAAAACAACATGTATTATGGGGTTGAATGCTTTTTGCTATTCACAAAATAAAACAAAAGCAGTCATGCAAATATCTGTTTTAACACAGCACATCAAAATTAGTTACACCATTCAATCCCCCTCGTCCAGACGGGGAGAATTCAATCACATTTATTCGATGCGACGTTTCTTATGGGATTTAATGAGCGACAACATTTTGACCCCAAACCGAGAGGATTCTGGGATGTTTGTGGTTTTTTTGTAATAACTCTGGAAGTAAACGTCGCAGACCCATCAAGGTGGTACTCGTACTGCTCGCCTCATCGAGAGGAATCCAAAGATATGAGTGGTTAAGCTATGGGATATGAAATGGACGAGCGACCAATAAAACAACATGTATTATGGGGTTGAATGCTTTTTGCTATTCACAAAATAAAACAAAAGCAGTCATGCAAATATCTTATTTAACACAGCACAGCAAAATCAGTTGCACCATTCAATCCCGCTCGTCAAGACGGGAAGAATTAAATCACATTTATTCGATGCGACGTTTCTTTAATGGGATTTAATGAGCTACAACATTTTGACCTCAAATCGAGAGGATTCTGGGATGTTTGTGGTTTTTTTGTAATAACTCTGGAAGGAAACGTCGGAGAACCATCAAGGTGGTACTCTTACTGCTCGCCTCATCGAGAGGAATCCATAGATATGAGTGGTTAAGCTATGGGATATGAAATGGACGGGCAACCAATTAAACAACATGTATTATGGGGTTGAATGCTTTTTGCTATTCACAAAATAAAACAAAAGCAGTCATGCAAATATCTTATTTAACACACCACAGCAAAATCAGTTGCACCATTCAATCCCGCTCGTGCAGACGGGGAGAATTCAATGACATGTATTCGATGCGACGTTTCTTATGGGATTTAATGAGCGACAACATTTTGACCCCAAACCGAGAGGATTCTGGGATGTTTGTGGTTTTTTTTTTGTAATAACTCTGGAAGGAAACGTCGCAGACCCATCAAGATGTTACTCCTACTGCTCGCCTCATCGAGAGGAATCCAAAGATATGAGTGTTTAAGCTATGGGATATGAAATGGACGAGCGACCAATAAAACAACATGTATTATGGGGTTGAATGCTTTTTGCTATTCACAAAATAAAACAAAAGCAGTCATGCAAATATCTTATTTAACACAGCACAGCAAAATCAGTTGCACCATTCAATCCCGCTCGTCCAGACGGGGAGAATTCAATCACATTTATTCGATGCGACGTTTCTTATGGGATTTAATGAGCGACAACATTTTGACCCCAAATCGAGAGGCTTCTGGGATGTTTGTGGTTTTTTTGCAATAACTCTGGAAGGAAACGTCGCAGACCCATCAAGCTGGTACTCGTACTGCTCGCCTCATCGAGACGAATCCAAAGATATGAGTGGTTAAGCTATGGGACATGAAATGGACGAACGACCAATAAAACAACATGTATTATGGGGTTGAATGCTTTTTGCTATTCACAAAATAAAACAAAAGCAGTAAAGCAAATATCTTATTTAACACAGCACAGCAAAATCAGTTGCACCATTCAATCCCGCTCGTCCAGACGGGGAGAATTCAATCACATTTATTCGATGCGACGTTTATTTAATGGGATTTAATGAGCGACAACATTTTGACCCCAAACCGAGAGGATTCTGGGATGTTTGTGTTTTTTTTGTAATAACTCTGGAAGGCAACGTCGCAGACCCATCAAGGTGGTACTCGTACTGCTCGCCTCATCGAGTGGAATCCAAAGATATGAGTGGTTAAGCTATGGGATATGAAATGGACGAGCGACCAATAAAACAACATGTATTATGGGGTTGAATGCTTTTTGCTATTCACAAAATAAAACAAAAGCAGTCATGCAAATATCTTATTTAACACAGCACAGCAAAATCAGTTGCACCATTCAATCCCGCTCGTCCAGACGGGGAGAATTCAATCACATTTATTCGATGCGACGTTTCTTATGGGATTTAATGAGCGACAACATTTTGACCCCAAATCGAGAGGCTTCTGGGATGGTTGTGGTTTTTTTGCAATAACTCTGGAAGGAAACGTCGCAGACTCATCAAGCTGGTACTCGTACTGCTCGCCTCATCGAGACGAATCCAAAGATATGAGTGGTTAAGCTATGGGACATGAAATGGACGAGCGACCAATAAAACAACATGTATTATGGGGTTGAATGCTTTTTGCTATTCACAAAATAAAACAAAAGCAGTAAAGCAAATATCTTATTTAACACAGCACAGCAAAATCAGTTGCACAATTCAATCCCGCTCGTCCAGACGGGGAGAATTCAATCACATTTATTCGATGCGACGTTTCTTTAATGGGATTTAATGAGCGACAACATTTTGACCCCAAACCGAGAGGATTCTGGGATGTTTGCGGTTTTTTGGTAACAATTCTGGAAGCAAACGTAGCAGACCCATCAAGGTGGTACTCGTACTGCTCGCCTCATCGAGTGGAATCCAAAGATATGAGTGGTTAAGCTATGGGACATGAAATGGACGAACGACCAATAAAACAACATGTATTATGGGGTTGAATGCTTTTTGCTATTCACAAAATAAAACAAAAGCAGTAAAGCAAATATCTTATTTAACACAGCACAGCAAAATCAGTTGCACCATTCAATCCCGCTCGTCCAGACGGGGAGAATTCAATCACATTTATTCGATGCGACGTTTATTTAATGGGATTTAATGAGCGACAACATTTTGACCCCAAACCGAGAGGATTCTGGGATGTTTGTGGTTTTTTGGTAACAACTCTGGAAGGAAACGTCGCAGACCCATCAAGGTGGTACTCGTACTGCTCGCCTCATCGAGTGGAATCCAAAGATATGAGTGGTTAAGCTATGGGATATGAAATGGACGAGTGACCAATAAAACCACATGTATTATGGGGTTGAATGCTTTTTGCTATTCACAAAATAAAACAAAAGCAGTCATGCAAATATCTGTTTTAACACAGCACAGCAAAATCAGTTATACCATTCAATCCCCCTCGTCCAGACGGGGAGAATTCAATCATATTTATTCGATGCGACGTATCTTATGGGATTTAATGAGCGACAACATTTTGACCCCAAACCGAGAGGATTCTGGGATGTTTGTGTTTTTTTTGTAATAACTGTGGAAGGCAACGTCGCAGACCCATCAAGGTGGTACTCGTACTGCTCGCCTCATCGAGTGGAATCCAAAGATATGAGTGGTTAAGCTATGGGATATGAAATGGACGAGCGACCAATAAAACAACATGTATTATGGGGTTGAATGCTTTTTGCTATTCACAAAATAAAACAAAAGCAGTCATGCAAATATCTTATTTAACACAGCACAGCAAAATCAGTTGCACCATTCAATCCCGCTCGTCCAGACGGGGAGAATTCAATCACATTTATTCGATGCGACGTTTCTTATGGGATTTAATGAGCGACAACATTTTGACCCCAAATCGAGAGGCTTCTGGGATGTTTGTGGTTTTTTTGCAATAACTCTGGAAGGAAACGTCGCAGACCCATCAAGCTGGTACTCGTACTGCTCGCCTCATCGAGTGGAATCCAAAGATATGAGTGGTTAAGCTATGGGATATGAAATGGACGAGCGACCAATAAAACAACATGTATTATGGGGTTGAATGCTTTTTGCTATTCACAAAATAAAACAAAAGCAGTCATGCAAATATCTGTTTTAACACAGCACATCAAAATCAGTTACACCATTCAATCCCCCTCGTCCAGACGGGGAGAATTCAATCACATTTATTCGATGCGACGTTTCTTATGGGATTTAATGAGCGACAACATTTTGACCCCAAATCGAGAGGCTTCTGGGATGTTTGCAGTTTTTTGGTAACAATTCTGGAAGCAAACGTAGCAGACCCATCAAGGTGGTACTCGTACTGCTCGCCTCATCGAGTGGAATGCAAAGATATGAGTGGTTAAGCTATGGGATATGAAATGGACGAGCGACCAATAAAACAACATGTATTATGGGGTTGAATGCTTTTTGCTATTCACAAAATAAAACAAAAGCAGTCATGCAAATATCTGTTTTAACACAGCACATCAAAATCAGTTACACCATTCAATCCCCCTCGTCCAGACGGGGAGAATTCAATCACATTTATTCGATGCGACGTTTCTTATGGGATTTAATGAGCGACAACATTTTGACCCCAAACCGAGAGGATTCTGGGATGTTTGTGGTTTTTTTGTAATAACTCTGGAAGTAAACGTTGCAGACCCATCAAGGTGGTACTCGTACTGCTCGCCTCATCGAGAGGAATCCAAAGATATGAGTGGTTAAGCTATGGGATATGAAATGGACGAGCGACCAATAAAACAACATGTATTATGGGGTTGAATGCTTTTTGCTATTCACAAAATAAAACAAAAGCAGTCATGCAAATATCTTATTTAACACAGCACAGCAAAATCAGTTGCACCATTCAATCCCGCTCGTCAAGACGGGAAGAATTAAATCACATTTATTCGATGCGACGTTTCTTTAATGGGATTTAATGAGCTACAACATTTTGACCCCAAATCGAGAGGATTCTGGGATGTTTGTGGTTTTTTTGTAATAACTCTGGAAGGAAACGTCGGAGAACCATCAAGGTGGTACTCTTACTGCTCGCCTCATCGAGAGGAATCCATAGATATGAGTGGTTAAGCTATGGGATATGAAATGGACGGGCAACCAATTAAACAACATGTATTATGGGGTTGAATGCTTTTTGCTATTCACAAAATAAAACAAAAGCAGTCATGCAAATATCTTATTTAACACACCACAGCAAAATCAGTTGCACCATTCAATCCCGCTCGTGCAGACGGGGAGAATTCAATGACATGTATTCGATGCGACGTTTCTTATGGGATTTAATGAGCGACAACATTTTGACCCCAAACCGAGAGGATTCTGGGATGTTTGTGGTTTTTTTTTTGTAATAACTCTGGAAGGAAACGTCGCAGACCCATCAAGGTGTTACTCCTACTGCTCGCCTCATCGAGAGGAATCCAAAGATATGAGTGTTTAAGCTATGGGATATGAAATGGACGAGCGACCAATAAAACAACATGTATTATGGGGTTGAATGCTTTTTGCTATTCACAAAACAAAACAAAAGCAGTCATGCAAATATCTTATTTAACACAGCACAGCAAAATCAGTTGCACCATTCAATCCCGCTCGTCCAGACGGGGAGAATTCAATCACATTTATTCGATGCGACGTTTCTTATGGGATTTAATGAGCGACAACATTTTGACCCCAAATCGAGAGGCTTCTGGGATGTTTGTGGTTTTTTTGCAATAACTCTGGAAGGAAACGTCGCAGACCCATCAAGCTGGTACTCGTACTGCTCGCCTCATCGAGACGAATCCAAAGATATGAGTGGTTAAGCTATGGGACATGAAATGGACGAACGACCAATAAAACAACATGTATTATGGGGTTGAATGCTTTTTGCTATTCACAAAATAAAACAAAAGCAGTAAAGCAAATATCTTATTTAACACGGCACAGCAAAATCAGTTGCACCATTCAATCCCGCTCGTCCAGACGGGGAGAATTCAATCACATTTATTCGATGCGACGTTTATTTAATGGGATTTAATGAGCGACAACATTTTGACCCCAAACCGAGAGGATTCTGGGATGTTTGTGGTTTTTTGGTAACAACTCTGGAAGGAAACGTCGCAGACCCATCAAGGTGGTACTCGTACTGCTCGCCTCATCGAGTGGAATCCAAAGATATGAGTGGTTAAGCTATGGGATATGAAATGGACGAGTGACCAATAAAAAAACATGTATTATGGGGTTGAATGCTTTTTGCTATTCACAAAATAAAACAAAAGCAGTCATGCAAATATCTGTTTTAACACAGCACAGCAAAATCAGTTATACCATTCAATCCCCCTCGTCCAGACGGGGAGAATTCAATCATATTTATTCGATGCGACGTATCTTATGGGATTTAATGAGCGACAACATTTTGACCCCAAACCGAGAGGATTCTGGGATGTTTGTGTTTTTTTTGTAATAACTCTCGAAGGCAACGTCGCAGACCCATCAAGGTGGTACTCGTACTGCTCGCCTCATCGAGTGGAATCCAAAGATATGAGTGGTTAAGCTATGGGATATGAAATGGACGAGCGACCAATAAAACAACATGTATTATGGGGTTGAATGCTTTTTGCTATTCAGAAAATAAAACAAAAGCAGTCATGCAAATATCTTATTTAAAACAGCACAGCAAAATCAGTTGCACCATTCAATCCCGCTCGTCCAGACGGGGAGAATTCAATCACATTTATTCGATGCGACGTTTCTTATGGGATTTAATGAGCGACAACATTTTGACCCCAAATCGAGAGGCTTCTGGGATGTTTGTGGTTTTTTTGCAATAACTCTGGAAGGAAACGTCGCAGACCCATCAAGCTGGTACTCGTACTGCTCGCCTCATCGAGACGAATCCAAAGATATGAGTGGTTAAGCTATGGGACATGAAATGGACGAGCGACCAATAAAACAACATGTATTATGGGGTTGAATGCTTTTTGCTATTCACAAAATAAAACAAAAGCAGTAAAGCAAATATCTTATTTAACACAGCACAGCAAAATCAGTTGCACAATTCAATGCCGCTCATCCAGACGGGGAGAATTCAATCACATTTATTCGATGCGACGTTTCTTTAATGGGATTTAATGAGCGACAACATTTTGACCCCAAACCGAGAGGATTCTGGGATGTTTGCGGTTTTTTGGTAACAATTCTGGAAGCAAACGTAGCAGACCCATCAAGGTGGTACTCGTACTGCTCGCCTCATCGAGTGGAATCCAAAGATATGAGTGGTTAAGCTATGGGATATGAAATGGACGAGCGACCAATAAAACAACATGTATTATGTGGTTGAATGCTTTTTGCTATTCACAAAATAAAACAAAAGCAGTCATGCAAATATCTGTTTTAACACAGCACATCAAAATCAGTTACACCATTCAATCCCCCTCGTCCAGACGGGGAGAATTCAATCACATTTATTCGATGCGACGTTTCTTATGGGATTTAATGAGCGACAACATTTTGACCCCAAACCGAGAGGATTCTGGGATGTTTGTGGTTTTTTTGTAATAACTCTGGAAGGAAACGTCGCAGACCCATCAAGGTGGTACTCTTACTGCTCGCCTCAACGAGTGGAATCCAAAGATATGAGTGGTTAAGCTATGGGATATGAAATGGACGAGCGACCAATAAAACAACATGTATTATGGGGTTGAATGCTTTTTGCTATTCACAAAATAAAATAAAAGCAGTCATGGAAATATCTTATTTAACACAGCACAGCAAAATCAGTTGCACCGTTCAATCCCGCTCGTCCAGACGTGGCGAATTCAATGACATTTATTCGATGCGACGTTTCTTATGGGATTTAATGAGCGACAACATTTTGACCCCAAACCGAGAGGATTCTGGGATGTTTGTGGTTTTTTTTGTAATAACTCTGGAAGGAAACGTCGCAGACCCATGAAGATGGTACTACTACTGCTCGCCTCATCGAGAGGAATCCAAAGATATGAGTGTTAAGCTATGGGATATGAAATGGACGAGCGACCAATAAAACAACATGTATTATGGGGTTGAATGCTTTTTGCTATTCACAAAATAAAACAAAAGCAGTCATGCAAATATCTTATTTAACACAGCACAGCAAAATCAGTTGCACCATTCAATCCCGCTCGTCCAGACGGGGAGAATTTAATCACATTTATTCGATGCGACGTTTCTTTAATGGGATTTAATGAGCGACAACATTTTGACCCCAAACCGAGAGGATTCTGGGATGTTTGTGGTTTTTTGGTAATAACTCTGGAAGGAAACGTCGCAGACCCATCAAGTTGGTAGTCGTACTGCTCGCCTCATCGAGTGGAATCCAAAGATATGAGTGGTTAAGCTATGGAATATGAAATGGACGAGCGACCAATAAAACAACATGTATTATGGGGTTGAATGCTTTTTGCTATTCACAAAATAAACAAAAGCAGTCATGCAAATATCTGTTTTAACACAGCACAGCAAAATCAGTTACACCATTCAATCCCCCTCGTCCAGACGGGGAGAATTCAATCACATTGATTCGATGCGACGTTTCTTATGGGATTTAATGAGCGACAACATTTTGAACCCAAACCGAGAGGATTCTGGGATGTTTGTGTTTTTTTTGTAATAACTCTGGAAGGCAACGTCGCAGACCCATCAAGGTGGTACTCGTACTGCTCGCCTCATCGAGTGGAATCAAAAGATATGAGTGGTTAAGCTATGGGATATGAAATGGACGATCGACCAATAAAACAACATGTATTATGGGGTTGAATGCTTTTTGCTATTCACAAAATAAAACAAAAGCAGTAAAGCAAATATCTTATTTAACACAGCACAGCAAAATCAGTTGCACAATTCAATCCCGCTCGTCCAGACGGGGAGAATTCAATCACATTTATTCGATGCGACGTTTATTTAATGGGATTTAATGAGCGACAACATTTTGACCCCAAACCGAGAGGATTCTGGGATGTTTGTGTTTTTTGGTAACAACTCTGGAAGGAAACGTCGCAGACCCATCAAGGTGGTACTCGTACTGCTCGCCTCATCGAGAGGAATCCAAAGATATGAGTGGTTAAGCTATGGGATATGAAATGGACGGGCGACCAATTAAACAACATGTATTATGGGGTTGAATGCTTTTTGCTATTCACAAAATAAAACAAAAGCAGTCATGCAAATATCCGTTTTAACACAGCACAGCAAAATCAGTTACACCATTCAATCCCCCTCGTCCAGACGGGGAGAATTCAATCACATTTATTCGATGCGACGTTTCTTATGGGATTTAATGAGCGACAACATTTTGACCCCAAATCGAGAGGCTTCTGGGATGTTTGTGGTTTTTTTGCAATAACTCTGGAAGGAAACGTCGCAGACCCATCAAGCTGGTACTCGTACTGCTCGCCTCATCGAGACGAATCCAAAGATATGAGTGGTTAAGCTATGGGACATGAAATGGACGAACGACCAATAAAACAACATGTATTATGGGGTTGAATGCTTTTTGCTATTCACAAAATAAAACAAAAGCAGTAAAGCAAATATCTTATTTAACACGGCACAGCAAAATCAGTTGCACCATTCAATCCCGCTCGTCCAGACGGGGAGAATTCAATCACATTTATTCGATGCGACGTTTATTTAATGGGATTTAATGAGCGACAACATTTTGACCCCAAACCGAGAGGATTCTGGGATGTTTGTGGTTTTTTGGTAACAACTCTGGAAGGAAACGTCGCAGACCCATCAAGGTGGTACTCGTACTGCTCGCCTCATCGAGTGGAATCCAAAGATATGAGTGGTTAAGCTATGGGATATGAAATGGACGAGTGACCAATAAAAAAACATGTATTATGGGGTTGAATGCTTTTTGCTATTCACAAAATAAAACAAAAGCAGTCATGCAAATATCTGTTTTAACACAGCACAGCAAAATCAGTTATACCATTCAATCCCCCTCGTCCAGACGGGGAGAATTCAATCATATTTATTCGATGCGACGTATCTTATGGGATTTAATGAGCGACAACATTTTGACCCCAAACCGAGAGGATTCTGGGATGTTTGTGTTTTTTTTGTAATAACTCTCGAAGGCAACGTCGCAGACCCATCAAGGTGGTACTCGTACTGCTCGCCTCATCGAGTGGAATCCAAAGATATGAGTGGTTAAGCTATGGGATATGAAATGGACGAGCGACCAATAAAACAACATGTATTATGGGGTTGAATGCTTTTTGCTATTCACAAAATAAAACAAAAGCAGTCATGCAAATATCTTATTTAAAACAGCACAGCAAAATCAGTTGCACCATTCAATCCCGCTCGTCCAGACGGGGAGAATTCAATCACATTTATTCGATGCGACGTTTCTTATGGGATTTAATGAGCGACAACATTTTGACCCCAAATCGAGAGGCTTCTGGGATGTTTGTGGTTTTTTTGCAATAACTCTGGAAGGAAACGTCGCAGACCCATCAAGCTGGTACTCGTACTGCTCGCCTCATCGAGACGAATCCAAAGATATGAGTGGTTAAGCTATGGGACATGAAATGGACGAGCGACCAATAAAACAACATGTATTATGGGGTTGAATGCTTTTTGCTATTCACAAAATAAAACAAAAGCAGTAAAGCAAATATCTTATTTAACACAGCACAGCAAAATCAGTTGCACAATTCAATCCCCCTCGTCCAGACGGGGAGAATTCAATCACATTTATTCGATGCGACGTTTCTTTAATGGGATTTAATGAGCGACAACATTTTGACCCCAAACCGAGAGGATTCTGGGATGTTTGTGGTTTTTTTGTAATAACTCTGGAAGGAAACGTCGCAGACCCATCAAGGTGGTACTCTTACTGCTCGCCTCAACGAGTGGAATCCAAAGATATGAGTGGTTAAGCTATGGGATATGAAATGGACGAGCGACCAATAAAACAACATGTATTATGGGGTTGAATGCTTTTTGCTATTCACAAAATAAAACAAAAGCAGTCATGCAAATATCTTATTTAACACAGCACTGCAAAATCAGTTGCACCATTCAATCCCGCTCGTCAAGACGGGGAGAATTCAATCACATTTATTCGATGCGACGTTTCTTATGGGATTTAATGAGCGACAACATTTTGACCCCAAACCGAGAGGAATCTGGGATGTTTGTGGTTTTTTTGTAATAACTCTGGAAGGAAACGTCGCAGACCCATGAAGGTGGTACTCGTACTGCTCGCCTCATCGAGTGGAATCCAAAGATATGAGTGGTTAAGCTATGGGATATGAAATGGACGAGCGACCAATGAAACAACATGTATTATGGGGTTGAATGCTTTTTGCTATTCACAAAATAAAATAAAAGCAGTCATGGAAATATCTTATTTAACACAGCACAGCAAAATCAGTTGCACCGTTCAATCCCGCTCGTCCAGACGTGGCGAATTCAATGACATTTATTCGATGCGACGTTTCTTATGGGATTTAATGAGCGACAACATTTTGACCCCAAACCGAGAGGATTCTGGGATGTTTGTGGTTTTTTTTGTAATAACTCTGGAAGGAAACGTCGCAGACCCATGAAGATGGTACTACTACTGCTCGCCTCATCGAGAGGAATCCAAAGATATGAGTGTTAAGCTATGGGATATGAAATGGACGAGCGACCAATAAAACAACATGTATTATGGGGTTGAATGCTTTTTGCTATTCACAAAATAAAACAAAAGCAGTCATGCAAATATCTTATTTAACACAGCACAGCAAAATCAGTTGCACCATTCAATCCCGCTCGTCCAGACGGGGAGAATTTAATCACATTTATTCGATGCGACGTTTCTTTAATGGGATTTAATGAGCGACAACATTTTGACCCCAAACCGAGAGGATTCTGGGATGTTTGTGGTTTTTTGGTAATAACTCTGGAAGGAAACGTCGCAGACCCATCAAGGTGGTAGTCGTACTGCTCGCCTCATCGAGTGGAATCCAAAGATATGAGTGGTTAAGCTATGGAATATGAAATGGACGAGCGACCAATAAAACAACATGTATTATGGGGTTGAATGCTTTTTGCTATTCACAAAATAAACAAAAGCAGTCATGCAAATATCTGTTTTAACACAGCACAGCAAAATCAGTTACACCATTCAATCCCCCTCGTCCAGACGGGGAGAATTCAATCACATTGATTCGATGCGACGTTTCTTATGGGATTTAATGAGCGACAACATTTTGAACCCAAACCGAGAGGATTCTGGGATGTTTGTGTTTTTTTTGTAATAACTCTGGAAGGCAACGTCGCAGACCCATCAAGGTGGTACTCGTACTGCTCGCCTCATCGAGTGGAATCAAAAGATATGAGTGGTTAAGCTATGGGATATGAAATGGACGATCGACCAATAAAACAACATGTATTATGGGGTTGAATGCTTTTTGCTATTCACAAAATAAAACAAAAGCAGTAAAGCAAATATCTTATTTAACACAGCACAGCAAAATCAGTTGCACAATTCAATCCCGCTCGTCCAGACGGGGAGAATTCAATCACATTTATTCGATGCGACGTTTATTTAATGGGATTTAATGAGCGACAACATTTTGACCCCAAACCGAGAGGATTCTGGGATGTTTGTGTTTTTTGGTAACAACTCTGGAAGGAAACGTCGCAGACCCATCAAGGTGGTACTCGTACTGCTCGCCTCATCGAGAGGAATCCAAAGATATGAGTGGTTAAGCTATGGGATATGAAATGGACGGGCGACCAATTAAACAACATGTATTATGGGGTTGAATGCTTTTTGCTATTCACAAAACAAAACAAAAGCAGTCATGCAAATATCTGTTTTAACACAGCACAGCAAAATCAGTTACACCATTCAATCCCCCTCGTCCAGACGGGGAGAATTCAATCACATTTATTCGATGCGACGTTTATTATGGGATTTAATGAGCGACAACATTTTGACCCCAAACCGAGAGGATTCTGGGATGTTTGTGGTTTTTTTGTAATAACTCCGGAAAGCAACGTAGCAGACCCATCAAGGTGGTACTCGTACTGCTCGCCTCATCGAGTGGAATCCAAAGATATGAGTGGTTAAGCTATGGGATATGAAATGGACGAGCGACCAATAAAACAACATGTATTATGGGGTTGAATGCTTTTTGCTATTCACAAAATAAAATAAAAGCAGTCATGCAAATATCTTATTTAACACAGCACAGCAAAATCAGTTGCACCATTCAATCCCGCTCGTCCAGACGGGGCGAATTCAATGACATTTATTCGATGCGACGTTTCTTATGGGATTTAATGAGCGACAACATTTTGACCCCAAACCGAGAGGATTCTGGGATGTTTGTGGTTTTTTTTGTAATAACTCTGGAAGGAAACGTCGCAGACCCATGAAGATGGTACTACTACTGCTCGCCTCATCGAGAGGAATCCAAAGATTTGAGTGTTAAGCTATGGGATATGAAATGGACGAGCGACCAATAAAACAACATGTATTATGGGGTTGAATGCTTTTTGCTATTCACAAAATAAAACAAAAGCAGTCATGCAAATATCTTATTTAACACAGCACAGCAAAATCAGTTGCACCATTCAATCCCGCTCGTCCAGACGGGGAGAATTTAATCACATTTATTCGATGCGACGTTTCTTTAATGGGATTTAATGAGCGACAACATTTTGACCCCAAACCGAGAGGATTCTGGGATGTTTGTGGTTTTTTGGTAATAACTCTGGAAGGAAACGTCGCAGACCCATCAAGGTGGTAGTCGTACTGCTCGCCTCATCGAGTGGAATCCAAAGATATGAGTGGTTAAGCTATGGGATATGAAATGGACGAGCGACCAATAAAACAACATGTATTATGGGGTTGAATGCTTTTTGCTATTCACAAAATAAACAAAAGCAGTCATGCAAATATCTGTTTTAACACAGCTCAGCAAAATCAGTTACACCATTCAATCCCCCTCGTCCAGACGGGGAGAATTCAATCACATTGATTCAATGCGACGTTTCTTATGGGATTTAATGAGCGACAACATTTTGACCCCAAACCGAGAGGATTCTGGGATGTTTGTGTTTTTTTTTGTAATAACTCTGGAAGGCAACGTCGCAGACCCATCAAGGTGGTACTCTTACTGCTCGCCTCATCGAGTGGAATCCAAAGATATGAGTGGTTAAGCTATGGGATATGAAATGGACGATCGACCAATAAAACAACATGTATTATGGGGTTGAATGCTTTTTGCTATTCACAAAATAAAACAAAAGCAGTAAAGCAAATATTTTATTTAACACAGCACAGCAAAATCAGTTGCACAATTCAATCCCGCTCGTCCAGACGGGGAGAATTCAATCACATTTATTCGATGCGACGTTTCTTTAATGGGATTTAATGAGCGACAACATTTTGACCCCAAACCGAGAGGATTCTGGGATGTTTGTGGTTTTTTGGTAACAACTCTGGAAGGAAACGTCGCAGACCCATCAAGGTGGTACTCGTACTGCTCGTCTCATCGAGAGGAATCCAAAGATATGAGTGGTTAAGCTATGGGATATGAAATGGACGGGCGACCAATTAAACAACATGTATTATGGGGTTGAATGCTTTTTGCTATTCACAAAATAAAACAAAAGCAGTCATGCAAATATCTGTTTTAACACAGCACATCAAAATCAGTTACACCATTCAATCCCCCTCGTCCAGACGGGGAGAATTCAATCACATTTATTCGATGCGACGTTTATTATGGGATTTAATGAGCGACAACATTTTGACTCCAAACCGAGAGGATTCTGGGATGTTTGTGGTTTTTTTGTAATAACTCTGGAAGGAAACGTCGCAGACCCATCAAGGTGGTACTCTTACTGCTCGCCTCAACGAGTGGAATCCAAAGATATGAGTGGTTAAGCTATGGGATATGAAATGGACGAGCGACCAATAAAACAACATGTATTATGGGGTTGAATGCTTTTTGCTATTCACAAAATAAAATAAAAGCAGTCATGGAAATATCTTATTTAACACAGCACAGCAAAATCAGTTGCACCGTTCAATCCCGCTCGTCCAGACGTGGCGAATTCAATGACATTTATTCGATGCGACGTTTCTTATGGGATTTAATGAGCGACAACATTTTGACCCCAAACCGAGAGGATTCTGGGATGTTTGTGGTTTTTTTTGTAATAACTCTGGAAGGAAACGTCGCAGACCCATGAAGATGGTACTACTACTGCTCGCCTCATCGAGAGGAATCCAAAGATATGAGTGTTAAGCTATGGGATATGAAATGGACGAGCGACCAATAAAACAACATGTATTATGGGGTTGAATGCTTTTTGCTATTCACAAAATAAAACAAAAGCAGTCATGCAAATATCTTATTTAACACAGCACAGCAAAATCAGTTGCACCATTCAATCCCGCTCGTCCAGACGGGGAGAATTTAATCACATTTATTCGATGCGACGTTTCTTTAATGGGATTTAATGAGCGACAACATTTTGACCCCAAACCGAGAGGATTCTGGGATGTTTGTGGTTTTTTGGTAATAACTCTGGAAGGAAACGTCGCAGACCCATCAAGGTGGTAGTCGTACTGCTCGCCTCATCGAGTGGAATCCAAAGATATGAGTGGTTAAGCTATGGAATATGAAATGGACGAGCGACCAATAAAACAACATGTATTATGGGGTTGAATGCTTTTTGCTATTCACAAAATAAACAAAAGCAGTCATGCAAATATCTGTTTTAACACAGCACAGCAAAATCAGTTACACCATTCAATCCCCCTCGTCCAGACGGGGAGAATTCAATCACATTGATTCGATGCGACGTTTCTTATGGGATTTAATGAGCGACAACATTTTGAACCCAAACCGAGAGGATTCTGGGATGTTTGTGTTTTTTTTGTAATAACTCTGGAAGGCAACGTCGCAGACCCATCAAGGTGGTACTCGTACTGCTCGCCTCATCGAGTGGAATCAAAAGATATGAGTGGTTAAGCTATGGGATATGAAATGGACGATCGACCAATAAAACAACATGTATTATGGGGTTGAATGCTTTTTGCTATTCACAAAATAAAACAAAAGCAGTAAAGCAAATATCTTATTTAACACAGCACAGCAAAATCAGTTGCACAATTCAATCCCGCTCGTCCAGACGGGGAGAATTCAATCACATTTATTCGATGCGACGTTTATTTAATGGGATTTAATGAGCGACAACATTTTGACCCCAAACCGAGAGGATTCTGGGATGTTTGTGTTTTTTGGTAACAACTCTGGAAGGAAACGTCGCAGACCCATCAAGGTGGTACTCGTACTGCTCGCCTCATCGAGAGGAATCCAAAGATATGAGTGGTTAAGCTATGGGATATGAAATGGACGGGCGACCAATTAAACAACATGTATTATGGGGTTGAATGCTTTTTGCTATTCACAAAATAAAACAAAAGCAGTCATGCAAATATCCGTTTTAACACAGCACAGCAAAATCAGTTACACCATTCAATCCCCCTCGTCCAGACGGGGAGAATTCAATCACATTTATTCGATGCGACGTTTCTTATGGGATTTAATGAGCGACAACATTTTGACCCCAAATCGAGAGGCTTCTGGGATGTTTGTGGTTTTTTTGCAATAACTCTGGAAGGAAACGTCGCAGACCCATCAAGCTGGTACTCGTACTGCTCGCCTCATCGAGACGAATCCAAAGATATGAGTGGTTAAGCTATGGGACATGAAATGGACGAACGACCAATAAAACAACATGTATTATGGGGTTGAATGCTTTTTGCTATTCACAAAATAAAACAAAAGCAGTAAAGCAAATATCTTATTTAACACGGCACAGCAAAATCAGTTGCACCATTCAATCCCGCTCGTCCAGACGGGGAGAATTCAATCACATTTATTCGATGCGACGTTTATTTAATGGGATTTAATGAGCGACAACATTTTGACCCCAAACCGAGAGGATTCTGGGATGTTTGTGGTTTTTTGGTAACAACTCTGGAAGGAAACGTCGCAGACCCATCAAGGTGGTACTCGTACTGCTCGCCTCATCGAGTGGAATCCAAAGATATGAGTGGTTAAGCTATGGGATATGAAATGGACGAGTGACCAATAAAAAAACATGTATTATGGGGTTGAATGCTTTTTGCTATTCACAAAATAAAACAAAAGCAGTCATGCAAATATCTGTTTTAACACAGCACAGCAAAATCAGTTATACCATTCAATCCCCCTCGTCCAGACGGGGAGAATTCAATCATATTTATTCGATGCGACGTATCTTATGGGATTTAATGAGCGACAACATTTTGACCCCAAACCGAGAGGATTCTGGGATGTTTGTGTTTTTTTTGTAATAACTCTCGAAGGCAACGTCGCAGACCCATCAAGGTGGTACTCGTACTGCTCGCCTCATCGAGTGGAATCCAAAGATATGAGTGGTTAAGCTATGGGATATGAAATGGACGAGCGACCAATAAAACAACATGTATTATGGGGTTGAATGCTTTTTGCTATTCACAAAATAAAACAAAAGCAGTCATGCAAATATCTTATTTAAAACAGCACAGCAAAATCAGTTGCACCATTCAATCCCGCTCGTCCAGACGGGGAGAATTCAATCACATTTATTCGATGCGACGTTTCTTATGGGATTTAATGAGCGACAACATTTTGACCCCAAATCGAGAGGCTTCTGGGATGTTTGTGGTTTTTTTGCAATAACTCTGGAAGGAAACGTCGCAGACCCATCAAGCTGGTACTCGTACTGCTCGCCTCATCGAGACGAATCCAAAGATATGAGTGGTTAAGCTATGGGACATGAAATGGACGAGCGACCAATAAAACAACATGTATTATGGGGTTGAATGCTTTTTGCTATTCACAAAATAAAACAAAAGCAGTAAAGCAAATATCTTATTTAACACAGCACAGCAAAATCAGTTGCACAATTCAATCCCCCTCGTCCAGACGGGGAGAATTCAATCACATTTATTCGATGCGACGTTTCTTTAATGGGATTTAATGAGCGACAACATTTTGACCCCAAACCGAGAGGATTCTGGGATGTTTGTGGTTTTTTTGTAATAACTCTGGAAGGAAACGTCGCAGACCCATCAAGGTGGTACTCTTACTGCTCGCCTCAACGAGTGGAATCCAAAGATATGAGTGGTTAAGCTATGGGATATGAAATGGACGAGCGACCAATAAAACAACATGTATTATGGGGTTGAATGCTTTTTGCTATTCACAAAATAAAACAAAAGCAGTCATGCAAATATCTTATTTAACACAGCACTGCAAAATCAGTTGCACCATTCAATCCCGCTCGTCAAGACGGGGAGAATTCAATCACATTTATTCGATGCGACGTTTCTTATGGGATTTAATGAGCGACAACATTTTGACCCCAAACCGAGAGGAATCTGGGATGTTTGTGGTTTTTTTGTAATAACTCTGGAAGGAAACGTCGCAGACCCATGAAGGTGGTACTCGTACTGCTCGCCTCATCGAGTGGAATCCAAAGATATGAGTGGTTAAGCTATGGGATATGAAATGGACGAGCGACCAATGAAACAACATGTATTATGGGGTTGAATGCTTTTTGCTATTCACAAAATAAAATAAAAGCAGTCATGGAAATATCTTATTTAACACAGCACAGCAAAATCAGTTGCACCGTTCAATCCCGCTCGTCCAGACGTGGCGAATTCAATGACATTTATTCGATGCGACGTTTCTTATGGGATTTAATGAGCGACAACATTTTGACCCCAAACCGAGAGGATTCTGGGATGTTTGTGGTTTTTTTTGTAATAACTCTGGAAGGAAACGTCGCAGACCCATGAAGATGGTACTACTACTGCTCGCCTCATCGAGAGGAATCCAAAGATATGAGTGTTAAGCTATGGGATATGAAATGGACGAGCGACCAATAAAACAACATGTATTATGGGGTTGAATGCTTTTTGCTATTCACAAAATAAAACAAAAGCAGTCATGCAAATATCTTATTTAACACAGCACAGCAAAATCAGTTGCACCATTCAATCCCGCTCGTCCAGACGGGGAGAATTTAATCACATTTATTCGATGCGACGTTTCTTTAATGGGATTTAATGAGCGACAACATTTTGACCCCAAACCGAGAGGATTCTGGGATGTTTGTGGTTTTTTGGTAATAACTCTGGAAGGAAACGTCGCAGACCCATCAAGGTGGTAGTCGTACTGCTCGCCTCATCGAGTGGAATCCAAAGATATGAGTGGTTAAGCTATGGAATATGAAATGGACGAGCGACCAATAAAACAACATGTATTATGGGGTTGAATGCTTTTTGCTATTCACAAAATAAACAAAAGCAGTCATGCAAATATCTGTTTTAACACAGCACAGCAAAATCAGTTACACCATTCAATCCCCCTCGTCCAGACGGGGAGAATTCAATCACATTGATTCGATGCGACGTTTCTTATGGGATTTAATGAGCGACAACATTTTGAACCCAAACCGAGAGGATTCTGGGATGTTTGTGTTTTTTTTGTAATAACTCTGGAAGGCAACGTCGCAGACCCATCAAGGTGGTACTCGTACTGCTCGCCTCATCGAGTGGAATCAAAAGATATGAGTGGTTAAGCTATGGGATATGAAATGGACGATCGACCAATAAAACAACATGTATTATGGGGTTGAATGCTTTTTGCTATTCACAAAATAAAACAAAAGCAGTAAAGCAAATATCTTATTTAACACAGCACAGCAAAATCAGTTGCACAATTCAATCCCGCTCGTCCAGACGGGGAGAATTCAATCACATTTATTCGATGCGACGTTTATTTAATGGGATTTAATGAGCGACAACATTTTGACCCCAAACCGAGAGGATTCTGGGATGTTTGTGTTTTTTGGTAACAACTCTGGAAGGAAACGTCGCAGACCCATCAAGGTGGTACTCGTACTGCTCGCCTCATCGAGAGGAATCCAAAGATATGAGTGGTTAAGCTATGGGATATGAAATGGACGGGCGACCAATTAAACAACATGTATTATGGGGTTGAATGCTTTTTGCTATTCACAAAACAAAACAAAAGCAGTCATGCAAATATCTGTTTTAACACAGCACAGCAAAATCAGTTACACCATTCAATCCCCCTCGTCCAGACGGGGAGAATTCAATCACATTTATTCGATGCGACGTTTATTATGGGATTTAATGAGCGACAACATTTTGACCCCAAACCGAGAGGATTCTGGGATGTTTGTGGTTTTTTTGTAATAACTCCGGAAAGCAACGTAGCAGACCCATCAAGGTGGTACTCGTACTGCTCGCCTCATCGAGTGGAATCCAAAGATATGAGTGGTTAAGCTATGGGATATGAAATGGACGAGCGACCAATAAAACAACATGTATTATGGGGTTGAATGCTTTTTGCTATTCACAAAATAAAATAAAAGCAGTCATGCAAATATCTTATTTAACACAGCACAGCAAAATCAGTTGCACCATTCAATCCCGCTCGTCCAGACGGGGCGAATTCAATGACATTTATTCGATGCGACGTTTCTTATGGGATTTAATGAGCGACAACATTTTGACCCCAAACCGAGAGGATTCTGGGATGTTTGTGGTTTTTTTTGTAATAACTCTGGAAGGAAACGTCGCAGACCCATGAAGATGGTACTACTACTGCTCGCCTCATCGAGAGGAATCCAAAGATTTGAGTGTTAAGCTATGGGATATGAAATGGACGAGCGACCAATAAAACAACATGTATTATGGGGTTGAATGCTTTTTGCTATTCACAAAATAAAACAAAAGCAGTCATGCAAATATCTTATTTAACACAGCACAGCAAAATCAGTTGCACCATTCAATCCCGCTCGTCCAGACGGGGAGAATTTAATCACATTTATTCGATGCGACGTTTCTTTAATGGGATTTAATGAGCGACAACATTTTGACCCCAAACCGAGAGGATTCTGGGATGTTTGTGGTTTTTTGGTAATAACTCTGGAAGGAAACGTCGCAGACCCATCAAGGTGGTAGTCGTACTGCTCGCCTCATCGAGTGGAATCCAAAGATATGAGTGGTTAAGCTATGGGATATGAAATGGACGAGCGACCAATAAAACAACATGTATTATGGGGTTGAATGCTTTTTGCTATTCACAAAATAAACAAAAGCAGTCATGCAAATATCTGTTTTAACACAGCACAGCAAAATCAGTTACACCATTCAATCCCCCTCGTCCAGACGGGGAGAATTCAATCACATTGATTCAATGCGACGTTTCTTATGGGATTTAATGAGCGACAACATTTTGACCCCAAACCGAGAGGATTCTGGGATGTTTGTGTTTTTTTTTGTAATAACTCTGGAAGGCAACGTCGCAGACCCATCAAGGTGGTACTCTTACTGCTCGCCTCATCGAGTGGAATCCAAAGATATGAGTGGTTAAGCTATGGGATATGAAATGGACGATCGACCAATAAAACAACATGTATTATGGGGTTGAATGCTTTTTGCTATTCACAAAATAAAACAAAAGCAGTAAAGCAAATATTTTATTTAACACAGCACAGCAAAATCAGTTGCACAATTCAATCCCGCTCGTCCAGACGGGGAGAATTCAATCACATTTATTCGATGCGACGTTTATTTAATGGGATTTAATGAGCGACAACATTTTGACCCCAAACCGAGAGGATTCTGGGATGTTTGTGGTTTTTTGGTAACAACTCTGGAAGGAAACGTCGCAGACCCATCAAGGTGGTACTCGTACTGCTCGTCTCATCGAGAGGAATCCAAAGATATGAGTGGTTAAGCTATGGGATATGAAATGGACGGGCGACCAATTAAACAACATGTATTATGGGGTTGAATGCTTTTTGCTATTCACAAAATAAAACAAAAGCAGTCATGCAAATATCTGTTTTAACACAGCACAGCAAAATCAGTTACACCATTCAATCCCCCTCGTCCAGACGGGGAGAATTCAATCACATTTATTCGATGCGACGTTTATTATGGGATTTAATTAGCGACAACATTTTGACTCCAAACCGAGAGGATTTTGGGATGTTTGTGGTTTTTTTGTAATAACTCCGGAAAGCAACGTCGCAGACCCATCAAGGTGGTACTCGTACTGCTCGCCTCATCGAGTGGAATCCAAAGATATGAGTGGTTAAGCTATGGGATTTGAAATGGACGAGCGACCAATGAAACAACATGTATTATGGGGTTGAATGCTTTTTGCTATTCACAAAATAAAATAAAAGCAGTCATGCAAATATCTTATTTAACACAGCACAGCAAAATCAGTTGCACCATTCAATCCGGCTCGTCCAGACGGGGCGAATTCAATGACATTTATTCGATGCGACGTTTCTTATGGGATTTAATGAGTGACAACATTTTGACCCCAAACCGAGAGGATTCTGGGATGTTTGTGGTTTTTTTTGTAATAACTCTGGAAGGAAACGTCGCAGACCCATGAAGATGGTACTACTACTGCTCGCCTCATCGAGAGGAATCCAAAGCAATGAGTGTTAAGCTATGGGATATGAAATGGACGAGCGACCAATAAAACAACATGTATTATGGGGTTGAATGCTTTTTGCTATTCACAAAATAAAACAAAAGCAGTCATGCAAATATCTTATTTAACACAGCACAGCAAAATCAGTTGCACCATTCAATCCCGCTCGTCCAGACGGGGAGAATTTAATCACATTTATTCGATGCGACGTTTCTTTAATGGGATTTAATGAGCGACAACATTTTGACCCCAAACCGAGAGGATTCTGGGATGTTTGTGGTTTTTTGGTAATAACTCTGGAAGGAAACGTCGCAGATCCATCAAGGTGGTAGTCGTACTGCTCGCCTCATCGAGTGGAATCCAAAGATATGAGTGGTTAAGCTATGCGATATGAAATGGACGAGCGACCAATAAAACAACATGTATTATGGGGTTGAATGCTTTTTTGCTATTCACAAAATAAACAAACGCAGTCATGCAAATATCTGTTTTAACACAGCACAGCAAAATCAGTTACACCATTCAATCCCCCTCGTCCAGACGGGGAGAATTCAATCACATTGATTCGATGCGACGTTTCTTATGGGATTTAATGAGCGACAACATTTTGACCCCAAACCGAGAGGATTCTGGGATGTTTGTGTTTTTTTTGTAATAACTCTGGAAGGCAACGTCGCAGACCCATCAAGGTGGTACTCGTACTGCTCGCCTCATCGAGTGGAATCCAAAGATATGAGTGGTTAAGCTATGGGATATGAAATGGACGATCGACCAATAAAACAACATGTATTATGGGGTTGAATGCTTTTTGCTATTCACAAAATAAAACAAAAGCAGTAAAGCAAATATCTTATTTAACACAGCACAGCAAAATCAGTTGCACAATTCAATCCCGCTCGTCCAGACGGGGAGAATTCAATCACATTTATTCGATGCGACGTTTATTTAATGGGATTTAATGAGCGACAACATTTTGACCCCAAACCGAGAGGATTCTGGGATGTTTGCGGTTTTTTGGTAACAATTCTGGAAGCAAACGTAGCAGACCCATCAAGGTGGTACTCGTACTGCTCGCCTCATCGAGTGGAATCCAAAGATATGAGTGGTTAAGCTATGGGATATGAAATGGACGAGCGACCAATAAAACAACATGTATTATGTGGTTGAATGCTTTTTGCTATTCACAAAATAAAACAAAAGCAGTCATGCAAATATCTGTTTTAACACAGCACATCAAAATCAGTTACACCATTCAATCCCCCTCGTCCAGACAGGGAGAATTCAATCACATTTATTCGATGCGACGTTTCTTATGGGATTTAATGAGTGACAACATTTTGACCCCAAACCGAGAGGATTCTGGGATGTTTGTGGTTTTTTTTGTAATAACTCTGGAAGGAAACGTCGCAGACCCATGAAGATGGTACTACTACTGCTCGCCTCATCGAGAGGAATCCAAAGCAATGAGTGTTAAGCTATGGGATATGAAATGGACGAGCGACCAATAAAACAACATGTATTATGGGGTTGAATGCTTTTTGCTATTCACAAAATAAAACAAAAGCAGTCATGCAAATATCTTATTTAACACAGCACAGCAAAATCAGTTGCACCATTCAATCCCGCTCGTCCAGACGGGGAGAATTTAATCACATTTATTCGATGCGACGTTTCTTTAATGGGATTTAATGAGCGACAACATTTTGACCCCAAACCGAGAGGATTCTGGGATGTTTGTGGTTTTTTGGTAATAACTCTGGAAGGAAACGTCGCAGATCCATCAAGGTGGTAGTCGTACTGCTCGCCTCATCGAGTGGAATCCAAAGATATGAGTGGTTAAGCTATGCGATATGAAATGGACGAGCGACCAATAAAACAACATGTATTATGGGGTTGAATGCTTTTTGCTATTCACAAAATAAACAAACGCAGTCATGCAAATATCTGTTTTAACACAGCACAGCAAAATCAGTTACACCATTCAATCCCCCTCGTCCAGACGGGGAGAATTCAATCACATTGATTCGATGCGACGTTTCTTATGGGATTTAATGAGCGACAACATTTTGACCCCAAACCGAGAGGATTCTGGGATGTTTGTGTTTTTTTTGTAATAACTCTGGAAGGCAACGTCGCAGACCCATCAAGGTGGTACTCGTACTGCTCGCCTCATCGAGTGGAATCCAAAGATATGAGTGGTTAAGCTATGGGATATGAAATGGACGATCGACCAATAAAACAACATGTATTATGGGGTTGAATGCTTTTTGCTATTCACAAAATAAAACAAAAGCAGTAAAGCAAATATCTTATTTAACACAGCACAGCAAAATCAGTTGCACAATTCAATCCCGCTCGTCCAGACGGGGAGAATTCAATCACATTTATTCGATGCGACGTTTATTTAATGGGATTTAATGAGCGACAACATTTTGACCCCAAACCGAGAGGATTCTGGGATGTTTGCGGTTTTTTGGTAACAATTCTGGAAGCAAACGTAGCAGACCCATCAAGGTGGTACTCGTACTGCTCGCCTCATCGAGTGGAATCCAAAGATATGAGTGGTTAAGCTATGGGATATGAAATGGACGAGCGACCAATAAAACAACATGTATTATGTGGTTGAATGCTTTTTGCTATTCACAAAATAAAACAAAAGCAGTCATGCAAATATCTGTTTTAACACAGCACATCAAAATCAGTTACACCATTCAATCCCCCTCGTCCAGACAGGGAGAATTCAATCACATTTATTCGATGCGACGTTTCTTATGGGATTTAATGAGCGACAACATTTTGACCCCAAACCGAGAGGATTCTGGGATGTTTGTGGTTTTTTTGTAATAACTCTGGAAGGAAACGTCGCAGACCCATCAAGGTGGTACTCTTACTGCTCGCCTCAACGAGTGGAATCCAAAGATATGAGTGGTTAAGCTAAGGGATATGAAATGGACGAGCGACCAATAAAACAACATGTATTATGGGGTTGAATGCTTTTTGCTATTCACAAAATAAAACAAAAGCAGTCATGAAAATATCTTATTTAACACAGCACTGCAAAATCAGTTGCACCATTCAATCCCGCTCGTCAAGACGGGGAGAATTCAATCACATTTATTCGATGCGACGTTTCTTTAATGGGATTTAATGAGCTACAACATTTTGACCCCAAATCGAGAGGATTCTGGGATGTTTGTGGTTTTTTTGTAATAACTCTGGAAGGAAACGTCGCAGAACCATCAAGGTGGTACTCGTACTGCTCGCCTCATCGAGAGGAATCCAAAGATATGAGTGGTTAAGCTATGGGATATGAAATGGACGGGCGACCAATTAAACAACATGTATTATGGGGTTGAATGCTTTTTGCTATTCACAAAATAAAACAAAAGCAGTCATGCAAATATCTGTTTTAACACAGCACATCAAAATCAGTTACACCATTCAATCCCCCTCGTCCAGTCGGGGAGAATTCAATCACATTTATTCGATGCGACGTTTCTTATGGGATTTAATGAGCGACAACATTTTGACCCCAAACCGAGAGGAATCTGGCATGTTTGTGGTTTTTTTGTAATAACTCTGGAAGGAAACGTCGCAGACCCATGAAGGTGGTACTCGTACTGCTCGCCTCATCGAGTGGAATCCAAAGATATGAGTGGTTAAGCTATGGGATATGAAATGGACGAGCAACCAATGAAACAACATGTATTATGGGGTTGAATGCTTTTTGCTATTCACAAAATAAAATAAAAGCAGTCATGCAAATATCTTATTTAACACAGCACAGCAAAATCAGTTGCACCGTTCAATCCCGCTCGTCCAGACGTGGCGAATTCAATGACATTTATTCGATGCGACGTTTCTTATGGGATTTAATGAGCGACAACATTTTGACCCCAAACCGAGAGGATTCTGGGATGTTTGTGGTTTTTTTTGTAATAACTCTGGAAGGAAACGTCGCAGACCCATGAAGATGGTATTACTACTGCTCGCCTCATCGAGAGGAATCCAAAGATATGAGTGTTAAGCTATGGGATATGAAATGGACGAGCGACCAATAAAACAACATGTATTATGGGGTTGAATGCTTTTTGCTATTCACAAAATAAAACAAAAGCAGTCATGCAAATATCTTATTTAACACAGCACAGCAAAATAAGTTGCACCATTCAATCCCGCTCGTCCAGACGGGGAGAATTTAATCACATTTATTCGATGCGACGTTTCTTTAATGGGATTTAATGAGCGACAACATTTTGACCCCAAACCGAGAGGATTCTGGGATGTTTGTGGTTTTTTGGTAATAACTCTGGAAGGAAACGTCGCAGACCCAACAAGGTGGTAGTCGTACTGCTCGCCTCATCGAGTGGAATCCAAAGATATGAGTGGTTAAGCTATGGAATATGAAATGGACGAGCGACCAATAAAACAACATGTATTATGGGGTTGAATGCTTTTTGCTATTCACAAAATAAACAAAAGCAGTCATGCAAATATCTGTTTTAACACAGCACAGCAAAATCAGTTACACCATTCAATCCCCCTCGTCCAGACGGGGAGAATTCAATCACATTGATTCGATGCGACGTTTCTTATGGGATTTAATGAGCGACAACATTTTGACCCCAAACCGAGAGGATTCTGGGATGTTTGTGTTTTTTTTGTAATAACTCTGGAAGGCAACGTCACAGACCCATCAAGGTGGTACTCGTACTGCTCGCCTCATCGAGTGGAATCCAAAGATATGAGTGGTTAAGCTATGGGATATGAAATGGACGATCGACCAATAAAACAACATGTATTATGGGGTTGAATGCTTTTTGCTATTCACAAAATAAAACAAAAGCAGTAAAGCAAATATCTTATTTAACACAGCACAGCAAAATCAGTTGCACAATTCAATCCCGCTCGTCCAGACGGGGAGAATTCAATCACATTTATTCGATGCGACGTTTATTTAATGGGATTTAATGAGCGACAACATTTTGAGCCCAAACCGAGAGGATTCTGGGATGTTTGTGTTTTTTGGTAACAACTCTGGAAGGAAACGTCGCAGACCCATCAAGGTGGTACTCGTACTGCTCGCCTCATCGAGAGGAATCCAAAGATATGAGTGGTTAAGCTTTGGGATATGAAATGGACGGGCGACCAATTAAACAACATGTATTATGGGGTTGAATGCTTTTTGCTATTCACAAAATAAAACAAAAGCAGTCATGCAAATATCTGTTTTAACACAGCACAGCAAAATCAGTTACACCATTCAATCCCCCTCGTCCAGACGGGGAGAATTCAATCACATTTATTCGATGCGACGTTTATTATGGGATTTAATGAGCGACAACATTTTGACCCCAAACCGAGAGGATTCTGGGATGTTTGTGGTTTTTTTGTAATAACTCCGGAAAGCAACGTCGCAGACCCATCAAGGTGGTACTCGTACTGCTCGCCTCATCGAGTGGAATCCAAAGATATGAGTGGTTAAGCTATCGGATATGAAATGGACGAGCGACCAATAAAACAACATGTATTATGGGGTTGAATGCTTTTTGCTATTCACAAAATAAAATAAAAGCAGTCATGCAAATATCTTATTTAACACAGCACAGCAAAATCAGTTGCACCATTCAATCCCGCTCGTCCAGACGGGGCGAATTCAATGACATTTATTCGATGCGACGTTTCTTATGGGATTTAATGAGCGACAACATTTTGACCCCAAACCGAGAGGATTCTGGGATGTTTGTGGTTTTTTTTGTAATAACTCTGGAAGGAAACGTCGCAGACCCATGAAGATGGTACTACTACTGCTCGCCTCATCGAGAGGAATCCAAAGATTTGAGTGTTAAGCTATGGGATATGAAATGGACGAGCGACCAATAAAACAACATGTATTATGGGGTTGAATGCTTTTTGCTATTCACAAAATAAAACAAAAGCAGTCATGCAAATATCTTATTTAACACAGCACAGCAAAATCAGTTGCACCATTCAATCCCGCTCGTCCAGACGGGGAGAATTTAATCACATTTATTCGATGCGACGTTTCTTTAATGGGATTTAATGAGCGACAACATTTTGACCCCAAACCGAGAGGATTCTGGGATGTTTGTGGTTTTTTGGTAATAACTCTGGAAGGAAACGTCGCAGACCCATCAAGGTGGTAGTCGTACTGCTCGCCTCATCGAGTGGAATCCAAAGATATGAGTGGTTAAGCTATGGGATATGAAATGGACGAGCGACCAATAAAACAACATGTATTATGGGGTTGAATGCTTTTTGCTATTCACAAAATAAACAAAAGCAGTCATGCAAATATCTGTTTTAACACAGCACAGCAAAATCAGTTACACCATTCAATCCCCCTCGTCCAGACGGGGAGAATTCAATCACATTGATTCGATGCGACGTTTCTTATGGGATTTAATGAGCGACAACATTTTGACCCCAAACCGAGAGGATTCTGGGATGTTTGTGTTTTTTTTGTAATAACTCTGGAAGGCAACGTCGCAGACCCATCAAGGTGGTACTCTTACTGCTCGCCTCATCGAGTGGAATCCAAAGATATGAGTGGTTAAGCTATGGGATATGAAATGGACGATCGACCAATAAAACAACATGTATTATGGGGTTGAATGCTTTTTGCTATTCACAAAATAAAACAAAAGCAGTAAAGCAAATATTTTATTTAACACAGCACAGCAAAATCAGTTGCACAATTCAATCCCGCTCGTCCAGACGGGGAGAATTCAATCACATTTATTCGATGCGACGTTTATTTAATGGGAATTAATGAGCGACAACATTTTGACCCCAAACCGAGAGGATTCTGGGATGTTTGTGGTTTTTTGGTAACAACTCTGGAAGGAAACGTCGCAGACCCATCAAGGTGGTACTCGTACTGCTCGCCTCATCGAGAGGAATCCAAAGATATGAGTGGTTAAGCTATGGGATATGAAATGGACGGGCGACCAATTAAACAACATGTATTATGGGGTTGAATGCTTTTTGCTATTCACAAAATAAAACAAAAGCAGTCATGCAAATATCTGTTTTAACACAGCACAGCAAAATCAGTTACACCATTCAATCCCCCTCGTCCAGACGGGGAGAATTCAATCACATTTATTCGATGCGACGTTTATTATGGGATTTAATGAGCGACAACATTTTGACCCCAAACCGAGAGGATTCTGGGATGTTTGTGGTTTTTTTGTAATAACTCTGGAAGGCAACGTCGCAGACCCATCAAGGTGGTACTCGTACTGCTCGCCTCATCGAGTGGAATCCAAAGATATGAGTGGTTAAGCTATGGGATATGAAATGGACGAGCAACCAATGAAACAACATGTATTATGGGGTTGAATGCTTTTTGCTATTCACAAAATAAAATAAAAGCAGTCATGCAAATATCTTATTTAACACAGCACAGCAAAATCAGTTGCACCGTTCAATCCCACTCGTCCAGACGTGGCGAATTCAATGACATTTATTCGATGCGACGTTTCTTATGGGATTTAATGAGCGACAACATTTTGACCCCAAACCGAGAGGATTCTGGGATGTTTGTGGTTTTTTTTGTAATAACTCTGGAAGGAAACGTCGCAGACCCATGAAGATGGTACTACTACTGCTCGCCTCATCGAGAGGAATCCAAAGATATGAGTGTTAAGCTATGGGATATGAAATGGACGAGCGACCAATAAAACAACATGTATTATGGGGTTGAATGCTTTTTGCTATTCACAAAATAAAACAAAAGCAGTCATGCAAATATCTTATTTAACACAGCACAGCAAAATCAGTTGCACCATTCAATCCCGCTCGTCCAGACGGGGAGAATTTAATCACATTTATTCGATGCGACGTTTCTTTAATGGGATTTAATGAGCGACAACATTTTGACCCCAAACCGAGAGGATTCTGGGATGTTTGTGGTTTTTTGGTAATAACTCTGGAAGGAAACGTCGCAGACCCATCAAGTTGGTAGTCGTACTGCTCGCCTCATCGAGTGGAATCCAAAGATATGAGTGGTTAAGCTATGGAATATGAAATGGACGAGCGACCAATAAAACAACATGTATTATGGGGTTGAATGCTTTTTGCTATTCACAAAATAAACAAAAGCAGTCGTGCAAATATCTGTTTTAACACAGCACAGCAAAATCAGTTACACCATTCAATCGCCCTCGTCCAGACGGGGAGAATTCAATCACATTGATTCGATGCGACGTTTCTTATGGGATTTAATGAGCGACAACATTTTGACCCCAAACCGAGAGGATTCTGGGATGTTTGTGTTTTTTTTGTAATAACTCTGGAAGGCAACGTCACAGACCCATCAAGGTGGTACTCGTACTGCTCGCCTCATCGAGTGGAATCCAAAGATATGAGTGGTTAAGCTATGGGATATGAAATGGACGATCGACCAATAAAACAACATGTATTATGGGGTTGAATGCTTTTTGCTATTCACAAAATAAAACAAAAGCTGTAAAGCAAATATCTTATTTAACACAGCACAGCAAAATCAGTTGCACAATTCAATCCCGCTCGTCCAGACGGGGAGAATTCAATCACATTTATTCGATGCGACGTTTATTTAATGGGATTTAATGAGCGACAACATTTTGACCCCAAACCGAGAGGATTCTGGGATGTTTGTGTTTTTTGGTAACAACTCTGGAAGGAAACGTCGCAGACCCATCAAGGTGGTACTCGTACTGCTCGCCTTATCGAGAGGAATCCAAAGATATGAGTGGTTAAGCTATGGGATATGAAATGGACGGGCGACCAATTAAACAACATGTATTATGGGGTTGAATGCTTTTTGCTATTCACAAAATAAAACAAAAGCAGTCATGCAAATATCTGTTTTAACACAGCACAGCAAAATCAGTTACACCATTCAATCCCCCTCGTCCAGACGGGGAGAATTCAATCACATTTATTCGATGCGACGTTTATTATGGGATTTAATGAGCGACAACATTTTGACCCCAAACCGAGAGGATTCTGGGATGTTTGTGGTTTTTTTGTAATAACTCCGGAAAGCAACGTCGCAGACCCATCAAGGTGGTACTCGTACTGCTCGCCTCATCGAGTGGAATCCAAAGATATGAGTGGTTAAGCTATGGGATATGAAATGGACGAGCGACCAATAAAACAACATGTATTATGGGGTTGAATGCTTTTTGCTATTCACAAAATAAAATAAAAGCAGTCATGCAAATATCTTATTTAACACAGCACAGCAAAATCAGTTGCACCATTCAATCCCGCTCGTCCAGACGGGGCGAATTCAATGACATTTATTCGATGCGACGTTTCTTATGGGATTTAATGAGCGACAACATTTTGACCCCAAACCGAGAGGATTCTGGGATGTTTGTGGTTTTTTTTGTAATAACTCTGGAAGGAAACGTCGCAGACCCATGAAGATGGTACTACTACTACTGCTCGCCTCATCGAGAGGAATCCAAAGATTTGAGTGTTAAGCTATGGGATATGAAATGGACGAGCGACCAATAAAACAACATGTATTATGGGGTTGAATGCTTTTTGCTATTCACAAAATAAAACAAAAGCAGTCATGCAAATATCTTATTTAACACAGCACAGCAAAATCAGTTGCACCATTCAATCCCGCTCGTCCAGACGGGGAGAATTTAATCACATTTATTCGATGCGACGTTTCTTTAATGGGATTTAATGAGCGACAACATTTTGACCCCAAACCGAGAGGATTCTGGGATGTTTGTGGTTTTTTGGTAACAACTCTGGAAGGAAACGTCGCAGACCCATCAAGGTGGTACTCGTACTGCTCGCCTCATCGAGAGGAATCCAAAGATATGAGTGGTTAAGCTATGGGATATGAAATGGACGGGCGACCAATTAAACAACATGTATTATGGGGTTGAATGCTTTTTGCTATTCACAAAATAAAACAAAAGCAGTCATGCAAATATCTGTTTTAACACAGCACAGCAAAATCAGTTACACCATTCAATCCCCCTCGTCCAGACGGGGAGAATTCAATCACATTTATTAGATGCGACGTTTATTATGGGATTTAATTAGCGACAACATTTTGACTCCAAACCGAGAGGATTCTGGGATGTTTGTGGTTTTTTTGTAATAACTCCGGAAAGCAACGTCGCAGACCCATCAAGGTGGTACTCGTACTGCTCGCCTCATCGAGTGGAATCCAAAGATATGAGTGGTTAAGCTATGGGATATGAAATGGACGAGCGACCAATGAAACAACATGTATTATGGGGTTGAATGCTTTTTGCTATTCACAAAATAAAATAAAAGCAGTCATGCAAATATCTTATTTAACACAGCACAGCAAAATCAGTTGCACCATTCAATCCGGCTCGTCCAGACGGGGCGAATTCAATGACATTTATTCGATGCGACGTTTCTTATGGGATTTAATGAGTGACAACATTTTGACCCCAAACCGAGAGGATTCTGGGATGTTTGTGGTTTTTTTTGTAATAACTCTGGAAGGAAACGTCGCAGACCCATGAAGATGGTACTACTACTGCTCGCCTCATCGAGAGGAATCCAAAGCTATGAGTGTTAAGCTATGGGATATGAAATGGACGAGCGACCAATAAAACAACATGTATTATGGGGTTGAATGCTTTTTGCTATTCACAAAATAAAACAAAAGCAGTCATGCAAATATCTTATTTAACACAGCACAGCAAAATCAGTTGCACCATTCAATCCCGCTCGTCCAGACGGGGAGAATTTAATCACCTTTATTCGATGCGACGTTTCTTTAATGGGATTTAATGAGCGACAACATTTTGACCCCAAACCGAGAGGATTCTGGGATGTTTGTGGTTTTTTGGTAATAACTCTGGAAGGAAACGTCGCAGACCCATCAAGGTGGTAGTCGTACTGCTCGCCTCATCGAGTGGAATCCAAAGATATGAGTGGTTAAGCTATGGGATATGAAATGGACGAGCGACCAATAAAACAACATGTATTATGGGGTTGAATGCTTTTTGCTATTCACAAAATAAACAAAAGCAGTCATGCAAATATCTGTTTTAACACAGCACAGCAAAATCAGTTACACCATTCAATCCCCCTCGTCCAGACGGGGAGAATTCAATCACATTGATTCGATGCGACGTTTCTTATGGGATTTAATGAGCGACAACATTTTGACTCCAAACCGAGAGGATTCTGGGATGTTTGTGTTTTTTTTGTAATAACTCTGGAAGGCAACGTCGCAGACCCATCAAGGTGGTACTCGTACTGCTCGCCTCATCGAGTGGAATCCAAAGATATGAGTGGTTAAGCTATGGGATATGAAATGGACGATCGACCAATAAAACAACATGTATTATGGGGTTGAATGCTTTTTGCTATTCACAAAATAAAACAAAAGCAGTAAAGCAAATATCTTATTTAACACAGCACAGCAAAATCAGTTGCACAATTCAATCCCGCTCGTCCAGACGGGGAGAATTCAATCACATTTATTCGATGCGACGTTTATTTAATGGGATTTAATGAGCGACAACATTTTGACCCCAAACCGAGAGGATTCTGGGATGTTTGTGGTTTTTTGGTAACAACTCTGGAAGGAAACGTCGCAGACCCATCAAGGTGGTACTCGTACTGCTCGCCTCATCGAGAGGAATCCAAAGATATGAGTGGTTAAGCTATGGGATATGAAATGGACGGGCGACCAATTAAACAACATGTATTATGGGGTTGAATGCTTTTTGCTATTCACAAAATAAAACAAAAGCAGTCATGCAAATATCTGTTTTAACACAGCACAGCAAAATCAGTTACACCATTCAATCCCCCTCGTCCAGACGGGGAGAATTCAATCACATTTATTCGATGCGACGTTTATTATGGGATTTAATGAGCGACAACATTTTGACCCCAAACCGAGAGGATTCTGGGATGTTTGTGGTTTTTTTGTAATAACTCCGGAAAGCAACGTCGCAGACCCATCAAGGTGGTACTCGTACTGCTCGCCTCATCGAGTGGAATCCAAAGATATGAGTGGTTAAGCTATGGGATATGAAATGGACGAGCGACCAATGAAACAACATGTATTATGGGGTTGAATGCTTTTTGCTATTCACAAAATAAAATAAAAGCAGTCATGCAAATATCTTATTTAACACAGCACAGCAAAATCAGTTGCACCATTCAATCCCGCTCGTCCAGACGGGGCGAATTCAATGACATTTATTCGATGCGACGTTTCTTATGGGATGTAATGAGTGACAACATTTTGACCCCAAACCGAGAGGATTCTGGGATGTTTGTGGTTTTTTTTGTAATAACTCTGGAAGGAAACGTCGCAGACCCATGAAGATGGTACTACTACTGCTCGCCTCATCGAGAGGAATCCAAAGATATGAGTGTTAAGCTATGGGATATGAAATGGACGAGCGACCAATAAAACAACATGTAGTATGGGGTTGAATGCTTTTTGCTATTCACAAAATAAAACAAAAGCAGTCATGCAAATATCTTATTTAACACAGCACAGCAAAATCAGTTGCACCATTCAATCCCGCTCGTCCAGACGGGGAGAATTTAATCACATTTATTCGATGCGACGTTTCTTTAATGGGATTTAATGAGCGACAACATTTTGACCCCAAACCGAGAGGATTCTGGGATGTTTGTGGTTTTTTGGTAATAACTCTGGAAGGAAAAGTCGCAGACCCATCAAGGTGGTAGTCGTACTGCTCGCCTCATCGAGTGGAATCCAAAGATATGAGTGGTTAAGCTATGGGATATGAAATGGACGAGCGACCAATAAAAAAACATGTATTATGGGGTTGAATGCTTTTTGCTATTCACAAAATAAACAAAAGCAGTCATGCAAATATCTGTTTTAACACAGCACAGCAAAATCAGTTACACCATTCAATCCCCCTCGTCCAGAGGGGGAGAATTCAATCACATTGATTCGATGCGACGTTTCTTATGGGATTTAATGAGCGACAACATTTTGACCCCAAACCGAGAGGATTCTGAGATGTTTGTGTTTTTTTTGTAATAACTCTGGAAGGCAACGTCGCAGACCCATCAAGGTGGTACTCGTACTGCTCGCCTCATCGAGTGGAATCCAAAGATATGAGTGGTTAAGCTATGGGATATGAAATGGACGATCGACCAATAAAACAACATGTATTATGGGGTTGAATGCTTTTTGCTATTCACAAAATAAAACAAAAGCAGTAAAGCAAATATCTTATTTAACACAGCACAGCAAAATCAGTTGCACAATTCAATCCCGCTCATCCAGACGGGGAGAATTCAATCACATTTATTCGATGCGACGTTTCTTTAATGGGATTTAATGAGCGACAACATTTTGACCCCAAACCGAGAGGGTTCTGGGATGTTTGCGGTTTTTTGGTAACAATTCTGGAAGGAAACGTAGCAGACCCATCAAGGTGGTACTCGTAATGCTCGCCTCATCGAGTGGAATCCAAAGATATAAGTGGTTAAACTAAGGGATATGAAATGGACGAGCGACCAATAAAACAACATGTATTATGGGGTTGAATGCTTTTTGCTATTCACAAAATAAAACAAAAGCAGTCATGCAAATATCTGTTTTAACACAGCACAGCAAAATCAGTTACACCATTCAATCCCCCTCGTCCAGACGGGGAGAATTCAATCACATTTATTCGATGCGACGTTTCTTATGGGATTTAATGAGCGACAACATTTTGACCCCAAACCGAGAGGATTCTGGGATGTTTGTGGTTTTTTTGTAATAACTCTGGAAGGCAACGTCGCAGACCCATCAAGGTGGTACTCGTACTGCTCGCCTCATCGAGTGGAATCCAAAGATATGAGTGGTTAAGCTATGGGATATGAAATGGACGAGCGACCAATAAAACAACATGTATTATGGGGTTGAATGTTTTTTGCTATTCACAAAATAAAATAAAAGCAGTCATGCAAATATCTTATTTAACACAGCACAGCAAAATCAGTTGCACCATTCAATCCCGCTCGTCCAGACGGGGAGAATTCAATCACATTTATTCGATGCGACGTTTCTTATGGGATTTAATGAGCGACAACATTTTGACCCCAAATCGAGAGGCTTCTGGGATGTTTGTGTTTTTTTTGTAATAACTCTGGAAGGAAACGTCGCAGACCCATCAAGGTGGTACTCGTACTGCTCGCCTCATCGAGAGGAATCCAAAGATATGAGTGGTTAAGCTATGGGATATGAAATGGACGAGCGACCAATAAAACAACATGTATTATGGGGTTGAATGCTTTTTGCTATTCACAAAATAAAACAAAAGCAGTCATGCAAATATCTGTTTTAACACAGCACAGCAAAATCAGTTACACCATTCAATCCCCCTCGTCCAGACGGGGAGAATTCAATCACATTTATTCGATGCGACGTTTCTTATGGGATTTAATGAGCGACAACATTTTGACCCCAAACCGAGAGGATTCTGGGATGTTTGTGGTTTTTTTTGTAATAACTCTGGAAGGAAACGTCGCAGACCCATGAAGATGGTACTACTACTGCTCGCCTCATCGAGAGGAATCCAAAGCTATGAGTGTTAAGCTATGGGATATGAAATGGACGAGCGACCAATAAAACAACATGTATTATGGGGTTGAATGCTTTTTGCTATTCACAAAATAAAACAAAAGCAGTCATGCAAATATCTTATTTAACACAGCACAGCAAAATCAGTTGCACCATTCAATCCCGCTCGTCCAGACGGGGAGAATTTAATCACATTTATTCGATGCGACGTTTCTTTAATGGGATTTAATGAGCGACAACATTTTGACCCCAAACCGAGAGGATTCTGGGATGTTTGTGGTTTTTTGGTAATAACTCTGGAAGGAAACGTCGCAGACCCATCAAGGTGGTAGTCGTACTGCTCGCCTCATCGAGTGGAATCCAAAGATATGAGTGGTTAAGCTATGGGATATGAAATGGACGAGCGACCAATAAAACAACATGTATTATGGGGTTGAATGCTTTTTGCTATTCACAAAATAAACAAAAGCAGTCATGCAAATATCTGTTTTAACACAGCACAGCAAAATCAGTTACACCATTCAATCCCCCTCGTCCAGACGGGGAGAATTCAATCACATTGATTCGATGCGACGTTTCTTATGGGATTTAATGAGCGACAACATTTTGACCCCAAACCGAGAGGATTCTGGGATGTTTGTGTTTTTTTTGTAATAACTCTGGAAGGCAACGTCGCAGACCCATCAAGGTGGTACTCGTACTGCTCGCCTCATCGAGTGGAATCCAAAGATATGAGTGGTTAAGCTATGGGATATGAAATGGACGATCGACCAATAAAACAACATGTATTATGGGGTTGAATGCTTTTTGCTATTCACAAAATAAAACAAAAGCAGTAAAGCAAATATCTTATTTAACACAGCACAGCAAAATCAGTTGCACAATTCAATCCCGCTCGTCCAGACGGGGAGAATTCAATCACATTTATTCGATGCGACGTTTATTTAATGGGATTTAATGAGCGACAACATTTTGACCCCAAACCGAGAGGATTCTGGGATGTTTGTGGTTTTTTGGTAACAACTCTGGAAGGAAACGTCGCAGACCCATCAAGGTGGTACTCGTACTGCTCGCCTCATCGAGAGGAATCCAAAGATATGAGTGGTTAAGCTATGGGATATGAAATGGACGGGCGACCAATTAAACAACATGTATTATGGGGTTGAATGCTTTTTGCTATTCACAAAATAAAACAAAAGCAGTCATGCAAATATCTGTTTTAACACAGCACAGCAAAATCAGTTACACCATTCAATCCCCCTCGTCCAGACGGGGAGAATTCAATCACATTTATTCGATGCGACGTTTATTATGGGATTTAATGAGCGACAACATTTTGACCCCAAACCGAGAGGATTCTGGGATGTTTGTGGTTTTTTTGTAATAACTCCGGAAAGCAACGTCGCAGACCCATCAAGGTGGTACTCGTACTGCTCGCCTCATCGAGTGGAATCCAAAGATATGAGTGGTTAAGCTATGGGATATGAAATGGACGAGCGACCAATGAAACAACATGTATTATGGGGTTGAATGCTTTTTGCTATTCACAAAATAAAATAAAAGCAGTCATGCAAATATCTTATTTAACACAGCACAGCAAAATCAGTTGCACCATTCAATCCCGCTCGTCCAGACGGGGCGAATTCAATGACATTTATTCGATGCGACGTTTCTTATGGGATTTAATGAGTGACAACATTTTGACCCCAAACCGAGAGGATTCTGGGATGTTTGTGGTTTTTTTTGTAATAACTCTGGAAGGAAACGTCGCAGACCCATGAAGATGGTACTACTACTGCTCGCCTCATCGAGAGGAATCCAAAGATATGAGTGTTAAGCTATGGGATATGAAATGGACGAGCGACCAATAAAACAACATGTATTATGGGGTTGAATGCTTTTTGCTATTCACAAAATAAAACAAAAGCAGTCATGCAAATATCTGTTTTAACACAGCACAGCAAAATCAGTTACACCATTCAATCCCCCTCGTCCAGACGGGGAGAATTCAATCACATTTATTCGATGCGACGTTTATTATGGGATTTAATGAGCGACAACATTTTGACCCCAAACCGAGAGGATTCTGGGATGTTTGTGGTTTTTTTGTAATAACTCCGGAAAGCAACGTCGCAGACCCATCAAGGTGGTACTCGTACTGCTCGCCTCATCGAGTGGAATCCAAAGATATGAGTGGTTAAGCTATGGGATATGAAATGGACGAGCGACCAATGAAACAACATGTATTATGGGGTTGAATGCTTTTTGCTATTCACAAAATAAAATAAAAGCAGTCATGCAAATATCTTATTTAACACAGCACAGCAAAATCAGTTGCACCATTCAATCCCGCTCGTCCAGACGGGGCGAATTCAATGACATTTATTCGACGTGACGTTTCTTATGGGATTTAATGAGTGACAACATTTTGACCCCAAACCGAGAGGATTCTGGGATGTTTGTGGTTTTTTTTGTAATAACTCTGGAAGGAAACGTCGCAGACCCATGAAGATGGTACTACTACTGCTCGCCTCATCGAGAGGAATCCAAAGATATGAGTGTTAAGCTATGGGATATGAAATGGACGAGCGACCAATAAAACAACATGTATTATGGGGTTGAATGCTTTTTGCTATTCACAAAATAAAACAAAAGCAGTCATGCAAATATCTTATTTAACACAGCACAGCAAAATCAGTTGCACCATTCAATCCCGCTCGTCCAGATGGGGAGAATTTAATCACATTTATTCGATGCGACGTTTCTTTAATGGGATTTAATGAGCGACAACATTTTGACCCCAAACCGAGAGGATTCTGGGATGTTTGTGGTTTTTTGGTAATAACTCTGGAAGGAAACGTCGCAGACCCATCAAGGTGGTAGTCGTACTGCTCGCCTCATCGAGTGGAATCCAAAGATATGAGTGGTTAAGCTATGGGATATGAAATGGAGAGCGACCAATAAAAAAACATGTATTATGGGGTTGAATGCTTTTTGCTATTCACAAAATAAACAAAAGCAGTCATGCAAATATCTGTTTTAACACAGCACAGCAAAATCAGTTACACCATTCAATCCCCCTCGTCCAGACGGGGAGAATTCAATCACATTGATTCGATGCGACGTTTCTTATGGGATTTAATGAGCGACAACATTTTGACCCCAAACCGAGAGGATTCTGGGATGTTTGTGTTTTTTTTGTAATAACTCTGGAAGGCAACGTCGCAGACCCATCAAGGTGGTACTCGTACTGCTCGCCTCATTGAGTGGAATCCAAAGATATGAGTGGTTAAGCTATGGGATATGAAATGGACGATTGACCAATAAAACAACATGTATTATGGGGTTGAATGCTTTTTGCTATTCACAAAATAAAACAAAAGCAGTAAAGCAAATATCTTATTTAACACAGCACAGCAAAATCAGTTGCACAATTCAATCCCGCTCGTCCAGACGGGGAGAATTCAATCACATTTATTCGATGCGACGTTTCTTTAATGGGATTTAATGAGCGACAACATTTTGACCCCAAACCGAGAGGGTTCTGGGATGTTTGCGGTTTTTTGGTAACAATTCTGGAAGGAAACGTAGCAGACCCATCAAGGTGGTACTCGTAATGCTCGACTCATCGAGTGGAATCCAAAGATATAAGTGGTTAAACTAAGGGATATGAAATGGACGAGCGACCAATAAAACAACATGTATTATGGGGTTGAATGCTTTTTGCTATTCACAAAATAAAACAAAAGCAGTCATGCAAATATCTGTTTTAACACAGCACAGCAAAATCAGTTACACCATTCAATCCCCCTCGTCCAGACGGGGAGAATTCAATCACATTTATTCGATGCGACGTTTCTTATGGGATTTAATGAGCGACAACATTTTGACCCCAAACCGAGAGGATTCTGGGATGTTTGTGGTTTTTTTGTAATAACTCTGGAAGGCAACGTCGCAGACCCATCAAGGTGGTACTCGTACTGCTCGCCTCATCGAGTGGAATCCAAAGATATGAGTGGTTAAGCTATGGGATATGAAATGGACGAGCGACCAATAAAACAACATGTATTATGGGGTTGAATGTTTTTTGCTATTCACAAAATAAAATAAAAGCAGTCATGCAAATATCTTATTTAACACAGCACAGCAAAATCAGTTGCACCATTCAATCCCGCTCGTCCAGACGGGGAGAATTCAATCACATTTATTCGATGCGACGTTTCTTATGGGATTTAATGAGCGACAACATTTTGACCCCAAATCGAGAGGCTTCTGGGATGTTTGTGTTTTTTTTGTAATAACTCTGGAAGGAAACGTCGCAGACCCATCAAGGTGGTACTCGTACTGCTCGCCTCATCGAGAGGAATCCAAAGATATGAGTGGTTAAGCTGTGGAATATGAAATGGACGAGCGACCAATAAAACAACATGTAATATGGGGTTGAATGCTTTTTGCTATTCACAAAATAAAATAAAAGCAGTCATGCAAATATCTTATTTAACACAGCACAGCAAAATCAGTTGCACCATTCAATCCCGCTCGTCCAGACGGGGCGAATTCAATGACATTTATTCGATGCGACGTTTCTTATGGGATTTAATGAGTGACAACATTTTGACCCCAAACCGAGAGGATTCTGGGATGTTTGTGGTTTTTTTTGTAATAACTCTGGAAGGAAACGTCGCAGACCCATGAAGATGGTACTACTACTGCTCGCCTCATCGAGAGGAATCCAAAGATATGAGTGTTAAGCTATGGGATATGAAATGGACGAGCGACCAATAAAACAACATGTATTATGGGGTTGAATGCTTTTTGCTATTCACAAAATAAAACAAAAGCAGTCATGCAAATATCTTATTTAACACAGCACAGCAAAATCAGTTGCACCATTCAATCCCGCTCGTCCAGACGGGGAGAATTTAATCACATTTATTCGATGCGACGTTTCTTTAATGGGATTTAATGAGCGACAACATTTTGACCCCAAACCGAGAGGATTCTGGGATGTTTGTGGTTTTTTGGTAATAACTCTGGAAGGAAACGTCGCAGACCCATCAAGGTGGTAGTCGTACTGCTCGCCTCATCGAGTGGAATCCAAAGATATGAGTGGTTAAGCTATGGGATATGAAATGGACGAGCGACCAATAAAAAAACATGTATTATGGGGTTGAATGCTTTTTGCTATTCACAAAATAAACAAAAGCAGTCATGCAAATATCTGTTTTAACACAGCACAGCAAAATCAGTTACACCATTCAATCCCCCTCGTCCAGACGGGGAGAATTCAATCACATTGATTCGATGCGACGTTTCTTATGGGATTTAATGAGCGACAACATTTTGACCCCAAACCGAGAGGATTCTGGGATGTTTGTGTTTTTTTTGTAATAACTCTGGAAGGCAACGTCGCAGACCCATCAAGGTGGTACTCGTACTGCTCGCCTCATTGAGTGGAATCCAAAGATATGAGTGGTTAAGCTATGGGATATGAAATGGACGATCGACCAATAAAACAACATGTATTATGGGGTTGAATGCTTTTTGCTATTCACAAAATAAAACAAAAGCAGTAAAGCAAATATCTTATTTAACACAGCACAGCAAAATCAGTTGCACAATTCAATCCCGCTCGTCCAGACGGGGAGAATTCAATCACATTTATTCGATGCGACGTTTCTTTAATGGGATTTAATGAGCGACAACATTTTGACCCCAAACCGAGAGGGTTCTGGGATGTTTGCGGTTTTTTGGTAACAATTCTGGAAGGAAACGTAGCAGACCCATCAAGGTGGTACTCGTAATGCTCGCCTCATCGAGTGGAATCCAAAGATATAAGTGGTTAAACTAAGGGATATGAAATGGACGAGCGACCAATAAAACAACATGTATTATGGGGTTGAATGCTTTTTGCTATTCACAAAATAAAACAAAAGCAGTCATGCAAATATCTGTTTTAACACAGCACAGCAAAATCAGTTACACCATTCAATCCCCCTCGTCCAGACGGGGAGAATTCAATCACATTTATTCGATGCGACGTTTCTTATGGGATTTAATGAGCGACAACATTTTGACCCCAAATCGAGAGGCTTCTGGGATGTTTGTGTTTTTTTTGTAATAACTCTGGAAGGAAACGTCGCAGACCCATCAAGGTGGTACTCGTACTGCTCGCCTCATCGAGAGGAATCCAAAGATATGAGTGGTTAAGCTGTGGAATATGAAATGGACGAGCGACCAATAAAACAACATGTAATATGGGGTTGAATGCTTTTTGCTATTCACAAAATAAAATAAAAGCAGTCATGCAAATATCTTATTTAACACAGCACAGCAAAATCAGTTGCACCATTCAATCCCGCTCGTCCAGACGGGGCGAATTCAATGACATTTATTCGATGCGACGTTTCTTATGGGATTTAATGAGTGACAACATTTTGACCCCAAACCGAGAGGATTCTGGGATGTTTGTGGTTTTTTTTGTAATAACTCTGGAAGGAAACGTCGCAGACCCATGAAGATGGTACTACTACTGCTCGCCTCATCGAGAGGAATCCAAAGATATGAGTGTTAAGCTATGGGATATGAAATGGACGAGCGACCAATAAAACAACATGTATTATGGGGTTGAATGCTTTTTGCTATTCACAAAATAAAACAAAAGCAGTCATGCAAATATCTTATTTAACACAGCACAGCAAAATCAGTTGCACCATTCAATCCCGCTCGTCCAGACGGGGAGAATTTAATCACATTTATTCGATGCGACGTTTCTTTAATGGGATTTAATGAGCGACAACATTTTGACCCCAAACCGAGAGGATTCTGGGATGTTTGTGGTTTTTTGGTAATAACTCTGGAAGGAAACGTCGCAGACCCATCAAGGTGGTAGTCGTACTGCTCGCCTCATCGAGTGGAATCCAAAGATATGAGTGGTTAAGCTATGGGATATGAAATGGACGAGCGACCAATAAAAAAACATGTATTATGGGGTTGAATGCTTTTTGCTATTCACAAAATAAACAAAAGCAGTCATGCAAATATCTGTTTTAACACAGCACAGCAAAATCAGTTACACCATTCAATCCCCCTCGTCCAGACGGGGAGAATTCAATCACATTGATTCGATGCGACGTTTCTTATGGGATTTAATGAGCGACAACATTTTGACCCCAAACCGAGAGGATTCTGGGATGTTTGTGTTTTTTTTGTAATAACTCTGGAAGGCAACGTCGCAGACCCATCAAGGTGGTACTCGTACTGCTCGCCTCATTGAGTGGAATCCAAAGATATGAGTGGTTAAGCTATGGGATATGAAATGGACGATCGACCAATAAAACAACATGTATTATGGGGTTGAATGCTTTTTGCTATTCACAAAATAAAACAAAAGCAGTAAAGCAAATATCTTATTTAACACAGCACAGCAAAATCAGTTGCACAATTCAATCCCGCTCGTCCAGACGGGGAGAATTCAATCACATTTATTCGATGCGACGTTTCTTTAATGGGATTTAATGAGCGACAACATTTTGACCCCAAACCGAGAGGGTTCTGGGATGTTTGCGGTTTTTTGGTAACAATTCTGGAAGGAAACGTAGCAGACCCATCAAGGTGGTACTCGTAATGCTCGCCTCATCGAGTGGAATCCAAAGATATAAGTGGTTAAACTAAGGGATATGAAATGGACGAGCGACCAATAAAACAACATGTATTATGGGGTTGAATGCTTTTTGCTATTCACAAAATAAAACAAAAGCAGTCATGCAAATATCTGTTTTAACACAGCACAGCAAAATCAGTTACACCATTCAATCCCCCTCGTCCAGACGGGGAGAATTCAATCACATTTATTCGATGCGACGTTTCTTATGGGATTTAATGAGCGACAACATTTTGACCCCAAACCGAGAGGATTCTGGGATGTTTGTGTTTTTTTGTAATAACTCTGGAAGGCAACGTCGCAGACCCATCAAGGTGGTACTCGTACTGCTCGCCTCATCGAGTGGAATCCAAAAATATGAGTGGTTAAGCTATGGGATATGAAATGGACGAGCGACCAATAAAACAACATGTATTATGGGGTTGAATGTTTTTTGCTATTCACAAAATAAAATAAAAGCAGTCATGCAAATATCTTATTTAACACAGCACAGCAAAATCAGTTGCACCATTCAATCCCGCTCGTCCAGACGGGGAGAATTCAATCACATTTATTCGATGCAACGTTTCTTATGGGATTTAATGAGCGACAACATTTTGACCCCAAATCGAGAGGCTTCTGGGATGTTTGTGTTTTTTTTGTAATAACTCTGGAAGGAAACGTCGCAGACCCATCAAGGTGGTACTCGTACTGCTCGCCTCATCGAGAGGAATCCAAAGATATGAGTGGTTAAGCTATGGGATATGAAATGGACGAGCGACCAATAAAACAACATGTAATATGGGGTTGAATGCTTTTTGCTATTCACAAAATAAAACAAAAGCAGTCATGCAAATATCTGTTTTAACACAGCACAGCAAAATCAGTTACACCATTCAATCCCCCTCGTCCAGACGGGGAGAATTCAATCACATTTATTCGATGCGACGTTTCTTATGGGATTTAATGAGCGACAACATTTTGACCCCAAACCGAGAGGATTCTGGGATGTTTGTGGTTTTTTTGTAATAACTCTGGAAGGCAACGTCGCAGACCCATCAAGGTGGTACTCGTACTGCTCGCCTCATCGAGAGGAATCCAACGATATGAGTGGTTAAGCTATGGGATATGAAATGGACGAGCGACCAATAAAACAACATGTATTATGGGGTTGAATGCTTTTTGCTATTCACAAAATAAAACAAAAGCAGTCATGCAAATATCTTATTTAACACAGCACAGCAAAATCAGTTGCACCATTCAATCCCGCTCGTCAAGACGGGGAGAATTCAATCACATTTATTCGATGCGACGTTTCTTTAATGGGATTTAATGAGCTACAACATTTTGACCCCAAATCGAGAGGATTCTGGGATGTTTGTGGTTTTTTTGTAATAACTCTGGAAGGAAACGTCGCAGAACCATCAAGGTGGTACTCGTACTGCTCGCCTCATCGAGAGGAATCCAAAGATATGAGTGGTTAAGCTATGGGATATGAAATGGACGGGCGACCAATTAAACAACATGTATTATGGGGTTGAATGCTTTTTGCTATTCACAAAATAAAACAAAAGCAGTCATGCAAATATCTGTTTTAACACAGCACAGCAAAATCAGTTACACCATTCAATCCCCCTCGTCCAGACGGGGAGAATTCAATCACATTTATTCGATGCGACGTTTATTATGGGATTTAATGAGCGACAACATTTTGACCCCAAACCGAGAGGATTCTGGGATGTTTGTGGTTTTTTTGTAATAACTCTGGAAAGCAACGTCGCAGACCCATCAAGGTGGTACTCGTACTGCTCGCCTCATCGAGTGGAATCCAAAGATATGAGTGGTTAAGCTATGGGATATGAAATGGACGAGCGACCAATAAAACAACATGTATTATGGGGTTGAATGCTTTTTGCTATTCACAAAATAAAACAAAAGCAGTCATGCAAATATCTGTTTTAACACAGCACATCAAAATCAGTTACACCATTCAATCCCCCTCGTCCAGACGGGGAGAATTCAATCACATTTATTCGATGCGACGTTTCTTATGGGATTTAATGAGCGACAACATTTTGACCCCAAACCGAGAGGATTCTGGGATGTTTGTGTTTTTTTTTGTAATAACTCTGGAAGGAAACGTCGCAGACCCATGAAGATGGTACTACTACTACTCGCCTCATCGAGAGGAATCCAAAGATATGAGTGTTTAAGCTATGGGATATGAAATGGACGAGCGACCAATAAAACAACATGTATTATGGGGTTGAATGCTTTTTGCTATTTACAAAATAAAACAAAAGCAGTCATGCAAATATTTTATTTAACACAGCACAGCAAAATCAGTTGCACCATTCAATCCCGCTCGTCCAGACGGGGAGAATTCAATCACATTTATTAGATGCGACGTTTCTTATGGGATTTAATGAGCGACAACATTTTGACCCCAAATCGAGAGTCTTCTGGGATGTTTGTGGTTTTTTTGTAATAACTCTGGAAGGAAACGTCGCAGACCCATCAAGGTGGTACTCGTACTGCTCGCCTCATCGAGTGGAATCCAAAGATATGAGTGGTTAAGCTATGGGATATGAAATGGACGAGCGACCAATAAAACAACATGTATTATGGGGTTGAATGCTTTTTGCTATTCACAAAATAAAACAAAAGCAGTCATGCAAATATCTTATTTAACACAGCACAGCAAAATCAGTTGCACCATTCAATCCCGCTCGTCCAGACGGGGAGAATTCAATCACATTTATTCGATGCGACGTTTCTTATGGGATTTAATGAGCGACAACATTTTGACCCCAAATCGAGAGGCTTCTGGGATGTTTGTGTTTTTTTTGTAATAACTCTGGAAGGAAACGTCGCAGACCCATCAAGGTGGTACTCGTACTGCTCGCCTCATCGAGTGGAATCCAAAGATATGAGTGGTTAAGCTATGGGATATGAAATGGACGAGCGACCAATAAAACAACATGTATTATGGGGTTGAATGCTTTTTGCTATTCACAAAATAAAACAAAAGCAGTCATGCAAATATCTGTTTTAACACAGCACAGCAAAATCAGTTACACCATTCAATCCCCCTCGTCCAGACGGGGAGAATTCAATCACATTTATTCGATGCGACGTTTCTTTAATGGGATTTAATGAGCGACAACATTTTGACCCCAAACCGAGAGGATTCTGGGATGTTTGTGGTTTTTTTGTAATAACTCTGGAAGTAAACGTCGCAGACCCATCAAGGTGGTACTCGTACTGCTCGCCTCATCGAGAAAAATCCAAAGATATGAGTGGTTAAGCTATGGGATATGAAATGGACGAGCGAACAATAAAACAACATGTATTATGGGGTTGAATGCTTTTTGCTATTCACAAAATAAAACAAAAGCAGTCATGCAAATATCTTATTTAACACAGCACAGCAAAATCAGTTGCACCATTCAATCCCGCTCGTCCAGACGGGGAGAATTCAATCACATTTATTCGATGCGACGTTTCTTATGGGATTTAATGAGCGACAACATTTTGACCCCAAATCGAGAGGCTTCTGGGATGTTTGTGGTTTTTTTGTAATAACTCTGGAAGGAAACGTCGCAGACCCATCAAGGTGGTACTCGTACTGCTCGCCTCATCGAGAGGAATCCAAAGATATGAGTGGTTAAGCTATGGGATATGAAATGGACGAGCGACCAATAAAACAACATGTATTATGGGGTTGAATGCTTTTTGCTATTCACAAAATAAAACAAAAGCAGTAAAGCAAATATCTTATTTAACACAGCACAGCAAAATCAGTTGCACAATTCAATCCCGCTCGTCCAGACGGGGAGAATTCAATCACATTTATTCGATGCGACGTTTCTTTAATGGGATTTATTGAGCGACAACATTTTGACCCCAAACCGAGAGGATTCTGGGATGTTTGTGGTTTTTTTGTAATAACTCTGGAAGGCAACGTCGCAGACCCATAAAGGTGGTACTCGTACTGCTCGCCTCATCGAGTGGAATCCAAAGATATGAGTGGTTAAGCTATGGGATATGAAATGGACGAGCGACCAATAAAACAACATGTATTATGGGGTTGAATGCTTTTTGCTATTCACAAAATAAAACAAAAGCAGTCATGCAAATATCTTATTTAACACAGCACAGCAAAATCAGTTGCACCATTCAATCCCGCTCGTCCAGACGGGGAGAATTCAATCACATTTATTCGATGCGACGTTTCTTATGGGATTTAATGAGCGACAACATTTTGACCCCAAATCGAGAGGCTTCTGGGATGTTTGTGGTTTTTTTGTAATAACTCTGGAAGGAAACGTCGCAGACCCATCAAGGTGGTACTCGTACTGCTCGCCTCATCGAGAGGAATCCAAAGATATGAGTGGTTAAGCTATGGGATATGAAATGGACGAGCGACCAATAAAACAACATGTATTATGGGGTTGAATGCTTTTTGCTATTCACAAAATAAAACAAAAGCAGTAAAGCAAATATCTTATTTAACACAGCACAGCAAAATCAGTTGCACAATTCAATCCCGCTCGTCCAGACGGGGAGAATTCAATCACATTTATTCGATGCGACGTTTCTTTAATGGGATTTATTGAGCGACAACATTTTGACCCCAAACCGAGAGGATTCTGGGATGTTTGTGGTTTTTTTGTAATAACTCTGGAAGGCAACGTCGCAGACCCATAAAGGTGGTACTCGTACTGCTCGCCTCATCGAGTGGAATCCAAAGATATGAGTGGTTAAGCTATGGGATATGAAATGGACGAGCGACCAATAAAACAACATGTATTATGGGGTTGAATGCTTTTTGCTATTCACAAAATAAAACAAAAGCAGTCATGCAAATATCTTATTTAACACAGCACAGCAAAATCAGTTGCACCATTCAATCCCGCTCGTCCAGACGGGGAGAATTCAATCACATTTATTCGATGCGACGTTTCTTATGGGATTTAATGAGCGACAACATTTTGACCCCAAATCGAGACGCTTCTGGGATGTTTGTGGTTTTTTTGTAATAACTCTGGAAGGAAACGTCGCAGACCCATCAAGGTGGTACTCGTACTGCTCGCCTCATCGAGAGGAATCCAAAGATATGAGTGGTTAAGCTATGGGATATGAAATGGACGAGCGACCAATAAAACAACATGTATTATGGGGTTGAATGCTTTTTGCTATTCACAAAATAAAACAAAAGCAGTAAAGCAAATATCTTATTTAACACAGCACAGCAAAATCAGTTGCACAATTCAATCCCGCTCGTCCAGACGGGGAGAATTCAATCACATTTATTCGATGCGACGTTTCTTTAATGGGATTTAATGAGCGACAACATTTTGACCCCAAACCGAGAGGATTCTGGGATGTTTGCGGTTTTTTGGTAACAATTCTGGAAGCAAACGTAGCAGACCCATCAAGGTGGTACTCGTACTGCTCGCCTAATCGAGTGGAATCCAAAGATATGAGTGGTTAAGCTATGGGATATGAAATGGACGAGCGACCAATAAAACAACATGTATTATGGGGTTGAATGCTTTTTGCTATTCATAAAATAAAACAAAAGCAGTCATGCAAATATCTTATTTAACACAGCACAGCAAAATCAGTTGCACCATTCAATCCCGCTCGTCCAGACGGAGAGAATTCAATCACATTTATTCGATGCGACGTTTCTTATTGGATTTAATGAGCGACAACATTTTGACCCCAAACCGAGAGGATTCTGGGATGTTTGCGGTTTTTTGGTAACAATTCTGGAAGCAAACGTAGCAGACCCATCAAGGTGGTACTCGTACTGCTCGCCTCATCGAGTGGAATCCAAAGATATGAGTGGTTAAGCTATGGGATATGAAATGGACGAGCGACCAATAAAACAACATGTATTATGGGGTTGAATGCTTTTTGCTATTCACAAAATAAAACAAAAGCAGTCATGCAAATATCTTATTTAACACAGCACAGCAAAATCAGTTGCACCATTCAATCCCGCTCGTCCAGACGGGGAGAATTCAATCACATTTATTCGATGCGACGTTTCTTATGGGATTTAATGAGCGACAACATTTTGACCCCAAATCGAGAGGCTTCTGGGATGTTTGTGTTTTTTTTGTAATAACTCTGGAAGGAAACGTCGCAGACCCATCAAGGTGGTACTCGTACTGCTCGCCTCATCGAGTGGAATCCAAAGATATGAGTGGTTAAGCTATGGGATATGAAATGGACGAGCGACCAATAAAACAACATGTATTATGGGGTTGAATGCTTTTTGCTATTCACAAAATAAAACAAAAGCAGTCATGCAAATATCTGTTTTAACACAGCACAGCAAAATCAGTTACACCATTCAATCCCCCTCGTCCAGACGGGGAGAATTCAATCACATTTATTCGATGCGACGTTTCTTTAATGGGATTTAATGAGCGACAACATTTTGACCCCAAACCGAGAGGATTCTGGGATGTTTGTGGTTTTTTTGTAATAACTCTGGAAGGCAACGTCGCAGACCCATCAAGGTGGTACTCGTACTGCTCGCCTCATCGAGTGGAATCCAAAGATATGAGTGGTTAAGCTATGGGATATGAAATGGACGAGCGACCAATAAAACAACATGTATTATGGGGTTGAATGCTTTTTGCTATTCACAAAATAAAACAAAAGCAGTCATGCAAATATCTTATTTAACACAGCACAGCAAAATCAGTTGCACCATTCAATCCCGCTCGTCCGGACGGGGAGAATTCAATCACATTTATTCGATGCGACGTTTCTTATGGGATTTAATGAGCGACAACATTTTGACCCCAAATCGAGAGGCTTCTGGGATGTTTGTGGTTTTTTTGTAATAACTCTGGAAGGAAACGTCGCAGACCCATCAAGGTGGTACTCGTACTGCTCGCCTCATCGAGAGGAATCCAAAGATATGAGTGGTTAAGCTATGGGATATGAAATGGACGAGCGACCAATAAAACAACATGTATTATGGGGTTGAATGCTTTTTGCTATTCACAAAATAAAACAAAAGCAGTAAAGCAAATATCTTATTTAACACAGCACAGCAAAATCAGTTGCACAATTCAATCCCGCTCGTCCAGACGGGGAGAATTCAATCACATTTATTCGATGCGACGTTTCTTTAATGGGATTTATTGAGCGACAACATTTTGACCCCAAACCGAGAGGATTCTGGGATGTTTGTGGTTTTTTTGTAATAACTCTGGAAGGCAACGTCGCAGACCCATCAAGGTGGTACTCGTACTGCTCGCCTCATCGAGTGGAATCCAAAGATATGAGTGGTTAAGCTATGGGATATGAAATGGACGAGCGACCAATAAAACAACATGTATTATGGGGTTGAATGCTTTTTGCTATTCACAAAATAAAACAAAAGCAGTCATGCAAATATCTTATTTAACACAGCACAGCAAAATCAGTTGCACCATTCAATCCCGCTCGTCCAGACGGGGAGAATTCAATCACATTTATTCGATGCGACGTTTCTTATGGGATTTAATGAGCGACAACATTTTGACCCCAAATCGAGAGGCTTCTGGGATGTTTGTGGTTTTTTTGTAATAACTCTGGAAGGAAACGTCGCAGACCCATCAAGGTGGTACTCGTACTGCTCGCCTCATCGAGAGGAATCCAAAGATATGAGTGGTTAAGCTATGGGATATGAAATGGACGAGCGACCAATAAAACAACATGTATTATGGGGTTGAATGCTTTTTGCTATTCACAAAATAAAACAAAAGCAGTAAAGCAAATATCTTATTTAACACAGCACAGCAAAATCAGTTGCACAATTCAATCCCGCTCGTCCAGACGGGGAGAATTCAATCACATTTATTCGATGCGACGTTTCTTTAATGGGATTTAATGAGCGACAACATTTTGACCCCAAACCGAGAGGATTCTGGGATGTTTGCGGTTTTTTGGTAACAATTCTGGAAGCAAACGTAGCAGACCCATCAAGGTGGTACTCGTACTGCTCGCCTAATCGAGTGGAATCCAAAGATATGAGTGGTTAAGCTATGGGATATGAAATGGACGAGCGACCAATAAAACAACATGTATTATGGGGTTGAATGCTTTTTGCTATTCATAAAATAAAACAAAAGCAGTCATGCAAATATCTTATTTAACACAGCACAGCAAAATCAGTTGCACCATTCAATCCCGCTCGTCCAGACGGGGAGAATTCAATCACATTTATTCGATGCGACGTTTCTTATTGGATTTAATGAGCGACAACATTTTGACCCCAAACCGAGAGGATTCTGGGATGTTTGCGGTTTTTTGGTAACAATTCTGGAAGCAAACGTAGCAGACCCATCAAGGTGGTACTCGTACTGCTCGCCTCATCGAGTGGAATCCAAAGATATGAGTGGTTAAGCTATGGGATATGAAATGGACGAGCGACCAATAAAACAACATGTATTATGGGGTTGAATGCTTTTTGCTATTCATAAAATAAAACAAAAGCAGTCATGCAAATATCTTATTTAACACAGCACAGCAAAATCAGTTGCACCATTCAATCCCGCTCGTCCAGACGGGGAGAATGCAATCACATTTATTCGATGCGACGTTTCTTATGGGATTTAATGAGCGACAACATTTTGACCCCAAACCGAGAGGATTCTGGGATGTTTGTGGTTTTTTTGTAATAACTCTGGAAGGCAACGTCGCAGACCCATCAAGGTGGTACTCGTACTGCTCGCCTCATCGAGTGGAATCCAAAGATATGAGTGGTTAAGCTATGGGATATGAAATGGACGAGCGACCAATAAAACAACATGTATTATGGGGTTGAATGCTTTTTGCTATTCACAAAATAAAACAAAAGCAGTCATGCAAATATCTTATTTAACACAGCACAGCAAAATCAGTTGCACCATTCAATCCCGCTCGTCCAGACGGGGAGAATTCAATCACATTTATTCGATGCGACGTTTCTTTAATGGGATTTAATGAGCGACAACATTTTGACCCCAAATCGAGAGACTTCTGAGATGTTTGTGGTTTTTTTGTAATAACTCTGGAAGCAAACGTAGCAGACCCATCAAGGTGGTACTCGTACTGCTCGCCTCATCGAGTAGAATCCAAAGATATAAGTGGTTAAGCTATGGGATATGAAATGGACGAGCGACCAATAAAGCAACATGTATTATGGGGTTGAATGCTTTTTGCTATTCACAAAATAAAACAAAAGCAGTCATGCAAATATCTGTTTTAACACAGCACAGCAAAATCAGTTACACCATTCAATCCCCCTCGTCCAGACGGGGAGAATTCAATCACATTTATTCGATGCGACGTTTATTATGGGATTTAATGAGCGACAACATTTTGACCCCAAACCGAGAGGATTCTGGGATGTTTGTGGTTTTTTTGTAATAACTCTGGAAAGCAACGTCGCAGACCCATCAAGGTGGTACTCGTACTGCTCGCCTCATCGAGTGGAATCCAAAGATATGAGTAGTTAAGCTATGGGATATGAAATGGACGAGCGACCAATAAAACAACATGTATTATGGGGTTGAATGCTTTTTGCTATTCACAAAATAAAACAAAAGCAGTCATGCAAATATCTGTTTTAACACAGCACATCAAAATCAGTTACACCATTCAATCCCCCTCGTCCAGACGGGGAGAATTCAATCACATTTATTCGATGCGACGTTTCTTATGGGATTTAATGAGCGACAACATTTTGACCCCAAACCGAGAGGATTCTGGGATGTTTGTGTTTTTTTTGTAATAACTCTGGAAGGAAACGTCGCAGACCCATGAAGATGGTACTACTACTACTCGCCTCATCGAGAGGAATCCAAAGATATGAGTGTTTAAGCTATGGGATATGAAATGGACGAGCGACCAATAAAACAACATGTATTATGGGGTTGAATGATTTTTGCTATTCACAAAATAAAACAAAAGCAGTCATGCAAATATCTTATTTAACACAGCACAGCAAAATCAGTTGCACCATTCAATCCCGCTCGTCCAGACGGGGAGAATTCAATCACATTTATTAGATGCGACGTTTCTTATGGGATTTAATGAGCGACAACATTTTTACCCCAAATCGAGAGTCTTCTGGGATGTTTGTGGTTTTTTTGTAATAACTCTGGAAGGAAACGTCGCAGACCCATCAAGGTGGTACTCGTACTGCTCGCCTCATCGAGTGGAATCCAAAGATATGAGTGGTTAAGCTATGGGATATGAAATGGACGAGCGACCAATAAAACAACATGTATTATGGGGTTGAATGCTTTTTGCTATTCACAAAATAAAACAAAAGCAGTCATGCAAATATCTTATTTAACACAGCACAGCAAAATCAGTTGCACCATTCAATCCCGCTCGTCCAGACGGGGAGAATTCAATCACATTTATTCGATGCGACGTTTCTTATGGGATTTAATGAGCGACAACATTTTGACCCCAAATCGAGAGGCTTCTGGGATGTTTGTGTTTTTTTTGTAATAACTCTGGAAGGAAACGTCGCAGACCCATCAAGGTGGTACTCGTACTGCTCGCCTCATCGAGTGGAATCCAAAGATATGAGTGGTTAAGCTATGGGATATGAAATGGACGAGCGACCAATAAAACAACATGTATTATGGGGTTGAATGCTTTTTGCTATTCACAAAATAAAACAAAAGCAGTCATGCAAATATCTGTTTTAACACAGCACAGCAAAATCAGTTACACCATTCAATCCCCCTCGTCCAGACGGGGATAATTCAATCACATTAATTCGATGCGACGTTTCTTTAATGGGATTTAATGAGCGACAACATTTTGACCCCAAACCGAGAGGATTCTGGGATGTTTGTGGTTTTTTTGTAATAACTCTGGAAGGCAACGTCGCAGACCCATCAAGGTGGTACTCGTACTGCTCGCCTCATCGAGTGGAATCCAAAGATATGAGTGGTTAAGCTATGGGATATGAAATGGACGAGCGACCAATAAAACAACATGTATTATGGGGTTGAATGCTTTTTGCTATTCACAAAATAAAACAAAAGCAGTCATGCAAATATCTTATTTAACACAGCACAGCAAAATCAGTTGCACCATTCAATCCCGCTCGTCCGGACGGGGAGAATTCAATCACATTTATTCGATGCGACGTTTCTTATGGGATTTAATGAGCGACAACATTTTGACCCCAAATCGAGAGGCTTCTGGGATGTTTGTGGTTTTTTTGTAATAACTCTGGAAGGAAACGTCGCAGACCCATCAAGGTGGTACTCGTACTGCTCGCCTCATCGAGAGGAATCCAAATATATGAGTGGTTAAGCTATGGGATATGAAATGGACGAGCGACCAATAAAACAACATGTATTATGGGGTTGAATGCTTTTTGCTATTCACAAAATAAAACAAAAGCAGTAAAGCAAATATCTTATTTAACACAGCACAGCAAAATCAGTTGCACAATTCAATCCCGCTCGTCCAGACGGGGAGAATTCAATCACATTTATTCGATGCGACGTTTCTTTAATGGGATTTATTGAGCGACAACATTTTGACCCCAAACCGAGAGGATTCTGGGATGTTTGTGGTTTTTTTGTAATAACTCTGGAAGGCAACGTCGCAGACCCATCAAGGTGGTACTCGTACTGCTCGCCTCATCGAGTGGAATCCAAAGATATGAGTGGTTAAGCTATGGGATATGAAATGGACGAGCGACCAATAAAACAACATGTATTATGGGGTTGAATGCTTTTTGCTATTCACAAAATAAAACAAAAGCAGTCATGCAAATATCTTATTTAACACAGCACAACAAAATCAGTTGCACCATTCAATCCCGCTCGTCCAGACAGGGAGAATTCAATCACATTTATTCGATGCGACGTTTCTTATGGGATTTAATGAGCGACAACATTTTGACCCCAAATCGAGAGGCTTCTGGGATGTTTGTGTTTTTTTTGTAATAACTCTGGAAGGAAACGTCGCAGACCCATCAAGGTGGTACTCGTACTGCTCGCCTCATCGAGTGGAATCCAAAGATATGAGTGGTTAAGCTATGGGATATGAAATGGACGAGCGACCAATAAAACAACATGTATTATGGGGTTGAATGCTTTTTGCTATTCACAAAATAAAACAAAAGCAGTCATGCAAATATCTGTTTTAACACAGCACAGCAAAATCAGTTACACCATTCAATCCCCCTCGTCCAGACGGGGAGAATTCAATCACATTTATTCGATGCGACGTTTCTTTAATGGGATTTAATGAGCGACAACATTTTGACCCCAAACCGAGAGGATTCTGGGATGTTTGTGGTTTTTTTGTAATAACTCTGGAAGGCAACGTCGCAGACCCATCAAGGTGGTACTCGTACTGCTCGCCTCATCGAGTGGAATCCAAAGATATGAGTGGTTAAGCTATGGGATATGAAATGGACGAGCGACCAATAAAACAACATGTATTATGGGGTTGAATGCTTTTTGCTATTCACAAAATAAAACAAAAGCAGTCATGCAAATATCTTATTTAACACAGCACAGCAAAATCAGTTGCACCATTCAATCCCGCTCGTCCGGACGGGGAGAATTCAATCACATTTATTCGATGCGACGTTTCTTATGGGATTTAATGAGCGACAACATTTTGACCCCAAATCGAGAGGCTTCTGGGATGTTTGTGGTTTTTTTGTAATAACTCTGGAAGGAAACGTCGCAGACCCATCAAGGTGGTACTCGTACTGCTCGCCTCATCGAGAGGAATCCAAAGATATGAGTGGTTAAGCTATGGGATATGAAATGGACGAGCGACCAATAAAACAACATGTATTATGGGGTTGAATGCTTTTTGCTATTCACAAAATAAAACAAAAGCAGTAAAGCAAATATCTTATTTAACACAGCACAGCAAAATCAGTTGCACAATTCAATCCCGCTCGTCCAGACGGGGAGAATTCAATCACATTTATTCGATGCGACGTTTCTTTAATGGGATTTATTGAGCGACAACATTTTGACCCCAAACCGAGAGGATTCTGGGATGTTTGTGGTTTATTTGTAATAACTCTGGAAGGAAACGTCGCAGACCCACCAAGGTGGTACTCGTACTGCTCGCCTCATCGAGAGGAATCCAAATATATGAGTGTTTAAGCTATGGGATATGAAATGGACGAGCGACCAATAAAACAACATGTATTATGGGGTTGAATGCTTTTTGCTATTCACAAAATAAAACAAAAGCAGTCATGCAAATATCTTATTTAACACAGCACAACAAAATCAGTTGCACCATTCAATCCCGCTCGTCCAGACAGGGAGAATTCAATCACATTTATTCGATGCGACGTTTCTTATGGGATTTAATGAGCGACAACATTTTGACCCCAAATCGAGAGGCTTCTGGGATGTTTGTGTTTTTTTTGTAATAACTCTGGAAGGAAACGTCGCAGACCCATCAAGGTGGTACTCGTACTGCTCGCCTCATCGAGTGGAATCCAAAGATATGAGTGGTTAAGCTATGGGATATGAAATGGACGAGCGACCAATAAAACAACATGTATTATGGGGTTGAATGCTTTTTGCTATTCACAAAATAAAACAAAAGCAGTCATGCAAATATCTGTTTTAACACAGCACAGCAAAATCAGTTACACCATTCAATCCCCCTCGTCCAGACGGGGAGAATTCAATCACATTTATTCGATGCGACGTTTCTTTAATGGGATTTAATGAGCGACAACATTTTGACCCCAAACCGAGAGGATTCTGGGATGTTTGTGGTTTTTTTGTAATAACTCTGGAAGGCAACGTCGCAGACCCATCAAGGTGGTACTCGTACTGCTCGCCTCATCGAGTGGAATCCAAAGATATGAGTGGTTAAGCTATGGGATATGAAATGGACGAGCGACCAATAAAACAACATGTATTATGGGGTTGAATGCTTTTTGCTATTCACAAAATAAAACAAAAGCAGTCATGCAAATATCTTATTTAACACAGCACAGCAAAATCAGTTGCACCATTCAATCCCGCTCGTCCGGACGGGGAGAATTCAATCACATTTATTCGATGCGACGTTTCTTATGGGATTTAATGAGCGACAACATTTTGACCCCAAATCGAGAGGCTTCTGGGATGTTTGTGGTTTTTTTGTAATAACTCTGGAAGGAAACGTCGCAGACCCATCAAGGTGGTACTCGTACTGCTCGCCTCATCGAGAGGAATCCAAAGATATGAGTGGTTAAGCTATGGGATATGAAATGGACGAGCGACCAATAAAACAACATGTATTATGGGGTTGAATGCTTTTTGCTATTCACAAAATAAAACAAAAGCAGTAAAGCAAATATCTTATTTAACACAGCACAGCAAAATCAGTTGCACAATTCAATCCCGCTCGTCCAGACGGGGAGAATTCAATCACATTTATTCGATGCGACGTTTCTTTAATGGGATTTATTGAGCGACAACATTTTGACCCCAAACCGAGAGGATTCTGGGATGTTTGTGGTTTTTTTGTAATAACTCTGGAAGGCAACGTCGCAGACCCATCAAGGTGATACTCGTACTGCTCGCCTCATCGAGTGGAATCCAAAGATATGAGTGGTTAAGCTATGGAATATGAAATGGACGAGCGACCAATAAAACAACATGTATTATGGGGTTGAATGCTTTTTGCTATTCACAAAATAAAACAAAAGCAGTCATGCAAATATCTTATTTAACACAGCACAACAAAATCAGTTGCACCATTCAATCCCGCTCGTCCAGACAGGGAGAATTCAATCACATTTATTCGATGCGACGTTTCTTATGGGATTTAATGAGCGACAACATTTTGACCCCAAATCGAGAGGCTTCTGGGATGTTTGTGGTTTTTTTGTAATAACTCTGGAAGGAAACGTCGCAGACCCATCAAGGTGGTACTCGTACTGCTCGCCTCATCGAGTGGAATCCAAAGATATGAGTGGTTAAGCTATGGGATATGAAATGGACGAGCGACCAATAAAACAACATGTATTATGGGGTTGAATGCTTTTTGCTATTCACAAAATAAAACAAAAGCAGTCATGCAAATATCTGTTTTAACACAGCACAGCAAAATCAGTTACACCATTCAATCCCCCTCGTCCAGACGGGGAGAATTCAATCACATTTATTCGATGCGACGTTTCTTATGGGATTTAATGAGCGACAACATTTTGACCCCAAATCGAGAGGCTTCTGGGATGTTTGTGGTTTTTTTGTAATAACTCTGGAAGGAAACGTCGCAGACCCATCAAGGTGGTACTCGTACTGCTCGCCTCATCGAGAGGAATCCAAAGATATGAGTGGTTAAGCTATGGGATATGAAATGGACGAGCGACCAATAAAACAACATGTATTATGGGGTTGAATGCTTTTTGCTATTCACAAAATAAAACAAAAGCAGTAAAGCAAATATCTTATTTAACACAGCACAGCAAAATCAGTTGCACAATTCAATCCCGCTCGTCCAGACGGGGAGAATTCAATCACATTTATTCGATGCGACGTTTCTTTAATGGGATTTATTGAGCGACAACATTTTGACCCCAAACCGAGAGGATTCTGGGATGTTTGTGGTTTTTTTGTAATAACTCTGGAAGGCAACGTCGCAGACCCATCAAGGTGGTACTCGTACTGCTCGCCTCATCGAGTGGAATCCAAAGATATGAGTGGTTAAGCTATGGAATATGAAATGGACGAGCGACCAATAAAACAACATGTATTATGGGGTTGAATGCTTTTTGCTATTCACAAAATAAAACAAAAGCAGTCATGCAAATATCTTATTTAACACAGCACAACAAAATCAGTTGCACCATTCAATCCCGCTCGTCCAGACAGGGAGAATTCAATCACATTTATTCGATGCGACGTTTCTTATGGGATTTAATGAGCGACAACATTTTGACCCCAAATCGAGAGGCTTCTGGGATGTTTGTGGTTTTTTTGTAATAACTCTGGAAGGAAACGTCGCAGACCCATCAAGGTGGTACTCGTACTGCTCGCCTCATCGAGAGGAATCCAAAGATATGAGTGGTTAAGCTATGGGATATGAAATGGACGAGCGACCAATAAAACAACATGTATTATGGGGTTGAATGCTTTTTGCTATTCACAAAATAAAACAAAAGCAGTAAAGCAAATATCTTATTTAACACAGCACAGCAAAATCAGTTGCACAATTAAATCCCGCTCGTCCAGACGGGGAGAATTCAATCACATTTATTCGATGCGACGTTTCTTTAATGGGATTTAATGAGCGACAACATTTTGACCCCAAACCGAGAGGATTCTGGGATGTTTGCGGTTTTTTGGTAACAATTCTGGAAGCAAACGTAGCAGACCCATCAAGGTGGTACTCGTACTGCTCGCCTAATCGAGTGGAATCCAAAGATATGAGTGGTTAAGCTATGGGATATGAAATGGACGAGCGACCAATAAAACAACATGTATTATGGGGTTGAATGCTTTTTGCTATTCACAAAATAAAACAAAAGCAGTCATGCAAATATCTTATTTAACACAGCACAGCAAAATCAGTTGCACCATTCAATCCCGCTCGTCCGGACGGGGAGAATTCAATCACATTTATTCGATGCGACGTTTCTTATGGGATTTAATGAGCGACAACATTTTGACCCCAAATCGAGAGGCTTCTGGGATGTTTGTGGTTTTTTTGTAATAACTCTGGAAGGAAACGTCGCAGACCCATCAAGGTGGTACTCGTACTGCTCGCCTCATCGAGAGGAATCCAAAGATATGAGTGGTTAAGCTATGGGATATGAAATGGACGAGCGACCAATAAAACAACATGTATTATGGGGTTGAATGCTTTTTGCTATTCACAAAATAAAACAAAAGCAGTAAAGCAAATATCTTATTTAACACAGCACAGCAAAATCAGTTGCACAATTCAATCCCGCTCGTCCAGACGGGGAGAATTCAATCACATTTATTCGATGCGACGTTTCTTTAATGGGATTTATTGAGCGACAACATTTTGACCCCAAACCGAGAGGATTCTGGGATGTTTGTGGTTTTTTTGTAATAACTCTGGAAGGCAACGTCGCAGACCCATCAAGGTGGTACTCGTACTGCTCGCCTCATCGAGTGGAATCCAAAGATATGAGTGGTTAAGCTATGGAATATGAAATGGACGAGCGACCAATAAAACAACATGTATTATGGGGTTGAATGCTTTTTGCTATTCACAAAATAAAACAAAAGCAGTCATGCAAATATCTTATTTAACACAGCACAACAAAATCAGTTGCACCATTCAATCCCGCTCGTCCAGACAGGGAGAATTCAATCACATTTATTCGATGCGACGTTTCTTATGGGATTTAATGAGCGACAACATTTTGACCCCAAATCGAGAGGCTTCTGGGATGTTTGTGGTTTTTTTGTAATAACTCTGGAAGGAAACGTCGCAGACCCATCAAGGTGGTACTCGTACTGCTCGCCTCATCGAGAGGAATCCAAAGATATGAGTGGTTAAGCTATGGGATATGAAATGGACGAGCGACCAATAAAACAACATGTATTATGGGGTTGAATGCTTTTTGCTATTCACAAAATAAAACAAAAGCAGTAAAGCAAATATCTTATTTAACACAGCACAGCACAATCAGTTGCACAATTAAATCCCGCTCGTCCAGACGGGGAGAATTCAATCACATTTATTCGATGCGACGTTTCTTTAATGGGATTTAATGAGCGACAACATTTTGACCCCAAACCGAGAGGATTCTGGGATGTTTGCGGTTTTTTGGTAACAATTCTGGAAGCAAACGTAGCAGACCCATCAAGGTGGTACTCGTACTGCTCGCCTAATCGAGTGGAATCCAAAGATATGAGTGGTTAAGCTATGGGATATGAAATGGACGAGCGACCAATAAAACAACATGTATTATGGGGTTGAATGCTTTTTGCTATTCATAAAATAAAACAAAAGCAGTCATGCAAATATCTTATTTAACACAGCACAGCAAAATCAGTTGCACCATTCAATCCCGCTCGTCCAGACGGGGAGAATTCAATCACATTTATTCGATGCGACGTTTCTTATGGGATTTAATGAGCGACAACATTTTGACCCCAAATCGAGAGGATTCTGGGATGTTTGCGGTTTTTTGGTAACAATTCTGGAAGCAAACGTAGCAGACCCATCAAGGTGGTACTCGTACTGCTCGCCTAATCGAGTGGAATCCAAAGATATGAGTGGTTAAGCTATGGGATATGAAATGGACGAGCGACCAACAAAACAACATGTATTATGGGGTTGAATGCTTTTTGCTATTCACAAAATAAAACAAAAGCAGTAAAGCAAATATCTTATTTAACACAGCACAGCAAAATCAGTTGCACAATTCAATCCCGCTCGTCCAGACGGGGAGAATTCAATCACATTTATTCGATGCGACGTTTCTTTAATGGGATTTATTGAGCGACAACATTTTGACCCCAAACCGAGAGGATTCTGGGATGTTTGTGGTTTTTTTGTAATAACTCTGGAAGGCAACGTCGCAGACCCATCAAGGTGGTACTCGTACTGCTCGCCTCATCGAGTGGAATCCAAAGATATGAGTGGTTAAGCTATGGAATATGAAATGGACGAGCGACCAATAAAACAACATGTATTATGGGGTTGAATGCTTTTTGCTATTCACAAAATAAAACAAAAGCAGTCATGCAAATATCTTATTTAACACAGCACAACAAAATCAGTTGCACCATTCAATCCCGCTCGTCCAGACAGGGAGAATTCAATCACATTTATTCGATGCGACGTTTCTTATGGGATTTAATGAGCGACAACATTTTGACCCCAAATCGAGAGGCTTCTGGGATGTTTGTGGTTTTTTTGTAATAACTCTGGAAGGAAACGTCGCAGACCCATCAAGGTGGTACTCGTACTGCTCGCCTCATCGAGAGGAATCCAAAGATATGAGTGGTTAAGCTATGGGATATGAAATGGACGAGCGACCAATAAAACAACATGTATTATGGGGTTGAATGCTTTTTGCTATTCACAAAATAAAACAAAAGCAGTAAAGCAAATATCTTATTTAACACAGCACAGCAAAATCAGTTGCACAATTCAATCCCGCTCGTCCAGACGGGGAGAATTCAATCACATTTATTCGATGCGACGTTTCTTTAATGGGATTTAATGAGCGACAACATTTTGACCCCAAACCGAGAGGATTCTGGGATGTTTGCGGTTTTTTGGTAACAATTCTGGAAGCAAACGTAGCAGACCCATCAAGGTGGTACTCGTACTGCTCGCCTAATCGAGTGGAATCCAAAGATATGAGTGGTTAAGCTATGGGATATGAAATGGACGAGCGACCAATAAAACAACATGTATTATGGGTTTGAATGCTTTTTGCTATTCATAAAATAAAACAAAAGCAGTCATGCAAATATCTAATTTAACACAGCACAGCAAAATCAGTTGCACCATTCAATCCCGCTCGTCCAGACGGGGAGAATTCAATCACATTTATTCGATGCGACGTTTCTTATGGGATTTAATGAGCGACAACATTTTGACCCCAAACCGAGAGGATTCTGGGATGTTTGCGGTTTTTTGGTAACAATTCTGGAAGCAAACGTAGCAGACCCATCAAGGTGGTACTCGTACTGCTCGCCTCATCGAGTGGAATCCAAAGATATGAGTGGTTAAGCTATGGGATATGAAATGGACGAGCGACCAATAAAACAACATGTATTATGGGGTTGAATGCTTTTTGCTATTCATAAAATAAAACAAAAGCAGTCATGCAAATATCTTATTTAACACAGCACAGCAAAATCAGTTGCACCATTCAATCCCGCTCGTCCAGACGGGGAGAATTCAATCACATTTATTCGATGCGACGTTTCTTATGGGATTTAATGAGCGACAACATTTTGACCCCAAACCGAGAGGATTCTGGGATGTTTGTGGTTTTTTTGTAATAACTCTGGAAGGCAACGTCGCAGACCCATCAAGGTGGTACTCGTACTGCTCGCCTCATCGAGTGGAATCCAAAGATATGAGTGGTTAAGCTATGGGATATGAAATGGACGAGCGACCAATAAAACAACATGTATTATGGGGTTGAATGCTTTTTGCTATTCACAAAATAAAACAAAAGCAGTCATGCAAATATCTTATTTAACACAGCACAGCAAAATCAGTTGCACCATTCAATCCCGCTCGTCCAGACGGGGAGAATTCAATCACATTTATTCGATGCGACGTTTCTTTAATGGGATTTAATGAGCGACAACATTTTGACCCCAAATCGAGAGACTTCTGGGATGTTTGTGGTTTTTTTGTAATAACTCTGGAAGCAAACGTAGCAGACCCATCAAGGTGGTACTCGTACTGCTCGCCTCATCGAGTAGAATCCAAAGATATAAGTGGTTAAGCTATGGGATATGAAATGGACGAGCGACCAATAAAACAACATGTATTATGGGGTTGAATGCTTTTTGCTATTCACAAAATAAAACAAAACCAGTCATTCAAATATCTTATTTAACACATCACAGCAAAATCAGTTGCACCATTCAATCCCGCTCATCCAGATGGGGAGAATTCAATCACATTTATTCGATGCGACGTTTCTTATGGGATTTATTGAGCGACAACATTTTGACCCCAAATCGAGAGGATTCTGGGATGTTTGTGGTTTTTTTGTAATAACTCTGGAAGTAAACGTCGCAGACCCATCAAGGTGGTACTCGTACTGCTCGCCTCATCGAGAAAAATCCAAAGATATGAGTGGTTAAGCTATGGGATATGAAATGGACGAGCGACCAATAAAACAACATGTATTATGGGGTTGAATGCTTTTTGCTATTCACAAAATAAAACAAAAGCAGTAAAGCAAATATCTTATTTAACACAGCACAGCAAAATCAGTTGCACAATTCAATCCCGCTCGTCCAGACGGGGAGAATTCAATCACATTTATTCGATGCGACGTTTCTTTAATGGGATTTAATGAGCGACAACATTTTTGACCCCAAACCGAGAGGATTCTGGGATGTTTGCGGTTTTTTGGTAAAAATTCTGGAAGCAAACGTAGCAGACCCATCAAGGTGGTACTCGTACTGCTCGCCTCATCGAGTGGAATCCAAAGATATGAGTGGTTAAGCTATGGGATATGAAATGGACGAGCGACCAATAAAACAACATGTATTATGGGGTTGAATGCTTTTTGCTATTCATAAAATAAAACAAAAGCAGTCATGCAAATATCTTATTTAACACAGCACAGCAAAATCAGTTGCACCATTCAATCCCGCTCGTCCAGACGGGGAGAATTCAATCACATTTATTCGATGCGACGTTTCTTATGGGATTTAATGAGCGACAACATTTTGACCCCAAATCGAGAGGATTCTGGGATGTTTGCGGTTTTTTGGTAACAATTCTGGAAGCAAACGTAGCAGACCCATCAAGGTGGTACTCGTACTGCTCGCCTAATCGAGTGGAATCCAAAGATATGAGTGGTTAAGCTATGGGATATGAAATGGACGAGCGACCAACAAAACAACATGTATTATGGGGTTGAATGCTTTTTGCTATTCACAAAATAAAACAAAAGCAGTAAAGCAAATATCTTATTTAACACAGCACAGCAAAATCAGTTGCACAATTCAATCCCGCTCGTCCAGACGGGGAGAATTCAATCACATTTATTCGATGCGACGTTTCTTTAATGGGATTTATTGAGCGACAACATTTTGACCCCAAACCGAGAGGATTCTGGGATGTTTGTGGTTTTTTTGTAATAACTCTGGAAGGCAACGTCGCAGACCCATCAAGGTGGTACTCGTACTGCTCGCCTCATCGAGTGGAATCCAAAGATATGAGTGGTTAAGCTATGGAATATGAAATGGACGAGCGACCAATAAAACAACATGTATTATGGGGTTGAATGCTTTTTGCTATTCACAAAATAAAACAAAAGCAGTCATGCAAATATCTTATTTAACACAGCACAACAAAATCAGTTGCACCATTCAATCCCGCTCGTCCAGACAGGGAGAATTCAATCACATTTATTCGATGCGACGTTTCTTATGGGATTTAATGAGCGACAACATTTTGACCCCAAATCGAGAGGCTTCTGGGATGTTTGTGGTTTTTTTGTAATAACTCTGGAAGGAAACGTCGCAGACCCATCAAGGTGGTACTCGTACTGCTCGCCTCATCGAGAGGAATCCAAAGATATGAGTGGTTAAGCTATGGGATATGAAATGGACGAGCGACCAATAAAACAACATGTATTATGGGGTTGAATGCTTTTTGCTATTCACAAAATAAAACAAAAGCAGTAAAGCAAATATCTTATTTAACACAGCACAGCAAAATCAGTTGCACAATTCAATCCCGCTCGTCCAGACGGGGAGAATTCAATCACATTTATTCGATGCGACGTTTCTTTAATGGGATTTAATGAGCGACAACATTTTGACCCCAAACCGAGAGGATTCTGGGATGTTTGCGGTTTTTTGGTAACAATTCTGGAAGCAAACGTAGCAGACCCATCAAGGTGGTACTCGTACTGCTCGCCTAATCGAGTGGAATCCAAAGATATGAGTGGTTAAGCTATGGGATATGAAATGGACGAGCGACCAATAAAACAACATGTATTATGGGTTTGAATGCTTTTTGCTATTCATAAAATAAAACAAAAGCAGTCATGCAAATATCTAATTTAACACAGCACAGCAAAATCAGTTGCACCATTCAATCCCGCTCGTCCAGACGGGGAGAATTCAATCACATTTATTCGATGCGACGTTTCTTATGGGATTTAATGAGCGACAACATTTTGACCCCAAACCGAGAGGATTCTGGGATGTTTGCGGTTTTTTGGTAACAATTCTGGAAGCAAACGTAGCAGACCCATCAAGGTGGTACTCGTACTGCTCGCCTCATCGAGTGGAATCCAAAGATATGAGTGGTTAAGCTATGGGATATGAAATGGACGAGCGACCAATAAAACAACATGTATTATGGGGTTGAATGCTTTTTGCTATTCATAAAATAAAACAAAAGCAGTCATGCAAATATCTTATTTAACACAGCACAGCAAAATCAGTTGCACCATTCAATCCCGCTCGTCCAGACGGGGAGAATTCAATCACATTTATTCGATGCGACGTTTCTTATGGGATTTAATGAGCGACAACATTTTGACCCCAAACCGAGAGGATTCTGGGATGTTTGTGGTTTTTTTGTAATAACTCTGGAAGGCAACGTCGCAGACCCATCAAGGTGGTACTCGTACTGCTCGCCTCATCGAGTGGAATCCAAAGATATGAGTGGTTAAGCTATGGGATATGAAATGGACGAGCGACCAATAAAACAACATGTATTATGGGGTTGAATGCTTTTTGCTATTCACAAAATAAAACAAAAGCAGTCATGCAAATATCTTATTTAACACAGCACAGCAAAATCAGTTGCACCATTCAATCCCGCTCGTCCAGACGGGGAGAATTCAATCACATTTATTCGATGCGACGTTTCTTTAATGGGATTTAATGAGCGACAACATTTTGACCCCAAATCGAGAGACTTCTGGGATGTTTGTGGTTTTTTTGTAATAACTCTGGAAGCAAACGTAGCAGACCCATCAAGGTGGTACTCGTACTGCTCGCCTCATCGAGTAGAATCCAAAGATATAAGTGGTTAAGCTATGGGATATGAAATGGACGAGCGACCAATAAAACAACATGTATTATGGGGTTGAATGCTTTTTGCTATTCACAAAATAAAACAAAACCAGTCATTCAAATATCTTATTTAACACATCACAGCAAAATCAGTTGCACCATTCAATCCCGCTCATCCAGATGGGGAGAATTCAATCACATTTATTCGATGCGACGTTTCTTATGGGATTTATTGAGCGACAACATTTTGACCCCAAATCGAGAGGATTCTGGGATGTTTGTGGTTTTTTTGTAATAACTCTGGAAGTAAACGTCGCAGACCCATCAAGGTGGTACTCGTACTGCTCGCCTCATCGAGAAAAATCCAAAGATATGAGTGGTTAAGCTATGGGATATGAAATGGACGAGCGACCAATAAAACAACATGTATTATGGGGTTGAATGCTTTTTGCTATTCACAAAATAAAACAAAAGCAGTAAAGCAAATATCTTATTTAACACAGCACAGCAAAATCAGTTGCACAATTCAATCCCGCTCGTCCAGACGGGGAGAATTCAATCACATTTATTCGATGCGACGTTTCTTTAATGGGATTTAATGAGCGACAACATTTTTGACCCCAAACCGAGAGGATTCTGGGATGTTTGCGGTTTTTTGGTAAAAATTCTGGAAGCAAACGTAGCAGACCCATCAAGGTGGTACTCGTACTGCTCGCCTCATCGAGTGGAATCCAAAGATATGAGTGGTTAAGCTATGGGATATGAAATGGACGAGCGACCAATAAAACAACATGTATTATGGGGTTGAATGCTTTTTGCTATTCATAAAATAAAACAAAAGCAGTCATGCAAATATCTTATTTAACACAGCACAGCAAAATCAGTTGCACCATTCAATCCTGCTCGTCCAGACGGGGAGAATTCAATCACATTTATTCGATGCGACGTTTCTTATGGGATTTAATGAGCGACAACATTTTGACCCCAAATCGAGAGGCTTCTGGGATGTTTGTGTTTTTTTTGTAATAACTCTGGAAGGAAACGTCGCAGACCCATCAAGGTGGTACTCGTACTGCTCGCCTCATCGAGTGGAATCCAAAGATATGAGTGGTTAAGCTATGGGATATGAAATGGACGAGCGACCAATAAAACAACATGTATTATGGGGTTGAATGCTTTTTGCTATTCACAAAATAAAACAAAAGCAGTCATGCAAATATCTTATTTAACACAGCACAGCAAAATCAGTTGCACCATTCAATCCCGCTCGTCCAGACGGGGAGAATTCAATCACATTTATTCGATGCGACGTTTCTTATGGGATTTAATGAGCGACAACATTTTGACCCCAAATCGAGAGGCTTCTGGGATGTTTGTGTTTTTTTTGTAATAACTCTGGAAGGAAACGTCGCAGACCCATCAAGGTGGTACTCGTACTGCTCGCCTCATCGAGTGGAATCCAAAGATATGAGTGGTTAAGCTATGGGATATGAAATGGACGAGCGACCAATAAAACAACATGTATTATGGGGTTGAATGCTTTTTGCTATTCACAAAATAAAACAAAAGCAGTAAAGCAAATATCTTATTTAACACAGCAAAATCAGTTGCACAATTCAATCCCGCTCGTCCAGACGGGGAGAATTCAATCACATTTATTCGATGCGACGTTTCTTTAATGGGATTTAATGAGCGACAACATTTTGACCCCAAACCGAGAGGATTCTGGGATGTTTGCGGTTTTTTGGTAAAAATTCTGGAAGCAAACGTAGCAGACCCATCAAGGTGGTACTCGTACTGCTCGCCTCATCGAGTGGAATCCAAAGATATGAGTGGTTAAGCTATGGGATATGAAATGGACGAGCGACCAATAAAACAACATGTATTATGGGGTTGAATGCTTTTTGCTATTCATAAAATAAAACAAAAGCAGTCATGCAAATATCTTATTTAACACAGCACAGCAAAATCAGTTGCACCATTCAATCCTGCTCGTCCAGACGGGGAGAATTCAATCACATTTATTCGATGCGACGTTTCTTATGGGATTTAATGAGCGACAACATTTTGACCCCAAATCGAGAGGCTTCTGGGATGTTTGTGGTTTTTTTGTAATAACTCTGGAAGGAAACGTCGCAGACCCATCAAGGTGGTACTCGTACTGCTCGCCTCATCGAGTGGAATCCAAAGATATGAGTGGTTAAGCTATGGGATATGAAATGGACGAGCGACCAATAAAACAACATGTATTATGGGGTTGAATGCTTTTTGCTATTCACAAAATAAAACAAAAGCAGTCATGCAAATATCTTATTTAACACAGCACAGCAAAATCAGTTGCACCATTCAATCCCGCTCGTCCAGACGGGGAGAATTCAATCACATTTATTCGATGCGACGTTTCTTATGGGATTTAATGAGCGACAACATTTTGACCCCAAATCGAGAGGCTTCTGGGATGTTTGTGTTTTTTTTGTAATAACTCTGGAAGGAAACGTCGCAGACCCATCAAGGTGGTACTCGTACTGCTCGCCTCATCGAGTGGAATCCAAAGATATGAGTGGTTAAGCTATGGGATATGAAATGGACGAGCGACCAATAAAACAACATGTATTATGGGGTTGAATGCTTTTTGCTATTCACAAAATAAAACAAAAGCAGTCATGCAAATATCTGTTTTAACACAGCACAGCAAAATCAGTTACACCATTCAATCCCCCTCGTCCAGACGGGGAGAATTCAATCACATTTATTCGATGCGACGTTTCTTTAATGGGATTTAATGAGCGACAACATTTTGACCCCAAACCGAGAGGATTCTGGGATGTTTGTGTTTTTTTTGTAATAACTCTGGAAGGCAACGTCGCAGACCCATCAAGGTGGTACTCGTACTGCTCGCCTCATCGAGTGGAATCCAAAGATATGAGTGGTTAAGCTATGGGATATGAAATGGACGAGCGACCAATAAAACAACATGTATTATGGGGTTGAATGCTTTTTGCTATTCACAAAATAAAAAAAAAGCAGTCATGCAAATATCTTATTTAACACAGCACAGCAAAATCAGTTGCACCATTCAATCCCGCTCGTCCAGACGGGGAGAATTCAATCACATTTATTCGATGCGACGTTTCTTATGGGATTTAATGAGCGACAACATTTTGACCCCAAATCGAGAGGCTTCTGGGATGTTTGTGGTTTTTTTGTAATAACTCTGGAAGGAAACGTCGCAGACCCATCAACGTGGTACTCGTACTGCTCGCCTCATCGAGAGGAATCCAAAGATATGAGTGGTTAATCTATGGGATATGAAATGGACGAGCGACCAATAAAACAACATGTATTATGGGGTTGAATGCTTTTTGCTATTCACAAAATAAAACAAAAGCAGTAAAGCAAATATCTTATTTAACACAGCACAGCAAAATCAGTTGCACAATTCAATCCCGCTCGTCCAGACGGGGAGAATTCAATCACATTTATTCGATGCGACGTTTCTTTAATGGGATTTATTGAGCGACAACATTTTGACCCCAAACCGAGAGGATTCTGGGATGTTTGTGGTTTTTTTGTAATAACTCTGGAAGGCAACGTCGCAGACCCATCAAGGTGGTACTCGTACTGCTCGCCTCATCGAGTGGAATCCAAAGATATGAGTGGTTAAGCTATGGGATATGAAATGGACGAGCGACCAATAAAACAACATGTATTATGGGGTTGAATGCTTTTTGCTATTCACAAAATAAAACAAAAGCAGTCATGCAAATATCTTATTTAACACAGCACAGCAAAATCAGTTGCACCATTCAATCCCGCTCGTCCAGACGGGGAGAATTCAATCACATTTATTCGATGCGACGTTTCTTATGGGATTTAATGAGCGACAACATTTTGACCCCAAATCGAGAGGCTTCTGGGATGTTTGTGGTTTTTTTGTAATAACTCTGGAAGGAAACGTCGCAGACCCATCAAGGTGGTACTCGTACTGCTCGCCTCATCGAGAGGAATCCAAAGATATGAGTGGTTAAGCTATGGGATATGAAATGGACGAGCGACCAATAAAACAACATGTATTATGGGGTTGAATGCTTTTTGCTATTCATAAAATAAAACAAAAGCAGTCATGCAAATATCTTATTTAACACAGCACAGCAAAATCAGTTGCACCATTCAATCCCGCTCGTCCAGACGGGGAGAATTCAATCACATTTATTCGATGCGACGTTTCTTATTGGATTTAATGAGCGACAACATTTTGACCCCAAACCGAGAGGATTCTGGGATGTTTGCGGTTTTTTGGTAACAATTCTGGAAGCAAACGTAGCAGACCCATCAAGGTGGTACTCGTACTGTTCGCCTCATCGAGTGGAATCCAAAGATATGAGTGGTTAAGCTATGGGATATGAAATGGACGAGCGACCAATAAAATAACATGTATTATGGGGTTGAATGCTTTTTGCTATTCATAAAATAAAACAAAAGCAGTCATGCAAATATCTTATTTAACACAGCACAGCAAAATCAGTTGCACCATTCAATCCCGCTCGTCCAGACGGGGAGAATTCAATCACATTTATTCGATGCGACGTTTCTTATGGGATTTAATGAGCGACAACATTTTGACCCCAAATCGAGAGGCTTCTGGGATGTTTGTGTTTTTTTTGTAATAACTCTGGAAGGAAACGTCGCAGACCCATCAAGGTGGTACTCGTACTGCTCGCCTCATCGAGTGGAATCCAAAGATATGAGTGGTTAAGCTATGGGATATGAAATGGACGAGCGACCAATAAAACAACATGTATTATGGGGTTGAATGCTTTTTGCTATTCACAAAATAAAACAAAAGCAGTCATGCAAATATCTGTTTTAACACAGCACAGCAAAATCAGTTACACCATTCAATCCCCCTCGTCCAGACGGGGAGAATTCAATCACATTTATTCGATGCGACGTTTCTTTAATGGGATTTAATGAGCGACAACATTTTGACCCCAAACCGAGAGGATTCTGGGATGTTTGTGTTTTTTTTGTAATAACTCTGGAAGGCAACGTCGCAGACCCATCAAGGTGGTACTCGTACTGCTCGCCTCATCGAGTGGAATCCAAAGATATGAGTGGTTAAGCTATGGGATATGAAATGGACGAGCGACCAATAAAACAACATGTATTATGGGGTTGAATGCTTTTTGCTATTCACAAAATAAAAAAAAAAGCAGTCATGCAAATATCTTATTTAACACAGCACAGCAAAATCAGTTGCACCATTCAATCCCGCTCGTCCAGACGGGGAGAATTCAATCACATTTATTCGATGCGACGTTTCTTATGGGATTTAATGAGCGACAACATTTTGACCCCAAATCGAGAGGCTTCTGGGATGTTTGTGGTTTTTTTGTAATAACTCTGGAAGGAAACGTCGCAGACCCATCAACGTGGTACTCGTACTGCTCGCCTCATCGAGAGGAATCCAAAGATATGAGTGGTTAATCTATGGGATATGAAATGGACGAGCGACCAATAAAACAACATGTATTATGGGGTTGAATGCTTTTTGCTATTCACAAAATAAAACAAAAGCAGTAAAGCAAATATCTTATTTAACACAGCACAGCAAAATCAGTTGCACAATTCAATCCCGCTCGTCCAGACGGGGAGAATTCAATCACATTTATTCGATGCGACGTTTCTTTAATGGGATTTATTGAGCGACAACATTTTGACCCCAAACCGAGAGGATTCTGGGATGTTTGTGGTTTTTTTGTAATAACTCTGGAAGGCAACGTCGCAGACCCATCAAGGTGGTACTCGTACTGCTCGCCTCATCGAGTGGAATCCAAAGATATGAGTGGTTAAGCTATGGGATATGAAATGGACGAGCGACCAATAAAACAACATGTATTATGGGGTTGAATGCTTTTTGCTATTCACAAAATAAAACAAAAGCAGTCATGCAAATATCTTATTTAACACAGCACAGCAAAATCAGTTGCACCATTCAATCCCGCTCGTCCAGACGGGGAGAATTCAATCACATTTATTCGATGCGACGTTTCTTATGGGATTTAATGAGCGACAACATTTTGACCCCAAATCGAGAGGCTTCTGGGATGTTTGTGGTTTTTTTGTAATAACTCTGGAAGGAAACGTCGCAGACCCATCAAGGTGGTACTCGTACTGCTCGCCTCATCGAGAGGAATCCAAAGATATGAGTGGTTAAGCTATGGGATATGAAATGGACGAGCGACCAATAAAACAACAAGTATTATGGGGTTGAATGCTTTTTGCTATTCATAAAATAAAACAAAAGCAGTCATGCAAATATCTTATTTAACACAGCACAGCAAAATCAGTTGCACCATTCAATCCCGCTCGTCCAGACGGGGAGAATTCAATCACATTTATTCGATGCGACGTTTCTTATTGGATTTAATGAGCGACAACATTTTGACCCCAAACCGAGAGGATTCTGGGATGTTTGCGGTTTTTTGGTAACAATTCTGGAAGCAAACGTAGCAGACCCATCAAGGTGGTACTCGTACTGTTCGCCTCATCGAGTGGAATCCAAAGATATGAGTGGTTAAGCTATGGGATATGAAATGGACGAGCGACCAATAAAACAACATGTATTATGGGGTTGAATGCTTTTTGCTATTCATAAAATAAAACAAAAGCAGTCATGCAAATATCTTATTTAACACAGCACAGCAAAATCAGTTGCACCATTCAATCCCGCTCGTCCAGACGGGGAGAATTCAATCACATTTATTCGATGCGACGTTTCTTATGGGATTTAATGAGCGACAACATTTTGACCCCAAACCGAGAGGATTCTGGGATGTTTGTGGTTTTTTTGTAATAACTCTGGAAGGCAACGTCGCAGACCCATCAAGGTGGTACTCGTACTGCTCGCCTCATCGAGTGGAATCCAAAGATATGAGTGGTTAAGCTATGGGATATGAAATGGACGAACGACCAATAAAACAACATGTATTATGGGGTTGAATGCTTTTTGCTATTCACAAAATAAAACAAAAGCAGTCATGCAAATATCTTATTTAACACAGCACAGCAAAATCAGTTGCACCATTCAATCCCGCTCGTCCAGACGGGGAGAATTCAATCACATTTATTCGATGCGACGTTTCTTATGGGATTTAATGAGCGACAACATTTTGACCCCAAACCGAGAGGATTCTGGGATGTTTGCGGTTTTTTGGTAACAATTCTGGAAGCAAACGTAGCAGACCCATCAAGGTGGTACTCGTACTGCTCGCCTCATCGAGTGGAATCCAAAGATATGAGTGGTTAAGCTATGGGATATGAAATGGACGAGCGACCAATAAAACAACATGTATTATGGGGTTGAATGCTTTTTGCTATTCATAAAATAAAACAAAAGCAGTCATGCAAATATCTTATTTAACACAGCACAGCAAAATCAGTTGCACCATTCAATCCCGCTCGTCCAGACGGGGAGAATTCAATCACATTTATTCGATGCGACGTTTCTTATGGGATTTAATGAGCGACAACATTTTGACCCCAAACCGAGAGGATTCTGGGATGTTTGTGGTTTTTTTGTAATAACTCTGGAAGGCAACGTCGCAGACCCATCAAGGTGGTACTCGTACTGCTCGCCTCATCGAGTGGAATCCAAAGATATGAGTGGTTAAGCTATGGGATATGAAATGGACGAACGACCAATAAAACAACATGTATTATGGGGTTGAATGCTTTTTGCTATTCACAAAATAAAACAAAAGCAGTCATGCAAATATCTTATTTAACACAGCACAGCAAAATCAGTTGCACCATTCAATCCCGCTCGTCCAGACGGGGAGAATTCAATCACATTTATTCGATGCGACGTTTCTTTAATGGGATTTAATGAGCGACAACATTTTGACCCCAAATCGAGAGACTTCTGGGATGTTTGTGGTTTTTTTGTAATAACTCTGGAAGCAAACGTAGCAGACCCATCAAGGTGGTACTCGTACTGCTCGCCTCATCGAGTAGAATCCAAAGATATAAGTGGTTAAGCTATGGGATATGAAATGGACGAGCGACCAATAAAACAACATGTATTATGGGGTTGAATGCTTTTTGCTATTCACAAAATAAAACAAAACCAGTCATGCAAATATCTTATTTAACACATCACAGCAAAATCAGTTGCACCATTCAATCCCGCTCGTCCAGATGGGGAGAATTCAATCACATTTATTCGATGCGACGTTTCTTATGGGATTTATTGAGCGACAACATTTTGACCCCAAATCGAGAGGATTCTGGGATGTTTGTGGTTTTTTGTTAAAACTCTGGAAGTAAACGTCGCAGACCCATCAAGGTGGTACTCGTACTGCTCGCCTCATCGAGAGGAATCCAAAGATATGAGTGGTTAAGCTATGGGATATGAAATGGACGAGCGACCAATAAAACAACATGTATTATGGGGTTGAATGCTTTTTGCTATTCACAAAATAAAACAAAAGCAGTAAAGCAAATATCTTATTTAACACAGCACAGCAAAATCAGTTGCACCATTCAATCCTGCTCGTCCAGACGGGGAGAATTCAATCACATTTATTCGATGCGACGTTTCTTATGGGATTTAATGAGCGACAACATTTTGACCCCAAATCGAGAGGCTTCTGGGATGTTTGTGGTTTTTTTGTAATAACTCTGGAAGGAAACGTCGCAGACCCATGAAGGTGGTAATCGTACTGCTCGCCTCATCGAGTGGAATCCAAAGATATGAGTGGTTAAGCTATGGGATATGAAATGGACGAGCGACCAATAAAACAACATGTATTATGGGGTTGAATGCTTTTTGCTATTCACAAAATAAAACAAAAGCAGTCATGCAAATATCTGTTTTAACACAGCACAGCAGAATCAGTTACACCATTCAATCCCCCTCGTCCAGACGGGGAGAATTCAATCACATTTATTCGATGCGACGTTTCTTATGGGATTTAATGAGCGACAACATTTTGACCCCAAACCGAGAGGATTCTGGGATGTTTGTGGTTTTTTTTGTAATAACTCTGGAAGGCAACGTCGCAGACCCATCAAGGTGGTACTCGTACTGCTCGCCTCATCGAGTGGAATCCAAAGATATGAGTGGTTAAGCTATGGGATATGAAATGGACGAGCGACCAATAAAACAACATGTATTATGGGGTTGAATGCTTTTTGCTATTCACAAAATAAAACAAAAGCAGTCATGCAAATATCTTATTTAACACAGCACAGCAAAATCAGTTGCACCATTCAATCCCGCTCGTCCAGACGGGGAGAATTCAATCACATTTATTCGATGCGACGTTTCTTATGGGATTTAATGAGCGACAACATTTTGACCCCAAATCGAGAGGCTTCTGGGATGTTTGTGGTTTTTTTGTAATAACTCTGGAAGGAAACGTCGCAGACCCATCAAGGTGGTACTCGTACTGCTCGCCTCATCGAGTGGAATCCAAAGATATGAGTGGTTAAGCTATGGGATATGAAATGGACGAGCGACCAATAAAACAACATGTATTATGGGGTTGAATGCTTTTTGCTATTCACAAAATAAAACAAAAGCAGTCATGCAAATATCTTATTTAACACATCACAGCAAAATCAGTTGCACCATTCAATCCCGCTCGTCCAAATGGGGAGAATTCAATCACATTTATTCGATGCGACGTTTCTTATGGGATTTATTGAGCGACAACATTTTGACCCCAAATCGAGAGGATTCTGGGATGTTTGTGGTTTTTTTGTAATAACTCTGGAAGTAAACGTCGCAGACCCATCAAGGTGGTACTCGTACTGCTCGCCTCATCGAGAGGAATCCAAAGATATGAGTGGTTAAGCTATGGGATATGAAATGGACGAGCGACCAATAAAACAACATGTATTATGGGGTTGAATGCTTTTTGCTATTCACAAAATAAAACAAAAGCAGTAAAGCAAATATCTTATTTAACACAGCACAGCAAAATCAGTTGCACAATTCATTCCCGCTCGTCCAGACGGGGAGAATTCAATCACATTTATTCGATGCGACGTTTCTTTAATGGGATTTAATGAGCGACAACATTTTGACCCCAAACCGAGAGGATTCTGGGATGTTTGCGGTTTTTTGGTAACAATTCTGGAAGCAAACGTAGCAGACCCATCAAGGTGGTACTCGTACTGCTCGCCTCATCGAGTGGAATCCAAAGATATGAGTGGTTAAGCTATGGGATATGAAATGGACGAGCGACCAATAAAACAACATGTATTATGGGGTTGAATGCTTTTTGCTATTCACAAAATAAAACAAAAGCAGTCATGCAAATATCTGTTTTAACACAGCACATCAAAATCAGTTACACCATTCAATCCCGCTCGTCCAGACGGGGAGAATTCAATCACATTTATTCGATGCGACGTTTCTTATGGGATTTAATGAGCGACAACATTTTGACCCCAAATCGAGAGGCTTCTGGGATGTTTGTGGTTTTTTTGTAATAACTCTGGAAGGAAACGTCGCAGACCCATCAAGGTGGTACTCGTACTGCTCGCCTCATCGAGTGGAATCCAAAGATATGAGTGGTTAAGCTATGGGATATGAAATGGACGAGCGACCAATAAAACAACATGTATTATGGGGTTGAATGCTTTTTGCTATTCACAAAATAAAACAAAAGCAGTCATGCAAATATCTTATTTAACACATCACAGCAAAATCAGTTGCACCATTCAATCCCGCTCGTCCAGATGGGGAGAATTCAATCACATTTATTCGATGCGACGTTTCTTATGGGATTTATTGAGCGACAACATTTTGACCCCAAATCGAGAGGATTCTGGGATGTTTGTGGTTTTTTTGTAATAACTCTGGAAGTAAACGTCGCAGACCCATCAAGGTGGTACTCGTACTGCTCGCCTCATCGAGAGGAATCCAAAGATATGAGTGGTTAAGCTATGGGATATGAAATGGACGAGCGACCAATAAAACAACATGTATTATGGGGTTGAATGCTTTTTGCTATTCACAAAATAAAACAAAAGCAGTAAAGCAAATATCTTATTTAACACAGCACAGCAAAATCAGTTGCACAATTCAATCCCGCTCGTCCAGACGGGGAGAATTCAATCACATTTATTCGATGCGACGTTTCTTTAATGGGATTTAATGAGCGACAACATTTTGACCCCAAACCGAGAGGATTCTGGGATGTTTGCGGTTTTTTGGTAACAATTCTGGAAGCAAACGTAGCAGACCCATCAAGGTGGTACTCGTACTGCTCGCCTCATCGAGTGGAATCCAAAGATATGAGTGGTTAAGCTATGGGATATGAAATGGACGAGCGACCAATAAAACAACATGTATTATGGGGTTGAATGCTTTTTGCTATTCACAAAATAAAACAAAAGCAGTCATGCAAATATCTTATTTAACACAGCACAGCAAAATCAGTTGCACCATTCAATCCCGCTCGTCCAGACGGGGAGAATTCAATCACATTTATTCGATGCGACGTTTCTTATGGGATTTATTGAGCGACAACATTTTGACCCCAAATCGAGAGGATTCTGGGATGTTTGTGGTTTTTTTGTAATAACTATGGAAGTAAACGTCGCAGACCCATCAAGGTGGTACTCGTACTGCTCGCCTCATCGAGAGGAATCCAAAGATATGAGTGGTTAAGCTATGGGATATGAAATGGACGAGCGACCAATAAAACAACATGTATTATGGGGTTGAATGCTTTTTGCTATTCACAAAATAAAACAAAAGCAGTCATGCAAATATCTTATTTAACACAGCACAGCAAAATCAGTTGCACCATTCAATCCCGCTCGTCAAGACGGGGAGAATTCAATCACATTTATTCGATGCGACGTTTCTTTAATGGGATTTAATGAGCTACAACATTTTGACCCCAAATCGAGAGGATTCTGGGATGTTTGTGGTTTTTTTGTAATAACTCTGGAAGGAAACGTCGCAGAACCATCAAGGTGGTACTCGTACTGCTCGCCTCATCGAGAGGAATCCAAAGATATGAGTGGTTAAGCTAGGGGATATGAAATGGACGGGCGACCAATTAAACAACATGTATTATGGGGTTGAATGCTTTTTGCTATTCACAAAATAAAACAAAAACAGTCATGCAAATATCTGTTTTAACACAGCACAGCAAAATCAGTTACACCATTCAATCCCCCTCGTCCAGACGGGGAGAATTCAATCACATTTATTCGATGCGACGTTTATTATGGGATTTAATGAGCGACAACATTTTGACCCCAAACCGAGAGGATTCTGGGATGTTTGTGGTTTTTTTGTAATAACTCTGGAAAGCAACGTCGCAGACCCATCAAGGTGGTACTAGTACTGCTCGCCTCATCGAGTGGAATCCAAAGATATGAGTGGTTAAGCTATGGGATATGAAATGGACGAGCGACCAATAAAACAACATGTATTATGGGGTTTAAATGCTTTTTGCTATTCACAAAATAAAACAAAAGCAGTCATGCAAATATCTGTTTTAACACAGCACATCAAAATCAGTTACACCATTCAATCCCCCTCGTCCAGACGGGGAGAATTCAATGACATTTATTCGATGCGACGTTTCTTATGGGATTTAATGAGCGACAACATTTTGACACCAAACCGAGAGGATTCTGGGATGTTTGTGGTTTTTTTTGTAATAACTCTGGAAGGAAACGTCGCAGACCCATGAAGATGGTACTACTACTGCTCGCGTCATCGAGAGGAATCCAAAGATATGAGTGTTTAAGCTATGGGATATGAAATGGACGAGCGACCAATAAAACAACATGTATTATGGGGTTGAATGCTTTTTGCTATTCACAAAATAAAACAAAAGCAGTCATGCAAATATCTTATTTAACACAGCACAGCAAAATCAGTTGCACCATTCAATCCCGCTCGTCCAGACGGGGAGAATTCAATCACATTTATTCGATGCGACGTTTCTTATGGGATTTAATGAGCGACAACATTTTGACCCCAAATCGAGAGGCTTCTGGGATGTTTGTGGTTTTTTTGTAATTACTCTGGAAGGAAACGTCGCAGACCCATCAAGGTGGTACTCGTACTGCTCGCCTCATCGAGACGAATCCAAAGATATGAGTGGTTAAGCTATGGGACATGAAATGGACGAGCGACCAATAAAACAACATGTATTATGGGGTTGAATGCTTTTTGCTATTCACAAAATAAAACAAAAGCAGTAAAGCAAATATCTTATTTAACACAGCACAGCAAAATCAGTTGCACCATTCAATCCCGCTCGTCCAGAAGGGGAGAATTCAATCACATTTATTCGATGCGACGTTTCTTTAATGGGATTTAATGAGCGACAACATTTTGACCCCAAACCGAGAGGATTCTGGGATGTTTGTGGTTTTTTGGTAATAACTCTGGAAGGAAACGTCGCAGACCCATCAAGGTGGTAGTCGTACTGCTCGCCTCATCGAGTGGAATCCAAAGATATGAGTGGTTAAGCTATGGGATATGAAATGGACGAGCGACCAATAAAACAACATGTATTATGGGGTTGAATGCTTTTTGCTATTCACAAAATAAACAAAAGCAGTCATGCAAATATCTGTTTTAACACAGCACAGCAAAATCAGTTACACCATTCAATCCCCCTCGTCCAGACGGGGAGAATTCAATCACATTTATTCGATGCGACGTTTCTTATGGGATTTAATGAGCGACAACAGTTTGACCCCAAACCGAGAGGATTCTGGGATGTTTGTGGTTTTTTTGTAATAACTCTGGAGGGCAACGTCGCAGACCCATCAAGGTGGTACTCGTACTGCTCGCCTCATCGAGTGGAATCCAAAGATATGAGTGGTTAAGCTATGGGATATGAAATGGACGAGCGACCAATAAAACAACATGTATTATGGGGTTGAATGCTTTTTGCTATTCACAAAATAAAACAAAAGCAGTCATGCAAATATCTGTTTTAACACAGCACAGCAAAATCAGTTACACCATTCAATCCCCCTCGTCCAGACGGGGAGAATTCAATCACATTTATTCGATGCGACGTTTCTTATGGTATTTAATGAGCGACAACATTTTGACCCCAAACCGAGAGGATTCTGGGATGTTTGTGTTTTTTTTGTAATAACTCTGGAAGGCAACGTCGCAGACCCATCAAGGTGGTACTCTTACTGCTCGCCTCATCGAGAGGAATCCAAAGATATGACTGTTTAAGCTATGGGATATGAAATGGACGAGCGACCAATAAAACAACATGTATTATGGGGTTGAATGCTTTTTGCTATTCACAAAATAAAACAAAAGCAGTCATGCAAATATCTTATTTAACACAGCACAGCAAAATCAGTTGCACCATTCAATCCCGCTCGTCCAGACGGGGAGAATTCAATCACATTTATTCGATGCGACGTTTCTTATGGTATTTAATGAGCGACAACATTTTGACCCCAAACCGAGAGGATTCTGGGATGTTTGTGTTTTTTTGTAATAACTCTGGAAGGCAACGTCGCAGACCCATCAAGGTGGTACTCGTACTGCTCGCCTCATCGAGAGGAATCCAAAGATATGAGTGTTTAAGCTATGGGATATGAAATGGACGAGCGACCAATAAAACAACATGTATTATGGGGTTGAATGCTTTTTGCTATTCACAAAATAAAACAAAAGCAGTCATGCAAATATCTTATTTAACACAGCACAGCAAAATCAGTTGCACCATTCAATCCCGCTCGTCCAGACGGGGAGAATTCAATCACATTTATTCGATGCGACGTTTCTTATGGGATTTAATGAGCGACAACATTTTGACCCCAAATCGAGAGGCTTCTGGGATGTTTGTGGTTTTTTTGTAATAACTCTGGAAGGAAACGTCGCAGACCAATCAAGGTGGTACTCGTACTACTCGCCTCATCGAGACGAATCCAAAGATATGAGTGGTTAAGCTATGGGACATGAAATGGACGAGCGACCAATAAAACAACATGTATTATGGGGTTGAATGCTTTTTGCTATTCACAAAATAAAACAAAAGCAGTAAAGCAATTATCTTATTTAACACAGCACAGCAAAATCAGTTGCACCATTCAATCCCGCTCGTCCAGACGGGGAGAATTCAATCACATTTATTCGATGCGACGTTTCTTTAATGGGATTTAATGAGCGACAACATTTTGACCCCAAACCGAGAGGATTCTGGGATGTTTGTGGTTTTTTGGTAATAACTCTGGAAGGAAACGTCGCAGACCCATCAAGGTGGTAGTCGTACTGCTCGCATCATCGAGTGGAATCCAAAGATATGAGTGGTTAAGCTATGGGATATGAAATGGACGAGCGAATAATAAAACAACATGTATTATGGGGTTGAATGCTTTTTGCTATTCACAAAATAAACAAAAGCAGTCATGCAAATATCTGTTTTAACACAGCACAGCAAAATCAGTTACACCATTCAATCCCCCTCGTCCAGACGGGGAGAATTCAATCACATTTATTCGATGCGACGTTTCTTATGGGATTTAATGAGCGACAACATTTTGACCCCAAACCGAGAGGATTCTGGGATGTTTGTGGTTTTTTTGTAATAACTCTGGAAGGCAACGTCGCAGACCCATCAAGGTGGTACTCGTACTGCTCGCCTTATCGAGTGGAATCCAAAGATATGAGTGGTTAAGCTATGGGATATGAAATGGACGAGCGACCAATAAAACAACATGTATTATGGGGTTGAATGCTTTTTGCTATTCACAAAATAAAACAAAAGCAGTCATGCAAATATCTGTTTTAACACAGCACAGCAAAATCAGTTACACCATTCAATCCCCCTCGTCCAGACGGGGAGAATTCAATCACATTTATTCGATGCGACGTTTCTTATGGTATTTAATGAGCGACAACATTTTGACCCCAAACCGAGAGGATTCTGGGATGTTTGTGTTTTTTTTGTAATAACTCTGGAAGGCAACGTCGCAGACCCATCAAGGTGGTACTCGTACTGCTCGCCTCATCGAGTGGAATCCAAAGATATGAGTGGTTAAGCTATGGGATATGAAATGGACGATCGACCAATAAAACAACATGTATTATGGGGTTGAATGCTTTTTGCTATTCACAAAATAAAACAAAAGCAGTAAAGCAAATATCTTATTTAACACAGCACAGCAAAATCAGTTGCACAATTCAATCCCGCTCGTCCAGACGGGGAGAATTCAATCACATTTATTCGATGCGACGTTTCTTTAATGGGATTTAATGAGCGACAACATTTTGACCCCAAACCGAGAGGATTCTGGGATGTTTGCGGTTTTTTGGTAACAATTCTGGAAGGAAACGTAGCAGACCCATCAAGGTGGTACTCGTAATGCTCGCCTCATCGAGTGGAATCCAAAGATATGAGTGGTTAAACTAAGGGATATGAAATGGACGAGCGACCAATAAAACAACATGTATTATGGGGTTGAATGCTTTTTGCTATTCACAAAATAAAACAAAAGCAGTCATGCAAATATCTTATTTAACACAGCACAGCAAAATCAGTTGCACCATTCAATCCCGCTCGTCCAGACGGGGAGAATTCAATCACATTTATTCGATGCGACGTTTCTTATGGGATTTAATGAGCGACAACATTTTGACCCCAAACCGAGAGGATTCTGGGATGTTTGTGGTTTTTTTGTAATAACTCTGGAAGGCAACGTCGCAGACCCATCAAGGTGGTACTCGTACTGCTCGCCTTATCGAGTGGAATCCAAAGATATGAGTGGTTAAGCTATGGGATATGAAATGGACGAGCGACCAATGAAACAACATGTATTATGGGGTTGAATGCTTTTTGCTATTCACAAAATAAAACAAAAGCAGTCATGCAAATATCTGTTTTAACACAGCACAGCAAAATCAGTTACACCATTCAATCCCCCTCGTCCAGACGGGGAGAATTCAATCACATTTATTCGATGCGACGTTTCTTATGGTATTTAATGAGCGACAACATTTTGACCCCAAACCGAGAGGATTCTGGGATGTTTGTGTTTTTTTTGTAATAACTCTGGAAGTCAACGTCGCAGACCCATCAAGGTGGTACTCGTACTGCTCGCCTCATCGAGTGGAATCCAAAGATATGAGTGGTTAAGCTATGGGATATGAAATGGACGATCGACCAATAAAACAACATGTATTATGGGGTTGAATGCTTTTTGCTATTCACAAAATAAAACAAAAGCAGTAAAGCAAATATCTTATTTAACACAGCACAGCAAAATCAGTTGCACAATTCAATCCCGCTCGTCCAGACGGGGAGAATTCAATCACATTTATTCGATGCGACGTTTCTTTAATGGGATTTAATGAGCGACAACATTTTGACCCCAAACCGAGAGGATTCTGGGATGTTTGCGGTTTTTTGGTAACAATTCTGGAAGGAAACGTAGCAGACCCATCAAGGTGGTACTCGTAATGCTCGCCTCATCGAGTGGAATCCAAAGATATGAGTGGTTAAACTAAGGGATATGAAATGGACGAGCGACCAATAAAACAACATGTATTATGGGGTTGAATGCTTTTTGCTATTCACAAAATAAAACAAAAGCAGTCATGCAAATATCTTATTTAACACAGCACAGCAAAATCAGTTGCACCATTCAATCCCGCTCGTCCAGACGGGGAGAATTCAATCACATTTATTCGATGCGACGTTTCTTATGGGATTTAATGAGCGACAACATTTTGACCCCAAACCGAGAGGATTCTGGGATGTTTGTGGTTTTTTTGTAATAACTCTGGAAGGCAACGTCGCAGACCCATCAAGGTGGTACTCGTACTGCTCGCCTTATCGAGTGGAATCCAAAGATATGAGTGGTTAAGCTATGGGATATGAAATGGACGAGCGACCAATAAAACAACATGTATTATGGGGTTGAATGCTTTTTGCTATTCACAAAATAAAACAAAAGCAGTCATGCAAATATCTGTTTTAACACAGCACAGCAAAATCAGTTACACCATTCAATCCCCCTCGTCCAGACGGGGAGAATTCAATCACATTTATTCGATGCGACGTTTCTTATGGTATTTAATGAGCGACAACATTTTGACCCCAAACCGAGAGGATTCTGGGATGTTTGTGTTTTTTTTGTAATAACTCTGGAAGGCAACGTCGCAGACCCATCAAGGTGGTACTCGTACTGCTCGCCTCATCGAGTGGAATCCAAAGATATGAGTGGTTAAGCTATGGGATATGAAATGGACGATCGACCAATAAAACAACATGTATTATGGGGTTGAATGCTTTTTGCTATTCACAAAATAAAACAAAAGCAGTAAAGCAAATATCTTATTTAACACAGCACAGCAAAATCAGTTGCACAATTCAATCCCGCTCGTCCAGACGGGGAGAATTCAATCACATTTATTCGATGCGACGTTTCTTTAATGGGATTTAATGAGCGACAACATTTTGACCCCAAACCGAGAGGATTCTGGGATGTTTGCGGTTTTTTGGTAACAATTCTGGAAGGAAACGTAGCAGACCCATCAAGGTGGTACTCGTAATGCTCGCCTCATCGAGTGGAATCCAAAGATATGAGTGGTTAAACTAAGGGATATGAAATGGACGAGCGACCAATAAAACAACATGTATTATGGGGTTGAATGCTTTTTGCTATTCACAAAATAAAACAAAAGCAGTCATGCAAATATCTTATTTAACACAGCACAGCAAAATCAGTTGCACCATTCAATCCCGCTCGTCCAGACGGGGAGAATTCAATCACATTTATTCGATGCGACGTTTCTTATCGGATTTATTGAGCGACAACATTTTGACCCCAAATCGAGAGGATTCTGGGATGTTTGTGGTTTTTTTGTAATAACTCTGGAAGGAAACGTCGCAGAACTATCAAGGTGGTACTCGTACTGCTCGCCTCATCGAGAGGAATCCAAAGATATGAGTGGTTAAGCTATGGGATATGAAATGGACGAGCGACCAATAAAACAACATGTATTATGGGGTTGAATGCTTTTTGCTATTCACAAAATAAAACAAAAGCAGTCATGCAAATATCTTATTTAACACAGCACAGCAAAATCAGTTGCACCATTCAATCCCCCTCGTCCAGACGGGGAGAATTCAATCACATTTTTTCGATGCGACGTTTCTTTAATGGGATTTAATGAGCTACAACATTTTGACCCCAAATCGAGAGGATTCTGGGATGTTTGTGGTTTTTTTGTAATAACTCTGGAAAGCAACGTCGCAGACCCATCAAGGTGGTACTCGTACTGCTCGCCTCATCGAGTGGAATCCAAAGATATGAGTGGTTAAGCTATGGGATATGAAATGGACGAGCGACCAATAAAACAACATGTATTATGGGGTTGAATGCTTTTTGCTATTCACAAAATAAAACAAAAGCAGTCATGCAAATATCTGTTTTAACACAGCACATCAAAATCAGTTACACCATTCAATCCCCCTCGTCCAGACGGGGAGAATTCAATCACATTTATTCGATGCGACGTTTCTTATGGGATTTAATGAGCGACAACATTTTGACCCCAAACCGAGAGGAATCTGGGATGTTTGTGGTTTTTTTGTAATAACTCTGGAAGGAAACGTCGCAGACCAATGAAGGTGGTACTCGTACTGCTCGCCTCATCGAGTGGAATCCAAAGATATGAGTGGTTAAGCTATGGGATATGAAATGGACGAGCGACCAATGAAACAACATGTATTATGGGGTTGAATGCTTTTTGCTATTCACAAAATAAAATAAAAGCAGTCATGCAAATATCTTATTTAACACGGCACAGAAAAATCAGTTGCACCATTCAATCCCGCTCGTCCAGACGGGGAGAATTCAATGACATTTATTCGATGCGACGTTTCTTATGGGATTTAATGAGCGACAACATTTTGACCCCAAACCGAGAGGATTCTGGGATGTTTGTGGTTTTTTTGTAATAACTCTGGAAGGAAACGTCGCAGACCAATGAAGGTGGTACTCGTACTGCTCGCCTCATCGAGTGGAATCCAAAGATATGAGTGGTTAAGCTATGGGATATGAAATGGACGAGCGACCAATGAAACAACATGTATTATGGGGTTGAATGCTTTTTGCTATTCACAAAATAAAATAAAAGCAGTCATGCAAATATCTTATTTAACACGGCACAGAAAAATCAGTTGCACCATTCAATCCCGCTCGTCCAGACGGGGAGAATTCAATGACATTTATTCGATGCGACGTTTCTTATGGGATTTAATGAGCGACAACATTTTGACCCCAAACCGAGAGGAATCTGGGATGTTTGTGGTTTTTTTGTAATAACTCTGGAAGGAAACGTCGCAGACCAATGAAGGTGGTACTCGTACTGCTCGCCTCATCGAGAGGAATCCAAAGATATGAGTGTTTAAGCTATGGGATATGAAATGGACGAGCGACCAATAAAACAACATGTATTATGGGGTTGAATGCTTTTTGCTATTCACAAAATAAAACAAAAGCAGTAAAGCAAATATCTTATTTAACACAGCACAGCAAAATCAGTTGCACAATTCAATCCCGCTCGTCCAGACGGGGAGAATTCAATCACATTTATTCGATGCGACGTTTCTTTAATGGGATTTAATGAGCGACAACATTTTGACCCCAAACCGAGAGGATTCTGGGATGTTTGCGGTTTTTTGGTAACAATTCTGGAAGGAAACGTAGCAGACCCATCAAGGTGGTACTCGTAATGCTCGCCTCATCGAGTGGAATCCAAAGATATGAGTGGTTAAACTAAGGGATATGAAATGGACGAGCGACCAATAAAACAACATGTATTATGGGGTTGAATGCTTTTTGCTATTCACAAAATAAAACAAAAGCAGTCATGCAAATATCTTATTTAACACAGCACAGCAAAATCAGTTGCACCATTCAATCCCGCTCGTCCAGACGGGGAGAATTCAATCACATTTATTCGATGCGACGTTTCTTATCGGATTTATTGAGCGACAACATTTTGACCCCAAATCGAGAGGATTCTGGGATGTTTGTGGTTTTTTTGTAATAACTCTGGAAGGAAACGTCGCAGAACTATCAAGGTGGTACTCGTACTGCTCGCCTCATCGAGAGGAATCCAAAGATATGAGTGGTTAAGCTATGGGATATGAAATGGACGAGCGACCAATAAAACAACATGTATTATGGGGTTGAATGCTTTTTGCTATTCACAAAATAAAACAAAAGCAGTCATGCAAATATCTTATTTAACACAGCACAGCAAAATCAGTTGCACAATTCAATCCCGCTCGTCCAGACGGGGAGAATTCAATCACATTTTTTCGATGCGACGTTTCTTTAATGGGATTTAATGAGCTACAACATTTTGACCCCAAATCGAGAGGATTCTGGGATGTTTGTGGTTTTTTTGTAATAACTCTGGAAAGCAACGTCGCAGACCCATCAAGGTGGTACTCGTACTGCTCGCCTCATCGAGTGGAATCCAAAGATATGAGTGGTTAAACTAAGGGATATGAAATGGACGAGCGACCAATAAAACAACATGTATTATGGGGTTGAATGCTTTTTGCTATTCACAAAATAAAACAAAAGCAGTCATGCAAATATCTTATTTAACACAGCACAGCAAAATCAGTTGCACCATTCAATCCCGCTCGTCCAGACGGGGAGAATTCAATCACATTTATTCGATGCGACGTTTCTTATCGGATTTATTGAGCGACAACATTTTGACCCCAAATCGAGAGGATTCTGGGATGTTTGTGGTTTTTTTGTAATAACTCTGGAAGGAAACGTCGCAGAACTATCAAGGTGGTACTCGTACTGCTCGCCTCATCGAGAGGAATCCAAAGATATGAGTGGTTAAGCTATGGGATATGAAATGGACGAGCGACCAATAAAACAACATGTATTATGGGGTTGAATGCTTTTTGCTATTCACAAAATAAAACAAAAGCAGTCATGCAAATATCTTATTTAACACAGCACAGCAAAATCAGTTGCACCATTCAATCCCCCTCGTCCAGACGGGGAGAATTCAATCACATTTTTTCGATGCGACGTTTCTTATGGGATTTAATGAGCGACAACATTTTGACCCCAAACCGAGAGGAATCTGGGATGTTTGTGGTTTTTTTGTAATAACTCTGGAAGGAAACGTCGCAGACCAATGAAGGTGGTACTCGTACTGCTCGCCTCATCGAGTGGAATCCAAAGATATGAGTGGTTAAGCTATGGGATATGAAATGGACGAGCGACCAATGAAACAACATGTATTATGGGGTTGAATGCTTTTTGCTATTCACAAAATAAAACAAAAGCAGTCATGCAAATATCTGTTTTAACACAGCACATCAAAATCAGTTACACCATTCAATCCCCCTCGTCCAGACGGGGAGAATTCAATCACATTTATTCGATGCGACGTTTCTTATGGGATTTAATGAGCGACAACATTTTGACCCCAAACCGAGAGGAATCTGGGATGTTTGTGGTTTTTTTGTAATAACTCTGGAAGGAAACGTCGCAGACCAATGAAGGTGGTACTCGTACTGCTCGCCTCATCGAGTGGAATCCAAAGATATGAGTGGTTAAGCTATGGGATATGAAATGGACGAGCGACCAATGAAACAACATGTATTATGGGGTTGAATGCTTTTTGCTATTCACAAAATAAAATAAAAGCAGTCATGCAAATATCTTATTTAACACGGCACAGAAAAATCAGTTGCACCATTCAATCCCGCTCGTCCAGACGGGGAGAATTCAATGACATTTATTCGATGCGACGTTTCTTATGGGATTTAATGAGCGACAACATTTTGACCCCAAACCGAGAGGATTCTGGGATGTTTGTGGTTTTTTTTGTAATAACTCTGGAAGGAAACGTCGCAGACCCATGAAGATGGTACTACTACTGCTCGCCTCATCGAGAGGAATCCAAAGATATGAGTGTTTAAGCTATGGGATATGAAATGGACGAGCGACCAATAAAACAACATGTATTATGGGGTTGAATGCTTTTTGCTATTCACAAAATAAAACAAAAGCAGTCATGCAAATATCTTATTTAACACAGCACAGCAAAATCAGATGCACCATTCACTCCCGCTCGTCCAGACGGGGAGAATTCAATCACATTTATTCGATGCGACGTTTCTTATGGGATTTAATGAGCGACAACATTTTGACCCCAAATCGAGAGGCTTCTGGGATGTTTGTGGTTTTTTTGTAATAACTCTGGAAGGAAACGTCGCAGACCCATCAAGGTGGTACTCGTACTGCTCGCCTCATCGAGTGGAATCCAAAGATATGAGTGGTTAAGCTATGGGATCTGAAATGGACGAGCGACCAATAAAACAACATGTATTATGGGGTTGAATGCTTTTTGCTATTCACAAAATAAAACAAAAGCAGTCATGCAAATATCTGTTTTAACACAGCACAGCAAAATCAGTTACACCATTCAATCCCCCTCGTCCAGACGGGGAGAATTCAATCACATTTATTCGATGCGACGTTTCTTATGGGATTTAATGAGCGACAACATTTTGACCCCAAACCGAGAGGATTCTGGGATGTTTGTGTTTTTTTTGCAATAACTTTGGAAGGCAACGTCGCAGACCCATCAAGGTGGTAGTCGTACTGCTCGCCTCATCGAGTGGAATCCAAAGATATGAGTGGTTAAGCTATGGGATATGAAATGGACGAGCGACCAATAAAACAACATGTATTATGGGGTTGAATGCTTTTTGCTATTCACAAAATAAACAAAAGCAGTCATGCAAATATCTGTTTTAACACAGCACAGCAAAATCAGTTACACCATTCAATCCCCCTCGTCCAGACGGGGAGAATTCAATCACATTTTTTCGATGCGACGTTTCTTATGGGATTTAATGAGCGACAACATTTTGACCCCAAACCGAGAGGAATCTGGGATGTTTGTGGTTTTTTTGTAATAACTCTGGAAGGAAACGTCGCAGACCAATGAAGGTGGTACTCGTACTGCTCGCCTCATCGAGTGGAATCCAAAGATATGAGTGGTTAAGCTATGGGATATGAAATGGACGAGCGACCAATGAAACAACATGTATTATGGGGTTGAATGCTTTTTGCTATTCACAAAATAAAACAAAAGCAGTCATGCAAATATCTGTTTTAACACAGCACATCAAAATCAGTTACACCATTCAATCCCCCTCGTCCAGACGGGGAGAATTCAATCACATTTATTCGATGCGACGTTTCTTATGGGATTTAATGAGCGACAACATTTTGACCCCAAACCGAGAGGATTCTGGGATGTTTGTGGTTTTTTTGTAATAACTCTGGAAGGAAACGTCGCAGAACTATCAAGGTGGTACTCGTACTGCTCGCCTCATCGAGAGGAATCCAAAGATATGAGTGGTTAAGCTATGGGATATGAAATGGACGAGCGACCAATAAAACAACATGTATTATGGGGTTGAATGCTTTTTGCTATTCACAAAATAAAACAAAAGCAGTCATGCAAATATCTTATTTAACACAGCACAGCAAAATCAGTTGCACCATTCAATCCCCCTCGTCCAGACGGGGAGAATTCAATCACATTTTTTCGATGCGACGTTTCTTATGGGATTTAATGAGCGACAACATTTTGACCCCAAACCGAGAGGAATCTGGGATGTTTGTGGTTTTTTTGTAATAACTCTGGAAGGAAACGTCGCAGACCAATGAAGGTGGTACTCGTACTGCTCGCCTCATCGAGTGGAATCCAAAGATATGAGTGGTTAAGCTATGGGATATGAAATGGACGAGCGACCAATGAAACAACATGTATTATGGGGTTGAATGCTTTTTGCTATTCACAAAATAAAACAAAAGCAGTCATGCAAATATCTGTTTTAACACAGCACATCAAAATCAGTTACACCATTCAATCCCCCTCGTCCAGACGGGGAGAATTCAATCACATTTATTCGATGCGACGTTTCTTATGGGATTTAATGAGCGACAACATTTTGACCCCAAACCGAGAGGAATCTGGGATGTTTGTGTTTTTTTTGTAATAACTCTGGAAGGAAACGTCGCAGACCAATGAAGGTGGTACTCGTACTGCTCGCCTCATCGAGTGGAATCCAAAGATATGAGTGGTTAAGCTATGGGATATGAAATGGACGAGCGACCAATGAAACAACATGTATTATGGGGTTGAATGCTTTTTGCTATTCACAAAATAAAATAAAAGCAGTCATGCAAATATCTTATTTAACACGGCACAGAAAAATCAGTTGCACCATTCAATCCCGCTCGTCCAGACGGGGAGAATTCAATGACATTTATTCGATGCGACGTTTCTTATGGGATTTAATGAGCGACAACATTTTGACCCCAAACCGAGAGGATTCTGGGATGTTTGTGGTTTTTTTTGTAATAACTCTGGAAGGAAACGTCGCAGACCCATGAAGATGGTACTACTACTGCTCGCCTCATCGAGAGGAATCCAAAGATATGAGTGTTTAAGCTATGGGATATGAAATGGACGAGCGACCAATAAAACAACATGTATTATGGGGTTGAATGCTTTTTGCTATTCACAAAATAAAACAAAAGCAGTCATGCAAATATCTTATTTAACACAGCACAGCAAAATCAGTTGCACCATTCACTCCCGCTCGTCCAGACGGGGAGAATTCAATCACATTTATTCGATGCGACGTTTCTTATGGGATTTAATGAGCGACAACATTTTGACCCCAAATCGAGAGGCTTCTGGGATGTTTGTGGTTTTTTTGTAATAACTCTGGAAGGAAACGTCGCAGACCCATCAAGGTGGTACTCGTACTGCTCGCCTCATCGAGTGGAATCCAAAGATATGAGTGGTTAAGCTATGGGATCTGAAATGGACGAGCGACCAATAAAACAACATGTATTATGGGGTTGAATGCTTTTTGCTATTCACAAAATAAAACAAAAGCAGTCATGCAAATATCTGTTTTAACACAGCACAGCAAAATCAGTTACACCATTCAATCCCCCTCGTCCAGACGGGGAGAATTCAATCACATTTATTCGATGCGACGTTTCTTATGGGATTTAATGAGCGACAACATTTTGACCCCAAACCGAGAGGATTCTGGGATGTTTGTGTTTTTTTTGCAATAACTTTGGAAGGCAACGTCGCAGACCCATCAAGGTGGTAGTCGTACTGCTCGCCTCATCGAGTGGAATCCAAAGATATGAGTGGTTAAGCTATGGGATATGAAATGGACGAGCGACCAATAAAACAACATGTATTATGGGGTTGAATGCTTTTTGCTATTCACAAAATAAACAAAAGCAGTCATGCAAATATCTGTTTTAACACAGCACAGCAAAATCAGTTACACCATTCAATCCCCCTCGTCCAGACGGGGAGAATTCAATCACATTTTTTCGATGCGACGTTTCTTATGGGATTTAATGAGCGACAACATTTTGACCCCAAACCGAGAGGAATCTGGGATGTTTGTGGTTTTTTTGTAATAACTCTGGAAGGAAACGTCGCAGACCAATGAAGGTGGTACTCGTACTGCTCGCCTCATCGAGTGGAATCCAAAGATATGAGTGGTTAAGCTATGGGATATGAAATGGACGAGCGACCAATGAAACAACATGTATTATGGGGTTGAATGCTTTTTGCTATTCACAAAATAAAACAAAAGCAGTCATGCAAATATCTGTTTTAACACAGCACATCAAAATCAGTTACACCATTCAATCCCCCTCGTCCAGACGGGGAGAATTCAATCACATTTATTCGATGCGACGTTTCTTATGGGATTTAATGAGCGACAACATTTTGACCCCAAACCGAGAGGAATCTGGGATGTTTGTGGTTTTTTTGTAATAACTCTGGAAGGAAACGTCGCAGACCAATGAAGGTGGTACTCGTACTGCTCGCCTCATCGAGTGGAATCCAAAGATATGAGTGGTTAAGCTATGGGATATGAAATGGACGAGCGACCAATGAAACAACATGTATTATGGGGTTGAATGCTTTTTGCTATTCACAAAATAAAATAAAAGCAGTCATGCAAATATCTTATTTAACACGGCACAGAAAAATCAGTTGCACCATTCAATCCCGCTCGTCCAGACGGGGAGAATTCAATGACATTTATTCGATGCGACGTTTCTTATGGGATTTAATGAGCGACAACATTTTGACCCCAAACCGAGAGGATTCTGGGATGTTTGTGGTTTTTTTTGTAATAACTCTGGAAGGAAACGTCGCAGACCCATGAAGATGGTACTACTACTGCTCGCCTCATCGAGAGGAATCCAAAGATATGAGTGTTTAAGCTATGGGATATGAAATGGACGAGCGACCAATAAAACAACATGTATTATGGGGTTGAATGCTTTTTGCTATTCACAAAATAAAACAAAAGCAGTCATGCAAATATCTTATTTAACACAGCACAGCAAAATCAGTTGCACCATTCACTCCCGCTCGTCCAGACGGGGAGAATTCAATCACATTTATTCGATGCGACGTTTCTTATGGGATTTAATGAGCGACAACATTTTGACCCCAAATCGAGAGGCTTCTGGGATGTTTGTGGTTTTTTTGTAATAACTCTGGAAGGAAACGTCGCAGACCCATCAAGGTGGTACTCGTACTGCTCGCCTCATCGAGTGGAATCCAAAGATATGAGTGGTTAAGCTATGGGATCTGAAATGGACGAGCGACCAATAAAACAACATGTATTATGGGGTTGAATGCTTTTTGCTATTCACAAAATAAAACAAAAGCAGTCATGCAAATATCTGTTTTAACACAGCACAGCAAAATCAGTTACACCATTCAATCCCCCTCGTCCAGACGGGGAGAATTCAATCACATTTATTCGATGCGACGTTTCTTATGGGATTTAATGAGCGACAACATTTTGACCCCAAACCGAGAGGATTCTGGGATGTTTGTGTTTTTTTTGCAATAACTTTGGAAGGCAACGTCGCAGACCCATCAAGGTGGTAGTCGTACTGCTCGCCTCATCGAGTGGAATCCAAAGATATGAGTGGTTAAGCTATGGGATATGAAATGGACGAGCGACCAATAAAACAACATGTATTATGGGGTTGAATGCTTTTTGCTATTCACAAAATAAACAAAAGCAGTCATGCAAATATCTGTTTTAACACAGCACAGCAAAATCAGTTACACCATTCAATCCCCCTCGTCCAGACGGGGAGAATTCAATCACATTTATTCGATGCGACGTTTCTTATGGGATTTAATGAGCGACAACATTTTGACCCCAAACCGAGAGGATTCTGGGATGTTTGTGGTTTTTTTGTAATAACTCTGGAAGGCAACGTCGCAGACCCATCAAGGTGGTACTCGTACTGCTCGCCTTATCGAGTGGAATCCAAAGATATGAGTGGTTAAGCTATGGGATATGAAATGGACGAGCGACCAATAAAACAACATGTATTATGGGGTTGAATGCTTTTTGCTATTCACAAAATAAAACAAACGCAGTCATGCAAATATCTGTTTTAACACAGCACAGCAAAATCAGTTACACCATTCAATCCCCCTCGTCCAGACGGGGAGAATTCAATCACATTTATTCGATGCGACGTTTCTTATGGTATTTAATGAGCGACAACATTTTGACCCCAAACCGAGAGGATTCTGGGATGTTTGTGTTTTTTTTGTAATAACTCTGGAAGGCAACGTCGCAGACCCATCAAGGTGGTACTCGTACTGCTCGCCTCATCGAGTGGAATCCAAAGATATGAGTGGTTAAGCTATGGGATATGAAATGGACGATCGACCAATAAAACAACATGTATTATGGGGTTGAATGCTTTTTGCTATTCACAAAATAAAACAAAAGCAGTAAAGCAAATATCTTATTTAACACAGCACAGCAAAATCAGTTGCACAATTCAATCCCGCTCGTCCAGACGGGGAGAATTCAATCACATTTATTCGATGCGACGTTTCTTTAATGGGATTTAATGAGCGACAACATTTTGACCCCAAACCGAGAGGATTCTGGGATGTTTGCGGTTTTTTGGTAACAATTCTGGAAGGAAACGTAGCAGACCCATCAAGGTGGTACTCGTAATGCTCGCCTCATCGAGTGGAATCCAAAGATATGAGTGGTTAAACTAAGGGATATGAAATGGACGAGCGACCAATAAAACAACATGTATTATGGGGTTGAATGCTTTTTGCTATTCACAAAATAAAACAAAAGCAGTCATGCAAATATCTTATTTAACACAGCACAGCAAAATCAGTTGCACCATTCAATCCCGCTCGTCCAGACGGGGAGAATTCAATCACATTTATTCGATGCGACGTTTCTTATCGGATTTATTGAGCGACAACATTTTGACCCCAAATCGAGAGGATTCTGGGATGTTTGTGGTTTTTTTGTAATAACTCTGGAAGGAAACGTCGCAGACCAATGAAGGTGGTACTCGTACTGCTCGCCTCATCGAGTGGAATCCAAAGATATGAGTGGTTAAGCTATGGGATATGAAATGGACGAGCGACCAATGAAACAACATGTATTATGGGGTTGAATGCTTTTTGCTATTCACAAAATAAAATAAAAGCAGTCATGCAAATATCTTATTTAACACGGCACAGAAAAATCAGTTGCACCATTCAATCCCGCTCGTCCAGACGGGGAGAATTCAATGACATTTATTCGATGCGACGTTTCTTATGGGATTTAATGAGCGACAACATTTTGACCCCAAACCGAGAGGATTCTGGGATGTTTGTGGTTTTTTTTGTAATAACTCTGGAAGGAAACGTCGCAGACCCATGAAGATGGTACTACTACTGCTCGCCTCATCGAGAGGAATCCAAAGATATGAGTGTTTAAGCTATGGGATATGAAATGGACGAGCGACCAATAAAACAACATGTATTATGGGGTTGAATGCTTTTTGCTATTCACAAAATAAAACAAAAGCAGTCATGCAAATATCTTATTTAACACAGCACAGCAAAATCAGTTGCACCATTCACTCCCGCTCGTCCAGACGGGGAGAATTCAATCACATTTATTCGATGCGACGTTTCTTATGGGATTTAATGAGCGACAACATTTTGACCCCAAATCGAGAGGCTTCTGGGATGTTTGTGGTTTTTTTGTAATAACTCTGGAAGGAAACGTCGCAGACCCATCAAGGTGGTACTCGTACTGCTCGCCTCATCGAGTGGAATCCAAAGATATGAGTGGTTAAGCTATGGGATCTGAAATGGACGAGCGACCAATAAAACAACATGTATTATGGGGTTGAATGCTTTTTGCTATTCACAAAATAAAACAAAAGCAGTCATGCAAATATCTGTTTTAACACAGCACAGCAAAATCAGTTACACCATTCAATCCCCCTCGTCCAGACGGGGAGAATTCAATCACATTTATTCGATGCGACGTTTCTTATGGGATTTAATGAGCGACAACATTTTGACCCCAAACCGAGAGGATTCTGGGATGTTTGTGTTTTTTTTGCAATAACTTTGGAAGGCAACGTCGCAGACCCATCAAGGTGGTAGTCGTACTGCTCGCCTCATCGAGTGGAATCCAAAGATATGAGTGGTTAAGCTATGGGATATGAAATGGACGAGCGACCAATAAAACAACATGTATTATGGGGTTGAATGCTTTTTGCTATTCACAAAATAAACAAAAGCAGTCATGCAAATATCTGTTTTAACACAGCACAGCAAAATCAGTTACACCATTCAATCCCCCTCGTCCAGACGGGGAGAATTCAATCACATTTATTCGATGCGACGTTTCTTATGGGATTTAATGAGCGACAACATTTTGACCCCAAACCGAGAGGATTCTGGGATGTTTGTGGTTTTTTTGTAATAACTCTGGAAGGCAACGTCGCAGACCCATCAAGGTGGTACTCGTACTGCTCGCCTTATCGAGTGGAATCCAAAGATATGAGTGGTTAAGCTATGGGATATGAAATGGACGAGCGACCAATAAAACAACATGTATTATGGGGTTGAATGCTTTTTGCTATTCACAAAATAAAACAAACGCAGTCATGCAAATATCTGTTTTAACACAGCACAGCAAAATCAGTTACACCATTCAATCCCCCTCGTCCAGACGGGGAGAATTCAATCACATTTATTCGATGCGACGTTTCTTATGGTATTTAATGAGCGACAACATTTTGACCCCAAACCGAGAGGATTCTGGGATGTTTGTGTTTTTTTTGTAATAACTCTGGAAGGCAACGTCGCAGACCCATCAAGGTGGTACTCGTACTGCTCGCCTCATCGAGTGGAATCCAAAGATATGAGTGGTTAAGCTATGGGATATGAAATGGACGATCGACCAATAAAACAACATGTATTATGGGGTTGAATGCTTTTTGCTATTCACAAAATAAAACAAAAGCAGTAAAGCAAATATCTTATTTAACACAGCACAGCAAAATCAGTTGCACAATTCAATCCCGCTCGTCCAGACGGGGAGAATTCAATCACATTTATTCGATGCGACGTTTCTTTAATGGGATTTAATGAGCGACAACATTTTGACCCCAAACCGAGAGGATTCTGGGATGTTTGCGGTTTTTTGGTAACAATTCTGGAAGGAAACGTAGCAGACCCATCAAGGTGGTACTCGTAATGCTCGCCTCATCGAGTGGAATCCAAAGATATGAGTGGTTAAACTAAGGGATATGAAATGGACGAGCGACCAATAAAACAACATGTATTATGGGGTTGAATGCTTTTTGCTATTCACAAAATAAAACAAAAGCAGTCATGCAAATATCTTATTTAACACAGCACAGCAAAATCAGTTGCACCATTCAATCCCGCTCGTCCAGACGGGGAGAATTCAATCACATTTATTCGATGCGACGTTTCTTATCGGATTTATTGAGCGACAACATTTTGACCCCAAATCGAGAGGATTCTGGGATGTTTGTGGTTTTTTTGTAATAACTCTGGAAGGAAACGTCGCAGAACTATCAAGGTGGTACTCGTACTGCTCGCCTCATCGAGAGGAATCCAAAGATATGAGTGGTTAAGCTATGGGATATGAAATGGACGAGCGACCAATAAAACAACATGTATTATGGGGTTGAATGCTTTTTGCTATTCACAAAATAAAACAAAAGCAGTCATGCAAATATCTTATTTAACACAGCACAGCAAAATCAGTTGCACCATTCAATCCCCCTCGTCCAGACGGGGAGAATTCAATCACATTTTTTCGATGCGACGTTTCTTTAATGGGATTTAATGAGCTACAACATTTTGACCCCAAATCGAGAGGATTCTGGGATGTTTGTGGTTTTTTTGTAATAACTCTGGAAAGCAACGTCGCAGACCCATCAAGGTGGTACTCGTACTGCTCGCCTCATCGAGTGGAATCCAAAGATATGAGTGGTTAAGCTATGGGATATGAAATGGACGAGCGACCAATAAAACAACATGTATTATGGGGTTGAATGCTTTTTGCTATTCACAAAATAAAACAAAAGCAGTCATGCAAATATCTGTTTTAACACAGCACATCAAAATCAGTTACACCATTCAATCCCCCTCGTCCAGACGGGGAGAATTCAATCACATTTATTCGATGCGACGTTTCTTATGGGATTTAATGAGCGACAACATTTTGACCCCAAACCGAGAGGAATCTGGGATGTTTGTGGTTTTTTTGTAATAACTCTGGAAGGAAACGTCGCAGACCCATGAAGATGGTACTACTACTGCTCGCCTCATCGAGAGGAATCCAAAGATATGAGTGGTTAAGCTATGGGATATGAAATGGACGAGCGACCAATGAAACAACATGTATTATGGGGTTGAATGCTTTTTGCTATTCACAAAATAAAATAAAAGCAGTCATGCAAATATCTTATTTAACACGGCACAGAAAAATCAGTTGCACCATTCAATCCCGCTCGTCCAGACGGGGAGAATTCAATGACATTTATTCGATGCGACGTTTCTTATGGGATTTAATGAGCGACAACATTTTGACCCCAAACCGAGAGGATTCTGGGATGTTTGTGGTTTTTTTTGTAATAACTCTGGAAGGAAACGTCGCAGACCCATGAAGATGGTACTACTACTGCTCGCCTCATCGAGAGGAATCCAAAGATATGAGTGTTTAAGCTATGGGATATGAAATGGACGAGCGACCAATAAAACAACATGTATTATGGGGTTGAATGCTTTTTGCTATTCACAAAATAAAACAAAAGCAGTCATGCAAATATCTTATTTAACACAGCACAGCAAAATCAGTTGCACCATTCACTCCCGCTCGTCCAGACGGGGAGAATTCAATCACATTTATTCGATGCGACGTTTCTTATGGGATTTAATGAGCGACAACATTTTGACCCCAAATCGAGAGGCTTCTGGGATGTTTGTGGTTTTTTTGTAATAACTCTGGAAGGAAACGTCGCAGACCCATCAAGGTGGTACTCGTACTGCTCGCCTCATCGAGTGGAATCCAAAGATATGAGTGGTTAAGCTATGGGATCTGAAATGGACGAGCGACCAATAAAACAACATGTATTATGGGGTTGAATGCTTTTTGCTATTCACAAAATAAAACAAAAGCAGTCATGCAAATATCTGTTTTAACACAGCACAGCAAAATCAGTTACACCATTCAATCCCCCTCGTCCAGACGGGGAGAATTCAATCACATTTATTCGATGCGACGTTTCTTATGGGATTTAATGAGCGACAACATTTTGACCCCAAACCGAGAGGATTCTGGGATGTTTGTGTTTTTTTTGTAATAACTTTGGAAGGCAACGTCGCAGACCCATCAAGGTGGTACTCGTACTGCTCGCCTCATCGAGTGGAATCCAAAGATATGAGTGGTTAAGCTATGGGATATGAAATGGACGAGCGACCAATGAAACAACATGTATTATGGGGTTGAATGCTTTTTGCTATTCACAAAATAAAACAAAAGCAGTCATGCAAATATCTTATTTAACACAGCACAGCACCACCACCAGGACCACCACGCGGCCCCAGCTCGCGGAGCCATCGCGGAGGACCTCCCAGGCCACGTCCACGAGCAGCCGGCGGGGCCCTCGGTGCTCCACCCGCTCCTCCGTGTAGCTCACCAAGTCCAGAACGGAGTCTCTGAACCGCGCGAGGGACAGGTCTCCCAGGCAGTTGACCACCTCCTGCACCAGCTGCGTTGGCTGAACCTCCTGCAGCTGCTGAACCTTCTGCACCTTCTGCAGCTGCTCCTGCAACTGCAGCCACTCCGTCTGTGTCGCTAGGTGAGCCATGAAGCCGGCGACCAGATTCGCTGGCAAGACGGTCAGCAGCTGCAGCGCCTCCTTCTCTTCCTCCCCCTCGTCTTCCTCCTCCACCTCATCATCTTCCTCCTCCCCCTCCTTAGACTCCTTCTCCTCTGTCTCCCTCTAACTCCCTGTGTGACCCTCCTCCCCCGGTCTCCTTCCTCGTCCCCGTGCGTCCCTCCTCCTTCCCCCGTCTCCCTCTTCCCTGTGTCTCCCTCTTTTTTCTTTTTGCTGATGAAGTTTTTTTTTTATTTCCACAAGGTGTAAACGCCGTATCCCTTATTTTGTAATTGTAATTCTGGGCCAAAGAGGTCCCACAAACGTAAACGTTTTGTATTTAAAATATAACACAACAACAATGAATGGCTTAGTGGGTAAAGTAAGACGCACGCCAAAACGGGTGAGTTAAATAAATCCAACCTCTCCTACCGGATTATAGGACGCAAACCAAACTTTGTTGTAACAAGAACATAAAAAAAACTGATTCTCTTAATCAGGTGAATACGGTAAAGGGGCAGAGTCTGTGGTTGCCGGTGTGGTGAGTCTGTGGGTCTCTGTGTGGTGACGATGTCTATGGGTCTCTGTGGTGATGGCAATGTCGGGTGGTGGCGGGTTTAACCACACAACATTTATATATTCACGCGATCTAACCCAAACAAAACCTGTACTACGGAGTCAACAACAACGACGTGAGGGCTCTCCGATGCGCGTCTCGGTTGGGGTGAGGGTGCTTTCTGTTGTATATGTAGGTTATGAAAATTTGATGTAAATAATAAAAATTAAATGAAATTTGCATAATAATCCGACATTATGCTAATTGATGTAAGTGCATAGACTATGCTAATTCGAGAGATAATCGTATTAATTTATGCTAGTGTATGTGTGATTATGCTACTGCGAGCCGTTATGATAATTAGGCCCCGCCTCGTTGACGAGGGTCGTTTATCAATCGGGATAATGCAATTAATCGTATGCAGTTATGCAGGTACTGTGAGCATGTCACATTAAACTCGGCTGTGTTGTTTAACTTCGTATTATCGATGGGTATAATACAATTATTCTCGCTTTAACATTTACTGAGTATGTGTTAGTGTGTTCAGCCAGGTCTCCAAGTTCAGATCTCAGCACAGAATACAGTTCTTATGCATAAATTTCAGGAAAGAACACACAACACTTCCGTGTTAATCAATTTTAATGACGATAGTGATAATGACGATAATGATGACGATGGTGATAATGATGACGATGGTGATAATGATGACGATAATAACAATGGTGATGATGCGTACTTCAACAGCTCCAGCACGAGACAGTTGTGTCCGCGGAAGTGGAACGAGTGCAGGACGCGGATGACGCCGTGCAGCTCAGCACTGCCCTCCCCCTGCAGCTCCGTGATCACCTTCAGCTCCATCCTCTGCATCTCCATCTTGGTAGGGCTGCGTGCACACAGCAATTCTTTGGGTCAGTTTAACACGTAGGCTTTCGCGACCAATATCATTCATAATAAAGGTTTTTGGGTTAGATCGCGTTTATTTATAAATGTGTCGCAACCCTCCACCACCCGACACGGCCAATCAGCAAAAAAGTGTCACGTTGACAAAAGACAAACAATTCACTACTTCAGCCCACCGGTGTGTTGAAGAGTCAATCCACATTTACAGTTTGAGTACGACGTTTCGCTGGTAAATACATCCAGCATCATCAATTGCTTGATGATGGTAAATACATCCAGCATCATCAATTGCTTGATGATGCTGGATGTATTTACCAGCGAAACGTCGTACTCAAACTGTAAATGTGGATTGACTCTTCAACACACCGGTGGGCTGAAGTAGTGAATTGTTTGTCTTTTGTCAACGTGACACTTTTTTGCTGATTGGCCGTGTCGGGTGGTGGAGGGTTGCGACACATTTATAAATAAACGCGATCTAACCCAAACACCTTTATTATGAATTATTTGGGTCTCTGTGGGTCTCTATGAGTGTCTAAGGGTGTCTATGGATCTCTATGGTTGTCTCTAGTTTATAGTAGTCTTAAGAGGGTTATTATTTTAGTGAGATAGTTTCAGTTTATATTTAGAGAGTTTTACGGAGGTTATTATCATTGCTGTTTACTATTATACTCATTATTTTGTAACCATGTTGTATTTACTACCATTTATGATCTATTATTATTTTATTCATGTATAATTATTACGACTGCTCCCACTGTGTTAAGACCACCACCACCCACACCATTTCCAACCACGCCACATCACCACTACCCACCCACCCCCCCACCAACCCCATCACCCCTGCCCCAACCCACTTTCCGTGCAGTACCAGCATCTTGACAGCCACCAGGAATCCCATCTTTTGGTCCACGCACTGCAGCACCACACCCTGCCCTCTCTAGCCAATCTTCTCTTGCACCTCGAAGCCCTATTGGTGCTGATCCTGGGGTATCTAAAAAGCAGCCTAAGCAGCAGCAGCGCCGCCACAGCCAGTCAGAGTCACAATCACGATGGGAATATTTAACGCTTAGTGGTAGGAGCAGCAGTGGTCGTAGTGGTTAGTAGTTAGTAGTAGCAGTAGTGCCTGTGTGTCTGTGTGCCTTTGTGTGTGTGCCTGTGTTTGTGTGTCTGTCTGTGCGAGTCTCACAGGGATATAGTTGTGGGTCTCTGTGGGTATCTCTGTGTCTGTGCATCTCACTGATATATAGCTGTGGGTCTCGATTGGTGCCTCTGTGAGTCTCTATGAGTGTCTCTGTGGATCTCTATGGGTGTCTGAATGGGCTCTGTGGGTGTCTCTGTGAGCCTCACAGGGATGTAGTTGTGGGTCGTTATGGGTGTTATCTATGGGTCTCTATAGGTGTCTCAATGGGTGTATCTATGGATGTCTGGGTCTCTGTGAGCCTCACAGGGATGTATTTGTTTTCTTGGTCGTCGTAGCCATCGTTGTAGATGCCACCGCGGGATTTGCCCTCGTCCATAGAGAAAAACCAAACTTGACAGACGTCGGCCAGCTCCTCCTCCTGGCGCTCGGTCAGGCGAGGCTCGAAGAGAGCCAGGATCGCTGCAGACGTGACAACAACAACTTAAATCATTAACTATGTTTTTTTTCTTTACCGAAACAACCAAAGAGTGTTTTTACACACACCAAAAAGCCCAGCAAGTTGGCGGTTGTTGTGTGTCTGTGTGTGTGTCTGTGTGTGTGTTCTGTAGCGGTTAGCGCGCTGCGCTATGAACCTGGCGACCCGGGTTTGATTCCCGCTCACGGCCAACACCAGTGACGATTTTCTGAACCGGTCCCGGGCTTCCCCTAGGTCGACTCAGCCTCAAATGAGTACCTGGTGCGGTGTGTAAACATTGCCACTGGGGAGACAAAGGCGGTCGGGCGTGGTGCTGGCCACCCACCCCCTCGTGTACCGTTCCGGCCTTCATAGGTGCTCGCTAACAGCACTTGCCCCTACAGTCTGTTAAGGCTATATGGGGGATCTTTATCTTTGTGTTCTGTCAGACCAGGAATGTGTGCACCACAGAGTGAATCTCCCTGCGGCACAGGGGACAGGCCATGCCGCGCCGCTGCAACTCGAAGACGCAGTGGCGGCATGTGGCAAGGTTTTCGCTGTCGCCGTGAACCAACGTGCAGCTACGTGGCTCACACCGGCACACCACGCACCCACCCACAACACCACCACCACCCACAACACCACCCACAACACCACCAGCAACCACCACCCATGCCACCACTACCTACACCACCACCAACCACACCACCCACACCATCACCATCCACCACCGCTACCGGCTGGAGTGTAAGAAGGAGAGGCAGTGGTGGAGGTGGTGTTGACGCTGGCACCGGCTCGCCTGTTGTCGGCCGTCACTACGGAGAATAACTTAATGAGCAGCGCTGCCACCGAGTGTCTGAGATCTCTGAGTGAGAATCCCTCCAGACAAAACACCTCCTCCAGGGGGTCCCTGCCACACCTCACCAGGTACTGCCTCTCTTCATCGTAAAGTCGCCTCCGCTTGATGTACTGTTCCACGTAGTGGAACACCTGTACCACCGTGAATGTGTCGCCCTAGGCACCGACCGAATGCAGCAGAGGAATCATCCGAGGCACCGGCTTCAGGAGAATGTTCCTGCGAGCTTGTCAGAGACATGGACAATTCCATGCACTGTATGTGTTCTGTATTTGTACGTGGATAGTAACGAGAGTGGATGTGCATTCACTCCGAGTCTTTACTGTGTCGTTAAACAGCATGGGGTACACAATGACGTGAAACTTTACATCTACCCTACCTCTGTGCTCCATGCCGAAAAGCCACTGCAGTGGTAATAAAACTGCAACGCATTTTATTCATCAACCTGCATTTTCTTATTTTCCCCAAATTTTAACCTGGGTTGGGCTGTCGCCATCCTGCCCTGGAACCAATTATTAATTCGTGTCTCTAGCAGACCATTGCAGGCCTTGTGTTAGAGAATGGCTCACTGAAGCTGATATCACAGAGCTACTTCTAATTACCCTTCAAACGCCCTCTGGTCCACAGTAAAGAGCAGCACCCTCCCACCTGTCCTTTAAGTAGGAGTAACGTTGGTCATAACAACGTTCTTTTCGATGAAATTTATCCAAATTAAGTGCAGAACCACATTGCAGCCATGTAATGGTTTATTTTGTGCTGTCAATGACGACTGGGCTGAGATCATTAGCTCGCTAGAATTGAGAACCTGCTTTGATCACAGGCGGTGTGGATTCAAACCCAAGTACTCCGTGGTGCCTGGTCAGTGCTATGACCTCTGGGTCACTTAGCCGCCTCCAAACACCCCCCATGTCAAATACATAAGCAGCAACCTGTATCGTGGGCAGCAGCATTCTTTGAATACTCTGTCAAAAAATGTTTATTGTGGAGTGGTGGCACAATTCCGCAATTGCTTTCTCATACCTCTGGTGACAGGAAGAATTTCTACAAGACGGAGTTCTAGAGAACCCATTTACTCGATGTTTTGGTCTACTCTTCCACACTGGGCAGATGAAGAGGAAGTAGTACCTACACTTTAACACACCGCATCCGCAGCCCCTCTCCTAAGTGGGCGTCCCCAGCCCGAATGCTCGCAGGAAGCCCTCCTAGCCTCCCTGCTCGACGAGCCAGGCCCCGCACGCGTTCACCAGCAGGGCGTCCACCGCGTCCATCACGGCCGCCGTCTTCTCCGCGTCGCGCAGACGTATGCAGTCGACCAGCCTCTTTGCGAGGGAGGAGCGAGCAGAGCACCACCAGGACCACCACGCGGCTCCGGCTCGCAGAGCCGTCGTGGAGGACTTCCCAGGCCACGTCCACGAGCAGCCGGCGGGGCCCTCGGTGCTCCACCCGCTCCTCCGCGTGGCTCACCAGAACGGAGTTTCTGAACCGCGCGAGGAACAGGTCTCCCAGGCAGTTGACCACCTCCTGCGCCAGCTGTGCTGGCTGAACCTTCTGCAGCTACTGGAGCTGCAGCTGCTCCTGCACCTGCAGCTACTCCTGCACCTACATCTACTCCGTCTGTGTCGCCATGTGAGCCATGTAGCCGGCGATCAGATTCGCTATCAAGACGCTCAACAGCTGCAGCGCCTCCTTCTTTTCCTCACCTTCCTCCTCCCCCTCGTTTTCCTCCTCCCCCTCCTCCTCCTCCTCCCCCTCCTCCTCCACTTTCAAAACAAAGAGTGAGGACATAATATCAATAACCCGGGAATTTTATAGTGACCTCTTCTTTCCTGATAAAACGTCTATGCCTGCCCAGAATTTCCTAAAGAGCTCGGTGAAAGTACTGTCCTCCAGCAGGGCGTTGTTGAAGTGCCAGTAGGCCTCACCACTTGGTGTTCCACGCAGCCTGAGGTCCAGCAGGATCAGGCTGTGGTCTGTTAGTGATGCAGCCCCTGATGTCAGCAGTCAGAATGCTCGAGACAAGACTTCTGGAGATGTAGAAACGGTCGATCCTGGACTGTGTAGCTGGTTCATTGCCCCGTGTCCGCGTGAAGGTGAAGCTTCGCCGCCTAGGGTGGTACAGCCGCCACACGTCCACCAGATCGGAGGCGTCCAGAAGGGCTTGGAGCTCTCCCCGGAGATTGGCGTTGCAGTGCCCCTTCCCTGTGTGGTCGAGAGCATCCAGCGTGCAGTTGTAGTCACCTCCCGTGACCACAAACTCGTCCCCTGGAATGCCACCGAGGTGGTTCCGCAGAAGTTGCAGGAACCCGGGTCTCTCACTGTCAGTGGTGGGAGCGTACACGTTGACGAGGTGGATGGCGGTGACGCCGACCTGCACCGTGAGGTCCAGGATCCTCCCCTTGATCACCTCCACCTGGCTGACGGTGTCGGGGGAAAAGTTTGGTGACAGCACGGTTGCTACTCCTGAGGAGGTGTTGCTGAAGTGGCTGATGAAGGGCTTCGCTCTCCACTCCGTCCTCCAGGCAACGTCATTGTCCATGGCGAGATGGGTCTCCTGCACGAACAGCACGGAGACCTTATGCTGCTTTGCAAGGTATCCTACGTAGTATATTCTCAGCGCCCCTCTGCACCCATTCATGTTCAGGGAGGCGTTGCGCAACGTCATTGTGAGTGAGTCGCCCGCCTGTTCCAATGAGTCACCTTGCTGAGGAGGCTCCTTACCCTGGACGTCTCCAGGTCTCTCGATTGTTTTCCTTCCTGCTGGAGCTCTGTGAGGATGCGTCAGAGGGAGACCTCTATGGCGTCTGGCTCGCCATCTTGTCAAGGCCTCCATCACCTTGTTTGGTTTCCTGGGGGTCTCTTTGAAGAATCTCCACAGGTCTTCCTGGCAGAAGATGGGTGCCCGCGAAGATGACCTCTTTGAGACCTGGTTGGTTTCGCTACCCACACGGAGGTCATCATCCGAGTCCCCCTTCTTGCTTCCATGCCCTGCATGTGGGGGCCAAGAGTCGGGGGCCCATGGTTGGCTCCATGTGGCCTCCCCCAGGGGCCGTGGCAGGTGGAATGCTACCGCACGCCTCTTCCACATTAGCAGGGCACTCTGCGAGGCTTGCAGGGTGTCCTTAGTCTGTCTTTTGAATTCTGGGCCAAAGAGGTCCCATAAACGTAAACGTGTTGTATTTAAAATATAACACAAACAACAGCAATGAATGGCTTAGTGGGTAAAGTAAGACGCACCCCAAAACCGGTGAGTTAAATAAATCTGATCTTTCCTATTACCGGATTATAGGACGCAAACCAAACTTTGTTGTAACAAGAACATAGAAAAACTGAGTCTCTTAATCAGGTGAATACGGTAAAGGGGCTGAGTCTGTGGGTGTCAGTGTGGTGAGTCTGTGGGTCTCTGTGTGGTGAGTCTGTGGGTCTCTGTGTGGTGATGGCCATGTCGGGTGGTGGCGGGTTTAACGACACAAAATTAATATATTCACGCGATCTAACCCAAACAAAGCCTGTACTACGGATTCAACAACAATGACATGAGGGTTCTCCGACGCGCGTCTCGGTTGGGGTGAGGGTGCGGTCGCGCCGTCTCCTCCGTACGGATTGTTTCTTCCTTTCCCAACTGCGATGTTCTCGCTCTCTCCTCTCTTTTTGTCTCCACCGTCGCCAACCGTCGGAGCTCGGCATCCGCGGCCCCTCTCCTAGGTGGGCGTCCCCAGCCCGAATTCTCGCAGGAAGCCCTCCCAGCCTCCCTGCTCGACGAACCAGGCCCAGCACGCGTTCACCAGCAGGGCGGCCACCACGTCCGTCACTGCCGCCGTCTTCTCCGCGTCACTCAGACGTACGCAGTCCACCAGCCTCTTCGCGAGGGAGGAGCGAGCAGAGCACCACCAGGACCACCACGCGGCCCCAGCTCGCGAAGACGTCACGGAGGACCTCCCAGGCCACGTCCACGAGCAGCCGGCGGGGCCCTCGGTGCTCCACGCGCTCCTCCGCGTGGCTCACCAGAACAGAGTCTCTGAACCGCGCGAGGAACAGGTCCCCAGGCAGTTGACCACCTCCTGCACCAGCTGTGCTGGCTGAACCTTCTGCAGCTGCTGGACCTGCAGCTGCTCCTGCACCTGCAGCTACTCTGTCTGTTTCGCTAGGTGAGCCATGAAGCCCGCGATCAGATTCGCTGTCAAGACAGTCAACAGCTGCAGCGCCTCCTTTTTCTTCCTCCCCCTCACCTTCTTCTTCCTCCTCCTCCACTCATAAAACAAAGAGTGAGGACATAATATCAATAACCTGGGAATTTTATAGTGACCTCTTCTCTCCTGATAAAACGTCTATGCCTGCCCAGAATTTCCTAAAGAGGTCGGTGAACGTACTGTCCTCCAGCAGGGCGTTGTTGAAGTGCCAGTAGGCCGCAGCACTTGGTGTTCCACGCAGCCTAAGGTCCAGCAGGATCAGGCTGTGGTCTGTTAGTGGTGCAGCCCTGATGTCAGCAGGCAGAATGCTCGAGACAAGACTTCTGGAGATATAGAAGCGGTCGATCCTGGACTGGGTAGCTGGTTCATTGCCCCTTGTCCTCGTGTAGGTGAAGCTTCGCCGCCTCGGGTGGTGAAGCTGCCACACGTCCACCAGATCGGAGGGGTCCAGAAGGGCTTGGAGCTCTCCCCAGAGCTTGGCGTTGCAGTGACCCTTCCCTGTACGGTCGAGAGCATCCAGCGTGCAGTTGTAGTCACCTCCCATGACCACAAACTCGTCCTCTGGAATGCCACCGAGGTGGTTCCGCAGAAGTTGCAGGAACCCGGGTCTCTCACTGTCAGTGGTGGGAGCGTACACGTTGACGAGGTGGATGGCGGTGTTGCCGACCTGCGCCCGGACGTCCAGGACCCTCCCCTTGATCACCTCCACCTGGCTGACGGTGTCAGGAGTGAAGTTTGGTGACAGCACGGTTGCTACTCCTGAGGAGGTGTTGCTGAAGTGGCTGAAAAAAGGCTCCCATTTTCCACTCCGTCCTCCAGGCAACCTCATCGTCCATGTCGAGATGGGTCTCCTGCACGAACAGCACAGAGACATTATGCTGCTTTGCAAGGGACGCTGCGTAGTATCTTCTCAGCGCCTCTCGGCACCCATTCATGTTCAGGGAGGCGATGCGCAGTGTCATTGTGAGCGAGTGGCCCGCCTGTTCCAATCAGTCACCTTGCTGAGACGGCTCCTTACCCTGGACCTCTCCAGGTCTCTCGATTGTTGTCCTTCCTGCTGGAGCTCCCCTAGGATGCGTCTGAGGGAGACTTCTATGGCGTCTGGCTCGCCATCCTGACAAGGCCTCCATCACTTTGTTTGGTTTCCTGTGGGTCTCTTCGAAGATTCTCCACAGGTCTTCCTGGCAGAAGATGGTGCCCGCGAAGATGACCTCTTTGAGACCTGGCTGGTTTCGCTACCCACACGGAGGTCATAATCCGAGTCCCCCTTCTTGCTTCCATGCCCTGCATGTGGGGGCCAAGAGTCGGGTGCCCATGGTTGGCTCCATGTGGCCTCTGTTGTATATGTGGGTGTGTGAAAATTGATGAAAAATAATTAAAATTAAATGAAATTCGAAATTTGCATAATTAATCCGAAATTATGCTAATTTGTGTACTTATGCGTGTAACTATGCTAATTAGAGAGGTAATCGTATTAATTTATACGAGTGGGTGTGGCTGTGTTAATGATAGCTTTATGATAATCAGGCCCCGCCTCGTTGACGAGGTTGGGTTATCAATCAGGATAACGCAATCAATCGTGTGCCGTTACGCTAGTGTCAATTCGGCCTCGTTGTCTAACTTCGTATTATTGATCAGCATAATACAATGATTCTCGCTTTAACACTCCCCGAGTGTTCATATTTTAGGTCCCATGTTCACATCGTTCGTTTTAGTTTAATGAGTGTGGATTGGTGTGTTTATAGTTTAGGTTCCCGAGTTCATATCTCGTCGCAGGATACAGATCTTATGCAAAAACTTCAGGAAAGAATCACACGACCACTTCTGTATTAATCAATTTATTTTCTAATTAAACCTTAACTATAATATGTATGTGACTCTCAATCTCGGAACTTCAAAACGGTATCCACAAGGTATCAAGACAGTATCATCAACGACTGTACGATTTCACTTTGATAACACATGGACCCCGCATAAAGCGATTGCTGTTAGTGAGAGAGAGAGTCAGAATATGCAAATGCTATGTTACACAAAAGCTTATACATTATAATATGAACGATCATTATGCTTGAAATAGTCAGCACATTATCACAGGCGACTGATTAACATGCAAGGGTATTCATATAAAAAAGACAATCAAACAGTTATTATTTCCAAAGGCATGAATGTAACAACAGATCCACCGGACAGACTATAAGATTATCGAAATGGCTTAGTGTGAGGGTATGCGGCGGAATGTGTTATCTCACGGGAGATTAATTAATTAATTAGTGAATAAGAATGTATGATCAGAAAATCGGTTTAGCACGATTCCTCCCCGGGAGCGTAGCTCCGTGGCGAAGGTGCCAAGGGTTAATTCGTATTGATGGATCGGTTGGTAACTTATGCGATTAGAAGTACAGTCCAAAACAAAATATTAAAGAGGGAAATTATGAATATACTTATAAATGACGGACTGTTATCACACGATCGATGCTTCCACAGCCAGATGGTTCACGAACTTGAGTGTTCGCTTCTGGTTAAGGACCTGTGTATGTTTGAGTGATATGAATTGTTTTGAATAGTCAGTGTTTGGAATTAATTATTTGCGTTGCCATATGCTGAAGTTGGCATCGCTTGTAGGAGAAGTAGCCTCGCTCCCTTTAGAGCGGTGAGGTGTGTGGGAGTGCATCATACGAATCGCCGCCCTCCTCCACGCAGCAGCCAGCCTCTGTCCACGGGGGAGAGTTGCTTGATCGCTCTCAGTTCTGCTCAGTGGACACCTCTCTCCACTGCTGGATGAGCTGCGCGATCACGCTCGTGCTGGTTCGCTGACAGCAGTTTCTCTCCGCTGTTGGATGAGCTGCATCGGCACGCTCCCTCTCTCTGGGTGGAGAACTCGAACGTGCTCGTTGCTGGTTTGCTGAAAGCAGGTTTTTCTCCACTGCTGGATGACTCAAGTCGCACGTGCTCTTGCTCTGGTTTGCAGAAGCTCTTGCTTGGTGCGTCGGTCGCTCTGCAGCTGGACTCAATGTAGAATAATCTTTCAGCAATACTCTGTCTTTCAGCTCTTGGAAATCACACTAGGTGACGCCTCACTACCTTGCGAGTCTTGCCAACGTCAGTGGGTAGCGACGGGGCCACTTTGGCTTCTGCTCGCCGCCTCCTGCTCTGCAGCTCGCCGGCTGGCGACCTGTTGCTCTCGTTCCCGATTGGAACTGCTCCTGAGCCGGCCCACTGGTCGAACTCCCCGCGTTCCGACCTCCTCCGATTCGAACTCCCCGAGTTCCGATCCCCCTGGTAGAACTCCCCGAGTTCCGACCCCTCCGAGTCGAACTGTCTCCCGAGAGTCGACCCCCCCCGGTCGAACTCTGGTGAGCCGACCCCCCCCGGGTCGAACTCTTCCGAGTTGCTCCTCCGAGGCGAACTGTCTCCCGAGAGTCGACCCCCCGGTCGAACTCTGGTGAGCCGACCACCCCCCCCCCCCCCCCAGTCGAACTGAGGTTTCAATGCTCAGGATCCTCTTTTTATGCCCAAAAATCCTGCCCACAAGGCGAGGTTTCTTTCGATTTTTGCTGTGTCAGGGTTTGTCCGTATGTATCTGCGTCCGTGTGTGTGTCCGTACATGTGTCAGTGTGTGTCCTTGTGTGGATCACCCACGGTATATTCCGTTGTCATACTCCTACCATAAAACCCACAATTAAAACAATCAAATGTTATAAATTGTCTCGAAGGCGCCTCTCTGTCTGGGTGCACAACCTGAGGGAGGGGCGATATTCCCTCCGACTTTCACCGACGCACAAAGAAATGGTTAAAAAGTTTTAAGTTAACATTTCATTTCATCAGAGTTCCATAGTTATGATTCTGTATTAATCCAAGGTCTGAGTCAGCTTCTCGTTGTGGTGTTTGACTCGTGTTTCCCCAAGCGTATACACACTCCTACCCCGCGCTGCAGGGATACAAAGACGGTCGGGATTTGTCTTTCTCTCCGACCCTGGGTTTAACATCACCCTTTGCTTACGTTGCAGTTTTGCTGTGCGCTTGCATTTCTTTTCCTCTCTACTCTTACTTTAACCCTGCATATTATTTGCGTATGGGTGGAGGCTAGAGCATTTATGTTGACTTAGGAAAACCTGATTGTTATAGGCTTCGGGTCAAGTCGTATAGACATTATTAAAATATGGAAATACATTTCATATTAAATTAATAGACGGGTGATGGTTACATTGACGTAGCTTGTGGCAGGGTTCAATTGAAGTGGGTGTGAAGATCAATAACTTTAGCCTACCCTGTCGTTAAATTCCGACTTTAAGTTACTTTAATAGTAATGCAGAACCAATTAGCTTTTTTTGACTTAACTAGATCTAGGCTAACGCAACCTCCCAGTGACCCTGGCTTTGTGTTTACGTCAGCCCTTTGCAATCCACTGCGCTCTGCTCTCTATCTGCTCCCTCTGACCCTGGGAGGGCTCTGAACGTCAAAATCGTGTTAGTGGGTCAAGGTAAATATGACCCCCACATGCCATGCTGAGGCCTGGTTTGGTGTTTTTATTCATTATTAAAATTAAAAGAAACAATAGAAATATGTATCTATATGTATTGAAAAATTACTTGTTAATATTAAGATGGAAAAGGTGCCTAGATACAACATTCCGCCCTTTTAAAAATGATCGGTGGTCAATTGGCCACGGGTCATTTTTAAAACAAAGAATCTATGTACTTTTCCATCATGAATCATCAATATTACTCAAGTAATTTTTCCTTTCAACGCGCGCACGTCACAACTTATGATTACATTTGAAATAAGAAAAGAAATACTAAAAGGAAGGTAAAACAAGGGGAAATTGTTTAACTGGCTACATGTTATAGGAGATGTCGTTATTCCATGTACCCACGTTCAATACTGTCCGCAATCGAAATACATTTTCGGGTTTGACCAGTGGGAAATTTAACAAAAATCCCTGTCCGGTCTGGGAGTCCCCATGTATGGGTGTGGCTGTACCCATTTTAAAGTCAATTTGTACCTGTGTTGTACTGATTGTTTCCAGGGATGCTAATGGTATCACATTTTTTTTTAGTGTTGGAGTTACCAGATATGAAGGAAATTGTCCTTGGAGAAGATCACTGATGCTGCCGCTGGTGCAATGCAACAAGTCTTTGGATCAACTATTGAATTTGCTGTCGAGTATTCTCTTCTTCGTACAGATCTCGGATTGCGAAACCCAATTCTTGGATTGTTAAGTTAACCATGGCGGAGTGCAGGTTAACGAGAACCACGGTGTCTCTCTGACTTTCTCATGTTACCTCTCTGCCACCTTGTACCAAGTCATTGATAACCTGACTGACTCTTTTAGTCACGAGTGTATCATATCTCTCATGGCCAGGTATCTTAGAGTTACCGATGACCCTTCCATGCAACATCATCACATCATCGTCCCGGCTCATCGTCGTAATGGCTTTGGCCTAATGAACATGGCTCACTGGTTCGTATCGGTAATTTATTTTATCACTCCCTTTCCATGTGAGATTGTGTGGCGTGAAGTTATGCTGTGCGTAACCAGGATCAACATACACCACGAGTTTCCGTACTCGACTGTTGGGGTCATTTGTATTCTCCGCAGCCCTGTGCACATCTGCTGCCTCTGGGAGTCGATTTGACTCTGGGCCACGATTCCCTTCTGCGCTACGATTCGATTCCGTGCCACGATTCGATTCTGGGTCACGATTCGATTCCGTGCTTTTGAGTATGCTGTGTTTCAACACAATTCCCGATCCGTCACGGATATTCTTCTCCTCCACTTCAACACTCTGATCTCCATCCCTCCTTAGTGTGCCCGAGCACAATTTAACATCCAAAGGCTGATGTCTGCATTCATCTGCCTCTTCCACAGTACACTCACGCACTTCCGCGACACAAGTGATGGCATTTATATTTACCAGACAATCAGGTTTTCCTTCCCCTCCCTGCGGTTGGTTATCATCTCCTGTAGGATCACACTTTAATGCAGTTATGTTTCCCTGCTCGATAGGTGTGTCAATTACGGGAGCAACACTTGCGCTCTCCACCACATTATCAGAACTGGTGCCCGACGCATTTATTGTTTCCCAATCATTGGGACCCTCCTGGTTTACCTTGTCAACCGCAGCCTGCTTAATTTTTTTAACGAGTCCATAATTTCCCTGCAGCTCCACGGACACCACTCTCACTGAAAGCTCCCTCTCAACCAATGTGATTGATTCATCACGTGCCCGTGTCATTTTTTGTGTCTCAGCCAAGCTCACGCCTGTCTCCCTATTCCTCATGCCTCTGCTCTCTCCTGGTAAAACTGGTGGGGGAATCGATCGGAAGTGGGCCGATTGTGTTTGATCCCTCGTGTGTCGTGGCATTGGGACCCGGCATGATTCTGCTCTTGGTCTACACACACCGCGATTCTCGCAAATATGCGTCCCTGCACACTGCGATCGCTCCCAGCCTGCGGGCCATTGCCTCGCTGGTGGTGCTGTGTTTCTGCTCACGTGATTTTTATTTCCCTCTGAAACGCTGGTTACATCATCCCTCTCTCTGGGTGTCGTAGAACTATTGTCTTTAGCTCTGTACAGCCAAGCTCTGTGCGCCTTATCCTCTATATGGTGTAAGGAGGCTGTTTCTGGATTCAATACCATTCCCACAATTTCTGTAATCTCTGGACTCAAAGACCCGAAAAACATAACTTTGAACCTTTTGTCACCTTCGTGATACTGATCCACATCACCCGCGTAGTACGCTCTTTTAAACCGTAGGAGGTAATCTCGCGGATCCTCGTCTGCGCACTGGGTCATAGATTTTGCAGCATTAAATCCCTCAGACCATGTTAAATATTCTCCAATATTCCGGCTCACTGCCAGGCTCAGCTTTTTGAAATCGTTCCGAACCTTGTATGAAAGCGACTTTACCCATGGTATAGACTGCTCGTGCAAGCTTCGTCTCAGTAAACTGGCTTTCTCATTCGTTTTCCTCAAACCCCTGATCACTGCTTCTGCTTCTACCGTTGCGATGTGAGCGTGTATGTCTCTGTTCCTATCGTGTGGATCAAAGTAGGGAATTCTGACGAGAGCCTTGTCCATCAATTTCAGAGTTTTACTACTGAATGAGTATTCGGACAGTTGATCATCGTCAGAGGCGTCTGTTCCTGAGGAGTGCTCACTCGAGCTGTCACCATCACGGTGGCGCTGCTTAACATAACTTTTGTAGTGCCTTTTGCACCTGTAACGTGAGTCAACTTTGCTCGGTGACTCCTGCTTATCCCATGGCTCATGCTTGTGTGATGTGCGTCTTTCTGGAAAGTAATCTCTGCCATAGGTTCCACGTCGGTCGTGCTTGCGTGGAATGTGTCTACCAAATGAGCTGTCTCTGTCATGTCGCTCGTCTTGCCCCAGCTCCGCCCTTTTTTGCTCGATCAGTACAGAATATCCTGCTGACTAAGTGTTAATATTTTTTTCCTCTTTACCCTCGAAGTTGTCAGTCCTATGTTTTCCTATTTTCATCCGTATCTCTCCCTCCCCTCTCTCGAGTCGCGAGGGGGAATCTCTGTCAAAACCACTTTGATTGGTAGCCACACCTCCTGTGTGACCTGTCTCTGGTTTACGTCCGCGTGGCTCGGAGTGTGGTAAACTGTTACTCCCGTATGTGTTATGTGTATCAACATCTGGGGGTTTCGCTGGTGCATTCAGCGCCGACTCTTTTTCTCTCACGAGGGCGTGCAGACGCTCAACCTCCTCTATTAGGGACAGTTTCTCCTTCCTTTCCCTGTCAAATTTTTCCCCAGTCCATAATCTTTCTCTGTATGTCTGTGTGAGGAGATACGAGTCTAACCTTGCTATTTCTGCAATTTTTACGTCACGTTTGGCTTTGCTACATTTCATCACATCCTTAAGTAGTTTCCTCCTATGTGCCTTAACATCTTCTATATGTCTCCCCTCCCATACGTCTCTCTGCTCTGTCTGCTGTCTAGCAGTCCGTCCAGTACGTTTTAACACAAATTCACGATATTGTTTTTCCATAGATTCTATCTTCTCTTCGGAGGTCCATTCTGTATCAGTGTTATGCGTTGGGATGTCACCCTCAGAACGTTGCGGGTCATGTGCCATCTCTATTACGTAGTGTAGTTAATAGACCTAAGAGTGTATCTTAACTCTAGTCTCTTATGTGTGGCGTGAGTTACTCTGGAATTCCACTTCAGAGTACATATAAAAACATTCGTATCACAGGATGTGTTGGTTCAACTCGAGCAAATAATCTTACCCCCACTGTCTTTGTTATCCACTGCTACTCTGGTATTTTCCTTCAGAGTGCGTTTTTTTGTTTGTTTACACCGTTTACAGTCACAGGGCAATGTTAGTTCACAATACCTTGATTAATACAACAGTGATTCGTTCCTTAATTTAAGCATAAACTGTCTGCGAGAGATCCCGGATACGAGCCCCCAATTTGTTGTATATGTGGGTGTGTGAAAATTGATGAAAAATAATTAAAATTAAATGAAATTCGAAATTTGCATAATTAATCCGAAATTATGCTAATTTGTGTACTTATGCGTGTAACTATGCTAATTAGAGAGGTAATCGTATTAATTTATACGAGTGGGTGTGGTTGTGTTAATGATAGCCTTTATGATAATCAGGCCCCGTCTCGTTGACGAGGTGGGGTTATCAATCAGGATAACGCAATCAATCGTGTGCCGTTACGCTAGTGTCAATTCGGCCTCGTTGTCTAACTTCGTATTATTGATCAGCATAATACAATGATTCTCGCTTTAACACTCCCCGAGTGTTCATATTTTAGGTCCCATGTTCACATCGTTCGCATTAGTTTAATGAGTGTGGATTGGTGTGTTTATAGTTTAGGTTCCCGAGTTCATATCTCGTCGCAGGATACAGATCTTATGCAAAAACTTCAGGAAAGAATCACACGACCACTTCTGTATTAATCAATTTATTTTCTAATTAAACCTTAACTATAATATGTATGTGACTCTCAATCTCGGAACTTCAACACGGTATCCACACGGTATCAAGCCAGTATCATCAACGACTGTACGATTTCACTTTGATAACACATGGACCCCGCATAAAGCGATTGCTGTTAGTGAGAGAGAGAGTCAGAACATGCAAATGCTATGTTACACAAAAGCTTATACATTATAATATGAACGATCATTATGCTTGAAATGGTCAGCACATTATCACAGGCGACTGATTAACATGCAACGGTATTCATATAAAAAGACAATCAAACAGTTATTATTTCCAAAGGCATAAATGTAACAACAGATCCACCGGACAGACTATAAGATTACCGAAATGGCTTAGTGTGAGGGTATGCGGCGGAACGTGTTATCTCACGGGAGATTAATTAATTAATTAATTCGTGAATAAGAATGTATGATCAGAAAATCGGTTTAGCACGATTCCTCCCCGGGACCGTAGCTCCGTGGCGAAGGTGCCAAGGGTTAATTCGTATTGATAGATCGCTTGGTAACTTATGCGATTAGAAGTACAGTCCAAAACAAAATATTAAAGAGGGAAATTATGAATATACTTATAAATGACGGACTGTTATCACACGATCGATGCTTCCACAGCCAGATGGTTCACGGACTTGAGTGTTCGCTTCTGGTTAAGGACCTGTGTATGTTTGAGTGATATGAATTGTTTTGAATAGTCAGTGTTTGGAATTAATTATTTGCGTTGCCATATGCTGAAGTTGGCATCGCTTGTAGGAGAAGTAGCCTCGCTCCCTTTAGAGCGGTGAGGTGTGTGGGAGTGCATCATACGAATCGCCGCCCTCCTCCACGCAGCAGCCAGCCTCTGTCCACGGGGGAGAGTTGCTTGATCGCTCTCAGTTCTGCTCAGTGGACACCTCTCTCCACTGCTGGATGAGCTGCGCGATCACGCTCGTGCTGGTTCGCTGACAGCAGTTTCTCTCCGCTGTTGGATGAGCTGCATCGGCACGCTCCCTCTCTCTGGGTGGAGAACTCGAACGTGCTCGTTGCTGGTTTGCTGAAAGCAGGTTTTTCTCCACTGCTGGATGACTCAAGTCGCACGTGCTCTTGCTCTGGTTTGCAGAAGCTCTTGCTTGGTGCGTCGGTCGCTCTGCAGCTGGACTCAATGTAGAATAATCTTTCAGCAATACTCTGTCTTTCAGCTCTTGGAAATCACACTAGGTGACGCCTCACTACCTTGCGAGTCTTGCCAACGTCAGTGGGTAGCGACGGGGCCACTTTGGCTTCTGCTCGCCGCCCCCTGCTCTGCAGCTCGCCGGCTGGCGACCTGTTGCTCTCGTTCCCGATTGGAACTGCTCCTGAGCCGGCCCACTGGTCGAACTCCCCGCGTTCCGACCTCCTCCGATTCGAACTCCCCGAGTTCCGACCCCCCTGGTAGAACTCCCCGAGTTCCGACCCCTCCGAGTCGAACTGTCTCCCGAGAGTCGACCCCCCCCGGTCGAACTCTGGTGAGCCGACCCCCCCCGGGTCGAACTCTTCCGAGTTGCTCCTCCGAGTCGAACTGTCTCCCGAGAGTCGACCCCCCGGTCGAACTCTGGTGAGCCGACCCCCCCCCCCCAAGTCGAACTGAGGTTTCAATGCTCAGGATCCTCTTTTTATGCCCAAAAATCCCTTCACTCGGATCCTGCCCACAAGGCGAGGTTTCTTTCGATTTTTGCTGTGTAAGGATTTGTCCGTATGTATCTGCGTCCGTGTGTGTGTGTCCGTACATGTGTCAGTGTGTGTCCTTGTGTAGATCACCCACGGTATATTCCGTTGTCATACTCCTACCATAAAACCCACAAGTAAAACAATCAAATGTTATAAATTGTCTCGAAGGCGCCTCTCTGTCTGGGTGCACAACCTGGAGGGAGGGGTGATATTCCCTCCGACTTTCACCGACGCACAAAGAAATGGTTAAAAAGTTTTAAGTTAACATTTCATTTCATCAGAGTTCCATAGTTATGATTCTGTATTAATCCAAGGTCTGAGTCAGCTTCTCGTTGTGGTGTTTGACTCGTGTTTCCCCAAGCGTATACACACTCCTACCCCGCGCTGCAGGGATACAAAGACGGCCGGGATTTCCCTTTCTCTCCGACCCTGGGTTTAACATCGCCCTTTGCTTACGTTGCAGTTTTGCTGTGCGCTTGCATTTCTTTTCCTCTCTACTCTTACTTTAACCCTGCTTATTATTTGCGTATGGGTGGAGGCTAGAGCATTTATGTTGACTTAGGAAAACCTGATTGTTATAGGCTTCGGGTCAAGTCGTATAGACATTATTAAAATATGGAAATACATTTCATATTAAATTAATAGACGGGTGATGGTTACATTGACGTAGCTTGTGGCAGGGTTCAATTGAAGTGGGTGTGAAGATCAATAACTTTAGCCTACCCTGTCGTTAAATTCCGACTTTAAGTTACTTTAATAGTAATGCAGAACCAATTAGCTTTTTTTGACTTAACTAGATCTAGGCTAACGCAACCTCCCAGTGACCCTGGCTTTGTGTTTACGTCAGCCCTTTGCAATCCACTGCGCTCTGCTCTCTATCTGCTCCCTCTGACCCTGGGAGGGCTCTGAACGTCAAAATCGTGTTAGTGGGTCAAGGTAAATATGACCCCCACATGCCATGCTGAGGCCTGGTTTGGTGTTTTTATTCATTATTAAAATTAAAAGAAACAATAGAAATATGTATCTATATGTATTGAAAAAGTACTTGTTAATATTAAGATGGAAAAGGGGCCTAGATACAACACCTCCCCCAGGGGCCGTGGCAGGTGGAATGCTACCACACGCCTCTTCCACAGTAGCAGAGCACTCTGCGAGGCTTGCAGTGTGTCCTTATTCTGTCTTTTTAATTCTGGGCCAAAGAGGTCCCATAAACGTAAACGTGTTGTATTTAAAATATAACACAAACATAACAACAATGATGAATGGCTTAGTGGGTAAAGTAAGACGCACCCCAAAACGGGTGAGCTTAATAAATCCGATCTCTCCTATTACCGGATTATAGGATGCAAACCAAACTTTGTTGTATCAGTGTGGTGAGTCTGTGGGTCTTTGTGTGGTGACGATCTCTCTGGGTCTCTGTGTGATGATGGCCGTGTCGGGTGGTGGCGGGTTTAACAACACAACATTATGAGATTCACGAGATCTAACCCAAACAAGACCTGTACTACGGAGTCAACAACAACGACATGAGGGCTCTCCGACGCGCGTCGCGGTTGGGGTGAGGGTGAGGTCGCGCCGTCTCCTCCATACGGATTGTTTCTTCTTTTCCCAACTGCGACGTTCTCGCTCTCTCCTCTCTTTTTGTCTCCACCGTCGCCAATCGTCGGAGCTCGGCATCCGCGGCCGCTCTCCTAGGTGGGCGACCCCAGCCCGAATTCTCGCCTGAAGCCCTCCCAGCCTCCCTGCTCAACGAGCCAGGCCCCGCACGCGTTCACCAGCAGGGCGGCCACCGCGTCCGTCACGGCCACCGTCTTCTCCGCGTCGCTCAGACGTACGCAGTCCACCAGCCTCTTCGCGAGGGAGGAGCGAGCAGAGCACCACCAGGACCACCACGCGGCCCCAGCTCGCGGAGCCATCGCGGAGGACCTCCCAGGCCACGTCCACGAGCAGCCGGAGGAGCCCTCGGTGCACCACCCGCTCCTCCGTGTGGCTCACCAAGTCCAGAACGGAGTCTCTGAACCGCACGAGGAACAGGTCTGCCAGGCAGTTGACCACCTCCTGCACCAGCTGTGCTGGCTGAACCTCCTGCAGCTGCTGAACCTTCTGCACCTTCTGCAGCTGCTCCTGCAACTGCAGCCACTCCGTCTGTGTCGCTAGGTGAGCCATGAAACCGGCGATCAGATTCGCTGTCAAGAAGGTCAGCAGCTGCAGCACCTCCTTCTCTTCCTCCCCCTCATTTCCCTCCTCCTCCTCCTCCCCCTGTCTCCTTCCACCTCCCTGTGTCTCCCTCCTCCCCCGGTCTCCTTCCTGCTCCCCGTGTTTCCCTCCTTCCCCCGTCTCCCTCCTCCCTGTGTCTCCCTCCTCCTTTTCCTTTTTTGCTGATGAAGTTTTTCTATTTCCACGAGGTGGTAACACCATATCCCTTATTCTGTAATTGTAATTCTGGGCCAAAGAGGTCCCACAAATGTAAACATTTTGTATTTAAAATATAACACAAACATAACAACAATGAATAGCTTAGTGGGTAAAGTAAGACGCTCCCCAAAACGGGTGAGTTAAATCAATCCGATCTATCCTACTACCGGATTATAGGACGCAAACCATACTTTGTTGTAACAAGAACATAAAAAAACTGAGTCTCTTAATCAGGTGAATACGGTAAAGGGGCTGAGTCTGTGGTTGACAGTGTGGTGAGTCTGTGGGTCTCTGTGTGGTGACGATGTCTATGGGTCTCTGTGTGGTGATGGCCGTGTCGGGTGGTGGCGAGGTATAACAACACAACATTTATATATTCACGCGATCTAACCCAAACAAAACCTGTACTACGGAGTCAACAACAACGACATGAGGGCTCTCCGACACGCGTCACGGTTGGGGTGAGGTTGCGGTCTGTTGTATATGTAGGTTATGAAAATTTGATGAAAATAATAAAAATTAAATCAAATTTGAAATTTGCATAATTATCCGAAAAAATGTTAATTTGCTGTAATTTATGCGCATAAACTATGCGAATGCGAGAGAGAATCGTATTAATTTATGCTAGTGTATGTGTGATTATGCTACTGCGAGCCGTTATGATAATTAGGCCCCGCCTCGTTGACGAGGGTCGGTTTTCAATCGGGATAATGCAATTAATCATATGCAGTTATGCAGGTACTTGAGCATGTCAGATTAAACTCGGCTGTGTTGTTTAACTTTGTACTATCGATCAGTATAATACAATTATTCCCGCTTTAACATTTACTGAGTATGTGGTAGTGTGTTCAGCCAGGTCTCCAAGTTCAGATCTCAGCACAGAATACAGTTCTTATGCATAAATGTCACGAAAGAACACAACACTTCTGTGTTAATCAATTTTAATGACGATAGTGATAATGACGATAATGATGACGATGGTGATAATGATGATAATGATGACAATAATAACAATGGTGATGATGCGGAAGTGGAACGAGTGCAGGACGCGGATGACGCCGTGCAGCTCAGCACTGCCCTCCCCCTGCAGCTCCGTGATCACCTTCAACTCCATCCTCTGCATCTCTATTTTGGTAGGGCTGTGTGCACACAGCAAGTCTGTGGGTCTCTGTGGGTCTCTAGTTCATAGTAGTTTTACGACGGTTAATTTTTTAGTGAGATAGTTTCAGTTTATAGTTAGAGATAGTTTTGCAGAGGTTATTATCATTGTTGTTTACTATTATACTCATTATTTTGTAACCATGTTGTATTTACTTGCATTTATTATCTATTATTGTATTCATTTATAATTATGACCATGGCCGCTGTGTTAAGACCACCAGCACCCACCCACACCACCACCACCACCAACCCCATCACCCCTGCCCCAACCTACTGGATGGGCAGTGCCAGCATCTTGACAGCCACCAGGAATCCCATATTGTGGTCCACGCACCGCAGCACCACTCCCTGCCCTCCCTCGCCAATCTTCTCTCGCACCTCGAAGCGGCATTGGAGCTGCTCCTGGGGTATCTAAGAAGCAGCAGCAGCAGCGCCGCAACGGCCAGTCAGAGTCACAATCACGATGGGAATGTTTTACGCTTAGTGGTAGCAGCAGTGGTAGTACTGAGTAGTAGTTAGTAGCAGTAGTGTCTGTGTGCGCCTGTGTGCCTGTTTGTGTGCGCATCTGCGTGTGTGTGTGTCTGTCTGTGCGAGTTTCACAGGGATATTTCTGCTTGCAAGCTTTGACTTTAACATAGCCATTTCTGTGACCAGACACAAGCTAATCACTCAGCAATTTCAATGCTAAATTATCCTGTTTGATTTGTACTAGGTGCCTCTGTGGATGTGTAGGCTTTGACTTTAACATAGCCATTTCTGTGACCAGTCACAAGCTAATCACTCAGCTCTTTCAATGCTAAATTTTATGCTAATTCGTTTGTCAAGGCGCTCTGTTTCTTCTCACACAGCTTAAAGGTCGCGGTCTGAGCTTGGCTGTGTTCACTCCAGCGCTTTCCTCCAGACAGTCTCGTCCCTTCACCTGATGAAGGCCGCTTGTGTTGTGGCCGAAACGTCGTGAGAATTTTATTGTGTTATTTTATTTGATCAATGTATTATTTTATTCTCATTCTACGCTACTTTACCGAAAGAACCAAAGAAGATGAATCCTTGCAGCCAAGATAGCTTTAAATCGAAATTTAACAGAATGGTATTGAACCTTTTTCTTTACAGGGTGGCCCTGGGGCTTGCCACGTGGCAGGTGTCGTCCATTGTCCATACCAGACCCCTCCAGCTCTCTCACCCTGGGTCAGCTGCCCCTTCCATGTCCTGGAAACCATGGCAAGGTCATCCTATGAGGACTGCCTGGATGAAAACCAGCATGGAAGGGGCCCAGGGTGGGACCGGCTATGCTTTTGGGCTAGTCCCGTTTGTGTGTGGTGTGCGGTGTCTTCGTAGCAATCGTTCTCCACTGTAGTCCTGGCATCTGCTGCTCAGCTTCATTCCACAGCTGTGGTTCCAGTGGCGCGGTCTCTCCGGGGACCCATGTGGTGTGTGTGTGGGTGTGACATGTATCACGGGGTGGGTGGATAGTATCGTGATAGTGGTCATGGTAGGCACCGATCCACGACCTCCATCACCCCTACTGAGTGGTGGACATGCCACCACAAAGCAGCATGCGGCGGAGGAGTGAGGTGACCGCTCTCGCCTCACGAGCGAGGCCCTCTCGCTTCCTCTTCATTCCCTGCATCACCACCTCCATCTCCTCCTTTGTCTCATCCTCCTCCACCTCCTCTTAATCCTCCACCACCATCTTCTCCCCCTCTTCTGTTTTCTCCATTCTCTCTTCATGCTCCTCAACCTCCGAGGTGGCGTCGGTGGCATCGGTGGTGGCAGCGGAGGTGCTGGAGGTGATGGCCGTGGTGGCGGTGGCAATGGTGGTGATGGTGGCAGCGGAGGTGGCGGTGGCGGCAGCGGTAATGGCGGTGGCGCCAGCGGTGGTGGGGCGGAGGTGGCAGCGTTGGTGGTGGTGATGGTAGTAGTCCTGGCGAGGCACCGCTCTTCCTCCATGAGGCGCTTCTCCTCCTCGACGCTCTTCACGTTGGCGAGACACTTCTCCTCCACCAGACGCTTCTCTTCCGTGAAGCACTTCACTTTAACGAGGCGCTTCTTGAGGAAATAGTCTCTGAAGCAGTTCTCCTCTGTGCGGCGCTTCACCCTGGCAAGGCGCTGCACCTCAAAGAGGTGCTCCTCTACCATGTGGCGTTTCTCTGTCGCATGGTCCTTCTCCTCCTGGAGATGCTTCACCCCGCTGAGATCCTTCAACTCCCCAATTATCCTCTGTTCAAGCAAAGATAATCACATGAATATACAGACATTCAAGCAGAAATTCATTTAAGTTTTTCAGATTCATTTATTTGGTATAACCCTGTGAGCTATGTTGCTCTTGACTCGGGTGCAACCGCAACAAACAAAAACATGATCAAGGAATATCTTAAAGCGACTACACGCAACAGAAAAATCCAGGAAAAGACAGCAAAGTCTTCCAGAAAAGCACCGTATATCAACACTGTGTGCAAAAATCCCGGTGGGATGCAAGTCGAATAATAACAATCATAAGACAATTTAGATTAAAGTTATCAGGCTAACTCTGTACTACAAAAAACAAACATGGCTAAACCAAAACGTTTTCAAAATCACCAAAATAAAGCTATAAAAACAATGTAACAGTGATCATAGGAACTGTGATTCAAATTTAACAATTAACGATATATACATAACATGTACGACCAAACTTTGCAGCCATAGCTGGCTGTATGAGTCACTCCATAACAGCAGGATTATGAGTCGCAGTATGTAAAAAATATTCAATACACCTTTAAAGATCAGCACACTATTCAAGTGTACATCTATGGTACAATTTATTGAAAATAAGTTTTGGGAACAGAAACTTATTTCTTTTAAACAACAGACAAATATTAACAAGCACTGTTTATTACATTAACTTTGTTTAACTTTTTTGGTCCCAGTTGAGACATTCAGAACTATGACAAAACAAATAATTGTGCTCTGATCTAATGTGCAATCTGTGGCATATGAATTTGTTAAGGTGATGTTGTCCGGTCCTGTACATATCAAGTACAGTGAGGGAAAAACTTATTTGATCCCCTGCTGATTTTGTACATTTGCCCACTGACAAAGAAATGAACAGAATATAATTTTAATGGTAGGTTTATTTGAACAGTGAGAGGCAGAATAACAACAAAAACATCCAGAAAAACATGTCAAAAATGTTATAATTTGATTTCCATTATCCTCCTAGCGAGGCCACGCTAGGAGGATAAAAGGGGACCCCGGGCAAAGGTTTGGGGCTGTTGCTTGGAGTGGAATCTCGTCGGACTGCTGGAGTCATCGTCACCATCTGCATTTTCTCGGCGGTGTCAGACAGGCAGTCTGTTAGCTCTCTTGACTGAAAGTGTAGTGACCCCTTGTACCCTGTGAAGGCTATAATAAATAGAGTACCTCCTGCTCCTCGTGTCTCTGCGTGTATCGCTAGACGTGGATCATAACGACAGTAGATGTACACTCACTCTGAGTTTTTACTCAATGACGTTAAACTTCACATCTACCCTACCTCCATGCTACATGCCGACAACCCACTGCTTTGGTAACCAAACTGCAACGTATTTTATTAGTAAACCTGCATTTTCTAATTTTACCCAAATCTTAACCTCGGTTGGATGTTGCCATCCTGCCGTGGAAACAACGAATCATTCGTGTCTCGAGCAGAAGATTGCAAGCCTTGTGTTAGAGAATGGCCCACTGAAGCTGTAATCACGGAGCTACTTCTGAGTACATTTCAAGTGCCCTCTCATCCACGTAATAAAGAGCAGGATCCTCCCTCCTGTAACGTTGGTCGTAACAATGTTCTTACTTCTTTGTGCTGTCAAGGACAACCGGGCTCACCTTGGTCTGTCTCACTGTCACACTCACCTCTATTCGTACACTCACTCATCTGGGTCTGTCTCACTGTCATACTCACCTCATCCACACGCACTGACGTAGGTCTGTCTCACTGTCACACTCACATCACTAGTCACACTCACCCACCTGGGTCTGTCTCACTGTTACACTCACCTCTCTACCACACTCACCTGGGTTTGTCTTACTTTAACACCACATTCCACAGACACTTACATTGGTCTGTCTCAATGTCACACTCACCTCTACCCACACACACTCACCAGAGTCTGTTTCACTCTCTCACTCATTTGTCTTCCTACACTCACTCACTTGGGTCTGTCTTACTGTCACACTCACCACTCTACCCACACTAACCTGGGTCTCACTGTCTCACCTCTCTTCAAAAACACTGAATTCCTGCTGAACAACACGCGGTTCAACCCACAAGCACTTGGGAGAGCTACAGGGCTCACATGCCATGTCCTTCACAGTCCTGTAATTCGTTTTATTATTATTGCCATAATTGAGTTTGGCAAAAGCCTGTGCGAGACTTTGAACAATGTACACACAGGACCGTCCATAAGGGTGCTAGGCCAGGGGAAAATCCCAGCATGTGGGCCTCCGACGCGTTCAAATTCCACCGCAAGTATTACATTTGACACCCCCGTGACATTGAAGCGCAGGGCCCCCCCAATGCCCGCGGACCTGGGCGGTCGCTCCGATTCTCCGTATCCAAGGGGCGATTCTATGTGCACAATGCAGACCTTCTTGTAAAAACATGGTTTTACGAGGGCCTCCTCACGCAAATTAAGTAGAGAACCACATTACTGCCATGTGATGGTTTATGTTTCGCAGTCATTGACGACCAGGCTGAGATCATGAACTCGCTAGACTTGACAACCCACTTTGATCACAGGCGGGTGCCTGGATTCAGACCCAGTTACTCCGTGGTCCCACTTCAGTGCTCTGACCTCTCGGTCACTGGGCCGCCTCTAAACACCCCCCATGTTAAATACATAAGTAGCAAACCTGTATCGTGAGCAGCAGCATTCTTTGAATACTCTGCCAAAACAATTTGAATTGTGGAGTGTTGACCCAATTTCGCAATTGCTTTATCATACCTCTGGTTGCAGGAATAATTTCTACAAGACCGAGTTCTAGAGAGCCCCTTTACACGATGTTTTGTTCTACTCTTCCACACTGAGCAGATATTTTAGAAGATGGAGTACCCACACTTTAACACACCACATGCACCTTGCTGCTCGATTGTGGCTTACCCATTTCTACTGATTGGTGGACAGAGGCAGGGGGGGTTAAGAAACTCAAACGTTTGTTTCAACTGCTGTTACAGAAGGGGAACAGATGGGCAGTGGAGCAGGGAGGTAGAGGGGCAGTGGAGTAGAAGGGCAGTGGAGCATTGGAGTAGTTGAGCAGTAGGGCAATTGAGCAGATGGGCAGTGGGACAGCGGAGCAGAAGAGCAGTGGGCCAAATGGGTAGTAGGGCAGTGGAGTAGTGGAGCAAAGGGACAGTTGGGCAGAGGGGCAATGGATCAATTGAGCAGTGGGACAGTGGGACAGTGGGGCAGTGGAGCAGTGGATCAGTGGGGCAGTGGAGTAGAGTGGCAGTGTTGTGAAGGAGGCGAATCACCTGAATATCTTTTCCCACCGACATTTGTATGTGCTCTAAAGAAGGACCATCTCTCAAAACGGCGATCATTCTATATTTGTCCTTGTACCTCCACACACAGCTGGAAAACCGCACACCTGAGCCAAGGCACATTTAACCAACTCAGGCAGCACTTGCAAGCAATTCAAATATATTTTTTGTCATCATGGGTTTATTTCAAAGAGTTTATAGTACCAATAAGAACAATGGTATTTAACCGTATTATTTGCAGGGTGGCCCTGGGGCTTGCCATGTGGCAGGTGTCGTCCATTGGCCGATCCAGACCCCTCCAGCTCTCTCACCCTGGCTTTTCTGCCCCTTCCATGTCCTGGAAACCATAGCAAGGTCATCCCATGAGGACTGCCTGGATAAAAACCAGCATGGAAGGGGCCCAGAGTGGGGCCGGCTATGCTTTTGGGCTAGTCCCGTGTGTGTGTGGTGTGCGTGGTGTCTTGGTAGCAATCGTTCTCCACTTCAACAGCTGTGGTCCCACTGGCAACGTTTCTCTGGGGAACCGTGTGGTAAGTGTGTTTCATGTATCACGGGGTGGGTGGGTGTGGCATGTATCACAGGGTGGGTGGGTAGTATGGTGATAGTGGTCATGGTTGGCACCAATCCACGACCACCACCATCACCCCTACTGAGTGGTTGACATGCTACCACAAAGCAGCACGCGGCGGAGGAGTGAGGTGATCGCTCTTGCAACGCGAGCGAGGCCCCCTCGCTTCCTCTTCTTTCCCTGCATCACCACCTCCACCACCTGCACCTCTTCCATCTCCTGCTCCTTTGTCTCGTCCTCCATTTCATCTTCATCCTCCACCACCATCGTATCCCCCTTCTCTGTTTTCTCAATTCTCTCCTCATCCTCCTCAACCTCCTCGTCCTCGGAGGTGGCAGAAGTGGTGGCAGTGGTGTCGGTGGTGGTGGTGTTGGCTGAGGTGGCAGTGCTGGTGATGTCAGTGGCGGTGGTGGTGGTGGTGGCGGTAGTGGTAGTGTTGGTTGCGTTGGTAGCGGCAGAGGTGGTGGTTGCCATGGTGGTGGCAGTGGTGGTGGCGTTAGCGGCAGGGCGGTCGGTGGTGATGATGGCGGTGGACGTGGTGGAGTTGGTGGAGGTGGTTGCGGTAGCGTCAAAGGTGTCGGTGGTGGCGGTGGCAGCAGTGGTGGTGGCGCTGGCAGTGGAGTAAGTTGTGGTGGTGGCAGAGGTGGTGGTTGCCGCGGTGGTGGCGGTGACGGTGACGGTGGCGGTGGTGGCAGTCGTGTCAGTGGTGGCAGTGATGGCGGGGGTGGCAGCGGTGGTGGTGGTTGCAGCGTTGCTGGCAGTGGTGGTGATGGCAGCGGTCCTGACGGGGCACTGCTCCTCCTCAAGGTACTTCTCATCCTCCTCCAGACGCTTCTCCTCAAGATGCTTCATCTCACGAAGTCGCTTCTCCTCCGCGAAGCACTGCACTATAACGAGTCGCTTCTTGAGGAGATGGTCTCTGAAGCAATGCTCCACTGTGCGGCACTTTTCCCTGGCCAGGCGCTGCACCTCAAAGAGGCGCTCCTCTACCAGGAGGCGTTTCAGCGTCCCAAGGTCCTTCTCCTGAAGACGCTTCACCCCGCTGAAGTCTTTTAACTCCCCAATTATCCTCTGTTCAAGCAAAGATCACCACATTAATATTCAGACATGCACATGCAAACAAAAATTAATACCCACATGCATGCAAACATAAACGTGCACATAAACCCAACACAAATGCATACTCACACATCTTTGTACAGATGCAGACATCCACGTTCACTCATTCAAACTCGCTTTTTACACTCGCATGAATATACACAGTCAAGAAAATTTCAAATCAAGATTGAATATATAAAATCACCTGATAACATAACACCTTATCCATCAATACTTTTATCACATTGTACGTGTAGCCCTAACCCTTAATAATCCCAACCCCTACATAATCAAAATACATGTTACATCCTCATATATCCTCACACACCCCATACATGCACTTAAGTCTGTGATCGACTGGGAATATTTCATAGCAATTGTTGGCAACAATCATCACTGGCAATAGTTTCCACAGAATGTTACATTATAAAGATCTCGTAGCCCATAATCTCGACAAATTTCACGCAGTGCCCATAGTGGGCAACTGGAATGGCTACTTCCAATCAACTGAACTAGCAGACGTAATTAATGTGACTGATTTATATCATTTCGTCCTCAATGGTAATAAATGACCAATGCATGAGTGGGATGGTGGAGAGATTGGCTGATGGTGTCTGGAGCTGGTTTTGATATACAGAGAGGTGAAGCAGAGGAATGTTCCAGAGAGATGGTGTCTTGTGATGTTATAGATTCATGATAAGGCTATATGATGGTCTATTTAATTGGTGGTGGTGTGGTGAGAAAGGTAATGTGGAGAGATGGTGTGCCAGTTTTGTAGATAATGTGTATTTGACCCCCACAGACCCCATACACACCTTTGGGGAGCGATGCTTGTAACCTTGGCCTGGGAAAGGGTCCACTTTATCCATAATGTCACCCCAGGTGGTCGACTGGCGCGACGATTCCCGGCCTGCGAAGAGCAGACAGGTAATTCAAAGGACGAGTAATGAATTAGAGAACGAAGAACATGGAGTTTCACAGAACGAATTTTAAGATCCCTGTAATTAGCTCTTTCCACACAACAGGAGCTGCTATTGAGAAATATTCATCACATGGCAGTAAAACTTTACAAGCCATGTTTTTGTGGGCATTCTGAGACCATTAATTCCATAAGCTTGAGACCCCAGTTTAAACAAAAATGGCTGAAATTCAGATATAAACCCATCGTTTCTGGAACACTCGATCATTACGTCTTCCCATCACAACCAAGCCATGTCTTCTCAAAGTAATTGATAAAGGAGCCTCCTTCTCTGTATATAAGCCACGTGATGCAGGTATCTGGGACTTACCCTCATAGTCATCCACAATCTCAGCCCACTTGATATGGCTATCCATGTTGTTGGGAAAGAGTAGATTCTGCGTGAAGTTGGATGGCCTGTGGAGTTTGGAACAACGCTAAGATTTAGCAACAATTTGAATCACTCATCCTCTAAAATATTACATATTTGGCCACTCACTGTACCAATCCCATCACTTCCATGCCTGTTGCTTTCAAGCCAACGCCCGCACTTGTTTGCCACTCATACGTGCTTCTGATCACTCACTCATCGATCCACACAAACATGTTTATTCCACCAGCCTATTACATTAAACATAATCGCCAAACTTAATGATATTTAATCCACACATGTATGTTAATGTACAGCCCATTTGCATTAATCGAATTCTTGATAAACACCCCCCCCCCCCCCTATGCCTTGTAGGTCATGAGGGTCATATGACCTTACTTAAATTATTTGTTATAAACCGAGCATGACGTCGTGGGTCACGTGATGTCAGAGACACCACCCATGTGGCTGTGACATCACAGATTAGAGACAACTATGGCAGCAGCTGGGGTCTGAACAAGAAGGCAGACTCCTCCCCAATGTTGAATAACATTCAATACATAAAATGTAGGGCACAATTGTGCCAGCAATCAGAAAACAATAATTGTAGACATGTTATTCATACTCTGAGATTTAAACAAGTTAGTTATTAATTTTAAAATGCTGACTCGCTTATGTCTAAACAGTGACAGTAAAAGCAACATATCAGGGCATGCCAAGTAACCTATCTAGCAGTCCTAATTTGATTGCAGAAAATAAAAATACCAACATATCAACAATAATGAGGCTTTAATTTGCGGTCAAAATGTAAAATAAAGATAAACAACACTCATAGTCAACAGGGACGCTCACCTCGTTGAGGATTCGCTCTCCAACGTCGTCTGCAGCTGCTCCCTCGTGCGCATTCCTCTCGACTGGCGGTGGAGGCGTGGCTATGACGTACCAGAAATGACGTCACTTCCGCGAGGCTCCGCCCCCACGCGCACAGCTGCCGCACCACGTGGTGCAGTGCGGGTGGTGGCCGTGGGTGGTGATGATGATGGGTGATGATGATGGGTGGTGGTGGTTGATGATGGTGGGTGGTGATGATGGTTATAGATGACGATGGGTGGTGATTATGATGGGTGCTGATGGCTGTTGATGATGATGGTTGATGGGTGATGATGTGTGTTGATGATGGTCGGTGGTGGTGGTGTTGATAGGTGGTTGATGATGATCGGTGGTGATGATTGTGATAGATGGTGATAATGATGGTTGGTGATGATGGTGGGTGTTCATGCTGATAATTGGTGTTAATGATGTAAGGTGGTGATCACGATGGGTGGTGATTATGATGGGTGATGATGCTGATTTGTGGTGAGGATAATGATGGGTGATGGTGATGTTGGGTGGTTGGTGGCAATGATGATGATGGTGGTTCGTGATAATGGGTGGTGGTGATGATTAGTCATGGTGATGATCATGGTTTATGGGTGGTGGTTATGATAGGTAAAAGTGATGATGGGTGGTGCTGATGATTGGTCATGGTGATAATGATGGTTGATTGGTGGTGGTTTTGATAGTTGGAAGTGATGAAGGGTGGTAGTGATGAAGGGTGGTGATCATGATGGGTGGTGATGATGGGTGATGATGATGATTGGTGGTGATTGGTGGTGATTGGAGATTGGTGGTGATTGGAGATTGGTGGTGATTGGAGATTGGTGGTGATTAGTGGTGATTGGTGATTGTTGTGATTGGTGGTGATTGGTGATGATTGGTGATTGGTGGTGATTTGTGATTGGTGGTGATTGGTGATTGGTGGTGAAAGGTGATTGGAGATTGGTGGTTATGGATGGTGTTTGGTGGTGATTGATGGTGATTGGTGATTCATGGTGATTGGTGGTGATTGATGGTGATTGGTGATTCATGATGAGTGGTGGTGATTGGTGATTGTTTTTGATTGGTGATTCGTGGTGAATGTTTGTTATTGGTGTTTGGAGATTGGTGTTGTTTGGTGGTGATTGGTGATTAACAGTGATTGGTGGTGATTGGTGTTTGGCGGTTGGTGGTTATTGGTTGTGATTGGTGATTAACGGTGATTGGTAATTTGTGGTATTTAGCGATTAGTGGTGATTGGTGGTTCTTGGGTGGCGGTTGTGGTTGCTTGGGGGTGGTGGTGGGTGGTGGTGGTTGGAGGGTGGTGGTGGGTGGGTGGTTGTGGGTGAGTGGTTGTGGGTGGTGGTGGTGGTTGGTGGTGGTGGTTGGTGATATTGGGTGATTGATCATGATGGGTGGTGGTGATGATGGGTCTGTGGTGGTGGTGATGATAGGTGATGGGTGGTTGTGATGAAGGATGCTGGTCATGATGGGTGGTGATGTGTGACGATGATGTTGGGTGGCGATGATGATGGATGATGATGATGGATGATGATTATGTGATGATGAGGGGAGGTGGTGGTTGTGGTTGGTGGTGGTTGTAGTTGCTGGTGGTTGTGGTTGGATGAGTTGGTCGTTGGTTGTGGATGGTGGTGGTTGGTGGTGATTGGTTGTGGGTGGTGGGTGGGGGTGGGTGGTGGTGGGGATGGGTGGTGGTGGGTGGTGGTGGGTGGTGGTGGTTGGTGGGTGGGGATGGGTGGTGGTGGGTGGTGGTGGTTGGTGGGTGGTGGTGGTGGTAGTGTTTGGTGGATGGTGGTGGTTGGTGGTAGGTGGTAGTTGGTGGGTGTTTGTGGGTAGTGGTGGTTATGGTGGTTGGTGGGTGGTGGTTTGTGGGTGGTGGTTTGTGGGTGGTGTTGGTGGATGGTAGTGGTTGGTGGGTGGTGGTGGTGGGTGGTGGTGGTTGGTGGTAGGTGGTAGTTGGTGGGTGTTTGTGGGTAGTGGTGGTTATGGTGGTTGGTGGGTGGTGGTTTGTGGGTGGTGGTTTGTGGGTGGTGGTTGGTGGATGGTAGTGGTTGGTGGGTGGTGGTGGTTGGTGGGTGAGGGAGGTGGTTGGAGGGTGGTGGTGGTGGTTTGTGGGTGGTGGTTGGTGGATGGTAGTGGTTGGTGGGTGGTTGTGGTGGTTGGTGGAGGTGGTAGTGGGTGGTGGTGGGTGGTTGGTGGATGTGGGTGGTTGGTGGTTTGGTGGTGGTGGGCGGTGGGTGGTTGGTGGAGATCGGTGGTGGGTGATGGTGGGTGATGGTGGGTGGTGGGTGGTGATGCGTGGTGGTGGGTGGTGCTGGGTGGTGCGTGGTGCTAGGTGGTGGTGGATGGTGGTGGGTAGTGGTGGGTGGTGGGTGGTCGTGGGTGGTGGTTAGTGGTGGTGGGTGGTGGGTGGCGGGTGGTGGTGGAGGTGCGTGGTTGGTAGTGGGTTGTCGTGGCTCGTGGTTGGTGGTGGGTGGTGGTGGGTGGTGGCTAGTGGTTGGTGGGTAGTGGGTGGTGGTGGTGGTTGGTGGTGAGTGGTGGATGGTGGAGGTGAGTGGTGGTGGGTGGTGTTGGGTGGTGGTGGGTGGTTGGTGATGATGATTTATAATTGGTGCTGTTGATGATAATGATGATTGGTGCTGGTGATGATGATTGCTGCTGGTGATGATGATGATTATTGCTGGTGCTGGTCATAACGCTGATTCGTGCTGGTGATAATGATGATGATTGGTGCTGGTGATGACGACTGATGATTGGTGATGACAATGATGATTATTGGTGATGCTGGTGATGATGATTGGTGCTGGTGATGATGATTGGTAATGAAGATGATGATTGTTGCTGGTGATGATGATTGGTGCTGGTGATGAGCATGATGATGAGTGCTGGTGCTGGTTATAATGATGATGATGATTCGTGCTGGTGAAGATGATCATGATTGGTGCTGGTGATGATGATTATTTGTGCTGGTCATGATGATGATGGTTCGTGCTGGTCATGGTGATGATGATGATTGGTCCTGGTGCTGGGGATGATGATGATGATTGGTGCTGGCCATGATGATGATTATTGGTGCTGGTTATGATGATAATGGTTCGTGCTGGTGCTGGTGATGATTATTGGTGCTGGTGATAATGAAAGGTTGGGTTCATAATTGCCCGGTAGAATGAGTATATAATGGCCAGGTAGGGTGGGGTCACTCACCAACTAATCCATTCATCTTGTGTGTGGTGATCCACCAACCCCCGCCTAGATTTCAGGCGCCTTCCCAAAACTGCAATTCAATCACTCACGCACCCACTCCTTTACTCACCCACCCCCTCATTCACTCACCCACGCACTCATTCACTCGCCCATGCACTCATCAACGTACACACCCACTCATTCACTCACCCATACACTCATCAACTTACAGACCCACTCATTCACTCGCCCACGAACTCATTCACTCACTCACCCACTCATTAACTCACCCACCCACTCATTCACTCACCCACCCACTCACTCATTCACTCACCCATACACTCATCAACTTATCCACCTACTATTTCACTCACCCACTACTCATCCACTCACTCACCAACTCGTTCACTCACCCATTAATCATTAACTCACCCACCCACTCATTCACCCCCCCCCCACTCATTCGCTCACCCACCCACCCACACATTCACTCACCCAACTATTCATTCACTCACCTACCCACTCATTCACTAACTCAACCACTCACCCACCCACTCATTCACTCACCCACCCACTCACTTATTCACCAACCCATCCACTCATTCACACAACTGCCCTTCTGTTCACTAACCCACCCTATCCACTCATTCACTCACCCACCCATTCACTCACCCACCCTTTCACTCACACACCCATCTACTCATTCACCATCACATCTACTCATTAACTCAACCACCCACCCATTCACTCACCCAACCACTCATCCACTCACTCATTCACCCACCCACTCATTCCTCGACATCAGGAGGAAACAAGGAGGTGGAAAGGTGCTGATGCAGGCCGTTTTAAAAGTCTTTGATGACCGCTTTTGTTGCAATCGAAACGTCGTAGTTTTTTGTTATTTTTTGCTACTTTCTCTGAACCTATCTACGTGGTGACTTTACCGAAAGACCCAAGAATACAAATACAACTTATTGGGTAGTCAGAATTCATCAGCACCAACCTGTATGTTGAACCTCTTTCGCACCGTACGTAGCCAACCGTGCAAATCTGTAGGTCTCTCTGGGTGTCTATAATGAGTGACCCATTGTTACTTAAAACTATTTTGGCAATGAAGTGATACGTGATATAATTGAATAGATTTTAAGCACTACAATTTTGAAAAAAAAAATATTGAATAAATTAAAAATAAAGAATAAAAGTAAGTACATGGTAATAAAAGCAACAGTTAAAATGTGTTGGATTTAGTAATAGCATGCCAAATGATGAGTTATTTAGCCTGAAAAATAGTGCAAATACAAATAGATTTTACAAGGAAAAGTGATTTATATTTACTAAATGTCTGAGCAATGGTAATTTAGATTTACTAAATATTTGGAGGAATCTGATTAATATTTATTAATGATCTGGCTGAAATTGATTTACATGTACTAATTGCCTGGGTGAAATTGATATAAGCTTACTAAATATCTGGTTAAATGATTTGGATTTACTAAATAAAATACTTATATTGAATGTCTGTTGCCATAACATTTATATTTCTAATCCACCCAATAGCATGCCTTCATGGTGCCACAATTCACTTACGTTAAGTCAACCGAGCACCATCAAAAAGATAAGAACTATGAAAAGGAACAGCAGATTGACATGTATTTGTGCAATTTTGTCTCAACATGTTTATCCAACATATTACAAGTACAAAAGAAAGAGGGGCTATGAAAAAACAAAGACAGAAACCATGTATCTGTACAATAGGGATACAATACCTGAAGTCTATTAATAATTTGTGGGCATTACAGGCACAGATTCCTTTTTTGGATGTGATTCAAGGTTTTAGTCTTGTTAGTGCATTTAAATTACGACAATTAAAAAAAAATATGTAAAGATACTTTCATAATATTTCTTTCTTATGTGCGCAAATTGAAATCCTAAGGGCCAATATGTTTATAAAACAGCTAAAAGAGATTAAAACATCACATGAATTGATCTACAATCCAGGTGGACCTATCTTTTTTAACATGCACAATTACAAGCATGGCTTCCTAACAAGTAAACTAGCACAACCTTCAGATGTTCCATGCATCTTACATCTATTCCTTTCGAAACGTCGTGAGAATTTTTATTGTTTTATATATATTTATTATTTTATAGTTTCCCTTCAACGTGACTTTACCGAAAGAGCTAAGAATATGAATTACTGCAGTCACGAAAGCTTTAAATGAAAATTTTACCGCCTCTACGGGGAGGGTTTCCACGTCACTTTAAGATCCTTCAACAAACTCCGGGATAAGAAGGCTCAGCTGATCGAGTCTCTCACCTTTCTGAAGAGATGCCGCGACTCTGGGGTAATTCCAATCGCATTTACACTGACCTCTGCTGCTGTAACTTCTTCTAATGCGAAACGAATTCTTTTCAAAACTAGCTTAGCTCTTATCTCAGAGAAAATCAGACTTATACGCACCGAACTAGATCAGTTAGACAAGACACTCTACAAATCACACTTATCATTGACGGCAACAATGTCCAGGTGACCGTCCCTCCCGCCTCTACATGGTGTGTGCGTGCATTCGTGCGAGGGGGGCGCCGCGTCGGCGCCGTCACTCCCAAGTGGCGGCGTCACGGCGGTGGGCACGGCCCCGACGGAGAGGCTCCGCTGCGGCAGCACCACAACTGTGTAGAGGCTAAACAGCGGACGTCTGCGAGAGCACGGCCTCGGGAGAGTGGCGGGAAATCCGAGGCACCGGTGGCGGCGTCACGGCGGTGGGTATGGCCCCGACGGAGTGGCTCAGCTGTGGCAGCACCACACAGCCCCCCGAGGTGTCAGTCCTCGTCCCGGGTTGACTGGAGCACCTCGCCTGGGTTGCCCCTACAAGGTAGCGCCGCGGGGTCCGCGGGACTCGTCCGGCTCTCGTGGCTGGCCTTGGCGGTGGTGGCTCCACCTCTCGGGGTTCCGGCGGCGGTCTCCTCCTCCACTCCAGTGGTTCTCACCGGTCCTGGGTACGTGCGAGCTGGAAGACAAACTCGGTAGCGGTAGGGTGCAGGGGCCATCGTACCCGTCTCTCCTGGCTCGGGTCGGGACCCCCTGGGGCCCGGGGCTCGGTGGGGCCCATACACTGTGCAAGGCCCCCGGGTATGGGGGGGGGGGTGTGGGGACCCCGGGGTATCGGGGTCCTCGAACGGCGGGGTTCTCCCTCGCTGGGGCCGCCCTCCATGGTTTTATTCGCCGGACATTGACCACCATCTCCCGGCCTCTCTCCCCCCCTTGAATCAGTACCGTCCAGGGGGAGATCTGTCGCCCCACGGTCCAGGGTCCCCGCCAGTAGGTGGTTAGCTTCCCCATCTGTCCGGCGCCGACGCGAGGGGTGTGCAGCCACACCTTGGAGCCCGCCGAGTAGAAGGGGGCTCCATCCGGGGTCGGGCGCCCTGCTCCTGCCGCTGGTGTGCGGCCTCGCCTTGCAGGTAGGCCCGGACCCTAGCTCCGCATAGGGTCGAACTCACTACCCTGGTCAGTAATGACTCGTTCGGGGATCCCGTGCTTAAGTACGTAGTGTTCCACGAATGTTCGGGCCACTATGAGGGTTGTCTTATTCGGGATGGCCACCGCTATGGGATAGCGTGTGAAGTACAACACCGCTACAAGAATATATCGGTTGCCCCGGTGGGATCGCGGGAATGGCCCCTGCAGGTCGATCCCAACCAGCTGATTCGTCCGACTGACGCGGAACGGTCTCAGGGGGACCTGGTATCGCGCTGGTTTGGGCCCGCATTACTGACACGCGCGGCAGCCCTGCACCCAGGCGGCCACGTCTTGTGCTAACTTGGGCCAGAGATATTGGCGATGCAGGGTCTCCCCGTCGTGGCCCCCGAGCAGGTGGTCATGCACTAGTCTTAGCAGCTGGGGTCGCACCTGGGCGGGAACACAGATGCACCCAGGCTGGCCGGCTTCGGTGAGCTCCCGTACCACCCCGTTCTGCATGCACAACCGGGCGTACAAACCACGCCAGGGTCCTGGTAGGGTGTCCCTCTTCTCCCGTAGGGCCGCTTCCACCGCCGCCAGATCTGGATCCTCGCAGCTGGGTCCGTCTCAGCTACTCGTCGTCCAGGCCTGGGAAGGCGCAGCCGATGTTCTCCTGGATCCGATTGGGTGGGATTAAGCGACCCGTTGGGCCCCGGGGCGTGGGCTCCGCGTCCGCCGGGTGGTCCCCCGGTTCCCTGGTTCCCCCTGCCGGGGTTTCTGTGGCACATATTGCACTCTCCCCCGCGAGGGGGGGTTTTAGTTTCGGCGCGCCCTCGGTGGTCCGCTGTTTGCTGGCAGCGTCCCCCCGTGAAGCACGGGCAGACTTCCTCCGCCCTTGTCTCGGCGCACACCGCGGGTCGCCTCGACAAGGCGTCCGCGTTTGCATGTGTACGCCCAGCTCTGTACTCGATTTGCAATTTGTACTCATGCAACTCCGCTAACCATCAGGCCATCTGCCCCCGTGGTTCCTTGAACGTAAGGAGGAAATGCAGGGCATGATGGTCGGTGCGCACCCGACATTTCCTGCCATACATATACGGTCGGAACTGTTTACACGCGAAGATCACGGCATACAGTTCTTGACGGGTCACGCAATAATTCAGCTCGGCCCCACTCAGGGTCCGACTGGCATATGCGATGACCCGCTCCGTCCCACCCTGCACCTGCGACAGCACCGCGCTCAGCCCACTGCTGCAGGCATCGGTGTCTAAAATAAAATTAGTGGTGAAATTGGGGAAAGCTAGAGTGGGGGTGTGGGCGAGGTGGTCTTTGAGGGTGGTGAAGGCCGTCTGGCAGGCCTCCGTCCACTGATAGGGGTTCTTAGGGGAGGTGAGTTGGGTGAGGGGGCATGCAATCTCGCTGAATCCCTTTACAGATCGACGATAATAGGTGGCGAGCCCCAAGAATGATCTCCGTCAGGTTCCTTGGCCGTGGCCATTCCACTACGGCGCGTACCTTCTCCGGATCGGTGCACACCCCGCCTCGCTGACTCGGTGTCCGAGGTATGCCACCTCGCACTGCGCAATGTAGCACTTACGCGGCTTGAGCTTGAGATGGGCTGCTCGCAATCGCTGGAACACCTCTCGCAGCCTGGACCAGTGTTCCGACAGATCTACTGAACACTGTCACCTCGTCCAGGTAAATCAGGCACTGTTCCCACTGCAAGCCCCGCATCACCAACTCCATCAATCGCTGGAACGTTGCGGGCGCGTTAGTGAGTCCGAACGGAAGCACTCGAAACTCGAACAGTCCAATTGGGGTGGTGAATGCGGTTTTTGGCCGATCCTCCTCTGCCATCTCCACCTGCCAGTACCCGGACCCCAGATCGAGGGTGGAAAAATACTGTGCTATTGCGAGGCTGTCAGAGGTGTCGTCGATGCACGGTATGGGGAAGGCGTCGCCGAGGGTGACTGCGTTCAACTTTCGGTAATCAACACAGAATCGGGTCGACCCATCCTTTTTCGTCACTAGCACTACCTGGGAAGACCAGGGGCTCGCCGAGGGCTGGATTATGTTATCACGTAGCATATCCGCAACTGCCTCTTTGATCTGGGTCCGATCAGGCGCGCCCACTTGGTATGCGGGGAGTTTGATGGGTCGGGCTGCACCTGTGTTAATTTGGTGCTTAACAAGGTCTGTCCGGCCCATATCTGAATCGTGCTCACTAAACACGTTGGCGTGCTCCTGCAACAATCCGCACAGTTGATCGGCCTCCCCCTTAGGTAAATCTGCCCAAGGCACATGTAACGCATCATGCAAGGGAACGATCTCGGCTCGGGGGGTCGGGCCGACTCGCCAGGCCAGATCCTGGTTGTCCTCGGGGCAGCCAGGGTCTTCCGCCCAGAGTGCAAACACCGAGTCGTTAGAATGGCGCGCGTGCAGGGGGTGTATGGTGGCTACCGTGGTGCGTCGTCGTAGAATTTCCGGGGTACTGTGTGGGTTAAACACCCGCATAAACAGTCGGCCCTCATCTGCGTTTACCAGTGTGGCTGACCCCACAACTCCGTACGGGTCCGCCAGCTCCGGGTGAGGAGTTAGCATTACCTCGCCCGATGGTCGGTGTGTGGGGTCGGCGGAGGGTGTTGCTACGGGCACCAGCATCTCGGCAAGCGGGCCGATGGTGACGGCCGACACCAGGGTGGCGGCCATGGGTGTGAAGTGAGGGCGATTCCGTTCTTGTCCCAGGAGCGGGATCCTCTCCCCGCTGTCCTCCACGGTGGCGCATCGCTGGCCTGGCTAGTCGTTGAGCCCCAGTTTCTCCAGGAGGTCCGTACCCGCAATACACTCATGGCACAACACACTCGAGACATAGAATTCCTGTGTACACACCTGGTGTCCGAGACGGACCTCGAGGGAGATCCTTCCCAGCAACCCCATCCCGGCTCTGCTCGCTGTGTGCCTGCAGGCGGCTCACGTCAACCCCGAGCACGCTGCAGTGTGTGGCGCTCACGAGTGAAGCCACTGCCCCCGTGTCGAGTAGGATCCAGGTGCGCTGCCCGTTCACCTGTCCTACCAGTGATGTGGCCCCCGTGATCGCCGCCACCAGCTCCCATAGCCAGTCACCTGTCCTCACCGCGTCCTTGGGTGTTGTGGTCGGAATCTGTGCGGGGGTCACTCGCTCACCATTATTACTATCGTTGTTTTGTTTTGGGACCTCGTCGATTGCACCCTTAGGTGGTCCACTCTCTAGGGGGCGTTGGCGTTTAACCCTGGCGCCTGTCTAGTGCGGGCGATTTGAGGACAGTCTCTCACGAGGTTCCCGCGGCGGTCGCACAGGTAACACGCTCGGGGAAGGGCGGTGGCCCCGTAGGAGCTTCCCCGCACGCTCCCTCTTTCCCCTCCCGTACGCCGCTGCCCAGACTCTGCCTCTAGTCGGGCCACCCTCCCGGCTAGCCCCCCTACCGTGGAGCGCATTTCCCCCATTTCCGACTGAATGGTCTCCACTGTGGACTGTAGTTTGGTGATATGGCCACCAACTTGGGTCACCTGGCCGACTATATCACCCATGCCGGTCTGTAGCCCTGCTACCCATCCCGGGGTTGTCTCGCGGGCTACCGGGGGCTCCCTTTCCCGACCCCTTACCGTCGTGGCGAGCTCCTGTTCCTCCTCTTCCTACTCTAACGACAGGCTTGCGATGGTGCGCTCTCTTCCCAGCCCCCGGAGCTGCGCGCGTTCGCTGGAAATTCCTTCACATTTGCGCGCGCGCTCGACAAGGGCGTTAAAGGGGAGACGTGTATAGCTCATGTCTGGCTGCCACCACGACGTGCGAGTCAAGTATCGCTGGATCTTCTCAGCGGCAAGCTCCTCAATCATCTCTGTCGTGTATCCCAGGTGTGCGATCTTTGTTAGCTCGCGCACATCCTCGGCATAATCACGCAGGTCCTCGCCGGGTTGGCGGTAGCGTGCCTCTAAGGCTGCTTTTGCCTACTCCTCATCACGCGTACCGAAACGCAGATCAAGTCGGCGCATCAGTTCCTCTAGCTGTGTCTGCGCGCTTGTGGGTAGGGCTTCCACAAAATTGGCTGCCCGCCCATCCAGGTTCATAATAAGTTGGCGTAACGCCTGCGCGTCCGTCCACCCATTAATCTCTTTAGCCCCTATGACGTTGCGGGCGAATGCCTTCCACCAAGGAGCCCCCCGGCTGGTAAATATATGCCATATTTTTGCGTGGGGTAACGCGGGGGTTCGTACCGCTTCTGACGCCAAACTGTGGGGGCTGCCGTCCCCCGCCATCACTGAATTGTCGGGGCCGTTGCCCCCTGACTCCCCCATTACATTTGTACTACTACCACCTGGCAGTTCTGTAGGGTTCGGGTTAGCGACCTCCAACTCCTCGCCCCCCGGGGCCCCTGACTTTGTTACCGACCGCGTTGGCATGGCTCAATTAGTGGGCTTGTACGCTTTACTCTTGCGGCGCGCTACGCGGGTTCAGTGGCGGCGTGCTGCGGTGAGCGCGCTCGCGAAGCAAGACTCTGTCCCGTACGTAAAAAAATGGGTACGGCGCACTGATGCGTGACTCACGTACGTAAACAAATGGGTACGGTGCGCCGACGCGTGATTTCAGTACGTAAACAAATGGGTACGGTATGCTGACACATGACTCCCTCACACACACGCTCTACGCGCCTAGGCAATAACAAACCCAACACCGATACCTGCCCAGCCCCATACACCAATCACACGCGAGGGAGTTGGGTTCGGGGGTGAGAGGGCAGGGGTGTCTGCCGTGCGCGCGCCGCTTATTGGAGGGAGTCACTCCGCTCTGATTTAAAAGGGCCGTTTAAACAGCCGCGCGTGTACGCGCACACCAGGCGCTTAGCTCTCTGCTTCGCTAGAAACAACCGCGCATGCACGCGACCGCAAGACACTCCCGTAAATAGTCGCCCAGGTATGCGAACGCTAAGCACTCCCGTAAACAGTCGCACAGGTACGCAAGCGCTAAGCACTCCCGTAAACAATCGCCCAGGTACGTGAACGCTAAGCGCTCCCGTAAACAGCCGCACGGGCACGCGAATGCTAAGCACTCCCGTAAACAGTCGCCCAGGTACGCGAACGATAAGCACTCCCGTAAACAGTCGCCCAGGCACGCGAACGCTAAGCACTCCCGTAAACAGTCGCCCAGGTACGCGAACGCTAAGCACTCCGGTAAACAGTCGCCCAGGTACGCAAACGCTAAGCACTCCCGTAAACAGTCGCCCAGGTACGCAAACGCTAAGCACTCCGGTAAACAGCCGCACGGGCACGCGAACGCTAAGCACTCCCGTAAACAGTCGCCCAGGTACGCAAACGCTAAGCACTCCGGTAAACAGCCGCACGGGCACGCGAATACTAAGCACTCCGCCTTTCTCTTCACACTCACAAAGACCACACGACACAGTTTATCCCCCTACTAGCTATTTTATTCACCGCGAGTAACCCGCTAAACTACTCGTGATTGTGTGGGTCAGCAGACTTTAGCTTATCCCTCGGGGATCCTGGGCTGAACTTATCCTGCCTGCCTCTCCGCTTTCTTCCCTCTGATCAATTAGCCCGCACTCACCTTAGTCCCAATCTGATGCTGCAGAAGCTGTGGAACGGTGATGTTCCCGCACCCCGTGCCCCCCTGTCCAATCAGAGGTCTGGATTTTCCCGCCCTCGGATCACCGCTCTGGTGACGTCACCGCAGTGGTTTATTGGACGTCCGCTTTCCGTTCTTCCCGCTATCCGCCCACTGACTCGTGTTTGTGTGTGTGTGGTTCCACTCGCGGTGGCTAAACAGCCCCTGCCATGACCATGCCATTACAATCCCAGGTCACAGCACCGCGGTGCTCTTCAGCCTCGGGGGTAGGTCGCCCAATTTCCCGGCTGCAGGAAACCATGAAGCTTGATCTCATTAGGGGCTTCTGGATAAAAACCTGTTGGCCAGGTGACCTTCCCTCCCGGCTCTACGTGGGGTGTGTGTGCATTCGTGTGATGGGCGCGCCACGTCGGCGCCGTCACTCCCCGGTGGCTGCGTCACGGCGGTGGACACGGCCCCGATGGAGCGGCTCCGCTGCCGCGGCACCACAACCTCTGGGTCACTGAGCCGCTTCCAAACACCCCCCATGTCAAATACATAAGCAGGAACCTGTATCGTGAGCAGCAGCATTATTTGAATACTCTGCCAAAACAATTTGAATTGTGGAGTGGTGGCACAATTCCGCAATAGCTTTATCATATCTCTGGTGATAGGAAGAATTTCTACAAGACCGAGTTCTAGAGAACCCCTTTACGCGATGTTTTGGTCTACTCTTCCACACTGGGCGGATGTTTCAGTAGAGGAAGGAGTACCCACAATTTAACGCACCGCATCCACGGCCCCTCTCCTAAGTGGGCGTCCCCAGCCCGAATGCTCGCAGGAAGCCCTCCCAGCCTCCCTGCTCGACGAACCAGGCCCCGCACACGTTCACCAACAAGGCGGCCACCACGTCCGTCACGGCCGACTTCTCTGCGTCGCTCAGACGTACGCAGTCCACCAGCCTCTTCGCGAGGGAGGAGCGAGCAGAGCACCACCAGGACCACCACGCGGCCCCAGCTCGCAGAGCCATCGCGGATGACTTCCCAGGCCACGTCCATGAGCAGCCGGCGGTGCCCTCGGTGCTCCACCCACTCCGTGTGAGGAACAGGTCCCCCAGGCAGTTGACCACCTCCTGCACCAGCTGTGCTGGCTAAACCTTCTGCAGCTGCTGGACATGCAGCTGCTCCTGCACCTGCAGCTACTCCGTCTGTGTCACCAGGTGAGCCATGTAGCCGACGATCAGATCCGCTGTCAAGACGGTCAGCAGCTGCAGCACCTCCTTTTCCTCCCCCTCATCTTCTTCCTCCTCCTGCCCGTGTCTCATTCCTCCTCCCCGTGTCCCACTCCCTCCCCCTGTCTCCCTCCACCTCCCTGTGTCTCCCTCCTACTGTAATGTTTTGCTTTTGCAAAACACGTACTAATTTGTCAGTTACTCCCGAGATATATGGTATTTTAATTGTTTTAACAATCTTATCGATTTCAGCATTGTTGCTTTGCCATCGTGATTTGGCATTCAATGCTCTGTTAATTTGAGCATTATTGTAGCCATTCTGTCGTAGTGCTTCTTTAACGTGTTTAATCTCTCTCACGAGACTTTCACCATCTGACACTGCTTTAGCCTGATATATCAGCGTCTTGATAAGAGAGGATGTCTGAGCTGGGTGATGATGTGATTCTGCATTCAAATAGCATCAGTGTGTGCGTTCGCTTTCTGTAAACGCTGTGTGCTATTTTACCATTTAGGCCATGTCCAAGCAAAATATCTAGGAACGGGAATGTGTTATTCACCTCCATTTCCATGGTGAACTGGATGGCCGGGTTTTGTGCATTGAGATGATTTAGAAAATCATTAAGTGTATCTTTACCATGTGGCCAGGCAACCAAAGTGTCATCCACATATCTAAACCAAAAACATGGTTTCAATGTGCTCGAGACAAGTGCTCTTGTTTCAGAGTTTTCCATGTGCATATTTGCTATAGCCGGAGATAAAGGAGAGCCCATTGCTGCTCCTTCCTTTTGTTTAAATAAATCACCTCCAAAAGAAGTAAGTGTTATTTAAACAATGATGAGCCAGTTTCAGAATATATTTTGGTAAACCTGTATTCTTTACTAGTGTATCAAGTAATTTAAGTGACTCGTTCACTGGAACCTTAGTGAATAGAGAAATCACATCAAAACTCACCAGAATATCATTAGGGTAAAGTTTAATATCTTTATTCACATTCACAAGATGTTCTGAATTTCTTATGTATGAAGATGTCCTCCCGATGTAGGGATGTAATTGTTTAGTTATATGTTTTGCTAATTTATATGTGGCAGAGCGAATTGTACTGACTATGGGTCGTAATGGGATGCCGATTTCATGAATCTTTGGTAGCCCATACAGTCTAGATGGTTTTGAGGCCCTTGGAATTATTCGGTATTGCTCATTCTTAGGGATTAATGAATTTGCAATTATTGCAGTAGTCTGACGTTCTAAAGTATTAATAGGATCTCGTTTAACTTTAATGTGGGTACTTTTCTCTAGTAAATCTTTAATTTTATTATCATAATTGGCTCGTGGCATCACCACAGTAGTGCGGCCTTCATCAGCTGCCAGGATTTTAAAATCTTTATTTAAATGAATCTCTCTTAAGGCTTTTGCTTCGTTCGAGCTAATATTTATTTTTGGTACTTTGCTATTTTCAATTATTTTTTCAACCTCGTGTCTAGTCATCTCTGCCTCATTATGTGGAAGGAGTCTAACTGCTGATTCTACCTCAGCAATTATCTCATCCACTGGAATTGTGCGTGGGGTAACGGCAAAGTTAAGGCCTTTAGAAAGGACAGAGATCATGTCACTGGTTAAAACAGTGTTAGTCAAGTTCATTACGGGTTTGTTTTTAAATTGTTCGTTTTTAGTGGGTATTTGTTTATTATGAAGTCTAGATAATTTATTCATTTGGCTAGTTTTGGTTAGATTAAACACATTATCAGCCGATTGTTGTGTTATGGTCTCGATTATATTCCAATAATGCATTGATCTACTTGCTTATATCTAAGTGCAACTGCCTTAGAGATTCTGAAATGTAAGATAATTCACTCCTGTTGTGCTGTATTCTCTCTATTAATAATCATTTGCTAGCTTTGTGTAGTATTTGGTTAGCTTTAGCAGACTTTGTGATGTGTTATTTTAACTGCGTTTGGTATTAACTTCGAATCTCTGCACCTTTTGAGGAACGTCAGTGAAGATATCAATTCCATCCGCTTGATGCGGAGCTTCTCCAACTTTCTGGTTTTAAGAAAAGTATCCTCCCCATAGAGGTTAGTCAGTTTAACACGTAGGCTTTCGCGACCAATATTATTCATAATAAACGTGTTTGGGTTAGATCGCGTTATTAATAAATGTGTCGTAACCCTCCACCACCCGACACGGCCAATCAGTAAAAAAGTGTCATGTTGACAAAAGACAAAATAGTTCACTACTTTAGCCCACTGGTGTGTTGAAGAGTGAATCCACAACATTTACAATTTTTTAGTATGACGTTTCGCTGGTAATTACATCCAGCATCATCGGGCAATTCGCCAGAATGGTGAAGCCCTCACTCACTCGCGGTCTTAAATAGAGCAGCAGGGTGACATCATTTAACTCATTCAGGTGCAGTGATTTGAGGCGGAGTGGGGGGTATTTTAATTATATAATAGATTAGTAATCAGTCAAATGTTATGATCAGTAATAAGTTGTAGATTAGTAATTAGGTGTAATGTGTATTATTGTAATTATATACTACGTTAGTAATCAGTTAATTAGTATGTTTCCCCACAACGAGGGTATACAGCTGCTCTGACATGGGACGACCCTGTCGTACACCTCTTCTGAAGCTGACAGGGGCAGTGAGCGTACCGTTGACTTTGATTAGACACTGGACTTCAGTGTAGAGCAGGCGGTTCAGTCCCAGGAAGCTGGTCCCAAAACCAAACGCCCTCGGTGGTCCCATTAGGTACCCGTGGTCAAACGCCTTCTCTTGGTCGAGGGAGAGAAGCGCGAGTGGGAGCCCCCTTTCTCTCGAAGAGGGTGCTGAGGTCTCTGACGAGGAAGACGCCATCATGAATTGTTCTCACTGGGACCGTGTGGGCCTGGTCACTGCCCACCACCTGAGCCAATACAGTCTTCATCTTGGAGAATAGCGCTTTGGCCAGAATTCTTCTCTCCTTATAAACGTCTATGCCTGCCCAAGATGAAATCTGGAGAGACCTACCGCGCAGTCAGGGCCGCAGTCGCGACAGCAGCTCCCTGCGTCCCGGGAGCCGGTGCGGGTTGCCGGACCGCGTCACCGGCGCCGTTCGGAGCGCCGCGGGCGCTGTGTCGGGCGGAGTGGCGCAGCGCGTGCCCGTGGTGCCGTCGCCGGGCATTGCGCGCAAGCAGCATCACGTGTCGTGCAGTCAGGGCGGCATGGGTCGGTGGGTGGGTGTGTGGGTCGGTTTGGGTGGGTGGGTCGGTTTGGGTGGGTGGGTCGGTTTGGGTCAGTGGGTGGATGGGTGGGTCGGTGTGGGTGGGTGGGTTGGTTTGGGTCGGTGGGTGGGTTGGTCGGTCGGTGTGTGGGTCGGTGGGTGGGTGGGTCGGTCGATGGGTGGGTGGCCACTCACATTGATTGACAAACATAGAAGCTGCAACCAATATCGGTGACTCTCATGTGGCCGGCCTGAGAGAGCATCACGTTGTCCTGGACGCACACGGGGAGGCAAGGGGAGGTCACGCTCAGAGGCTGCCCTGTGAGCGGTCAGCCAGCAGTGGATCGACCCACGAACAACGACAATTACAAAGGTCCCCTCGTGTAGCCGCTAGCAGGCTGTAGGGCCAAGTGCTGTTAGAAGTAGCTAGTAGCAGCACTGCCTATGCAAGCTGACAATGTGGCACACACAGAGGGAGTGGGTGGCCAGTACCACGGCCGGCCGCCTTTGTCTCCCCCATTGGGCGATGTTTACTACACACCACCGCTACAACAGGAGCGAGCGCGAGTGCGTCGTGGGGAGCGTGCGCGCCCCCAGAGTGCCCTCCGCTATCACCGGCTTTGATGACCGCGTGGACGATGCCGCGGGACTTGGTCTGGGCCAGGAAGCGGACGATTCCACTGGTGTATGACCTCAACGCGGCGTCGTTGATGCGCCAGATCACCGCTCGCTTGCTCAAGTCGTAGAGGCAATCCCGGCGGCGGCAGCAGCAGCAACGACGACGATAGCGATGATGACGGTAATGAAGATGATGATGACGATGATGATAATGACGATAATGATGACAATGACGATGGTGATAATCACGATGACGATGGTGATGATGACGATAGTGATAATGACGATAATGATGACGATAATAACAATGGTGATGATGCGTACTTCAACAGCTGCAGCACGAGGCAGTTGTGTCCGCGGAAGTGGAACGAGTGCAGGACGCGGATGACGCCGTGCAGCTCAGCACTGCCCTCCCCTGCAGCTCCGTGATCACCTTCAGCTCCATCCTCTGCATCTCCATCTTGGTAGGGCTGCGTGCACACAGCAAGTCTGTGGGTCTCTGGGTCTCTGTGGGTCTCTGTGGGTTTCTACGTGTGTCTATGGATCTCTATGGGTGTTTGGGGGTCATAATAGTTTTACGGAGGTTATTATTATTATTTTTTACTATTTTACTCATTATTTTGTAACCATGTATTTACTTCCATTATCTATTATTTTCTTCATTTATAATTATTACGACTGCGGCCGCTTTGTTAAGACCACCACCACCCACACCATTTCCAACCACACCAAAACACCACCACCCACCCACACCACCATCCCCATCACCCCCGCAACAACCCACTTGATGGGCAGTGCCAGCATCTTCACAGCCACCAGGAATCCCATCTTGTGGTCCACACACCGCAGCACTACTCCCTGCCCTTCCTCGCCAAATTATTCTCTCGCACCTCGAAGTGGTATTGGAGCTGCTCCTGGGGAATATAAAATGGAGCAGATGAGGCAGCAGCGCCGCCACAAGCCAGTCAGTCACAATCACGATGTGAATGTTTAACGCTTAGTGGTAGGAGCAGCAGTGGTAGTAGTGGTTAGTAGTAGCAGTAGTGTGTGTGTGTCTGTATGTGCGAGTCTCACAGGGATATAGTTGTGGGTCTCTGTGGGTGTCTCTGTGTCTGTGCGTCTCACTGGGATGTAGCTGTGGGTCTCTATTGGTGCCTCTTTGAGTCTCAATGGGTATCTGTAGATCTCTATGGGTGTCTGTGAGTCTCACAGGGATGTAGTTGTGGGTCGTTATGGGTGTATCTATGGGTGTCTCAATGGGTGTCTCAATGAGTGTGTCTATGAGTGTCTGTCTTTGTGAGCCTCACAGGGATATATTTGTGTTCTTGGTTGTCGTAGCCATCGTTGTTGATGCAACCGCGGGATTTGCCCTCGTCCATAGAGACAAAACAAACTTGACAGACGTCGGCCAGCTCCTCCTGTCGCTCGGTCAGGCGAGGCAGGAAGAGTGCCAGGATCACTGCACACCTGACAACAACTATGGGTTTTTTTTCTTTACCGACAGAACCAGAGTGTTTCTTACACACCAATAAGCCCAGTAAATTGGCACAGTAGGGGGCACAGGTGGTGCATCAGCCACTCGTCTCAGTCGGTCGACCCGTGGCACCTGTTGGGTCTGCCCCGTGACATCCTGCCAGCGGGAGTTCGACACTTCACTTGGCTTAAAAGTGCACATAGCCTGGCACAAGCGTCGTTATGATGTCACCGCCACTTAGTGGCGAATGGCGGTTGTTGTGTGTGTGTGTATATTCAATCAGGCCAAGAATGTGTGCACCACAGAGTGAATCTCACTGCGGTACAGTGGACAGGCCATGCCGCGCCGCTGCAACTCGAAGATGCAGCGGCGGCACGTGGCAAGGTGGCCGCCGTCGCCGTGAACCAACGTGCAGCTACGCGGCTCACACTGGCACACCACGCACCCACCCACAACACCACCACTACCCACACCACAACCACCACCCACAACACCACCACCACCCACAACACCACGCACCCACCCACAAGACCACCACCATCAGCCACACCAACACCACCCACACCACCAACACCACCAACCACACTTCCAGCACCACCACCCATGCCACCACCACCTATACCAACACCCGCACCAAAACCACCCACACCACCAGCACCACCCACAACAACACCACCACCCACAACACCACCACCACCCACACCACCACCCACACCAACGCCACCCGCACCACCAACACCACCAACCACACTACCAGCAGCACTACCCAGGCCACAACCACCCATGCCACCACTACCTACATCACCACCACCCACACCACCACCACCAACCACACCACCACCACCACCCACACCACGCACCCACCCACAACACCACCACCCACACCATCACCACCACCCACACCACCACCGCTACCGGCTGGAGTGTAAGAAGGAGAGGCAGTGGTGGAGGTGGTGTTGACGCTGGCACCTGCTCGCCTGTTGTCGGCTGTCACTACGGAGAATATCTTCATGAGCAGCGCTAATACTGAGTGTCTGAGATCTCTGAGTGAGAATCCCTCCACACCAAACACCTCCCCCAGGGGGTCCCCCGCCACACCTCACCAGGTACTGCCTCTCTTCATCGTAAAGTCGCCTCCGCTTGATGTACTGTTCCACGTAGTGGAACACCTGCTCCACAGTGAATGTGTCGCCCTCGGCACCGACCGACTGCAGCAGTGGAAGCATCCGAGGCACCGGCTTCAGGAGTGTTCCTCCGAGCTTGTCAGAGACATGGACAATTCCATGCACTGTATGTGTTCTGTATTTGTACGTGGATAGTAACGACAGTGGATGTACATTCACTCCGAGTCTTTACTGGGTCGTTAAACAGCATGGGGTACACAATGACGTGAAACTTCACATCTACCCTACCTCCGTGCTCCATGCCGAAAAGCCACTGCAGTGGTAATAAAACTGCAACGTATTTTATTCATCAACCTGCATTTTCTTATTTTTCCCAAATTTTAACCCGGGTTGGGCTGTCGCCATCCTGCCCTGGAACCAATTATTCATTCGTGTCTCTAGCAGACCATTGCAAGCCTTGTGTTAGAGAATGGCTCACTGAAGCTGATATCACAGAGCTACTTCTGAGTACCCTTCAAGTGCCCTCTGGTCCACAGTAAAGAGCAGCACCCTCCCACCTGTCCTTTAAGTAGGAGTAACGTTGGTCATAACAATGTTCTTTTCGTTGAAATTTATCCAAATTAAGTGCAGAACCACATTGCAGCAATGTGATGGTTTATTTTGTGCTGTCAATGACGACAAGGCTGAGATCATTTACTCGCTAGACTTGAGAACCCGTTTTAATCACTTGCGGGTGCCTGTATTCAAACCCAAGTACTCCGTGGTGCCAGTTCCGTGCTATGACCTCTTGGCCACTGGGCCGCCTCTAAACACCCCCCATGTCAAATACATAAGCAGCAACCTGTACCGTGAGCAGCAGCATTCTTTGAATACTCTGCCAAAATAATTTTTATCGTGGAGTGCTGACACAATTCCTCTCCTCAGTGGGCGTCCCCAGCCCAAATGCTCGCAGGAAGCGCCCCCAGCCTCCCTGCTCGACGAGCCAGTTCCCGCACGCGTTCACCAGCAGGGCGGCCACCGCGTCCGTCACGGCCGACGTCTCCTCCGCGTTGCTCAGACGTACGCATTCCACCAGCCTCTTCGCGAGGGAGGAGCGAGCAGACCACCACCAGGACCACCACGCGGCCCCAGCTCGCGGAGCCATCGCGGAGGACCTCCCAGGCCACGTCCACGAGCAGCCGGCGGGGCCCTCGGTGCTCCACCCGCTCCTCCGTGTAGCTCACCAAGTCCAGAACGGAGTCTCTGAACCGCGCGAGGGACAGGTCTCCCAGGCAGTTGACCACCTCCTGCACCAGCTGCGTTGGCTGAACCTCCTGCAGCTGCTGAACCTTCTGCACCTTCTGCAGCTGCTCCTGCACCTGCAGCCACTCCGTCTGTGTCGCTAGGTGAGCCATGAAGCCGGCGACCAGATTCGCTGGCAAGACGGTCAGCAGCTGCAGCGCCTCCTTCTCTTCCTCCCCCTCGTCTTCCTCCTCCACCTCATCATCTTCCTCCTCCCCCTCCTTAGACTCCTTCTCCTCTGTCTCCCTCTAACTCCCTGTGTGACCCTCCTCCCCCGGTCTCCTTCCTCGTCCCCGTGCGTCCCTCCTCCTTCCCCCGTCTCCCTCTTCCCTGTGTCTCCCTCTTTTTTCTTTTTGCTGATGAAGTTTTTTTTTTATTTCCACAAGGTGTAAACGCCGTATCCCTTATTTTGTAATTGTAATTCTGGGCCAAAGAGGTCCCACAAACGTAAACGTTTTGTATTTAAAATATAACACAACAACAATGAATGGCTTAGTGGGTAAAGTAAGACGCACGCCAAAACGGGTGAGTTAAATAAATCCAATCTCTCCTACCGGATTATAGGACGCAAACCAAACTTTGTTGTAACAAGAACATAAAAAAACTGATTCTCTTAATCAGGTGAATACGGTAAAGGGGCTGAGTCTGTGGTTGCCGGTGTGGTGAGTCTGTGGGTCTCTGTGTGGTGACGATGTCTATGGGTCTCTGTGGTGATGGCAATGTCGGGTGGTGGCGGGTTTAACCACACAACATTTATATATTCACGCGATCTAACCCAAACAAAACCTGTACTACGGAGTCAACAACAACGACGTGAGGGCTCTCCGACGCGCGTCTCGGTTGGGGTGAGGGTGCTTTCTGTTGTATATGTAGGTTATGAAAATTTGATGTAAATAATAAAAATTAAATGAAATTTGCATAATAATCCGACATTATGCTAATTGATGTAAGTGCATAGACTATGCTAATTCGAGAGATAATCGTATTAATTTATGCTAGTGTATGTGTGATTATGCTACTGCGAGCCGTTATGATAATTAGGCCCCGCCTCGTTGACGAGGGTCGTTTATCAATCTGGATAATGCAATTAATCGTATGCAGTTATGCAGGTACTGTGAGCATGTCACATTAAACTCGGCTGTGTTGTTTAACTTCGTATTATCGATGGGTATAATACAATTATTCTCGCTTTAACATTTACTGAGTATGTGTTAGTGTGTTCAGCCAGGTCTCCAAGTTCAGATCTCAGCACAGAATACAGTTCTTATGCATAAATTTCAGGAAAGAACACACAACACTTCCGTGTTAATCAATTTTAATGACGATAGTGATAATGACGATAATGATGACGATGGTGATAATGATGACGATGGTGATAATGATGACGATAATAACAATGGTGATGATGCGTACTTCAACAGCTCCAGCACGAGACAGTTGTGTCCGCGGAAGTGGAACGAGTGCAGGACGCGGATGACGCCGTGCAGCTCAGCACTGCCCTCCCCCTGCAGCTCCGTGATCACCTTCAGCTCCATCCTCTGCATCTCCATCTTGGTAGGGCTGCGTGCACACAGCAATTCTTTGGGTCAGTTTAACACGTAGGCTTTCGCGACCAATATCATTCATAATAAAGGTTTTTGGGTTAGATCGCGTTTATTTATAAATGCGTCGCAACCCTCCACCACCCGACACGGCCAATCAGCAAAAAAGTGTCACGTTGACAAAAGACAAACAATTCACTACTTCAGCCCACCGGTGTGTTGAAGAGTCAATCCACATTTACAGTTTGAGTACGACGTTTCGCTGGTAAATACATCCAGCATCATCAATTGCTTGATGATGGTAAATACATCCAGCATCATCAATTGCTTGATGATGCTGGATGTATTTACCAGCGAAACGTCGTACTCAAACTGTAAATGTGGATTGACTCTTCAACACACCGGTGGGCTGAAGTAGTGAATTGTTTGTCTTTTGTCAACGTGACACTTTTTTGCTGATTGGCCGTGTCGGGTGGTGGAGGGTTGCGACACATTTATAAATAAACGCGATCTAACCCAAACACCTTTATTATGAATTATTTGGGTCTCTGTGGGTCTCTATGAGTGTCTAAGGGTGTCTATGGATCTCTATGGTTGTCTCTAGTTTATAGTAGTCTTAAGAGGGTTATTATTTTAGTGAGATAGTTTCAGTTTATATTTAGAGAGTTTTACGGAGGTTATTATCATTGCTGTTTACTATTATACTAATTATTTTGTAACCATGTTGTATTTACTACCATTTATGATCTATTATTATTTTATTCATGTATAATTATTACGACTGCTCCCACTGTGTTAAGACCACCACCACCCACACCATTTCCAACCACGCCACATCACCACTACCCACCCACCCCCCCACCAACCCCATCACCCCTGCCCCAACCCACTTTCCGTGCAGTACCAGCATCTTGACAGCCACCAGGAATCCCATCTTGTGGTCCACGCACTGCAGCACCACACCCTGCCCTCTCTAGCCAATCTTCTCTTGCACCTCGAAGCCCTATTGGTGCTGATCCTGGGGTATCTAAAAAGCAGCCGAAGCAGCAGCAGCGCCGCCACAGCCAGTCAGAGTCACAATCACGATGGGAATATTTAACGCTTAGTGGTAGGAGCAGCAGTGGTCGTAGTGGTTAGTAGTTAGTAGTAGCAGTAGTGCCTGTGTGTCTGTGTGCCTTTGTGTGTGTGCCTGTGTTTGTGTGTCTGTCTGTGCGAGTCTCACAGGGATATAGTTGTGGGTCTCTGTGGGTATCTCTGTGTCTGTGCATCTCACTGATATATAGCTGTGGGTCTCGATTGGTGCCTCTGTGAGTCTCTATGAGTGTCTCTGTGGATCTCTATGGGTGTCTGAATGGGCTCTGTGGGTGTCTCTGTGAGCCTCACAGGGATGTAGTTGTGGGTCGTTATGGGTGTTATCTATGGGTCTCTATAGGTGTCTCAATGGGTGTATCTATGGATGTCTGGGTCTCTGTGAGCCTCACAGGGATGTATTTGTTTTCTTGGTCGTCGTAGCCATCGTTGTAGATGCCACCGCGGGATTTGCCCTCGTCCATAGAGAAAAACCAAACTTGACAGACGTCGGCCAGCTCCTCCTCCTGGCGCTCGGTCAGGCGAGGCTCGAAGAGAGCCAGGATCGCTGCAGACGTGACAACAACAACTTAAATCATTAACTATGTTTTTTTTCTTTACCGAAACAACCAAAGAGTGTTTTTACACACACCAAAAAGCCCAGCAAGTTGGCGGTTGTTGTGTGTCTGTGTGTGTGTCTGTGTGTGTGTTCTGTAGCGGTTAGCGCGCTGCGCTATGAACCTGGCGACCCGGGTTTGATTCCCGCTCACGGCCAACACCAGTGACGATTTTCTGAACCGGTCCCGGGCTTCCCCTAGGTCGACTCAGCCTCAAATGAGTACCTGGTGCGGTGTGTAAACATTGCCACTGGGGAGACAAAGGCGGTCGGGCGTGGTGCTGGCCACCCACCCCCTCGTGTACCGTTCCGGCCTTCATAGGTGCTCGCTAACAGCACTTGCCCCTACAGTCTGTTAAGGCTATATGGGGGATCTTTATCTTTGTGTTCTGTCAGACCAGGAATGTGTGCACCACAGAGTGAATCTCCCTGCGGCACAGGGGACAGGCCATGCCGCGCCGCTGCAACTCGAAGACGCAGTGGCGGCATGTGACAAGGTTTTCGCTGTCGCCGTGAACCAACGTGCAGCTACGTGGCTCACACCGGCACACCACGCACCCACCCACAACACCACCACCACCCACAACACCACCCACAACACCACCAGCACCACCACCCATGCCACCACTACCTACACCACCACCAACCACACCACCCACACCATCACCATCCACCACCGCTACCGGCTGGAGTGTAAGAAGGAGAGGCAGTGGTGGAGGTGGTGTTGACGCTGGCACCGGCTCGCCTGTTGTCGGCCGTCACTACGGAGAATAACTTAATGAGCAGCGCTGCCACCGAGTGTCTGAGATCTCTGAGTGAGAATCCCTCCAGACAAAACACCTCCTCCAGGGGGTCCCTGCCACACCTCACCAGGTACTGCCTCTCTTCATCGTAAAGTCGCCTCCGCTTGATGTACTGTTCCACGTAGTGGAACACCTGTACCACCGTGAATGTGTCGCCCTAGGCACCGACCGAATGCAGCAGAGGAATCATCCGAGGCACCGGCTTCAGGAGAATGTTCCTGCGAGCTTGTCAGAGACATGGACAATTCCATGCACTGTATGTGTTCTGTATTTGTACGTGGATAGTAACGAGAGTGGATGTGCATTCACTCCGAGTCTTTACTGTGTCGTTAAACAGCATGGGGTACACAATGACGTGAAACTTTACATCTACCCTACCTCTGTGCTCCATGCCGAAAAGCCACTGCAGTGGTAATAAAACTGCAACGCATTTTATTCATCAACCTGCATTTTCTTATTTTTCCCAAATTTTAACCTGGGTTGGGCTGTCGCCATCCTGCCCTGGAACCAATTATTAATTCGTGTCTCTAGCAGACCATTGCAGGCCTTGTGTTAGAGAATGGCTCACTGAAGCTGATATCACAGAGCTACTTCTAATTACCCTTCAAACGCCCTCTGGTCCACAGTAAAGAGCAGCACCCTCCCACCTGTCCTTTAAGTAGGAGTAACGTTGGTCATAACAACGTTCTTTTCGATGAAATTAATCCAAATTAAGTGCAGAACCACATTGCAGCCATGTAATGGTTTATTTTGTGCTGTCAATGACGACTGGGCTGAGATCATTAGCTCGCTAGAATTGAGAACCTGCTTTGATCACAGGCGGTGTGGATTCAAACCCAAGTACTCCGTGGTGCCTGGTCAGTGCTATGACCTCTGGGTCACTTAGCCGCCTCCAAACACCCCCCATGTCAAATACATAAGCAGCAACCTGTATCGTGGGCAGCAGCATTCTTTGAATACTCTGTCAAAAAATGTTTATTGTGGAGTGGTGGCACAATTCCGCAATTGCTTTCTCATACCTCTGGTGACAGGAAAAATTTCTACAAGACGGAGTTCTAGAGAACCCCTTTACTCGATGTTTTGGTCTACTATTCCACACTGGGCAGATGAAGAGGAAGTAGTACCTACACTTTAACACACCGCATCCGCAGCCCCTCTCCTAAGTGGGCGTCCCCAGCCCGAATGCTCGCAGGAAGCCCTCCTAGCCTCCCTGCTCGACGAGCCAGGCCCCGCACGCGTTCACCAGCAGGGCGTCCACCGCGTCCATCACGGCCGCCGTCTTCTCCACGTCGCGCAGACGTATGCAGTCGACCAGCCTCTTTGCGAGGGAGGAGCGAGCAGAGCACCACCAGGACCACCACGCGGCTCCGGCTCGCAGAGCCGTCGTGGAGGACTTCCCAGGCCACGTCCACGAGCAGCCGGCGGGGCCCTCGGTGCTCCACCCGCTCCTCCGCGTGGCTCACCAGAACGGAGTTTCTGAACCACGCGAGGAACAGGTCTCCCAGGCAGTTGACCACCTCCTGCGCCAGCTGTGCTGGCTGAACCTTCTGCAGCTGCTGGAGCTGCAGCTGCTCCTGCACCTGCAGCTACTCCTGCACCTACATCTACTCCGTCTGTGTCGCCATGTGAGCCATGTAGCCGGCGATCAGATTCGCTATCAAGACGCTCAACAGCTGCAGCGCCTCCTTCTTTTCCTCACCTTCCTCCTCCCCCTCGTTTTCCTCCTCCCCCTCCTCCTCCTCCTCCTCCTCCCCCTCCTCCTCCACTTTCAAAACAAAGAGTGAGGACATAATATCAATAACCCGGGAATTTTATAGTGACCTCTTCTTTCCTGATAAAACGTCTATGCCTGCCCAGAATTTCCTAAAGAGCTCGGTGAAAGTACTGTCCTCCAGCAGGGCGTTGTTGAAGTGCCAGTAGGCCTCACCACTTGGTGTTCCACGCAGCCTGAGGTCCAGCAGGATCAGGCTGTGGTCTGTTAGTGATGCAGCCCCTGATGTCAGCAGTCAGAATGCTCGAGACAAGACTTCTGGAGATGTAGAAACGGTCGATCCTGGACTGTGTAGCTGGTTCATTGCCCCGTGTCCGCGTGAAGGTGAAGCTTCGCCGCCTAGGGTGGTGCAGCCGCCACACGTCCACCAGATCGGAGGCGTCCAGAAGGGCTTGGAGCTCTCCCCGGAGATTGGCGTTGCAGTGCCCCTTCCCTGTGTGGTCGAGAGCATCCAGCGTGCAGTTGTAGTCACCTCCCGTGACCACAAACTCGTCCCCTGGAATGCCACCGAGGTGGTTCCGCAGAAGTTGCAGGAACCCGGGTCTCTCACTGTCAGTGGTGGGAGCGTACACGTTGACGAGGTGGATGGCGGTGACGCCGACCTGCACCGTGAGGTCCAGGATCCTCCCCTTGATCACCTCCACCTGGCTGACGGTGTCGGGGGAAAAGTTTGGTGACAGCACGGTTGCTACTCCTGAGGAGGTGTTGCTGAAGTGGCTGATGAAGGGCTTCGCTCTCCACTCCGTCCTCCAGGCAACGTCATTGTCCATGGCGAGATGGGTCTCCTGCACGAACAGCACGGAGACCTTATGCTGCTTTGCAAGGTATCCTACGTAGTATATTCTCAGCGCCCCTCTGCACCCATTCATGTTCAGGGAGGCGTTGCGCAACGTCATTGTGAGTGAGTCGCCCGCCTGTTCCAATGAGTCACCTTGCTGAGGAGGCTCCTTACCCTGGACGTCTCCAGGTCTCTCGATTGTTTTCCTTCCTGCTGGAGCTCTGTGAGGATGCGTCAGAGGGAGACCTCTATGGCGTCTGGCTCGCCATCTTGTCAAGGCCTCCATCACCTTGTTTGGTTTCCTGGGGGTCTCTTTGAAGAATCTCCACAGGTCTTCCTGGCAGAAGATGGGTGCCCGCGAAGATGACCTCTTTGAGACCTGGTTGGTTTCGCTACCCACACGGAGGTCATCATCCGAGTCCCCCTTCTTGCTTCCATGCCCTGCATGTGGGGGCCAAGAGTCGGGGGCCCATGGTTGGCTCCATGTGGCCTCCCCCAGGGGCCGTGGCAGGTGGAATGCTACCGCACGCCTCTTCCACATTAGCAGGGCACTCTGCGAGGCTTGCAGGGTGTCCTTATTCTGTCTTTTTAATTCTGGGCCAAAGAGGTCCCATAAACGTAAACGTGTTGTATTTAAAATATAACACAAACAACAGCAATGAATGGCTTAGTGGGTAAAGTAAGACGCACCCCAAAACCGGTGAGTTAAATAAATCTGATCTTTCCTATTACCGGATTATAGGACGCAAACCAAACTTTGTTGTAACAAGAACATAGAAAAAACTGAGTCTCTTAATCAGGTGAATACGGTAAAGGGGCTGAGTCTGTGGGTGTCAGTGTGGTGAGTCTGTGGGTCTCTGTGTGGTGAGTCTGTGGGTCTCTGTGTGGTGATGGCCATGTCGGGTGGTGGCGGGTTTAACGACACAAAATTAATATATTCACGCGATCTAACCCAAACAAAGCCTGTACTACGGATTCAACAACAATGACATGAGGGTTCTCCGACGCGCGTCTCGGTTGGGGTGAGGGTGCGGTCGCGCCGTCTCCTCCGTACGGATTGTTTCTTCCTTTCCCAACTGCGATGTTCTCGCTCTCTCCTCTCTTTTTGTCTCCACCGTCGCCAACCGTCGGAGCTCGGCATCCGCGGCCCCTCTCCTAGGTGGGCGTCCCCAGCCCGAATTCTCGCAGGAAGCCCTCCCAGCCTCCCTGCTCGACGAACCAGGCCCAGCACGCGTTCACCAGCAGGGCGGCCACCACGTCCGTCACTGCCGCCGTCTTCTCCGCGTCACTCAGACGTACGCAGTCCACCAGCCTCTTCGCGAGGGAGGAGCGAGCAGAGCACCACCAGGACCACCACGCGGCCCCAGCTCGCGAAGACGTCACGGAGGACCTCCCAGGCCACGTCCACGAGCAGCCGGCGGGGCCCTCGGTGCTCCACGCGCTCCTCCGCGTGGCTCACCAGAACAGAGTCTCTGAACCGCGCGAGGAACAGGTCCCCAGGCAGTTGACCACCTCCTGCACCAGCTGTGCTGGCTGAACCTTCTGCAGCTGCTGGACCTGCAGCTGCTCCTGCACCTGCAGCTACTCTGTCTGTTTCGCTAGGTGAGCCATGAAGCCCGCGATCAGATTCGCTGTCAAGACAGTCAACAGCTGCAGCGCCTCCTTTTTCTTCCTCCCCCTCACCTTCTTCTTCCTCCTCCTCCACTCATAAAACAAAGAGTGAGGACATAATATCAATAACCTGGGAATTTTATAGTGACCTCTTCTCTCCTGATAAAACGTCTATGCCTGCCCAGAATTTCCTAAAGAGGTCGGTGAACATACTGTCCTCCAGCACGGCGTTGTTGAAGTGCCAGTAGGCCGCAGCACTTGGTGTTCCACGCAGCCTAAGGTCCAGCAGGATCAGGCTGTGGTCTGTTAGTGGTGCAGCCCTGATGTCAGCAGGCAGAATGCTCGAGACAAGACTTCTGGAGATATAGAAGCGGTCGATCCTGGACTGGGTAGCTGGTTCATTGCCCCTTGTCCTCGTGTAGGTGAAGCTTCGCCGCCTCGGGTGGTGAAGCTGCCACACGTCCACCAGATCGGAGGGGTCCAGAAGGGCTTGGAGCTCTCCCCAGAGCTTGGCGTTGCAGTGACCCTTCCCTGTACGGTCGAGAGCATCCAGCGTGCAGTTGTAGTCACCTCCCATGACCACAAACTCGTCCTCTGGAATGCCACCGAGGTGGTTCCGCAGAAGTTGCAGGAACCCGGGTCTCTCACTGTCAGTGGTGGGAGCGTACACGTTGACGAGGTGGATGGCGGTGTTGCCGACCTGCGCCCGGACGTCCAGGACCCTCCCCTTGATCACCTCCACCTGGCTGACGGTGTCAGGAGTGAAGTTTGGTGACAGCACGGTTGCTACTCCTGAGGAGGTGTTGCTGAAGTGGCTGAAAAAAGGCTCCCATTTTCCACTCCGTCCTCCAGGCAACCTCATCGTCCATGTCGAGATGGGTCTCCTGCACGAACAGCACAGAGACATTATGCTGCTTTGCAAGGGACGCTGCGTAGTATCTTCTCAGCGCCTCTCGGCACCCATTCATGTTCAGGGAGGCGATGCGCAGTGTCATTGTGAGCGAGTGGCCCGCCTGTTCCAATCAGTCACCTTGCTGAGAAGGCTCCTTACCCTGGACCTCTCCAGGTCTCTCGATTGTTGTCCTTCCTGCTGGAGCTCCCCTAGGATGCGTCTGAGGGAGACTTCTATGGCGTCTGGCTCGCCATCCTGACAAGGCCTCCATCACTTTGTTTGGTTTCTTGTGGGTCTCTTCGAAGATTCTCCACAGGTCTTCCTGGCAGAAGATGGTGCCCGCGAAGATGACCTCTTTGAGACCTGGCTGGTTTCGCTACCCACACGGAGGTCATAATCCGAGTCCCCCTTCTTGCTTCCATGCCCTGCATGTGGGGGCCAAGAGTCGGGTGCCCATGGTTGGCTCCATGTGGCCTCTGTCGTATATGTGGGTGTGTGAAAATTGATGAAAAATAATTAAAATAAAATGAAATTCGAAATTTGCATAATTAATCCGAAATTATGCTAATTTGTGTACTTATGCGTGTAACTATGCTAATTAGAGAGGTAATCGTATTAATTTATACGAGTGGGTGTGGTTGTGTTAATGATAGCCTTTATGATAATCAGGCCCCGTCTCGTTGACGAGGTGGGGTTATCAATCAGGATAACGCAATCAATCGTGTGCCGTTACGCTAGTGTCAATTCGGCCTCGTTGTCTAACTTCGTATTATTGATCAGCATAATACAATGATTCTCGCTTTAACACTCCCCGAGTGTTCATATTTTAGGTCCCATGTTCACATCGTTCGCATTAGTTTAATGAGTGTGGATTGGTGTGTTTATAGTTTAGGTTCCCGAGTTCATATCTCGTCGCAGGATACAGATCTTATGCAAAAACTTCAGGAAAGAATCACACGACCACTTCTGTATTAATCAATTTATTTTCTAATTAAACCTTAACTATAATATGTATGTGACTCTCAATCTCGGAACTTCAACACGGTATCCACACGGTATCAAGACAGTATCATCAACGACTGTACGATTTCACTTTGATAACACATGGACCCCGCATAAAGCGATTGCTGTTAGTGAGAGAGAGAGTCAGAACATGCAAATGCTATGTTACACAAAAGCTTATACATTATAATATGAACGATCATTATGCTTGAAATGGTCAGCACATTATCACAGGCGACTGATTAACATGCAACGGTATTCATATAAAAAGACAATCAAACAGTTATTATTTCCAAAGGCATAAATGTAACAACAGATCCACCGGACAGACTATAAGATTACCGAAATGGCTTAGTGTGAGGGTATGCGGCGGAACGTGTTATCTCACGGGAGATTAATTAATTAATTAATTCGTGAATAAGAATGTATGATCCGAAAATCGGTTTAGCACGATTCCTCCCCGGGACCGTAGCTCCGTGGCGAAGGTGCCAAGGGTTAATTCGTATTGATAGATCGGTTGGTAACTTATGCGATTAGAAGTACAGTCCAAAACAAAATATTAAAGAGGGAAATTATGAATATACTTATAAATGACGGACTGTTATCACACGATCGATGCTTCCACAGCCAGATGGTTCACGGACTTGAGTGTTCGCTTCTGGTTAAGGACCTGTGTATGTTTGAGTGATATGAATTGTTTTGAATAGTCAGTGTTTGGAATTAATTATTTGCGTTGCCATATGCTGAAGTTGGCATCGCTTGTAGGAGAAGTAGCCTCGCTCCCTTTAGAGCGGTGAGGTGTGTGGGAGTGCATCATACGAATCGCCGCCCTCCTCCACGCAGCAGCCAGCCTCTGTCCACGGGGGAGAGTTGCTTGATCGCTCTCAGTTCTGCTCAGTGGACACCTCTCTCCACTGCTGGATGAGCTGCGCGATCACGCTCGTGCTGGTTCGCTGACAGCAGTTTCTCTCCGCTGTTGGATGAGCTGCATCGGCACGCTCCCTCTCTCTGGGTGGAGAACTCGAACGTGCTCGTTGCTGGTTTGCTGAAAGCAGGTTTTTCTCCACTGCTGGATGACTCAAGTCGCACGTGCTCTTGCTCTGGTTTGCAGAAGCTCTTGCTTGGTGCGTCGGTCGCTCTGCAGCTGGACTCAATGTAGAATAATCTTTCAGCAATACTCTGTCTTTCAGCTCTTGGAAATCACACTAGATGACGCCTCACTACCTTGCGAGTCTTGCCAACGTCAGTGGGTAGCGACGGGGCCACTTTGGCTTCTGCTCGCCGCCCCCTGCTCTGCAGCTCGCCGGCTGGCGACCTGTTGCTCTCGTTCCCGATTGGAACTGCTCCTGAGCCGGCCCACTGGTCGAACTCCCCGCGTTCCGACCTCCTCCGATTCGAACTCCCCGAGTTCCGACCCCCCTGGTAGAACTCCCCGAGTTCCGACCCCTCCGAGTCGAACTGTCTCCCGAGAGTCGACCCCCCCCGGTCGAACTCTGGTGAGCCGACCCCCCCCCGGGTCGAACTCTTCCGAGTTGCTCCTCCGAGTCGAACTGTCTCCCGAGAGTCGACCCCCCGGTCGAACTCTGGTGAGCCGACCCCCCCCCCCAAGTCGAACTGAGGTTTCAATGCTCAGGATCCTCTTTTTATGCCCAAAAATCCCTTCACTCGGATCCTGCACACAAGGCGAGGTTTCTTTCGATTTTTGCTGTGTAAGGATTTGTCCGTATGTATCTGCGTCCGTGTGTGTGTGTCCGTACATGTGTCAGTGTGTGTCCTTGTGTAGATCACCCACGGTATATTCCGTTGTCATACTCCTACCATAAAACCCACAAGTAAAACAATCAAATGTTATAAATTGTCTCGAAGGCGCCTCTCTGTCTGGGTGCACAACCTGGAGGGAGGGGTGATATTCCCTCCGACTTTCACCGACGCACAAAGAAATGGTTAAAAAGTTTTAAGTTAACATTTCATTTCATCAGAGTTCCATAGTTATGATTCTGTATTAATCCAAGGTCTGAGTCAGCTTCTCGTTGTGGTGTTTGACTCGTGTTTCCCCAAGCGTATACACACTCCTACCCCGCGCTGCAGGGATACAAAGACGGCCGGGATTTCCCTTTCTCTCCGACCCTGGGTTTAACATCGCCCTTTGCTTACGTTGCAGTTTTGCTGTGCGCTTGCATTTCTTTTCCTCTCTACTCTTACTTTAACCCTGCTTATTATTTGCGTATGGGTGGAGGCTAGAGCATTTATGTTGACTTAGGAAAACCTGATTGTTATAGGCTTCGGGTCAAGTCGTATAGACATTATTAAAATATGGAAATACATTTCATATTAAATTAATAGACGGGTGATGGTTACATTGACGTAGCTTGTGGCAGGGTTCAATTGAAGTGGGTGTGAAGATCAATAACTTTAGCCTACCCTGTCGTTAAATTCCGACTTTAAGTTGCTTTAATAGTAATGCAGCACCAATTAGCTTTTTTGACTTAACTAGATCTAGGCTAACGCAACCTCCCAGTGACCCTGGCTTTGTGTTTACGTCAGCCCTTTGCAATCCACTGCGCTCTGCTCTCTATCTGCTCCCTCTGACCCTGGGAGGGCTCTGAACGTCAAAATCGTGTTAGTGGGTCAAGGTAAATATGACCCCCACATGCCATGCTGAGGCCTGGTTTGGTGTTTTTATTCATTATTAAAATTAAAAGAAACAATAGAAATATGTATCTATATGTATTGAAAAATTACTTGTTAATATTAAGATGGAAAAGGGGCCTAGATACAACACCTCCCCCAGGGGCCGTGGCAGGTGGAATGCTACCACACGCCTCTTCCACAGTAGCAGAGCACTCTGCGAGGCTTGGAGTGTGTCCTTATTCTGTCTTTTTAATTCTGGGCCAAAGAGGTCCCATAAACGTAAACGTGTTGTATTTAAAATATAACACAAACATAACAACAATGATGAATGGCTTAGTGGGTAAAGTAAGACGCACCCCAAAACGGGTGAGCTTAATAAATCCGATCTCTCCTATTACCGGATTATAGGATGCAAACCAAACTTTGTTGTATCAGTGTGGTGAGTCTGTGGGTCTTTGTGTGGTGACGATCTCTCTGGGTCTCTGTGTGATGATGGCCGTGTCGGGTGGTGGCGGGTTTAACAACACAACATTATGAGATTCACGAGATCTAACCCAAACAAGACCTGTACTACGGAGTCAACAACAACGACATGAGGGCTCTCCGACGCGCGTCGCGGTTGGGGTGAGGGTGAGGTCGCGCCGTCTCCTCCGTACGGATTGTTTCTTCTTTTCCCAACTGCGACGTTCTCGCTCTCTCCTCTCTTTTTGTCTCCACCGTCGCCAATCGTCGGAGCTCGGCATCCGCGGCCGCTCTCCTAGGTGGGCGACCCCAGCCCGAATTCTCGCCTGAAGCCCTCCCAGCCTCCCTGCTCAACGAGCCAGGCCCCGCACGCGTTCACCAGCAGGGCGGCCACCGCGTCCGTCACGGCCACCGTCTTCTCCGCGTCGCTCAGACGTAAGCAGTCCACCAGCCTCTTCGCGAGGGAGGAGCGAGCAGAGCACCACCAGGACCACCACGCGGCCCCAGCTCGCGGAGCCATCGCGGAGGACCTCCCAGGCCACGTCCACGAGCAGCCGGAGGAGCCCTCGGTGCACCACCCGCTCCTCCGTGTGGCTCACCAAGTCCAGAACGGAGTCTCTGAACCGCACGAGGAACAGGTCTGCCAGGCAGTTGACCACCTCCTGCACCAGCTGTGCTGGCTGAACCTCCTGCAGCTGCTGAACCTTCTGCACCTTCTGCAGCTGCTCCTGCAACTGCAGCCACTCCGTCTGTGTCGCTAGGTGAGCCATGAAACCGGCGATCAGATTCGCTGTCAAGAAGGTCAGCAGCTGCAGCACCTCCTTCTCTTCCTCCCCCTCATTTCCCTCCTCCTCCTCCTCCCCCTGTCTCCTTCCACCTCCCTGTGTCTCCCTCCTCCCCCGGTCTCCTTCCTGCTCCCCGTGTTTCCCTCCTTCCCCCGTCTCCCTCCTCCCTGTGTCTCCCTCCTCCTTTTCCTTTTTTGCTGATGAAGTTTTTCTATTTCCACGAGGTGGTAACACCATATCCCTTATTCTGTAATTGTAATTCTGGGCCAAAGAGGTCCCACAAATGTAAACATTTTGTATTTAAAATATAACACAAACATAACAACAATGAATAGCTTAGTGGGTAAAGTAAGACGCACCCCAAAACGGGTGAGTTAAATCAATCCGATCTATCCTACTACCGGATTATAGGACGCAAACCATACTTTGTTGTAACAAGAACATAAAAAAACTGAGTCTCTTAATCAGGTGAATACGGTAAAGGGGCTGAGTCTGTGGTTGACAGTGTGGTGAGTCTGTGGGTCTCTGTGTGGTGACGATGTCTATGGGTCTCTGTGTGGTGATGGCCGTGTCGGGTGGTGGCGAGGTATAACAACACAACATTTATATATTCACGCGATCTAACCCAAACAAAACCTGTACTACGGAGTCAACAACAACGACATGAGGGCTCTCCGACACGCGTCACGGTTGGGGTGAGGTTGCGGTCTGTTGTATATGTAGGTTATGAAAATTTGATGAAAATAATAAAAATTTAATCAAATTTGAAATTTGCATAATTATCCGAAAAAATGTTAATTTGCTGTAATTTATGCGCATAAACTATGCGAATGCGAGAGAGAATCGTATTAATTTATGCTAGTGTATGTGTGATTATGCTACTGCGAGCCGTTATGACAATTAGGCCCCGCCTCGTTGACGAGGGTCGGTTTTCAATCGGGTTAATGCAATTAATCATATGCAGTTATGCAGGTACTTGAGCATGTCAGATTAAACTCGGCTGTGTTGTTTAACTTTGTACTATCGATCAGTATAATACAATTATTCCCGCTTTAACATTTACTGAGTATGTGGTAGTGTGTTCAGCCAGGTCTCCAAGTTCAGATCTCAGCACAGAATACAGTTCTTATGCATAAATGTCACGAAAGAACACAACACTTCTGTGTTAATCAATTTTAATGACGATAGTGATAATGACGATAATGATGACGATGGTGATAATGATGATAATGATGACAATAATAACAATGGTGATGATGCGTACTTCAACAGCTCCAGCACGAGACAGTTGTGTCCGCGGAAGTGGAACGAGTGCAGGACGCGGATGACGCCGTGCAGCTCAGCACTGCCCTCCCCCTGCAGCTCCGTGATCACCTTCAACTCCATCCTCTGCATCTCCATTTTGGTAGGGCTGTGTGCACACAGCAAGTCTGTGGGTCTCTGTGGGTCTCTAGTTCATAGTAGTTTTACGACGGTTAATTTTTTAGTGAGATAGTTTCAGTTTATAGTTAGAGATAGTTTTGCAGAGGTTATTATCATTGTTGTTTACTATTATACTCATTATTTTGTAACCATGTTGTATTTACTTGCATTTATTATCTATTATTGTATTCATTTATAATTATGACCATGGCCGCTGTGTTAAGACCACCAGCACCCACCCACACCACCACCACCACCAACCCCATCACCCCTGCCCCAACCTACTGGATGGGCAGTGCCAGCATCTTGACAGCCACCAGGAATCCCATATTGTGGTCCACGCACCGCAGCACCACTCCCTGCCCTCCCTCGCCAATCTTCTCTCGCACCTCGAAGCGGCATTGGAGCTGCTCCTGGGGTATCTAAGAAGCAGCAGCAGCAGCGCCGCAACGGCCAGTCAGAGTCACAATCACGATGGGAATGTTTTACGCTTAGTGGTAGCAGCAGTGGTAGTACTGAGTAGTAGTTAGTAGCAGTAGTGTCTGTGTGCGCCTGTGTGCCTGTTTGTGTGCGCATCTGCGTGTGTGTGTGTCTGTCTGTGCGAGTTTCACAGGGATATTTCTGCTTGCAAGCTTTGACTTTAACATAGCCATTTCTGTGACCAGACACAAGCTAATCACTCAGCAATTTCAATGCTAAATTATCCTGTTTGATTTGTACTAGGTGCCTCTGTGGATGTGTAGGCTTTGACTTTAACATAGCCATTTCTGTGACCAGTCACAAGCTAATCACTCAGCTCTTTCAATGCTAAATTTTATGCTAATTCGTTTGTCAAGGCGCTCTGTTTCTTCTCACACAGCTTAAAGGTCGCGGTCTGAGCTTGGCTGTGTTCACTCCAGCGCTTTCCTCCAGACAGTCTCGTCCCTTCACCTGATGAAGGCCGCTTGTGTTGTGGCCGAAACGTCGTGAGAATTTTATTGTGTTATTTTATTTGATCAATGTATTATTTTATTCTCATTCTACGCTACTTTACCGAAAGAACCAAAGAAGATGAATCCTTGCAGCCAAGATAGCTTTAAATCGAAATTTAACAGAATGGTATTGAACCTTTTTCTTTACAGGGTGGCCCTGGGGCTTGCCACGTGGCAGGTGTCGTCCATTGTCCATACCAGACCCCTCCAGCTCTCTCACCCTGGGTCAGCTGCCCCTTCCATGTCCTGGAAACCATGGCAAGGTCATCCTATGAGGACTGCCTGGATGAAAACCAGCATGGAAGGGGCCCAGGGTGGGACCGGCTATGCTTTTGGGCTAGTCCCGTTTGTGTGTGGTGTGCGGTGTCTTCGTAGCAATCGTTCTCCACTGTAGTCCTGGCATCTGCTGCTCAGCTTCATTCCACAGCTGTGGTTCCAGTGGCGCGGTCTCTCCGGGGACCCATGTGGTGTGTGTGTGGGTGTGACATGTATCACGGGGTGGGTGGATAGTATCGTGATAGTGGTCATGGTAGGCACCGATCCACGACCTCCATCACCCCTACTGAGTGGTGGACATGCCACCACAAAGCAGCATGCGGCGGAGGAGTGAGGTGACCGCTCTCGCCTCACGAGCGAGGCCCTCTCGCTTCCTCTTCATTCCCTGCATCACCACCTCCATCTCCTCCTTTGTCTCATCCTCCTCCACCTCCTCTTAATCCTCCACCACCATCTTCTCCCCCTCTTCTGTTTTCTCCATTCTCTCTTCATGCTCCTCAACCTCCGAGGTGGCGTCGGTGGCATCGGTGGTGGCAGCGGAGGTGCTGGAGGTGATGGCCGTGGTGGCGGTGGCAATGGTGGTGATGGTGGCAGCGGAGGTGGCGGTGGCGGCAGCGGTAATGGCGGTGGCGCCAGCGGTGGTGGGGCGGAGGTGGCAGCGTTGGTGGTGGTGATGGTAGTAGTCCTGGCGAGGCACCGCTCTTCCTCCATGAGGCGCTTCTCCTCCTCGACGCTCTTCACGTTGGCGAGACACTTCTCCTCCACCAGACGCTTCTCTTCCGTGAAGCACTTCACTTTAACGAGGCGCTTCTTGAGGAAATAGTCTCTGAAGCAGTTCTCCTCTGTGCGGCGCTTCACCCTGGCAAGGCGCTGCACCTCAAAGAGGTGCTCCTCTACCATGTGGCGTTTCTCTGTCGCATGGTCCTTCTCCTCCTGGAGATGCTTCACCCCGCTGAGATCCTTCAACTCCCCAATTATCCTCTGTTCAAGCAAAGATAATCACATGAATATACAGACATGCAAGCAGAAATTCATTTAAGTTTTTCAGATTCATTTATTTGGTATAACCCTGTGAGCTATGTTGCTCTTGACTCGGGTGCAATCGCAACAAACAAAAACATGATCAAGGAATATCTTAAAGCGACTACACGCAACAGAAAAATCCAGGAAAAGACAGCAAAGTCTTCCAGAAAAGCACCGTATATCAACACTGTGTGCAAAAATCCCGGTGGGATGCAAGTCGAATAATAACAATCATAAGACAATTTAGATTAAAGTTATCAGGCTAACTCTGTACTACAAAAAACAAACATGGCTAAACCAAAACGTTTTCAAAATCACCAAAATAAAGCTATAAAAACAATGTAACAGTGATCATAGGAACTGTGATTCAAATTTAACAATTAACGATATATACATAACATGTACGACCAAACTTTGCAGCCATAGCTGGCTGTATGAGTCACTCCATAACAGCAGGATTATGAGTCGCAGTATGTAAAAAAAATATTCAATACACCTTTAAAGATCAGCACACTATTCAAGTGTACATCTATGGTACAATTTATTGAAAATAAGTTTTGGGAACAGAAACTTATTTCTTTTAAACAACAGACAAATATTAACAAGCACTGTTTATTACATTAACTTTGTTTAACTTTTTTGGTCCCAGTTGAGACATTCAGAACTATGACAAAACAAATAATTGTGCTCTGATCTAATGTGCAATCTGTGGCATATGAATTTGTTAAGGTGATGTTGTCCGGTCCTGTACATATCAAGTACAGTGAGGGAAAAAAATATTTGATCCCCTGCTGATTTTGTACATTTGCCCACTGACAAAGAAATGAACAGAATATAATTTTAATGGTAGGTTTATTTGAACAGTGAGAGGCAGAATAACAACAAAAACATCCAGAAAAACATGTCAAAAATGTTATAATTTGATTTCCATTATCCTCCTAGCGAGGCCACGCTAGGAGGATAAAAGGGGACCCCGGGCAAAGGTTTGGGGCTGTTGCTTGGAGTGGAATCTCGTCGGACTGCTGGAGTCATCGTCACCATCTGCATTTTCTCGGCGGTGTCAGACAGGCAGTCTGTTAGCTCTCTTGACTGAAAGTGTAGTGACCCCTTGTACCCTGTGAAGGCTATAATAAATAGAGTACCTCCTGCTCCTCGTGTCTCTGCGTGTATCGCTAGACGTGGATCATAACGACAGTAGATGTACACTCACTCTGAGTTTTTACTCAATGACGTTAAACTTCACATCTACCCTACCTCCATGCTACATGCCGACAACCCACTGCTTTGGTAACCAAACTGCAACGTATTTTATTAGTAAACCTGCATTTTCTAATTTTACCCAAATCTTAACCTCGGTTGGATGTTGCCATCCTGCCGTGGAAACAACGAATCATTCGTGTCTCGAGCAGAAGATTGCAAGCCTTGTGTTAGAGAATGGCCCACTGAAGCTGTAATCACGGAGCTACTTCTGAGTACATTTCAAGTGCCCTCTCATCCACGTAATAAAGAGCAGGATCCTCCCTCCTGTAACGTTGGTCGTAACAATGTTCTTACTTCTTTGTGCTGTCAAGGACAACCGGGCTCACCTTGGTCTGTCTCACTGTCACACTCACCTCTATTCGTACACTCACTCATCTGGGTCTGTCTCACTGTCATACTCACCTCATCCACACGCACTGACGTAGGTCTGTCTCACTGTCACACTCACATCACTAGTCACACTCACCCACCTGGGTCTGTCTCACTGTTACACTCACCTCTCTACCACACTCACCTGGGTTTGTCTTACTTTAACACCACATTCCACAGACACTTACATTGGTCTGTCTCAATGTCACACTCACCTCTACCCACACACACTCACCAGAGTCTGTTTCACTCTCTCACTCATTTGTCTTCCTACACTCACTCACTTGGGTCTGTCTTACTGTCACACTCACCACTCTACCCACACTAACCTGGGTCTCACTGTCTCACCTCTCTTCAAAAACACTGAATTCCTGCTGAACAACACGCGGTTCAACCCACAAGCACTTGGGAGAGCTACAGGGCTCACATGCCATGTCCTTCACAGTCCTGTAATTCGTTTTATTATTATTGCTGCCATAATTGAGTTTGGCAAAAGCCTGTGCGAGACTTTGAACAATGTACACACAGGACCGTCCATAAGGGTGCTAGGCCAGGGGAAAATCCCAGCATGTGGGCCTCCGACGCGTTCAAATTCCACCGCAAGTATTACATCTGACACCCCCGTGACATTGAAGCGCAGGGCCCCCCCAATGCCCGCGGACCTGGGCGGTCGCTCCGATTCTCCGTATCCAAGGGGCGATTCTATGTGCACAATGCAGACCTTCTTGTAAAAACATGGTTTTACGAGGGCCTCCTCACGCAAATTAAGTAGAGAACCACATTACTGCCATGTGATGGTTTATGTTTCGCAGTCATTGACGACCAGGCTGAGATCATGAACTCGCTAGACTTGACAACCCACTTTGATCACAGGCGGGTGCCTGGATTCAGACCCAGTTACTCCGTGGTCCCACTTCAGTGCTCTGACCTCTCGGTCACTGGGCCGCCTCTAAACACCCCCCATGTTAAATACATAAGTAGCAAACCTGTATCGTGAGCAGCAGCATTCTTTGAATACTCTGCCAAAACAATTTGAATTGTGGAGTGTTGACCCAATTTCGCAATTGCTTTATCATACCTCTGGTTGCAGGAATAATTTCTACAAGACCGAGTTCTATAGAGCCCCTTTACACGATGTTTTGTTCTACTCTTACACACTGAGCAGATATTTTAGAAGATGGAGTACCCACACTTTAACACACCACATGCACCTTGCTGCTCGATTGTGGCTTACCCATTTCTACTGATTGGTGGACAGAGGCAGGGGGGGTTAAGAAACTCAAACGTTTGTTTCAACTGCTGTTACAGAAGGGGAACAGATGGGCAGTGGAGCAGGGAGGTAGAGGGGCAGTGGAGTAGAAGGGCAGTGGAGCATTGGAGTAGTTGAGCAGTAGGGCAATTGAGCAGATGGGCAGTGGGACAGCGGAGCAGAAGAGCAGTGGGCCAAATGGGTAGTAGGGCAGTGGAGTAGTGGAGCAAAGGGACAGTTGGGCAGAGGGGCAATGGATCAATTGAGCAGTGGGACAGTGGGACAGTGGGGCAGTGGAGCAGTGGATCAGTGGGGCAGTGGAGTAGAGTGGCAGTGTTGTGAAGGAGGCGAATCACCTGAATATCTTTTCCCACCGACATTTGTATGTGCTCTAAAGAAGGACCATCTCTCAAAACGGCGATCATTCTATATTTGTCCTTGTACCTCCACACACAGCTGGAAAACCGCACACCTGAGCCAAGGCACATTTAACCAACTCAGGCAGCACTTGCAAGCAATTCAAATATATTTTTTGTCATCATGGGTTTATTTCAAATAGTTTATAGTACCAATAAGAACAATGGTATTTAACCGTATTATTTTCAGGGTGGCCCTGGGGCTTGCCATGTGGCAGGTGTCGTCCATTGGCCGATCCAGACCCCTCCAGCTCTCTCACCCTGGCTTTTCTGCCCCTTCCATGTCCTGGAAACCATAGCAAGGTCATCCCATGAGGACTGCCTGGATAAAAACCAGCATGGAAGGGGCCCAGAGTGGGGCCGGCTATGCTTTTGGGCTAGTCCCGTGTGTGTGTGGTGTGCGTGGTGTCTTGGTAGCAATCGTTCTCCACTTCAACAGCTGTGGTCCCACTGGCAACGTTTCTCTGGGGAACCGTGTGGTAAGTGTGTTTCATGTATCACGGGGTGGGTGGGTGTGGCATGTATCACAGGGTGGGTGGGTAGTATGGTGATAGTGGTCATGGTTGGCACCAATCCACGACCACCACCATCACCCCTACTGAGTGGTTGACATGCTACCACAAAGCAGCACGCGGCGGAGGAGTGAGGTGATCGCTCTTGCAACGCGAGCGAGGCCCCCTCGCTTCCTCTTCTTTCCCTGCATCACCACCTCCACCACCTGCACCTCTTCCATCTCCTGCTCCTTTGTCTCGTCCTCCATTTCATCTTCATCCTCCACCACCATCGTATCCCCCTTCTCTGTTTTCTCAATTCTCTCCTCATCCTCCTCAACCTCCTCGTCCTCGGAGGTGGCAGAAGTGGTGGCAGTGGTGTCGGTGGTGGTGGTGTTGGCTGAGGTGGCAGTGCTGGTGATGTCAGTGGCGGTGGTGGTGGTGGTGGCGGTAGTGGTGGTGTTGGTTGCGTTGGTAGCGGCAGAGGTGGTGGTTGCCATGGTGGTGGCAGTGGTGGTGGCGTTAGCGGCAGGGCGGTCGGTGGTGATGATGGCGGTGGACGTGGTGGAGTTGGTGGAGGTGGTTGCGGTAGCGTCAAAGGTGTCGGTGGTGGCGGTGGCAGCAGTGGTGGTGGCGCTGGCAGTGGAGTAAGTTGTGGTGGTGGCAGAGGTGGTGGTTGCCGCGGTGGTGGCGGTGACGGTGACGGTGGCGGTGGTGGCAGTCGTGTCAGTGGTGGCAGTGATGGCGGGGGTGGCAGCGGTGGTGGTGGTTGCAGCGTTGCTGGCAGTGGTGGTGATGGCAGCGGTCCTGACGGGGCACTGCTCCTCCTCAAGGTACTTCTCATCCTCCTCCAGACGCTTCTCCTCAAGATGCTTCATCTCACGAAGTCGCTTCTCCTCCGCGAAGCACTGCACTATAACGAGTCGCTTCTTGAGGAGATGGTCTCTGAAGCAATGCTCCACTGTGCGGCACTTTTCCCTGGCCAGGCGCTGCACCTCAAAGAGGCGCTCCTCTACCAGGAGGCGTTTCAGCGTCCCAAGGTCCTTCTCCTGAAGACGCTTCACCCCGCTGAAGTCTTTTAACTCCCCAATTATCCTCTGTTCAAGCAAAGATCACCACATTAATATTCAGACATGCACATGCAAACAAAAATTAATACCCACATGCATGCAAACATAAACGTGCACATAAACCCAACACAAATGCATACTCACACATCTTTGTACAGATGCAGACATCCACGTTCACTCATTCAAACTCGCTTTTTACACTCGCATGAATATACACAGTCAAGAAAATTTCAAATCAAGATTGAATATATAAAATCACCTGATAACATAACACCTTATCCATCAATACTTTTATCACATTGTACGTGTAGCCCTAACCCTTAATAATCCCAACCCCTACATAATCAAAATACATGTTACATCCTCATATATCCTCACACACCCCATACATGCACTTAAGTCTGTGATCGACTGGGAATATTTCATAGCAATTGTTGGCAACAATCATCACTGGCAATAGTTTCCACAGAATGTTACATTATAAAGATCTCGTAGCCCATAATCTCGACAAATTTCACGCAGTGCCCATAGTGGGCAACTGGAATGGCTACTTCCAATCAACTGAACTAGCAGACGTAATTAATGTGACTGATTTATATCATTTCGTCCTCAATGGTAATAAATGACCAATGCATGAGTGGGATGGTGGAGAGATTGGCTGATGGTGTCTGGAGCTGGTTTTGATATACAGAGAGGTGAAGCAGAGGAATGTTCCAGAGAGATGGTGTCTTGTGATGTTATAGATTCATGATAAGGCTATATGATGGTCTATTTAATTGGTGGTGGTGTGGTGAGAAAGGTAATGTGGAGAGATGGTGTGCCAGTTTTGTAGATAATGTGTATTTGACCCCCACAGACCCCATACACACCTTTGGGGAGCGATGCTTGTAACCTTGGCCTGGGAAAGGGTCCACTTTATCCATAATGTCACCCCAGGTGGTCGACTGGCGCGACGATTCCCGGCCTGCGAAGAGCAGACAGGTAATTCAAAGGACGAGTAATGAATTAGAGAACGAAGAACATGGAGTTTCACAGAACGAATTTTAAGATCCCTGTAATTAGCTCTTTCCACACAACAGGAGCTGCTATTGAGAAATATTCATCACATGGCAGTAAAACTTTACAAGCCATGTTTTTGTGGGCATTCTGAGACCATTAATTCCATAAGCTTGAGACCCCAGTTTAAACAAAAATGGCTGAAATTCAGATATAAACCCATCGTTTCTGGAACACTCGATCATTACGTCTTCCCATCACAACCAAGCCATGTCTTCTCAAAGTAATTGATAAAGGAGCCTCCTTCTCTGTATATAAGCCACGTGATGCAGGTATCTGGGACTTACCCTCATAGTCATCCACAATCTCAGCCCACTTGATATGGCTATCCATGTTGTTGGGAAAGAGTAGATTCTGCGTGAAGTTGGATGGCCTGTGGAGTTTGGAACAACGCTAAGATTTAGCAACAATTTGAATCACTCATCCTCTAAAATATTACATATTTGGCCACTCACTGTACCAATCCCATCACTTCCATGCCTGTTGCTTTCAAGCCAACGCCCGCACTTGTTTGCCACTCATACGTGCTTCTGATCACTCACTCATCGATCCACACAAACATGTTTATTCCACCAGCCTATTACATTAAACATAATCGCCAAACTTAATGATATTTAATCCACACATGCATGTTAATGTACAGCCCATTTGCATTAATCGAATTCTTGATAAACACCCCCCCCCCCCCTATGCCTTGTAGGTCATGAGGGTCATATGACCTTACTTAAATTATTTGTTATAAACCGAGCATGACGTCGTGGGTCACGTGATGTCAGAGACACCACCCATGTGGCTGTGACATCACAGATTAGAGACAACTATGGCAGCAGCTGGGGTCTGAACAAGAAGGCAGACTCCTCCCCAATGTTGAATAACATTCAATACATAAAATGTAGGGCACAATTGTGCCAGCAATCAGAAAACAATAATTGTAGACATGTTATTCATACTCTGAGATTTAAACAAGTTAGTTATTAATTTTAAAATGCTGACTCGCTTATGTCTAAACAGTGACAGTAAAAGCAACATATCAGGGCATGCCAAGTAACCTATCTAGCAGTCCTAATTTGATTGCAGAAAATAAAAATACCAACATATCAACAATAATGAGGCTTTAATTTGCGGTCAAAATGTAAAATAAAGATAAACAACACTCATAGTCAACAGGGACGCTCACCTCGTTGAGGATTCGCTCTCCAACGTCGTCTGCAGCTGCTCCCTCGTGCGCATTCCTCTCGACTGGCGGTGGAGGCGTGGCTATGACGTACCAGAAATGACGTCACTTCCGCGAGGCTCCGCCCCCACGCGCACAGCTGCCGCACCACGTGGTGCAGTGCGGGTGGTGGCCGTGGGTGGTGATGATGATGGGTGATGATGATGGGTGGTGGTGGTTGATGATGGTGGGTGGTGATGATGGTTATAGATGACGATGGGTGGTGATTATGATGGGTGCTGATGGCTGTTGATGATGATGGTTGATGGGTGATGATGTGTGTTGATGATGGTCGGTGGTGGTGGTGTTGATAGGTGGTTGATGATGATCGGTGGTGATGATTGTGATAGATGGTGATAATGATGGTTGGTGATGATGGTGGGTGTTCATGCTGATAATTGGTGTTAATGATGTAAGGTGGTGATCACGATGGGTGGTGATTATGATGGGTGATGATGCTGATTTGTGGTGAGGATAATGATGGGTGATGGTGATGTTGGGTGGTTGGTGGCAATGATGATGATGGTGGTCCGTTATAATGGGTGGTGGTGATGATTAGTCATGGTGATGATCATGGTTTATGGGTGGTGGTTATGATAGGTAAAAGTGATGATGGGTGGTGCTGATGATTGGTCATGGTGATAATGATGGTTGATTGGTGGTGGTTTTGATAGTTGGAAGTGATGAAGGGTGGTAGTGATGAAGGGTGGTGATCATGATGGGTGGTGATGATGGGTGATGATGATGATTGGTGGTGATTGGTGGTGATTGGAGATTGGTGGTGATTGGAGATTGGTGGTGATTGGAGATTGGTGGTGATTAGTGGTGATTGGTGATTGTTGTGATTGGTGGTGATTGGTGATGATTGGTGATTGGTGGTGATTTGTGATTGGTGGTGATTGGTGATTGGTGGTGAAAGGTGATTGGAGATTGGTGGTTATGGATGGTGTTTGGTGGTGATTGATGGTGATTGGTGATTCATGGTGATTGGTGGTGATTGATGGTGATTGGTGATTCATGATGAGTGGTGGTGATTGGTGATTGTTTTTGATTGGTGATTCGTGGTGAATGTTTGTTATTGGTGTTTGGAGATTGGTGTTGTTTGGTGGTGATTGGTGATTAACAGTGATTGGTGGTGATTGGTGTTTGGCGGTTGGTGGTTATTGGTTGTGATTGGTGATTAACGGTGATTGGTAATTTGTGGTATTTAGCGATTAGTGGTGATTGGTGGTTCTTGGGTGGCGGTTGTGGTTGCTTGGGGGTGGTGGTGGGTGGTGGTGGTTGGAGGGTGGTGGTGGGTGGGTGGTTGTGGGTGAGTGGTTGTGGGTGGTGGTGGTGGTTGGTGGTGGTGGTTGGTGATATTGGGTGATTGATCATGATGGGTGGTGGTGATGATGGGTCTGTGGTGGTGGTGATGATAGGTGATGGGTGGTTGTGATGAAGGATGCTGGTCATGATGGGTGGTGATGTGTGACGATGATGTTGGGTGGCGATGATGATGGATGATGATGATGGATGATGATTATGTGATGATGAGGGGAGGTGGTGGTTGTGGTTGGTGGTGGTTGTAGTTGCTGGTGGTTGTGGTTGGATGAGTTGGTCGTTGGTTGTGGATGGTGGTGGTTGGTGGTGATTGGTTGTGGGTGGTGGGTGGGGGTGGGTGGTGGTGGGGATGGGTGGTGGTGGGTGGTGGTGGGTGGTGGTGGTTGGTGGGTGGGGATGGGTGGTGGTGGGTGGTGGTGGTTGGTGGGTGGTGGCGGTGGTAGTGTTTGGTGGGTGGTGGTGGTTGGTGGTAGGTGGTAGTTGGTGGGTGTTTGTGGGTAGTGGTGGTTATGGTGGTTGGTGGGTGGTGGTTTGTGGGTGGTGGTTTGTGGGTGGTGTTGGTGGATGGTAGTGGTTGGTGGGTGGTGGTGGTGGGTGGTGGTGGTTGGTGGTAGGTGGTAGTTGGTGGGTGTTTGTGGGTAGTGGTGGTTATGGTGGTTGGTGGGTGGTGGTTTGTGGGTGGTGGTTTGTGGGTGGTGGTTGGTGGATGGTAGTGGTTGGTGGGTGGTGGTGGTGGTTGGTGGGTGAGGGAGGTGGTTGGAGGGTGGTGGTGGTGGTTTGTGGGTGGTGGTTGGTGGATGGTAGTGGTTGGTGGGTGGTTGTGGTGGTTGGTGGGTGGTGGAGGTGGTAGTGGGTGGTGGTGGGTGGTTGGTGGATGTGGGTGGTTGGTGGTTTGGTGGTGGTGGGCGGTGGGTGGTTGGTGGAGATCGGTGGTGGGTGATGGTGGGTGATGGTGGGTGGTGGGTGGTGATGCGTGGTGGTGGGTGGTGCTGGGTGGTGCGTGGTGCTAGGTGGTGGTGGATGGTGGTGGGTAGTGGTGGGTGGTGGGTGGTCGTGGGTGGTGGTTAGTGGTGGTGGGTGGTGGGTGGCGGGTGGTGGTGGAGGTGCGTGGTTGGTAGTGGGTTGTCGTGGCTCGTGGTTGGTGGTGGGTGGTGGTGGGTGGTGGCTAGTGGTTGGTGGGTAGTGGGTGGTGGTGGTGGTTGGTGGTGAGTGGTGGATGGTGGAGGTGAGTGGTGGTGGGTGGTGTTGGGTGGTGGTGGGTGGTTGGTGATGATGATTTATAATTGGTGCTGTTGATGATAATGATGATTGGTGCTGGTGATGATGATTGCTGCTGGTGATGATGATGATTGGTGCTGGTGCTGGTCATAACGCTGATTCGTGCTGGTGATAATGATGATGATTGGTGCTGGTGATGACGACTGATGATTGGTGATGACAATGATGATTATTGGTGATGCTGGTGATGATGATTGGTGCTGGTGATGATGATTGGTAATGAAGATGATGATTGTTGCTGGTGATGATGATTGGTGCTGGTGATGAGCATGATGATGAGTGCTGGTGCTGGTTATGATGATGATGATGATGATTCGTGCTGGTGAAGATGATCATGATTGGTGCTGGTGATGATGATTATTTGTGCTGGTCATGATGATGATGGTTCGTGCTGGTCATGGTGATGATGATGATTGGTCCTGGTGCTGGGGATGATGATGATGATTGGTGCTGGCCATGATGATGATTATTGGTGCTGGTTATGATGATAATGGTTCGTGCTGGTGCTGGTGATGATTATTGGTGCTGGTGATAATGAAAGGTTGGGTTCATAATTGCCCGGTAGAATGAGTATATAATGGCCAGGTAGGGTGGGGTCACTCACCAACTCATCCACTCATCTTGTGTGTGGTGATCCACCAACCCCCGCCTAGATTTCAGGCGCCTTCCCAAAACCGCAATTCAATCACTCACGCACCCACTCCTTTACTCACCCACCCCCTCATTCACTCACCCACGCACTCATTCACTCGCCCATGCACTCATCAACGTACACACCCACTCATTCACTCACCCATACACTCATCAACTTACAGACCCACTCATTCACTCGCCCACGAACTCATTCACTCACTCACCCACTCATTAACTCACCCACCCACTCATTCACTCACCCACCCACTCACTCATTCACTCACCCATACACTCATCAACTTATCCACCTACTATTTCACTCACCCACTACTCATCCACTCACTCACCAACTCGTTCACTCACCCATTAATCATTAACTCACCCACCCACTCATTCACCCCCCCCCCACTCATTCGCTCACCCACCCACCCACACATTCACTCACCCAACTATTCATTCACTCACCTACCCACTCATTCACTAACTCAACCACTCACCCACCCACTCATTCACTCACCCACCCACTCACTTATTCACCAACCCATCCACTCATTCACACAACTGCCCTTCTGTTCACTAACCCACCCTATCCACTCATTCACTCACCCACCCATTCACTCACCCACCCTTTCACTCACACACCCATCTACTCATTCACCATCACATCTACTCATTAACTCAACCACCCACCCATTCACTCACCCAACCACTCATCCACTCACTCATTCACCCACCCACTCATTCCTCGACATCAGGAGGAAACAAGGAGGTGGAAAGGTGCTGATGCAGGCCGTTTTAAAAGTCTTTGATGACCGCTTTTGTTGCAATCGAAACGTCGTAGTTTTTTGTTATTTTTTGCTACTTTCTCTGAACCTATCTACGTGGTGACTTTACCGAAAGACCCAAGAATACAAATACAACTTATTGGGTAGTCAGAATTCATCAGCACCAACCTGTATGTTGAACCTCTTTCGCACCGTACGTAGCCAACCGTGCAAATCTGTAGGTCTCTCTGGGTGTCTATAATGAGTGACCCATTGTTACTTAAAACAATTTTGGCAATGAAGTGATACGTGATATAATTGAATAGATTTTAAGCACTACAATTTTTTTAAAAAAAAATATTGAATAAATTAAAAATAAAGAATAAAAGTAAGTACATGGTAATAAAAGCAACAGTTAAAATGTGTTGGATTTAGTAATAGCATGCCAAATGATGAGTTATTTAGCCTGAAAAATAGTGCAAATACAAATAGATTTTACAAGGAAAAGTGATTTATATTTACTAAATGTCTGAGCAATGGTAATTTAGATTTACTAAATATTTGGAGGAATCTGATTAATATTTATTAATGATCTGGCTGAAATTGATTTACATGTACTAATTGCCTGGGTGAAATTGATATAAGCTTACTAAATATCTGGTTCAATGATTTGGATTTACTAAATAAAATACTTATATTGAATGTCTGTTGCCATAACATTTATATTTCTAATCCACCCAATAGCATGCCTTCATGGTGCCACAATTCACTTACGTTAAGTCAACCGAGCACCATCAAAAAGATAAGAACTATGAAAAGGAACAGCAGATTGACATGTATTTGTGCAATTTTGTCTCAACATGTTTATCCAACATATTACAAGTACAAAAGAAAGAGTGGCTATGAAAAAACAAAGACAGAAACCATGTATCTGTACAATAGGGATACAATACCTGAAGTCTATTAATAATTTGTGGGCATTACAGGCACAGATTCCTTTTTTGGATGTGATTCAAGGTTTTAGTCTTGTTAGTGCATTTAAATTACGACAATTTAAAAAAAAATATGTAAAGATACTTTCATAATATTTCTTTCTTATGTGCGCAAATTGAAATCCTAAGGGCCAATATGTTTATAAAACAGCTAAAAGAGATTAAAACATCACGTGAATTGATCCACAATCCAGGTGGACCTATCTTTTTTAACATGCACAATTACAAGCATGGCTTCCTAACAAGTAAACTAGCACAACCTTCAGATGTTCCATGCATCTTACATCTATTCCTTTCGAAACGTCGTGAGAATTTTTATTGTTTTATATATATTTATTATTTTATTGTTTCCCTTCAACGTGACTTTACCGAAAGAGCTAAGAATATGAATTACTGCAGTCACGAAAGCTTTAAATGAAAATTTTACCGCCTCTACGGGGAGGGTTTCCACGTCACTTTAAGATCCTTCAACAAACTCCGGGATAAGAAGGCTCAGCTGATCGAGTCTCTCACCTTTCTGAAGAGATGCCGCGACTCTGGGGTAATTCCAATCGCATTTACACTGACCTCTGCTGCTGTAACTTCTTCTAATGCGAAACGAATTCTTTTCAAAACTAGCTTAGCTCTTATCTCAGAGAAAATCAGACTTATACGCACCGAACTAGATCAGTTAGACAAGACACTCTACAAATCACACTTATCATTGACGGCAACAATGTCCAGGTGACCGTCCCTCCCGCCTCTACATGGTGTGTGCGTGCATTCGTGCGAGGGGGGCGCCGCGTCGGCGCCGTCACTCCCAAGTGGCGGCGTCACGGCGGTGGGCACGGCCCCGACGGAGAGGCTCCGCTGCGGCAGCACCACAACTGTGTAGAGACTAAACAGCGGACGTCTGCGAGAGCACCGGCCTCGGGAGAGTGGCGGGAAATCCGAGGCACCGGTGGCGGCGTCACGGCGGTGGGTATGGCCCCGACGGAGTGGCTCAGCTGTGGCAGCACCACACAGCCCCCCGAGGTGTCAGTCCTCGTCCCGGGTTGACTGGAGCACCTCGCCTGGGTTGCCCCTACAAGGTAGCGCCGTGGGGTCCGCGGGACTCGTCCGGCTCTCGTGGCTGGCCTTGGCGGTGGTGGCTCCACCTCTCGGGGTTCCGGCGGCGGTCTCCTCCTCCACTCCAGTGGTTCTCACCGGTCCTGGGTACGTGCGAGCTGGAAGACAAACTCGGTAGCGGTAGGGTGCAGGGGCCATCGTACCCGTCTCTCCTGGCTCGGGTCGGGACCCCCTGGGGCCCGGGGCTCCGTGGGGCCCATACACTGTGCAAGGCCCCCGGGTATGGGGGGGGGGGGGGTGTGGGGACCCCGGGGTATCGGGGTCCTCGAACGGTGGGGTTCTCCCTCGCTGGGGCCGCCCTCCATGGTTTTATTCGCCGGACATTGACCACCATCTCCCGGCCTCTCTCCCCCCCTTGAATCAGTACCGTCCAGGGGGAGATCTGTCGCCCCACGGTCCAGGGTCCCTGCCAGTAGGTGGTTAGCTTCCCCATCTGTCCGGCCCCGACGCGAGGGGTGTGCAGCCACACCTTGGAGCCCGCCGACTAGAAGGGGGCTCCATCCGGGGTCGGGCGCCCTGCTCCTGCCGCTGGTGTGCGGCCTCGCCTTGCAGGTAGGCCCGGACCCTAGCTCCGCATAGGGTCGAACTCACTACCCTGGTCAGTAATGACTCGTTCGGGGATCCCGTGCTTAAGTACGTAGTGTTCCACGAATGTTCGGGCCACTATGAGGGTTGTCTTATCGGGGATGGCCACCGCTATGGGATAGCGTGTGAAGTACAACACCGCTACAAGAATATATCGGTTGCCCCGGTGGGATCGCGGGAATGGCCCCTGCAGGTCGATCCCAACCAGCTGATTCGTCCGACTGACGCGGAACGGTCTCAGGGGGACCTGGTATCGCGCTGGTTTGGGCCCGCATTACTGACACGCGCGGCAGCCCTGCACCCAGGCGGCCACGTCTTGTGCTAACTTGGGCCAGAGATATTGGCGATGCAGGGTCTCCCCGTCGTGGCCCCCGAGCAGGTGGTCATGCACTAGTCTTAGCAGCTGGGGTCGCACCTGGGCGGGAACACAGATGCACCCAGGCTGGCCGGCTTCGGTGAGCTCCCGTACCACCCCGTTCTGCATGCACAACCGGGCGTACAAACCACGCCAGGGTCCTGGTAGGGTGTCCCTCTTCTCCCGTAGGGCCGCTTCCACCGCCGCCAGATCTGGATCCTCGCAGCTGGGTCCGTCTCAGCTACTCGTCGTCCAGGCCTGGGAAGGCGCAGCCGATGTTCTCCTGGATCCGATTGGGTGGGGTTAAGCGACCCGTTGGGCCCCGGGGCGTGGGCTCCGCGTCCGCCGGGTGGTCCCCCGGTTCCCTGGTTCCCCCTGCCGGGGTTTCTGTGGCACATATTGCACTCTCCCCCGCGAGGGGGGGTTTTAGTTTCGGCGCGCCCTCGGTGGTCCGCTGTTTGCTGGCAGCGTCCCCCCGTGAAGCACGGGCAGACTTCCTCCGCCCTTGTCTCGGCGCACACCGCGGGTCGCCTCGACAAGGCGTCCGCGTTTGCATGTGTACGCCCAGCTCTGTACTCGATTTGCAATTTGTACTCATGCAACTCCGCTAACCATCGGGCCATCTGCCCCCGTGGTTCCTTGAACGTAAGGAGGAAATGCAGGGCATGATGGTCGGTGCGCACCCGACATTTCCTGCCATACATATACGGTCGGAACTGTTTACACGCGAAGATCACGGCATACAGTTCTTGACGGGTCATGCAATAATTCAGCTCGGCCCCACTCAGGGTCCGACTGGCATATGCGATGACCCGCTCCGTCCCACCCTGCACCTGCGACAGCACCGCGCTCAGCCCACTGCTGCAGGCATCGGTGTCTAAAATAAAATTAGTGGTGAAATTGGGGAAAGCTAGAGTGGGGGTGTGGGCGAGGTGGTCTTTGAGGGTGGTGAAGGCCGTCTGGCAGGCCTCCGTCCACTGATAGGGGTTCTTAGGGGAGGTGAGTTGGGTGAGGGGGCATGCAATCTCGCTGAATCCCTTTACAGATCGACGATAATAGGTGGCGAGCCCCAAGAATGATCTCCGTCAGGTTCCTTGGCCGTGGCCATTCCACTACGGCGCGTACCTTCTCCGGATCGGTGCACACCCCGCCTCGCTGACTCGGTGTCCGAGGTATGCCACCTCGCACTGCGCAATGTAGCACTTACGCGGCTTGAGCTTGAGATGGGCTGCTCGCAATCGCTGGAACACCTCTCGCAGCCTGGACCAGTGTTCCGACAGATCTACTGAACACTGTCACCTCGTCCAGGTAAATCAGGCACTGTTCCCACTGCAAGCCCCGCATCACCAACTCCATCAATCGCTGGAACGTTGCGGGCGCGTTAGTGAGTCCGAACGGAAGCACTCGAAACTCGAACAGTCCAATTGGGGTGGTGAATGCGGTTTTTGGCCGATCCTCCTCTGCCATCTCCACCTGCCAGTACCCGGACCCCAGATCGAGGGTGGAAAAATACTGTGCTATTGCGAGGCTGTCAGAGGTGTCGTCGATGCACGGTATGGGGAAGGCGTCGCCGAGGGTGACTGCGTTCAACTTTCGGTAATCAACACAGAATCGGGTCGACCCATCCTTTTTCGTCACTAGCACTACCTGGGAAGACCAGGGGCTCGCCGAGGGCTGGATTATGTTATCACGTAGCATATCCGCGACTGCCTCTTTGATCTGGGTCCGATCAGGCGCGCCCACTCGGTATGCGGGGAGTTTGATGGGTCGGGCTGCACCTGTGTTAATTTGGTGCTTAACAAGGTCTGTCCGGCCCATATCTGAATCGTGCTCACTAAACACGTTGGCGTGCTCCTGCAACAATCCGCACAGTTGATCGGCCTCCCCCTTAGGTAAATCTGCCCAAGGCACATGTAACGCATCATGCAAGGGAACGATCTCGGCTCGGGGGGTCGGGCCGACTCGCCAGGCCAGATCCTGGTTGTCCTCGGGGCAGCCAGGGTCTTCCGCCCAGAGTGCAAACACCGAGTCGTTAGAATGGCGCGCGTGCAGGGGGTGTATGGTGGCTACCGTGGTGCGTTGTCGTAGAATTTCCGGGGTACTGTGTGGGTTAAACACCCGCATAAACAGTCGGCCCTCATCTGCGTTTACCAGTGTGGCTGACCCCACAACTCCGTACGGGTCCGCCAGCTCCGGGTGAGGAGTTAGCATTACCTCGCCCGATGGTCGGTGTGTGGGGTCGGCGGAGGGTGTTGCTACGGGCACCAGCATCTCGGCAAGCGGGCCGATGGTGACGGCCGACACCAGGGTGGCGGCCATGGGTGTGAAGTGAGGGCGATTCCGTTCTTGTCCCAGGAGCGGGATCCTCTCCCCGCTGTCCTCCACGGTGGCGCATCGCTGGCCTGGCTAGTCGTTGAGCCCCAGTTTCTCCAGGAGGTCCGTACCCGCAATACACTCATGGCACAACACACTCGAAACATAGAATTCCTGTGTATACACCTGGTGTCCGAGACGGACCTCGAGGGAGATCCTTCCCAGCAACCCCATCCCGGCTCTGCTCGCTGTGTGCCTGCAGGCGGCTCACGTCAACCCCGAGCACGCTGCAGTGTGTGGCGCTCACGAGTGAAGCCACTGCCCCCGTGTCGAGTAGGATCCAGGTGCGCTGCCCGTTCACCTGTCCTACCAGTGATGTGGCCCCCGTGATCGCCGCCACCAGCTCCCATAGCCAGTCACCTGTCCTCACCGCGTCCTTGGGTGTTGTGGTCGGAATCTGTGCGGGGGTCACTCGCTCACCATTATTACTATCGTTGTTTTGTTTTGGGACCTCGTCGATTGCACCCTTAGGTGGTCCACTCTCTAGGGGGCGTTGGCGTTTAACCCTGGCGCCTGTCTAGTGCGGGCGATTTGAGGACAGTCTCTCACGAGGTTCCCGCGGCGGTCGCACAGGTAACACGCTCGGGGAAGGGCGGTGGCCCCGTAGGAGCTTCCCCGCACGCTCCCTCTTTCCCCTCCCGTACGCCGCTGCCCAGACTCTGCCTCTAGTCGGGCCACCCTCCCGGCTAGCCCCCCTACCGTGGAGCGCATTTCCCCCATTTCCGACTGAATGGTCTCCACTGTGGACTGTAGTTTGGTGATATGGCCACCAACTTGGGTCACCTGGCCGACTATATCACCCATGCCGGTCTGTAGCCCTGCTACCCATCCCGGGGTTGTCTCGCGGGCTACCGGGGGCTCCCTTTCCCGACCCCTTACCGTCGTGGCGAGCTCCTGTTCCTCCTCTTCCTACTCTAACGACAGGCTTGCGATGGTGCGCTCTCTTCCCAGCCCCCGGAGCTGTGCGCGTTCGCTGGAAATTCCTTCACATTTACGCGCGCGCTCGACAAGGGCGTTAAAGGGGAGACGTGTATAGCTCATGTCTGGCTGCCACCACGACGTGCGAGTCAAGTATCGCTGGATCTTCTCAGCGGCAAGCTCCTCAATCATCTCTGTCATGTATCCCAGGTGTGCGATCTTTGTTAGCTCGCGCACATCCTCGGCATAATCACGCAGGTCCTCGCCGGGTTGGCGGTAGCGTGCCTCTAAGGCTGCTTTTGCCTACTCCTCATCACGCGTACCGAAACGCAGATCAAGTCGGCGCATCAGTTCCTCTAGCTGTGTCTGCGCGCTTGTGGGTAGGGCTTCCACAAAATTGGCTGCCCGCCCATCCAGGTTCATAATAAGTTGGCGTAACGCCTGCGCGTCCGTCCACCCATTAATCTCTTTAGCCCCTATGACGTTGCGGGCGAATGCCTTCCACCAAGGAGCCCCCCGGCTGGTAAATATATGCCATATTTTTGCGTGGGGTAACGCGGGGGTTCGTACCGCTTCTGACGCCAAACTGTGGGGGCTGCCGTCCCCCGCCATCACTGAATTGTCGGGGCCGTTGCCCCCTGACTCCCCCATTACATTTGTACTACTACCACCTGGCAGTTCTGTAGGGTTCGGGTTAGCGACCTCCAACTCCTCGCCCCCCGGGGCCCCTGACTTTGTTACCGACCGCGTTGGCATGGCTCAATTAGTGGGCTTGTACGCTTTACTCTTGCGGCGCGCTACGCGGGTTCAGTGGCGGCGTGCTGCGGTGAGTGCGCTCGCGAAGCAAGACTCTGTCCCGTACGTAAAAAAATGGGTACGGCGCACTGATGCGTGACTCACGTACGTAAACAAATGGGTACGGTGCGCCGACGCATGATTTCAGTACGTAAACAAATGGGTACGGTATGCTGACACATGACTCCCTCACACACACGCTCTACGCGCCTAGGCAATAACAAACCCAACACCGATACCTGCCCAGCCCCATACACCAATCACACGCGAGGGAGTTGGGTTCGGGGGTGAGAGGGCAGGGGTGTCTGCCGTGCGCGCGCCGCTTATTGGAGGGAGTCACTCCGCTCTGATTTAAAAGGGCCGTTTAAACAGCCGCGCGTGTACGCGCACACCAGGCGCTTAGCTCTCTGCTTCGCTAGAAACAACCGCGCATGCACGCGACCGCAAGACACTCCCGTAAATAGTCGCCCAGGTATGCGAACGCTAAGCACTCCCGTAAACAGTCGCACAGGTACGCAAGCGCTAAGCACTTCCGTAAACAATCGCCCAGGTACGTGAACGCTAAGCGCTCCCGTAAACAGCCGCACGGGCACGCGAATGCTAAGCACTCCCGTAAACAGTCGCCCAGGTACGCGAACGATAAGCACTCCCGTAAACAGTAGCCCAGGCACGCGAACGCTAAGCACTCCCGTAAACAGTCGCCCAGGTACGCGAACGCTAAGCACTCCGGTAAACAGTCGCCCAGGTACGCAAACGCTAAGCACTCCCGTAAACAGTCGCCCAGGTACGCAAACGCTAAGCACTCCGGTAAACAGCCGCACGGGCACGCGAACGCTAAGCACTCCCGTAAACAGTCGCCCAGGTACGCAAACGCTAAGCACTCCGGTAAACAGCCGCACGGGCACGCGAATGCTAAGCACTCCGCCTTCCTCTTCACACTCACAAAGACCACACGACACAGTTTATCCCCCTACTAGCTATTTTATTCACCGCGAGTAACCCGCTAAACTACTCGTGATTGTGTGGGTCAGCAGACTTTAGCTTATCCCTCGGGGATCCTGGGCTGAACTTATCCTGCCTGCCTCTCCGCTTTCTTCCCTCTGATCAATTAGCCCGCACTCACCTTAGTCCCAATCTGATGCTGCAGAAGCTGTGGAACGGTGATGTTCCCGCACCCCGTGCCCCCCTGTCCAATCAGAGGTCTGGATTTTCCCGCCCTCGGATCACCGCTCTGGTGACGTCACCGCAGTGGTTTATTGGACGTCCGCTTTCCGTTCTTCCCGCTATCCGCCCACTGACTCGTGTTTGTGTGTGTGTGGTTCCACTCGCGGTGGCTAAACAGCCCCTGCCATGACCATGCCATTACAATCCCAGGTCACAGCACCGCGGTGCTCTTCAGCCTCGGGGGTAGGTCGCCCAATTTCCCGGCTGCAGGAAACCATGAAGCTTGATCTCATTAGGGGCTTCTGGATAAAAACCTGTTGGCCAGGTGACCTTCCCTCCCGGCTCTACGTGGGGTGTGTGTGCATTCGTGTGATGGGCGCGCCACGTCGGCGCCGTCACTCCCCGGTGGCTGCGTCACGGCGGTGGGCACGGCCCCGATGGAGCGGCTCCGCTGCCGCGGCACCACAACCTCTGGGTCACTGAGCCGCTTCCAAACACCCCCCATGTCAAATACATAAGCAGGAACCTGTATCGTGAGCAGCAGCATTATTTGAATACTCTGCCAAAACAATTTGAATTGTGGAGTGGTGGCACAATTCCGCAATAGCTTTATCATATCTCTGGTGATAGGAAGAATTTCTACAAGACCGAGTTCTAGAGAACCCCTTTACGCGATGTTTTGGTCTACTCTTCCACACTGGGCGGATGTTTCAGTAGAGGAAGGAGTACCCACAATTTAACGCACCGCATCCACGGCCCCTCTCCTAAGTGGGCGTCCCCAGCCCGAATGCTCGCAGGAAGCCCTCCCAGCCTCCCTGCTCGACGAACCAGGCCCCGCACACGTTCACCAACAAGGCGGCCACCACGTCCGTCACGGCCGACTTCTCTGCGTCGCTCAGACGTACGCAGTCCACCAGCCTCTTCGCGAGGGAGGAGCGAGCAGAGCACCACCAGGACCACCACGCGGCCCCAGCTCGCAGAGCCATCGCGGATGACTTCCCAGGCCACGTCCATGAGCAGCCGGCGGTGCCCTCGGTGCTCCACCCACTCCGTGTGAGGAACAGGTCCCCCAGGCAGTTGACCACCTCCTGCACCAGCTGTGCTGGCTAAACCTTCTGCAGCTGCTGGACATGCAGCTGCTCCTGCACCTGCAGCTACTCCGTCTGTGTCACCAGGTGAGCCATGTAGCCGACGATCAGATCCGCTGTCAAGACGGTCAGCAGCTGCAGCACCTCCTTTTCCTCCCCCTCATCTTCTTCCTCCTCCTGCCCGTGTCTCATTCCTCCTCCCCGTGTCCCACTCCCTCCCCCTGTCTCCCTCCACCTCCCTGTGTCTCCCTCCTACTGTAATGTTTTGCTTTTGCAAAACACGTACTAATTTGTCAGTTACTCCCGAGATATATGGTATTTTAATTGTTTTAACAATCTTATCGATTTCAGCATTGTTGCTTTGCCATCGTGATTTGGCATTCAATGCTCTGTTAATTTGAGCATTATTGTAGCCATTCTGTCGTAGTGCTTCTTTAACGTGTTTAATCTCTCTCACGAGACTTTCACCATCTGACACTGCTTTAGCCTGATATATCAGCGTCTTGATAAGAGAGGATGTCTGAGCTGGGTGATGATGTGATTCTGCATTCAAATAGCATCAGTGTGTGCGTTCGCTTTCTGTAAACGCTGTGTGCTATTTTACCATTTAGGCCATGTCCAAGCAAAATATCTAGGAACGGGAATGTGTTATTCACCTCCATTTCCATGGTGAACTGGATGGCCGGGTTTTGTGCATTGAGATGATCTAGAAAATCATTAAGTGTATCTTTACCATGTGGCCAGGCAACCAAAGTGTCATCCACATATCTAAACCAAAAACATGGTTTCAATGTGCTCGAGACAAGTGCTCTTGTTTCAGAGTTTTCCATGTGCATATTTGCTATAGCCGGAGATAAAGGAGAGCCCATTGCTGCTCCTTCCTTTTGTTTAAATAAATCACCTCCAAAAGAAGTAAGTGTTATTTAAACAATGATGAGCCAGTTTCAGAATATATTTTGGTAAACCTGTATTCTTTACTAGTGTATCAAGTAATTTAAGTGACTCGTTCACTGGAACCTTAGTGAATAGAGAAATCACATCAAAACTCACCAGAATATCATTAGGGTAAAGTTTAATATCTTTATTCACATTCACAAGATGTTCTGAATTTCTTATGTATGAAGATGTCCTCCCGATGTAGGGATGTAATTGTTTAGTTATATGTTTTGCTAATTTATATGTGGCAGAGCGAATTGTACTGACTATGGGTCGTAATGGGATGCCGATTTCATGAATCTTTGGTAGCCCATACAGTCTAGATGGTTTTGAGGCCCTTGGAATTATTCGGTATTGCTCATTCTTAGGGATTAATGAATTTGCAATTATTGCAGTAGTCTGACGTTCTAAAGTATTAATAGGATCTCGTTTAACTTTAATGTGGGTACTTTTCTCTAGTAAATCTTTAATTTTATTATCATAATTGGCTCGTGGCATCACCACAGTAGTGCGGCCTTCATCAGCTGCCAGGATTTTAAAATCTTTATTTAAATGAATCTCTCTTAAGGCTTTTGCTTCGTTCGAGCTAATATTTATTTTTGGTACTTTGCTATTTTCAATTATTTTGGCAACCTCGTGTCTAGTCATCTCTGCCTCATTATGTGGAAGGAGTCTAACTGCTGATTCTACCTCAACAATTATCTCATCCACTGGAATTGTGCGTGGGGTAACGGCAAAGTTAAGGCCTTTAGAAAGGACAGAGATCATGTCACTGGTTAAAACAGTGTTAGTCAAGTTCATTACGGGTTTGTTTTTAAATTGTTCGTTTTTAGTGGGTATTTGTTTATTATGAAGTCTAGATAATTTATTCATTTGGCTAGTTTTGGTTAGATTAAACACATTATCAGCCGATTGTTGTGTTATGGTCTCGATTATATTCCAATAATGCATTGATCTACTTGCTTATATCTAAGTGCAACTGCCTTAGAGATTCTGAAATGTAAGATAATTCACTCCTGTTGTGCTGTATTCTCTCTATTAATAATCATTTGCTAGCTTTGTGTAGTATTTGGTTAGCTTTAGCAGACTTTGTGATGTGTTATTTTAACTGCGTTTGGTATTAACTTCGAATCTCTGCACCTTTTGAGGAACGTCAGTGAAGATATCAATTCCATCCGCTTGATGCGGAGCTTCTCCAACTTTCTGGTTTTAAGAAAAGTATCCTCCCCATAGAGGTTAGTCAGTTTAACACGTAGGCTTTCGCGACCAATATTATTCATAATAAACGTGTTTGGGTTAGATCGCGTTATTAATAAATGTGTCGTAACCCTCCACCACCCGACACGGCCAATCAGTAAAAAAGTGTCATGTTGACAAAAGACAAAATAGTTCACTACTTTAGCCCACTGGTGTGTTGAAGAGTGAATCCACAACATTTACAATTTTTTAGTATGACGTTTCGCTGGTAATTACATCCAGCATCATCGGGCAATTCGCCAGAATGGTGAAGCCCTCACTCACTCGCGGTCTTAAATAGAGCAGCAGGGTGACATCATTTAACTCATTCAGGTGCAGTGATTTGAGGCGGAGTGGGGGGTATTTTAATTATATAATAGATTAGTAATCAGTCAAATGTTATGATCAGTAATAAGTTGTAGATTAGTAATTAGGTGTAATGTGTATTATTGTAATTATATACTACGTTAGTAATCAGTTAATTAGTATGTTTCCCCACAACGAGGGTATACAGCTGCTCTGACATGGGACGACCCTGTCGTACACCTCTTCTGAAGCTGACAGGGGCAGTGAGCGTACCGTTGACTTTGATTAGACACTGGACTTCAGTGTAGAGCAGGCGGTTCAGTCCCAGGAAGCTGGTCCCAAAACCAAACGCCCTCGGTGGTCCCATTAGGTACCCGTGGTCAAACGCCTTCTCTTGGTCGAGGGAGAGAAGCGCGAGTGGGAGCCCCCTTTCTCTCGAAGAGGGTGCTGAGGTCTCTGACGAGGAAGACGCCATCATGAATTGTTCTCACTGGGACCGTGTGGGCCTGGTCACTGCCCACCACCTGAGCCAATACAGTCTTCATCTTGGAGAATAGCGCTTTGGCCAGAATTCTTCTCTCCTTATAAACGTCTATGCCTGCCCAAGATGAAATCTGGAGAGACCTACCGCGCAGTCAGGGCCGCAGTCGCGACAGCAGCTCCCTGCGTCCCGGGAGCCGGTGCGGGTTGCCGGACCGCGTCACCGGCGCCGTTCGGAGCGCCGCGGGCGCTGTGTCGGGCGGAGTGGCGCAGCGCGTGCCCGTGGTGCCGTCGCCGGGCATTGCGCGCAAGCAGCATCACGTGTCGTGCAGTCAGGGCGGCATGGGTCGGTGGGTGGGTGTGTGGGTCGGTTTGGGTGGGTGGGTCGGTTTGGGTGGGTGGGTCGGTTTGGGTCAGTGGGTGGATGGGTGGGTCGGTGTGGGTGGGTGGGTTGGTTTGGGTCGGTGGGTGGGTTGGTCGGTCGGTGTGTGGGTCGGTGGGTGGGTGGGTCGGTCGATGGGTGGGTGGCCACTCACATTGATTGACAAACATAGAAGCTGCAACCAATATCGGTGACTCTCATGTGGCCGGCCTGAGAGAGCATCACGTTGTCCTGGACGCACACGGGGAGGCAAGGGGAGGTCACGCTCAGAGGCTGCCCTGTGAGCGGTCAGCCAGCAGTGGATCGACCCACGAACAACGACAATTACAAAGGTCCCCTCGTGTAGCCGCTAGCAGGCTGTAGGGCCAAGTGCTGTTAGAAGTAGCTAGTAGCAGCACTGCCTATGCAAGCTGACAATGTGGCACACACAGAGGGAGTGGGTGGCCAGTACCACGGCCGGCCGCCTTTGTCTCCCCCATTGGGCGATGTTTACTACACACCACCGCTACAACAGGAGCGAGCGCGAGTGCGTCGTGGGGAGCGTGCGCGCCCCCAGAGTGCCCTCCGCTATCACCGGCTTTGATGACCGCGTGGACGATGCCGCGGGACTTGGTCTGGGCCAGGAAGCGGACGATTCCACTGGTGTATGACCTCAACGCGGCGTCGTTGATGCGCCAGATCACCGCTCGCTTGCTCAAGTCGTAGAGGCAATCCCGGCGGCGGCAGCAGCAGCAACGACGACGATAGCGATGATGACGGTAATGAAGATGATGATGACGATGATGATAATGACGATAATGATGACAATGACGATGGTGATAATCACGATGACGATGGTGATGATGACGATAGTGATAATGACGATAATGATGACGATAATAACAATGGTGATGATGCGTACTTCAACAGCTGCAGCACGAGGCAGTTGTGTCCGCGGAAGTGGAACGAGTGCAGGACGCGGATGACGCCGTGCAGCTCAGCACTGCCCTCCCCTGCAGCTCCGTGATCACCTTCAGCTCCATCCTCTGCATCTCCATCTTGGTAGGGCTGCGTGCACACAGCAAGTCTGTGGGTCTCTGGGTCTCTGTGGGTCTCTGTGGGTTTCTACGTGTGTCTATGGATCTCTATGGGTGTTTGGGGGTCATAGTAGTTTTACGGAGGTTATTATTATTATTTTTTACTATTTTACTCATTATTTTGTAACCATGTATTTACTTCCATTATCTATTATTTTCTTCATTTATAATTATTACGACTGCGGCCGCTTTGTTAAGACCACCACCACCCACACCATTTCCAACCAAACCAAAACACCACCACCCACCCACACCACCATCCCCATCACCCCCGCAACAACCCACTTGATGGGCAGTGCCAGCATCTTCACAGCCACCAGGAATCCCATCTTGTGGTCCACACACCGCAGCACTACTCCCTGCCCTTCCTCGCCAAATTATTCTCTCGCACCTCGAAGTGGTATTGGAGCTGCTCCTGGGGAATATAAAATGGAGCAGATGAGGCAGCAGCGCCGCCACAAGCCAGTCAGTCACAATCACGATGTGAATGTTTAACGCTTAGTGGTAGGAGCAGCAGTGGTAGTAGTGGTTAGTAGTAGCAGTAGTGTGTGTGTGTCTGTATGTGCGAGTCTCACAGGGATATAGTTGTGGGTCTCTGTGGGTGTCTCTGTGTCTGTGCGTCTCACTGGGATGTAGCTGTGGGTCTCTATTGGTGCCTCTTTGAGTCTCAATGGGTATCTGTAGATCTCTATGGGTGTCTGTGAGTCTCACAGGGATGTAGTTGTGGGTCGTTATGGGTGTATCTATGGGTGTCTCAATGGGTGTCTCAATGAGTGTGTCTATGAGTGTCTGTCTTTGTGAGCCTCACAGGGATATATTTGTGTTCTTGGTTGTCGTAGCCATCGTTGTTGATGCAACCGCGGGATTTGCCCTCGTCCATAGAGACAAAACAAACTTGACAGACGTCGGCCAGCTCCTCCTGTCGCTCGGTCAGGCGAGGCAGGAAGAGTGCCAGGATCACTGCACACCTGACAACAACTATGGGTTTTTTTTCTTTACCGACAGAACCAGAGTGTTTCTTACACACCAATAAGCCCAGTAAATTGGCACAGTAGGGGGCACAGGTGGTGCATCAGCCACTCGTCTCAGTCGGTCGACCCGTGGCACCTGTTGGGTCTGCCCCGTGACCTCCTGCCAGCGGGAGTTCGACACTTCACTTGGCTTAAAAGTGCACATAGCCTGGCACAAGCGTCGTTATGATGTCACCGCCACTTAGTGGCGAATGGCGGTTGTTGTGTGTGTGTGTATATTCAATCAGGCCAAGAATGTGTGCACCACAGAGTGAATCTCACTGCGGTACAGTGGACAGGCCATGCCGCGCCGCTGCAACTCGAAGATGCAGCGGCGGCACGTGGCAAGGTGGCCGCCGTCGCCGTGAACCAACGTGCAGCTACGCGGCTCACACTGGCACACCACGCACCCACCCACAACACCACCACTACCCACACCACAACCACCACCCACAACACCACCACCACCCACAACACCACGCACCCACCCACAAGACCACCACCATCAGCCACACCAACACCACCCACACCACCAACACCACCAACCACACTTCCAGCACCACCACCCATGCCACCACCACCTATACCAACACCCGCACCAAAACCACCCACACCACCAGCACCACCCACAACAACACCACCACCCACAACACCACCACCACCCACACCACCACCCACACCAACGCCACCCGCACCACCAACACCACCAACCACACTACCAGCAGCACTACCCAGGCCACAACCACCCATGCCACCACTACCTACATCACCACCACCCACACCACCACCACCAACCACACCACCACCACCACCCACACCACGCACCCACCCACAACACCACCACCCACACCATCACCACCACCCACACCACCACCGCTACCGGCTGGAGTGTAAGAAGGAGAGGCAGTGGTGGAGGTGGTGTTGACGCTGGCACCTGCTCGCCTGTTGTCGGCTGTCACTACGGAGAATATCTTCATGAGCAGCGCTAATACTGAGTGTCTGAGATCTCTGAGTGAGAATCCCTCCACACCAAACACCTCCCCCAGGGGGTCCCCCGCCACACCTCACCAGGTACTGCCTCTCTTCATCGTAAAGTCGCCTCCGCTTGATGTACTGTTCCACGTAGTGGAACACCTGCTCCACAGTGAATGTGTCGCCCTCGGCACCGACCGACTGCAGCAGTGGAAGCATCCGAGGCACCGGCTTCAGGAGTGTTCCTCCGAGCTTGTCAGAGACATGGACAATTCCATGCACTGTATGTGTTCTGTATTTGTACGTGGATAGTAACGACAGTGGATGTACATTCACTTCGAGTCTTTACTGGGTCGTTAAACAGCATGGGGTACACAATGACGTGAAACTTCACATCTACCCTACCTCCGTGCTCCATGCCGAAAAGCCACTGCAGTGGTAATAAAACTGCAACGTATTTTATTCATCAACCTGCATTTTCTTATTTTTCCCAAATTTTAAACCGGGTTGGGCTGTCGCCATCCTGCCCTGGAACCAATTATTCATTCGTGTCTCTAGCAGACCATTGCAAGCCTTGTGTTAGAGAATGGCTCACTGAAGCTGATATCACAGAGCTACTTCTGAGTACCCTTCAAGTGCCCTCTGGTCCACAGTAAAGAGCAGCACCCTCCCACCTGTCCTTTAAGTCGGAGTAACGTTGGTCATAACAATGTTCTTTTCGTTGAAATTTATCCAAATTAAGTGCAGAACCACATTGCAGCAATGTGATGGTTTATTTTGTGCTGTCAATGACGACAAGGCTGAGATCATTTACTCGCTAGACTTGAGAACCCGTTTTAATCACTTGCGGGTGCCTGTATTCAAACCCAAGTACTCCGTGGTGCCAGTTCCGTGCTATGACCTCTTGGCCACTGGGCCGCCTCTAAACACCCCCCATGTCAAATACATAAGCAGCAACCTGTACCGTGAGCAGCAGCATTCTTTGAATACTCTGCCAAAATAATTTTTATCGTGGAGTGCTGACACAATTCCTCTCCTCAGTGGGCGTCCCCAGCCGAAATGCTCGCAGGAAGCGCCCCCAGCCTCCCTGCTCGACGAGCCAGTTCCCGCACGCGTTCACCAGCAGGGCGGCCACCGCGTCCGTCACGGCCGACGTCTCCTCCGCGTTGCTCAGACGTACGCATTCCACCAGCCTCTTCGCGAGGGAGGAGCGAGCAGACCACCACCAGGACCACCACGCGGCCCCAGCTCGCGGAGCCATCGCGGAGGACCTCCCAGGCCACGTCCACGAGCAGCCGGCGGGGCCCTCGGTGCTCCACCCGCTCCTCCGTGTAGCTCACTAAGTCCAGAACGGAGTCTCTGAACCGCGCGAGGGACAGGTCTCCCAGGCAGTTGACCACCTCCTGCACCAGCTGCGTTGGCTGAACCTCCTGCAGCTGCTGAACCTTCTGCACCTTCTGCAGATGCTCCTGCACCTGCAGCCACTCCGTCTGTGTCGCTAGGTGAGCCATGAAGCCGGCGACCAGATTCGCTGGCAAGACGGTCAGCAGCTGCAGCGCCTCCTTCTCTTCCTCCCCCTCGTCTTCCTCCTCCACCTCATCATCTTCCTCCTCCCCCTCCTTAGACTCCTTCTCCTCTGTCTCCCTCTAACTCCCTGTGTGACCCTCCTCCCCCGGTCTCCTTCCTCGTCCCCGTGCGTCCCTCCTCCTTCCCCCGTCTCCCTCTTCCCTGTGTCTCCCTCTTTTTTCTTTTTGCTGATGAAGTTTTTTTTTTATTTCCACAAGGTGTAAACGCCGTATCCCTTATTTTGTAATTGTAATTCTGGGCCAAAGAGGTCCCACAAACGTAAACGTTTTGTATTTAAAATATAACACAACAACAATGAATGGCTTAGTGGGTAAAGTAAGACGCACGCCAAAACGGGTGAGTTAAATAAATCCAATCTCTCCTACCGGATTATAGGACGCAAACCAAACTTTGTTGTAACAAGAACATAAAAAAACTGATTCTCTTAATCAGGTGAATACGGTAAAGGGGCTGAGTCTGTGGTTGCCGGTGTGGTGAGTCTGTGGGTCTCTGTGTGGTGACGATGTCTATGGGTCTCTGTGGTGATGGCAATGTCGGGTGGTGGCGGGTTTAACCACACAACATTTATATATTCACGCGATCTAACCCAAACAAAACCTGTACTACGGAGTCAACAACAACGACGTGAGGGCTCTCCGACGCGCGTCTCGGTTGGGGTGAGGGTGCTTTCTGTTGTATATGTAGGTTATGAAAATTTGATGTAAATAATAAAAATTAAATGAAATTTGCATAATAATCCGACATTATGCTAATTGATGTAAGTGCATAGACTATGCTAATTCGAGAGATAATCGTATTAATTTATGCTAGTGTATGTGTGATTATGCTACTGCGAGCCGTTATGATAATTAGGCCCCGCCTCGTTGACGAGGGTCGTTTATCAATCGGGATAATGCAATTAATCGTATGCAGTTATGCAGGTACTGTGAGCATGTCACATTAAACTCGGCTGTGTTGTTTAACTTCGTATTATCGATGGGTATAATACAATTATTCTCGCTTTAACATTTACTGAGTATGTGTTAGTGTGTTCAGCCAGGTCTCCAAGTTCAGATCTCAGCACAGAATACAGTTCTTATGCATAAATTTCAGGAAAGAACACACAACACTTCCGTGTTAATCAATTTTAATGACGATAGTGATAATGACGATAATGATGACGATGGTGATAATGATGACGATGGTGATAATGATGACGATAATAACAATGGTGATGATGCGTACTTCAACAGCTCCAGCACGAGACAGTTGTGTCCGCGGAAGTGGAACGAGTGCAGGACGCGGATGACGCCGTGCAGCTCAGCACTGCCCTCCCCCTGCAGCTCCGTGATCACCTTCAGCTCCATCCTCTGCATCTCCATCTTGGTAGGGCTGCGTGCACACAGCAATTCTTTGGGTCAGTTTAACACGTAGGCTTTCGCGACCAATATCATTCATAATAAAGGTTTTTGGGTTAGATCGCGTTTATTTATAAATGTGTCGCAACCCTCCACCACCCGACACGGCCAATCAGCAAAAAAGTGTCACGTTGACAAAAGACAAACAATTCACTACTTCAGCCCACCGGTGTGTTGAAGAGTCAATCCACATTTACAGTTTGAGTACGACGTTTCGCTGGTAAATACATCCAGCATCATCAATTGCTTGATGATGGTAAATACATCCAGCATCATCAATTGCTTGATGATGCTGGATGTATTTACCAGCGAAACGTCGTACTCAAACTGTAAATGTGGATTGACTCTTCAACACACCGGTGGGCTGAAGTAGTGAATTGTTTGTCTTTTGTCAACGTGACACTTTTTTGCTGATTGGCCGTGTCGGGTGGTGGAGGGTTGCGACACATTTATAAATAAACGCGATCTAACCCAAACACCTTTATTATGAATTATTTGGGTCTCTGTGGGTCTCTATGAGTGTCTAAGGGTGTCTATGGATCTCTATGGTTGTCTCTAGTTTATAGTAGTCTTAAGAGGGTTATTATTTTAGTGAGATAGTTTCAGTTTATATTTAGAGAGTTTTACGGAGGTTATTATCATTGCTGTTTACTATTATACTCATTATTTTGTAACCATGTTGTATTTACTACCATTTATGATCTATTATTATTTTATTCATGTATAATTATTACGACTGCTCCCACTGTGTTAAGACCACCACCACCCACACCATTTCCAACCACGCCACATCACCACTACCCACCCACCCCCCCACCAACCCCATCACCCCTGCCCCAACCCACTTTCCGTGCAGTACCAGCATCTTGACAGCCACCAGGAATCCCATCTTGTGGTCCACGCACTGCAGCACCACACCCTGCCCTCTCTAGCCAATCTTCTCTTGCACCTCGAAGCCCTATTGGTGCTGATCCTGGGGTATCTAAAAAGCAGCCGAAGCAGCAGCAGCGCCGCCACAGCCAGTCAGAGTCACAATCACGATGGGAATATTTAACGCTTAGTGGTAGGAGCAGCAGTGGTCGTAGTGGTTAGTAGTTAGTAGTAGCAGTAGTGCCTGTGTGTCTGTGTGCCTTTGTGTGTGTGCCTGTGTTTGTGTGTCTGTCTGTGCGAGTCTCACAGGGATATAGTTGTGGGTCTCTGTGGGTATCTCTGTGTCTGTGCATCTCACTGATATATAGCTGTGGGTCTCGATTGGTGCCTCTGTGAGTCTCTATGAGTGTCTCTGTGGATCTCTATGGGTGTCTGAATGGGCTCTGTGGGTGTCTCTGTGAGCCTCACAGGGATGTAGTTGTGGGTCGTTATGGGTGTTATCTATGGGTCTCTATAGGTGTCTCAATGGGTGTATCTATGGATGTCTGGGTCTCTGTGAGCCTCACAGGGATGTATTTGTTTTCTTGGTCGTCGTAGCCATCGTTGTAGATGCCACCGCGGGATTTGCCCTCGTCCATAGAGAAAAACCAAACTTGACAGACGTCGGCCAGCTCCTCCTCCTGGCGCTCGGTCAGGCGAGGCTCGAAGAGAGCCAGGATCGCTGCAGACGTGACAACAACAACTTAAATCATTAACTATGTTTTTTTTCTTTACCGAAACAACCAAAGAGTGTTTTTACACACACCAAAAAGCCCAGCAAGTTGGCGGTTGTTGTGTGTCTGTGTGTGTGTCTGTGTGTTTGTTCTGTAGCGGTTAGCGCGCTGCGCTATGAACCTGGCGACCCGGGTTTGATTCCCGCTCACGGCCAACACCAGTGACGATTTTCTGAACCGGTCCCGGGCTTCCCCTAGGTCGACTCAGCCTCAAATGAGTACCTGGTGCGGTGTGTAAACATTGCCACTGGGGAGACAAAGGCGGTCGGGCGTGGTGCTGGCCACCCACCCCCTCGTGTACCGTTCCGGCCTTCATAGGTGCTCGCTAACAGCACTTGCCCCTACAGTCTGTTAAGGCTATATGGGGGATCTTTATCTTTGTGTTCTGTCAGACCAGGAATGTGTGCACCACAGAGTGAATCTCCCTGCGGCACAGGGGACAGGCCATGCCGCGCCGCTGCAACTCGAAGACGCAGTGGCGGCATGTGGCAAGGTTTTCGCTGTCGCCGTGAACCAACGTGCAGCTACGTGGCTCACACCGGCACACCACGCACCCACCCACAACACCACCACCACCCACAACACCACCCACAACACCACCAGCACCACCACCCATGCCACCACTACCTACACCACCACCAACCACACCACCCACACCATCACCATCCACCACCGCTACCGGCTGGAGTGTAAGAAGGAGAGGCAGTGGTGGAGGTGGTGTTGACGCTGGCACCGGCTCGCCTGTTGTCGGCCGTCACTACGGAGAATAACTTAATGAGCAGCGCTGCCACCGAGTGTCTGAGATCTCTGAGTGAGAATCCCTCCAGACAAAACACCTCCTCCAGGGGGTCCCTGCCACACCTCACCAGGTACTGCCTCTCTTCATCGTAAAGTCGCCTCCGCTTGATGTACTGTTCCACGTAGTGGAACACCTGTACCACCGTGAATGTGTCGCCCTAGGCACCGACCGAATGCAGCAGAGGAATCATCCGAGGCACCGGCTTCAGGAGAATGTTCCTGCGAGCTTGTCAGAGACATGGACAATTCCATGCACTGTATGTGTTCTGTATTTGTACGTGGATAGTAACGAGAGTGGATGTGCATTCACTCCGAGTCTTTACTGTGTCGTTAAACAGCATGGGTTACACAATGACGTGAAACTTTACATCTACCCTACCTCTGTGCTCCATGCCGAAAAGCCACTGCAGTGGTAATAAAACTGCAACGCATTTTATTCATCAACCTGCATTTTCTTATTTTTCCCAAATTTTAACCTGGGTTGGGCTGTCGCCATCCTGCCCTGGAACCAATTATTAATTCGTGTCTCTAGCAGACCATTGCAGGCCTTGTGTTAGAGAATGGCTCACTGAAGCTGATATCACAGAGCTACTTCTAATTACCCTTCAAACGCCCTCTGGTCCACAGTAAAGAGCAGCACCCTCCCACCTGTCCTTTAAGTAGGAGTAACGTTGGTCATAACAACGTTCTTTTCGATGAAATTTATCCAAATTAAGTGCAGAACCACATTGCAGCCATGTAATGGTTTATTTTGTGCTGTCAATGACGACTGGGCTGAGATCATTAGCTCGCTAGAATTGAGAACCTGCTTTGATCACAGGCGGTGTGGATTCAAACCCAAGTACTCCGTGGTGCCTGGTCAGTGCTATGACCTCTGGGTCACTTAGCCGCCTCCAAACACCCCCCATGTCAAATACATAAGCAGCAACCTGTATCGTGGGCAGCAGCATTCTTTGAATACTCTGTCAAAAAATGTTTATTGTGGAGTGGTGGCACAATTCCGCAATTGCTTTCTCATACCTCTGGTGACAGGAAGAATTTCTACAAGACGGAGTTCTAGAGAACCCCTTTACTCGATGTTTTGGTCTACTATTCCACACTGGGCAGATGAAGAGGAAGTAGTACCTACACTTTAACACACCGCATCCGCAGCCCCTCTCCTAAGTGGGCGTCCCCAGCCCGAATGCTCGCAGGAAGCCCTCCTAGCCTCCCTGCTCGACGAGCCAGGCCCCGCACGCGTTCACCAGCAGGGCGTCCACCGCGTCCATCACGGCCGCCGTCTTCTCCACGTCGCGCAGACGTATGCAGTCGACCAGCCTCTTTGCGAGGGAGGAGCGAGCAGAGCACCACCAGGACCACCACGCGGCTCCGGCTCGCAGAGCCGTCGTGGAGGACTTCCCAGGCCACGTCCACGAGCAGCCGGCGGGGCCCTCGGTGCTCCACCCGCTCCTCCGCGTGGCTCACCAGAACGGAGTTTCTGAACCACGCGAGGAACAGGTCTCCCAGGCAGTTGACCACCTCCTGCGCCAGCTGTGCTGGCTGAACCTTCTGCAGCTGCTGGAGCTGCAGCTGCTCCTGCACCTGCAGCTACTCCTGCACCTACATCTACTCCGTCTGTGTCGCCATGTGAGCCATGTAGCCGGCGATCAGATTCGCTATCAAGACGCTCAACAGCTGCAGCGCCTCCTTCTTTTCCTCACCTTCCTCCTCCACCTCGTTTTCCTCCTCCCCCTCCTCCTCCTCCTCCTCCCCCTCCTCCTCCACTTTCAAAACAAAGAGTGAGGACATAATATCAATAACCCGGGAATTTTATAGTGACCTCTTCTTTCCTGATAAAACGTCTATGCCTGCCCAGAATTTCCTAAAGAGCTCGGTGAAAGTACTGTCCTCCAGCAGGGCGTTGTTGAAGTGCCAGTAGGCCTCACCACTTGGTGTTCCACGCAGCCTGAGGTCCAGCAGGATCAGGCTGTGGTCTGTTAGTGATGCAGCCCCTGATGTCAGCAGTCAGAATGCTCGAGACAAGACTTCTGGAGATGTAGAAACGGTCGATCCTGGACTGTGTAGCTGGTTCATTGCCCCGTGTCCGCGTGAAGGTGAAGCTTCGCCGCCTAGGGTGGTGCAGCCGCCACACGTCCACCAGATCGGAGGCGTCCAGAAGGGCTTGGAGCTCTCCCCGGAGATTGGCGTTGCAGTGCCCCTTCCCTGTGTGGTCGAGAGCATCCAGCGTGCAGTTGTAGTCACCTCCCGTGACCACAAACTCGTCCCCTGGAATGCCACCGAGGTGGTTCCGCAGAAGTTGCAGGAACCCGGGTCTCTCACTGTCAGTGGTGGGAGCGTACACGTTGACGAGGTGGATGGCGGTGACGCCGACCTGCACCGTGAGGTCCAGGATCCTCCCCTTGATCACCTCCACCTGGCTGACGGTGTCGGGGGAAAAGTTTGGTGACAGCACGGTTGCTACTCCTGAGGAGGTGTTGCTGAAGTGGCTGATGAAGGGCTTCGCTCTCCACTCCGTCCTCCAGGCAACGTCATTGTCCATGGCGAGATGGGTCTCCTGCACGAACAGCACGGAGACCTTATGCTGCTTTGCAAGGTATCCTACGTAGTATATTCTCAGCGCCCCTCTGCACCCATTCATGTTCAGGGAGGCGTTGCGCAACGTCATTGTGAGTGAGTCGCCCGCCTGTTCCAATGAGTCACCTTGCTGAGGAGGCTCCTTACCCTGGACGTCTCCAGGTCTCTCGATTGTTTTCCTTCCTGCTGGAGCTCTGTGAGGATGCGTCAGAGGGAGACCTCTATGGCGTCTGGCTCGCCATCTTGTCAAGGCCTCCATCACCTTGTTTGGTTTCCTGGGGGTCTCTTTGAAGAATCTCCACAGGTCTTCCTGGCAGAAGATGGGTGCCCGCGAAGATGACCTCTTTGAGACCTGGTTGGTTTCGCTACCCACACGGAGGTCATCATCCGAGTCCCCCTTCTTGCTTCCATGCCCTGCATGTGGGGGCCAAGAGTCGGGGGCCCATGGTTGGCTCCATGTGGCCTCCCCCAGGGGCCGTGGCAGGTGGAATGCTACCGCACGCCTCTTCCACATTAGCAGGGCACTCTGCGAGGCTTGCAGGGTGTCCTTATTCTGTCTTTTTAATTCTGGGCCAAAGAGGTCCCATAAACGTAAACGTGTTGTATTTAAAATATAACACAAACAACAGCAATGAATGGCTTAGTGGGTAAAGTAAGACGCACCCCAAAACCGGTGAGTTAAATAAATCTGATCTTTCCTATTACCGGATTATAGGACGCAAACCAAACTTTGTTGTAACAAGAACATAGAAAAAACTGAGTCTCTTAATCAGGTGAATACGGTAAAGGGGCTGAGTCTGTGGGTGTCAGTGTGGTGAGTCTGTGGGTCTCTGTGTGGTGAGTCTGTGGGTCTCTGTGTGGTGATGGCCATGTCGGGTGGTGGCGGGTTTAACGACACAAAATTAATATATTCACGCGATCTAACCCAAACAAAGCCTGTACTACGGATTCAACAACAATGACATGAGGGTTCTCCGACGCGCGTCTCGGTTGGGGTGAGGGTGCGGTCACGCCGTCTCCTCCGTACGGATTGTTTCTTCCTTTCCCAACTGCGATGTTCTCGCTCTCTCCTCTCTTTTTGTCTCCACCGTCGCCAACCGTCGGAGCTCGGCATCCGCGGCCCCTCTCCTAGGTGGGCGTCCCCAGCCCGAATTCTCGCAGGAAGCCCTCCCAGCCTCCCTGCTCGACGAACCAGGCCCAGCACGCGTTCACCAGCAGGGCGGCCACCACGTCCGTCACTGCCGCCGTCTTCTCCGCGTCACTCAGACGTACGCAGTCCACCAGCCTCTTCGCGAGGGAGGAGCGAGCAGAGCACCACCAGGACCACCACGCGGCCCCAGCTCGCGAAGACGTCACGGAGGACCTCCCAGGCCACGTCCACGAGCAGCCGGCGGGGCCCTCGGTGCTCCACGCGCTCCTCCGCGTGGCTCACCAGAACAGAGTCTCTGAACCGCGCGAGGAACAGGTCCCCAGGCAGTTGACCACCTCCTGCACCAGCTGTGCTGGCTGAACCTTCTGCAGCTGCTGGACCTGCAGCTGCTCCTGCACCTGCAGCTACTCTGTCTGTTTCGCTAGGTGAGCCATGAAGCCCGCGATCAGATTCGCTGTCAAGACAGTCAACAGCTGCAGCGCCTCCTTTTTCTTCCTCCCCCTCACCTTCTTCTTCCTCCTCCTCCACTCATAAAACAAAGAGTGAGGACATAATATCAATAACCTGGGAATTTTATAGTGACCTCTTCTCTCCTGATAAAACGTCTATGCCTGCCCAGAATTTCCTAAAGAGGTCGGTGAACGTACTGTCCTCCAGCAGGGCGTTGTTGAAGTGCCAGTAGGCCGCAGCACTTGGTGTTCCACGCAGCCTAAGGTCCAGCAGGATCAGGCTGTGATCTGTTAGTGGTGCAGCCCTGATGTCAGCAGGCAGAATGCTCGAGACAAGACTTCTGGAGATATAGAAGCGGTCGATCCTGGACTGGGTAGCTGGTTCATTGCCCCTTGTCCTCGTGTAGGTGAAGCTTCGCCGCCTCGGGTGGTGAAGCTGCCACACGTCCACCAGATCGGAGGGGTCCAGAAGGGCTTGGAGCTCTCCCCAGAGCTTGGCGTTGCAGTGACTCTTCCCTGTACGGTCGAGAGCATCCAGCGTGCAGTTGTAGTCACCTCCCATGACCACAAACTCGTCCTCTGGAATGCCACCGAGGTGGTTCCGCAGAAGTTGCAGGAACCCGGGTCTCTCACTGTCAGTGGTGGGAGCGTACACGTTGACGAGGTGGATGGCGGTGTTGCCGACCTGCGCCCGGACGTCCAGGACCCTCCCCTTGATCACCTCCACCTGGCTGACGGTGTCAGGAGTGAAGTTTGGTGACAGCACGGTTGCTACTCCTGAGGAGGTGTTGCTGAAGTGGCTGAAAAAAGGCTCCCATTTTCCACTCCGTCCTCCAGGCAACCTCATCGTCCATGTCGAGATGGGTCTCCTGCACGAACAGCACAGAGACATTATGCTGCTTTGCAAGGGACGCTGCGTAGTATCTTCTCAGCGCCTCTCGGCACCCATTCATGTTCAGGGAGGCGATGCGCAGTGTCATTGTGAGCGAGTGGCCCGCCTGTTCCAATCAGTCACCTTGCTGAGAAGGCTCCTTACCCTGGACCTCTCCAGGTCTCTCGATTGTTGTCCTTCCTGCTGGAGCTCCCCTAGGATGCGTCTGAGGGAGACTTCTATGGCGTCTGGCTCGCCATCCTGACAAGGCCTCCATCACTTTGTTTGGTTTCCTGTGGGTCTCTTCGAAGAATCTCCACAGGTCTTCCTGGCAGAAGATGGTGCCCGCGAAGATGACCTCTTTGAGACCTGGCTGTTTTCGCTACCCACACGGAGGTCATAATCCGAGTCCCCCTTCTTGCTTCCATGCCCTGCATGTGGGGGCCAAGAGTCGGGTGCCCATGGTTGGCTCCATGTGGCCTCTGTTGTATATGTGGGTGTGTGAAAATTGATGAAAAATTATTAAAATTAAATGAAATTCGAAATTTGCATAATTAATCCGAAATTATGCTAATTTGTGTACTTATGCGTGTAACTATGCTAATTAGAGAGGTAATCGTATTAATTTATACGAGTGGGTGTGGCTGTGTTAATGATAGCCTTTATGATAATCAGGCCCCGCCTCGTTGACGAGGTTGGGTTATCAATCAGGATAACGCAATCAATCGTGTGCCGTTACGCTAGTGTCAATTCGGCCTCGTTGTCTAACTTCGTATTATTGATCAGCATAATACAATGATTCTCGCTTTAACACTCCCCGAGTGTTCATATTTTAGGTCCCATGTTCACATCGTTCGTTTTAGTTTAATGAGTGTGGATTGGTGTGTTTATGGTTCCCGAGTTCATATCTCGTCGCAGGATACAGATCTTATGCAAAAACTTCAGGAAAGAATCACACGACCACTTCTGTATTAATCAATTTATTTTCTAATTAAACCTTAACTATAATATGTATGTGACTCTCAATCTCGGAACTTCAAAACGGTATCCACAAGGTATCAAGACAGTATCATCAACGACTGTACGATTTCACTTTGATAACACATGGACCCCGCATAAAGCGATTGCTGTTAGTGAGAGAGAGAGTCAGAATATGCAAATGCTATGTTACACAAAAGCTTATACATTATAATATGAACGATCATTATGCTTGAAATAGTCAGCACATTATCACAGGCGACTGATTAACATGCAACGGTATTCATATAAAAAAGACAATCAAACAGTTATTATTTCCAAAGGCATGAATGTAACAACAGATCCACCGGACAGACTATAAGATTATCGAAATGGCTTAGTGTGAGGGTATGCGGCGGAATGTGTTATCTCACGGGAGATTAATTAATTAATTCGTGAATAAGAATGTATGATCAGAAAATCGGTTTAGCACGATTCCTCCCCGGGAGCGTAGCTCCGTGGCGAAGGTGCCAAGGGTTAATTCGTATTGATGGATCGGTTGGTAACTTATGCGATTAGAAGTACAGTCCAAAACAAAATATTAAAGAGGGAAATTATGAATATACTTATAAATGACGGACTGTTATCACACGATCGATGCTTCCACAGCCAGATGGTTCACGGACTTGAGTGTTCGCTTCTGGTTAAGGACCTGTGTATGTTTGAGTGATATGAATTGTTTTGAATAGTCAGTGTTTGGAATTAATTATTTGTGTTGCCATATGCTGAAGTTGGCATCGCTTGTAGGAGAAGTAGCCTCGCTCCCTTTAGAGCGGTGAGGTGTGTGGGAGTGCATCATACGAATCGCCGCCCTCCTCCACGCAGCAGCCAGCCTCTGTCCACGGGGGAGAGTTGCTTGATCGCTCTCAGTTCTGCTCAGTGGACACCTCTCTCCACTGCTGGATGAGCTGCGCGATCACGCTCGTGCTGGTTCGCTGACAGCAGTTTCTCTCCGCTGTTGGATGAGCTGCATCGGCACGCTCCATCTCTCTGGGTGGAGAACTCGAACGTGCTCGTTGCTGGTTTGCTGAAAGCAGGTTTTTCTCCACTGCTGGATGACTCAAGTCGCACGTGCTCTTGCTCTGGTTTGCAGAAGCTCTTGCTTGGTGCGTCGGTCGCTCTGCAGCTGGACTCAATGTAGAATAATCTTTCAGCAATACTCTGTCTTTCAGCTCTTGGAAATCACACTAGGTGACGCCTCACTACCTTGCGAGTCTTGCCAACGTCAGTGGGTAGCGACGGGGCCACTTTGGCTTCTGCTCGCCGCCTCCTGCTCTGCAGCTCGCCGGCTGGCGACCTGTTGCTCTCGTTCCCGATTGGAACTGCTCCTGAGCCGGCCCACTGGTCGAACTCCCCGCGTTCCGACCTCCTCCGATTCGAACTCCCCGAGTTCCGATCCCCCTGGTAGAACTCCCCGAGTTCCGACCCCTCCGAGTCGAACTGTCTCCCGAGAGTCGACCCCCCCCGGTCGAACTCTGGTGAGCCGACCCCCCCCGGGTCGAACTCTTCCGAGTTGCTCCTCCGAGGCGAACTGTCTCCCGAGAGTCGACCCCCCGGTCGAACTCTGGTGAGCCGACCCCCCCCCCCCCCCAGTCGAACTGAGGTTTCAATGCTCAGGATCCTCTTTTTATGCCAAAAAATCCTGCCCACAAGGCGAGGTTTCTTTCGATTTTTGCTGTGTCAGGGTTTGTCCGTATGTATCTGCGTCCGTGTGTGTGTCCGTACATGTGTCAGTGTGTGTCCTTGTGTGGATCACCCACGGTATATTCCGTTGTCATACTCCTACCATAAAACCCACAATTAAAACAATCAAATGTTATAAATTGTCTCGAAGGCGCCTCTCTGTCTGGGTGCACAACCTGAGGGAGGGGCGATATTCCCTCCGACTTTCACCGACGCACAAAGAAATGGTTAAAAAGTTTTAAGTTAACATTTCATTTCATCAGAGTTCCATAGTTATGATTCTGTATTAATCCAAGGTCTGAGTCAGCTTCTCGTTGTGGTGTTTGACTCGTGTTTCCCCAAGCGTATACACACTCCTACCCCGCGCTGCAGGGATACAAAGACGGTCGGGATTTGTCTTTCTCTCCGACCCTGGGTTTAACATCACCCTTTGCTTACGTTGCAGTTTTGCTGTGCGCTTGCATTTATTTTCCTCTCTACTCTTACTTTAACCCTGCATATTATTTGCGTATGGGTGGAGGCTAGAGCATTTATGTTGACTTAGGAAAACCTGATTGTTATAGGCTTCGGGTCAAGTCGTATAGACATTATTAAAATATGGAAATGCATTTCATATTAAATTAATAGACGGGTGATGGTTACATTGACGTAGCTTGTGGCAGGGTTCAATTGAAGTGGGTGTGAAGATCAATAACTTTAGCCTACCCTGTCGTTAAATTCCGACTTTAAGTTACTTTAATAGTAATGCAGAACCAATTAGCTTTTTTTGACTTAACTAGATCTAGGCTAACGCAACCTCCCAGTGACCCTGGCTTTGTGTTTACGTCAGCCCTTTGCAATCCACTGCGCTCTGCTCTCTATCTGCTCCCTCTGACCCTGGGAGGGCTCTGAACGTCAAAATCGTGTTAGTGGGTCAAGGTAAATATGACCCCCACATGCCATGCTGAGGCCTGGTTTGGTGTTTTTATTCATTATTAAAATTAAAAGAAACAATAGAAATATGTATCTATATGTATTGAAAAATTACTTGTTAATATTAAGATGGAAAAGGTGCCTAGATACAACATTCCGCCCTTTTAAAAATGATCGGTGGTCAATTGGCCACGGGTCATTTTTAAAACAAAGAATCTATGTACTTTTCCATCATGAATCATCAATATTACTCAAGTAATTTTTCCTTACAACGCGCGCACGTCACAACTTATGATTACATTTGAAATAAGAAAAGAAATACTAAAAGGAAGGTAAAACAAGGGGAAATTGTTTAACTGGCTACATGTTATAGGAGATGTCGTTATTCCATGTACCCACGTTCAATACTGTCCGCAATCGAAATACATTTTCGGGTTTGACCAGTGGGAAATTCAACAAAAATCCCACCTGTCCGGTCTGGGAGTCCCCATGTATGGGTGTGGCTGTACCCATTTTAAAGTCAATTTGTATCTGTGTTGTACTGATTGTTTCCAGGGATGCTAATGGTATCACATTTTTTTTTAGTGTTGGAGTTACCAGATATGAAGGAAATTGTCCTTGGAGAAGATCACTGATGCTGCCGCTGGTGCAATGCAACAAGTCTTTGGATCAACTATTGAATTTGCTGTCGAGTATTCTCTTCTTCGTACAGATCTCGGATTGCGAAACCCAATTCTTGGATTGTTAAGTTAACCATGGCGGAGTGCAGGTTAACGAGAACCACGGTGTCTCTCTGACTTTCTCATGTTACCTCTCTGCCACCTTGTACCAAGTCATTGATAACCTGACTGACTCTTTTAGTCACGAGTGTATCATATCTCTCATGGCCAGGTATCTTAGAGTTACCGATGACCCTTCCATGCAACATCATCACATCATCGTCCCGGCTCATCGTCGTGATGGCTTTGGCCTAATGAACATGGCTCACTGGTTCGTATCGGTAATTTATTTTATCACTCCCTTTCCATGTGAGATTGTGTGGCGTGAAGTTATGCTGTGCGTAACCAGGATCAACATACACCACGAGTTTCCGTACTCGACTGTTGGGGTCATTTGTATTCTCCGCAGCCCTGTGCACATCTGCTGCCTCTGGGAGTCGATTTGACTCTGGGCCACGATTCCCTTCTGCGCTACGATTCGATTCCGTGCCACGATTCGATTCTGGGTCACGATTCGATTCCGTGCTTTTGAGTATGCTGTGTTTCAACACAATTCCCGATCCGTCACGGATATTCTTCTCCTCCACTTCAACACTCTGATCTCCATCCCTCCTTAGTGTGCCCGAGCACAATTTAACATCCAAAGGCTGATGTCTGCATTCATCTGCCTCTTCCACAGTACACTCACGCACTTCCGCGACACAAGGGATGGCATTTATATTTACCAGACAATCAGGTTTTCCTTCCCCTCCCTGCGGTTGGTTATCATCTCCTGTAGGATCACACTTTAATGCAGTTATGTTTCCCTGCTCGATAGGTGTGTCAATTACGGGAGCAACACTTGCGCTCTCCACCACATTATCAGAACTGGTGCCCGACGCATTTATTGTTTCCCAATCATTGGGACCCTCCTGGTTTACCTTGTCAACCGCAGCCTGCTTAATTTTTTTAACGAGTCCATAATTTCCCTGCAGCTCCACGGACACCACTCTCACTGAAAGCTCCCTCTCAACCAATGTGATTGATTCATCACGTGCCCGTGTCATTTTTTGTGTCTCAGCCAAGCTCACGCCTGTCTCCCTATTCCTCATGCCTCTGCTCTCTCCTGGTAAAACTGGTGGGGGAATCGATCGGAAGTGGGCCGATTGTGTTTGATCCCTCGTGTGTCGTGGCATTGGGACCCGGCATGATTCTGCTCTTGGTCTACACACACCGCGATTCTCGCAAATATGCGTCCCTGCACACTGCGATCGCTCCCAGCCTGCGGGCCATTGCCTCGCTGGTGGTGCTGTGTTTCTGCTCACGTGATTTTTATTTCCCTCTGAAACGCTGGTTACATCATCCCTCTCTCTGGGTGTCGTAGAACTATTGTCTTTAGCTCTGTACAGCCAAGCTCTGTGCGCCTTATCCTCTATATGGTGTAAGGAGGCTGTTTCTGGATTCAATACCATTCCCACAATTTCTGTAATCTCTGGACTCAAAGACCCGAAAAACATAACTTTGAACCTTTTGTCACCTTCGTGATACTGATCCACATCACCCGCGTAGTACGCTCTTTTAAACCGTAGGAGGTAATCTCGCGGATCCTCGTCTGCGCACTGGGTCATAGATTTTGCAGCATTAAATCCCTCAGACCATGTTAAATATTCTCCAAACTTCCGGCTCACTGCCAGGCTCAGCTTTTTGAAATCGTTCCGAACCTTGTATGAAAGCGACTTTACCCATGGTATAGACTGCTCGTGCAAGCTTCGTCTCAGTAAACTGGCTTTCTCATTCGTTTTCCTCAAACCCCTGATCACTGCTTCTGCTTCTACCGTTGCGATGTGAGCGTGTATGTCTCTGTTCCTATCGTGTGGATCAAAGTAGGGAATTCTGACGAGAGCCTTGTCCATCAATTTCAGAGTTTTACTACTGAATGAGTATTCGGACAGTTGATCATCGTCAGAGGCGTCTGTTCCTGAGGAGTGCTCACTCGAGCTGTCACCATCACGGTGGCGCTGCTTAACATAACTTTTGTAGTGCCTTTTGCACCTGTAACGTGAGTCAACTTTGCTCGGTGACTCCTGCTTATCCCATGGCTCATGCTTGTGTGATGTGCGTCTTTCTGGAAAGTAATCTCTGCCATAGGTTCCACGTCGGTCGTGCTTGCGTGGAATGTGTCTACCAAATGAGCTGTCTCTGTCATGTCGCTCGTCTTGCCCCAGCTCCGCCCTTTTTTGCTCGATCAGTACAGAATATCCTGCTGACTTAGTGTTAATATTTTTTTCCTCTCTACCCTCGAAGTTGTCAGTCCTATGTTTTCCTATTTTCATCCGTATCTCTCCCTCCCCTCTCTCGAGTCGCGAGGGGGAATCTCTGTCAAAACCACTTTGATTGGTAGCCACACCTCCTGTGTGACCTGTCTCTGGTTTACGTCCGCGTGGCTCGGAGTGTGGTAAACTGTTACTCCCGTATGTGTTATGTGTATCAACATCTGGGGGTTTCGCTGGTGCATTCAGCGCCGACTCTTTTTCTCTCACGAGGGCGTGCAGACGCTCAACCTCCTCTATTAGGGACAGTTTCTCCTTCCTTTCCCTGTCAAATTTTTCCCCAGTCCATAATCTTTCTCTGTATGTCTGTGTGAGGAGATACGAGTCTAACCTTGCTATTTCTGCAATTTTTACGTCACGTTTGGCTTTGCTACATTTCATCACATCCTTAAGTAGTTTCCTCCTATGTGCCTTAACATCTTCTATATGTCTCCCCTCCCATACGTCTCTCTGCTCTGTCTGCTGTCTAGCAGTCCGTCCAGTACGTTTTAACACAAATTCACGATATTGTTTTTCCATAGATTCTATCTCCTCTTCGGAGGTCCATTCTGTATCAGTGTTATGCGTTGGGATGTCACCCTCAGAACGTTGCGGGTCATGTGCCATCTCTATTACGTAGTGTAGTTAATAGACCTAAGAGTGTATCTTAACTCTAGTCTCTTATGTGTGGCGTGAGTTACTCTGGAATTCCACTTCAGAGTACATATAAAAACATTCGTATCACAGGATGTGTTGGTTCAACTCGAGCAAATAATCTTACCCCCACTGTCTTTGTTATCCACTGCTACTCTGGTATTTTCCTTCAGAGTGCGTTTTTTTGTTTGTTTACACCGTTTACAGTCACAGGGCAATGTTAGTTCACAATACCTTGATTAATACAACAGTGATTCGTTCCTTAATTTAAGCATAAACTGTCTGCGAGAGATCCCGGATACGAGCCCCCAATTTGTTGTATATGTGGGTGTGTGAAAATTGATGAAAAATAATTAAAATTAAATGAAATTCGAAATTTGCATAATTAATCCGAAATTATGCTAATTTGTGTACTTATGCGTGTAACTATGCTAATTAGAGAGGTAATCGTATTAATTTATACGAGTGGGTGTGGTTGTGTTAATGATAGCCTTTATGATAATCAGGCCCCGTCTCGTTGACGAGGTGGGGTTATCAATCAGGATAACGCAATCAATCGTGTGCCGTTACGCTAGTGTCAATTCGGCCTCGTTGTCTAACTTCGTATTATTGATCAGCATAATACAATGATTCTCGCTTTAACACTCCCCGAGTGTTCATATTTTAGGTCCCATGTTCACATCGTTCGCATTAGTTTAATGAGTGTGGATTGGTGTGTTTATAGTTTAGGTTCCCGAGTTCATATCTCGTCGCAGGATACAGATCTTATGCAAAAACTTCAGGAAAGAATCACACGACCACTTCTGTATTAATCAATTTATTTTCTAATTAAACCTTAACTATGATATGTATGTGACTCTCAATCTCGGAACTTCAACACGGTATCCACACGGTATCAAGACAGTATCATCAACGACTGTACGATTTCACTTTGATAACACATGGACCCCGCATAAAGCGATTGCTGTTAGTGAGAGAGAGAGTCAGAACATGCAAATGCTATGTTACACAAAAGCTTATACATTATAATATGAACGATCATTATGCTTGAAATGGTCAGCACATTATCACAGGCGACTGATTAACATGCAACGGTATTCATATAAAAAGACAATCAAACAGTTATTATTTCCAAAGGCATAAATGTAACAACAGATCCACCGGACAGACTATAAGATTACCGAAATGGCTTAGTGTGAGGGTATGCGGCGGAACGTGTTATCTCACGGGAGATTAATTAATTAATTAATTCGTGAATAAGAATGTATGATCAGAAAATCGGTTTAGCACGATTCCTCCCCGGGACCGTAGCTCCGTGGCGAAGGTGCCAAGGGTTAATTGGTATTGATAGATCGGTTGGTAACTTATGCGATTAGAAGTACAGTCCAAAACAAAATATTAAAGAGGAAAATTATGAATATACTTATAAATGACGGACTGTTATCACACGATCGATGCTTCCACAGCCAGATGGTTCACGGACTTGAGTGTTCGCTTCTGGTTAAGGACCTGTGTATGTTTGAGTGATATGAATTGTTTTGAATAGTCAGTGTTTGGAATTAATTATTTGCGTTGCCATATGCTGAAGTTGGCATCGCTTGTAGGAGAAGTAGCCTCGCTCCCTTTAGAGCGGTGAGGTGTGTGGGAGTGCATCATACGAATCGCCGCCCTCCTCCACGCAGCAGCCAGCCTCTGTCCACGGGGGAGAGTTGCTTGATCGCTCTCAGTTCTGCTCAGTGGACACCTCTCTCCACTGCTGGATGAGCTGCGCGATCACGCTCGTGCTGGTTCGCTGACAGCAGTTTCTCTCCGCTGTTGGATGAGCTGCATCGGCACGCTCCCTCTCTCTGGGTGGAGAACTCGAACGTGCTCGTTGCTGGTTTGCTGAAAGCAGGTTTTTCTCCACTGCTGGATGACTCAAGTCGCACGTGCTCTTGCTCTGGTTTGCAGAAGCTCTTGCTTGGTGCGTCGGTCGCTCTGCAGCTGGACTCAATGTAGAATAATCTTTCAGCAATACTCTGTCTTTCAGCTCTTGGAAATCACACTAGATGACGCCTCACTACCTTGCGAGTCTTGCCAACGTCAGTGGGTAGCGACGGGGCCACTTTGGCTTCTGCTCGCCGCCCCCTGCTCTGCAGCTCGCCGGCTGGCGACCTGTTGCTCTCGTTCCCGATTGGAACTGCTCCTGAGCCGGCCCACTGGTCGAACTCCCCGCGTTCCGACCTCCTCCGATTCGAACTCCCCGAGTTCCGACCCCCCTGGTAGAACTCCCCGAGTTCCGACCCCTCCGAGTCGAACTGTCTCCCGAGAGTCGACCCCCCCCGGTCGAACTCTGGTGAGCCGACCCCCCCCGGGTCGAACTCTTCCGAGTTGCTCCTCCGAGTCGAACTGTCTCCCGAGAGTCGACCCCCCGGTCGAACTCTGGTGAGCCGACCCCCCCCCCCCCAAGTCGAACTGAGGTTTCAATGCTCAGGATCCTCTTTTTATGCCCAAAAATCCCTTCACTCGGATCCTGCACACAAGGCGAGGTTTCTTTCGATTTTTGCTGTGTAAGGATTTGTCCGTATGTATCTGCGTCCGTGTGTGTGTGTCCGTACATGTGTCAGTGTGTGTCCTTGTGTAGATCACCCACGGTATATTCCGTTGTCATACTCCTACCATAAAACCCACAAGTAAAACAATCAAATGTTATAAATTGTCTCGAAGGCGCCTCTCTGTCTGGGTGCACAACCTGGAGGGAGGGGTGATATTCCCTCCGACTTTCACCGACGCACAAAGAAATGGTTAAAAAGTTTTAAGTTAACATTTCATTTCATCAGAGTTCCATAGTTATGATTCTGTATTAATCCAAGGTCTGAGTCAGCTTCTCGTTGTGGTGTTTGACTCGTGTTTCCCCAAGCGTATACACACTCCTACCCCGCGCTGCAGGGATACAAAGACGGCCGGGATTTCCCTTTCTCTCCGACCCTGGGTTTAACATCGCCCTTTGCTTACGTTGCAGTTTTGCTGTGCGCTTGCATTTCTTTTCCTCTCTACTCTTACTTTAACCCTGCTTATTATTTGCGTATGGGTGGAGGCTAGAGCATTTATGTTGACTTAGGAAAACCTGATTGTTATAGGCTTCGGGTCAAGTCGTATAGACATTATTAAAATATGGAAATACATTTCATATTAAATTAATAGACGGGTGATGGTTACATTGACGTAGCTTGTGGCAGGGTTCAATTGAAGTGGGTGTGAAGATCAATAACTTTAGCCTACCCTGTCGTTAAATTCCGACTTTAAGTTGCTTTAATAGTAATGCAGCACCAATTAGCTTTTTTGACTTAACTAGATCTAGGCTAACGCAACCTCCCAGTGACCCTGGCTTTGTGTTTACGTCAGCCCTTTGCAATCCACTGCGCTCTGCTCTCTATCTGCTCCCTCTGACCCTGGGAGGGCTCTGAACGTCAAAATCGTGTTAGTGGGTCAAGGTAAATATGACCCCCACATGCCATGCTGAGGCCTGGTTTGGTGTTTTTATTCATTATTAAAATTAAAAGAAACAATAGAAATATGTATCTATATGTATTGAAAAATTACTTGTTAATATTAAGATGGAAAAGGGGCCTAGATACAACACCTCCCCCAGGGGCCGTGGCAGGTGGAATGCTACCACACGCCTCTTCCACAGGAGCAGAGCACTCTGCGAGGCTTGCAGTGTGTCCTTATTCTGTCTTTTTAATTCTGGGCCAAAGAGGTCCCATAAACGTAAACGTGTTGTATTTAAAATATAACACAAACATAACAACAATGATGAATGGCTTAGTGGGTAAAGTAAGACGCACCCCAAAACGGGTGAGCTTAATAAATCCGATCTCTCCTATTACCGGATTATAGGATGCAAACCAAACTTTGTTGTATCAGTGTGGTGAGTCTGTGGGTCTTTGTGTGGTGACGATCTCTCTGGGTCTCTGTGTGATGATGGCCGTGTCGGGTGGTGGCGGGTTTAACAACACAACATTATGAGATTCACGAGATCTAACCCAAACAAGACCTGTACTACGGAGTCAACAACAACGACATGAGGGCTCTCCGACGCGCGTCGCGGTTGGGGTGAGGGTGAGGTCGCGCCGTCTCCTCCGTACGGATTGTTTCTTCTTTTCCCAACTGCGACGTTCTCGCTCTCTCCTCTCTTTTTGTCTCCACCGTCGCCAATCGTCGGAGCTCGGCATCCGCGGCCGCTCTCCTAGGTGGGCGACCCCAGCCCAAATTCTCGCCTGAAGCCCTCCCAGCCTCCCTGCTCAACGAGCCAGGCCCCGCACGCGTTCACCAGCAGGGCGGCCACCGCGTCCGTCACGGCCACCGTCTTCTCCGCGTCGCTCAGACGTAAGCAGTCCACCAGCCTCTTCGCGAGGGAGGAGCGAGCAGAGCACCACCAGGACCACCACGCGGCCCCAGCTCGCGGAGCCATCGCGGAGGACCTCCCAGGCCACGTCCACGAGCAGCCGGAGGAGCCCTCGGTGCACCACCCGCTCCTCCGTGTGGCTCACCAAGTCCAGAACGGAGTCTCTGAACCGCACGAGGAACAGGTCTGCCAGGCAGTTGACCACCTCCTGCACCAGCTGTGCTGGCTGAACCTCCTGCAGCTGCTGAACCTTCTGCACCTTCTGCAGCTGCTCCTGCAACTGCAGCCACTCCGTCTGTGTCGCTAGGTGAGCCATGAAACCGGCGATCAGATTCGCTGTCAAGAAGGTCAGCAGCTGCAGCACCTCCTTCTCTTCCTCCCCCTCATTTCCCTCCTCCTCCTCCTCCCCCTGTCTCCTTCCACCTCCCTGTGTCTCCCTCCTCCCCCGGTCTCCTTCCTGCTCCCCGTGTTTCCCTCCTTCCCCCGTCTCCCTCCTCCCTGTGTCTCCCTCCTCCTTTTCCTTTTTTGCTGATGAAGTTTTTCTATTTCCACGAGGTGGTAACACCATATCCCTTATTCTGTAATTGTAATTCTGGGCCAAAGAGGTCCCACAAATGTAAACATTTTGTATTTAAAATATAACACAAACATAACAACAATGAATAGCTTAGTGGGTAAAGTAAGACGCACCCCAAAACGGGTGAGTTAAATCAATCCGATCTATCCTACTACCGGATTATAGGACGCAAACCATACTTTGTTGTAACAAGAACATAAAAAAACTGAGTCTCTTAATCAGGTGAATACGGTAAAGGGGCTGAGTCTGTGGTTGACAGTGTGGTGAGTCTGTGGGTCTCTGTGTGGTGACGATGTCTATGGGTCTCTGTGTGGTGATGGCCGTGTCGGGTGGTGGCGAGGTATAACAACACAACATTTATATATTCACGCGATCTAACCCAAACAAAACCTGTACTACGGAGTCAACAACAACGACATGAGGGCTCTCCGACACGCGTCACGGTTGGGGTGAGGTTGCGGTCTGTTGTATATGTAGGTTATGAAAATTTGATGAAAATAATAAAAATTAAATCAAATTTGAAATTTGCATAATTATCCGAAAAAATGTTAATTTGCTGTAATTTATGCGCATAAACTATGCGAATGCGAGAGAGAATCGTATTAATTTATGCTAGTGTATGTGTGATTATGCTACTGCGAGCCGTTATGATAATTAGGCCCCGCCTCGTTGACGAGGGTCGGTTTTCAATCGGGTTAATGCAATTAATCATATGCAGTTATGCAGGTACTTGAGCATGTCAGATTAAACTCGGCTGTGTTGTTTAACTTTGTACTATCGATCAGTATAATACAATTATTCCCGCTTTAACATTTACTGAGTATGTGGTAGTGTGTTCAGCCAGGTCTCCAAGTTCAGATCTCAGCACAGAATACAGTTCTTATGCATAAATGTCACGAAAGAACACAACACTTCTGTGTTAATCAATTTTAATGACGATAGTGATAATGACGATAATGATGACGATGGTGATAATGATGATAATGATGACAATAATAACAATGGTGATGATGCGTACTTCAACAGCTCCAGCACGAGACAGTTGTGTCCGCGGAAGTGGAACGAGTGCAGGACGCGGATGACGCCGTGCAGCTCAGCACTGCCCTCCCCCTGCAGCTCCGTGATCACCTTCAACTCCATCCTCTGCATCTCCATTTTGGTAGGGCTGTGTGCACACAGCAAGTCTGTGGGTCTCTGTGGGTCTCTAGTTCATAGTAGTTTTACGACGGTTAATTTTTTAGTGAGATAGTTTCAGTTTATAGTTAGAGATAGTTTTGCAGAGGTTATTATCATTGTTGTTTACTATTATACTCATTATTTTGTAACCATGTTGTATTTACTTGCATTTATTATCTATTATTGTATTCATTTATAATTATGACCATGGCCGCTGTGTTAAGACCACCAGCACCCACCCACACCACCACCACCACCAACCCCATCACCCTTGCCCCAACCTACTGGATGGGCAGTGCCAGCATCTTGACAGCCACCAGGAATCCCATATTGTGGTCCACGCACCGCAGCACCACTCCCTGCCCTCCCTCGCCAATCTTCTCTCGCACCTCGAAGCGGCATTGGAGCTGCTCCTGGGGTATCTAAGAAGCAGCAGCAGCAGCGCCGCAACGGCCAGTCAGAGTCACAATCACGATGGGAATGTTTTACGCTTAGTGGTAGCAGCAGTGGTAGTACTGAGTAGTAGTTAGTAGCAGTAGTGTCTGTGTGCGCCTGTGTGCCTGTTTGTGTGCGCATCTGCGTGTGTGTGTGTCTGTCTGTGCGAGTTTCACAGGGATATTTCTGCTTGCAAGCTTTGACTTTAACATAGCCATTTCTGTGACCAGACACAAGCTAATCACTCAGCAATTTCAATGCTAAATTATCCTGTTTGATTTGTACTAGGTGCCTCTGTGGATGTGTAGGCTTTGACTTTAACATAGCCATTTCTGTGACCAGTCACAAGCTAATCACTCAGCTCTTTCAATGCTAAATTTTATGCTAATTCGTTTGTCAAGGCGCTCTGTTTCTTCTCACACAGCTTAAAGGTCGCGGTCTGAGCTTGGCTGTGTTCACTCCAGCGCTTTCCTCCAGACAGTCTCGTCCCTTCACCTGATGAAGGCCGCTTGTGTTGTGGCCGAAACGTCGTGAGAATTTGATTGTGTTATTTTATTTGATCAATGTATTATTTTATTCTCATTCTACGCTACTTTACCGAAAGAACCAAAGAAGATGAATCCTTGCAGCCAAGATAGCTTTAAATCGAAATTTAACAGAATGGTATTGAACCTTTTTCTTTACAGGGTGGCCCTGGGGCTTGCCACGTGGCAGGTGTCGTCCATTGTCCATACCAGACCCCTCCAGCTCTCTCACCCTGGGTCAGCTGCCCCTTCCATGTCCTGGAAACCATGGCAAGGTCATCCTATGAGGACTGCCTGGATGAAAACCAGCATGGAAGGGGCCCAGGGTGGGACCGGCTATGCTTTTGGGCTAGTCCCGTTTGTGTGTGGTGTGCGGTGTCTTCGTAGCAATCGTTCTCCACTGTAGTCCTGGCATCTGCTGCTCAGCTTCATTCCACAGCTGTGGTTCCAGTGGCGCGGTCTCTCCGGGGACCCATGTGGTGTGTGTGTGGGTGTGACATGTATCACGGGGTGGGTGGATAGTATCGTGATAGTGGTCATGGTAGGCACCGATCCACGACCTCCATCACCCCTACTGAGTGGTGGACATGCCACCACAAAGCAGCATGCGGCGGAGGAGTGAGGTGACCGCTCTCGCCTCACGAGCGAGGCCCTCTCGCTTCCTCTTCATTCCCTGCATCACCACCTCCATCTCCTCCTTTGTCTCATCCTCCTCCACCTCCTCTTAATCCTCCACCACCATCTTCTCCCCCTCTTCTGTTTTCTCCATTCTCTCTTCATGCTCCTCAACCTCCGAGGTGGCGTCGGTGGCATCGGTGGTGGCAGCGGAGGTGCTGGAGGTGATGGCCGTGGTGGCGGTGGCAATGGTGGTGATGGTGGCAGCGGAGGTGGCGGTGGCGGCAGCGGTAATGGCGGTGGCGCCAGCGGTGGTGGGGCGGAGGTGGCAGCGTTGGTGGTGGTGATGGTAGTAGTCCTGGCGAGGCACCGCTCTTCCTCCATGAGGCGCTTCTCCTCCTCGACGCTCTTCACGTTGGCGAGACACTTCTCCTCCACCAGACGCTTCTCTTCCGTGAAGCACTTCACTTTAACGAGGCGCTTCTTGAGGAAATAGTCTCTGAAGCAGTTCTCCTCTGTGCGGCGCTTCACCCTGGCAAGGCGCTGCACCTCAAAGAGGTGCTCCTCTACCATGTGGCGTTTCTCTGTCGCATGGTCCTTCTCCTCCTGGAGATGCTTCACCCCGCTGAGATCCTTCAACTCCCCAATTATCCTCTGTTCAAGCAAAGATAATCACATGAATATACAGGCATGCAAGCAGAAATTCATTTAAGTTTTTCAGATTCATTTATTTGGTATAACCCTGTGAGCTATGTTGCTCTTGACTCGGGTGCAACCGCAACAAACAAAAACATGATCAAGGAATATCTTAAAGCGACTACACGCAACAGAAAAATCCAGGAAAAGACAGCAAAGTCTTCCAGAAAAGCACCGTATATCAACACTGTGTGCAAAAATCCCGGTGGGATGCAAGTCGAATAATAACAATCATAAGACAATTTAGATTAAAGTTATCAGGCTAACTCTGTACTACAAAAAACAAACATGGCTAAACCAAAACGTTTTCAAAATCACCAAAATAAAGCTATAAAAACAATGTAACAGTGATCATAGGAACTGTGATTCAAATTTAACAATTAACGATATATACATAACATGTACGACCAAACTTTGCAGCCATAGCTGGCTGTATGAGTCACTCCATAACAGCAGGATTATGAGTCGCAGTATGTAAAAAAATATTCAATACACCTTTAAAGATCAGCACACTATTCAAGTGTACATCTATGGTACAATTTATTGAAAATAAGTTTTGGGAACAGAAACTTATTTCTTTTAAACAACAGACAAATATTAACAAGCACTGTTTATTACATTAACTTTGTTTAACTTTTTTGGTCCCAGTTGAGACATTCAGAACTATGACAAAACAAATAATTGTGCTCTGATCTAATGTGCAATCTGTGGCATATGAATTTGTTAAGGTGATGTTGTCCGGTCCTGTACATATCAAGTACAGTGAGGGAAAAAAATATTTGATCCCCTGCTGATTTTGTACATTTGCCCACTGACAAAGAAATGAACAGAATATAATTTTAATGGTAGGTTTATTTGAACAGTGAGAGGCAGAATAACAACAAAAACATCCAGAAAAACATGTCAAAAATGTTATAATTTGATTTCCATTATCCTCCTAGCGAGGCCACGCTAGGAGGATAAAAGGGGACCCCGGGCAAAGGTTTGGGGCTGTTGCTTGGAGTGGAATCTCGTCGGACTGCTGGAGTCATCGTCACCATCTGCATTTTCTCGGCGGTGTCAGACAGGCAGTCTGTTAGCTCTCTTGACTGAAAGTGTAGTGACCCCTTGTACCCTGTGAAGGCTATAATAAATAGAGTACCTCCTGCTCCTCGTGTCTCTGCGTGTATCGCTAGACGTGGATCATAACGACAGTAGATGTACACTCACTCTGAGTTTTTACTCAATGACGTTAAACTTCACATCTACCCTACCTCCATGCTACATGCCGACAACCCACTGCTTTGGTAACCAAACTGCAACGTATTTTATTAGTAAACCTGCATTTTCTAATTTTACCCAAATCTTAACCTCGGTTGGATGTTGCCATCCTGCCGTGGAAACAACGAATCATTCGTGTCTCGAGCAGAAGATTGCAAGCCTTGTGTTAGAGAATGGCCCACTGAAGCTGTAATCACGGAGCTACTTCTGAGTACATTTCAAGTGCCCTCTCATCCACGTAATAAAGAGCAGGATCCTCCCTCCTGTAACGTTGGTCGTAACAATGTTCTTACTTCTTTGTGCTGTCAAGGACAACCGGGCTCACCTTGGTCTGTCTCACTGTCACACTCACCTCTATTCGTACACTCACTCATCTGGGTCTGTCTCACTGTCATACTCACCTCATCCACACGCACTGACGTAGGTCTGTCTCACTGTCACACTCACATCACTAGTCACACTCACCCACCTGGGTCTGTCTCACTGTTACACTCACCTCTCTACCACACTCACCTCGGTTTGTCTTACTTTAACACCACATTCCACAGACACTTACATTGGTCTGTCTCAATGTCACACTCACCTCTACCCACACACACTCACCAGAGTCTGTTTCACTCTCTCACTCATTTGTCTTCCTACACTCACTCACTTGGGTCTGTCTTACTGTCACACTCACCACTCTACCCACACTAACCTGGGTCTCACTGTCTCACCTCTCTTCAAAAACACTGAATTCCTGCTGAACAACACGCGGTTCAACCCACAAGCACTTGGGAGAGCTACAGGGCTCACATGCCATGTCCTTCACAGTCCTGTAATTCGTTTTATTATTATTGCTGCCATAATTGAGTTTGGCAAAAGCCTGTGCGAGACTTTGAACAATGTGCACACAGGACCGTCCATAAGGGTGCTAGGCCAGGGGAAAATCCCAGCATGTGGGCCTCCGACGCGTTCAAATTCCACCGCAAGTATTACATCTGACACCCCCGTGACATTGAAGCGCAGGGCCCCCCCAATGCCCGCGGACCTGGGCGGTCGCTCCGATTCTCCGTATCCAAGGGGCGATTCTATGTGCACAATGCAGACCTTCTTGTAAAAACATGGTTTTACGAGGGCCTCCTCACGCAAATTAAGTAGAGAACCACATTACTGCCATGTGATGGTTTATGTTTCGCAGTCATTGACGACCAGGCTGAGATCATGAACTCGCTAGACTTGACAACCCACTTTGATCACAGGCGGGTGCCTGGATTCAGACCCAGTTACTCCGTGGTCCCACTTCAGTGCTCTGACCTCTCGGTCACTGGGCCGCCTCTAAACACCCCCCATGTTAAATACATAAGTAGCAAACCTGTATCGTGAGCAGCAGCATTCTTTGAATACTCTGCCAAAACAATTTGAATTGTGGAGTGTTGACCCAATTTCGCAATTGCTTTATCATACCTCTGGTTGCAGGAATAATTTCTACAAGACCGAGTTCTATAGAGCCCCTTTACACGATGTTTTGTTCTACTCTTACACACTGAGCAGATATTTTAGAAGATGGAGTACCCACACTTTAACACACCACATGCACCTTGCTGCTCGATTGTGGCTTACCCATTTCTACTGATTGGTGGACAGAGGCAGGGGGGGTTAAGAAACTCAAACGTTTGTTTCAACTGCTGTTACAGAAGGGGAACAGATGGGCAGTGGAGCAGGGAGGTAGAGGGGCAGTGGAGTAGAAGGGCAGTGGAGCATTGGAGTAGTTGAGCAGTAGGGCAATTGAGCAGATGGGCAGTGGGACAGCGGAGCAGAAGAGCAGTGGGCCAAATGGGTAGTAGGGCAGTGGAGTAGTGGAGCAAAGGGACAGTTGGGCAGAGGGGCAATGGATCAATTGAGCAGTGGGACAGTGGGACAGTGGGGCAGTGGAGCAGTGGATCAGTGGGGCAGTGGAGTAGAGTGGCAGTGTTGTGAAGGAGGCGAATCACCTGAATATATTTTCCCACCGACATTTGTATGTGCTCTAAAGAAGGACCATCTCTCAAAACGGCGATCATTCTATATTTGTCCTTGTACCTCCACACACAGCTGGAAAACCGCACACCTGAGCCAAGGCACATTTAACCAACTCAGGCAGCACTTGCAAGCAATTCAAATATATTTTTTGTCATCATGGGTTTATTTCAAAGAGTTTATAGTACCAATAAGAACAATGGTATTTAACCGTATTATTTGCAGGGTGGCCCTGGGGCTTGCCATGTGGCAGGTGTCGTCCATTGGCCGATCCAGACCCCTCCAGCTCTCTCACCCTGGCTTTTCTGCCCCTTCCATGTCCTGGAAACCATAGCAAGGTCATCCCATGAGGACTGCCTGGATAAAAACCAGCATGGAAGGGGCCCAGAGTGGGGCCGGCTATGCTTTTGGGCTAGTCCCGTGTGTGTGTGGTGTGCGTGGTGTCTTGGTAGCAATCGTTCTCCACTTCAACAGCTGTGGTCCCACTGGCAACGTTTCTCTGGGGAACCGTGTGGTAAGTGTGTTTCATGTATCACGGGGTGGGTGGGTGTGGCATGTATCACAGGGTGGGTGGGTAGTATGGTGATAGTGGTCATGGTTGGCACCAATCCACGACCACCACCATCACCCCTACTGAGTGGTTGACATGCTACCACAAAGCAGCACGCGGCGGAGGAGTGAGGTGATCGCTCTTGCAACGCGAGCGAGGCCCCCTCGCTTCCTCTTCTTTCCCTGCATCACCACCTCCACCACCTGCACCTCTTCCATCTCCTGCTCCTTTGTCTCGTCCTCCATTTCATCTTCATCCTCCACCACCATCGTATCCCCCTTCTCTGTTTTCTCAATTCTCTCCTCATCCTCCTCAACCTCCTCGTCCTCGGAGGTGGCAGAAGTGGTGGCAGTGGTGTCGGTGGTGGTGGTGTTGGCTGAGGTGGCAGTGCTGGTGATGTCAGTGGCGGTGGTGGTGGTGGTGGCGGTAGTGGTGGTGTTGGTTGCGTTGGTAGCGGCAGAGGTGGTGGTTGCCATGGTGGTGGCAGTGGTGGTGGCGTTAGCGGCAGGGCGGTCGGTGGTGATGATGGCGGTGGACGTGGTGGAGTTGGTGGAGGTGGTTGCGGTAGCGTCAAAGGTGTCGGTGGTGGCGGTGGCAGCAGTGGTGGTGGCGCTGGCAGTGGAGTAAGTTGTGGTGGTGGCAGAGGTGGTGGTTGCCGCGGTGGTGGCGGTGACGGTGACGGTGGCGGTGGTGGCAGTCGTGTCAGTGGTGGCAGTGATGGCGGGGGTGGCAGCGGTGGTGGTGGTTGCAGCGTTGCTGGCAGTGGTGGTGATGGCAGCGGTCCTGACGGGGCACTGCTCCTCCTCAAGGTACTTCTCATCCTCCTCCAGACGCTTCTCCTCAAGATGCTTCATCTCACGAAGTCGCTTCTCCTCCGCGAAGCACTGCACTATAACGAGTCGCTTCTTGAGGAGATGGTCTCTGAAGCAATGCTCCACTGTGCGGCACTTTTCCCTGGCCAGGCGCTGCACCTCAAAGAGGCGCTCCTCTACCAGGAGGCGTTTCAGCGTCCCAAGGTCCTTCTCCTGAAGACGCTTCACCCCGCTGAAGTCTTTTAACTCCCCAATTATCCTCTGTTCAAGCAAAGATCACCACATTAATATTCAGACATGCACATGCAAACAAAAATTAATACCCACATGCATGCAAACATAAACGTGCACATAAACCCAACACAAATGCATACTCACACATCTTTGTACAGATGCAGACATCCACGTTCACTCATTCAAACTCGCTTTTTACACTCGCATGAATATACACAGTCAAGAAAATTTCAAATCAAGATTGAATATATAAAATCACCTGATAACATAACACCTTATCCATCAATACTTTTATCACATTGTACGTGTAGCCCTAACCCTTAATAATCCCAACCCCTACATAATCAAAATACATGTTACATCCTCATATATCCTCACACACCCCATACATGCACTTAAGTCTGTGATCGACTGGGAATATTTCATAGCAATTGTTGGCAACAATCATCACTGGCAATAGTTTCCACAGAATGTTACATTATAAAGATCTCGTAGCCCATAATCTCGACAAATTTCACGCAGTGCCCATAGTGGGCAACTGGAATGGCTACTTCCAATCAACTGAACTAGCAGACGTAATTAATGTGACTGATTTATATCATTTCGTCCTCAATGGTAATAAATGACCAATGCATGAGTGGGATGGTGGAGAGATTGGCTGATGGTGTCTGGAGCTGGTTTTGATATACAGAGAGGTGAAGCAGAGGAATGTTCCAGAGAGATGGTGTCTTGTGATGTTATAGATTCATGATAAGGCTATATGATGGTCTATTTAATTGGTGGTGGTGTGGTGAGAAAGGTAATGTGGAGAGATGGTGTGCCAGTTTTGTAGATAATGTGTATTTGACCCCCACAGACCCCATACACACCTTTGGGGAGCGATGCTTGTAACCTTGGCCTGGGAAAGGGTCCACTTTATCCATAATGTCACCCCAGGTGGTCGACTGGCGCGACGATTCCCGGCCTGCGAAGAGCAGACAGGTAATTCAAAGGACGAGTAATGAATTAGAGAACGAAGAACATGGAGTTTCACAGAACGAATTTTAAGATCCCTGTAATTAGCTCTTTCCACACAACAGGAGCTGCTATTGAGAAATATTCATCACATGGCAGTAAAACTTTACAAGCCATGTTTTTGTGGGCATGCTGAGACCATTAATTCCATAAGCTTGAGACCCCAGTTTAAACAAAAATGGCTGAAATTCAGATATAAACCCATCGTTTCTGGAACACTCGATCATTACGTCTTCCCATCACAACCAAGCCATGTCTTCTCAAAGTAATTGATAAAGGAGCCTCCTTTTCTGTATATAAGCCACGTGATGCAGGTATCTGGGACTTACCCTCATAGTCATCCACAATCTCAGCCCACTTGATATGGCTATCCATGTTGTTGGGAAAGAGTAGATTCTGCGTGAAGTTGGATGGCCTGTGGAGTTTGGAACAACGCTAAGATTTAGCAACAATTTGAATCACTCATCCTCTAAAATATTACATATTTGGCCACTCACTGTACCAATCCCATCACTTCCATGCCTGTTGCTTTCAAGCCAACGCCCGCACTTGTTTGCCACTCATACGTGCTTCTGATCACTCACTCATCGATCCACACAAACATGTTTATTCCACCAGCCTATTACATTAAACATAATCGCCAAACTTAATGATATTTAATCCACACATGCATGTTAATGTACAGCCCATTTGCATTAATCGAATTCTTGATAAACACCCCCCCCCCCCATGCCTTGTAGGTCATGAGGGTCATATGACCTTACTTAAATTATTTGTTATAAACCGAGCATGACGTCGTGGGTCACGTGATGTCAGAGACACCACCCATGTGGCTGTGACATCACAGATTAGAGACAACTATGGCAGCAGCTGGGGTCTGAACAAGAAGGCAGACTCCTCCCCAATGTTGAATAACATTCAATACATAAAATGTAGGGCACAATTGTGCCAGCAATCAGAAAACAATAATTGTAGACATGTTATTCATACTCTGAGATTTAAACAAGTTAGTTATTAATTTTAAAATGCTGACTCGCTTATGTCTAAACAGTGACAGTAAAAGCAACATATCAGGGCATGCCAAGTAACCTATCTAGCAGTCCTAATTTGATTGCAGAAAATAAAAATACCAACATATCAACAATAATGAGGCTTTAATTTGCGGTCAAAATGTAAAATAAAGATAAACAACACTCATAGTCAACAGGGACGCTCACCTCGTTGAGGATTCGCTCTCCAACGTCGTCTGCAGCTGCTCCCTCGTGCGCATTCCTCTCGACTGGCGGTGGAGGCGTGGCTATGACGTACAAGAAATGACGTCACTTCCGCGAGGCTCCGCCCCCACGCGCACAGCTGCCGCACCACGTGGTGCAGTGCGGGTGGTGGCCGTGGGTGGTGATGATGATGGGTGATGATGATGGGTGGTGGTGGTTGATGATGGTGGGTGGTGATGATGGTTATAGATGACGATGGGTGGTGATTATGATGGGTGCTGATGGCTGTTGATGATGATGGTTGATGGGTGATGATGTGTGTTGATGATGGTCGGTGGTGGTGGTGTTGATAGGTGGTTGATGATGATCGGTGGTGATGATTGTGATAGATGGTGATAATGATGGTTGGTGATGATGGTGGGTGTTCATGCTGATAATTGGTGTTAATGATGTAAGGTGGTGATCACGATGGGTGGTGATTATGATGGGTGATGATGCTGATTTGTGGTGAGGATAATGATGGGTGATGGTGATGTTGGGTGGTTGGTGGCAATGATGATGATGGTGGTCCGTGATAATGGGTGGTGGTGATGATTAGTCATGGTGATGATCATGGTTTATGGGTGGTGGTTATGATAGGTAAAAGTGATGATGGGTGGTGCTGATGATTGGTCATGGTGATAATGATGGTTGATTGGTGGTGGTTTTGATAGTTGAAAGTGATGAAGGGTGGTAGTGATGAAGGGTGGTGATCATGATGGGTGGTGATGATGGGTGATGATGATGATTGGTGGTGATTGGTGGTGATTGGAGATTGGTGGTGATTGGAGATTGGTGGTGATTGGAGATTGGTGGTGATTAGTGGTGATTGGTGATTGTTGTGATTGGTGGTGATTGGTGATGATTGGTGATTGGTGGTGATTTGTGATTGGTGGTGATTGGTGATTGGTGGTGAAAGGTGATTGGAGATTGGTGGTTATGGATGGTGTTTGGTGGTGATTGATGGTGATTGGTGATTCATGGTGATTGGTGGTGATTGATGGTGATTGGTGATTCATGATGAGTGGTGGTGATTGGTGATTGTTTTTGATTGGTGATTCGTGGTGAATGTTTGTTATTGGTGTTTGGAGATTGGTGTTGTTTGGTGGTGATTGGTGATTAACAGTGATTGGTGGTGATTGGTGTTTGGCGGTTGGTGGTTATTGGTTGTGATTGGTGATTAACGGTGATTGGTAATTTGTGGTATTTAGCGATTAGTGGTGATTGGTGGTTCTTGGGTGGCGGTTGTGGTTGCTTGGGGGTGGTGGTGGGTGGTGGTGGTTGGAGGGTGGTGGTGGGTGGGTGGTTGTGGGTGAGTGGTTGTGGGTGGTGGTGGTGGTTGGTGGTGGTGGTTGGTGATATTGGGTGATTGATCATGATGGGTGGTGGTGATGATGGGTCTGTGGTGGTGGTGATGATAGGTGATGGGTGGTTGTGATGAAGGATGCTGGTCATGATGGGTGGTGATGTGTGACGATGATGTTGGGTGGCGATGATGATGGATGATGATGATGGATGATGATTATGTGATGATGAGGGTAGGTGGTGGTTGTGGTTGGTGGTGGTTGTAGTTGCTGGTGGTTGTGGTTGGATGAGTTGGTCGTTGGTTGTGGATGGTGGTGGTTGGTGGTGATTGGTTGTGGGTGGTGGGTGGGGGTGGGTGGTGGTGGGGATGGGTGGTGGTGGGTGGTGGTGGGTGGTGGTGGTTGGTGGGTGGGGATGGGTGGTGGTGGGTGGTGGTGGTTGGTGGGTGGTGGTGGTGGTAGTGTTTGGTGGGTGGTGGTGGTTGGTGGTAGGTGGTAGTTGGTGGGTGTTTGTGGGTAGTGGTGGTTATGGTGGTTGGTGGGTGGTGGTTTGTGGGTGGTGGTTTGTGGGTGGTGTTGGTGGATGGTAGTGGTTGGTGGGTGGTGGTGGTGGGTGGTGGTGGTTGGTGGTAGGTGGTAGTTGGTGGGTGTTTGTGGGTAGTGGTGGTTATGGTGGTTGGTGGGTGGTGGTTTGTGGGTGGTGGTTTGTGGGTGGTGGTTGGTGGATGGTAGTGGTTGGTGGGTGGTGGTGGTGGTTGGTGGGTGAGGGAGGTGGTTGGAGGGTGGTGGTGGTGGTTTGTGGGTGGTGGTTGGTGGATGGTAGTGGTTGGTGGGTGGTTGTGGTGGTTGGTGGGTGGTGGAGGTGGTAGTGGGTGGTGGTGGGTGGTTGGTGGATGTGGGTGGTTGGTGGTTTGGTGGTGGTGGGCGGTGGGTGGTTGGTGGAGATCGGTGGTGGGTGATGGTGGGTGATGGTGGGTGGTGGGTGGTGATGCGTGGTGGTGGGTGGTGCTGGGTGGTGCGTGGTGCTAGGTGGTGGTGGATGGTGGTGGGTAGTGGTGGGTGGTGGGTGGTCGTGGGTGGTGGTTAGTGGTGGTGGGTGGTGGGTGGCGGGTGGTGGTGGAGGTGCGTGGTTGGTAGTGGGTTGTCGTGGCTCGTGGTTGGTGGTGGGTGGTGGTGGGTGGTGGCGAGTGGTTGGTGGGTAGTGGGTGGTGGTGGTGGTTGGTGGTGAGTGGTGGATGGTGGAGGTGAGTGGTGGTGGGTGGTGTTGGGTGGTGGTGGGTGGTTGGTGATGATGATTTATAATTGGTGCTGTTGATGATAATGATGATTGGTGCTGGTGATGATGATTGCTGCTGGTGATGATGATGATTGGTGCTGGTGCTGGTCAAAACGCTGATTCGTGCTGGTGATAATGATGATGATTGGTGCTGGTGATGACGACTGATGATTGGTGATGACAATGATGATTATTGGTGATGCTGGTGATGATGATTGGTGCTGGTGATGATGATTGGTAATGAAGATGATGATTGTTGCTGGTGATGATGATTGGTGCTGGTGATGAGCATGATGATGAGTGCTGGTGCTGGTTATGATGATGATGATGATTCGTGCTGGTGAAGATGATCATGATTGGTGCTGGTGATGATGATTATTTGTGCTGGTCATGATGATGATGGTTCTTGCTGGTCATGGTGATGATGATGATTGGTCCTGGTGCTGGGGATGATGATGATGATTGGTGCTGGCCATGATGATGATTATTGGTGCTGGTTATGATGATAATGGTTCGTGCTGGTGCTGGTGATGATTATTGGTGCTGGTGATAATGAAAGGTTGGGTTCATAATTGCCCGGTAGAATGAGTATATAATGGCCAGGTAGGGTGGGGTCACTCACCAACTCATCCACTCATCTTGTGTGTGGTGATCCACCAACCCCCGCCTAGATTTCAGGCGCCTTCCCAAAACCGCAATTCAATCACTCACGCACCCACTTCTTTACTCACCCACCCCCTCATTCACTCACCCACGCACTCATTCACTCGCCCATGCACTCATCAACGTACACACCCACTCATTCACTCACCCATACACTCATCAACTTACAGACCCACTCATTCACTCGCCCACGAACTCATTCACTCACTCACCCACTCATTAACTCACCCACCCACTCATTCACTCACCCACCCACTCACTCATTCACTCACCCATACACTCATCAACTTATCCACCTACTATTTCACTCACCCACTACTCATCCACTCACTCACCAACTCGTTCACTCACCCATTAATCATTAACTCACCCACCCACTCATTCACCCCCCCCCCACTCATTCGCTCACCCACCCACCCACACATTCACTCACCCAACTATTCATTCACTCACCTACCCACTCATTCACTAACTCAACCACTCACCCACCCACTCATTCACTCACCCACCCACTCACTTATTCACCAACCCATCCACTCATTCACACAACTGCCCTTCTGTTCACTAACCCACCCTATCCACTCATTCACTCACCCACCCATTCACTCACCCACCCTTTCACTCACACACCCATCTACTCATTCACCATCACATCTACTCATTAACTCAACCACCCACCCATTCACTCACCCAACCACTCATCCACTCACTCATTCACCCACCCACTCATTCCTCGACATCAGGAGGAAACAAGGAGGTGGAAAGGTGCTGATGCAGGCCGTTTTAAAAGTCTTTGATGACCGCTTTTGTTGCAATCGAAACGTCGTAGTTTTTTGTTATTTTTTGCTACTTTCTCTGAACCTATCTACGTGGTGACTTTACCGAAAGACCCAAGAATACAAATACAACTTATTGGGTAGTCAGAATTCATCAGCACCAACCTGTATGTTGAACCTCTTTCGCACCGTACGTAGCCAACCGTGCAAATCTGTAGGTCTCTCTGGGTGTCTATAATGAGTGACCGATTGTTACTTAAAACAATTTTGGCAATGAAGTGATACGTGATATAATTGAATAGATTTTAAGCACTACAATTTTGAAAAAAAAAATATTGAATAAATTAAAAATAAAGAATAAAAGTAAGTACATGGTAATAAAAGCAACAGTTAAAATGTGTTGGATTTAGTAATAGCATGCCAAATGATGAGTTATTTAGCCTGAAAAATAGTGCAAATACAAATAGATTTTACAAGGAAAAGTGATTTATATTTACTAAATGTCTGAGCAATGGTAATTTAGATTTACTAAATATTTGGAGGAATCTGATTAATATTTATTAATGATCTGGCTGAAATTGATTTACATGTACTAATTGCCTGGGTGAAATTGATATAAGCTTACTAAATATCTGGTTCAATGATTTGGATTTACTAAATAAAATACTTATATTGAATGTCTGTTGCCATAACATTTATATTTCTAATCCACCCAATAGCATGCCTTCATGGTGCCACAATTCACTTACGTTAAGTCAACCGAGCACCATCAAAAAGATAAGAACTATGAAAAGGAACAGCAGATTGACATGTATTTGTGCAATTTTGTCTCAACATGTTTATCCAACATATTACAAGTACAAAAGAAAGAGTGGCTATGAAAAAACAAAGACAGAAACCATGTATCTGTACAATAGGGATACAATACCTGAAGTCTATTAATAATTTGTGGGCATTACAGGCACAGATTCCTTTTTTGGATGTGATTCAAGGTTTTAGTCTTGTTAGTGCATTTAAATTACGACAATTAAAAAAAAATATGTAAAGATACTTTCATAATATTTCTTTCTTATGTGCGCAAATTGAAATCCTAAGGGCCAATATGTTTATAAAACAGCTAAAAGAGATTAAAACATCACGTGAATTGATCCACAATCCAGGTGGACCTATCTTTTTTAACATGCACAATTACAAGCATGGCTTCCTAACAAGTAAACTAGCACAACCTTCAGATGTTCCATGCATCTTACATCTATTCCTTTCGAAACGTCGTGAGAATTTTTATTGTTTTATATATATTTATTATTTTATTGTTTCCCTTCAACGTGACTTTACCGAAAGAGCTAAGAATATGAATTACTGCAGTCACGAAAGCTTTAAATGAAAATTTTACCGCCTCTACGGGGAGGGTTTCCACGTCACTTTAAGATCCTTCAACAAACTCCGGGATAAGAAGGCTCAGCTGATCGAGTCTCTCACCTTTCTGAAGAGATGCCGCGACTCTGGGGTAATTCCAATCGCATTTACACTGACCTCTGCTGCTGTAACTTCTTCTAATGCGAAACGAATTCTTTTCAAAACTAGCTTAGCTCTTATCTCAGAGAAAATCAGACTTATACGCACCGAACTAGATCAGTTAGACAAGACACTCTACAAATCACACTTATCATTGACGGCAACACTGTCCAGGTGACCGTCCCTCCCGCCTCTACATGGTGTGTGCGTGCATTCGTGCGAGGGGGGCGCCGCGTCGGCGCCGTCACTCCCAAGTGGCGGCGTCACGGCGGTGGGCACGGCCCCGACGGAGAGGCTCCGCTGCGGCAGCACCACAACTGTGTAGAGACTAAACAGCGGACGTCTGCGAGAGCACCGGCCTCGGGAGAGTGGCGGGAAAATCGAGGCATCGGTGGCGGCGTCACGGCGGTGGGTATGGCCCCGACGGAGTGGCTCAGCTGTGGCAGCACCACACAGCCCCCCGAGGTGTCAGTCCTCGTCCCGGGTTGACTGGAGCACCTCGCCTGGGTTGCCCCTACAAGGTAGCGCCGCGGGGTCCGCGGGACTCATCCGGCTCTCGTGGCTGGCCTTGGCGGTGGTGGCTCCACCTCTCGGGGTTCCGGCGGCGGTCTCCTCCTCCACTCCAGTGGTTCTCACCGGTCCTGGGTACGTGCGAGCTGGAAGACAAACTCGGTAGCGGTAGGGTGCAGGGGCCATCGTACCCGTCTCTCCTGGCTCGAGTCGGGACCCCCTGGGGCCCGGGGCTCCGTGGGGCCCATACACTGTGCAAGGCCCCCGGGTATGGGGGGGGGGGGGTGTGGGGACCCCGGGGTATCGGGGTCCTCGAACGGCGGGGTTCTCCCTCGCTGGGGCCGCCCTCCATGGTTTTATTCGCCGGACATTGACCACCATCTCCCGGCCTCTCTCCCCCCCTTGAATCAGTACCGTCCAGGGGGAGATCTGTCGCCCCACGGTCCAGGGTCCCCGCCAGTAGGTGGTTAGCTTCCCCATCTGTCCGGCCCCGACGCGAGGGGTGTGCAGCCACACCTTGGAGCCCGCCGACTAGAAGGGGGCTCCATCCGGGGTCGGGCGCCCTGCTCCTGCCGCTGGTGTGCGGCCTCGCCTTGCAGGTAGGCCCGGACCCTAGCTCCGCATAGGGTCGAACTCACTACCCTGGTCAGTAATGACTCGTTCGGGGATCCCGTGCTTAAGTACGTAGTGTTCCACGAATGTTCGGGCCACTATGAGGGTTGTCTTATCGGGGATGGCCACCGCTATGGGATAGCGTGTGAAGTACAACACCGCTACAAGAATATATCGGTTGCCCCGGTGGGATCGCGGGAATGGCCCCTGCAGGTCGATCCCAACCAGCTGATTCGTCCGACTGACGCGGAACGGTCTCAGGGGGACCTGGTATCGCGCTGGTTTGGGCCCGCATTACTGACACGCGCGGCAGCCCTGCACCCAGGCGGCCACGTCTTGTGCTAACTTGGGCCAGAGATATTGGCAATGCAGGGTCTCCCCGTCGTGGCCCCCGAGCAGGTGGTCATGCACTAGTCTTAGCAGCTGGGGTCGCACCTGGGCGGGAACACAGATGCACCCAGGCTGGCCGGCTTCGGTGAGCTCCCGTACCACCCCGTTCTGCATGCACAACCGGGCGTACAAACCAGGCCAGGGTCCTGGTAGGGTGTCCCTCTTCTCCCATAGGGCCGCTTCCACCGCCGCCAGATCTGGATCCTCGCAGCTGGGTCCGTCTCAGCTACTCGTCGTCCAGGCCTGGGAAGGCGCAGCCGATGTTCTCCTGGATCCGATTGGGTGGGGTTAAGCGACCCGTTGGGCCCCGGGGCGTGGGCTCCGCGTCCGCCGGGTGGTCCCCCGGTTCCCTGGTTCCCCCTGCCGGGGTTTCTGTGGCACATATTGCACTCTCCCCCGCGAGGGGGGGTTTTAGTTTCGGCGCGCCCTCGGTGGTCCGCTGTTTGCTGGCAGCGTCCCCCCGTGAAGCACGGGCAGACTTCCTCCGCCCTTGTCTCGGCGCACACCGCGGGTCGCCTCGACAAGGGCGTCCGCGTTTGCATGTGTACGCCCAGCTCTGTACTCGATTTGCAATTTGTACTCATGCAACTCCGCTAACCATCGGGCCATCTGCCCCCGTGGTTCCTTGAACGTAAGGAGGAAATGCAGGGCATGATGGTCGGTGCGCACCCGACATTTCCTGCCATACATATACGGTCGGAACTGTTTACACGCGAAGATCACGGCATACAGTTCTTGACGGGTCATGCAATAATTCAGCTCGGCCCCACTCAGGGTCCGACTGGCATATGCGATGACCCGCTCCGTCCCACCCTGCACCTGCGACAGCACCGCGCTCAGCCCACTGCTGCAGGCATCGGTGTCTAAAATAAAATTAGTGGTGAAATTGGGGAAAGCTAGAGTGGGGGTGTGGGCGAGGTGGTCTTTGAGGGTGGTGAAGGCCGTCTGGCAGGCCTCCGTCCACTGATAGGGGTTCTTAGGGGAGGTGAGTTGGGTGAGGGGGCATGCAATCTCGCTGAATCCCTTTACAGATCGACGATAATAGGTGGCGAGCCCCAAGAATGATCTCCGTCAGGTTCCTTGGCCGTGGCCATTCCACTACGGCGCGTACCTTCTCCGGATCGGTGCACACCCCGCCTCGCTGACTCGGTGTCCGAGGTATGCCACCTCGCACTGCGCAATGTAGCACTTACGCGGCTTGAGCTTGAGATGGGCTGCTCGCAATCGCTGGAACACCTCTCGCAGCCTGGACCAGTGTTCCGACAGATCTACTGAACACTGTCACCTCGTCCAGGTAAATCAGGCACTGTTCCCACTGCAAGCCCCGCATCACCAACTCCATCAATCGCTGGAACGTTGCGGGCGCGTTAGTGAGTCCGAACGGAAGCACTCGAAACTCGAACAGTCCAATTGGGGTGGTGAATGCGGTTTTTGGCCGATCCTCCTCTGCCATCTCCACCTGCCAGTACCCGGACCCCAGATCGAGGGTGGAAAAATACTGTGCTATTGCGAGGCTGTCAGAGGTGTCGTCGATGCACGGTATGGGGAAGGCGTCGCCGAGGGTGACTGCGTTCAACTTTCGGTAATCAACACAGAATCGGGTCGACCCATCCTTTTTCGTCACTAGCACTACCTGGGAAGACCAGGGGCTCGCCGAGGGCTGGATTATGTTATCACGTAGCATATCCGCGACTGCCTCTTTGATCTGGGTCCGATCAGGCGCGCCCACTCGGTATGCGGGGAGTTTGATGGGTCGGGCTGCACCTGTGTTAATTTGGTGCTTAACAAGGTCTGTCCGGCCCATATCTGAATCGTGCTCACTAAACACGTTGGCGTGCTCCTGCAACAATCCGCACAGTTGATCGGCCTCCCCCTTAGGTAAATCTGCCCAAGGCACATGTAACGCATCATGCAAGGGAACGATCTCGGCTCGGGGGGTCGGGCCGACTCGCCAGGCCAGATCCTGGTTGCCCTCGGGGCAGCCAGGGTCTTCCGCCCAGAGTGCAAACACCGAGTCGTTAGAATGGCGCGCGTGCAGGGGGTGTATGGTGGCTACCGTGGTGCGTTGTCGTAGAATTTCCGGGGTACTGTGTGGGTTAAACACCCGCATAAACAGTCGGCCCTCATCTGCGTTTACCAGTGTGGCTGACCCCACAACTCCGTACGGGTCCGCCAGCTCCGGGTGAGGAGTTAGCATTACCTCGCCCGATGGTCGGTGTGTGGGGTCGGCGGAGGGTGTTGCTACGGGCACCAGCATCTCGGCAAGCGGGCCGATGGTGACGGCCGACACCAGGGTGGCGGCCATGGGTGTGAAGTGAGGGCGATTCCGTTCTTGTCCCAGGAGCGGGATCCTCTCCCCGCTGTCCTCCACGGTGGCGCATCGCTGGCCTGGCTAGTCGTTGAGCCCCAGTTTCTCCAGGAGGTCCGTACCCGCAATACACTCATGGCACAACACACTCGAGACATAGAATTCCTGTGTATACACCTGGTGTCCGAGACGGACCTCGAGGGGGATCCTTCCCAGCAACCCCATCCCGGCTCTGCTCGCTGTGTGCCTGCAGGCGGCTCACGTCAACCCCGAGCACGCTGCAGTGTGTGGCGCTCACGAGTGAAGCCACTGCCCCCGTGTCGAGTAGGATCCAGGTGCGCTGCCCGTTCACCTGTCCTACCAGTGATGTGGCCCCCGTGATCGCCGCCACCAGCTCCCATAGCCAGTCACCTGTCCTCACCGCGTCCTTGGGTGTTGTGGTCGGAATCTGTGCGGGGGTCACTCGCTCACCATTATTACTATCGTTGTTTTGTTTTGGGACCTCGTCGATTGCACCCTTAGGTGGTCCACTCTCTAGGGGGCGTTGGCGTTTAACCCTGGCGCCTGTCTAGTGCGGGCGATTTGAGGACAGTCTCTCACGAGGTTCCCGCGGCGGTCGCACAGGTAACACGCTCGGGGAAGGGCGGTGGCCCCGTAGGAGCTTCCCCGCACGCTCCCTCTTTCCCCTCCCGTACGCCGCTGCCCAGACTCTGCCTCTAGTCGGGCCACCCTCCCGGCTAGCCCCCCTACCGTGGAGCGCATTTCCCCCATTTCCGACTGAATGGTCTCCACTGTGGACTGTAGTTTGGTGATATGGCCACCAACTTGGGTCACCTGGCCGACTATATCACCCATGCCGGTCTGTAGCCCTGCTACCCATCCCGGGGTTGTCTCGCGGGCTACCGGGGGCTCCCTTTCCCGACCCCTTACCGTCGTGGCGAGCTCCTGTTCCTCCTCTTCCTACTCTAACGACAGGCTTGCGATGGTGCGCTCTCTTCCCAGCCCCCGGAGCTGCGCGCGTTCGCTGGAAATTCCTTCACATTTACGCGCGCGCTCGACAAGGGCGTTAAAGGGGAGACGTGTATAGCTCATGTCTGGCTGCCACCACGACGTGCGAGTCAAGTATCGCTGGATCTTCTCAGCGGCAAGCTCCTCAATCATCTCTGTCGTGTATCCCAGGTGTGCGATCTTTGTTAGCTCGCGCACATCCTCGGCATAATCACGCAGGTCCTCGCCGGGTTGGCGGTAGCGTGCCTCTAAGGCTGCTTTTGCCTACTCCTCATCACGCGTACCGAAACGCAGATCAAGTCGGCGCATCAGTTCCTCTAGCTGTGTCTGCGCGCTTGTGGGTAGGGCTTCCACAAAATTGGCTGCCCGCCCATCCAGGTTCATAATAAGTTGGCGTAACGCCTGCGCGTCCGTCCACCCATTAATCTCTTTAGCCCCTATGACGTTGCGGGCGAATGCCTTCCACCAAGGAGCCCCCCGGCTGGTAAATATATGCCATATTTTTGCGTGGGGTAACGCGGGGGTTCGTACCGCTTCTGACGCCAAACTGTGGGGGCTGCCGTCCCCCGCCATCACTGAATTGTCGGGGCCGTTGCCCCCTGACTCCCCCATTACATTTGTACTACTACCACCTGGCAGTTCTGTAGGGTTCGGGTTAGCGACCTCCAACTCCTCGCCCCCCGGGGCCCCTGACTTTGTTACCGACCGCGTTGGCATGGCTCAATTAGTGGGCTTGTACGCTTTACTCTTGCGGCGCGCTACGCGGGTTCAGTGGCGGCGTGCTGCGGTGAGCGCGCTCGCGAAGCAAGACTCTGTCCCGTACGTAAAAAAATGGGTACGGCGCACTGATGCGTGACTCACGTACGTAAACAAATGGGTACGGTGCGCCGACGCATGATTTCAGTACGTAAACAAATTGGTACGGTATGCTGACACATGACTCCCTCACACACACGCTCTACGCGCCTAGGCAATAACAAACCCAACACCGATACCTGCCCAGCCCCATACACCAATCACACGCGAGGGAGTTGGGTTCGGGGGTGAGAGGGCAGGGGTGTCTGCCGTGCGCGCGCCGCTTATTGGAGGGAGTCACTCCGCTCTGATTTAAAAGGGCCGTTTAAACAGCCGCGCGTGTACGCGCACACCAGGCGCTTAGCTCTCTGCTTCGCTAGAAACAACCGCGCATGCACGCGACCGCAAGACACTCCCGTAAATAGTCGCCCAGGTATGCGAACGCTAAGCACTCCCGTAAACAGTCGCACAGGTACGCAAGCGCTAAGCACTCCCGTAAACAATCGCCCAGGTACGTGAACGCTAAGCGCTCCCGTAAACAGCCGCACGGGCACGCGAATGCTAAGCACTCCCGTAAACAGTCGCCCAGGTACGCGAACGATAAGCACTCCCGTAAACAGTAGCCCAGGCACGCGAACGCTAAGCACTCCCGTAAACAGTCGCCCAGGTACGCGAACGCTAAGCACTCCGGTAAACAGTCGCCCAGGTACGCAAACGCTAAGCACTCCCGTAAACAGTCGCCCAGGTACGCAAACGCTAAGCACTCCGGTAAACAGCCGCACGGGCACGCGAACGCTAAGCACTCCCGTAAACAGTCGCCCAGGTACGCAAACGCTAAGCACTCCGGTAAACAGCCGCACGGGCACGCGAATGCTAAGCACTCCGCCTTCCTCTTCACACTCACAAAGACCACACGACACAGTTTATCCCCCTACTAGCTATTTTATTCACCGCGAGTAACCCGCTAAACTACTCGTGATTGTGTGGGTCAGCAGACTTTAGCTTATCCCTCGGGGATCCTGGGCTGAACTTATCCTGCCTGCCTCTCCGCTTTCTTCCCTCTGATCAATTAGCCCGCACTCACCTTAGTCCCAATCTGATGCTGCAGAAGCTGTGGAACGGTGATGTTCCCGCACCCCGTGCCCCCCTGTCCAATCAGAGGTCTGGATTTTCCCGCCCTCGGATCACCGCTCTGGTGACGTCACCGCAGTGGTTTATTGGACGTCCGCTTTCCGTTCTTCCCGCTATCCGCCCACTGACTCGTGTTTGTGTGTGTGTGGTTCCACTCGCGGTGGCTAAACAGCCCCTGCCATGACCATGCCATTACAATCCCAGGTCACAGCACCGCGGTGCTCTTCAGCCTCGGGGGTAGGTCGCCCAATTTCCCGGCTGCAGGAAACCATGAAGCTTGATCTCATTAGGGGCTTCTGGATAAAAACCTGTTGGCCAGGTGACCTTCCCTCCCGGCTCTACGTGGGGTGTGTGTGCATTCGTGTGATGGGCGCGCCACGTCGGCGCCGTCACTCCCCGGTGGCTGCGTCACGGCGGTGGGCACGGCCCCAATGGAGCGGCTCCGCTGCCGCGGCACCACAACCTCTGGGTCACTGAGCTGCTTCCAAACACCCCCCATGTCAAATACATAAGCAGGAACCTGTATCGTGAGCAGCAGCATTATTTGAATACTCTGCCAAAACAATTTGAATTGTGGAGTGGTGGCACAATTCCGCAATAGCTTTATCATATGTCTGGTGATAGGAAGAATTTCTACAAGACCGAGTTCTAGAGAACCCCTTTACGCGATGTTTTGGTCTACTCTTCCACACTGGGCGGATGTTTCAGTAGAGGAAGGAGTACCCACAATTTAACGCACCGCATCCACGGCCCCTCTCCTAAGTGGGCGTCCCCAGCCCGAATGCTCGCAGGAAGCCCTCCCAGCCTCCCTGCTCGACGAACCAGGCCCCGCACACGTTCACCAACAAGGCGGCCACCACGTCCGTCACGGCCGACTTCTCCGCGTCGCTCAGACGTACGCAGTCCACCAGCCTCTTCGCGAGGGAGGAGCGAGCAGAGCACCACCAGGACCACCACGCGGCCCCAGCTCGCAGAGCCATCGCGGATGACTTCCCAGGCCACGTCCATGAGCAGCCGGCGGTGCCCTCGGTGCTCCACCCACTCCGTGTGAGGAACAGGTCCCCCAGGCAGTTGACCACCTCCTGCACCAGCTGTGCTGGCTAAACCTTCTGCAGCTGCTGGACCTGCAGCTGCTCCTGCACCTGCAGCTACTCCGTCTGTGTCACCAGGTGAGCCATGTAGCCGACGATCAGATCCGCTGTCAAGATGGTCAGCAGCTGCAGCACCTCCTTTTCCTCCCCCTCATCTTCTTCCTCCTCCTGCCCGTGTCTCATTCCTCCTCCCCGTGTCCCACTCCCTCCCCCTGTCTCCCTCCACCTCCCTGTGTCTCCCTCCTACTGTAATGTTTTGCTTTTGCAAAACACGTACTAATTTGTCAGTTACTCCCGAGATATATGGTATTTTAATTGTTTTAACAATCTTATCGATTTCAGCATTGTTGCTTTGCCATCGTGATTTGGCATTCAATGCTCTGTTAATTTGAGCATTATTGTAGCCATTCTGTCGTAGTGCTTCTTTAACGTGTTTAATCTCTCTCACGAGACTTTCACCATCTGACACTGCTTTAGCCTGATATATCAGCGTCTTGATAAGAGAGGATGTCTGAGCTGGGTGATGATGTGATTCTGCATTCAAATAGCATCAGTGTGTGCGTTCGCTTTCTGTAAACGCTGTGTGCTATTTTACCATTTAGGCCATGTCCAAGCAAAATATCTAGGAACGGGAATGTGTTATTCACCTCCATTTCCATGGTGAACTGGATGGCCGGGTTTTGTGCATTGAGATGATTTAGAAAATCATTAAGTGTATCTTTACCATGTGGCCAGGCAACCAAAGTGTCATCCACATATCTAAACCAAAAACATGGTTTCAATGTGCTCGAGACAAGTGCTCTTGTTTCAGAGTTTTCCATGTGCATATTTGCTATAGCCGGAGATAAAGGAGAGCCCATTGCTGCTCCTTCCTTTTGTTTAAATAAATCACCTCCAAAAGAAGTAAGTGTTATTTAAACAATGATGAGCCAGTTTCAGAATATATTTTGGTAAACCTGTATTCTTTACTAGTGTATCAAGTAATTTAAGTGACTCGTTCACTGGAACCTTAGTGAATAGAGAAATCACATCAAAACTCACCAGAATATCATTAGGGTAAAGTTTAATATCTTTATTCACATTCACAAGATGTTCTGAATTTCTTATGTATGAAGATGTCCTCCCGATGTAGGGATGTAATTGTTTAGTTATATGTTTTGCTAATTTATATGTGGCAGAGCGAATTGTACTGACTATGGGTCGTAATGGGATGCCGATTTCATGAATCTTTGGTAGCCCATACAGTCTAGATGGTTTTGAGGCCCTTGGAATTATTCGGTATTGCTCATTCTTAGGGATTAATGAATTTGCAATTATTGCAGTAGTCTGACGTTCTAAAGTATTAATAGGATCTCGTTTAACTTTAATGTGGGTACTTTTCTCTAGTAAATCTTTAATTTTATTATCATAATTGGCTCGTGGCATCACCACAGTAGTGCGGCCTTCATCAGCTGCCAGGATTTTAAAATCTTTATTTAAATGAATCTCTCTTAAGGCTTTTGCTTCGTTCGAGCTAATATTTATTTTTGGTACTTTGCTATTTTCAATTATTTTGGCAACCTCGTGTCTAGTCATCTCTGCCTCATTATGTGGAAGGAGTCTAACTGCTGATTCTACCTCAGCAATTATCTCATCCACTGGAATTGTGCGTGGGGTAACGGCAAAGTTAAGGCCTTTAGAAAGGACAGAGATCATGTCACTGGTTAAAACAGTGTTAGTCAAGTTCATTACGGGTTTGTTTTTAAATTGTTCGTTTTTAGTGGGTATTTGTTTATTATGAAGTCTAGATAATTTATTCATTTGGCTAGTTTTGGTTAGATTAAACACATTATCAGCCGATTGTTGTGTTATGGTCTCGATTATATTCCAATAATGCATTGATCTACTTGCTTATATCTAAGTGCAACTGCCTTAGAGATTCTGAAATGTAAGATAATTCACTCCTGTTGTGCTGTATTCTCTCTATTAATAATCATTTGCTAGCTTTGTGTAGTATTTGGTTAGCTTTAGCAGACTTTGTGATGTGTTATTTTAACTGCGTTTGGTATTAACTTCGAATCTCTGCACCTTTTGAGGAACGTCAGTGAAGATATCAATTCCATCCGCTTGATGCGGAGCTTCTCCAACTTTCTGGTTTTAAGAAAAGTATCCTCCCCATAGAGGTTAGTCAGTTTAACACGTAGGCTTTCGCGACCAATATTATTCATAATAAACGTGTTTGGGTTAGATCGCGTTATTAATAAATGTGTCGTAACCCTCCACCACCCGACACGGCCAATCAGTAAAAAAGTGTCATGTTGACAAAAGACAAAATAGTTCACTACTTTAGCCCACTGGTGTGTTGAAGAGTGAATCCACAACATTTACAATTTTTTAGTATGACGTTTCGCTGGTAATTACATCCAGCATCATCGGGCAATTCGCCAAAATGGTGAAGCCCTCACTCACTCGCGGTCTTAAATAGAGCAGCAGGGTGACATCATTTAACTCATTCAGGTGCAGTGATTTGAGGCGGAGTGGGGGGTATTTTAATTATATAATAGATTAGTAATCAGTCAAATGTTATGATCAGTAATAAGTTGTAGATTAGTAATTAGGTGTAATGTGTATTATTGTAATTATATACTACGTTAGTAATCAGTTAATTAGTATGTTTCCCCACAACGAGGGTATACAGCTGCTCTGACATGGGACGACCCTGTCGTACACCTCTTCTGAAGCTGACAGGGGCAGTGAGCGTACCGTTGACTTTGATTAGACACTGGACTTCAGTGTAGAGCAGGCGGTTCAGTCCCAGGAAGCTGGTCCCAAAACCAAACGCCCTCGGTGGTCCCATTAGGTACCCGTGGTCAAACGCCTTCTCTTGGTCGAGGGAGAGAAGCGCGAGTGGGAGCCCCCTTTCTCTCGAAGAGGGTGCTGAGGTCTCTGACGAGGAAGACGCCATCATGAATTGTTCTCACTGGGACCGTGTGGGCCTGGTCACTGCCCACCACCTGAGCCAATACAGTCTTCATCTTGGAGAATAGCGCTTTGGCCAGAATTCTTCTCTCCTTATAAACGTCTATGCCTGCCCAAGATGAAATCTGGAGAGACCTACCGCGCAGTCAGGGCCGCAGTCGCGACAGCAGCTCCCTGCGTCCCGGGAGCCGGTGCGGGTTGCCGGACCGCGTCACCGGCGCCGTTCGGAGCGCCGCGGGCGCTGTGTCGGGCGGAGTGGCGCAGCGCGTGCCCGTGGTGCCGTCGCCGGGCATTGCGCGCAAGCAGCATCACGTGTCGTGCAGTCAGGGCGGCATGGGTCGGTGGGTGGGTGTGTGGGTCGGTTTGGGTGGGTGGGTCGGTTTGGGTGGGTGGGTCGGTTTGGGTCAGTGGGTGGATGGGTGGGTCGGTGTGGGTGGGTGGGTTGGTTTGGGTCGGTGGGTGGGTTGGTCGGTCGGTGTGTGGGTCGGTGGGTGGGTGGGTCGGTCGATGGGTGGGTGGCCACTCACATTGATTGACAAACATAGAAGCTGCAACCAATATCGGTGACTCTCATGTGGCCGGCCTGAGAGAGCATCACGTTGTCCTGGACGCACACGGGGAGGCAAGGGGAGGTCACGCTCAGAGGCTGCCCTGTGAGCGGTCAGCCAGCAGTGGATCGTCCCACGAACAACGACAATTACAAAGGTCCCCTCGTGTAGCCGCTAGCAGGCTGTAGGGACAAGTGCTGTTAGAAGTAGCTAGTAGCAGCACTGCCTATGCAAGCTGACAATGTGGCACACACAGAGGGAGTGGGTGGCCAGTACCACGGCCGGCCGCCTTTGTCTCCCCCATTGGGCGATGTTTACTACACACCACCGCTACAACAGGAGCGAGCGCGAGTGCGTCGTGGGGAGCGTGCGCGCCCCCAGAGTGCCCTCCGCTATCACCGGCTTTGATGACCGCGTGGACGATGCCGCGGGACTTGGTCTGGGCCAGGAAGCGGACGATTCCACTGGTGTATGACCTCAACGCGGCGTCGTTGATGCGCCAGATCACCGCTCGCTTGCTCAAGTCGTAGAGGCAATCCCGGCGGCGGCAGCAGCAGCAACGACGACGATAGCGATGATGACGGTAATGAAGATGATGATGACGATGATGATAATGACGATAATGATGACAATGACGATGGTGATAATCACGATGACGATGGTGATGATGACGATAGTGATAATGACGATAATGATGACGATAATAACAATGGTGATGATGCGTACTTCAACAGCTGCAGCACGAGGCAGTTGTGTCCGCGGAAGTGGAACGAGTGCAGGACGCGGATGACGCCGTGCAGCTCAGCACTGCCCTCCCCTGCAGCTCCGTGATCACCTTCAGCTCCATCCTCTGCATCTCCATCTTGGTAGGGCTGCGTGCACACAGCAAGTCTGTGGGTCTCTGGGTCTCTGTGGGTCTCTGTGGGTTTCTACGTGTGTCTATGGATCTCTATGGGTGTTTGGGGGTCATAGTAGTTTTACGGAGGTTATCATTATTATTATTTTTTACTATTTTACTCATTATTTTGTAACCATGTATTTACTTCCATTATCTATTATTTTCTTCATTTATAATTATTACGACTGCGGCCGCTTTGTTAAGACCACCACCACCCACACCATTTCCAACCACACCAAAACACCACCACCCACCCACACCACCATCCCCATCACCCCCGCAACAACCCACTTGATGGGCAGTGCCAGCATCTTCACAGCCACCAGGAATCCCATCTTGTGGTCCACACACCGCAGCACTACTCCCTGCCCTTCCTCGCCAAATTATTCTCTCGCACCTCGAAGTGGTATTGGAGCTGCTCCTGGGGAATATAAAATGGAGCAGATGAGGCAGCAGCGCCGCCACAAGCCAGTCAGTCACAATCACGATGTGAATGTTTAACGCTTAGTGGTAGGAGCAGCAGTGGTAGTAGTGGTTAGTAGTAGCAGTAGTGTGTGTGTGTCTGTATGTGCGAGTCTCACAGGGATATAGTTGTGGGTCTCTGTGGGTGTCTCTGTGTCTGTGCGTCTCACTGGGATGTAGCTGTGGGTCTCTATTGGTGCCTCTTTGAGTCTCAATGGGTATCTGTAGATCTCTATGGGTGTCTGTGAGTCTCACAGGGATGTAGTTGTGGGTCGTTATGGGTGTATCTATGGGTGTCTCAATGGGTGTCTCAATGAGTGTGTCTATGAGTGTCTGTCTTTGTGAGCCTCACAGGGATATATTTGTGTTCTTGGTTGTCGTAGCCATCGTTGTTGATGCAACCGCGGGATTTGCCCTCGTCCATAGAGACAAAACAAACTTGACAGACGTCGGCCAGCTCCTCCTGTCGCTCGGTCAGGCGAGGCAGGAAGAGTGCCAGGATCACTGCACACCTGACAACAACTATGGGTTTTTTTTCTTTACCGACAGAACCAGAGTGTTTCTTACACACCAATAAGCCCAGTAAATTGGCACAGTAGGGGGCACAGGTGGTGCATCAGCCACTCGTCTCAGTCGGTCGACCCGTGGCACCTGTTGGGTCTGCCCCGTGACCTCCTGCCAGCGGGAGTTCGACACTTCACTTGGCTTAAAAGTGCACATAGCCTGGCACAAGCGTCGTTATGATGTCACCGCCACTTAGTGGCGAATGGCGGTTGTTGTGTGTGTGTGTATATATTCAATCAGGCCAAGAATGTGTGCACCACAGAGTGAATCTCACTGCGGTACAGTGGACAGGCCATGCCGCGCCGCTGCAACTCGAAGATGCAGCGGCGGCACGTGGCAAGGTGGCCGCCGTCGCCGTGAACCAACGTGCAGCTACGCGGCTCACACTGGCACACCACGCACCCACCCACAACACCACCACTACCCACACCACAACCACCACCCACAACACCACCACCACCCACAACACCACGCACCCACCCACAAGACCACCACCATCAGCCACACCAACACCACCCACACCACCAACACCACCAACCACACTTCCAGCACCACCACCCATGCCACCACCACCTATACCAACACCCGCACCAAAACCACCCACACCACCAGCACCACCCACAACAACACCACCACCCACAACACCACCACCACCCACACCACCACCCACACCAACGCCACCCGCACCACCAACACCACCAACCACACTACCAGCAGCACTACCCAGGCCACAACCACCCATGCCACCACTACCTACATCACCACCACCCACACCACCACCACCAACCACACCACCACCCACACCACGCACCCACCCACAACACCACCACCCACACCATCACCACCACCCACACCACCACCGCTACCGGCTGGAGTGTAAGAAGGAGAGGCAGTGGTGGAGGTGGTGTTGACGCTGGCACCTGCTCGCCTGTTGTCGGCTGTCACTACGGAGAATATCTTCATGAGCAGCTCTAATACTGAGTGTCTGAGATCTCTGAGTGAGAATCCCTCCACACCAAACACCTCCCCCAGGGGGTCCCCCGCCACACCTCACCAGGTACTGCCTCTCTTCATCGTAAAGTCGCCTCCGCTTGATGTACTGTTCCACGTAGTGGAACACCTGCTCCACAGTGAATGTGTCGCCCTCGGCACCGACCGACTGCAGCAGTGGAAGCATCCGAGGCACCGGCTTCAGGAGTGTTCCTCCGAGCTTGTCAGAGACATGGACAATTCCATGCACTGTATGTGTTCTGTATTTGTACGTGGATAGTAACGACAGTGGATGTACATTCACTCCGAGTCTTTACTGGGTCGTTAAACAGCATGGGGTACACAATGACGTGAAACTTCACATCTACCCTACCTCCGTGCTCCATGCCGAAAAGCCACTGCAGTGGTAATAAAACTGCAACGTATTTTATTCATCAACCTGCATTTTCTTATTTTTCCCAAATTTTAACCCGGGTTGGGCTGTCGCCATCCTGCCCTGGAACCAATTATTCATTCGTGTCTCTAGCAGACCATTGCAAGCCTTGTGTTAGAGAATGGCTCACTGAAGCTGATATCACAGAGCTACTTCTGAGTACCCTTCAAGTGCCCTCTGGTCCACAGTAAAGAGCAGCACCCTCCCACCTGTCCTTTAAGTAGGAGTAACGTTGGTCATAACAATGTTATTTTCGTTGAAATTTATCCAAATTAAGTGCAGAACCACATTGCAGCAATGTGATGGTTTATTTTGTGCTGTCAATGACGACAAGGCTGAGATCATTTACTCGCTAGACTTGAGAACCCGTTTTAATCACTTGCGGGTGCCTGTATTCAAACCCAAGTACTCCGTGGTGCCAGTTCCGTGCTATGACCTCTTGGCCACTGGGCCGCCTCTAAACAACCCCCATGTCAAATACATAAGCAGCAACCTGTACCGTGAGCAGCAGCATTCTTTGAATACTCTGCCAAAATAATTTTTATCGTGGAGTGCTGACACAATTCCTCTCCTCAGTGGGCGTCCCCAGCCCAAATGCTCGCAGGAAGCGCCCCCAGCCTCCCTGCTCGACGAGCCAGTTCCCGCACGCGTTCACCAGCAGGGCGGCCACCGCGTCCGTCACGGCCGACGTCTCCTCCGCGTTGCTCAGACGTACGCATTCCACCAGCCTCTTCGCGAGGGAGGAGCGAGCAGACCACCACCAGGACCACCACGCGGCCCCAGCTCGCGGAGCCATCGCGGAGGACCTCCCAGGCCACGTCCACGAGCAGCCGGCGGGGCCCTCGGTGCTCCACCCGCTCCTCCGTGTAGCTCACCAAGTCCAGAACGGAGTCTCTGAACCGCGCGAGGGACAGGTCTCCCAGGCAGTTGACCACCTCCTGCGCCAGCTGTGCTGGCTGAACCTTCTGCAGCTGCTGGAGCTGCAGCTGCTCCTGCACCTGCAGTTACTCCTGCACCTACATCTACTCCGTCTGTGTCGCCATGTGAGCCATGTAGCCGGCGATCAGATTCGCTATCAAGACGCTCAACAGCTGCAGCGCCTCCTTCTTTTCCTCACCTTCCTCCTCCCCCTCGTTTTCCTCCTCCCCCTCCTCCTCCTCCTCCCCCAACTCCTCCACTTTCAAAACAAAGAGTGAGGACATAATATCAATAACCCGGGAATTTTATAGTGACCTCTTCTTTCCTGATAAAACGTCTATGCCTGCCCAGAATTTCCTAAAGAGCTCGGTGAAAGTACTGTCCTCCAGCAGGGCGTTGTTGAAGTGCCAGTAGGCCTCACCACTTGGTGTTCCACGCAGCCTGAGGTCCAGCAGGATCAGGCTGTGGTCTGTTAGTGATGCAGCCCCTGATGTCAGCAGTCAGAATGCTCGAGACAAGACTTCTGGAGATGTAGAAACGGTCGATCCTGGACTGTGTAGCTGGTTCATTGCCCCGTGTCCGCGTGAAGGTGAAGCTTCGCCGCCTAGGGTGGTGAAGCCGCCACACGTCCACCAGATCGGAGGCGTCCAGAAGGGCTTGGAGCTCTCCCCGGAGATTGGCGTTGCAGTGCCCCTTCCCTGTGTGGTCGAGAGCATCCAGCGTGCAGTTGTAGTCACCTCCCGTGACCACAAACTCGTCCCCTGGAATGCCACCGAGGTGGTTCCGCAGAAGTTGCAGGAACCCGGGTCTCTCACTGTCAGTGGTGGGAGCGTACACGTTGACGAGGTGGATGGCGGTGACGCCGACCTGCACCGTGAGGTCCAGGATCCTCCCCTTGATCACCTCCACCTGGCTGACGGTGTCGGGGGAAAAGTTTGGTGACAGCACGGTTGCTACTCCTGAGGAGGTGTTGCTGTAGTGGCTGATGAAGGGCTTCGCTCTCCACTCCGTCCTCCAGGCAACGTCATTGTCCATGGCGAGATGGGTCTCCTGCACGAACAGCACGGAGACCTTATGCTGCTTTGCAAGGTATCCTACGTAGTATATTCTCAGCGCCCCTCTGCACCCATTCATGTTCAGGGAGGCGTTGCGCAACGTCATTGTGAGTGAGTCGCCCGCCTGTTCCAATGAGTCACCTTGCTGAGGAGGCTCCTTACCCTGGACGTCTCCAGGTCTCTCGATTGTTTTCCTTCCTGCTGGAGCTCTGTGAGGATGCGTCAGAGGGAGACCTCTATGGCGTCTGGCTCGCCATCTTGTCAAGGCCTCCATCACCTTGTTTGGTTTCCTGGGGGTCTCTTTGAAGAATCTCCACAGGTCTTCCTGGCAGAAGATGGGTGCCCGCGAAGATGACCTCTTTGAGACCTGGTTGGTTTCGCTACCCACACGGAGGTCATCATCCGAGTCCCCCTTCTTGCTTCCATGCCCTGCATGTGGGGGCCAAGAGTCGGGGGCCCATGGTTGGCTCCATGTGGCCTCCCCCAGGGGCCGTGGCAGGTGGAATGCTACCGCACGCCTCTTCCACATTAGCAGGGCACTCTGCGAGGCTTGCAGGGTGTCCTTATTCTGTCTTTTTAATTCTGGGCCAAAGAGGTCCCATAAACGTAAACGTGTTGTATTTAAAATATAACACAAACAACAGCAATGAATGGCTTAGTGGGTAAAGTAAGACGCACCCCAAAACCGGTGAGTTAAATAAATCTGATCTTTCCTATTACCGGATTATAGGACGCAAACCAAACTTTGTTGTAACAAGAACATAGAAAAAACTGAGTCTCTTAATCAGGTGAATACGGTAAAGGGGCTGAGTCTGTGGGTGTCAGTGTGGTGAGTCTGTGGGTCTCTGTGTGGTGAGTCTGTGGGTCTCTGTGTGGTGATGGCCATGTCGGGTGGTGGCGGGTTTAACGACACAAAATTAATATATTCACGCGATCTAACCCAAACAAAGCCTGTACTACGGATTCAACAACAATGACATGAGGGTTCTCCGACGCGCGTCTCGGTTGGGGTGAGGGTGCGGTCGCGCCGTCTCCTCCGTACGGATTGTTTCTTCCTTTCCCAACTGCGATGTTCTCGCTCTCTCCTCTCTTTTTGTCTCCACCGTCGCCAACCGTCGGAGCTCGGCATCCGCGGCCCCTCTCCTAGGTGGGCGTCCCCAGCCCGAATTCTCGCAGGAAGCCCTCCCAGCCTCCCTGCTCGACGAACCAGGCCCAGCACGCGTTCACCAGCAGGGCGGCCACCACGTCCGTCACTGCCGCCGTCTTCTCCGCGTCACTCAGACGTACGCAGTCCACCAGCCTCTTCGCGAGGGAGGAGCGAGCAGAGCACCACCAGGACCACCACGCGGCCCCAGCTCGCGAAGACGTCACGGAGGACCTCCCAGGCCACGTCCACGAGCAGCCGGCGGGGCCCTCGGTGCTCCACGCGCTCCTCTGCGTGGCTCACCAGAACAGAGTCTCTGAACCGCGCGAGGAACAGGTCCCCAGGCAGTTGACCACCTCCTGCACCAGCTGTGCTGGCTGAACCTTCTGCAGCTGCTGGACCTGCAGCTGCTCCTGCACCTGCAGCTACTCTGTCTGTTTCGCTAGGTGAGCCATGAAGCCCGCGATCAGATTCGCTGTCAAGACAGTCAACAGCTGCAGCGCCTCCTTTTTCTTCCTCCCCCTCACCTTCTTCTTCCTCCTCCTCCACTCATAAAACAAAGAGTGAGGACATAATATCAATAACCTGGGAATTTTATAGTGACCTCTTCTCTCCTGATAAAACGTCTATGCCTGCCCAGAATTTCCTAAAGAGGTCGGTGAACGTACTGTCCTCCAGCAGGGCGTTGTTGAAGTGCCAGTAGGCCGCAGCACTTGGTGTTCCACGCTGCCTAAGGTCCAGCAGGATCAGGCTGTGGTCTGTTAGTGGTGCAGCCCTGATGTCAGCAGGCAGAATGCTCGAGACAAGACTTCTGGAGATATAGAAGCGGTCGATCCTGGACTGGGTAGCTGGTTCATTGCCCCATGTCCTCGTGTAGGTGAAGCTTCGCCGCCTCGGGTGGTGAAGCTGCCACACGTCCACCAGATCGGAGGGGTCCAGAAGGGCTTGGAGCTCTCCCCAGAGCTTGGCGTTGCAGTGACCCTTCCCTGTACGGTCGAGAGCATCCAGCGTGCAGTTGTAGTCACCTCCCATGACCACAAACTCGTCCTCTGGAATGCCACCGAGGTGGTTCCGCAGAAGTTGCAGGAACCCGGGTCTCTCACTGTCAGTGGTGGGAGCGTACACGTTGACGAGGTGGATGGCGGTGTTGCCGACCTGCGCCCAGACGTCCAGGACCCTCCCCTTGATCACCTCCACCTGGCTGACGGTGTCAGGAGTGAAGTTTGGTGACAGCACGGTTGCTACTCCTGAGGAGGTGTTGCTGAAGTGGCTGAAAAAAGGCTCCCATTTTCCACTCCGTCCTCCAGGCAACCTCATCGTCCATGGCGAGATGGGTCTCCTGCACGAACAGCACAGAGACATTATGCTGCTTTGCAAGGGACGCTGCGTAGTATCTTCTCAGCGCCTCTCGGCACCCATTCATGTTCAGGGAGGCGATGCGCAGTGTCATTGTGAGCGAGTGGCCCGCCTGTTCCAATCAGTCACCTTGCTGAGAAGGCTCCTTACCCTGGACCTCTCCAGGTCTCTCGATTGTTGTCCTTCCTGTTGGAGCTCCCCTAGGATGCGTCTTAGGGAGACTTCTATGGCGTCTGGCTCGCCATCCTGACAAGGCCTCCATCACTTTGTTTGGTTTCCTGTGGGTCTCTTCGAAGAATCTCCACAGGTCTTCCTGGCAGAAGATGGTGCCCGCGAAGATGACCTCTTTGAGACCTGGCTGGTTTCGCTACCCACACGGAGGTCATAATCCGAGTCCCCCTTCTTGCTTCCATGCCCTGCATGTGGGGGCCAAGAGTCGGGTGCCCATGGTTGGCTCCATGTGGCCTCTGTTGTATATGTGGGTGTGTGAAAATTGATGAAAAATAATTAAAATTAAATGAAATTCGAAATTTGCATAATTAATCCGAAATTATGCTAATTTGTGTACTTATGCGTGTAACTATGCTAATTAGAGAGGTAATCGTATTAATTTATACGAGTGGGTGTGGCTGTGTTAATGATAGCCTTTATGATAATCAGGCCCCGCCTCGTTGACGAGGTTGGGTTATCAATCAGGATAACGCAATCAATCGTGTGCCGTTACGCTAGTGTCAATTCGGCCTCGTTGTCTAACTTCGTATTATTGATCAGCATAATACAATGATTCTCGCTTTAACACTCCCCGAGTGTTCATATTTTAGGTCCCATGTTCACATCGTTCGTTTTAGTTTAATGAGTGTGGATTGGTGTGTTTATAGTTTAGGTTCCCGAGTTCATATCTCGTCGCAGGATACAGATCTTATGCAAAAACTTCAGGAAAGAATCACACGACCACTTCTGTATTAATCAATTTATTTTCTAATTAAACCTTAACTATAATATGTATGTGACTCTCAATCTCGGAACTTCAAAACGGTATCCACAAGGTATCAAGACAGTATCATCAACGACTGTACGATTTTACTTTGATAACACATGGACCCCGCATAAAGCGATTGCTGTTAGTGAGAGAGAGAGTCAGAATATGCAAATGCTATGTTACACAAAAGCTTATACATTATAATATGAACGATCATTATGCTTGAAATAGTCAGCACATTATCACAGGCGACTGATTAACATGCAACGGTATTCATATAAAAAAGACAATCAAACAGTTATTATTTCCAAAGGCATGAATGTAACAACAGATCCACCGGACAGACTATAAGATTATCGTAATGGCTTAGTGTGAGGGTATGCGGCGGAATGTGTTATCTCACGGGATATTAATTAATTATTTCGTGAATAAGAATGTATGATCAGAAAATCGGTTTAGCACGATTCCTCCCCGGGAGCGTAGCTCCGTGGCGAAGGTGCCAAGGGTTAATTCGTATTGATGGATCGGTTGGTAACTTATGCGATTAGAAGTACAGTCCAAAACAAAATATTAAAGAGGGAAATTATGAATATACTTATAAATGACGGACTGTTATCACACGATCGATGCTTCCACAGCCAGATGGTTCACGGACTTGAGTGTTCGCTTCTGGTTAAGGACCTGTGTATGTTTGAGTGATATGAATTGTTTTGAATAGTCAGTGTTTGGAATTAATTATTTGCGTTGCCATATGCTGAAGTTGGCATCGCTTGTAGGAGAAGTAGCCTCGCTCCCTTTAGAGCGGTGAGGTGTGTGGGAGTGCATCATACGAATCGCCGCCCTCCTCCACGCAGCAGCCAGCCTCTGTCCACGGGGGAGAGTTGCTTGATCGCTCTCAGTTCTGCTCAGTGGACACCTCTCTCCACTGCTGGATGAGCTGCGCGATCACGCTCGTGCTGGTTCGCTGACAGCAGTTTCTCTCCGCTGTTGGATGAGCTGCATCGGCACGCTCCCTCTCTCTGGGTGGAGAACTCGAACGTGCTCGTTGCTGGTTTGCTGAAAGCAGGTTTTTCTCCACTGCTGGATGACTCAAGTAGCACGTGCTCTTGCTCTGGTTTGCAGAAGCTCTTGCTTGGTGCGTCGGTCGCTCTGCAGCTGGACTCAATGTAGAATAATCTTTCAGCAATACTCTGTCTTTCAGCTCTTGGAAATCACACTAGGTGACGCCTCACTACCTTGCGAGTCTTGCCAACGTCAGTGGGTAGCGACGGGGCCACTTTGGCTTCTGCTCGCCGCCTCCTGCTCTGCAGCTCGCCGGCTGGCGACCTGTTGCTCTCGTTCCCGATTGGAACTGCTCCTGAGCCGGCCCACTGGTCGAACTCCCCGCGTTCCGACCTCCTCCGATTCGAACTCCCCGAGTTCCGATCCCCCTGGTAGAACTCCCCGAGTTCCGACCCCTCCGAGTCGAACTGTCTCCCGAGAGTCGACCCCCCCCCGGTCGAACTCTGGTGAGCCGACCCCCCCCGGGTCGAACTCTTCCGAGTTGCTCCTCCGAGGCGAACTGTCTCCCGAGAGTCGACCCCCCGGTCGAACTCTGGTGAGCCGACCCCCCCCCCCCCCCAGTCGAACTGAGGTTTCAATGCTCAGGATCCTCTTTTTATGCCCAAAAATCCTGCCCACAAGGCGAGGTTTCTTTCGATTTTTGCTGTGTCAGGGTTTGTCCGTATGTATCTGCGTCCGTGTGTGTGTCCGTACATGTGTCAGTGTGTGTCCTTGTGTGGATCACCCACGGTATATTCCGTTGTCATACTCCTACCATAAAACCCACAATTAAAACAATCAAATGTTATAAATTGTCTCGAAGGCGCCTCTCTGTCTGGGTGCACAACCTGAGGGAGGGGCGATATTCCCTCCGACTTTCACCGACGCACAAAGAAATGGTTAAAAAGTTTTAAGTTAACATTTCATTTCATCAGAGTTCCATAGTTATGATTCTGTATTAATCCAAGGTCTGAGTCAGCTTCTCGTTGTGGTGTTTGACTCGTATTTCCCCAAGCGTATACACACTCCTACCCCGCGCTGCAGGGATACAAAGACGGTCGGGATTTGTCTTTCTCTCCGACCCTGGGTTTAACATCACCCTTTGCTTACGTTGCAGTTTTGCTGTGCACTTGCATTTCTTTTCCTCTCTACTCTTACTTTAACCCTGCATATTATTTGCGTATGGGTGGAGGCTAGAGCATTTATGTTGACTTAGGAAAACCTGATTGTTATAGGCTTCGGGTCAAGTCGTATAGACATTATTAAAATACGGAAATACATTTCATATTAAATTAATAGACGGGTGATGGTTACATTGACGTAGCTTGTGGCAGTGTTCAATTGAAGTGGGTGTGAAGATCAATAACTTTAGCCTACCCTGTCGTTAAATTCCGACTTTAAGTTACTTTAATAGTAATGCAGAACCAATTAGCTTTTTTTGACTTAACTAGATCTAGGCTAACGCAACCTCCCAGTGACCCTGGCTTTGTGTTTACGTCAGCCCTTTGCAATCCACTGCGCTCTGCTCTCTATCTGCTCCCTCTGACCCTGGGAGGGCTCTGAACGTCAAAATCGTGTTAGTGGGTCAAGGTAAATATGACCCCCACATGCCATGCTGAGGCCTGGTTTGGTGTTTTTATTCATTATTAAAATTAAAAGAAACAATAGAAATATGTATCTATATGTATTGAAAAATTACTTGTTAATATTAAGATGGAAAAGGTGCCTAGATACAACATTCCGCCCTTTTAAAAATGATCGGTGGTCAATTGGCCACGGGTCATTTTTTAAACAAAGAATCTATGTACTTTTCCATCATGAATCATCAATATTACTCAAGTAATTTTTCCTTACAACGCGCGCACGTCACAACTTATGATTACATTTGAAATAAGAAAATAAATACTAAAAGGAAGGTAAAACAAGGGGAAATTGTTTAACTGGCTACATGTTATAGGAGATGTCGTTATTCCATGTACCCACGTTCAATACTGTCCGCAATCGAAATACATTTTCGGGTTTGACCAGTGGGAAATTCAACAAAAATCCCACCTGTCCGGTCTGGGAGTCCCCATGTATGGGTGTGGCTGTACCCATTTTAAAGTCAATTTGTACCTGTGTTGTACTGATTGTTTCCAGGGATGCTAATGGTATCACATTTTTTTTTAGTGTTGGAGTTACCAGATATGAAGGAAATTGTCCTTGGAGAAGATCACTGATGCTGCCGCTGGTGCAATGCAACAAGTCTTTGGATCAACTATTGAATTTGCTGTCGAGTATTCTCTTCTTCGTACAGATCTCGGATTGCGAAACCCAATTCTTGGATTGTTAAGTTAACCATGGCGGAGTGCAGGTTAACGAGAACCACGGTGTCTCTCTGACTTTCTCATGTTACCTCTCTGCCACCTTGTACCAAGTCATTGATAACCTGACTGACTCTTTTAGTCACGAGTGTATCATATCTCTCATGGCCAGGTATCTTAGAGTTACCGATGACCCTTCTATGCAACATCATCACATCATCGTCCCGGCTCATTGTCGTGATGGCTTTGGCCTAATGAACATGGCTCACTGGTTCGTATCGGTAATTTATTTTATCACTCCCTTTCCATGTGAGATTGTGTGGCGTGAAGTTATGCTGTGCGTAACCAGGATCAACATACACCACGAGTTTCCGTACTCGACTGTTGGGGTCATTTGTATTCTCCGCAGCCCTGTGCACATCTGCTGCCTCTGGGAGTCGATTTGACTCTGGGCCACGATTCCCTTCTGCGCTACGATTCGATTCCGTGCCACGATTCGATTCTGGGTCACGATTCGATTCCGTGCTTTTGAGTATGCTGTGTTTCAACACAATTCCCGATCCGTCACGGATATTCTTCTCCTCCACTTCAACACTCTGATCTCCATCCCTCCTTAGTGTGCCCGAGCACAATTTAACATCCAAAGGCTGATGTCTGCATTCATCTGCCTCTTCCACAGTACACTCACGCACTTCCGCGACACAAGGGATGGCATTTATATTTACCAGACAATCAGGTTTTCCTTCCCCTCCCTGCGGTTGGTTATCATCTCCTGTAGGATCACACTTTAATGCAGTTATGTTTCCCTGCTCGATAGGTGTGTCAATTACGGGAGCAACACTTGCGCTCTCCACCACATTATCAGAACTGGTGCCCGACGCATTTATTGTTTCCCAATCATTGGGACCCTCCTGGTTTACCTTGTCAACCGCAGCCTGCTTAATTTTTTTAACGGGTCCATAATTTCCCTGCAGCTCCACGGACACCACTCTCACTGAAAGCTCCCTCTCAACCAATGTGATTGATTCATCACGTGCCCGTGTCATTTTTTGTGTCTCAGCCAAGCTCACGCCTGTCTCCCTATTCCTCATGCCTCTGCTCTCTCCTGGTAAAACTGGTGGGGGAATCGATCGGAAGTGGGCCGATTGTGTTTGATCCCTCGTGTGTCGTGGCATTGGGACCCGGCATGATTCTGCTCTTGGTCTACACACACCGCGATTCTCGCAAATATGCGTCCCTGCACACTGCGATCGCTCCCAGCCTGCGGGCCATTGCCTCGCTGGTGGTGCTGTGTTTCTGCTCACGTGATTTTTATTTCCCTCTGAAACGCTGGTTACATCATCCCTCTCTCTGGGTGTCGTAGAACTATTGTCTTTAGCTCTGTACAGCCAAGCTCTGTGCGCCTTATCCTCTATATGGTGTAAGGAGGCTATTTCTGGATTCAATACCATTCCCACAATTTCTGTAATCTCTGGACTCAAAGACCCGAAAAACATAACTTTGAACCTTTTGTCACCTTCGTGATACTGATCCACATCACCCGCGTAGTACGCTCTTTTAAACCGTAGGAGGTAATCTCGCGGATCCTCGTCTGCGCACTGGGTCATAGATTTTGCAGCATTAAATCCCTCAGACCATGTTAAATATTCTCCAAACTTCCGGCTCACTGCCAGGCTCAGCTTTTTGAAATCGTTCCGAACCTTGTATGAAAGCGACTTTACCCATGGTATAGACTGCTCGTGCAAGCTTCGTCTCAGTAAACTGGCTTTCTCATTCGTTTTCCTCAAACCCCTGATCACTGCTTCTACCGTTGCGATGTGAGCGTGTATGTCTCTGTTCCTATCGTGTGGATCAAAGTAGGGAATTCTGACGAGAGCCTTGTCCATCAATTTCAGAGTTTTACTACTGAATGAGTATTCGGACAGTTGATCATCGTCAGAGGCGTCTGTTCCTGAGGAGTGCTCACTCGAGCTGTCACCATCACGGTGGCGCTGCTTAACATAACTTTTGTAGTGCCTTTTGCACCTGTAACGTGAGTCAACTTTGCTCGGTGACTCCTGCTTATCCCATGGCTCATGCTTGTGTGATGTGCGTCTTTCTGGAAAGTAATCTCTGCCATAGGTTCCACGTCGGTCGTGCTTGCGTGGAATGTGTCTACCAAATGAGCTGTCTCTGTCATGTCGCTCGTCTTGCCCCAGCTCCGCCCTTTTTTGCTCGATCAGTACAGAATATCCTGCTGACTTAGTGTTAATATTTTTTTCCTCTCTACCCTCGAAGTTGTCAGTCCTATGTTTTCCTATTTTCATCCGTATCTCTCCCTCCCCTCTCTCGAGTCGCGAGGGGGAATCTCTGTCAAAACCACTTTGATTGGTAGCCACACCTCCTGTGTGACCTGTCTCTGGTTTACGTCCGCGTGGCTCGGAGTGTGGTAAACTGTTACTCCCGTATGTGTTATGTGTATCAACATCTGGGGGTTTCGCTGGTGCATTCAGCGCCGACTCTTTTTCTCTCACGAGGGCGTGCAGACGCTCAACCTCCTCTATTAGGGACAGTTTCTCCTTCCTTTCCCTGTCAAATTTTTCCCCAGTCCATAATCTTTCTCTGTATGTCTGTGTGAGGAGATACGAGTCTAACCTTGCTATTTCTGCAATTTTTACGTCACGTTTGGCTTTGCTACATTTCATCACATCCTTAAGTAGTTTCCTCCTATGTGCCTTAACATCTTCTATATGTCTCCCCTCCCATACGTCTCTCTGCTCTGTCTGCTGTCTAGCAGTCCGTCCAGTACGTTTTAACACAAATTCACGATATTGTTTTTCCATAGATTCTATCTCCTCCTCGGAGGTCCATTCTGTATCAGTGTTATGCGTTGGGATGTCACCCTCAGAACGTTGCGGGTCATGTGCCATCTCTATTACGTAGTGTAGTTAATAGACCTAAGAGTGTATCTTAACTCTAGTCTCTTATGTGTGGCGTGAGTTACTCTGGAATTCCACTTCAGAGTACATATAAAAACATTCGTATCACAGGATGTGTTGGTTCAACTCGAGCAAATAATCTTACCCCCACTGTCTTTGTTATCCACTGCTACTCTGGTATTTTCCTTCAGAGTGCGTTTTTTTGTTTGTTTACACCGTTTACAGTCACAGGGCAATGTTAGTTCACAATACCTTGATTAATACAACAGTGATTCGTTCCTTAATTTAAGCATAAACTGTCTGCGAGAGATCCCGGATACGAGCCCCCAATTTGTTGTATATGTGGGTGTGTGAAAATTGATGAAAAATAATTAAAATTAAATGAAATTCGAAATTTGCATAATTAATCCGAAATTATGCTAATTTGTGTACTTATGCGTGTAACTATGCTAATTAGAGAGGTAATCGTATTAATTTATACGAGTGGGTGTGGTTGTGTTAATGATAGCCTTTATGATAATCAGGCCCCGTCTCGTTGACGAGGTGGGGTTATCAATCAGGATAACGCAATCAATCGTGTGCCGTTACGCTAGTGTCAATTCGGCCTCGTTGTCTAACTTCGTATTATTGATCAGCATAATACAATGATTCTCGCTTTAACACTCCCCGAGTGTTCATATTTTAGGTCCCATGTTCACATCGTTCGCATTAGTTTAATGAGTGTGGATTGGTGTGTTTATAGTTTAGGTTCCCGAGTTCATATCTCGTCGCAGGATACAGATCTTATGCAAAAACTTCAGGAAAGATTCACACGACCACTTCTGTATTAATCAATTTATTTTCTAATTAAACCTTAACTATAATATGTATGTGACTCTCAATCTCGGAACTTCAACACGGTATCCACACGGTATCAAGACAGTATCATCAACGACTGTACGATTTCACTTTGATAACACATGGACCCCGCATAAAGCGATTGCTGTTAGTGAGAGAGAGAGTCAGAACATGCAAATGTTATGTTACACAAAAGCTTATACATTATAATATGAACGATCATTATGCTTGAAATGGTCAGCACATTATCACAGGCGACTGATTAACATGCAACGGTATTCATATAAAAAGACAATCAAACAGTTATTATTTCCAAAGGCATAAATGTAACAACAGATCCACCGGACAGACTATAAGATTACCGAAATGGCTTAGTGTGAGGGTATGCGGCGGAACGTGTTATCTCACGGGAGATTAATTAATTAATTAATTCGTGAATAAGAATGTATGATCAGAAAATCGGTTTAGCACGATTCCTCCCCGGGACCGTAGCTCCGTGGCGAAGGTGCCAAGGGTTAATTCGTATTGATGGATCGGTTGGTAACTTATGCGATTAGAAGTACAGTCCAAAACAAAATATTAAAGAGGGAAATTATGAATATACTTATAAATGACGGACTGTTATCACACGATCGATGCTTCCACAGCCAGATGGTTCACGGACTTGAGTGTTCGCTTCTGGTTAAGGACCTGTGTATGTTTGAGTGATATGAATTGTTTTGAATAGTCAGTGTTTGGAATTAATTATTTGCGTTGCCATATGCTGAAGTTGGCATCGCTTGTAGGAGAAGTAGCCTCGCTCCCTTTAGAGCGGTGAGGTGTGTGGGAGTGCATCATACGAATCGCCGCCCTCCTCCACGCAGCAGCCAGCCTCTGTCCACGGGGGAGAGTTGCTTGATCGCTCTCAGTTCTGCTCAGTGGACACCTCTCTCCACTGCTGGATGAGCTGCGCGATCACGCTCGTGCTGGTTCGCTGACAGCAGTTTCTCTCCGCTGTTGGATGAGCTGCATCGGCACGCTCCCTCTCTCTGGGTGGAGAACTCGAACGTGCTCGTTGCTGGTTTGCTGAAAGCAGGTTTTTCTCCACTGCTGGATGACTCAAGTCGCACGTGCTCTTGCTCTGGTTTGCAGAAGCTCTTGCTTGGTGCGTCGGTCGCTCTGCAGCTGGACTCAATGTAGAATAATCTTTCAGCAATACTCTGTCTTTCAGCTCTTGGAAATCACACTAGGTGACGCCTCACTACCTTGCGAGTCTTGCCAACGTCAGTGGGTAGCGACGGGGCCACTTTGGCTTCTGCTCGCCGCCCCCTGCTCTGCAGCTCGCCGGCTGGCGACCTGTTGCTCTCGTTCCCGATTGGAACTGCTCCTGAGCCGGCCCACTGGTCGAACTCCCCGCGTTCCGACCTCCTCCGATTCGAACTCCCCGAGTTCCGACCCCCCTGGTAGAACTCCCCGAGTTCCGACCCCTCCGAGTCGAACTGTCTCCCGAGAGTCGACCCCCCCCGGTCGAACTCTGGTGAGCCGACCCCCCCCGGGTCGAACTCTTCCGAGTTGCTCCTCCGAGTCGAACTGTCTCCCGAGAGTCGACCCCCCGGTCGAACTCTGGTGAGCCGACCCCCCCCCCCAAGTCGAACTGAGGTTTCAATGCTCAGGATCCTCTTTTTATGCCCAAAAATCCCTTCACTCGGATCCTGCCCACAAGGCGAGGTTTCTTTCGATTTTTGCTGTGTAAGGATTTGTCCGTATGTATCTGCGTCCGTGTGTGTGTGTCCGTACATGTGTCAGTGTGTGTCCTTGTGTAGATCACCCACGGTATATTCCGTTGTCATACTCCTACCATAAAACCCACAAGTAAAACAATCAAATGTTATAAATTGCCTCGAAGGCGCCTCTCTGTCTGGGTGCACAACCTGGAGGGAGGGGTGATATTCCCTCCGACTTTCACCGACGCACAAAGAAATGGTTAAAAAGTTTTAAGTTAACATTTCATTTCATCAGAGTTCCATAGTTATGATTCTGTATTAATCCAAGGTTTGAGTCAGCTTCTCGTTGTGGTGTTTGACTCGTGTTTCCCCAAGCGTATACACACTCCTACCCCGCGCTGCAGGGATACAAAGACCGCCGGGATTTCCCTTTCTCTCCGACCCTGGGTTTAACATCGCCCTTTGCTTACGTTGCAGTTTTGCTGTGCGCTTGCATTTCTTTTCCTCTCTACTCTTACTTTAACCCTGCATATTATTTGCGTATGGGTGGAGGCTAGAGCATTTATGTTGACTTAGGAAAACCTGATTGTTATAGGCTTCGGGTCAAGTCGTATAGACATTATTAAAATATGGAAATACATTTCATATTAAATTAATAGACGGGTGATGGTTACATTGACGTAGCTTGTGGCAGGGTTCAATTGAAGTGGGTGTGAAGATCAATAACTTTAGCCTACCCTGTCGTTAAATTCCGACTTTAAGTTGCTTTAATAGTAATGCAGCACCAATTAGCTTTTTTGACTTAACTAGATCTAGGCTAACACAACCTCCCAGTGACCCTGGCTTTGTGTTTACGTCAGCCCTTTGCAATCCACTGCGCTCTGCTCTCTATCTGCTCCCTCTGACCCTGGGAGGGCTCTGAACGTCAAAATCGTGTTAGTGGGTCAAGGTAAATATGACCCCCACATGCCATGCTGAGGCCTGGTTTGGTGTTTTTATTCATTATTAAAATTAAAAGAAACAATAGAAATATGTATCTATATGTATTGAAAAAATACTTGTTAATATTAAGATGGAAAAGGGGCCTAGATACAACACCTCCCCCAGGGGCCGTGGCAGGTGGAATGCTACCACACGCCTCTTCCACAGTAGCAGAGCACTCTGCGAGGCTTGCAGTGTGTCCTTATTCTGTCTTTTTAATTCTGGGCCAAAGAGGTCCCATAAACGTAAACGTGTTGTATTTAAAATATAACACAAACATAACAACAATGATGAATGGCTTAGTGGGTAAAGTAAGACGCACCCCAAAACGGGTGAGCTTAATAAATCCGATCTCTCCTATTACCGGATTATAGGATGCAAACCAAACTTTGTTGTATCAGTGTGGTGAGTCTGTGGGTCTTTGTGTGGTGACGATCTCTCTGGGTCTCTGTGTGATGATGGCCGTGTCGGGTGGTGGCGGGTTTAACAACACAACATTATGAGATTCACGAGATCTAACCCAAACAAGACCTGTACTACGGAGTCAACAACAACGACATGAGGGCTCTCCGACGCGCGTCGCGGTTGGGGTGAGGGTGAGGTCGCGCCGTCTCCTCCGTACGGATTGTTTCTTCTTTTCCCAACTGCGACGTTCTCGCTCTCTCCTCTCTTTTTGTCTCCACCGTCGCCAATCGTCGGAGCTCGGCATCCGCGGCCGCTCTCCTAGGTGGGCGACCCCAGCCCGAATTCTCGCCTGAAGCCCTCCCAGCCTCCCTGCTCAACGAGCCAGGCCCCGCACGCGTTCACCAGCAGGGCGGCCACCGCGTCCGTCACGGCCACCGTCTTCTCCGCGTCGCTCAGACGTAAGCAGTCCACCAGCCTCTTCGCGAGGGAGGAGCGAGCAGAGCACCACCAATACCACCACGCGGCCCCAGCTCGCGGAGCCATCGCGGAGGACCTCCCAGGCCACGTCCACGAGCAGCCGGAGGAGCCCTCGGTGCACCACCCGCTCCTCCGTGTGGCTCACCAAGTCCAGAACGGAGTCTCTGAACCGCACGAGGAACAGGTCTGCCAGGCAGTTGACCACCTCCTGCACCAGCTGTGCTGGCTGAACCTCCTGCAGCTGCTGAACCTTCTGCACCTTCTGCAGCTGCTCCTGCAACTGCAGCCACTCCGTCTGTGTCGCTAGGTGAGCCATGAAACCGGCGATCAGATTCGCTGTCAAGAAGGTCAGCAGCTGCAGCACCTCCTTCTCTTCCTCCCCCTCATTTCCCTCCTCCTCCTCCTCCCCCTGTCTCCCTCCACCTCCCTGTGTCTCCCTCCTCCCCCGGTCTCCTTCCTGCTCCCCGTGTTTCCCTCCTTCCCCCGTCTCCCTCCTCCTTGTGTCTCCCTCCTCCTTTTCCTTTTTTGCTGATGAAGTTTTTCTATTTCCACGAGGTGGTAACACCATATCCCTTATTCTGTAATTGTAATTCTGGGCCAAAGAGGTCCCACAAATGTAAACATTTTGTATTTAAAATATAACACAAACATAACAACAATGAATAGCTTAGTGGGTAAAGTAAGACGCACCCCAAAACGGGTGAGTTAAATCAATCCGATCTATCCTACTACCGGATTATAGGACGCAAACCATACTTTGTTGTAACAAGAACATAAAAAAACTGAGTCTCTTAATCAGGTGAATACGGTAAAGGGGCTGAGTCTGTGGTTGACAGTGTGGTGAGTCTGTGGGTCTCTGTGTGGTGACGATGTCTATGGGTCTCTGTGTGGTGATGGCCGTGTCGGGTGGTGGCGAGGTATAACAACACAACATTTATATATTCACGCGATCTAACCCAAACAAAACCTGTACTACGGAGTCAACAACAACGACATGAGGGCTCTCCGACACGCGTCACGGTTGGGGTGAGGTTGCGGTCTGTTGTATATGTAGGTTATGAAAATTTGATGAAAATAATAAAAATTAAATCAAATTTGAAATTTGCATAATTATCCGAAAAAATGTTAATTTGCTGTAATTTATGCGCATAAACTATGCGAATGCGAGAGATAATCGTATTAATTTATGCTAGTGTATGTGTGATTATGCTACTGCGAGCCGTTATGATAATTAGGCCCCGCCTCGTTGACGAGGGTCGGTTTTCAATCGGGATAATGCAATTAATCATATGCAGTTATGCAGGTACTTGAGCATGTCAGATTAAACTCGGCTGTGTTGTTTAACTTTGTACTATCGATCAGTATAATACAATTATTCCCGCTTTAACATTTACTGAGTATGTGGTAGTGTGTTCAGCCAGGTCTCCAAGTTCAGATCTCAGCACAGAATACAGTTCTTATGCATAAATGTCACGAAAGAACACAACACTTCTGTGTTAATCAATTTTAATGACGATAGTGATAATGACGATAATGATGACGATGGTGATAATGATGATAATGATGACAATAATAACAATGGTGATGATGCGTACTTCAACAGCTCCAGCACGAGACAGTTGTGTCCGCGGAAGTGGAACGAGTGCAGGACGCGGATGACGCCGTGCAGCTCAGCACTGCCCTCCCCCTGCAGCTCCGTGATCACCTTTAACTCCATCCTCTGCATCTCCATTTTGGTAGGGCTGTGTGCACACAGCAAGTCTGTGGGTCTCTGTGGGTCTCTAGTTCATAGTAGTTTTACGACGGTTAATTTTTTAGTGAGATAGTTTCAGTTTATAGTTAGAGATAGTTTTGCAGAGGTTATTATCATTGTTGTTTACTATTATACTCATTATTTTGTAACCATGTTGTATTTACTTGCATTTATTATCAATTATTGTATTCATTTATAATTATGACCATGGCCGCTGTGTTAAGACCACCAGCACCCACCCACACCACCACCACCACCAACCCCATCACCCCTGCCCCAACCTACTGGATGGGCAGTGCCAGCATCTTGACAGCCACCAGGAATCCCATATTGTGGTCCACGCACCGCAGCACCACTCCCTGCCCTCCCTCGCCAATCTTCTCTCGCACCTCGAAGCGGCATTGGAGCTGCTCCTGGGGTATCTAAGAAGCAGCAGCAGCAGCGCCGCAACGGCCAGTCAGAGTCACAATCACGATGGGAATGTTTTACGCTTAGTGGTAGCAGCAGTGGTAGTACTGAGTAGTAGTTAGTAGCAGTAGTGTCTGTGTGCGCCTGTGTGCCTGTTTGTGTGCGCATCTGCGTGTGTGTGTGTCTGTCTGTGCGAGTTTCACAGGGATATTTCTGCTTGCAAGCTTTGACTTTAACATAGCCATTTCTGTGACCAGACACAAGCTAATCACTCAGCAATTTCAATGCTAAATTATCCTGTTTGATTTGTACTAGGTGCCTCTGTGGATGTGTAGGCTTTGACTTTAACATAGCCATTTCTGTGACCAGTCACAAGCTAATCACTCAGCTCTTTCAATGCTAAATTTTATGCTAATTCGTTTGTCAAGGCGCTCTGTTTCTTCTCACACAGCTTAAAGGTCGCGGTCTGAGCTTGGCTGTGTTCACTCCAGCGCTTTCCTCCAGACAGTCTCGTCCCTTCACCTGATGAAGGCCGCTTGTGTTGTGGCCGAAACGTCGTGAGAATTTGATTGTGTTATTTTATTTGATCAATGTATTATTTTATTCTCATTCTACGCTACTTTACCGAAAAAACCAAAGAAGATGAATCCTTGCAGCCAAGATAGCTTTAAATCGAAATTTAACAGAATGGTATTGAACCTTTTTCTTTACAGGGTGGCCCTGGGGCTTGCCACGTGGCAGGTGTCGTCCATTGTCCATACCAGACCCCTCCAGCTCTCTCACCCTGGGTCAGCTGCCCCTTCCATGTCCTGGAAACCATGGCAAGGTCATCCTATGAGGACTGCCTGGATGAAAACCAGCATGGAAGGGGCCCAGGGTGGGACCGGCTATGCTTTTGGGCTAGTCCCGTTTGTGTGTGGTGTGCGGTGTCTTCGTAGCAATCGTTCTCCACTGTAGTCCTGGCATCTGCTGCTCAGCTTCATTCCACAGCTGTGGTTCCAGTGGCGCGGTCTCTCCGGGGACCCATGTGGTGTGTGTGTGGGTGTGACATGTATCACGGGGTGGGTGGATAGTATCGTGATAGTGGTCATGGTAGGCACCGATCCACGACCTCCATCACCCCTACTGAGTGGTGGACATGCCACCACAAAGCAGCATGCGGCGGAGGAGTGAGGTGACCGCTCTCGCCTCACGAGCGAGGCCCTCTCGCTTCCTCTTCATTCCCTGCATCACCACCTCCATCTCCTCCTTTGTCTCATCCTCCTCCACCTCCTCTTAATCCTCCACCACCATCTTCTCCCCCTCTTCTGTTTTCTCCATTCTCTCTTCATGCTCCTCAACCTCCGAGGTGGCGTCGGTGGCATCGGTGGTGGCAGCGGAGGTGCTGGAGGTGATGGCCGTGGTGGCGGTGGCAATGGTGGTGATGGTGGCAGCGGAGGTGGCGGTGGCGGCAGCGGTAATGGCGGTGGCGCCAGCGGTGGTGGGGCGGAGGTGGCAGCGTTGGTGGTGGTGATGGTAGTAGTCCTGGCGAGGCACCGCTCTTCCTCCATGAGGCGCTTCTCCTCCTCGACGCTCTTCACGTTGGCGAGACACTTCTCCTCCACCAGACGCTTCTCTTCCGTGAAGCACTTCACTTTAACGAGGCGCTTCTTGAGGAAATAGTCTCTGAAGCAGTTCTCCTCTGTGCGGCGCTTCACCCTGGCAAGGCGCTGCACCTCAAAGAGGTGCTCCTCTACCATGTGGCGTTTCTCTGTCGCATGGTCCTTCTCCTCCTGGAGATGCTTCACAACGCTGAGATCCTTCAACTCCCCAATTATCCTCTGTTCAAGCAAAGATAATCACATGAATATACAGACATGCAAGCAGAAATTCATTTAAGTTTTTCAGATTCATTTATTTGGTATAACCCTGTGAGCTATGTTGCTCTTGACTCGGGTGCAACCGCAACAAACAAAAACATGATCAAGGAATATCTTAAAGCGACTACACGCAACAGAAAAATCCAGGAAAAGACAGCAAAGTCTTCCAGAAAAGCACCGTATATCAACACTGTGTGCAAAAATCCCGGTGGGATGCAAGTCGAATAATAACAATCATAAGACAATTTAGATTAAAGTTATCAGGCTAACTCTGTACTACAAAAAACAAACATGGCTAAACCAAAACGTTTTCAAAATCACCAAAATAAAGCTATAAAAACAATGTAACAGTGATCATAGGAACTGTGATTCAAATTTAACAATTAACGATATATACATAACATGCACGACCAAACTTTGCAGCCATAGCTGGCTGTATGAGTCACTCCATAACAGCAGGATTATGAGTCGCAGTATGTAAAAAAATATTCAATACACCTTTAAAGATCAGCACACTATTCAAGTGTACATCTATGGTACAATTTATTGAAAATAAGTTTTGGGAACAGAAACTTATTTCTTTTAAACAACAGACAAATATTAACAAGCACTGTTTATTACATTAACTTTGTTTAACTTTTTTGGTCCCAGTTGAGACATTCAGAACTATGACAAAACAAATAATTGTGCTCTGATCTAATGTGCAATCTGTGGCATATGAATTTGTTAAGGTGATGTTGTCCGGTCCTGTACATATCAAGTACAGTGAGGGAAAAAAATATTTGATCCCCTGCTGATTTTGTACATTTGCCCACTGACAAAGAAATGAACAGAATATAATTTTAATGGTAGGTTTATTTGAACAGTGAGAGGCAGAATAACAACAAAAACATCCAGAAAAACATGTCAAAAATGTTATAATTTGATTTCCATTATCCTCCTAGCGAGGCCACGCTAGGAGGATAAAAGGGGACCCCGGGCAAAGGTTTGGGGCTGTTGCTTGGAGTGGAATCTCGTCGGACTGCTGGAGTCATCGTCACCATCTGCATTTTCTCGGCGGTGTCAGACAGGCAGTCTGTTAGCTCTCTTGACTGAAAGTGTAGTGACCCCTTGTACCCTGTGAAGGCTATAATAAATAGAGTACCTCCTGCTCCTCGTGTCTCTGCGTGTATCGCTAGACGTGGATCATAACGACAGTAGATGTACACTCACTCTGAGTTTTTACTCAATGACGTTAAACTTCACATCTACCCTACCTCCATGCTACATGCCGACAACCCACTGCTTTGGTAACCAAACTGCAACGTCTTTTATTAGTAAACCTGCATTTTCTAATTTTACCCAAATCTTAACCTCGGTTGGATGTTGCCATCCTGCCGTGGAAACAACGAATCATTCGTGTCTCGAGCAGAAGATTGCAAGCCTTGTGTTAGAGAATGGCCCACTGAAGCTGTAATCACGGAGCTACTTCTGAGTACATTTCAAGTGCCCTCTCATCCACGTAATAAAGAGCAGGATCCTCCCTCCTGTAACGTTAGTCGTAACAATGTTCTTACTTCTTTGTGCTGTCAAGGACAACCGGGCTCACCTTGGTCTGTCTCACTGTCACACTCACCTCTATTCGTACACTCACTCATCTGGGTCTGTCTCACTGTCATACTCACCTCATCCACACGCACTGACGTAGGTCTGTCTCACTGTCACACTCACATCACTAGTCACACTCACCCACCTGGGTCTGTCTCACTGTTACACTCACCTCTCTACCACACTCACCTGGGTTTGTCTTACTTTAACACCACATTCCACAGACACTTACATTGATCTGTCTCAATGTCACACTCACCTCTACCCACACACACTCACCAGAGTCTGTTTCACTCTCTCACTCATTTGTCTTCCTACACTCACTCACTTGGGTCTGTCTTACTGTCACACTCACCACTCTACCCACACTAACCTGGGTCTCACTGTCTCACCTCTCTTCAAAAACACTGAATTCCTGCTGAACAACACGCGGTTCAACCCACAAGCACTTGGGAGAGCTACAGGGCTCACATGCCATGTCCTTCACAGTCCTGTAATTCGTTTTATTATTATTGCCATAATTGAGTTTGGCAAAAGCCTGTGCGAGACTTTGAACAATGTACACACAGGACCGTCCATAAGGGTGCTAGGCCAGGGGAAAATCCCAGCATGTGGGCCTCCGACGCGTTCAAATTCCACCGCAAGTATTACATCTGACACCCCCGTGACATTGAAGCGCAGGGCCCCCCCAATGCCCGCGGACCTGGGCGGTCGCTCCGATTCTCCGTATCCAAGGGGCGATTCTATGTGCACAATGCAGACCTTCTTGTAAAAACATGGTTTTACGAGGGCCTCCTCACGCAAATTAAGTAGAGAACCACATTACTGCCATGTGATGGTTTATGTTTCGCAGTCATTGACGACCAGGCTGAGATCATGAACTCGCTAGACTTGACAATCCACTTTGATCACAGGCGGGTGCCTGGATTCAGACCCAGTTACTCCGTGGTCCCACTTCAGTGCTCTGACCTCTCGGTCACTGGGCCGCCTCTAAACACCCCCCATGTTAAATACATAAGTAGCAACCTGTATCGTGAGCAGCAGCATTCTTTGAATACTCTGCCAAAACAATTTGAATTGTGGAGTGTTGACCCAATTTCGCAATTGCTTTATCATACCTCTGGTTGCAGGAATAATTTCTACAAGACCGAGTTCTAGAGAGCCCCTTTACACGATGTTTTGTTCTACTCTTCCACACTGAGCAGATATTTTAGAAGATGGAGTACCCACACTTTAACACACCACATGCACCTTGCTGCTCGATTGTGGCTTACCCATTTCTACTGATTGGTGGACAGAGGCAGGGGGGGTTAAGAAACTCAAACGTTTGTTTCAACTGCTGTTACAGAAGGGGAACAGATGGGCAGTGGAGCAGGGAGGTAGAGGGGCAGTGGAGTAGAAGGGCAGTGGAGCATTGGAGTAGTTGAGCAGTAGGGCAATTGAGCAGATGGGCAGTGGGACAGCGGAGCAGAAGAGCAGTGGGCCAAATGGGTAGTAGGGCAGTGGAGTAGTGGAGCAAAGGGACAGTTGGGCAGAGGGGCAATGGATCAATTGAGCAGTGGGACAGTGGGACAGTGGGGCAGTGGAGCAGTGGATCATTGGGGCAGTGGAGTAGAGTGGCAGTGTTGTGAAGGAGGCGAATCACCTGAATATCTTTTCCCACCGACATTTGTATGTGCTCTAAAGAAGGACCATCTCTCAAAACGGCGATCATTCTATATTTGTCCTTGTACCTCCACACACAGCTGGAAAACCGCACACCTGAGCCAAGGCACATTTAACCAACTCAGGCAGCACTTGCAAGCAATTCAAATATATTTTTTGTCATCATGGGTTTATTTCAAAGAGTTTATAGTACCAATAAGAACAATGGTATTTAACCGTATTATTTGCAGGGTGGCCCTGGGGCTTGCCATGTGGCAGGTGTCGTCCATTGTCCGATCCAGACCCCTCCAGCTCTCTCACCCTGGCTTTTCTGCCCCTTCCATGTCCTGGAAACCATAGCAAGGTCATCCCATGAGGACTGCCTGGATAAAAACCAGCATGGAAGGGGCCCAGAGTGGGGCCGGCTATGCTTTTGGGCTAGTCCCGTGTGTGTGTGGTGTGCGTGGTGTCTTGGTAGCAATCGTTCTCCACTTCAACAGCTGTGGTCCCAGTAGCAACGTTTCTCTGGGGAACCGTGTGGTAAGTGTGTTTCATGTATCACGGGGTGGGTGGGTGTGGCATGTATCACAGGGTGGGTGGGTAGTATGGTGATAGTGGTCATGGTTGGCACCAATCCACGACCACCACCATCACCCCTACTGAGTGGTTGACATGCTACCACAAAGCAGCACGCGGCGGAGGAGTGAGGTGATCGCTCTTGCAACGCGAGCGAGGCCCCCTCGCTTCCTCTTCTTTCCCTGCATCACCACCTCCACCACCTGCACCTCTTCCATCTCCTGCTCCTTTGTCTCGTCCTCCATTTCATCTTCATCCTCCACCACCATCGTATCCCCCTTCTCTGTTTTCTCAATTCTCTCCTCATCCTCCTCAACCTCCTCGTCCTCGGAGGTGGCAGAAGTGGTGGCAGTGGTGTCGGTGGTGGTGGTGTTGGCTGAGGTGGCAGTGCTGGTGGTGTCAGTGGCGGTGGTGGTGGTGGTGGCGGTAGTGGTGGTGTTGGTTGCGTTGGTAGCGGCAGAGGTGGTGGTTGCCATGGTGGTGGCAGTGGTGGTGGCGTTAGCGGCAGGGCGGTCGGTGGTGATGATGGCGGTGGACGTGGTGGAGTTGGTGGAGGTGGTTGCGGTAGCGTCAAAGGTGTCGGTGGTGGCGGTGGCAGCAGTGGTGGTGGCGCTGGCAGTGGAGTAAGTTGTGGTGGTGGCAGAGGTGGTGGTTGCCGCGGTGGTGGCGGTGACGGTGACGGTGGCGGTGGTGGCAGTCGTGTCAGTGGTGGCAGTGATGGCGGGGGTGGCAGCGGTGGTGGTGGTTGCAGCGTTGCTGGCAGTGGTGGTGATGGCAGCGGTCCTGACGGGGCACTGCTCCTCCTCAAGGTACTTCTCATCCTCCTCCAGACGCTTCTCCTCAAGATGCTTCATCTCACGAAGTCGCTTCTCCTCCGCGAAGCACTGCACTATAACGAGTCGCTTCTTGAGGAGATGGTCTCTGAAGCAATGCTCCTCTGCGCGGCACTTTTCCCTGGCCAGGCGCTGCACCTCAAAGAGGCGCTCCTCTACCAGGAGGCGTTTCAGCGTCCCAAGGTCCTTCTCCTGAAGACGCTTCACCCCGCTGAAGTCTTTTAACTCCCCAATTATCCTCTGTTCAAGCAAAGATCACCACATTAATATTCAGACATGCACATGCAAACAAAAATTAATACCCACATGCATGCAAACATAAACGTGCACATAAACCCAACACAAATGCATACTCACACATCTTTGTACAGATGCAGACATCCACGTTCACTCATTCAAACTCGCTTTTTACACTCGCATGAATATACACAGTCAAGAAAATTTCAAATCAAGATTGAATATATAAAATCACCTGATAACATAACACCTTATCCATCAATACTTTTATCACATTGTACGTGTAGCCCTAACCCTTAATAATCCCAACCCCTACATAATCAAAATACATGTTACATCCTCATATATCCTCACACACCCCATACATGCACTTAAGTCTGTGATCGACTGGGAATATTTCATAGCAATTGTTGGCAACAATCATCACTGGCAATAGTTTCCACAGAATGTTACATTATAAAGATCTCGTAGCCCATAATCTCGACAAATTTCACGCAGTGCCCATAGTGGGCAACTGGAATGGCTACTTCCAATCAACTGAACTAGCAGACGTAATTAATGTGACTGATTTATATCATTTCGTCCTCAATGGTAATAAATGACCAATGCATGAGTGGGATGGTGGAGAGATTGGCTGATGGTGTCTGGAGCTGGTTTTGATATACAGAGAGGTGAAGCAGAGGAATGTTCCAGAGAGATGGTGTCTTGTGATGTTATAGATTCATGATAAGGCTATATGATGGTATATTTAATTGGTGGTGGTGTGGTGAGAAAGGTAATGTGGAGAGATGGTGTGCCAGTTTTGTAGATAATGTGTATTTGACCCCCACAGACCCCATACACACCTTTGGGGAGCGATGCTTGTAACCTTGGCCTGGGAAAGGGTCCACTTTATCCATAATGTCACCCCAGGTGGTCGACTGGCGCGACGATTCCCGGCCTGCGAAGAGCAGACAGGTAATTCAAAGGACGAGTAATGAATTAGAGAACGAAGAACATGGAGTTTCACAGAACGAATTTTAAGATTCCTGTAATTAGCTCTTTCCACACAACAGGAGCTGCTATTGAGAAATATTCATCACATGGCAGTAAAACTTTACAAGTCATGTTTTTGTGGGCATGCTGAGACCTTTAATTCCATAAGCTTGAGACCCCAGTTTAAACAAAAATGGCTGAAATTCAGATATAAACCCATCGTTTCTGGAACACTCGATCATTACGTCTTCCCATCACAACCAAGCCATGTCTTCTCAAAGTAATTGATAAAGGAGCCTCCTTCTCTGTATATAAGCCACGTGATGCAGGTATCTGGGACTTACCCTCATAGTCATCCACAATCTCAGCCCACTTGATATGGCTATCCATGTTGTTGGGAAAGAGTAGATTCTGCGTGAAGTTGGATGGCCTGTGGAGTTTGGAACAACGCTAAGATTTAGCAACAATTTGAATCACTCATCCTCTAAAATATTACATATTTGGCCACTCACTGTACCAATCCCATCACTTCCATGCCTGTTGCTTTCAAGCCAACGCCCGCACTTGTTTGCCACTCATACGTGCTTCTGATCACTCACTCATCGATCCACACAAACATGTTTATTCCACCAGCCTATTACATTAAACATAATCGCCAAACTTAATGATATTTAATCCACACATGCATGTTAATGTACAGCCCATTTGCATTAATCGAATTCTTGATAAACACCCCCCCCCCCCTATGCCTTGTAGGTCATGAGGGTCATATGACCTTACTTAAATTATTTGTTATAAACCGAACATGACGTCGTGGGTCACGTGATGTCAGAGACACCACCCATGTGGCTGTGACATCACAGATTAGAGACAACTATGGCAGCAGCTGGGGTCTGAACAAGAAGGCAGACTCCTCCCCAATGTTGAATAACATTCAATACATAAAATGTAGGGCACAATTGTGCCAGCAATCAGAAAACAATAATTGTAGACATGTTATTCATACACTGAGATTTAAACAAGTTAGTTATTAATTTTAAAATGCTGACTCGCTTATGTCTAAACAGTGACAGTAAAAGCAACATATCAGGGCATGCCAAGTAACCTATCTAGCAGTCCTAATTTGATTGCAGAAAATAAAAATACCAACATATCAACAATAATGAGGCTTTAATTTGCGGTCAAAATGTAAAATAAAGATAAACAACACTCATAGTCAACAGGGACGCTCACCTCGTTGAGGATTCGCTCTCCAACGTCGTCTGCAGCTGCTCCCTCGTGCGCATTCCTCTCGACTGGCGGTGGAGGCGTGGCTATGACGTACAAGAAATGACGTCACTTCCGCGAGGCTCCGCCCCCACGCGCACAGCTGCCGCACCACGTGGTGCAGTGCGGGTGGTGGCCGTGGGTGGTGATGATGATGGGTGATGATGATGGGTGGTGGTGGTTGATGATGGTGGGTGGTGATGATGGTTATAGATGACGATGGGTGGTGATTATGATGGGTGCTGATGGCTGTTGATGATGATGGTTGATGGGTGATGATGTGTGTTGATGATGGTCGGTGGTGGTGGTGTTGATAGGTGGTTGATGATGATCGGTGGTGATGATTGTGACAGATGGTGATAATGATGGTTGGTGATGATGGTGGGTGTTCATGCTGATAATTGGTGTTAATGATGTAAGGTGGTGATCACGATGGGTGGTGATTATGATGGGTGATGATGCTGATTTGTGGTGAGGATAATGATGGGTGATGGTGATGTTGGGTGGTTGGTGGCAATGATGATGATGGTGGTCCGTGATAATGGGTGGTGGTGATGATTAGTCATGGTGATGATCATGGTTTATGGGTGGTGGTTATGATAGGTAAAAGTGATGATGGGTGGTGCTGATGATTGGTCATGGTGATAATGATGGTTGATTGGTGGTGGTTTTGATAGTTGGAAGTGATGAAGGGTGGTAGTGATGAAGGGTGGTGATCATGATGGGTGGTGATGATGGGTGATGATGATGATTGGTGGTGATTGGTGGTGATTGGAGATTGGTGGTGATTGGAGATTGGTGGTGATTGGAGATTGGTGGTGATTAGTGGTGATTGGTGATTGTTGTGATTGGTGGTGATTGGTGATGATTGGTGATTGGTGGTGATTTGTGATTGGTGGTGATTGGTGATTGGTGGTGAAAGGTGATTGGAGATTGGTGGTTATGGATGGTGTTTGGTGGTGATTGATGGTGATTGGTGATTCATGGTGATTGGTGGTGATTGATGGTGATTGGTGATTCATGATGAGTGGTGGTGATTGGTGATTGTTTTTGATTGGTGATTCGTGGTGAATGTTTGTTATTGGTGTTTGGAGATTGGTGTTGTTTGGTGGTGATTGGTGATTAACAGTGATTGGTGGTGATTGGTGTTTGGCGGTTGGTGGTTATTGGTTGTGATTGGTGATTAACGGTGATTGGTAATGTGTGGTATTTAGCGATTAGTGGTGATTGGTGGTTCTTGGGTGGCGGTTGTGGTTGCTTGGGGGTGGTGGTGGGTGGTGGTGGTTGGAGGGTGGTGGTGGGTGGGTGGTTGTGGGTGAGTGGTTGTGGGTGGTGGTGGTGGTTGGTGGTGGTGGTTGGTGATATTGGGTGATTGATCATGATGGGTGGTGGTGATGATGGGTCTGTGGTGGTGGTGATGATAGGTGATGGGTGGTTGTGATGAAGGATGCTGGTCATGATGGGTGGTGATGTGTGACGATGATGTTGGGTGGCGATGATGATGGATGATGATGATGGATGATGATTATGTGATGATGAGGGGAGGTGGTGGTTGTGGTTGGTGGTGGTTGTAGTTGCTGGTGGTTGTGGTTGGATGAGTTGGTCGTTGGTTGTGGATGGTGGTGGTTGGTGGTGATTGGTTGTGGGTGGTGGGTGGGGGTGGGTGGTGGTGGGGATGGGTGGTGGTGGGTGGTGGTGGTTGGTGGGTGGGGATGGGTGGTGGTGGGTGGTGGTGGTTGGTGGGTGGTGGTGGTGGTAGTGTTTGGTGGGTGGTGGTGGTTGGTGGTAGGTGGTAGTTGGTGGGTGTTTGTGGGTAGTGGTGGTTATGGTGGTTGGTGGGTGGTGGTTTGTGGGTGGTGGTTTGTGGGTGGTGTTGGTGGATGGTAGTGGTTGGTGGGTGGTGGTGGTGGGTGGTGGTGGTTGGTGGTAGGTGGTAGTTGGTGGGTGTTTGTGGGTAGTGGTGGTTATGGTGGTTGCTGGGTGGTGGTTTGTGGGTGGTGGTTTGTGGGTGGTGGTTGGTGGATGGTAGTGGTTGGTGGGTGGTGGTGGTGGTTGGTGGGTGATGGAGGTGGTTGGAGGGTGGTGGTGGTGGTTTGTGGGTGGTGGTTGGTGGATGGTAGTGGTTGGTGGGTGGTTGTGGTGGTTGGTGGGTGGTGGAGGTGGTAGTGGGTGGTGGTGGGTGGTTGGTGGATGTGGGTGGTTGGTGGTTTGATGGTGGTGGGCGGTGGGTGGTTGGTGGAGATCGGTGGTGGGTGATGGTGGGTGGTGGGTGATGGTGGGTGGTGGGTGGTGATGCGTGGTGGTGGGTGGTGCTGGGTGGTGCGTGGTGCTAGGTGGTGGTGGATGGTGGTGGGTAGTGGTGGGTGGTGGGTGGTCGTGGGTGGTGGTTAGTGGTGGTGGGTGGTGGGTGGCGGGTGGTGGTGGAGGTGCGTGGTTGGTAGTGGGTTGTCGTGGCTCGTGGTTGGTGGTGGGTGGTGGTGGGTGGTGGCTAGTGGTTGGTGGGTAGTGGGTGGTGGTGGTGGTTGGTGGTGAGTGGTGGATGGTGGAGGTGAGTGGTGGTGGGTGGTGTTGGGTGGTGGTGGGTGGTTGGTGATGATGATTTATAATTTGTGCTGTTGATGATAATGATGATTGGTGCTGGTGATGATGATTGCTGCTGGTGATGATGATGATTGGTGCTGGTGCTGGTCATAACGCTGATTCGTGCTGGTGCTGGTGATAATGATGATGATTGGTGCTGGTGATGACGACTGATGATTGGTGATGACAATGATGATTATTGGTGATGCTGGTGATGATGATTGGTGCTGGTGATGATGATTGGTAATGAAGATGATGATTGTTGCTGGTGATGATGATTGGTGCTGGTGATGAGCATGATGATGAGTGCTGGTGCTGGTTATGATGATGATGATGATTCGTGCTGGTGAAGATGATCATGATTGGTGCTGGTGATGATGATTATTTGTGCTGGTCATGATGATGATGGTTCGTGCTGGTCATGGTGATGATGATGATTGGTCCTGGTGCTGGGGATGATGATGATGATTGGTGCTGGCCATGATGATGATTATTGGTGCTGGTTATGATGATAATGGTTCGTGCTGGTGCTGGTGATGATTATTGGTGCTGGTGATAATGAAAGGTTGGGTTCATAATTGCCCGGTAGAATGAGTATATAATGGCCAGGTAGGGTGGGGTCACTCACCAACTCATCCACTCATCTTGTGTGTGGTGATCCACCAACCCCCGCCTAGATTTCAGGCGCCTTCCCAAAACCGCAATTCAATCACTCACGCACCCACTCCTTTACTCACCCACCCCCTCATTCACTCACCCACGCACTCATTCACTCGCCCATGCACTCATCAACGTACACACCCACTCATTCACTCACCCATACACTCATCAACTTACAGACCCACTCATTCACTCGCCCACGAACTCATTCACTCACTCACCCACTCATTAACTCACCCACCCACTCATTCACTCACCCACCCACTCACTCATTCACTCACCCATACACTCATCAACTTATCCACCTACTATTTCACTCACCCACTACTCATCCACTCACTCACCAACTCGTTCACTCACCCATTAATCATTAACTCACCCACCCACTCATTCACCCCCCCCCCCCCCCACTCATTCGCTCACCCACCCACCCACACATTCACTCACCCAACTATTCATTCACTCACCTACCCACTCATTCACTAACTCAACCACTCACCCACCCACTCATTCACTCACCCACCCACTCACTTATTCACCAACCCATCCACTCATTCACACAACTGCCCTTCTGTTCACTAACCCACCCTATCCACTCATTCACTCACCCACCCATTCACTCACCCACCCTTTCACTCACACACCCATCTACTCATTCACCATCACATCTACTCATTAACTCAACCACCCACCCATTCACTCACCCAACCACTCATCCACTCACTCATTCACCCACCCACTCATTCCTCGACATCAGGAGGAAACAAGGAGGTGGAAAGGTGCTGATGCAGGCCGTTTTAAAAGTCTTTGACGACCGCTTTTGTTGCAATCGAAACGTCGTAGTTTTTTGTTATTTTTTGCTACTTTCTCTGAACCTATCTACGTGGTGACTTTACCGAAAGACCCAAGAATACAAATACAACTTATTGGGTAGTCAGAATTCATCAGCACCAACCTGTATGTTGAACCTCTTTCGCACCGTACGTAGCCAACCGTGCAAATCTGTAGGTCTCTCTGGGTGTCTATAATGAGTGACCCATTGTTACTTAAAACAATTTTGGCAATGAAGTGATACGTGATATAATTGAATAGATTTTAAGCACTACAATTTTGAAAAAAAAAATATTGAATAAATTAAAAATAAAGAATAAAAGTAAGTACATGGTAATAAAAGCAACAGTTAAAATGTGTTGGATTTAGTAATAGCATGCCAAATGATGAGTTATTTAGCCTGAAAAATAGTGCAAATACAAATAGATTTTACAAGGAAAAGTGATTTATATTTACTAAATGTCTGAGCAATGGTAATTTAGATTTACTAAATATTTGGAGGAATCTGATTAATATTTATTAATGATCTGGCTGAAATTGATTTACATGTACTAATTGCCTGGGTGAAATTGATATAAGCTTACTAAATATCTGGTTCAATGATTTGGATTTACTAAATAAAATACTTATATTGAATGTCTGTTGCCATAACATTTATATTTCTAATCCACCCAATAGCATGCCTTCATGGTGCCACAATTCACTTACGTTAAGTCAACCGAGCACCATCAAAAAGATAAGAACTATGAAAAGGAACAGCAGATTGACATGTATTTGTGCAATTTTGTCTCAACATGTTTATCCAACATATTACAAGTACAAAAGAAAGAGGGGCTATGAAAAAACAAAGAGAGAAACCATGTATCTGTACAATAGGGATACAATACCTGAAGTCTATTAATAATTTGTGGGCATTACAGGCACAGATTCCTTTTTTGGATGTGATTCAAGGTTTTAGTCTTGTTAGTGCATTTAAATTACGACAATTAAAAAAAATATATGTAAAGATACTTTCATAATATTTCTTTCTTATGTGCGCAAATTGAAATCCTAAGGGCCAATATGTTTATAAAACAGCTAAAAGAGATTAAAACATCACGTGAATTGATCCACAATCCAGGTGGACCTATCTTTTTTAACATGCACAATTACAAGCATGGCTTCCTAACAAGTAAACTAGCACAGCCTTCAGATGTTCCATGCATCTTACATCTATTCCTTTCGAAACGTCGTGAGAATTTTTATTGTTTTATATATATTTATTATTTTATTGTTTCCCTTCAACGTGACTTTACCGAAAGAGCTAAGAATATGAATTACTGCAGTCACGAAAGCTTTAAATGAAAATTTTACCGCCTCTACGGGGAGGGTTTCCACGTCACTTTAAGATCCTTCAACAAACTCCGGGATAAGAAGGCTCAGCTGATCGAGTCTCTCACCTTTCTGAAGAGATGCCGCGACTCTGGGGTAATTCCAATCGCATTTACACTGACCTCTGCTGCTGTAACTTCTTCTAATGCGAAACGAATTATTTTCAAAACTAGCTTAGCTCTTATCTCAGAGAAAATCAGACTTATACGCACCGAACTAGATCAGTTAGACAAGACACTCTACAAATCACACTTATCATTGACGGCAACAATGTCCAGGTGACCGTCCCTCCCGCCTCTACATGGTGTGTGCGTGCATTCGTGCGAGGGGGGCGCCGCGTCGGCGCCGTCACTCCCAAGTGGCGGCGTCACGGCGGTGGGCACGGCCCCGACGGAGAGGCTCCGCTGCGGCAGCACCACAACTGTGTAGAGGCTAAACAGCGGACGTCTGCGAGAGCACCGGCCTCGGGAGAGTGGCGGGAAATCCGAGGCACCGGTGGCGGCGTCACGGCGGTGGGTATGGCCCCGACGGAGTGGCTCAGCTGTGGCAGCACCACACAGCCCCCCGAGGTGTCAGTCCTCGTCCCGGGTTGACTGGAGCACCTCGCCTGGGTTGCCCCTACAAGGTAGCGCCGCGGGGTCCGCGGGACTCGTCCGGCTCTCGTGGCTGGCCTTGGCGGTGGTGGCTCCACCTCTCGGGGTTCTGGCGGCGGTCTCCTCCTCCACTCCAGTGGTTCTCACCGGTCCTGGGTACGTGCGAGCTGGAAGACAAACTCGGTAGCGGTAGGGTGCAGGGGCCATCGTACCCGTCTCTCCTGGCTCGGGTCGGGACCCCCTGGGGCCCGGGGCTCCGTGGGGCCCATACACTGTGCAAGGCCCCCGGGTATGGGGGGGGGGGTGTGGGGAACCCGGGGTATCGGGGTCCTCGAACGGCGGGGTTCTCCCTCGCTGGGGCCGCCCTCCATGGTTTTATTCGCCGGACATTGACCACCATCTCCCGGCCTCTCTCCCCCCCTTGAATCAGTACCGTCCAGGGGGAGATCTGTCGCCCCACGGTCCAGGGTCCCCGCCAGTAGGTGGTTAGCTTCCCCATCTGTCCGGCCCCGACGCGAGGGGTGTGCAGCCACACCTTGGAGCCCGCCGAGTAGAAGGGGGCTCCATCCGGGGTCGGGCGCCCTGCTCCTGCCGCTGGTGTGCGGCCTCGCCTTGCAGGTAGGCCCGGACCCTAGCTCCGCATAGGGTCGAACTCACTACCCTGGTCAGTAATGACTCGTTCGGGGATCCCGTGCTTAAATACGTAGTGTTCCACGAATGTTCGGGCCACTATGAGGGTTGTCTTATCGGGGATGGCCACCGCTATGGGATAGCGTGTGAAGTACAACACCGCTACAAGAATATATCGGTTGCCCCGGTGGGATCGCGGGAATGGCCCCTGCAGGTCGATCCCAACCAGCTGATTCGTCCGACTGACGCGGAACGGTCTCAGGGGGACCTGGTATCGCGCTGGTTTGGGCCCGCATTACTGATACGCGCGGCAGCCCTGCACCCAGGCGGCCACGTCGTGTGCTAACTTGGGCCAGAGATATTGGCGATGCAGGGTCTCCCCGTCGTGGCCCCCGAGCAGGTGGTCATGCACTAGTCTTAGCAGCTGGGGTCGCACCTGGGCGGGAACACAGATGCACCCAGGCTGGCCGGCTTCGGTGAGCTCCCGTACCACCCCGTTCTGCATGCACAACCGGGCGTACAAACCACGCCAGGGTCCTGGTAGGGTGTCCCTCTTCTCCCGTAGGGCCGCTTCCACCGCCGCCAGATCTGGATCCTCGCAGCTGGGTCCGTCTCAGCTACTCGTCGTCCAGGCCTGGGAAGGCGCAGCCGATGTTCTCCTGGATCCGATTGGGTGGGGTTAAGCGACCCGTTGGGCCCCGGGGCGTGGGCTCCGCGTCCGCCGGGTGGTCCCCCGGTTCCCTGGTTCCCCCTGCCGGGGTTTCTGTGGCACATATTGCACTCTCCCCCGCGAGGGGGGGTTTTAGTTTCGGCGCGCCCTCGGTGGTCCGCTGTTTGCTGGCAGCGTCCCCCCGTGAAGCACGGGCAGACTTCCTCCGCCCTTGTCTCGGCGCACACCGCGGGTCGCCTCGACAAGGCGTCCGCGTTTGCATGTGTACGCCCAGCTCTGTACTCGATTTGCAATTTGTACTCATGCAACTCCGCTAACCATCGGGCCATCTGCCCCCGTGGTTCCTTGAACGTAAGGAGGAAATGCAGGGCATGATGGTCGGTGTGCACCCGACATTTCCTGCCATACATATACGGTCGGAACTGTTTACACGCGAAGATCACGGCATACAGTTCTTGACGGGTCACGCAATAATTCAGCTCGGCCCCACTCAGGGTCTGACTGGCATATGCGATGACCCGCTCCGTCCCACCCTGCACCTGCGACAGCACCACGCTCAGCCCACTGCTGCAGGCATCGGTGTCTAAAATAAAATTAGTGGTGAAATTGGGGAAAGCTAGAGTGGGGGTGTGGGCGAGGTGGTCTTTGAGGGTGGTGAAGGCCGTCTGGCAGGCCTCCGTCCACTGATAGGGGTTCTTAGGGGAGGTGAGTTGGGTGAGGGGGCATGCAATCTCACTGAATCCCTTTATAGATCGACGATAATAGGTGGCGAGCCCCAAGAATGATCTCCGTCAGGTTCCTTGGCCGTGGCCATTCCACTACGGCGCGTACCTTCTCCGGATCGGTGCACACCCCGCCTCGCTGACTCGGTGTCCGAGGTATGCCACCTCGCACTGCGCAATGTAGCACTTACGCGGCTTGAGCTTGAGATGGGCTGCTCGCAATCGCTGGAACACCTCTCACAGCCTGGACCAGTGTTCCGACAGATCTACTGAACACTGTCACCTCGTCCAGGTAAATCAGGCACTGTTCCCACTGCAAGCCCCGCATCACCAACTCCATCAATCGCTGGAACGTTGCGGGCGCATTAGTGAGTCCGAACGGAAGCACTCGAAACTCGAACAGTCCAATTGGAGTGGTGAATGCGGTTTTTGGCCGATCCTCCTCTGCCATCTCCACCTGCCAGTACCCGGACCCCAGATCGCGGGTGGAAAAATACTGTGCTATTGCGAGGCTGTCAGAGGTGTCGTCGATGCACGGTATGGGGAAGGCGTCGCCGAGGGTGACTGCGTTCAACTTTCGGTAATCAACACAGAATCGGGTCGACCCATCCTTTTTCGTCACTAGCACTACCGGGGAAGACCAGGGGCTCGCCGAGGGCTGGATTATGTTATCACGTAGCATATCCGCGACTGCCTCTTTGATCTGGGTCCGATCTGGCGCGCCCACTCGGTATGCGGGGAGTTTGATGGGTCGGGCTGCACCTGTGTTAATTTGGTGCTTAACAAGGTCTGTCCGGCCCATATCTGAATCGTGCTCAAAAAACACGTTGGCGTGCTCCTGCAACAATCCGCACAGTTGATCGGCCTCCCCCTTAGGTAAATCTGCCCAAGGCACATGTAACGCATCATGCAAGGGAACGATCTCGGCTCGGGGGGTCGGGCCGACTCGCCAGGCCAGATCCTGGTTGTCCTCGGGGCAGCCAGGGTCTTACGCCCAGAGTGCAAACACCGAGTCGTTAGAATGGCGCGCGTGCAGGGGGTGTATGGTGACTACCGTGGTGCGTCGTCGTAGAATTTCCGGGGTACTGTGTGGGTTAAACACCCGCATAAACAGTCGGCCCTCATCTGCGTTTACCAGTGTGGCTGACCCCACAACTCCGTACCGGTCCACCAGCTCCGGGTGAGGAGTTAGCATTACCTCGCCCGATGGTCGGTGTGTGGGGTCGGCGGAGGGTGTTGCTACGGGCACCAGCATCTCGGCAAGCGGGCCGATGATGACGGCCGACACCAGGGTGGCGGCCATGGGTGTGAAGTGAGGGCGATTCCGTTCTTGTCCCAGGAGCGGGATCCTCTCCCCGCTGTCCTCCACGGTGGCGCATCGCTGGCCTGGCTAGTCATTGAGCCCCAGTTTCTCCAGGAGGTCCGTACCCGCAATACACTCATGGCACAACACACTCGAGACATAGAATTCCTGTGTACACACCTGGTGTCCGAGACGGACCTCGAGGGAGATCCTTCCTAGCAACCCCATCCCGGCTCTGCTCGCTGTGTGCCTGCAGGCGGCTCACGTCAACCCCGAGCACGCTGCAGTGTGTGGCGCTCACGAGTGAAGCCACTGCCCCCGTGTCGAGTAGGATCCAGGTGCGCTGCCCGTTCACCTGTCCTACCAGTGATGTGGCCCCCGTGATCGCCGCCACCAGCTCCCATAGCCAGTCACCTGTCCTCACCGCGTCCTTGGGTGTTGTGGTCGGAATCTGTGCGGGGGTCACTCGCTCACCATTATTACTATCGTTGTTTTGTTTTGGGACCTCGTCGATTGCACCCTTAGGTGGTCCACTCTCTAGGGGGCGGTGGCGTTTAACCCTGGCGCCTGTCTAGTGCGGGCGATTTGAGGACAGTCTCTCATGAGGTGCCCGCGGCGGTCGCACAGGTAACACGCTCGGGGAAGGGCGGTGGCCCCGTAGGAGCTTCCCCGCACGCTCCCTCTTTCCCCTCCCGTACGCCGCTGCCCAGACTCTGCCTCTAGTCGGGCCACCCTCCCGGCTAGCCCCCCTACCGTGGAGCGCATTTCCCCCATTTCCGACTGAATGGTCTCCACTGTGGACTGTAGTTTGGTGATATGGCCACCAACTTGGGTCACCTGGCCGACTATATCACCCATGCCGGTCTGTAGCCCTGCTACCCATCCCGGGGTTGTCTCGCGGGCTACCGGGGGCTCCCTTTCCCGACCCCTTACCGTCGTGGCGAGCTCCTGTTCCTCCTCTTCCTACTCTAACGACAGGCTTGCGATGGTGCGCTCTCTTCCCAGCCCCCGGAGCTGCGCGCGTTCGCTGGAAATTCCTTCACATTTACGCGCGCGCTCGACAAGGGCGTTAAAGGGGAGACGTGTATAGCTCATGTCTGGCTGCCACCACGACGTGCGAGTCAAGTATCGCTGGATCTTCTCAGCGGCAAGCTCCTCAATCATCTCTGTCGTGTATCCCAGGTGTGCGATCTTTGTTAGCTCGCGCACATCCTCGGCATAATCACGCAGGTCCTCGCCGGGTTGGCGGTAGCGTGCCTCTAAGGCTGCTTTTGCCTACTCCTCATCACGCGTACCGAAACGCAGATCAAGTCGGCGCATCAGTTCCTCTAGCTGTGTCTGCGCGCTTGTGGGTAGGGCTTCCACAAAATTGGCTGCCCGCCCATCCAGGTTCATAATAAGTTGGCGTAACGCCTGCGCGTCCGTCCACCCATTAATCTCTTTAGCCCCTATGACGTTGCGGGCGAATGCCTTCCACCAAGGAGCCCCCCGGCTGGTAAATATATGCCATATTTTTGCGTGGGGTAACGCGGGGGTTCGTACCGCTTCTGACGCCAAACTGTGGGGGCTGCCGTCCCCCGCCATCACTGAATTGTCGGGGCCGTTGCCCCCTGACTCCCCCATTACATTTGTACTACTACCACCTGGCAGTTCTGTAGGGTTCGGGTTAGCGACCTCCAACTCCTCGCCCCCCGGGGACCCTGACTTTGTTACCGACCGCGTTGGCATGGCTCAATTAGTGGGCTTGTACGCTTTACTCTTGCGGCGCGCTACGCGGGTTCAGTGGCGGCGTGCTGCGGTGAGCGTGCTCGCGAAGCAAGACTCTGTCCCGTACGTAAAAAAATGGGTACGGCGCACCGATGCGTGACTCACGTACGTAAACAAATGGGTACGGTGCGCCGACGCGTGATTTCAGTACATAAACAAATGGGTACGGTATGCTGACGCATGACTCCCTCACACACACGCTCTACGCGCCTAGGCAATAACAAACCCAACACCGCTACCTGCCCAGCCCCATACACCAATCACACGCGAGGGAGTTGGGTTCGGGGGTGAGAGGGCAGGGGTGTCTGCCGTGCGCGCGCCGCTTATTGGAGGGAGTCACTCCGCTCTGATTTAAAAGGGCCGTTTAAACAGCCGCGCGTGTACGCGCACACCAGGCGCTTAGCTCTCTGCTTCGGTAGAAACAACCGCGCATACACGCAACCGCAAGACACTCCCGTAAATAGTCGCCCAGGTATGCGAACGCTAAGCACTCCCGTAAACAGTCGCACAGGTACGCAAGCGCTAAGCACTCCCATAAACAATCGCCCAGGTACGTGAACGCTAAGCGCTCCCGTAAACAGCCGCATGGGCACGCGAATGCTAAGCACTCCCGTAAACAGTCGCCCAGGTACGCGAACGCTAAGCACTCCCGTAAACAGTCGCCCAGGCACGCGAACGCTAAGCACTCCCGTAAACAGTCGCCCAGGTACGCGAACGCTAAGCACTCCGGTAAACAGTCGCCCAGGTACGCAAACGCTAAGCACTCCCGTAAACAGTCGCCCAGGTACGCGAACGCTAAGCACTCCGGTAAACAGCCGCACGGGCACGCGAACGCTAAGCACTCCCATAAACAGTCGCCCAGGTACGCAAACGCTAAGCACTCCGGTAAACAGCCGCACGGGCACGCGAATGCTAAGCACTCCGCCTTCCTCTTCACACTCACAAAGACCACACGACACAGTTTTATCCCCCTACTAGCTATTTTATTCACCGCGAGTAACCCGCTAAACTACTCGTGATTGTGTGGGTCAGCAGACTTTAGCTTATCCCTCGGGGATCCTGGGCTCAACTTATCCTGCCTGCCTCTCCGCTTTCTTCCCTCTGATCAATTAGCCCGCACTCACCTTAGTCCCAATCTGATGCTGCAGAAGCTGTGGAACGGTGATGTTCCCGCACCCCGTGCCCCCCTGTCCAATCAGAGGTCTGGATTTTCCCGCCCTCGGATCACCGCTCTGGTGACGTCACCGCAGTGGTTTATTGGACGTCCGCTTTTCGTTCTTCCCGCTATCCGCCCACTGACTCGTGTTTGTGTGTGTGTGGTTCCACTCGCGGTGGCTAAACAGCCCCTGCCATGACCATGCCATTACAATCCCAGGTCACAGCACCGCGGTGCTCTTCAGCCTCGGGGGTAGGTCGCCCAATTTCCCGGCTGCAGGAAACCATGAAGCTTGATCTCATTAGGGGCTTCTGGATAAAAACCTGTTGGCCAGGTGACCTTCCCTCCCGGCTCTACGTGGGGTGTGTGTGCATTCGTGTGATGGGCGCGCCACGTCGGCGCCGTCACTCCCCGGTGGCTGCGTCACGGCGGTGGGCACGGCCCCGATGGAGCGTCTCCGCTGCCGCGGCACCACAACCTCTGGGTCACTGAGCCGCTTCCAAACACCCCCCATGTCAAATACATAAGCAGGAACCTGTATCGTGAGCAGCAGCATTATTTGAATACTCTGCCAAAACAATTTGAATTGTGGAGTGGTGGCACAATTCCGCAATAGCTTTATCATATCTCTGGTGATAGGAAGAATTTCTACAAGACCGAGTTCTAGAGAACCCCTTTACGCGATGTTTTGGTCTACTCTTCCACACTGGGCGGATGTTTCAGTAGAGGAAGGAGTACCCACAATTTAACGCACCGCATCCACGGCCCCTCTCCTAAGTGGGCGTCCCCAGCCCGAATGCTCGCAGGAAGCCCTCCCAGCCTCCCTGCTCGACGAACCAGGCCCCGCACACGTTCACCAACAAGGCGGCCACCACGTCCGTCACGGCCGACTTCTCCGCGTCGCTCAGACGTACGCAGTCCACCAGCCTCTTCGCGAGGGAGGAGCGAGCAGAGCACCACCAGGACCACCACGCGGCCCCAGCTCGCAGAGCCATCGCGGATGACTTCCCAGGCCACGTCCATGAGCAGCCGGCGGTGCCCTCGGTGCTCCACCCACTCCGTGTGAGGAACAGGTCCCCCAGGCAGTTGACCACCTCCTGCACCAGCTGTGCTGGCTAAACCTTCTGCAGCTGCTGGACCTGCAGCTGCTCCTGCACCTGCAGCTACTCCGTCTGTGTCACCAGGTGAGCCATGTAGCCGACGATCAGATCCGCTGTCAAGACGGTCAGCAGCTGCAGCACCTCCTTTTCCTCCCCCTCATCTTCTTCCTCCTCCTGCCCGTGTCTCATTCCTCCTCCCCGTGTCCCACTCCCTCCCCCTGTCTCCCTCCACCTCCCTGTGTCTCCCTCCTACTGTAATGTTTTGCTTTTGCAAAACACGTACTAATTTGTCAGTTACTCCCGAGATATATGGTATTTTAATTGTTTTAACAATCTTATCGATTTCAGCATTGTTGCTTTGCCATCGTGATTTGGCATTCAATGCTCTGTTAATTTGAGCATTATTGTAGCCATTCTGTCGTAGTGTTTCTTTAACGTGTTTAATCTCTCTCACGAGACTTTCACCATCTGACACTGCTTTAGCCTGATATATCAGCGTCTTGATAAGAGAGGATGTCTGAGCTGGGTGATGATGTGATTCTGCATTCAAATAGCATCAGTGTGTGCGTTCGCTTTCTGTAAACGCTGTGTGCTATTTTACCATTTAGGCCATGTCCAAGCAAAATATCTAGGAACGGGAATGTGTTATTCACCTCCATTTCCATGGTGAACTGGATGGCCGGGTTTTGTGCATTGAGATGATTTAGAAAATCATTAAGTGTATCTTTACCATGTGGCCAGGCAACCAAAGTGTCATCCACATATCTAAACCAAAAACATGGTTTCAATGTGCTCGAGACAAGTGCTCTTGTTTCAGAGTTTTCCATGTGCATATTTGCTATAGCCGGAGATAAAGGAGAGCCCATTGCTGCTCCTTCCTTTTGTTTAAAGAAATCACCTCCAAAAGAAGTAAGTGTTATTTAAACAATGATGAGCCAGTTTCAGAATATATTTTGGTAAACCTGTATTCTTTACTAGTGTATCAAGTAATTTAAGTGACTCGTTCACTGGAACCTTAGTGAATAGAGAAATCACATCAAAACTCACCAGAATATCATTAGGGTAAAGTTTAATATCTTTTATTCACATTCACAAGATGTTCTGAATTTCTTATGTATGAAGATGTCCTCCCGATGTAGGGATGTAATTGTTTAGTTATATGTTTTGCTAATTTATATGTGGCAGAGCCAATTGTACTGACTATGGGTCGTAATGGGATGCCGATTTCATGAATCTTTGGTAGCCCATACAGTCTAGATGGTTTTGAGGCCCTTGGAATTATTCGGTATTGCTCATTCTTAGGGATTAATGAATTTGCAATTATTGCAGTAGTCTGACGTTCTAAAGTATTAATAGGATCTCGTTTAATTTTAATGTGGGTACTTTTCTCTAGTAAATCTTTAATTTTATTATCATAATTGGCTCGTGGCATCACCACAGTAGTGCGGCCTTCATCAGCTGCCAGGATTTTAAAATCTTTATTTAAATGAATCTCTCTTAAGGCTTTTGCTTCGTTCGAGCTAATATTTATTTTTGGTACTTTGCTATTTTCAATTATTTTGGCAACCTCGTGTCTAGTCATCTCTGCCTCATTATGTGGAAGGAGTCTAACTGTTGATTCTACCTCAGCAATTATCTCATCCACTGGAATTGTGCGTGGGGTAACGGCAAAGTTAAGGCCTTTAGAAAGGACAGAGATCATGTCACTGGTTAAAACAGTGTTAGTCAAGTTCATTACGGGTTTGTTTTTAAATTGTTCGTTTTTAGTGGGTATTTGTTTATTATGAAGTCTAGATAATTTATTCATTTGGCTAGTTTTGGTTAGATTAAACACATTATCAGCCGATTGTTGTGTTATGGTCTCGATTATATTCCAATAATGCATTGATCTACTTGCTTATATCTAAGTGCAACTGCCTTAGAGATTCTGAAATGTAAGATAATTCACTCCTGTTGTGCTGTATTCTCTCTATTAATAATCATTTGCTAGCTTTGTGTAGTATTTGGTTAGCTTTAGCAGACTTTGTGATGTGTTATTTTAACTGCGTTTGGTATTAACTTCGAATCTCTGCACCTTTTGAGGAACGCCAGTGAAGATATCAATTCCATCCGCTTGATGCGGAGCTTCTCCAACTTTCTGGTTTTAAGAAAAGTATCCTCCCCATAGAGGTTAGTCAGTTTAACACGTAGGCTTTCGCGACCAATATTATTCATAATAAACGTGTGGGTCAAGGTAAATATGACCCCCACATGCCATGCTGAGGCCTGGTTTGGTGTTTTTATTCATTATTAAAATTTAAAGAAACAATAGAAATATGTATCTATATGTATTGAAAAATTACTTGTTAATATTAAGATGGAAAAGGGGCCTAGATACAACATTCCGCCCTTTTAAAAATGATCGGTGGTCAATTGGCCACGGGTCATTTTTAAAACAAAGAATCTATGCACTTTTCCATCATGAATCATCAATATTACTCAAGTAATTTTTCCTTACAACGCGCGCACGTCACAACTTATGATTACATTTGAAATAAGAAAAGAAATACTAAAAGGAAGGTAAAACAAGGGGAAATTGTTTTACTGGCTACATGTTATAGGAGATGTCGTTATTCCATGTACCCACGTTCAATACTGTCCGCAATCGAAATACATTTTCGGGTTTGACCAGTGGGAAATTCAACAAAAATCCCACCTGTCTGGTCTGGGAGTCCCCATGTATGGGTGTGGCTGTACCCATTTTAAAGGCAATTTGTACCTGTGTTGTACTGATTGTTTCCAGGGATGCTAATGGTATCACATTTTTTTTAGTGTTGGAGTTACCAGATATGAAGGAAATTGTCCTTGGAGAAGATCACTGATGCTGCCGCTGGTGCAATGCAACAAGTCTTTGGATCAACTATTGAATTTGCTGTCGAGTATTCTCTTCTTCGTACAGATCTCGGATTGCAAAACCCAATTCTTGGATTGTTAAGTTAACCATGGCGGAGTGCAGGTTAACGAGAACCACGGTGTCTCTCTGACTTTCTCATGTTACCTCTCTGCCACCTTGTACCAAGTCATTGATAACCTGACTGACTCTTTTAGTCACGAGTGTATCATATCTCTCATGGCCAGGTATCTTAGAGTTACCGATGACCCTTCCATGCAACATCATCACATCATCGTCCCGGCTCATCGTCGTGATGGCTTTGGCCTAATGAACATGGCTCACTGGTTCGTATCGGTAATTTATTTTATCACTCCCTTTCCATGTGAGATTGTGTGGCGTGAAGTTATGCTGTGCGTAACCAGGATCAACATACACCACGAGTTTCCGTACTCGACTGTTGGGGTCATTTGTATTCTCCGCAGCCCTGTGCACATCTGCTGCCTCTGGGAGTCGATTTGACTCTGGGCCACAATTCCCTTCTGCGCTACGATTCGATTCTGGGTCACGATTCGATTCCGTGCTTTTGAGTATGCTGTGTTTCAACACAATTCCCGATCCGTCACGGATATTCTTCTCCTCCACTTCAACACTCTGATCTCCATCCCTCCTTAGTGTGCCCGAGCACAATTTAACATCCAAAGGCTGATGTCTGCATTCATCTGCCTCTTCCACAGTACACTCACGCACTTCCGCGACACAAGGGATGGCATTTATATTTACCAGACAATCAGGTTTTCCTTCCCCTCCCTGCGGTTGGTTATCATCTCCTGTAGGATCACACTTTAATGCAGTTATGTTTCCCTGCTCGATAGGTGTGTCAATTACGGGAGCAACACTTGCGCTCTCCACCACATTATCAGAACTGGTGCCCGACGCATTTATTGTTTCCCAATCATTGGGACCCTCCTGGTTTACCTTGTCAACCGCAGCCTGCTTAATTTTTTTAACGGGTCCATAATTTCCCTGCAGCTCCACGGACACCACTCTCACTGAAAGCTCCCTCTCAACCAATGTGATTGATTCATCACGTGCCCGTGTCATTTTTTGTGTCTCAGCCAAGCTCACGCCTGTCTCCCTATTCCTCATGCCTCTGCTCTCTCCTGGTAAAACTGGTGGGGGAATCGATCGGAAGTGGGCCGATTGTGTTTGATCCCTCGTGTGTCGTGGCATTGGGACCCGGCATGATTCTGCTCTTGGTCTACACACACCGCGATTCTCGCAAATATGCGTCCCTGCACGCTGCGATCGCTCCCAGCCTGCGGGCCATTGCCTCGCTGGTGGTGCTGTGTTTCTGCTCACGTGATTTCTATTTCCCTCTGAAACGCTGGTTACATCATCCCTCTCTCTGGGTGTCGTAGAACTATTGTCTTTAGCTCTGTACAGCCAAGCTCTGTGCGCCTTATCCTCTATATGGTGTAAGGAGGCTGTTTCTGGATTCAATACCATTCCCACAATTTCTGTAATCTCTGGACTCAAAGACCCGAAAAACATAACTTTGAACCTTTTGTCACCTTCGTGATACTGATCCACATCACCCGCGTAGTACGCTCTTTTAAACCGTAGGAGGTAATCTCGCGGATCCTCGTCTGCGCACTGGGTCATAGATTTTGCAGCATTAAATCCCTCAGACCATGTTAAATATTCTCCAAACTTCCGGCTCACTGCCAGGCTCAGCTTTTTGAAATCGTTCCGAACCTTGTATGAAAGCGACTTTACCCATGGTATAGACTGCTCGTGCAAGCTTCGTCTCAGTAAACTGGCTTTCTCATTCGTTTTCCTCAAACCCCTGATCACTGCTTCTGCTTCTACCGTTGCGATGTGAGCGTGTATGTCTCTGTTCCTATCGTGTGGATCAAAGTAGGGAATTCTGACGAGAGCCTTGTCCATCAATTTCAGAGTTTTACTACTGAATGAGTATTCGGACAGTTGATCATCGTCAGAGGCGTCTGTTCCTGAGGAGTGCTCACTCGAGCTGTCACCATCACGGTGGCGCTGCTTAACATAACTTTTGTAGTGCCTTTTGCACCTGTAACGTGAGTCAACTTTGCTCGGTGACTCCTGCTTATCCCATGGCTCATGCTTGTGTGATGTGCGTCTTTCTGGAAAGTAATCTCTGCCATAGGTTCCACGTCGGTCGTGCTTGCGTGGAATGTGTCTACCAAATGAGCTGTCTCTGTCATGTCGCTCGTCTTGCCCCAGCTCCGCCCTTTTTTGCTCGATCAGTACAGAATATCCTGCTGACTTAGTGTTAATATTTTTTTCCTCTCTACCCTCGAAGTTGTCAGTCCTATGTTTTCCTATTTTCATCCGTATCTCTCCCTCCCCTCTCTCGAGTCGCGAGGGGGAATCTCTGTCAAAACCACTTTGATTGGTAGCCACACCTCCTGTGTGACCTGTCTCTGGTTTACGTCCGCGTGGCTCGGAGTGTGGTAAACTGTTACTCCCGTATGTGTTATGTGTATCAACATCTGGGGGTTTCGCTGGTGCATTCAGCGCCGACTCTTTTTCTCTCACGAGGGCGTGCAGACGCTCAACCTCCTCTATTAGGGACAGTTTCTCCTTCCTTTCCCTGTCAAATTTTTCCCCAGTCCATAATCTTTCTCTGTATGTCTGTGTGAGGAGATACGAGTCTAACCTTGCTATTTCTGCAATTTTTACGTCACGTTTGGCTTTGCTACATTTCATCACATCCTTAAGTAGTTTCCTCCTATGTGCCTTAACATCTTCTATATGTCTCCCCTCCCATACGTCTCTCTGCTCTGTCTGCTGTCTAGCAGTCCGTCCAGTACGTTTTAACACAAATTCACGATATTGTTTTTCCATAGATTCTATCTCCTCCTCGGAGGTCCATTCTGTATCAGTGTTATGCGTTGGGATGTCACCCTCAGAACGTTGCGGGTCATGTGCCATCTCTATTACGTAGTGTAGTTAATAGACCTAAGAGTGTATCTTAACTCTAGTCTCTTATGTGTGGCGTGAGTTACTCTGGAATTCCACTTCAGAGTACATATAAAAACATTCGTATCACAGGATGTGTTGGTTCAACTCGAGCAAATAATCTTACCCCCACTGTCTTTGTTATCCACTGCTACTCTGGTATTTTCCTTCAGAGTGCGTTTTTTTGTTTGTTTACACCGTTTACAGTCACAGGGCAATGTTAGTTCACAATACCTTGATTAATACAACAGTGATTCGTTCCTTAATTTAAGCATAAACTGTCTGCGAGAGATCCCGGATACGAGCCCCCAATTTGTTGTATATGTGGGTGTGTGAAAATTGATGAAAAATAATTAAAATTAAATGAAATTCGAAATTTGCATAATTAATCCGAAATTATGCTAATTTGTGTACTTATGCGTGTAACTATGCTAATTAGAGAGGTAATCGTATTAATTTATACGAGTGGGTGTGGTTGTGTTAATGATAGCCTTTATGATAATCAGGCCCCGTCTCGTTGACGAGGTGGGGTTATCAATCAGGATAACGCAATCAATCGTGTGCCGTTATGCTAGTGTCAATTCGGCCTCGTTGTCTAACTTCGTATTATAGATCAGCATAATACAATGATTCTCGCTTTAACACTCCCCGAGTGTTCATATTTTAGGTCTCATGTTCACATCGTTCGCATTAGTTTAATGAGTGTGGATTGGTGTGTTTATAGTTTAGGTTCCCGAGTTCATATCTCGTCGCAGGATACAGATCTTATGCAAAAACTTCAGGAAAAAATCACACGACCACTTCTGTATTAATCAATTTATTTTCTAATTAAACCTTAACTATAATATGTATGTGACTCTCAATCTCGGAACTTCAACACGGTATCCACACGGTATCAAGACAGTATCATCAACGACTGTACGATTTCCTTTTGATAACACATGGACCCCGCATAAAGCGATTGCTGTTAGTGAGAGAGAGAGTCAGAACATGCAAATGCTATGTTACACAAAAGCTTATACATTATAATATGAACGATCATTATGCTTTAAATGGTCAGCACATTATCACAGGCGACTGATTAACATGCAACGGTATTCATATAAAAAGACAATCAAACAGTTATTATTTCCAAAGGCATAAATGTAACAACAGATCCACCGGACAGACTATAAGATTACCGAAATGGCTTAGTGTGAGGGTATGCGGCGGAACGTGTTATCTCACGGGAGATTAATTAATTAATTCGTGAATAAGAATGTATGATCAGAAAATCGGTTTAGCACGATTCCTCCCCGGGACCGTAGCTCCGTGGCGAAGGTGCCAAGGGTTAATTCGTATTGATGGATCGGTTGGTAACTTATGCGATTAGAAGTACAGTCCAAAACAAAATATTAAAGAGGGAAATTATGAATATACTTATAAATGACGGACTGTTATCACACGATCGATGCTTCCACAGCCAGATGGTTCACGGACTTGAGTGTTCGCTTCTGGTTAAGGACCTGTGTATGTTTGAGTGATATGAATTGTTTTGAATAGTCAGTGTTTGGAATTAATTATTTGCGTTGCCATATGCTGAAGTTGGCATCGCTTGTAGGAGAAGTAGCCTCGCTCCCTTTAGAGCGGTGAGGTGTGTGGGAGTGCATCATACGAATCGCCGCCCTCCTCCACGCAGCAGCCAGCCTCTGTCCACGGGGGAGAGTTGCTTGATCGCTCTCAGTTCTGCTCAGTGGACACCTCTCTCCACTGCTGGATGAGCTGCGCGATCACGCTCGTGCTGGTTCGCTGACAGCAGTTTCTCTCCGCTGTTGGATGAGCTGCATCGGCACGCTCCCTCTCTCTGGGTGGAGAACTCGAACGTGCTCGTTGCTGGTTTGCTGAAAGCAGGTTTTTCTCCACTGCTGGATGACTCAAGTCGCACGTGCTCTTGCTCTGGTTTGCAGAAGCTCTTGCTTGGTGCGTCGGTCGCTCTGCAGCTGGACTCAATGTAGAATAATTTTTCAGCAATACTCTGTCTTTCAGCTCTTGGAAATCACACTAGGTGACGCCTCACTACCTTGCGAGTCTTGCCAACGTCAGTGGGTAGCGACGGGGCCACTTTGGCTTCTGCTCGCCGCCCCCTGCTCTGCAGCTCGCCGGCTGGCGACCTGTTGCTCTCGTTCCCGATTGGAACTGCTCCTGAGCCGGCCCACTGGTCGAACTCCCCGCGTTCCGACCTCCTCCGATTCGAACTCCCCGAGTTCCGACCCCCTGGTAGAACTCCCCGAGTTCCGACCTCTCCGAGTCGAACTGTCTCCCGAGAGTCGACCCCCCCCGGTCGAACTCTGGTGAGCCGACCCCTCCCGGGTCGAACTCTTCCGAGTTGCTCCTCCGAGTCGAACTGTCTCCCGAGAGTCGACCCCCCGGTCGAACTCTGGTGAGCCGACCCCCCCCCCCCAAGTCGAACTGAGGTTTCAATGCTCAGGATCCTCTTTTTATGCCCAAAAATCCCTTCACTCGGATCCTGCCCACAAGGCGAGGTTTCTTTCGATTTTTGCTGTGTAAGGATTTGTCCGTATGTATCTGCGTCCGTGTGTGTGTGTCCGTACATGTGTCAGTGTGTGTCCTTGTGTAGATCACCCACGGTATATTCCGTTGTCATACTCCTACCATAAAACCCACAAGTAAAACAATCAAATGTTATAAATTGTCTCGAAGGCGCCTCTCTGTCTGGGTGCACAACCTGGAGGGAGGGGTGATATTCCCTCCGACTTTCACCGACGCACAAAGAAATGGTTAAAAAGTTTTAAGTTAACATTTCATTTCATCAGAATTCCATAGTTATGATTCTGTATTAATCCAAGGTCTGAGTCAGCTTCTCTTTGTGGTGTTTGACTCGTGTTTCCCCAAGCGTATACACACTCCTACCCCGCGCTGCAGGGATACAAAGACGGCCGGGATTTCCCTTTCTCTCCGACCCTGGGTTTAACATCGCCCTTTGCTTACGTTGCAGTTTTGCTGTCCGCTTGCATTTCTTTTCCTCTCTACTCTTACTTTAACCCTGCTTATTATTTGCGTATGGGTGGAGGCTAGAGCATTTATGTTGACTTAGGAAAACCTGATTGTTATAGGCTTCGGGCCAAGTCGTATAGACATTATTAAAATATGGAAATACATTTCATATTAAATTAATAGACGGGTGATGGTTACATTGACATAGCTTGTGGCAGGGTTCAATTGAAGTGGGTGTGAAGATCAATAACTTTAGCCTACCCTGTCGTTAAATTCCGACTTTAAGTTGCTTTAATAGTAATACAGCACCAATTAGCTTTTTTGACTTAACTAGATCTAGACTAACGCAACCTCCCAGTGACCCTGGCTTTGTGTTTACGTCAGCCCTTTGCAATCCACTGCGCTCTGCTCTCTATCTGCTCCCTCTGACCCTGGGAGGGCTCTGAACGTCAAAATCGTGTTAGTGGGTCAAGGTAAATATGACCCCCACATGCCATGCTGAGGCCTGGTTTGGTGTTTTTATTCATTATTAAAATTAAAAGAAACAATAGAAATATGTATCTATATGTATTGAAAAATTACTTGTTAATATTAAGATGGAAAAGGGGCCTAGATACAACACCTCCCCCAGGGGCCGTGGCAGGTGGAATGCTACCACACGCCTCTTCCACAGTAGCAGAGCACTCTGCGAGGCTTGCAGTGTGTCCTTATTCTGTCTTTTTAATTCTGGGCCAAAGAGGTCCCATAAACGTAAACGTGTTGTATTTAAAATATAACACAAACATAACAACAATGATGAATGGCTTAGTGGGTAAAGTAAGACGCACCCCAAAACGGGTGAGCTTAATAAATCCGATCTCTCCTATTACCGGATTATAGGATGCAACCCAAACTTTGTTGTATCAGTGTGGTGAGTCTGTGGGTCTTTGTGTGGTGACGATCTCTCTGGGTCTCTGTGTGATGATGGCCGTGTCGGGTAGTGGCGGGTTTAACAACACAACATTATGAGATTCACGAGATCTAACCCAAACAAGACCTGTACTACGGAGTCAACAACAACGACATGAGGGCTCTCCGACGCGCGTCGCGGTTGGGGTCAGGGTGAGGTCGCGCCGTCTCCTCCGTACGGATTGTTTCTTCTTTTCCCAACTGCGACGTTCTCGCTCTCTCCTCTCTTTTTGTCTCCACCGTCGCCAATCGTCGGAGCTCGGCATCCGCGGCCGCTCTCCTAGGTGGGCGACCCCAGCCCGAATTCTCGCCTGAAGCCCTCCCAGCCTCCCTGCTCAACGAGCCAGGCCCCGCACGCGTTCACCAGCAGGGCGGCCACCGCGTCCGTCACGGCCACCGTCTTCTCCGCGTCGCTCAGACGTAAGCAGTCCACCAGCCTCTTCGCGAGGGAGGAGCGAGCAGAGCACCACCAGGACCACCACGCGGCCCCAGTTCGCGGAGCCATCGCGGAGGACCTCCCAGGCCACGTCCACGAGCAGCCGGAGGAGCCCTCGGTGCACCACCCGCTCCTCCGTGTGGCTCACCAAGTCCAGAACGGAGTCTCTGAACCGCACGAGGAACAGGTCTGCCAGGCAGTTGACCACCTCCTGCACCAGCTGTGCTGGCTGAACCTCCTGCAGCTGCTGAACCTTCTGCACCTTCTGCAGCTGTTCCTGCAACTGCAGCCACTCCGTCTGTGTCGCTAGGTGAGCCATGAAACCGGCGATCAGATTCGCTGTCAAGAAGGTCAGCAGCTGCAGCACCTCCTTCTCTTCCTCCCCCTCATTTCCCTCCTCCTCCTCCTCCTCCCCCTGTCTCCCTCCACCTCCCTGTGTCTCCCTCCTCCCCCGGTCTCCTTCCTGCTCCCCGTGTTTCCCTCCTTCCCCCGTCTCCCTCCTCCCTGTGTCTCCCTCCTCCTTTTCCTTTTTTGCTGATGAAGTTTTTCTATTTCCACGAGGTGGTAACACCATATCCCTTATTCTGTAATTGTAATTCTGGGCCAAAGAGGTCCCACATATGTAAACATTTTGTATTTAAAATATAACACAAACATAACAACAATGAATAGCTTAGTGGGTAAAGTAAGACGCACCCCAAAACGGGTGAGTTAAATCAATCCGATCTATCCTACTACCGGATTATAGGACGCAAACCATACTTTGTTGTAACAAGAACATAAAAAAACTGAGTCTCTTAATCAGGTGAATACGGTAAAGGGGCTGAGTCTGTGGTTGACAGTGTGGTGAGTCTGTGGGTCTCTGTGTGGTGACGATGTCTATGGGTCTCTGTGTGGTGATGGCCGTGTCGGGTGGTGGCGAGGTATAACAACACAACATTTATATATTCACGCGATCTAACCCAAACAAAACCTGTACTACGGAGTCAACAACAACGACATGAGGGCTCTCCGACACGCGTCACGGTTGGGGTGAGGTTGCGGTCTGTTGTATATGTAGGTTATGAAAATTTGATGAAAATAATAAAAATTAAATCAAATTTGAAATTTGCGTAATTATCCGAAAAAATGTTAATTTGCTGTAATTTATGCGCATAAACTATGCGAATGCGAGAGATAATCGTATTAATTTATGCTAGTGTATGTGTGTGATTATGCTACTGCGAGCCGTTATGATAATTAGGCCCCGCCTCGTTGACGAGGGTCGGTTTTCAATCGGGATAATGCAATTAATCATATGCAGTTATGCAGGTACTTGAGCATGTCAGATTAAACTCGGCTGTGTTGTTTAACTTTGTACTATCGATCAGTATAATACAATTATTCCCGCTTTAACATTTATTGAGTATGTGGTAGTGTGTTCAGCCAGGTCTCCAAGTTCAGATCTCAGCACAGAATACAGTTCTTATGCATAAATGTCACGAAAGAACACAACACTTCTGTGTTAATCAATTTTAATGACGATAGTAATAATGACGATAATGATGACGATGGTGATAATGATGATAATGATGACAATAATAACAATGGTGATGATGCGTACTTCAACAGCTCCAGCACGAGACAGTTGTGTCCGCGGAAGTGGAACGAGTGCAGGACGCGGATGACGCCGTGCAGCTCAGCACTGCCCTCCCCCTGCAGCTCCGTGATCACCTTCAACTCCATCCTCTGCATCTCCATTTTGGTAGGGCTGTGTGCACACAGCAAGTCTGTGGGTCTCTAGTTCATAGTAGTTTTACGACGGTTAATTTTTTAGTGAGATAGTTTCAGTTTATAGTTAGAGATAGTTTTGCAGAGGTTATTATCATTGTTGTTTACTATTATACTCATTATTTTGTAACCATGTTGTATTTACTTGCATTTATTATCTATTATTGTATTCATTTATAATTATAACCATGGCCGCTGTGTTAAGACCACCAGCACCCACGCACACCACCACCACCACCAACCCCATCACCCCTGCCCCAACCTACTGGATGGGCAGTGCCAGCATCTTGACAGCCACCAGGAATCCCATGTTGTGGTCCACGCACCGCAGCACCACTCCCTGCCCTCCCTCGCCAATCTTCTCTCGCACCTCGAAGCGGCATTGGAGCTGCTCCTGGGGTATCTAAGAAGCAGCAGCAGCAGCGCCGCAACGGCCAGTCAGAGTCACAATCACGATGGGAATGTTTTACGCTTAGTGGTAGCAGCAGTGGTAGTACTGAGTAGTAGTTAGTAGCAGTAGTGTCTGTGTGCGCCTGTGTGCCTGTTTGTGTGCGCATCTGCGTGTGTGTGTGTCTGTCTGTGCGAGTTTCACAGGGATATTTCTCCTTGCAAGCTTTGACTTTAACATAGCCATTTCTGTGACCAGACACAAGCTAATCACTCAGCAATTTCAATGCTAAATTATCCTGTTTGATTTGTACTAGGTGCCTCTGTGGATGTGTAGGCTTTGACTTTAACATAGCCATTTCCGTGACCAGTCACAAGCTAATCACTCAGCTCTTTCAATGCTAAATTTTATGCTAATTCGTTTGTCAAGGCGCTCTGTTTCTTCTCACACAGCTTAAAGGTCGCGGTCTGAGCTTGGCTGTGTTCACTCCAGCGCTTTCCTCCAGACAGTCTCGTCCCTTCACCTGATGAAGGCCGCTTGTGTTGTGGCCGAAACGTCGTGAGAATTTTATTGTGTTATTTTATTTGATCAATGTATTATTTTATTCTCATTCTACGCTACTTTACCGAAAGAACCAAAGAAGATGAATCCTTGCAGCCAAGATAGCTTTAAATCGAAATTTAACAGAATGGTATTGAACCTTTTTCTTTACAGGGTGGCCCTGGGGCTTGCCACGTGGCAGGTGTCGTCCATTGTCCATACCAGACCCCTCCAGCTCTCTCACCCTGGGTCAGCTGCCCCTTCCATGTCCTGGAAACCATGGCAAGGTCATCCTATGAGGACTGCCTGGATGAAAACCAGCATGGAAGGGGCCCAGGGTGGGACCGGCTATGCTTTTGGGCTAGTCCCGTTTGTGTGTGGTGTGCGGTGTCTTCGTAGCAATCGTTCTCCACTGTAGTCCTGGCATCTGCTGCTCAGCTTCATTCCACAGCTGTGGTTCCAGTGGCGCGGTCTCTCCGGGGACCCATGTGGTGTGTGTGTGGGTGTGGCATGTATCACGGGGTGGGTGGATAGTATCGTGATAGTGGTCATGGTAGGCACCGATCCACGACCTCCATCACCCCTACTGAGTGGTGGAGATGCCACCACAAAGCAGCATGCGGCGGAGGAGTGAGGTGACCGCTCTCGCCTCACGAGCGAGGCCCTCTCGCTTCCTCTTCATTCCCTGCATCACCACCTCCATCTCCTCCTTTGTCTCATCCTCCTCCACCTCCTCTTAATCCTCCACCACCATCTTCTCCCCCTCTTCTGTTTTCTCCATTCTCTCTTCATGCTCCTCAACCTCCGAGGTGGCGTCGGTGGCATCGGTGGTGGCAGCGGAGGTGCTGGAGGTGATGGCCGTGGTGGCGGTGGCAATGGTGGTGATGGTGGCAGCGGAGGTGGCGGTGGCGGCAGCGGTAATGGCGGTGGCGCCAGCGGTGGTGGGGCGGAGGTGGCAGCGTTGGTGGTGGTGATGGTAGTAGTCCTGGCGAGGCACCGCTCTTCCTCCATGAGGCGCTTCTCCTCCTCGACGCTCTTCACGTTGGCGAGACACTTCTCCTCCACCAGACGCTTCTCTTCCGTGAAGCACTTCACTTTAACGAGGCGCTTCTTGAGGAAATAGTCTCTGAAGCAGTTCTCCTCTGTGCGGCGCTTCACCCTGGCAAGGCGCTGCACCTCAAAGAGGTGCTCCTCTACCATGTGGCGTTTCTCTGTCGCATGGTCCTTCTCCTCCTGGAGATGCTTCACCCCGCTGAGATCCTTCAACTCCCCAATTATCCTCTGTTCAAGCAAAGATAATCACATGAATATACAGACATGCAAGCAGAAATTCATTTAAGTTTTTCAGATTCATTTATTTGGTATAACCCTGTGAGCTATGTTGCTCTTGACTCGGGTGCAACCGCAACAAACAAAACATGATCAAGGAACATCTTAAAGCGACTACACGCAACAGAAAAATCCAGGAAAAGACAGCAAAGTCTTCCAGAAAAGCACCGTATATCAACACTGTGTGCAAAAATCCCGGTGGGATGCAAGTCGAATAATAACAATCATAAGACAATTTAGATTAAAGTTATCAGGCTAACTCTGTACTACAAAAACAACATGGCTAAACCAAAACGTTTTCAAAATCACCAAAATAAAGCTATAAAAACAATGTAACAGTGATCATAGGAACTGTGATTCAAATTTAACAATTAACGATATATACATAACATGTACGACCAAACTTTTCAGCCATAGCTGGCTGTATGAGTCACTCCATAACAGCAGAATTATGAGTCGCAGTATATAAAAAACATTCAATACACCTTTAAAGATCAGCACACTATTCAAGTGTACATCTATGGTACAATTTATTGAAAATAAGTTTTGGGAACAGAAACTTATTTCTTTTGAACAACAGACAAATATTAGCAAGCACTGTTTATTACATTAACTTTGTTTAACTTTTTTGGTCCCAGTTGAGACATTCAGAACTATGACAAAACAAATAATTGTGCTCTGATCTAATGTGCAATCTGTGGCATATGAATTTGTTAAGGTGATGTTGTCCGGTCCTGTACATATCAAGTACAGTGAGGGAAAAAATTATTTGATCCCCTGCTGATTTTGTACATTTGCCCACTGGCAATGAAATGAACAGAATATAATTTTAATGGTAGGTTTATTTGAACAGTGAGAGGCAGAATAACAACAAAAACATCCAGAAAAACATGTCAAAAATGTTATAATTTGATTTCCATTATCCTCCTAGCGAGGCCACGCTAGGAGGATAAAAGGGGACCCCGGGCAAAGGTTTGGGACTGTTGCTTGGAGTGGAATCTCGTCGGACTGCTGGAGTCATTGTCACCATCTGCATCTTCTCGGCGGTGTCAGACAGGCAGTCTGTTAGCTCTCTTGACTGAAAGTGTAGTGACCCCTTGTACCCTGTGAAGGCTATAATAAATAGAGTACCTACTGCTCCTCGTGTCTGCGTGTATCGCTAGACGTGGATCATAACGACAGTAGATGTACGCTCACTCTGAGTTTTTACTCAATGACGTTAAACTTCACATCTACCCTACCTCCATGCTACATGCCGACAACCCACTGCTTTGGTAACCAAACTGCAACGTCTTTTATTAGTAAACCTGCATTTTCTAATTTTACCCAAATCTTAACCTCGGTTGGATGTTGCCATCCTGCCGTGGAAACAACGAATCATTCGTGTCTCGAGCAGAAGATTGCAAGCCTTGTGTTAGAGAATGGCCCACTGAAGCTGTAATCACGGAGATACTTCTGAGTACCTTTCAAGTGCCCTCTCATCCACGTAATAAAGAGCAGGATCCTCCCTCCTGTAACGTTGGTCGTAACAATGTTCTTACTTCTTTGTGCTGTCAAGGACAACCGTGCTCACCTTGGTATGTCTCACTGTCACACTCACCTCTATTCGTACACTCACTCATCTGGGTCTGTCTCACTGTCATACTCACCTCATCCACACGCACTGACGTAGGTCTGTCTCATTGTCACACTCACATCACTAGTCACACTCACCCACCTGGGTCTGTCTCACTGTTACACTCACCTCTCTACCACACTCACCTGGGTCTGTCTTACTTTAACACCACATTCTACAGACACTTACATTGGTCTGTCTCAATGTCACACTCACCTCTACCCACACACACTCACCAGAGTCTGTTTCACTCTCTCACTCATTTGTCTTCCTACACTCACTCACTTGGGTCTGTCTTACTGTCACACTCACCACTCTACCCACACTAACCTGGGTCTCACTGTCTCACCTCCCTTCAAAAACACTGAATTCCTGCTAAACAACACGCGGTTCAACCCACAAGCACTTGGGAGAGCTACAGGGCTCACATGCCATGTCCTTCACAGTCCTGTAATTCGTTTTATTATTATTGCCCTAATTGAGTTTGGCAAAAGCCTGTGCGAGACTTTGAACAATATACACACAGGACCGTCCATAAGGGTGCTAGGCCAGGGGAAAATCCCAGCATGTGGGCCTCCGACGCCTTCAAATTCCACCGCAAGTATTACATCTGACACCCCCGTGACATTGAAGCGCAGGGCCCCTCCAATGCCCGCGGACCTGGGCGGTCGCTCCGATTCTCCGTATCCAAGGGGCGATTCTGTGTGCACAATGCAGACCTCCTTGTAAAAACATGGTTTTACGAGGGCCTCCTCACGCAAATTAAGTAGAGAACCACATTACTGCCATGTGATGGTTTATGTTTCGCAGTCATTGACGACCAGGCTGAGATCATGAACTCGCTAGACTTGACAACCCACTTTGATCACAGGCAACCTGTATCGTGAGCAGCAGCATTCTTTGAATACTCTGCCAAAACAATTTGAATTGTGGAGTGTTGACACAATTTTGCAATTGCTTTATCATACCTCTGGTTGCAGGAATAATTTCTAAAACAACATGTATTATGGGGTTGAATGCTTTTTGCTATTCACAAAATAAAACAAAAGCAGTCATGCAAATATCTTATTTAACACAGCACAGCAAAATCAGTTGCACCATTCAATTCCGCTCGTCCAGACGGGGAGAATTCAATCACATTTATTTTATGTGACGTTTCTTATGGGATTTAATGAGCGACAACATTTTGACCCCAAACCGAGAGGATTCTGGGATGTTTGTGGTTTTTTGGTAATAACTCTGGAAGGAAACGTCGCAGACCCATCAAGGTGGTACTCGTACTGCTCGCCTCATCGAGAGGAATCCAAAGATATGAGTGGTTAAGCTATGGGATATGAAATAGACGAGCGACCAACAAAACAACATGTATTATGGGGTTGAATGCTTTTTGCTATTCACAAATTAAAACAAAAGCAGTAATGCAAATATCTGATTTAACACAGCAAAGCAAAATCAGTTGCACCATTCAATTCCGCTCGTCCAGACGGGGAAAATTCAAACACATTTATTCGATGCGACGTTTCTTACGGGATTGAATGAGCGACAACATTTTGACCCCAAACCGAGAGGATTCTGGGATGTTTTTGGTTTTTTGGTAATAACTCTGGAAGGAAACGTCGGAGACCCACCAAGGTGGTACTCGTACTGCTCGCCTCATCGAGAAGAATCCAAAGATATGAGTGGTTAAGCTATGGGATATAAAATGGACGATCGACCAATAAACAACATGTATTATGGGGTTGAATGCTTTTTGCTATTCACAAATTAAAACAAAAGCAGTAATGCAAATATATTATTTAACACAGCACAGCAAAATCAGTTGCACCATTCAATCCCGCTCGTCCAGACGGGGAGAATTCAATCACATTTATTCCATGTGACGTTTCTTATGGGATTTAATGAGCGACAACATATTGACCCTAAACCGAGAGGATTCTGGGATGTTTGTGGTTTTTTGGTAATAACTCTGGAAGAAAACGTCGCAGACCCATCAAGGTGGTACTCGTACTGCTCGCCTCATTGTGAGGAATCCAAAGATATGAGTGGTTAAGCTATGGGATATGAAATTGACGAGCGACCAACAAAACAACATGTATTATGGGGTTGAATGCTTTTTGCTATTCACAAATTAAAACAAAAGCAGTAATGCAAATATCTGATTTAACACAGCACAGCAAAATCAGTTGCACCATTCAATTCCGCTCGTCCAGACGGGGAGAATTCAATCACATTTATTCGATGCGACGTTTCTTACGGGATTGAATGAGCGACAACATTTTGACCCCAAACCGAGAGGATTCTGGGATGTTTTTGGTTTTTTGGTAATAACTCTGGAAGGAAACGTCGCAGACCCACCAAGGTGGTACTCGTACTGCTCGCCTCATCGAGAAGAATCCAAAGATATGAGTGGTTAAGCTATGGGATATAAAATGGACGATCGACCAATAAACAACATGTATTATGGGGTTGAATGCTTTTTGCTATTCACAAAATAAAACAAAAGCAGTAATGCAAATATATTATTTAACACAGCACAGCAAAATCAGTTGCACCATTCAATCCCGCTCGTCCAGACGGGGAGAATTCAATCACATTCATTCCATGTGACGTTTCTTATGGGATTTAATGAGCGACAACATATTGACCCTAAACCGAGAGGATTCTGGGATGTTTGTGGTTTTTTGGTAATAACTCTGGAAGAAAACGTCGCAGACCCATCAAGGTGGTACTCGTACTGCTCGCATCATTGTGAGGAATCCAAAGATATGAGTGGTTAAGCTATGGGATATGAAATTGACGAGCGACCAACAAAACAACATGTATTATGGGGTTGAATGCTTTTTGCTATTCACAAATTAAAACAAAAGCAGTAATGCAAATATCTGATTTAACACAGCACAGCAAAATCAGTTGCACCATTCAATTCCGCTCGTCCAGACGGGGAGAATTCAATCACATTTATTCGATGCGACGTTTCTTACGGGATTGAATGAGCGACAACATTTTGACCCCAAACCGAGAGGATTCTGGGATGTTTGTGGTTTTTTTGTAATAACTCTGGAAGGAAACGTCGCAGACCCACCAAGGTGGTACTCATACTGCTCGCCTCATCGAGAGGAATCCAAAGATATGAGTGGTTAAGCTATGGGAGATAAAATGGACGAGCGACCAATAAAACAACATGTATTATGGGGTTGAATGCTTTTTGCTATTCACAAAATAAAACAAAAGCAGTCATGCAAATATCTTATTTAACACAGCACAGCAAAATCAGTTGCACCATTCAATTCCGCTCGTCCAGACGGGGAGAATTCAATCACATTTATTCCATGTGACGTTTCTTATGGGATTTAATGAGCGACAACATTTTGACGCCAAACCGAGAGGATTCTGGGATGTTTGTGGTTTTTTGGTAATAACTCTGGAAGGAAACGTCGCAGACCCATCAATGTGGTACTCGTACTGCTCGCCTCATCGAGAGGAATCCAAAGATATGAGTGTTTAAGCTATGGGATATGAAATAGACGAGCGTCCAACAAAACAACATGTATTATGGGGTTGAATGCTTTTTGCTATTCACAAATTAAAACAAAAGCAGTAATGCAAATATCTGATTTAACACAGCACAGCAAAATCAGTTGCACCATTCAATTCCGCTCGTCCAGACGGGGAGAATTCAATCACATTTATTCGATGCAACGTTTCTTACGGGATTGAATGAGCGACAACATTTTGACCCCAAACCGAGAGGATTCTGGGATGTTTGTGGTTATTTGGTAATAACTCTGGAAGACAACGTCGGAGACCCATCAAGGTGGTACTCGTACTGCTCGCCTCATCGAGAGGAATCCAAAGATATGAGTGGTTAAGCTATGGGATATGAAATGGACGAGCGACCAATAAAACCACATGTATTATGGGGTTGAATGCTTTTTGCTATTCACAAATTAAAACAAAAGCAGTCATGCAAATATCTTATTTAACACAGCACAGCAAAATCAGTTGCACCATTCAATTCCGCTCGTCCAGACGGAGAGAATTCAATCACATTTATTCCATGTGACGTTTCTTATGGGATTTATTGAGCGACAACATTTTGACGCCAAACCGAGAGGATTCTGGGATGTTTGTGGTTTTTTGGTAATAACTCTGGAAGGAAACGTCGCAGACCCATCAATGTGGTACTCGTACTGCTCGCCTCATCGAGAGGAATCCAAAGATATGAGTGTTTAAGCTATGGGATATGAAATAGACGAGCGACCAACAAAACAACATGTATTATGGGGTTGAATGCTTTTTGCTATTCACAAATTAAAACAAAAGCAGTAATGCAAATATCTGATTTAACACAGCACAGCAAAATCAGTTGCACCATTCAATTCCGCTCGTCCAGACGGGGAGAATTCAATCACATTTATTCGATGCAACGTTTCTTACGGGATTGAATGAGCGACAACATTTTGACCCCAAACCGAGAGGATTCTGGGATGTTTGTGGTGTTTTGGTAATAACTCTGGAAGGAAACGTCGCAGACCCACCAAGGTGGTACTCGTACTGCTCGCCTCATCGAGAGGAATCCAAAGATATGAGTGGTTAAGCTATGGGATATAAAATGGACGATCGACCAATAAAACAACATGTATTATGGGGTTGAATGCTTTTTCTATTCACAAAATAAAACAAAAGCAGTCATGCAAATATCTTATTTAACACAGCACAGCAAAATCTGTTGCACCATTCAATCCCGCTCATCCAGACGGGGAGAATTAAATCGCATTTATTCGATGCGACGTTCCTTTTGGGATTTAATGAACCACAACATATTGACCCCAAACCGAGAGGATTCTGGGATGTTTGTGGTTTTTTGGTAATAACTCTGGAAGACAACGTCGGAGACCCATCAATGTGGTACTCGTACTGCTCGCCTCATCGAGAGGAATCCAAAGATATGAGTGTTTAAGCTATGGGATATGAAATAGACGAGCGTCCAACAAAACAACATGTATTATGGGGTTGAATGCTTTTTGCTATTCACAAATTAAAACAAAAGCAGTAATGCAAATATCTGATTTAACACAGCACAGCAAAATCAGTTGCACCATTCAATTCCGCTCGTCCAGACGGGGAGAATTCAATCACATTTATTCGATGCAACGTTTCTTACGGGATTGAATGAGCGACAACATTTTGACCCCAAACCGAGAGGATTCTGGGATGTTTGTGGTTATTTGGTAATAACTCTGGAAGACAACGTCGGAGACCCATCAAGGTGGTACTCGTACTGCTCGCCTCATCGAGAGGAATCCAAAGATATGAGTGGTTAAGCTATGGGATATGAAATGGACGAGCGACCAATAAAACAACATGTATTATGGGGTTGAATGCTTTTTGCTATTCACAAATTAAAACAAAAGCAGTAATGCAAATATATTATTTAACACACCACAGCAAAATCAGTTGCACCATTCAATCCCGCTCGTCCAGACGGGGAGAATTCAATCACATTTATTCGATGCGACGTTTCTTATGGGATTGAATGAGCGACAACATTTTGACCCCAAACCGAGAGGATTCTGGGATGTTTGTGGTTTTTTTGTAATAACTCTGGAAGGAAACGTCGCAGACCCACCAAGGTGGTACTCATACTGCTCGACTCATCGAGAGGAATCCAAAGATATGAGTGGTTAAGCTATGGGAGATAAAATGGACGAGCGACCAATAAAACAACATGTATTATGGGGTTGAATGCTTTTTGCTATTCACAAAATAAAACAAAAGCAGTCATGCAAATATCTTATTTAACACAGCACAGCAAAATCAGTTGCACCATTCAATTCCGCTCGTCCAGACGGGGAGAATTCAATCACATTTATTCCATGTGACGTTTCTTATGGGATTTATTGAGCGACAACATTTTGACGCCAAACCGAGAGGATTCTGGGATGTTTGTGGTTTTTTGGTAATAACTCTGGAAGGAAACGTCGCAGACCCATCAATGTGGTACTCGTACTGCTCGCCTCATCGAGAGGAATCCAAAGATATGAGTGTTTAAGCTATGGGATATGAAATAGACGAGCGACCAACAAAACAACATGTATTATGGGGTTGAATGCTTTTTGCTATTCACAAATTAAAACAAAAGCAGTAATGCAAATATCTGATTTAACACAGCACAGCAAAATCAGTTGCACCATTCAATTCCGCTCGTCCAGACGGGGAGAATTCAATCACATTTATTCGATGCAACGTTTCTTACGGGATTGAATGAGCGACAACATTTTGACCCCAAACCGAGAGGATTCTGGGATGTTTGTGGTGTTTTGGTAATAACTCTGGAAGGAAACGTCGCAGACCCACCAAGGTGGTACTCGTACTGCTCGCCTCATCGAGAGGAATCCAAAGATATGAGTGGTTAAGCTATGGGATATAAAATGGACGATCGACCAATAAAACAACATGTATTATGGGGTTGAATGCTTTTTTCTATTCACAAAATAAAACAAAAGCAGTCATGCAAATATCTTATTTAACACAGCACAGCAAAATCTGTTGCACCATTCAATCCCGCTCATCCAGACGGGGAGAATTAAATCGCATTTATTCGATGCGACGTTCCTTTTGGGATTTAATGAACCACAACATATTGACCCCAAACCGAGAGGATTCTGGGATGTTTGTGGTTTTTTGGTAATAACTCTGGAAGACAACGTCGGAGACCCATCAAGGTGGTACTCGTACTGCTCGCCTCATCGAGAGGAATCCAAAGATATGAGTGGTTAAGCTATGGGATATGAAATGGACGAGCGACCAATAAAACAACATGTATTATGGGGTTGAATGCTTTTTGCTATTCACAAATTAAAACAAAAGCAGTAATGCAAATATCTGATTTAACACAGCACAGCAAAATCAGTTGCACCATTCAATTCCGCTCGTCCAGACGGGGAGAATTCAATCACATTTATTCGATGCGACGTTTCTTACGGGATTGAATGAGCGACAACATTTTGACCCCAAACCGAGAGGATTCTGGGATGTTTGTGGTTTTTTTGTAATAACTCTGGAAGGAAACGTCGCAGACCCACCAAGGTGGTACTCATACTGCTCGCCTCATCGAGAGGAATCCAAAGATATGAGTGGTTAAGCTATGGGAGATAAAATGGACGAGCGACCAATAAAACAACATGTATTATGGGGTTGAATGCTTTTTGCTATTCACAAAATAAAACAAAAGCAGTCATGCAAATATCTTATTTAACACAGCACAGCAAAATCAGTTGCACCATTCAATTCCGCTCGTCCAGACGGGGAGAATTCAATCACATTTATTCCATGTGACGTTTCTTATGGGATTTAATGAGCGACAACATTTTGACGCCAAACCGAGAGGATTCTGGGATGTTTGTGGTTTTTTGGTAATAACTCTGGAAGGAAACGTCGCAGACCCATCAATGTGGTACTCGTACTGCTCGCCTCATCGAGAGGAATCCAAAGATATGAGTGTTTAAGCTATGGGATATGAAATAGACGAGCGTCCAACAAAACAACATGTATTATGGGGTTGAATGCTTTTTGCTATTCACAAATTAAAACAAAAGCAGTAATGCAAATATCTGATTTAACACAGCACAGCAAAATCAGTTGCACCATTCAATTCCGCTCGTCCAGACGGGGAGAATTCAATCACATTTATTCGATGCAACGTTTCTTACGGGATTGAATGAGCGACAACATTTTGACCCCAAACCGAGAGGATTCTGGGATGTTTGTGGTTATTTGGTAATAACTCTGGAAGACAACGTCGGAGACCCATCAAGGTGGTACTCGTACTGCTCGCCTCATCGAGAGGAATCCAAAGATATGAGTGGTTAAGCTATGGGATATGAAATGGACGAGCGACCAATAAAACAACATGTATTATGGGGTTGAATGCTTTTTGCTATTCACAAATTAAAACAAAAGCAGTAATGCAAATATATTATTTAACACAGCACAGCAAAATCAGTTGCACCATTCAATCCCGCTCGTCCAGACGGGGAGAATTCAATCACATTTATTCGATGCGACGTTTCTTATGGGATTGAATGAGCGACAACATTTTGACCCCAAACCGAGAGGATTCTGGGATGTTTGTGGTTTTTTTGTAATAACTCTGGAAGGAAACGTCGCAGACCCACCAAGGTGGTACTCATACTGCTCGACTCATCGAGAGGAATCCAAAGATATGAGTGGTTAAGCTATGGGAGATAAAATGGACGAGCGACCAATAAAACAACATGTATTATGGGGTTGAATGCTTTTTGCTATTCACAAAATAAAACAAAAGCAGTCATGCAAATATCTTATTTAACACAGCACAGCAAAATCAGTTGCACCATTCAATTCCGCTCGTCCAGACGGGGAGAATTCAATCACATTTATTCCATGTGACGTTTCTTATGGGATTTATTGAGCGACAACATTTTGACGCCAAACCGAGAGGATTCTGGGATGTTTGTGGTTTTTTGGTAATAACTCTGGAAGGAAACGTCGCAGACCCATCAATGTGGTACTCGTACTGCTCGCCTCATCGAGAGGAATCCAAATATATGAGTGTTTAAGCTATGGGATATGAAATAGACGAGCGACCAACAAAACAACATGTATTATGGGGTTGAATGCTTTTTGCTATTCACAAATTAAAACAAAAGCAGTAATGCAAATATCTGATTTAACACAGCACAGCAAAATCAGTTGCACCATTCAATTCCGCTCGTCCAGACGGGGAGAATTCAATCACATTTATTCGATGCAACGTTTCTTACGGGATTGAATGAGCGACAACATTTTGACCCCAAACCGAGAGGATTCTGGGATGTTTGTGGTGTTTTGGTAATAACTCTGGAAGGAAACGTCGCAGACCCACAAAGGTGGTACTCGTACTGCTCGCCTCATCGAGAGGAATCCAAAGATATGAGTGGTTAAGCTATGGGATATAAAATGGACGATCGACCAATAAAACAACATGTATTATGGGGTTGAATGCTTTTTTCTATTCACAAAATAAAACAAAAGCAGTCATGCAAATATCTTATTTAACACAGCACAGCAAAATCTGTTGCACCATTCAATCCCGCTCATCCAGACGGGGAGAATTAAATCGCATTTATTCGATGCGACGTTCCTTTTGGGATTTAATGAACCACAACATATTGACCCCAAACCGAGAGGATTCTGGGATGTTTGTGGTTTTTTGGTAATAACTCTGGAAGACAACGTCGGAGACCCATCAAGGGGGTACTCGTACTGCTCGCCTCATCGAGAGGAATCCAAAGATATGAGTGGTTAAGCTATGGGATATGAAATGGACGAGCGACCAATAAAACAACATGTATTATGGGGTTGAATGCTTTTTGCTATTCACAAATTAAAACAAAAGCAGTAATGCAAATATATTATTTAACACAGCACAGCAAAATCAGTTGCACCATTCAATCCCGCTCGTCCAGACGGGGAGAATTCAATCACATTTATTCGATGCGACGTTTCTTATGGGATTGAATGAGCGACAACATTTTGACCCCAAACCGAGAGGATTCTGGGATGTTTGTGGTTTTTTTGTAATAACTCTGGAAGGAAACGTCGCAGACCCACCAAGGTGGTACTCATACTGCTCGACTCATCGAGAGGAATCCAAAGATATGAGTGGTTAAGCTATGGGAGATAAAATGGACGAGCGACCAATAAAACAACATGTATTATGGGGTTGAATGCTTTTTGCTATTCACAAAATAAAACAAAAGCAGTCATGCAAATATCTTATTTAACACAGCACAGCAAAATCAGTTGCACCATTCAATTCCGCTCGTCCAGACGGGGAGAATTCAATCACATTTATTCCATGTGACGTTTCTTATGGGATTTATTGAGCGACAACATTTTGACGCCAAACCGAGAGGATTCTGGGATGTTTGTGGTTTTTTGGTAATAACTCTGGAAGGAAACGTCGCAGACCCATCAATGTGGTACTCGTACTGCTCGCCTCATCGAGAGGAATCCAAATATATGAGTGTTTAAGCTATGGGATATGAAATAGACGAGCGACCAACAAAACAACATGTATTATGGGGTTGAATGCTTTTTGCTATTCACAAATTAAAACAAAAGCAGTAATGCAAATATCTGATTTAACACAGCACAGCAAAATCAGTTGCACCATTCAATTCCGCTCGTCCAGACGGGGAGAATTCAATCACATTTATTCGATGCAACGTTTCTTACGGGATTGAATGAGCGACAACATTTTGACCCCAAACCGAGAGGATTCTGGGATGTTTGTGGTGTTTTGGTAATAACTCTGGAAGGAAACGTCGCAGACCCACAAAGGTGGTACTCGTACTGCTCGCCTCATCGAGAGGAATCCAAAGATATGAGTGGTTAAGCTATGGGATATAAAATGGACGATCGACCAATAAAACAACATGTATTATGGGGTTGAATGCTTTTTTCTATTCACAAAATAAAACAAAAGCAGTCATGCAAATATCTTATTTAACACAGCACAGCAAAATCTGTTGCACCATTCAATCCCGCTCATCCAGACGGGGAGAATTAAATCGCATTTATTCGATGCGACGTTCCTTTTGGGATTTAATGAACCACAACATATTGACCCCAAACCGAGAGGATTCTGGGATGTTTGTGGTTTTTTGGTAATAACTCTGGAAGACAACGTCGGAGACCCATCAAGGGGGTACTCGTACTGCTCGCCTCATCGAGAGGAATCCAAAGATATGAGTGGTTAAGCTATGGGATATGAAATGGACGAGCGACCAATAAAACAACATGTATTATGGGGTTGAATGCTTTTTGCTATTCACAAATTAAAACAAAAGCAGTAATGCAAATATATTATTTAACACAGCACAGCAAAATCAGTTGCACCATTCAATCCCGCTCGTCCAGACGGGGAGAATTCAATCACATTTATTCGATGCGACGTTTCTTATGGGATTGAATGAGCGACAACATTTTGACCCCAAAACGAGAGGATTCTGGGATGTTTGTGGTTTTTTGGTAATAACTCTGGAAGAAAACGTCGCAGACCCATCATGGTGGTACTCGTACTGCTCGCCTTATCGAGAGGAATCCAAAGATATGAGTGGTTAAGCTATGGGATATAAAATGGACGATCGACCAATAAAACAACATGTATTATGGGGTTGAATGCTTTTTTCTATTCACAAAATAAAACAAAAGCAGTCATGCAAATATCTTATTTAACACAGCACAGCAAAATGTGTTGCACCATTCAATCCCACTCATCTAGTCGGGGAGAATTAAATCGCATTCATTCGATGCGACGTTTCTTATGGGATTTAATGAACGACAACATTTTGACCCCAAACCGAGAGGATTGTGGGATGTTTGTGTTTTTTTTGTAATAACTCTGGAAGGAAACGTCGCAGCCCCATCAAGGTGGTACTCGTACTGCTCGCCTCATCGAGAGGAATCCAAAGATATGAGTGATTAAGCTATGGGATATGAAATGGACGAGCGACCAATAAAACAACATGTATTATGGGGTTGAATGCTTTTTGCTATTCACAAATTAAAACAAAAGCAGTCATGCAAATATCTTATTTAACACAGCACAGCAAAATCTGTTGCACCATTCAATCCCGCTCATCCAGACGGGGAGAATTAAATCGCATTTATTCGATGCGACGTTTCTTTTGGGATTTAATGAACCACAACATATTGACCCCAAACCGAGAGGATTCTGGGATGTTTGTGGTTTTTTGGTAATAACTCTGGAAGACAACGTCGCAGACCCACCAATGTGGTACTCGTACTGCTCGCCTCATCGAGAGGAATCCAAAGATATGAGTGGTTAAGCTATGGGATATGAAATGGACGAGCGACCAATAAAACAACATGTATTATGGGGTTGAATGCTTTTTGCTATTCACAAATTAAAACAAAAGCAGTTATGCAAATATCTTATTTAACACAGCACAGCAAAATGTGTTGCACCATTCAATCCCACTCATCCAGTCGGGGAGAATTAAATCGCATTCATTCGATGCGACGTTTCTTATGGGATTTAATGAACGACAACATATTGACCCCAAACCGAGAGGATTCTGGGATGTTTGTGGTTTTTTGGTAATAACTCTGGAAGACAACGTCGGAGACCCATCAAGGTGGTACTCGTACTGCTCGCCTCATCGAGAGGAATCCAAAGATATGAGTGGTTAAGCTATGGGATATGAAATGGACGAGCGACCAATAAAACAACATGTATTATGGGGTTGAATGCTTTTTGCTATTCACAAATTAAAACAAAAGCAGTAATGCAAATATATTATTTAACACAGCACAGCAAAATCAGTTGCACCATTCAATCCCGCTCGTCCAGACGGGGAGAATTCAATCACATTTATTCGATGCGACGTTTGTTATGGGATTGAATGAGCGACAACATTTTGACCCCAAAACGAGAGGATTCTGGGATGTTTGTGGTTTTTTGGTAATAACTCTGGAAGAAAACGTCGCAAACCCATCATGGTGGTACTCGTACTGCTCGCCTTATCGGGAGGAATCCAAAGATATGAGTGGTTAAGCTATGGGATATAAAATGGACGATCGACCAATAAAACAACATGTATTATGGGGTTGAATGCTTTTTTCTATTCACAAAATTAAACAAAAGCAGTCGTGCAAATATCTTATTTAACACAGCACAGCAAAATGTGTTGCACCATTCAATCCCACTCATCTAGTCGGGGAGAATTAAATCGCATTCATTCGATGCGACGTTTCTAATGGGATTTAATGAACGACAACATTTTGACCCCAAACCGAGAGGATTCTGGGATGTTTGTGTTTTTTTTGTAATAACTCTGGAAGGAAACGTCGCAGCCCCATCAAGGTGGTACTCGTACTGCTCGCCTCATCGAGAGGAATCCAAAGATATGAGTGATTAAGCTATGGGATATGAAATGGACGAGCGACCAATAAAACAACATGTATTATGGGGTTGAATGCTTTTTGCTATTCACAAATTAAAACAAAAGCAGTCATGCAAATATCTTATTTAACACAGCACAGCAAAATCTGTTGCACCATTCAATCCCGCTCATCCAGACGGGGAGAATTAAATCGCATTTATTCGATGCGACGTTTCTTTTGGGATTTAATGAACCACAACATATTGACCCCAAACCGAGAGGATTCTGGGATGTTTGTGGTTTTTTGGTAATAACTCTGGAAGACAACGTCGCAGACCCATCACGGTGGTACTCGTACTGCTCGCCTCATCGAGAGGAATCCAAAGATATGAGTGGTTAAGCTATGGGATATGAAATGGACGAGCGACCAATAAAACAACATGTATTATGGGGTTGAATGCTTTTTGCTATTCACAAATTAAAACAAAAGCAGTCATGCAAATATCTTATTTAACACAGCACAGCAAAATCTGTTGCACCATTCAATCCCGCTCATCCAGACGGGGAGAATTAAATCGCATTTATTCGATGCGACGTTCCTTTTGGGATTTAATGAACCACAACATATTGACCCCAAACCGAGAGGATTCTGGGATGTTTGTGGTTTTTTGGTAATAACTCTGGAAGACAACGTCGGAGACCCATCAAGGTGGTACTCGTACTGCTCGCCTCATCGAGAGGAATCCAAAGATATGAGTGGTTAAGCTATGGGATATGAAATGGACGAGCGACCAATAAAACAACATGTATTATGGGGTTGAATGCTTTTTGCTATTCACAAATTAAAACAAAAGCAGTAATGCAAATATATTATTTAACACAGCACAGCAAAATCAGTTGCACCATTCAATCCCGCTCGTCCAGACGGGGAGAATTCAATCACATTTATTCGATGCGACGTTTCTTATGGGATTGAATGAGCGACAACATTTTGACCCCAAAACGAGAGGATTCTGGGATGTTTGTGGTTTTTTGGTAATAACTCTGGAAGAAAACGTCGCAGACCCATCATGGTGGTACTCGTACTGCTCGCCTTATCGAGAGGAATCCAAAGATATGAGTGGTTAAGCTATGGGATATAAAATGGACGATCGACCAATAAAACAACATGTATTATGGGGTTGAATGCTTTTTTCTATTCACAAAATAAAACAAAAGCAGTCATGCAAATATCTTATTTAACACAGCACAGCAAAATCTGTTGCACCATTCAATCCCGCTCATCCAGACGGGGAGAATTAAATCGCATTTATTCGATGCGACGTTCCTTTTGGGATTTAATGAACCACAACATATTGACCCCAAACCGAGAGGATTCTGGGATGTTTGTGGTTTTTTGGTAATAACTCTGGAAGACAACGTCGGAGACCCATCAAGGTGGTACTCGTACTGCTCGCCTCATCGAGAGGAATCCAAAGATATGAGTGGTTAAGCTATGGGATATGAAATGGACGAGCGACCAATAAAACAACATGTATTATGGGGTTGAATGCTTTTTGCTATTCACAAATTAAAACAAAAGCAGTAATGCAAATATATTATTTAACACAGCACAGCAAAATCAGTTGCACCATTCAATACCGCTCGTCCAGACGGGGAGAATTCAATCACATTTATTCGATGCGACGTTTCTTATGGGATTGAATGAGCGACAACATTTTGACCCCAAAACGAGAGGATTCTGGGATGTTTGTGGTTTTTTGGTAATAACTCTGGAAGAAAACGTCGCAGACCCATCATGGTGGTACTCGTACTGCTCGCCTTATCGAGAGGAATCCAAAGATATGAGTGGTTAAGCTATGGGATATAAAATGGACGATCGACCAATAAAACAACATGTATTATGGGGTTGAATGCTTTTTTCTATTCACAAAATAAAACAAAAGCAGTCATGCAAATATCTTATTTAACACAGCACAGCAAAATGTGTTGCACCATTCAATCCCACTCATCTAGTCGGGGAGAATTAAATCGCATTCATTCGATGCGACGTTTCTTATGGGATTTAATGAACGACAACATTTTGACCCCAAACCGAGAGGATTCTGGGATGTTTGTGTTTTTTTTGTAATAACTCTGGAAGGAAACGTCGCAGCCCCATCAAGGTGGTACTCGTACTGCTCGCCTCATCGAGAGGAATCCAAAGATATGAGTGATTAAGCTATGGGATATGAAATGGACGAGCGACCAATAAAACAACATGTATTATGGGGTTGAATGCTTTTTGCTATTCACAAATTAAAACAAAAGCAGTCATGCAAATATCTTATTTAACACAGCACAGCAAAATCTGTTGCACCATTCAATCCCGCTCATCCAGACGGGGAGAATTAAATCGCATTTATTCGATGCGACGTTTCTTTTGGGATTTAATGAACCACAACATATTGACCCCAAACCGAGAGGATTCTGGGATGTTTGTGGTTTTTTGGTAATAACTCTGGAAGACAACGTCGCAGACCCACCAAGGTGGTACTCATACTGCTCGCCTCATCGAGAGGAATCCAAAGATATGAGTGGTTAAGCTATGGGATATGAAATGGACGAGCGACCAATAAAACAACATGTATTATGGGGTTGAATGCTTTTTGCTATTCACAAATTAAAACAAAAGCAGTTATGCAAATATCTTATTTAACACAGCACAGCAAAATGTGTTGCACCATTCAATCCCACTCATCCAGTCGGGGAGAATTAAATCGCATTCATTCGATGCGACGTTTCTTATGGGATTTAATGAACGACAACATATTGACCCCAAACCGAGAGGATTCTGGGATGTTTGTGGTTTTTTGGTAATAACTCTGGAAGAAAACGTCGCAAACCCATCATGGTGGTACTCGTACTGCTCGCCTTATCGAGAGGAATCCAAAGATATGAGTGGTTAAGCTATGGGATATAAAATGGACGATCGACCAATAAAACAACATGTATTATGGGGTTGAATGCTTTTTTCTATTCACAAAATTAAACAAAAGCAGTCATGCAAATATCTTATTTAACACAGCACAGCAAAATGTGTTGCACCATTCAATCCCACTCATCTAGTCGGGGAGAATTAAATCGCATTCATTCGATGCGACGTTTCTAATGGGATTTAATGAACGACAACATTTTGACCCCAAACCGAGAGGATTCTGGGATGTTTGTGTTTTTTTTGTAATAACTCTGGAAGGAAACGTCGCAGCCCCATCAAGGTGGTACTCGTACTGCTCGCCTCATCGAGAGGAATCCAAAGATACGAGTGATTAAGCTATGGGATATGAAATGGACGAGCGACCAATAAAACAACATGTATTATGGGGTTGAATGCTTTTTGCTATTCACAAATTAAAACAAAAGCAGTCATGCAAATATCTTATTTAACACAGCACAGCAAAATCTGTTGCACCATTCAATCCCGCTCATCCAGACGGGGAGAATTAAATCGCATTTATTCGATGCGACGTTTCTTTTGGGATTTAATGAACCACAACATATTGACCCCAAACCGAGAGGATTCTGGGATGTTTGTGGTTTTTTGGTAATAACTCTGGAAGACAACGTCGCAGACCCATCACGGTGGTACTCGTACTGCTCGCCTCATCGAGAGGAATCCAAAGATATGAGTGGTTAAGCTATGGGATATGAAATGGACGAGCGACCAATAAAACAACATGTATTATGGGGTTGAATGCTTTTTGCTATTCACAAATTAAAACAAAAGCAGTCATGCAAATATCTTATTTAACACAGCAGAGCAAAATGTGTTGAACCATTCAATCCCACTCATCCAGTCGGGGAGAATTAAATCGCATTCATTCGATGCGACGTTTCTTATGGGATTTAATGAACGACAACATTTTGACCCCAAACCGAGAGGATTCTGGGATGTTTGTGTTTTTTTTGTAATAACTCTGGAAGGAAACGTCGCAGCCCCATCAAGGTGGTACTCTTACTGCTCGCCTCATCGAGAGGAATCCAAATATATGAGTGATTAAGCTATGCGATATGAAATGGACGAGCGACCAATAAAACAACATGTATTATGGGGTTGAATGCTTTTTGCTATTCACAAAATAAAACAAAAGCAGTCATGCAAATATCTTATTTAACACAGCACAGCAAAATCTGTTGCACCATTCAATCCCGCTCATCCAGACGGGGAGAATTAAATCGCATTTATTCGATGCGACGTTCCTTTTGGGATTTAATGAACCACAACATATTGACCCCAAACCGAGAGGATTCTGGGATGTTTGTGGTTTTTTGGTAATAACTCTGGAAGACAACGTCGCAGACCCATCACGGTGGTACTCGTACTGCTCGACTCATCGAGAGGAATCCAAAGATATGAGTGGTTAAGCTATGGGATATGAAATGGACGAGCGACCAATAAAACAACATGTATTATGGGGTTGAATGCTTTTTGCTATTCACAAATTAAAACAAAAGCAGTCATTCAAATATCTTATTTAACACAGCACAGCAAAATGTGTTGAACCATTCAATCCCACTCATCCAGTCGGGGAGAATTAAATCGCATTCATTCGATGCGACGTTTCTTATGGGATTTAATGAACGACAACATTTTGACCCCAAACCGAGAGGATTCTGGGATGTTTGTGTTTTTTTTGTAATAACTCTGGAAGGAAACGTCGCAGCCCCATCAAGGTGGTACTCGTACTGCTCGCCTCATCGAGAGGAATCCAAAGATATGAGTGATTAAGCTATGCGATATGAAATGGACGAGCGACCAATAAAACAACATGTATTATGGGGTTGAATGCTTTTTGCTATTCACAAAATAAAACAAAAGCAGTCATGCAAATATCTTATTTAACACAGCACAGCAAAATCTGTTGCACCATTCAATCCCGCTCATCCAGACGGGGAGAATTAAATCGCATTTATTCGATGCGACGTTCCTTTTGGGATTTAATGAACCACAACATATTGACCCCAAACCGAGAGGATTCTGGGATGTTTGTGGTTTTTTGGTAATAACTCTGGAAGACAACGTCGGAGACCCATCAAGGTGGTACTCGTACTGCTCGCCTCATCGAGAGGAATCCAAAGATATGAGTGGTTAAGCTATGGGATATGAAATGGACGAGCGACCAACAAAACAACATGTATTATGGGGTTGAATGCTTTTTGCTATTCACAAATTAAAACAAAAGCAGTCATGCAAATATCTGATTTAACACAGCACAGCAAAATCAGTTGCACCATTCAATTCCGCTCGTCCAGACGGGGAGAATTCAATCACATTTATTCGATGCAACGTTTCTTACGGGATTGAATGAGCGACAACATTTTGACCCCAAACCGAGAGGATTCTGGGATGTTTGTGGTTTTTTGGTAATAACTCTGGAAGGAAACGTCGCAGACCCACCAAGGTGGTACTCGTACTGCTCGCCTCATCGAGAGGAATCCAAAGATATGAGTGGTTAAGCTATGGGATATAAAATGGACGATCGACCAATAAAACAACATGTATTATGGGGTTGAATGCTTTTTTCTATTCACAAAATAAAACAAAAGCAGTCATGCAAATATCTTATTTAACACAGCACAGCAAAATCTGTTGCACCATTCAATCCCGCTCATCCAGACGGGGAGAATTAAATCTCATTTATTCGATGCGACGTTCCTTTTGGGATTTAATGAACCACAACATATTGACCCCAAACCGAGAGGATTCTGGGATGTTTGTGGTTTTTTCGTAATAACTCTGGAAGACAACGTCGCAGACCCATCAAGGTGGTACTCATACTGCTCGACTCATCGAGAGGAATCCAAAGATATGAGTGGTTAAGCTATGGGAGATAAAATGGACGAGCGACCAATAAAACAACATGTATTATGGGGTTGAATGCTTTTTGCTATTCACAAAATAAAACAAAAGCAGTCATGCAAATATCTTATTTAACACAGCACAGCAAAATCAGTTGCACCATTCAATTCCGCTCGTCCAGACGGGGAGAATTCAATCACATTTATTCCATGTGACGTTTCTTATGGGATTTATTGAGCGACAACATTTTGACGCCAAACCGAGAGGATTCTGGGATGTTTGTGTTTTTTTGGTAATAACTCTGGAAGGAAACGTCGCAGACCCATCAATGTGGTACTCGTACTGCTCGCCTCATCGAGAGGAATCCAAAGATATGAGTGTTTAAGCTATGGGATATGAAATAGACGAGCGACCAACAAAACAACATGTATTATGGGGTTGAATGCTTTTTGCTATTCACAAATTAAAACAAAAGCAGTAATGCAAATATCTGATTTAACACAGCACAGCAAAATCAGTTGCACCATTCAATTCCGCTCGTCCAGACGGGGAGAATTCAATCACATTTATTCGATGCAACGTTTCTTACGGGATTGAATGAGCGACAACATTTTGACCCCAAACCGAGAGGATTCTGGGATGTTTGTGGTTTTTTGGTAATAACTCTGGAAGGAAACGTCGCAGACCCACCAAGGTGGTACTCGTACTGCTCGCCTCATCGAGAGGAATCCAAAGATATGAGTGGTTAAGCTATGGGATATAAAATGGACGATCGACCAATAAAACAACATGTATTATGGGGTTGAATGCTTTTTTCTATTCACAAAATAAAACAAAAGCAGTCATGCAAATATCTTATTTAACACAGCACAGCAAAATCTGTTGCACCATTCAATCCCGCTCATCCAGACGTGGAGAATTAAATCGCATTTATTCGATGCGACGTTCCTTTTGGGATTTAATGAACCACAACATATTGACCCCAAACCGAGAGGATTCTGGGATGTTTGTGGTTTTTTGGTAATAACTCTGGAAGACAACGTCGGAGACCCATCAAGGTGGTACTCGTACTGCTCGCCTCATCGAGAGGAATCCAAAGATATGAGTGGTTAAGCTATGGGATATGAAATGGACGAGCGACCAACAAAACAACATGTATTATGGGGTTGAATGCTTTTTGCTATTCACAAATTAAAACAAAAGCAGTCATGCAAATATCTGATTTAACACAGCACAGCAAAATCAGTTGCACCATTCAATTCCGCTCGTCCAGACGGGGAGAATTCAATCACATTTATTCGATGCAACGTTTCTTACGGGATTGAATGAGCGACAACATTTTGACCCCAAACCGAGAGGATTCTGGGATGTTTGTGGTTTTTTGGTAATAACTCTGGAAGGAAACGTCGCAGACCCACCAAGGTGGTACTCGTACTGCTCGCCTCATCGAGAGGAATCCAAAGATATGAGTGGTTAAGCTATGGGATATAAAATGGACGATCGACCAATAAAACAACATGTATTATGGGGTTGAATGCTTTTTTCTATTCACAAAATAAAACAAAAGCAGTCATGCAAATATCTTATTTAACACAGCACAGCAAAATCTGTTGCACCATTCAATCCCGCTCATCCAGACGGGGAGAATTAAATCTCATTTATTCGATGCGACGTTCCTTTTGGGATTTAATGAACCACAACATATTGACCCCAAACCGAGAGGATTCTGGGATGTTTGTGGTTTTTTCGTAATAACTCTGGAAGACAACGTCGCAGACCCATCAAGGTGGTACTCATACTGCTCGACTCATCGAGAGGAATCCAAAGATATGAGTGGTTAAGCTATGGGAGATAAAATGGACGAGCGACCAATAAAACAACATGTATTATGGGGTTGAATGCTTTTTGCTATTCACAAAATAAAACAAAAGCAGTCATGCAAATATCTTATTTAACACAGCACAGCAAAATCAGTTGCACCATTCAATTCCGCTCGTCCAGACGGGGAGAATTCAATCACATTTATTCCATGTGACGTTTCTTATGGGATTTATTGAGCGACAACATTTTGACGCCAAACCGAGAGGATTCTGGGATGTTTGTGGTTTTTTGGTAATAACTCTGGAAGGAAACGTCGCAGACCCATCAATGTGGTACTCGTACTGCTCGCCTCATCGAGAGGAATCCAAAGATATGAGTGTTTAAGCTATGGGATATGAAATAGACGAGCGACCAACAAAACAACATGTATTATGGGGTTGAATGCTTTTTGCTATTCACAAATTAAAACAAAAGCAGTAATGCAAATATCTGATTTAACACAGCACAGCAAAATCAGTTGCACCATTCAATTCCGCTCGTCCAGACGGGGAGAATTCAATCACATTTATTCCATGTGACGTTTCTTATGGGATTTATTGAGCGACAACATTTTGACGCCAAACCGAGAGGATTCTGGGATGTTTGTGTTTTTTTGGTAATAACTCTGGAAGGAAACGTCGCAGACCCATCAATGTGGTACTCGTACTGCTCGCCTCATCGAGAGGAATCCAAAGATATGAGTGTTTAAGCTATGGGATATGAAATAGACGAGCGACCAACAAAACAACATGTATTATGGGGTTGAATGCTTTTTGCTATTCACAAATTAAAACAAAAGCAGTAATGCAAATATCTGATTTAACACAGCACAGCAAAATCAGTTGCACCATTCAATTCCGCTCGTCCAGACGGGGAGAATTCAATCACATTTATTCGATGCAACGTTTCTTACGGGATTGAATGAGCGACAACATTTTGACCCCAAACCGAGAGGATTCTGGGATGTTTGTGGTTTTTTGGTAATAACTCTGGAAGGAAACGTCGCAGACCCACCAAGGTGGTACTCGTACTGCTCGCCTCATCGAGAGGAATCCAAAGATATGAGTGGTTAAGCTATGGGATATAAAATGGACGATCGACCAATAAAACAACATGTATTATGGGGTTGAATGCTTTTTTCTATTCACAAAATAAAACAAAAGCAGTCATGCAAATATCTTATTTAACACAGCACAGCAAAATCTGTTGCACCATTCAATCCCGCTCATCCAGACGTGGAGAATTAAATCGCATTTATTCGATGCGACGTTCCTTTTGGGATTTAATGAACCACAACATATTGACCCCAAACCGAGAGGATTCTGGGATGTTTGTGGTTTTTTGGTAATAACTCTGGAAGACAACGTCGGAGACCCATCAAGGTGGTACTCGTACTGCTCGCCTCATCGAGAGGAATCCAAAGATATGAGTGGTTAAGCTATGGGATATGAAATGGACGAGCGACCAACAAAACAACATGTATTATGGGGTTGAATGCTTTTTGCTATTCACAAATTAAAACAAAAGCAGTCATGCAAATATCTGATTTAACACAGCACAGCAAAATCAGTTGCACCATTCAATTCCGCTCGTCCAGACGGGGAGAATTCAATCACATTTATTCGATGCAACGTTTCTTACGGGATTGAATGAGCGACAACATTTTGACCCCAAACCGAGAGGATTCTGGGATGTTTGTGGTTTTTTGGTAATAACTCTGGAAGGAAACGTCGCAGACCCACCAAGGTGGTACTCGTACTGCTCGCCTCATCGAGAGGAATCCAAAGATATGAGTGGTTAAGCTATGGGATATAAAATGGACGATCGACCAATAAAACAACATGTATTATGGGGTTGAATGCTTTTTTCTATTCACAAAATAAAACAAAAGCAGTCATGCAAATATCTTATTTAACACAGCACAGCAAAATCTGTTGCACCATTCAATCCCGCTCATCCAGACGGGGAGAATTAAATCTCATTTATTCGATGCGACGTTCCTTTTGGGATTTAATGAACCACAACATATTGACCCCAAACCGAGAGGATTCTGGGATGTTTGTGGTTTTTTCGTAATAACTCTGGAAGACAACGTCGCAGACCCATCAAGGTGGTACTCATACTGCTCGACTCATCGAGAGGAATCCAAAGATATGAGTGGTTAAGCTATGGGAGATAAAATGGACGAGCGACCAATAAAACAACATGTATTATGGGGTTGAATGCTTTTTGCTATTCACAAAATAAAACAAAAGCAGTCATGCAAATATCTTATTTAACACAGCACAGCAAAATCAGTTGCACCATTCAATTCCGCTCGTCCAGACGGGGAGAATTCAATCACATTTATTCCATGTGACGTTTCTTATGGGATTTATTGAGCGACAACATTTTGACGCCAAACCGAGAGGATTCTGGGATGTTTGTGGTTTTTTGGTAATAACTCTGGAAGGAAACGTCGCAGACCCATCAATGTGGTACTCGTACTGCTCGCCTCATCGAGAGGAATCCAAAGATATGAGTGTTTAAGCTATGGGATATGAAATAGACGAGCGACCAACAAAACAACATGTATTATGGGGTTGAATGCTTTTTGCTATTCACAAATTAAAACAAAAGCAGTAATGCAAATATCTGATTTAACACAGCACAGCAAAATCAGTTGCACCATTCAATTCCGCTCGTCCAGACGGGGAGAATTCAATCACATTTATTCGATGCAACGTTTCTTACGGGATTGAATGAGCGACAACATTTTGACCCCAAACCGAGAGGATTCTGGGATGTTTGTGGTGTTTTGGTAATAACTCTGGAAGGAAACGTCGCAGACCCACCAAGGTGGTACTCGTACTGCTCGCCTCATCGAGAGGAATCCAAAGATATGAGTGGTTAAGCTATGGGATATAAAATGGACGATCGACCAATAAAACAACATGTATTATGGGGTTGAATGCTTTTTTCTATTCACAAAATAAAACAAAAGCAGTCATGCAAATATCTTATTTAACACAGCACAGCAAAATCTGTTGCACCATTCAATCCCGCTCATCCAGACGGGGAGAATTAAATCGCATTTATTCGATGCGACGTTCCTTTTGGGATTTAATGAACCACAACATATTGACCCCAAACCGAGAGGATTCTGGGATGTTTGTGGTTTTTTGGTAATAACTCTGGAAGACAACGTCGGAGACCCATCAAGGTGGTACTCGTACTGCTCGCCTCATCGAGAGGAATCCAAAGATATGAGTGGTTAAGCTATGGGATATGAAATGGACGAGCGACCAATAAAACAACATGTATTATGGGGTTGAATGCTTTTTGCTATTCACAAATTAAAACAAAAGCAGTAATGCAAATATATTATTTAACACAGCACAGCAAAATCAGTTGCACCATTCAATCCCGCTCGTCCAGACGGGGAGAATTCAATCACATTTATTCGATGCGACGTTTCTTATGGGATTGAATGAGCGACAACATTTTGACCCAAAAACGAGAGGATTCTGGGATGTTTGTGGTTTTTTGGTAATAACTCTGGAAGAAAACGTCGCAGACCCATCATGGTGGTACTCGTACTGCTCGCCTTATCGAGAGGAATCCAAAGATATGAGTGGTTAAGCTATGGGATATAAAATGGACGATCGACCAATAAAACAACATGTATTATGGGGTTGAATGCTTTTTGCTATTCACAAATTAAAACAAAAGCAGTAATGCAAATATCTGATTTAACACAGCACAGCAAAATCAGTTGCACCATTCAATTCCGCTCGTCCAGACGGGGAGAATTCAATCACATTTATTCGATGCAACGTTTCTTACGGGATTGAATGAGCGACAACATTTTGACCCCAAACCGAGAGGATTCTGGGATGTTTGTGGTGTTTTGGTAATAACTCTGGAAGGAAACGTCGCAGACCCACCAAGGTGGTACTCGTACTGCTCGCCACATCGAGAGGAATCCAAAGATATGAGTGGTTAAGCTATGGGATATAAAATGGACGATCGACCAATAAAACAACATGTATTATGGGGTTGAATGCTTTTTTCTATTCACAAAATAAAACAAAAGCAGTCATGCAAATATCTTATTTAACACAGCACAGCAAAATCTGTTGCACCATTCAATCCCGCTCATCCAGACGGGGAGAATTAAATCGCATTTATTCGATGCGACGTTCCTTTTGGGATTTAATGAACCACAACATATTGACCCCAAACCGAGAGGATTCTGGGATGTTTGTGGTTTTTTGGTAATAACTCTGGAAGACAACGTCGGAGACCCATCAAGGTGGTACTCGTACTGCTCGCCTCATCGAGAGGAATCCAAAGATATGAGTGGTTAAGCTATGGGATATGAAATGGACGAGCGACCAATAAAACAACATGTATTATGGGGTTGAATGCTTTTTGCTATTCACAAATTAAAACAAAAGCAGTAATGCAAATATATTATTTAACACAGCACAGCAAAATCAGTTGCACCATTCAATCCCGCTCGTCCAGACGGGGAGAATTCAATCACATTTATTCGATGCGACGTTTCTTATGGGATTGAATGAGCGACAACATTTTGACCCCAAAACGAGAGGATTCTGGGATGTTTGTGGTTTTTTGGTAATAACTCTGGAAGAAAACGTCGCAGACCCATCATGGTGGTACTCGTACTGCTCGCCTTATCGAGAGGAATCCAAAGATATGAGTGGTTAAGCTATGGGATATAAAATGGACGATCGACCAATAAAACAACATGTATTATGGGGTTGAATGCTTTTTTCTATTCACAAAATAAAACAAAAGCAGTCATGCAAATATCTTATTTAACACAGCACAGCAAAATGTGTTGCACCATTCAATCCCACTCATCTAGTCGGGGAGAATTAAATCGCATTCATTCGATGCGACGTTTCTTATGGGATTTAATGAACGACAACATTTTGACCCCAAACCGAGAGGATTCTGGGATGTTTGTGTTTTTTTTGTAATAACTCTGGAAGGAAACGTCGCAGCCCCATCAAGGTGGTACTCGTACTGCTCGCCTCATCGAGAGGAATCCAAAGATATGAGTGATTAAGCTATGGGATATGAAATGGACGAGCGACCAATAAAACAACATGTATTATGGGGTTGAATGCTTTTTGCTATTCACAAATTAAAACAAAAGCAGTCATGCAAATATCTTATTTAACACAGCACAGCAAAATCTGTTGCACCATTCAATCCCGCTCATCCAGACGGGGAGAATTAAATCGCATTTATTCGATGCGACGTTTCTTTTGGGATTTAATGAACCACAACATATTGACCCCAAACCGAGAGGATTCTGGGATGTTTGTGGTTTTTTGGTAATAACTCTGGAAGACAACGTCGCAGACCCACCAAGGTGGTACTCGTACTGCTCGCCTCATCGAGAGGAATCCAAAGATATGAGTGGTTAAGCTATGGGATATGAAATGGACGAGCGACCAATAAAACAACATGTATTATGGGGTTGAATGCTTTTTGCTATTCACAAATTAAAACAAAAGCAGTTATGCAAATATCTTATTTAACACAGCACAGCAAAATGTGTTGCACCATTCAATCCCACTCATCCAGTCGGGGAGAATTAAATCGCATTCATTCGATGCGACGTTTCTTATGGGATTTAATGAACGACAACATATTGACCCCAAACCGAGAGGATTCTGGGATGTTTGTGGTTTTTTGGTAATAACTCTGGAAGACAACGTCGGAGACCCATCAAGGTGGTACTCGTACTGCTCGCCTCATCGAGAGGAATCCAAAGATATGAGTGGTTAAGCTATGGGATATGAAATGGACGAGCGACCAATAAAACAACATGTATTATGGGGTTGAATGCTTTTTGCTATTCACAAATTAAAACAAAAGCAGTAATGCAAATATATTATTTAACACAGCACAGCAAAATCAGTTGCACCATTCAATCCCGCTCGTCCAGACGGGGAGAATTCAATCACATTTATTCGATGCGACGTTTCTTATGGGATTGAATGAGCGACAACATTTTGACCCCAAAACGAGAGGATTCTGGGATGTTTGTGGTTTTTTGGTAATAACTCTGGAAGAAAACGTCGCAAACCCATCATGGTGGTACTCGTACTGCTCGCCTTATCGAGAGGAATCCAAAGATATGAGTGGTTAAGCTATGGGATATAAAATGGACGATCGACCAATAAAACAACATGTATTATGGGGTTGAATGCTTTTTTCTATTCACAAAATTAAACAAAAGCAGTCATGCAAATATCTTATTTAACACAGCACAGCAAAATGTGTTGCACCATTCAATCCCACTCATCTAGTCGGGGAGAATTAAATCGCATTCATTCGATGCGACGTTTCTAATGGGATTTAATGAACGACAACATTTTGACCCCAAACCGAGAGGATTCTGGGATGTTTGTGTTTTTTTTGTAATAACTCTGGAAGGAAACGTCGCAGCCCCATCAAGGTGGTACTCGTACTGCTCGCCTCATCGAGAGGAATCCAACGATATGAGTGGTTAAGCTATGGGATATGAAATGGACGAGCGACCAATAAAACAACATGTATTATGGGGTTGAATTCTTTTTGCTATTCACAAATTAAAACAAAAGCAGTCATGCAAATATCTTATTTAACACAGCACAGCAAAATGTGTTGAACCATTCAATCCCACTCATCCAGTCGGGGAGAATTAAATCGCATTCATTCGATGCGACGTTTCTTATGGGATTTAATGAACGACAACATTTTGACCCCAAACCGAGAGGATTCTGGGATGTTTGTGTTTTTTTTGTAATAACTCTGGAAGGAAACGTCGCAGCCCCATCAAGGTGGTACTCGTACTGCTCGCCTCATCGAGAGGAATCCAAATATATGAGTGATTAAGCTATGCGATATGAAATGGACGAGCGACCAATAAAACAACATGTATTATGGGGTTGAATGCTTTTTGCTATTCACAAAATAAAACAAAAGCAGTCATGCAAATATCTTATTTAACACAGCACAGCAAAATCTGTTGCACCATTCAATCCCGCTCATCCAGACGGGGAGAATTAAATCGCATTTATTCGATGCGACGTTCCTTTTGGGATTTAATGAACCACAACATATTGACCCCAAACCGAGAGGATTCTGGGATGTTTGTGGTTTTTTGGTAATAACTCTGGAAGACAACGTCGCAGACCCATCACGGTGGTACTCGTACTGCTCGCCTCATCGAGAGGAATCCAAAGATATGAGTGGTTAAGCTATGGGATATGAAATGGACGAGCGACCAATAAAACAACATGTATTATGGGGTTGAATGCTTTTTGCTATTCACAAATTAAAACAAAAGCAGTCATGCAAATATCTTATTTAACACAGCACAGCAAAATGTGTTGAACCATTCAATCCCACTCATCCAGTCGGGGAGAATTAAATCGCATTCATTCGATGCGACGTTTCTTATGGGATTTAATGAACGACAACATTTTGACCCCAAACCGAGAGGATTCTGGGATGTTTGTGTTTTTTTTGTAATAACTCTGGAAGGAAACGTCGCAGCCCCATCAAGGTGGTACTCGTACTGCTCGCCTCATCGAGAGGAATCCAAAGATATGAGTGATTAAGCTATGCGATATGAAATGGACGAGCGACCAATAAAACAACATGTATTATGGGGTTGAATGCTTTTTGCTATTCACAAAATAAAACAAAAGCAGTCATGCAAATATCTTATTTAACACAGCACAGCAAAATCTGTTGCACCATTCAATCCCGCTCATCCAGACGGGGAGAATTAAATCGCATTTATTCGATGCGACGTTCCTTTTGGGATTTAATGAACCACAACATATTGACCCCAAACCGAGAGGATTCTGGGATGTTTGTGGTTTTTTGGTAATAACTCTGGAAGACAACGTCGGAGACCCATCAAGGTGGTACTCGTACTGCTCGCCTCATCGAGAGGAATCCAAAGATATGAGTGGTTAAGCTATGGGATATGAAATGGACGAGCGACCAACAAAACAACATGTATTATGGGGTTGAATGCTTTTTGCTATTCACAAATTAAAACAAAAGCAGTCATGCAAATATCTGATTTAACACAGCACAGCAAAATCAGTTGCACCATTCAATCCCGCTCGTCCAGACGGGGAGAATTCAATCACATTTATTCGATGCGACGTTTCTTATGGGATTGAATGAGCGACAACATTTTGACCCCAAAACGAGAGGATTCTGGGATGTTTGTGGTTTTTTGGTAATAACTCTGGAAGAAAACGTCGCAAACCCATCATGGTGGTACTCGTACTGCTCGCCTTATCGAGAGGAATCCAAAGATATGAGTGGTTAAGCTATGGGATATAAAATGGACGATCGACCAATAAAACAACATGTATTATGGGGTTGAATGCTTTTTTCTATTCACAAAATTAAACAAAAGCAGTCATGCAAATATCTTATTTAACACAGCACAGCAAAATGTGTTGCACCATTCAATCCCACTCATCTAGTCGGGGAGAATTAAATCGCATTCATTCGATGCGACGTTTCTAATGGGATTTAATGAACGACAACATTTTGACCCCAAACCGAGAGGATTCTGGGATGTTTGTGTTTTTTTTGTAATAACTCTGGAAGGAAACGTCGCAGCCCCATCAAGGTGGTACTCGTACTGCTCGCCTCATCGAGAGGAATCCAACGATATGAGTGGTTAAGCTATGGGATATGAAATGGACGAGCGACCAATAAAACAACATGTATTATGGGGTTGAATTCTTTTTGCTATTCACAAATTAAAACAAAAGCAGTCATGCAAATATCTTATTTAACACAGCACAGCAAAATGTGTTGAACCATTCAATCCCACTCATCCAGTCGGGGAGAATTAAATCGCATTCATTCGATGCGACGTTTCTTATGGGATTTAATGAACGACAACATTTTGACCCCAAACCGAGAGGATTCTGGGATGTTTGTGTTTTTTTTGTAATAACTCTGGAAGGAAACGTCGCAGCCCCATCAAGGTGGTACTCGTACTGCTCGCCTCATCGAGAGGAATCCAAATATATGAGTGATTAAGCTATGCGATATGAAATGGACGAGCGACCAATAAAACAACATGTATTATGGGGTTGAATGCTTTTTGCTATTCACAAAATAAAACAAAAGCAGTCATGCAAATATCTTATTTAACACAGCACAGCAAAATCTGTTGCACCATTCAATCCCGCTCATCCAGACGGGGAGAATTAAATCGCATTTATTCGATGCGACGTTCCTTTTGGGATTTAATGAACCACAACATATTGACCCCAAACCGAGAGGATTCTGGGATGTTTGTGGTTTTTTGGTAATAACTCTGGAAGACAACGTCGCAGACCCATCACGGTGGTACTCGTACTGCTCGCCTCATCGAGAGGAATCCAAAGATATGAGTGGTTAAGCTATGGGATATGAAATGGACGAGCGACCAATAAAACAACATGTATTATGGGGTTGAATGCTTTTTGCTATTCACAAATTAAAACAAAAGCAGTCATGCAAATATCTTATTTAACACAGCACAGCAAAATGTGTTGAACCATTCAATCCCACTCATCCAGTCGGGGAGAATTAAATCGCATTCATTCGATGCGACGTTTCTTATGGGATTTAATGAACGACAACATTTTGACCCCAAACCGAGAGGATTCTGGGATGTTTGTGTTTTTTTTGTAATAACTCTGGAAGGAAACGTCGCAGCCCCATCAAGGTGGTACTCGTACTGCTCGCCTCATCGAGAGGAATCCAAAGATATGAGTGATTAAGCTATGCGATATGAAATGGACGAGCGACCAATAAAACAACATGTATTATGGGGTTGAATGCTTTTTCCTATTCACAAAATAAAACAAAAGCAGTCATGCAAATATCTTATTTAACACAGCACAGCAAAATCTGTTGCACCATTCAATCCCGCTCATCCAGACGGGGAGAATTAAATCGCATTTATTCGATGCGACGTTCCTTTTGGGATTTAATGAACCACAACATATTGACCCCAAACCGAGAGGATTCTGGGATGTTTGTGGTTTTTTGGTAATAACTCTGGAAGACAACGTCGGAGACCCATCAAGGTGGTACTCGTACTGCTCGCCTCATCGAGAGGAATCCAAAGATATGAGTGGTTAAGCTATGGGATATGAAATGGACGAGCGACCAACAAAACAACATGTATTATGGGGTTGAATGCTTTTTGCTATTCACAAATTAAAACAAAAGCAGTCATGCAAATATCTGATTTAACACAGCACAGCAAAATCAGTTGCACCATTCAATTCCGCTCGTCCAGACGGGGAGAATTCAATCACATTTATTCGATGCAACGTTTCTTACGGGATTGAATGAGCGACAACATTTTGACCCCAAACCGAGAGGATTCTGGGATGTTTGTGTTTTTTTGGTAATAACTCTGGAAGGAAACGTCGCAGACCCACCAAGGTGGTACTCGTACTGCTCGCCTCATCGAGAGGAATCCAAAGATATGAGTGGTTAAGCTATGGGATATAAAATGGACGATCGACCAATAAAACAACATGTATTATGGGGTTGAATGCTTTTTTCTATTCACAAAATAAAACAAAAGCAGTCATGCAAATATCTTATTTAACACAGCACAGCAAAATCTGTTGCACCATTCAATCCCGCTCATCCAGACGGGGAGAATTAAATCTCATTTATTCGATGCGACGTTCCTTTTGGGATTTAATGAACCACAACATATTGACCCCAAACCGAGAGGATTCTGGGATGTTTGTGGTTTTTTCGTAATAACTCTGGAAGACAACGTCGGAGACCCATCAAGGTGGTACTCGTACTGCTCGCCTCATCGAGAGGAATCCAAAGATATGAGTGGTTAAGCTATGGGATATGAAATGGACGAGCGACCAATAAAACAACATGTATTATGGGGTTGAATGCTTTTTGCTATTCACAAATTAAAACAAAAGCAGTAATGCAAATATATTATTTAACACAGCACAGCAAAATCAGTTGCACCATTCAATCCCGCTCGTCCAGACGGGGAGAATTCAATCACATTTATTCGATGCGACGTTTCTTATGGGATTGAATGAGCGACAACATTTTGACCCCAAAACGAGAGGATTCTGGGATGTTTGTGGTTTTTTGGTAATAACTCTGGAAGAAAACGTCGCAGACCCATCATGGTGGTACTCGTACTGCTCGCCTTATCGAGAGGAATCCAAAGATATGAGTGGTTAAGCTATGGGATATAAAATGGACGATCGACCAATAAAACAACATGTATTATGGGGTTGAATGCTTTTTTCTATTCACAAAATAAAACAAAAGCAGTCATGCAAATATCTTATTTAACACAGCACAGCAAAATGTGTTGCACCATTCAATCCCGCTCATCTAGTCGGGGAGAATTAAATCGCATTCATTCGATGCGACGTTTCTTATGGGATTTAATGAACGACAACATTTTGACCCCAAACCGAGAGGATTCTGGGATGTTTGTGTTTTTTTTGTAATAACTCTGGAAGGAAACGTCGCAGCCCCATCAAGGTGGTACTCGTACTGCTCGCCTCATCGAGAGGAATCCAAAGATATGAGTGATTAAGCTATGGGATATGAAATGGACGAGCGACCAATAAAACAACATGTATTATGGGGTTGAATGCTTTTTGCTATTCACAAATTAAAACAAAAGCAGTCATGCAAATATCTTATTTAACACAGCACAGCAAAATCTGTTGCACCATTCAATCCCGCTCATCCAGACGGGGAGAATTAAATCGCATTTATTCGATGCGACGTTTCTTTTGGGATTTAATGAACCACAACATATTGACCCCAAACCGAGAGGATTCTGGGATGTTTGTGGTTTTTTGGTAATAACTCTGGAAGACAACGTCGCAGACCCACCAAGGTGGTACTCGTACTGCTCGCCTCATCGAGAGGAATCCAAAGATATGAGTGGTTAAGCTATGGGATATGAAATGGACGAGCGACCAATAAAACAACATGTATTATGGGGTTGAATGCTTTTTGCTATTCACAAATTAAAACAAAAGCAGTTATGCAAATATCTTATTTAACACAGCACAGCAAAATGTGTTGCACCATTCAATCCCACTCATCCAGTCGGGGAGAATTAAATCGCATTCATTCGATGCGACGTTTCTTATGGGATTTAATGAACGACAACATATTGACCCCAAACCGAGAGGATTCTGGGATGTTTGTGGTTTTTTGGTAATAACTCTGGAAGACAACGTCGGAGACCCATCAAGGTGGTACTCGTACTGCTCGCCTCATCGAGAGGAATCCAAAGATATGAGTGGTTAAGCTATGGGATATGAAATGGACGAGCGACCAATAAAACAACATGTATTATGGGGTTGAATGCTTTTTGCTATTCACAAATTAAAACAAAAGCAGTAATGCAAATATATTATTTAACACAGCACAGCAAAATCAGTTGCACCATTCAATCCCGCTCGTCCAGACGGGGAGAATTCAATCACATTTATTCGATGCGACGTTTCTTATGGGATTGAATGAGCGACAACATTTTGACCCCAAAACGAGAGGATTCTGGGATGTTTGTGGTTTTTTGGTAATAACTCTGGAAGAAAACGTCGCAAACCCATCATGGTGGTACTCGTACTGCTCGCCTTATCGAGAGGAATCCAAAGATATGAGTGGTTAAGCTATGGGATATAAAATGGACGATCGACCAATAAAACAACATGTATTATGGGGTTGAATGCTTTTTTCTATTCACAAAATTAAACAAAAGCAGTCATGCAAATATCTTATTTAACACAGCACAGCAAAATGTGTTGCACCATTCAATCCCACTCATCTAGTCGGGGAGAATTAAATCGCATTCATTCGATGCGACGTTTCTAATGGGATTTAATGAACGACAACATTTTGACCCCAAACCGAGAGGATTCTGGGATGTTTGTGTTTTTTTTGTAATAACTCTGGAAGGAAACGTCGCAGCCCCATCAAGGTGGTACTCGTACTGCTCGCCTCATCGAGAGGAATCCAACGATATGAGTGGTTAAGCTATGGGATATGAAATGGACGAGCGACCAATAAAACAACATGTATTATGGGGTTGAATTCTTTTTGCTATTCACAAATTAAAACAAAAGCAGTCATGCAAATATCTTATTTAACACAGCACAGCAAAATGTGTTGAACCATTCAATCCCACTCATCCAGTCGGGGAGAATTAAATCGCATTCATTCGATGCGACGTTTCTTATGGGATTTAATGAACGACAACATTTTGACCCCAAACCGAGAGGATTCTGGGATGTTTGTGTTTTTTTTGTAATAACTCTGGAAGGAAACGTCGCAGCCCCATCAAGGTGGTACTCGTACTGCTCGCCTCATCGAGAGGAATCCAAATATATGAGTGATTAAGCTATGCGATATGAAATGGACGAGCGACCAATAAAACAACATGTATTATGGGGTTGAATGCTTTTTGCTATTCACAAAATAAAACAAAAGCAGTCATGCAAATATCTTATTTAACACAGCACAGCAAAATCTGTTGCACCATTCAATCCCGCTCATCCAGACGGGGAGAATTAAATCGCATTTATTCGATGCGACGTTCCTTTTGGGATTTAATGAACCACAACATATTGACCCCAAACCGAGAGGATTCTGGGATGTTTGTGGTTTTTTGGTAATAACTCTGGAAGACAACGTCGCAGACCCATCACGGTGGTACTCGTACTGCTCGCCTCATCGAGAGGAATCCAAAGATATGAGTGGTTAAGCTATGGGATATGAAATGGACGAGCGACCAATAAAACAACATGTATTATGGGGTTGAATGCTTTTTGCTATTCACAAATTAAAACAAAAGCAGTCATGCAAATATCTTATTTAACACAGCACAGCAAAATGTGTTGAACCATTCAATCCCACTCATCCAGTCGGGGAGAATTAAATCGCATTCATTCGATGCGACGTTTCTTATGGGATTTAATGAACGACAACATTTTGACCCCAAACCGAGAGGATTCTGGGATGTTTGTGTTTTTTTTGTAATAACTCTGGAAGGAAACGTCGCAGCCCCATCAAGGTGGTACTCGTACTGCTCGCCTCATCGAGAGGAATCCAAAGATATGAGTGATTAAGCTATGCGATATGAAATGGACGAGCGACCAATAAAACAACATGTATTATGGGGTTGAATGCTTTTTGCTATTCACAAAATAAAACAAAAGCAGTCATGCAAATATCTTATTTAACACAGCACAGCAAAATCTGTTGCACCATTCAATCCCGCTCATCCAGACGGGGAGAATTAAATCGCATTTATTCGATGCGACGTTCCTTTTGGGATTTAATGAACCACAACATATTGACCCCAAACCGAGAGGATTCTGGGATGTTTGTGGTTTTTTGGTAATAACTCTGGAAGACAACGTCGGAGACCCATCAAGGTGGTACTCGTACTGCTCGCCTCATCGAGAGGAATCCAAAGATATGAGTGGTTAAGCTATGGGATATGAAATGGACGAGCGACCAACAAAACAACATGTATTATGGGGTTGAATGCTTTTTGCTATTCACAAATTAAAACAAAAGCAGTCATGCAAATATCTGATTTAACACAGCACAGCAAAATCAGTTGCACCATTCAATTCCGCTCGTCCAGACGGGGAGAATTCAATCACATTTATTCGATGCAACGTTTCTTACGGGATTGAATGAGCGACAACATTTTGACCCCAAACCGAGAGGATTCTGGGATGTTTGTGTTTTTTTGGTAATAACTCTGGAAGGAAACGTCGCAGACCCACCAAGGTGGTACTCGTACTGCTCGCCTCATCGAGAGGAATCCAAAGATATGAGTGGTTAAGCTATGGGATATAAAATGGACGATCGACCAATAAAACAACATGTATTATGGGGTTGAATGCTTTTTTCTATTCACAAAATAAAACAAAAGCAGTCATGCAAATATCTTATTTAACACAGCACAGCAAAATCTGTTGCACCATTCAATCCCGCTCATCCAGACGGGGAGAATTAAATCTCATTTATTCGATGCGACGTTCCTTTTGGGATTTAATGAACCACAACATATTGACCCCAAACCGAGAGGATTCTGGGATGTTTGTGGTTTTTTCGTAATAACTCTGGAAGACAACGTCGGAGACCCATCAAGGTGGTACTCGTACTGCTCGCCTCATCGAGAGGAATCCAAAGATATGAGTGGTTAAGCTATGGGATATGAAATGGACGAGCGACCAATAAAGCAACATGTATTATGGGGTTGAATGCTTTTTGCTATTCACAAATTAAAACAAAAGCAGTAATGCAAATATATTATTTAACACAGCACAGCAAAATCAGTTGCACCATTCAATCCCGCTCGTCCAGACGGGGAGAATTCAATCACATTTATTCGATGCGACGTTTCTTATGGGATTGAATGAGCGACAACATTTTGACCCCAAAACGAGAGGATTCTGGGATGTTTGTGGTTTATGGTAATAACTCTGGAAGGAAACGTCGCAGCCCCATCAAGGTGGTACTCGTACTGCTCGCCTCATCGAGAGGAATCCAAAGATATGAGTGATTAAGCTATGGGATATGAAATGGACGAGCGACCAATAAAACAACATGTATTATGGGGTTGAATGCTTTTTGCTATTCACAAATTAAAACAAAAGCAGTCATGCAAATATCTTATTTAACACAGCACAGCAAAATCTGTTGCACCATTCAATCCCGCTCATCCAGACGGGGAGAATTAAATCGCATTTATTCGATGCGACGTTTCTTTTGGGATTTAATGAACCACAACATATTGACCCCAAACCGAGAGGATTCTGGGATGTTTGTGGTTTTTTTGTAATAACTCTGGAAGACAACGTCGCAGACCCATCAAGGTGGTACTCGTACTGCTCGCCTCATCGATAGGAATCCAAAGATATGAGTGGTTAAGCTATGGGATATGAAATGGAAGAGCGACCAATTAAACAACATGTATTATGGGGTTGAATGCTTTTTGCTATTCACAAATTAAAACAAAAGCAGTCATGCAAATATCTTATTTAACAAAGCACAGCAAAATGTGTTGCACCATTCAATCCCACTCATCCATTCGGGGAGAATTAAATCGCATTCATTCGATGCGACGTTTCTTATGGGATTTAATGAACGACAACATTTTGACCCCAAACCGAGAGGATTCTGGGATGTTTGTGTTTTTTTTGTAATAACTCTGGAAGGAAACGTCGCAGCCCCATCAAGGTGGTACTCGTACTGCTCGCCTCATCGAGAGGAATCCAAAGATATGAGTGATTAAGCTATGCGATATGAAATGGACGAGCGACCAATAAAACAACATGTATTATGGGGTTGAATGCTTTTTGCTATTCACAAAATAAAACAAAAGCAGTCATGCAAATATCTTATTTAACACAGCACAGCAAAATCTGTTGCACCATTCAATCCCGCTCATCCAGACGGGGAGAATTAAATCGCATTTATTCGATGCGACGTTCCTTTTGGGATTTAATGAACCACAACATATTGACCCCAAACCGAGAGGATTCTGGGATGTTTGTGGTTTTTTGGTAATAACTCTGGAAGACAACGTCGGAGACCCATCAAGGTGGTACTCGTACTGCTCGCCTCATCGAGAGGAATCCAAAGATATGAGTGGTTAAGCTATGGGATATGAAATGGACGAGCGACCAACAAAACAACATGTATTATGGGGTTGAATGCTTTTTGCTATTCACAAATTAAAACAAAAGCAGTCATGCAAATATCTGATTTAACACAGCACAGCAAAATCAGTTGCACCATTCAATTCCGCTCGTCCAGACGGGGAGAATTCAATCACATTTATTCGATGCAACGTTTCTTACGGGATTGAATGAGCGACAACATTTTGACCCCAAACCGAGAGGATTCTGGGATGTTTGTGTTTTTTTGGTAATAACTCTGGAAGGAAACGTCGCAGACCCACCAAGGTGGTACTCGTACTGCTCGCCTCATCGAGAGGAATCCAAAGATATGAGTGGTTAAGCTATGGGATATAAAATGGACGATCGACCAATAAAACAACATGTATTATGGGGTTGAATGCTTTTTTCTATTCACAAAATAAAACAAAAGCAGTCATGCAAATATCTTATTTAACACAGCACAGCAAAATCTGTTGCACCATTCAATCCCGCTCATCCAGACGGGGAGAATTAAATCTCATTTATTCGATGCGACGTTCCTTTTGGGATTTAATGAACCACAACATATTGACCCCAAACCGAGAGGATTCTGGGATGTTTGTGGTTTTTTCGTAATAACTCTGGAAGACAACGTCGGAGACCCATCAAGGTGGTACTCGTACTGCTCGCCTCATCGAGAGGAATCCAAAGATATGAGTGGTTAAGCTATGGGATATGAAATGGACGAGCGACCAATAAAACAACATGTATTATGGGGTTGAATGCTTTTTGCTATTCACAAATTAAAACAAAAGCAGTAATGCAAATATATTATTTAACACAGCACAGCAAAATCAGTTGCACCATTCAATCCCGCTCGTCCAGACGGGGAGAATTCAATCACATTTATTCGATGCGACGTTTCTTATGGGATTGAATGAGCGACAACATTTTGACCCCAAAACGAGAGGATTCTGGGATGTTTGTGGTTTATGGTAATAACTCTGGAAGGAAACGTCGCAGCCCCATCAAGGTGGTACTCGTACTGCTCGCCTCATCGAGAGGAATCCAAAGATATGAGTGATTAAGCTATGGGATATGAAATGGACGAGCGACCAATAAAACAACATGTATTATGGGGTTGAATGCTTTTTGCTATTCACAAATTAAAACAAAAGCAGTCATGCAAATATCTTATTTAACACAGCACAGCAAAATCTGTTGCACCATTCAATCCCGCTCATCCAGACGGGGAGAATTAAATCGCATTTATTCGATGCGACGTTTCTTTTGGGATTTAATGAACCACAACATATTGACCCCAAACCGAGAGGATTCTGGGATGTTTGTGGTTTTTTGGTAATAACTCTGGAAGACAACGTCGCAGACCCATCAAGGTGGTACTCGTACTGCTCGCCTCATCGATAGGAATCCAAAGATATGAGTGGTTAAGCTATGGGATATGAAATGGAAGAGCGACCAATTAAACAACATGTATTATGGGGTTGAATGCTTTTTGCTATTCACAAATTAAAACAAAAGCAGTCATGCAAATATCTTATTTAACAAAGCACAGCAAAATGTGTTGCACCATTCAATCCCACTCATCCATTCGGGGAGAATTAAATCGCATTCATTCGATGCGACGTTTCTTATGGGATTTAATGAACGACAACATTTTGACCCCAAACCGAGAGGATTCTGGGATGTTTGTGTTTTTTTTGTAATAACTCTGGAAGGAAACGTCGCAGCCCCATCAAGGTGGTACTCGTACTGCTCGCCTCATCGAGAGGAATCCAAAGATATGAGTGATTAAGCTATGCGATATGAAATGGACGAGCGACCAATAAAACAACATGTATTATGGGGTTGAATGCTTTTTGCTATTCACAAAATAAAACAAAAGCAGTCATGCAAATATCTTATTTAACACAGCACAGCAAAATCTGTTGCACCATTCAATCCCGCTCATCCAGACGGGGAGAATTAAATCGCATTTATTCGATGCGACGTTCCTTTTGGGATTTAATGAACCACAACATATTGACCCCAAACCGAGAGGATTCTGGGATGTTTGTGTTTTTTTGGTAATAACTCTGGAAGACAACGTCGGAGACCCATCAAGGTCGTACTCGTACTGCTCGCCTCATCGAGAGGAATCCAAAGATATGAGTGGTTAAGCTATGGGATATGAAATGGACGAGCGACCAACAAAACGACATGTATTATGGGGTTGAATGCTTTTTGCTATTCACAAATTAAAACAAAAGCAGTCATGCAAATATATTATTTAACACAGCACAGCAAAATCAGTTGCACCATTCAATCCCGCTCGTCCAGACGGGGAGAATTCAATCACATTTATTCGATGCGACGTTTCTTATGGGATTGAATGAGCGACAACATTTTGACCCCAAAACGAGAGGATTCTGGGATGCTTGTGGTTTTTTGGTAATAACTCTGGAAGGAAACGTCGCAGCCCCATCAAGGTGGTACTCGTACTGCTCGCCTCATCGAGAGGAATCCAAAGATATGAGTGATTAAGCTATGGGATATGAAATGGACGAGCGACCAATAAAACAACATGTATTATGGGGTTGAATGCTTTTTGCTATTCACAAATTAAAACAAAAGCAGTCATGCAAATATCTTATTTAACACAGCACAGCAAAATCTGTTGCACCATTCAATCCCGCTCATCCAGACGGGGAGAATTAAATCGCATTTATTCGATGCGACGTTTCTTTTGGGATTTAATGAACCACAACATATTGACCCCAAACCGAGAGGATTCTGGGATGTTTGTGGTTTTTTGGTAATAACTCTGGAAGACAACGTCGCAGACCCATCAAGGTGGTACTCGTACTGCTCGCCTCATCGACAGGAATCCAAAGATATGAGTGGTTAAGCTATGGGATATGAAATGGACGAGCGACCAATTAAACAACATGTATTATGGGGTTGAATGCTTTTTGCTATTCACAAATTAAAACAAAAGCAGTCATGCAAATATCTTATTTAACAAAGCACAGCAAAATGTGTTGCACCATTCAATCCCACTCATCCATTCGGGGAGAATTAAATCGCATTCATTCGATGCGACGTTTCTTATGGGATTTAATGAACGACAACATTTTGACCCCAAACCGAGAGGATTCTGGGATGTTTGTGTTTTTTTTGTAATAACTCTGGAAGGAAACGTCGCAGCCCCATCAAGGTGGTACTCGTACTGCTCGCCTCATCGAGAGGAATCCAAAGATATGAGTGATTAAGCTATGCGATATGAAATGGACGAGCGACCAATAAAACAACATGTATTATGGGGTTGAATGCTTTTTGCTATTCACAAATTAAAACAAAAGCAGTCATGCAAATATATTATTTAACACAGCACAGCAAAATCAGTTGCACCATTCAATCCCGCTCGTCCAGACGGGGAGAATTCAATCACATTTATTCGATGCGACGTTTCTTATGGGATTGAATGAGCGACAACATTTTGACCCCAAAACGAGAGGATTCTGGGATGTTTGTGGTTTTTTGGTAATAACTCTGGAAGGAAACGTCGCAGCCCCATCAAGGTGGTACTCGTACTGCTCGCCTCATCGAGAGGAATCCAAAGATATGAGTGATTAAGCTATGGGATATGAAATAGACGAGCGACCAATAAAACAACATGTATTATGGGGTTGAATGCTTTTTGCTATTCACAAATTAAAACAAAAGCAGTCATGCAAATATCTTATTTAACACAGCACAGCAAAATCTGTTGCACCATTCAATCCCGCTCATCCAGACGGGGAGAATTAAATCGCATTTATTCGATGCGACGTTTCTTTTGGGATTTAATGAACCACAACATATTGACCCCAAACCGAGAGGATTCTGGGATGTTTGTGGTTTTTTGGTAATAACTCTGGAAGACAACGTCGCAGACCCATCAAGGTGGTTCTCGTACTGCTCGCCTCATCGAGAGGAATCCAAAGATATGAGTGGTTAAGCTATGGGATATGAAATGGACGAGCGACCAATTAAACAACATGTATTATGGGGTTGAATGCTTTTTGCTATTCACAAATTAAAACAAAAGCAGTCATGCAAATATCTTATTTAACACAGCACAGCAAAATCTGTTGCACCATTCAATCCCGCTCATCCAGACGGGGAGAATTAAATCGCATTCATTCGATGCGACGTTTCTTATGGGATTTAATGAACGACAACATTTTGACCCCAAACCGAGAGGATTCTGGGATGTTTGTGTTTTTTTTGTAATAACTCTGGAAGGAAACGTCGCAGCCCCATCAAGGTGGTACTCGTACTGCTCGCCTCATCGAGAGGAATCCAAAGATATGAGTGATTAAGCTATGCGATATGAAATGGACGAGCGACCAATAAAACAACATGTATTATGGGGTTGAATGCTTTTTGCTATTCACAAAATAAAACAAAAGCAGTCATGCAAATATCTTATTTAACACAGCACAGCAAAATCTGTTGCACCATTCAATCCCGCTCATCCAGACGGGGAGAATTACATCGCATTTATTCGATGCGACGTTCCTTTTGGGATTTAATGAACCACAACATATTGACCCCAAACCGAGAGGATTCTGGGATGTTTGTGGTTTTTTGGTAATAACTCTGGAAGACAACGTCGGAGACCCATCAAGGTGGTACTCGTACTGCTCGCCTCATCGAGAGGAATCCAAAGATATGAGTGGTTAAGCTATGGGATATGAAATGGACGAGCGACCAACAAAACAACATGTATTATGGGGTTGAATGCTTTTTGCTATTCACAAATTAAAACAAAAGCAGTCATGCAAATATCTGATTTAACACAGCACAGCAAAATCAGTTGCACCATTCAATTCCGCTCGTCCAGACGGGGAGAATTCAATCACATTTATTCGATGCAACGTTTCTTACGGGATTGAATGAGCGACAACATTTTGACCCCAAACCGAGAGGATTCTGGGATGTTTGTGGTTTTTTGGTAATAACTCTGGAAGGAAACGTCGCAGACCCAACAAGGTGGTACTCGTACTGCTCGCCTCATCGAGAGGAATCCAAAGATATGAGTGGTTAAGCTATGGGATATAAAATGGACGATCGACCAATAAAAAAACATGTATTATGGGGTTGAATGCTTTTTTCTATTCACAAAATAAAACAAAAGCAGTCATGCAAATATCTTATTTAACACAGCACAGCAAAATCTGTTGCACCATTCAATCCCGCTCGTCCAGACGGGGAGAATTCAATCACATTTATTCGATGCGACGTTCCTTTTGGGATTTAATGAACCACAACATATTGACCCCAAACCGAGAGGATTCTGGGATGTTTGTGGTTTTTTGGTAATAACTCTGGAAGGAAACGTCGGAGACCCACCAAGGTGGTACTCGTACTGCTCGCCTCATCGAGAGGAATCCAAAGATATGAGTGGTTAAGCTATGGGATATAAAATGGACGATCGACCAATAAAACAACATGTATTATGGGGTTGAATGCTTTTTTCTATTCCCAAAATAAAACAAAAGCAGTCATGCAAATATCTTATTTAACACAGCACAGCAAAATCAGTTGCACCATTCAATCCCGCTCGTCCAGACGGGGAGAATTCAATCACATTTATTCGATGCGACGTTTCTTATGGGATTGAATGAGCGACAACATTTTGACCCCAAAACGAGAGGATTCTGGGATGTTTGTGGTTTTTTGGTAATAACTCTGGAAGAAAACGTCGCAGACCCATCATGGTGGTACTCGTACTGCTCGCCTTATCGAGAGGAATCCAAAGATATGAGTGGTTAAGCTATGGGATATAAAATGGACGATCGACCAATAAAACAACATGTATTATGGGGTTGAATGCTTTTTTCTATTCACAAAATAAAACAAAAGCAGTCATGCAAATATCTTATTTAACACAGCACAGCAAAATGTGTTGCACCATTCAATCCCACTCATCCAGTCGGGGAGAATTAAATCGCATTCATTCGATGCGACGTTTCTTATGGGATTTAATGAACGACAACATTTTGACCCCAAACCGAGAGGATTCTGGGATGTTTGTGTTTTTTTTGTAATAACTCTGGAAGGAAACGTCGCAGCCCCATCAAGGTGGTATTCGTATGGCTCGCCTCATCGAGAGGAATCCAAAGATATGAGTGATTAAGCTATTGGATATGAAATGGACGAGCGACCAATAAAACAACATGTATTATGGGGTTGAATGCTTTTTGCTATTCACAAATTAAAACAAAAGCAGTCATGCAAATATCTTATTTAACACAGCACAGCAAAATCTGTTGCACCATTCAATCCCGCTCATCCAGACGGGGAGAATTAAATCGCATTTATTCGATGCGACGTTTCTTTTGGGATTTAATGAACCACAACATATTGACCCAAACCGAGAGGATTCTGGGATGTTTGTGGTTTTTTGGTAATAACTCTGGAAGACAACGTCGCAGACCCATCAAGGTGGTACTCGTACTGCTCGCCTCATCGAGAGGAATCCAAAGATATGAGTGGTTAAGCTATGGGATATGAAATGGACGAGCGACCAATAAAACAACATGTATTATGGGGTTGAATGCTTTTTGCTATTCACAAATTAAAACAAAAGCAGTCATGCAAATATATTATTTAACACAGCACAGCAAAATGTGTTGCACCATTCAATCCCACTCATCCAGTCGGGGAGAATTAAATCGCATTCATTCGATGCGACGTTTCTTATGGGATTTAATGAACGACAACATTTTGACCCCAAACCGAGAGGATTCTGGGATGTTTGTGTTTTTTTTGTAATAACTCTGGAAGGAAACGTCGCAGCCCCATCAAGGTGGTACTCGTACTGCTCGCCTCATCGAGAGGAATCCAAAGATATGAGTGATTAAGCTATGGGATATGAAATGGACGAGCGACCAATAAAACAACATGTATTATGGGGTTGAATGCTTTTTGCTATTCACAAAATAAAACAAAAGCAGTCATGCAAATATCTTATTTAACACAGCACAGCAAAATCTGTTGCAACATTCAATCCCGCTCATCCAGACGGGGAGAATTAAATCGCATTTATTCGATGGACGTTCCTTTTGGGATTTAATGAACCACAACATATTGACCCCAAACCGAGAGGATTTTGGGATGTTTGTGGTTTTTTGGTAATAACTCTGGAAGACAACGTCGGAGACCCATCAAGGTGGTACTCGTACTGCTCGCCTCATCGAGAGGAATCCAAAGATATGAGTGGTTAAGCTATGGGATATGAAATGGACGAGCGACCAATAAAACAACATGTATTATGGGGTTGAATGCTTTTTGCTATTCACAAATTAAAACAAAAGCAGTAATGCAAATATATTATTTAACACAGCACAGCAAAATCAGTTGCACCATTCAATCCCGCTCGTCCAGACGGGGAGAATTCAATCACATTTATTCGATGCGACGTTTCTTATGGGATTGAATGAGCGACAACATTTTGACCCCAAACGAGAGGATTCTGGGATGTTTGTGGTTTATTGGTAATAACTCTGGAAGGAAACGTCGCAGCCCCATCAAGGTGGTACTCGTACTGCTCGCCTCATCGAGAGGAATCCAAAGATATGAGTGATTAAGCTATGCGATATGAAATGGACGAGCGACCAATAAAACAACATGTATTATGGGGTTGAATGCTTTTTGCTATTCACAAAATAAAACAAAAGCAGTCATGCAAATATCTTATTTAACACAGCACAGCAAAATCTGTTGCACCATTCAATCCCGCTCATCCAGACGGGGAGAATTAAATCGCATTTATTCGATGCGACGTTCCTTTTGGGATTTAATGAACCACAACATATTGACCCCAAACCGAGAGGATTCTGGGATGTTTGTGTTTTTTTGGTAATAACTCTGGAAGACAACGTCGGAGACCCATCAAGGTCGTACTCGTACTGCTCGCCTCATCGAGAGGAATCCAAAGATATGAGTGGTTAAGCTATGGGATATGAAATGGACGAGCGACCAACAAAACAACATGTATTATGGGGTTGAATGCTTTTTGCTATTCACAAATTAAAACAAAAGCAGTCATGCAAATATATTATTTAACACAGCACAGCAAAATCAGTTGCACCATTCAATCCCGCTCGTCCAGACGGGGAGAATTCAATCACATTTATTCGATGCGACGTTTCTTATGGGATTGAATGAGCGACAACATTTTGACCCCAAAACGAGAGGATTCTGGGATGCTTGTGGTTTTTTGGTAATAACTCTGGAAGGAAACGTCGCAGCCCCATCAAGGTGGTACTCGTACTGCTCGCCTCATCGAGAGGAATCCAAAGATATGAGTGATTAAGCTATGGGATATGAAATGGACGAGCGACCAATAAAACAACATGTATTATGGGGTTGAATGCTTTTTGCTATTCACAAATTAAAACAAAAGCAGTCATGCAAATATCTTATTTAACACAGCACAGCAAAATCTGTTGCACCATTCAATCCCGCTCATCCAGACGGGGAGAATTAAATCGCATTTATTCGATGCGACGTTTCTTTTGGGATTTAATGAACCACAACATATTGACCCCAAACCGAGAGGATTCTGGGATGTTTGTGGTTTTTTGGTAATAACTCTGGAAGACAACGTCGCAGACCCATCAAGGTGGTACTCGTACTGCTCGCCTCATCGAGAGGAATCCAAAGATATGAGTGGTTAAGCTATGGGATATGAAATGGACGAGCGACCAATTAAACAACATGTATTATGGGGTTGAATGCTTTTTGCTATTCACAAATTAAAACAAAAGCAGTCATGCAAATATCTTATTTAACAAAGCACAGCAAAATGTGTTGCACCATTCAATCCCACTCATCCATTCGGGGAGAATTAAATCGCATTCATTCGATGCGACGTTTCTTATGGGATTTAATGAACGACAACATTTTGACCCCAAACCGAGAGGATTCTGGGATGTTTGTGTTTTTTTTGTAATAACTCTGGAAGGAAACGTCGCAGCCCCATCAAGGTGGTACTCGTACTGCTCGCCTCATCGAGAGGAATCCAAAGATATGAGTGATTAAGCTATGCGATATGAAATGGACGAGCGACCAATAAAACAACATGTATTATGGGGTTGAATGCTTTTTGCTATTCACAAAATAAAACAAAAGCAGTCATGCAAATATCTTATTTAACACAGCACAGCAAAATCTGTTGCACCATTCAATCCCGCTCATCCAGACGGGGAGAATTAAATCGCATTTATTCGATGCGACGTTCCTTTTGGGATTTAATGAACCACAACATATTGACCCCAAACCGAGAGGATTCTGGGATGTTTGTGGTTTTTTGGTAATAACTCTGGAAGACAACGTCGGAGACCCATCAAGGTGGTACTCGTACTGCTCGCCTCATCGAGAGGAATCCAAAGATATGAGTGGTTAAGCTATGGGATATGAAATGGACGAGCGACCAACAAAACAACATGTATTATGGGGTTGAATGCTTTTTGCTATTCACAAATTAAAACAAAAGCAGTCATGCAAATATATTATTTAACACAGCACAGCAAAATCAGTTGCACCATTCAATCCCGCTCGTCCAGACGGGGAGAATTCAATCACATTTATTCGATGCGACGTTTCTTATGGGATTGAATGAGCGACAACTTTTTGACCCCAAAACGAGAGGATTCTGGGATGTTTGTGGTTTTTTGGTAATAACTCTGGAAGGAAACGTCGCAGCCCCATCAAGGTGGTACTCGTACTGCTCGCCTCATCGAGAGGAATCCAAAGATATGAGTGATTAAGCTATGGGATATGAAATAGACGAGCGACCAATAAAACAACATGTATTATGGGGTTGAATGCTTTTTGCTATTCACAAATTAAAACAAAAGCAGTCATGCAAATATCTTATTTAACACAGCACAGCAAAATCTGTTGCACCATTCAATCCCGCTCATCCAGACGGGGAGAATTAAATCGCATTTATTCGATGCGACGTTTCTTTTGGGATTTAATGAACCACAACATATTGACCCCAAACCGAGAGGATTCTGGGATGTTTGTGGTTTTTTGGTAATAACTCTGGAAGACAACGACGCAGACCCATCAAGGTGGTTCTCGTACTGCTCGCCTCATCGAGAGGAATCCAAAGATATGAGTGGTTAAGCTATGGGATATGAAATGGACGAGCGACCAATTAAACAACATGTATTATGGGGTTGAATGCTTTTTGCTATTCACAAATTAAAACAAAAGCAGTCATGCAAATATCTTATTTAACACAGCACAGCAAAATCTGTTGCACCATTCAATCCCGCTCATCCAGACGGGGAGAATTAAATCGCATTCATTCGATGCGACGTTTCTTATGGGATTTAATGAACGACAACATTTTGACCCCAAACCGAGAGGATTCTGGAATGTTTGTGTTTTTTTTGTAATAACTCTGGAAGGAAACGTCGCAGCCCCATCAAGGTGGTACTCGTACTGCTCGCCTCATCGAGAGGAATCCAAAGATATGAGTGATTAAGCTATGCGATATGAAATGGACGAGCGACCAATAAAACAACATGTATTATGGGGTTGAATGCTTTTTGCTATTCACAAAATAAAACAAAAGCAGTCATGCAAATATCTTATTTAACACAGCACAGCAAAATCTGTTGCACCATTCAATCCCGCTCATCCAGACGGGGAGAATTACATCGCATTTATTCGATGCGACGTTCCTTTTGGGATTTAATGAACCACAACATATTGACCCCAAACCGAGAGGATTCTGGGATGTTTGTGGTTTTTTGGTAATAACTCTGGAAGACAACGTCGGAGACCCATCAAGGTGGTACTCGTACTGCTCGCCTCATCGAGAGGAATCCAAAGATATGAGTGGTTAAGCTATGGGATATGAAATGGACGAGCGACCAACAAAACAACATGTATTATGGGGTTGAATGCTTTTTGCTATTCACAAATTAAAACAAAAGCAGTCATGCAAATATCTGATTTAACACAGCACAGCAAAATCAGTTGCACCATTCAATTCCGCTCGTCCAGACGGGGAGAATTCAATCACATTTATTCGATGCAACGTTTCTTACGGGATTGAATGAGCGACAACATTTTGACCCCAAACCGAGAGGATTCTGGGATGTTTGTGGTTTTTTGGTAATAACTCTGGAAGGAAACGTCGCAGACCCAACAAGGTGGTACTCGTACTGCTCGCCTCATCGAGAGGAATCCAAAGATATGAGTGGTTAAGCTATGGGATATAAAATGGACGATCGACCAATAAAAAAACATGTATTATGGGGTTGAATGCTTTTTTCTATTCACAAAATAAAACAAAAGCAGTCATGCAAATATCTTATTTAACACAGCACAGCAAAATCTGTTGCACCATTCAATCCCGCTCGTCCAGACGGGGAGAATTCAATCACATTTATTCGATGCGACGTTCCTTTTGGGATTTAATGAACCACAACATATTGACCCCAAACCGAGAGGATTCTGGGATGTTTGTGGTTTTTTGGTAATAACTCTGGAAGGAAACGTCGGAGACCCACCAAGGTGGTACTCGTACTGCTCGCCTCATCGAGAGGAATCCAAAGATATGAGTGGTTAAGCTATGGGATATAAAATGGACGATCGACCAATAAAACAACATGTATTATGGGGTTGAATGCTTTTTTCTATTCCCAAAATAAAACAAAAGCAGTCATGCAAATATCTTATTTAACACAGCACAGCAAAATCAGTTGCACCATTCAATCCCGCTCGTCCAGACGGGGAGAATTCAATCACATTTATTCGATGCGACGTTTCTTATGGGATTGAATGAGCGACAACATTTTGACCCCAAAACGAGAGGATTCTGGGATGTTTGTGGTTTTTTGGTAATAACTCTGGAAGAAAACGTCGCAGACCCATCATGGTGGTACTCGTACTGCTCGCCTTATCGAGAGGAATCCAAAGATATGAGTGGTTAAGCTATGGGATATAAAATGGACGATCGACCAATAAAACAACATGTATTATGGGGTTGAATGCTTTTTTCTATTCACAAAATAAAACAAAAGCAGTCATGCAAATATCTTATTTAACACAGCACAGCAAAATGTGTTGCACCATTCAATCCCACTCATCCAGTCGGGGAGAATTAAATCGCATTCATTCGATGCGACGTTTCTTATGGGATTTAATGAACGACAACATTTTGACCCCAAACCGAGAGGATTCTGGGATGTTTGTGTTTTTTTTGTAATAACTCTGGAAGGAAACGTCGCAGCCCCATCAAGGTGGTATTCGTATGGCTCGCCTCATCGAGAGGAATCCAAAGATATGAGTGATTAAGCTATTGGATATGAAATGGACGAGCGACCAATAAAACAACATGTATTATGGGGTTGAATGCTTTTTGCTATTCACAAATTAAAACAAAAGCAGTCATGCAAATATCTTATTTAACACAGCACAGCAAAATCTGTTGCACCATTCAATCCCGCTCATCCAGACGGGGAGAATTAAATCGCATTTATTCGATGCGACGTTTCTTTTGGGATTTAATGAACCACAACATATTGACCCAAACCGAGAGGATTCTGGGATGTTTGTGGTTTTTTGGTAATAACTCTGGAAGACAACGTCGCAGACCCATCAAGGTGGTACTCGTACTGCTCGCCTCATCGAGAGGAATCCAAAGATATGAGTGGTTAAGCTATGGGATATGAAATGGACGAGCGACCAATAAAACAACATGTATTATGGGGTTGAATGCTTTTTGCTATTCACAAATTAAAACAAAAGCAGTCATGCAAATATATTATTTAACACAGCACAGCAAAATGTGTTGCACCATTCAATCCCACTCATCCAGTCGGGGAGAATTAAATCGCATTCATTCGATGCGACGTTTCTTATGGGATTTAATGAACGACAACATTTTGACCCCAAACCGAGAGGATTCTGGGATGTTTGTGTTTTTTTTGTAATAACTCTGGAAGGAAACGTCGCAGCCCCATCAAGGTGGTACTCGTACTGCTCGCCTCATCGAGAGGAATCCAAAGATATGAGTGATTAAGCTATGGGATATGAAATGGACGAGCGACCAATAAAACAACATGTATTATGGGGTTGAATGCTTTTTGCTATTCACAAAATAAAACAAAAGCAGTCATGCAAATATCTTATTTAACACAGCACAGCAAAATCTGTTGCAACATTCAATCCCGCTCATCCAGGCGGGGAGAATTAAATCGCATTTATTCGATGGACGTTCCTTTTGGGATTTAATGAACCACAACATATTGACCCCAAACCGAGAGGATTCTGGGATGTTTGTGGTTTTTTGGTAATAACTCTGGAAGACAACGTCGGAGACCCATCAAGGTGGTACTCGTACTGCTCGCCTCATCGAGAGGAATCCAAAGATATGAGTGGTTAAGCTATGGGATATGAAATGGACGAGCGACCAATAAAACAACATGTATTATGGGGTTGAATGCTTTTTGCTATTCACAAATTAAAACAAAAGCAGTAATGCAAATATATTATTTAACACAGCACAGCAAAATCAGTTGCACCATTCAATCCCGCTCGTCCAGACGGGGAGAATTCAATCACATTTATTCGATGCGACGTTTCTTATGGGATTGAATGAGCGACAACATTTTGACCCCAAACGAGAGGATTCTGGGATGTTTGTGGTTTTTTGGTAATAACTCTGGAAGAAAACGTCGCAGTCCCATCATGGTGATACTCGTACTGCTCGCCTTATCGAGAGGAATCCAAAGATATGAGTGGTTAAGCTATGGGATATAAAATGGACGATCGACCAATAAAACAACATGTATTATGGGGTTGAATGCTTTTTTCTATTCACAAAATAAAACAAAAGCAGTCATGCAAATATCTTATTTAACACAGCACAGCAAAATGTGTTGCACCATTCAATCCCACTCATCCAGTCGGGGAGAATTAAATCGCATTCATTCGATGCGACGTTTCTTATGGGATTTAATGAACGACAACATTTTGACCCCAAACCGAGAGGATTCTGGGATGTTTGTGTTTTTTTTGTAATAACTCTGGAAGGAACCGTCGCAGCCCCATCAAGGTGGTACTCGTACTGCTCGCCTCATCGAGAGGAATCCAAAGATATGAGTGATTAAGCTATGGGATATGAAATGGACGAGCGACCAATAAAACAACATGTATTATGGGGTTGAATGCTTTTTGCTATTCACAAAATAAAACAAAAGCAGTCATGCAAATATCTTATTTAACAAAGCACAGGAAAATCAGTTGCACCATTCAATTCCGCTCGTCCAGACGGGGAGAATTCAATCACATTTATTCGATGCGACGTTTCTTATGGGATTGAATGAGCGACAACATTTTGACCCCAAATCGAGAGGATTCTGGGATGTTTGTGGTTTTTTGGTAATAACTCTGGAAGAAAACGTCGCAGACCCATCATCGTGGTACTCGTACTGCTCGCCTCATCGAGAGGAATCCAAAGATATGAGTGGTTAAGCTATGGGATATAAAATGGACGATCGACCAATAAAACAACATGTATTATGGGGTTGAATGCTTTTTGCTATTCACAAAATAAAACAAAAGCAGTCATGCAAATATCTTATTTAACAAAGCACAGCAAAATCAGTTGCACCATTCAATTCCGCTCGTCCAGACGGGGAGAATTCAATCACATTTATTCGATGCGACGTTTCTTATGGGATTGAATGAGCGACAACATTTTGACCCCAAATCGAGAGGATTCTGGGATGTTTGTGGTTTTTTGGTAATAACTCTGGAAGAAAACGTCGCAGACCCATCAAGGTGGTACTCGTACTGCTCGCCTCATCGAGAGGCATCCAAAGATATAAGTGGTTAAGCTATGGGATATAAAATGGACGATCGACCAATAAAACAACATGTATTATGGGGTTGAATGCTTTTTTCTATTCACAAAATTAAACAAAAGCAGTCATGCAAATATCTTATTTAACACAGCACAGCAAAATCAGTTGCACCATTCAATTCCGCTCGTCCAGATGGGGAGAATTCAATCACATTCATTCGATGCGACGTTTCTCATGGGATTTAATGAGCGACAACATTTTGACCCCAAACGAGAGGATTCTGGGATGTTTGTGGTTTTTTGGTAATAACTCTGGAAGAAAACGTCGCAGACCCATCATGGTGGTACTCGTACTGCTCGCCTTATCGAGAGGAATCCAAAGATATGAGTGGTTAAGCTATGGGATATAAAATGGACGATCGACCAATAAAACAACATGTATTATGGGGTTGAATGCTTTTTTCTATTCACAAAATAAAACAAAAGCAGTCATGCAAATATCTTATTTAACACAGCACAGCAAAATGTGTTGCACCATTCAATCCCACTCATCCAGTCGGGGAGAATTAAATCGCATTCATTCGATGCGACGTTTCTTATGGGATTTAATGAACGACAACATTTTGACCCCAAACCGAGAGGATTCTGGGATGTTTGTGTTTTTTTTGTAATAACTCTGGAAGGAACCGTCGCAGCCCCATCAAGGTGGTACTCGTACTGCTCGCCTCATCGAGAGGAATCCAAAGATATGAGTGATTAAGCTATGGGATATGAAATGGACGAGCGACCAATAAAACAACATGTATTATGGGGTTGAATGCTTTTTGCTATTCACAAAATAAAACAAAAGCAGTCATGCAAATATCTTATTTAACAAAGCACAGGAAAATCAGTTGCACCATTCAATTCCGCTCGTCCAGACGGGGAGAATTCAATCACATTTATTCGATGCGACGTTTCTTATGGGATTGAATGAGCGACAACATTTTGACCCCAAATCGAGAGGATTCTGGGATGTTTGTGGTTTTTTGGTAATAACTCTGGAAGAAAACGTCGCAGACCCATCATCGTGGTACTCGTACTGCTCGCCTCATCGAGAGGAATCCAAAGATATGAGTGGTTAAGCTATGGGATATAAAATGGACGATCGACCAATAAAACAACATGTATTATGGGGTTGAATGCTTTTTGCTATTTACAAAATAAAACAAAAGCAGTCATGCAAATATCTTATTTAACAAAGCACAGCAAAATCAGTTGCACCATTCAATTCCGCTCGTCCAGACGGGGAGAATTCAATCACATTTATTCGATGCGACGTTTCTTATGGGATTGAATGAGCGACAACATTTTGACCCCAAATCGAGAGGATTCTGGGATGTTTGTGGTTTTTTGGTAATAACTCTGGAAGAAAACGTCGCAGACCCATCATGGTGGTACTCGTACTGCTCGCCTCATCGAGAGGCATCCAAAGATATAAGTGGTTAAGCTATGGGATATAAAATGGACGATCGACCAATAAAACAACATGTATTATGGGGTTGAATGCTTTTTTCTATTCACAAAATTAAACAAAAGCAGTCATGCAAATATCTTATTTAACACAGCACAGCAAAATCAGTTGCACCATTCAATTCCGCTCGTCCAGATGGGGAGAATTCAATCACATTCATTCGATGCGACGTTTCTCATGGGATTTAATGAGCGACAACATTTTGACCCCAAACCGAGAGGATTCTGGGATGTTTGTGGTTTTTTGGTAATAACTCTGGAAGAAAACGTCGCAGACCCATCATGGTGGTACTCGTACTGCTCGCCTCATCGAGAGGCATCCAAAGATATAAGTGGTTAAGCTATGGGATATAAAATGGACGATCGACCAATAAAACAACATGTATTATGGGGTTGAATGCTTTTTTCTATTCACAAAATTAAACAAAAGCAGTCATGCAAATATCTTATTTAACACAGCACAGCAAAATCAGTTGCACCATTCAATTCCGCTCGTCCAGATGGGGAGAATTCAATCACATTCATTCGATGCGACGTTTCTCATGGGATTTAATGAGCGACAACATTTTGACCCCAAACCGAGAGGATTCTGGGATGTTTGTGGTTTTTTTGTAATAACTCTGGAAGCAAACGTCGCAGACCCATCAAGGTGGTACTCCTACTGCTCGCCTCATCGAGAGGAATCCAAATTTATGAGTGGTTAAGCTATGGGATATGAAATGGACGAGCGACCAATAAAACAACATGTATTATGGGGTTGAATACTTTTTTGCTATTCACAAAATAAAACAAAAGCAGTAATGCAAATTTCTTATTTAACACAGCACAGCAAAATCAGTTGCACCATTCAATTCCGCTCGTCCAGACGGGGAGAATTCAATCACATTAATTCGATGCGACGTTTCTTATGGGATTGAATGAGCGACAACATTTTGACGCCAAACCGAGAGGATTCTGGGATGTTTGTGTTTTTTTTGTAATAACTCTGGAAGGAAACGTCACAGACCCATTAAGGTGGTACTCCTACTGCTCGCCTCATCGAGAGGAATCCAAAGTTATGAGTGGTTAAGCTATGGGATATGAAATGGACGAGCGACCAATAAAACAACATGTATTATGGGGTTGAATACTTTTTGCTATTCACAAAATAAAACAAAAGCAGTAATGCAAATTTCTTATCTATCACAGCACAGCAAAATCAGTTGCACCATTCAATTCCGCTCGTCCAGACGGGGAGAATTCAATCACATTCATTCGATGCGACGTTTCTTATGGGATTGAATGAGCGACAACATTTTGACGCCAAACCGAGAGGATTCTGGGATGTTTGTGGTTTTTTTGTAATAACTCTGGAAGGAAACGTCGCAGACCCATCAAGGTGGTACTCCTACTGCTCGCCTCATCGAGAGGAATCCAAAGTTATGAGTGGTTAAGCTATGGGATATGAAATGGACGAGCGACCAATAAAACAACATGTATTATGGGGTTGAATACTTTTTGCTATTCACAAAATAAAACAAAAGCAGTAATGCAAATTTCTTATTTAACACAGCACAGCAAAATCAGTTGCACCATTCAATTCCGCTCGTCCAGACGGGGAGAATTCAATCACATTCATTCGATGCGACGTTTCTTATGGGATTGAATGAGCGACAACATTTTGATGCCAAACCGAGAGGATTCTTTGATGTTTTTGGTTTTTTTGTAATAACTCTGGAAGGAAACGTCGCAGACCCATCAAGGTGGTACTCGTACTGCTCGCCTCATCGAGAGAAATCCAAAGATATGAGTGATTAAGCTATGGGATATGAAATGGACGAGCGACCAATAAAACAACATGTATTATGGGGTTGAATGCTTTTTGCTATTCACAAAATAAAACAAAAGCAGTCATGCAAATATCTTATTTAACACAGCACAGCAAACTCAGTTGCACCATTCAATTCCGCTCATCCAGACGGGGAGAATTCAATCACATTTATTCGATGCGACGTTTCTTATGGGATTGAATGAGCGACAACATTTTGACCCCAAACCGAGAGGATTCTGGGATGTTTGTGGTTTTTTTGTAATAACTCTGGAAGGAAACGTCGCAGACCCATCAAGGTGGTACTCCTACTGCTCGCCTCATCGAGAGGAATCCAAATTTATGAGTGGTTAAGCTATGGGATATGAAATGGACGAGCGACCAATAAAACAACATGTATTATGGGGTTGAATACTTTTTGCTATTCACAAAATAAAACAAAAGCAGTAATGCAAATTTCTTATTTAACACAGCACAGCAAAATCAGTTGCACCATTCAATTCCGCTCGTCCAGACGGGGAGAATTCAATCACATTTACTCGATGCGACGTTTCTTATGGGATTGAATGAGCGACAACATTTTGACCCCAAACCGAGAGGATTCTGGGATGTTTGTGGTTTTTTTGTAATAACTCTGGAAGCAAATTTCGCAGACCCATCAAGGTGGTACTCCTACTGCTCGCCTCATCGAGAGGAATCCAAATTTATGAGTGGTTAAGCTATGGGATATGAAATGGACGAGCGACCAATAAAACAACATGTATTATGGGGTTGAATACTTTTTGCTATTCACAAAATAAAACAAAAGCAGTAATGCAAATTTCTTATTTAACACAGCACAGCAAAATCAGTTGCACCATTCAATTCCGCTCGTCCAGACGGGGAGAATTCAATCACATTTACTCGATGCGACGTTTCTTATGGGATTGAATGAGCGACAACATTTTGACCCCAAACCGAGAGGATTCTGGGATGTTTGTGGTTTTTTTGTAATAACTCTGGAAGCAAATTTCGCAGACCCATCAAGGTGGTACTCCTACTGCTCGCCTCATCGAGAGGAATCCAAATTTATGAGTGGTTAAGCTATGGGATATGAAATGGACGAGCGACCAATAAAACAACATGTATTATGGGGTTGAATTATTTTTGCCATTCACAAAATAAAACAAAAGCAGTAATGCAAATTTCTTATTTAACACAGCACAGCAAAATCAGTTGCACCATTCAATTCCGCTCGTCCAGACGGGGAGAATTCAATCACATTCATTCGATGCGACGTTTCTTATGGGATTGAATGAGCGACAACATTTTGACCCCAAACCGAGAGGATTCTGGGATGTTTGTGGTTTTTTGGTAATAACTCTGGAAGACAACGTCGCAGACCCATCAAGGTGGTACTCGTACTGCTCGCCTCATCGAGAGGAATCCAAAGATATGAGTGGTTAAGCTATGGGATATGAAATGGACGAGCGACCAATTAAACAACATGTATTATGGGGTTGAATGCTTTTTGCTATTCACAAATTAAAACAAAAGCAGTCATGCAAATATCTTATTTAACACAGCACAGCAAAATCTGTTGCACCATTCAATCCCGCTCATCCAGACGGGGAGAATTAAATCGCATTTATTCGATGCGACGTTCCTTTTGGGATTTAATGAACCACAACATATTGACCCCAAACCGAGAGGATTCGGGGATGTTTGTGGTTTTTTGGTAATAACTCTGGAAGACAACGTCGGAGACCCATCAAGGTGGTACTCGTACTGCTCGCCTCATCGAGAGGAATCCAAAGATATGAGTGGTTAAGCTATGGGATATGAAATGGACGAGCGACCAACAAAACAACATGTATTATGGGGTTGAATGCTTTTTGCTATTCACAAATTAAAACAAAAGCAGTCATGCAAATATCTGATTTAACACAGCACAGCAAAATCAGTTGCACCATTCAATTCCGCTCGTCCAGACGGGGAGAATTCAATCACATTTATTCGATGCAACGTTTCTTACGGGATTGAATGAGCGACAACATTTTGACCCCAAACCGAGAGGATTCTGGGATGTTTGTGGTTTTTTGGTAATAACTCTGGAAGGAAACGTCGCAGACCCACCAAGGTGGTACTCGTACTGCTCGCCTCATCGAGAGGAATCCAAAGATATGAGTGGTTAAGCTATGGGATATAAAATGGACGATCGACCAATAAAACAACATGTATTATGGGGTTGAATGCTTTTTTCTATTCACAAAATAAAACAAAAGCAGTCATGCAAATATCTTATTTAACACAGCACAGCAAAATCTGTTGCACCATTCAATCCCGCTCATCCAGACGCGGAGAATTAAATCGCATTTATTCGATGCGACGTTCCTTTTGGGATTTAATGAACCACAACATATTGACCCCAAACCGAGAGGATTCTGGGATGTTTGTGGTTTTTTGGTAATAACTCTGGAAGGAAACGTCGGAGACCCACCAAGGTGGTACTCGTACTGCTCGACTCATCGAGAGGAATCCAAAGATATGAGTGGTTTAGCTATGGGATATAAAATGGACGATCGACCAATAAAACAACATGTATTATGGGGTTGAATGCTTTTTTCTATTCACAAAATAAAACAAAAGCAGTCATGCAAATATCTTATTTAAACACAGCACAGCAAAATCAGTTGCACCATTCAATCCCGCTCGTCCAGACGGGGAGAATTCAATCACATTTATTCGATGCGACGTTTCTTATGGGATTGAATGAGCGACAACATTTTGACCCCAAAACGAGAGGATTCTGGGATGTTTGTGGTTTTTTGGTAATAACTCTGGAAGAAAACGTCGCAGACCCATCATGGTGGTACTCGTACTGCTTGCCTTATCGAGAGGAATCCAAAGTTATGAGTGGTTAAGCTATGGGATATGAAATGGACGAGCGACCAACAAAACAACATGTATTATGGGGTTGAATGCTTTTTGCTATTCACAAATTAAAACAAAAGCAGTCATGCAAATATCTGATTTAACACAGCACAGCAAAATCAGTTGCACCATTCAATTCCGCTCGTCCAGACGGGGAGAATTCAATCACATTTATTCGATGCAACGTTTCTTACGGGATTGAATGAGCGACAACATTTTGACCCCAAACCGAGAGGATTCTGGGATGTTTGTGGTTTTTTGGTAATAACTCTGGAAGGAAACGTCGCAGACCCACCAAGGTGGTACTCGTACTGCTCGCCTCATCGAGAGGAATCCAAAGATATGAGTGGTTAAGCTATGGGATATAAAATGGACGATCGACCAATAAAACAACATGTATTATGGGGTTGAATGCTTTTTTTCTATTCACAAAATAAAACAAAAGCAGTCATGCAAATATCTTATTTAACACAGCACAGCAAAATCTGTTGCACCATTCAATCCCGCTCATCCAGACGGGGAGAATTAAATCGCATTTATTCGATGCGACGTTCCTTTTGGGATTTAATGAACCACAACATATTGACCCCAAACCGAGAGGATTCTGGGATGTTTGTGGTTTTTTGGTAATAACTCTGGAAGGAAACGTCGGAGACCCACCAAGATGGTACTCGTACTGCTCGCCTCATCGAGAGGAATCCAAAGATATGAGTGGTTAAGCTATGGGATATAAAATGGACGATCGACCAATAAAACAACATGTATTATGGGGTTGAATGCTTTTTTCTATTCACAAAATAAAACAAAAGCAGTCATGCAAATATCTTATTTAACACAGCACAGCAAAATCAGTTGCACCATTCAATCCCGCTCGTCCAGACGGGGAGAATTCAATCACATTTATTCGATGCGACGTTTCTTATGGGATTGAATGAGCGACAACATTTTGACCCCAAAACGAGAGGATTCTGGGATGTTTGTGGTTTTTTGGTAATAACTCTGGAAGAAAACGTCGCAGACCCATCATGGTGGTACTCGTACTGCTCGCCTTATCGAGAGGAATCCAAAGATATGAGTGGTTAAGCTATGGGATATGAAATGGACGAGCGACCAATAAAACAACATGTATTATGGGGTTGAATGCTTTTTTCTATTCACAAAATAAAACAAAAGCAGTCATGCAAATATCTTATTTAACACAGCACAGCAAAATGTGTTGCACCATTCAATCCCACTCATCCAGTCGGGGAGAATTAAATCGCATTCATTCGATGCGACGTTTCTTATGGGATTTAATGAACGACAACATTTTGACCCCAAACCGAGAGGATTCTGGGATGTTTGTGTTTTTTTTGTAATAACTCTGGAAGGAAACGTCGCAGCCCCATCAAGGTGGTACTCGTACTGCTCGCCTCATCGAGAGGAATCCAAAGATATGAGTGATTAAGCTATGGGATATGAAATGGACGAGCGACCAATAAAACAACATGTATTATGGGGTTGAATGCTTTTTGCTATTCACAAAATAAAACAAAAGCAGTCATGCAAATATCTTATTTAACACAGCACAGCAAAATCTGTTGCACCATTCAATCCCGCTCATCCAGACGGGGAGAATTAAATCGCATTTATTCGATGGACGTTCCTTTTGGGATTTAATGAACCACAACATATTGACCCCAAACCGAGAGGATTCTGGGATGTTTGTGGTTTTTTGGTAATAACTCTGGAAGACAACGTCGGAGACCCATCAAGGTGGTACTCGTACTGCTCGCCTCATCGAGAGGAATCCAAAGATATGAGTGGTTAAGCTATGGGATATGAAATGGACGAGCGACCAATAAAACAACATGTATTATGGGGTTGAATGCTTTTTGCTATTCACAAATTAAAACAAAAGCAGTAATGCAAATATATTATTTAACACAGCACAGCAAAATCAGTTGCACCATTCAATCCCGCTCGTCCAGACGGGGAGAATTCAATCACATTTATTCGATGCGACGTTTCTTATGGGATTGAATGAGCGACAACATTTTGACCCCAAACGAGAGGATTCTGGGATGTTTGTGGTTTTTTGGTAATAACTCTGGAAGAAAACGTCGCAGACCCATCATGGTGGTACTCATACTGCTCGCCTTATCGAGAGGAATCCAAAGATATGAGTGGTTAAGCTATGGGATATAAAATGGACGATCGACCAATAAAACAACATGTATTATGGGGTTGAATGCTTTTTTCTATTCACAAAATAAAACAAAAGCAGTCATGCAAATATCTTATTTAACAAAGCACAGCAAAATCAGTTGCACCATTCAATTCCGCTCGTCCAGACGGGGAGAATTCAATCACTTTTATTCGATGCGACGTTTTTTATGGGATTGAATGAGCGACAACATTTTGACCCCAAATCGAGAGGATTCTGGGATGTTTGTGGTTTTTTTGTAATAACTCTGGAAGAAAACGTCGCAGACCCATCAAGGTGGTACTCCTACTGCTCGCCTCATCGAGAGAAATCCAAAGATATGAGTGATTAAGCTATGGGATATGAAATGGACGAGCGACCAATAAAACAACATGTATTATGGGGTTGAATTCTTTTTGCCATTCACAAAATAAAACAAAAGCAGTAATGCAAATTTCTTATTTAACACAGCACAGCAAAATCAGTTGCACCATTCAATTCCGCTCGTCCAGACGGGGAGAATTCAATCACATTCATTCGATGCGACGTTTCTTATGGGATTGAATGAGCGACAACATTTTGACCCCAAACCGAGAGGATTCTGGGATGTTTGTGGTTTTTTTGTAATAACTCTGGAAGCAAACGTCGCAGACCCATCAAGGTGGTACTCCTACTGCTCGCCTCATTGAGAGGAATCCAAATTTATGAGTGGTTAAGCTATGGGATATGAAATGGACGAGCGACCAATAAAACAACATGTATTATGGGGTTGAATACTTTTTGCTATTCACAAAATAAAACAAAAGCAGTAATGCAAATTTCTTATTTAACACAGCACAGCAAAATCAGTTGCACCATTCAATTCCGCTCGTCCAGACGGGGAGAATTCAATCACATTCATTCGATGCGACGTTTCTTATGGGATTGAATGAGCGACAACATTTTGACGCCAAACCGAGAGGATTCTGGGATGTTTGTGGTTTTTTTGTAATAACTCTGGAAGGAAACGTCGCAGACCCATCAAGGTGGTACTCCTACTGCTCGCCTCATCGAGAGGAATCCAAAGTTATGAGTGGTTAAGCTATGGGATATGAAATGGACGAGCGACCAATAAAACAACATGTATTATGGGGTTGAATACTTTTTGCTATTCACAAAATAAAACAAAAGCAGTAATGCAAATTTCTTATCTATCACAGCACAGCAAAATCAGTTGCACCATTCAATTCCGCTCGTCCAGACGGGGAGAATTCAATCACATTCATTCGATGCGACGTTTCTTATGGGATTGAATGAGCGACAACATTTTGACGCCAAACCGAGAGGATTCTGGGATGTTTGTGGTTTTTTTGTAATAACTCTGGAAGGAAACGTCGCAGACCCATCAAGGTGGTACTCCTACTGCTCGCCTCATCGAGAGGAATCCAAAGTTATGAGTGGTTAAGCTATGGGATATGAAATGGACGAGCGACCAATAAAACAACATGTATTATGGGGTTGAATACTTTTTGCTATTCACAAAATAAAACAAAAGCAGTAATGCAAATTTCTTATTTAACACAGCACAGCAAAATCAGTTGCACCATTCAATTCCGCTCGTCCAGACGGGGAGAATTCAATCACATTCATTCGATGCGACGTTTCTTATGGGATTGAATGAGCGACAACATTTTGACGCCAAACCGAGAGGATTCTGGGATGTTTTTGGTTTTTTTGTAATAACTCTGGAAGGAAACGTCGCAGACCCATCAAGGTGGTATTCGTACTGCTCGCCTCATCGACAGAAATCCAAAGATATGAGTGATTAAGCTATGGGATATGAAATGGACGAGCGACCAATAAAACAACATGTATTATGGGGTTGAATTCTTTTTGCCATTCACAAAATAAAACAAAAGCAGTAATGCAAATATATTATTTAACACAGCACAGCAAAATCAGTTGCACCATTCAATTCCGCTCGTCCAGACGGGGAGAATTCAATCACATTTATTCGATGCGACGTTTCTTATGGGATTGAATGAGCGACAACATTTTGACCCCAAATCGAGAGGATTCTGGGATGTTTGTGGTTTTTTTGTAATAACTCTGGAAGAAAACGTCGCAGACCCATCAAGGTGGTACTCCTACTGCTCGCCTCATCGAGAGGAATCCAAGTTTATGAGTGGTTAAGCTATGGGATATGAAATGGACGAGCGACCAATAAAACAACATGTATTATGGGGTTGAATACTTTTTGCTATTCACAAAATAAAACAAAAGCAGTAATGCAAATTTCTTATTTAACACAGCACAGCAAAATCAGTTGCACCATTCAATTCCGCTCGTCCAGACGGGGAGAATTCAATCACATTCATTCGATGCGACGTTTCTTATGGGATTGAATGAGCGACAACATTTTGACGCCAAACCGAGAGGATTCTGGGATGTTTGTGTTTTTTTTGTAATAACTCTGGAAGGAAACGTCGCAGACCCATCAAGGTGGTACTCTTACTGCTCGCCTCATCGAGAGGAATCCAAAGTTATGAGTGGTTAAGCTATGGGATATGAAATGGAAGAGCGACCAATAAAACAACATGTATTATGGGGTTGAATACTTTTTGCTATTCACAAAATAAAACAAAAGCAGTAATGCAAATTTCTTATTTAACACAGCACAGCAAAATCAGTTGCACCATTCAATTCCGCTCGTCCAGACGGGGAGAATTCAATCACATTCATTCGATGCGACGTTTCTTATGGGATTGAATGAGCGACAACATTTTGACGCCAAACCGAGAGGATTCTGGGATGTTTGTGTTTTTTTTGTATAACTCTGGAAGGAAACGTCGCAGACCCATCAAGGTGGTACTCCTACTGCTCGCCTCATCGAGAGGAATCCAAAGTTATGAGTGGTTAAGCTATGGCATATGAAATGGACGAGCGACCAATAAAACAACATGTATTATGGGGTTGAATACTTTTTGCTATTCACAAAATAAAACAAAAGCAGTAATGCAAATTTCTTATCTATCACAGCACAGCAAAATCAGTTGCACCATTCAATTCCGCTCGTCCAGACGGGGAGAATTCAATCACATTCATTCGATGCGACGTTTCTTATGGGATTGAATGAGCGACAACATTTTGACGCCAAACCGAGAGGATTCTGGGATGTTTGTGGTTTTTTTGTAATAACTCTGGAAGGAAACGTCGCAGACCCATCAAGGTGGTACTCCTACTGCTCGCCTCATCGAGAGGAATCCAAAGTTATGAGTGGTTAAGCTATGGGATATGAAATGGACGAGCGACCAATAAAACAACATGTATTATGGGGTTGAATACTTTTTGCTATTCACAAAATAAAACAAAAGCAGTAATGCAAATTTCTTATTTAACACAGCACAGCAAAATCAGTTGCACCATTCAATTCCGCTCGTCCAGACGGGGAGAATTCAATCACATTCATTCGATGCGACGTTTCTTATGGGATTGAATGAGCGACAACATTTTGACGCCAAACCGAGAGGATTCTGGGATGTTTTTGGTTTTTTTGTAATAACTCTGGAAGGAAACGTCGCAGACCCATCAAGGTGGTACTCGTACTGCTCGCCTCATCGAGAGAAATCCAAAGATATGAGTGATTAAGCTATGGGATATGAAATGGACGAGCGACCAATAAAACAACATGTATTATGGGGTTGAATTCTTTTTGCCATTCACAAAATAAAACAAAAGCAGTAATGCAAATTTCTTATTTAACACAGCACAGCAAAATCAGTTGCACCATTCAATTCCGCTCGTCCAGACGGGGAGAATTCAATCACATTCATTCGATGCGACGTTTCTTATGGGATTGAATGAGCGACAACATTTTGACCCCAAACCGAGAGGATTCTGGGATGTTTGTGGTTTTTTTGTAATAACTCTGGAAGCAAACGTCGCAGACCCATCAAGGTGGTACTCCTACTGCTCGCCTCATTGAGAGGAATCCAAATTTATGAGTGGTTAAGCTATGGGATATGAAATGGACGAGCGACCAATAAAACAACATGTATTATGGGGTTGAATACTTTTTGCTATTCACAAAATAAAACAAAAGCAGTAATGCAAATTTCTTATCTATCACAGCACAGCAAAATCAGTTGCACCATTCAATTCCGCTCGTCCAGACGGGGAGAATTCAATCACATTCATTCGATGCGACGTTTCTTATGGGATTGAATGAGCGACAACATTTTGACGCCAAACCGAGAGGATTCTGGGATGTTTGTGGTTTTTTTGTAATAACTCTGGAATGAAACGTCGCAGACCCATCAAGGTGGTACTCCTACTGCTCGCCTCATCGAGAGGAATCCAAAGTTATGAGTGGTTAAGCTATGGGATATGAAATGGACGAGCGACCAATAAAACAACATGTATTATGGGGTTGAATACTTTTTGCTATTCACAAAATAAAACAAAAGCAGTAATGCAAATTTCTTATTTAACACAGCACAGCGAAATCAGTTGCACCATTCAATTCCGCTCGTCCAGACGGGGAGAATTCAATCACATTCATTCGATGCGACGTTTCTTATGGGATTGAATGAGCGACAACATTTTGACGCCAAACCGAGAGGATTCTGGGATGTTTTTGGTTTTTTTGTAATAACTCTGGAAGGAAACGTCGCAGACCCATCAAGGTGGTACTCGTACTGCTCGCCTCATCGAGAGAAATCCAAAGATATGAGTGATTAAGCTATGGGATATGAAATGGACGAGCGACCAATAAAACAACATGTATTATGGGGTTGAATTCTTTTTGCCATTCACAAAATAAAACAAAAGCAGTAATGCAAATTTCTTATTTAACACAGCACAGCAAAATCAGTTGCACCATTCAATTCCGCTCGTCCAGACGGGGAGAATTCAATCACATTCATTCGATGCGACGTTTCTTATGGGATTGAATAAGCGACAACATTTTGACCCCAAACCGAGAGGATTCTGGGATGTTTGTGGTTTTTTTGTAATAACTCTGGAAGCAAACGTCGCAGACCCATCAAGGTGGTACTCCTACTGCTCGCCTCATTGAGAGGAATCCAAATTTATGAGTGGTTAAGCTATGGGATATGAAATGGACGAGCGACCAATAAAACAACATGTATTATGGGGTTGAATACTTTTTGCTATTCACAAAATAAAACAAAAGCAGTAATGCAAATTTCTTATTTAACACAGCACAGCAAAATCAGTTGCACCATTCAATTCCGCTCGTCCAGACGGGGAGAATTCAATCACATTCATTCGATGCGACGTTTCTTATGGGATTGAATGAGCGACAACATTTTGACGCCAAACCGAGAGGATTCTGGGATGTTTGTGGTTTTTTTGTAATAACTCTGGAAGGAAACGTCGCAGACCCATCAAGGTGGTACTCCTACTGCTCGCCTCATCGAGAGGAATCCAAAGTTATGAGTGGTTAAGCTATGGGATATGAAATGGACGAGCGACCAATAAAACAACATGTATTATGGGGTTGAATACTTTTTGCTATTCACAAAATAAAACAAAAGCAGTAATGCAAATTTCTTATCTATCACAGCACAGCAAAATCAGTTGCACCATTCAATTCCGCTCGTCCAGACGGGGAGAATTCAATCACATTCATTCGATGCGACGTTTCTTATGGGATTGAATGAGCGACAACATTTTGACGCCAAACCGAGAGGATTCTGGGATGTTTGTGGTTTTTTTGTAATAACTCTGGAATGAAACGTCGCAGACCCATCAAGGTGGTACTCCTACTGCTCGCCTCATCGAGAGGAATCCAAAGTTATGAGTGGTTAAGCTATGGAATATGAAATGGACGAGCGACCAATAAAACAACATGTATTATGGGGTTGAATACTTTTTGCTATTCACAAAATAAAACAAAAGCAGTAATGCAAATTTCTTATTTAACACAGCACAGCAAAATCAGTTGCACCATTCAATTCCGCTCGTCCAGACGGGGAGAATTCAATCACATTCATTCGATGCGACGTTTCTTATGGGATTGAATGAGCGACAACATTTTGACGCCAAACCGAGAGGATTCTGGGATGTTTTTGGTTTTTTTGTAATAACTCTGGAAGGAAACGTCGCAGACCCATCAAGGTGGTACTCCTACTGCTCGCCTCATCGAGAGGAATCCAAAGATATGAGTGGTTAAGCTATGGGATATAAAATGGACGATCGACCAATAAAACAACATGTATTATGGGGTTGAATGCTTTTTTCTATTCACAAAATAAAACAAAAGCAGTCATGCAAATATCTTATTTAACACAGCACAGCAAAATCAGTTGCACCATTCAATCCCGCTCGTCCAGACGGGGAGAATTCAATCACATTTATTCGATGCGACGTTTCTTATGGGATTGAATGAGCGACAACATTTTGACCCCAAAACGAGAGGATTCTGGGATGTTTGTGGTTTTTTGGTAATAACTCTGGAAGAAAACGTCGCAGACCCATCATGGTGGTACTCGTACTGCTCGCCTTATCGAGAGGAATCCAAAGATATGAGTGGTTAAGCTATGGGATATGAAATGGACGAGCGACCAATAAAACAACATGTATTATGGGGTTGAATGCTTTTTTCTATTCACAAAATAAAACAAAAGCAGTCATGCAAATATCTTATTTAACACAGCACAGCAAAATGTGTTGCACCATTCAATCCCACTCATCCAGTCGGGGAGAATTAAATCGCATTCATTCGATGCGACGTTTCTTATGGGATTTAATGAACGACAACATTTTGACCCCAAACCGAGAGGATTCTGGGATGTTTGTGTTTTTTTTGTAATAACTCTGGAAGGAAACGTCGCAGCCCCATCAAGGTGGTACTCGTACTGCTCGCCTCATCGAGAGGAATCCAAAGATATGAGTGATTAAGCTATGGGATATGAAATGGACGAGCGACCAATAAAACAACATGTATTATGGGGTTGAATTCTTTTTGCCATTCACAAAATAAAACAAAAGCAGTAATGCAAATTTCTTATTTAACACAGCACAGCAAAATCAGTTGCACCATTCAATTCCGCTCGTCCAGACGGGGAGAATTCAATCACATTCATTCGATGCGACGTTTCTTATGGGATTGAATGAGCGACAACATTTTGACCCCAAACCGAGAGGATTCTGGGATGTTTGTGGTTTTTTTGTAATAACTCTGGAAGCAAACGTCGCAGACCCATCAAGGTGGTACTCCTACTGCTCGCCTCATTGAGAGGAATCCAAATTTATGAGTGGTTAAGCTATGGGATATGAAATGGACGAGCGACCAATAAAACAACATGTATTATGGGGTTGAATACTTTTTGCTATTCACAAAATAAAACAAAAGCAGTAATGCAAATTTCTTATTTAACACAGCACAGCAAAATCAGTTGCACCATTCAATTCCGCTCGTCCAGACGGGGAGAATTCAATCACATTCATTCGATGCGACGTTTCTTATGGGATTGAATGAGCGACAACATTTTGACGCCAAACCGAGAGGATTCTGGGATGTTTGTGGTTTTTTTGTAATAACTCTGGAAGGAAACGTCGCAGACCCATCAAGGTGGTACTCGTACTGCTCGCCTCATCGAGAGGAATCCAAAGTTATGAGTGGTTAAGCTATGGGATATGAAATGGACGAGCGACCAATAAAACAACATGTATTATGGGGTTGAATACTTTTTGCTATTCACAAAATAAAACAAAAGCAGTAATGCAAATTTCTTATCTATCACAGCACAGCAAAATCAGTTGCACCATTCAATTCCGCTCGTCCAGACGGGGAGAATTCAATCACATTCATTCGATGCGACGTTTCTTATGGGATTGAATGAGCGACAACATTTTGACGCCAAACCGAGAGGATTCTGGGATGTTTGTGGTTTTTTTGTAATAACTCTGGAAGGAAACGTCGCAGACCCATCAAGGTGGTACTCCTACTGCTCGCCTCATCGAGAGGAATCCAAAGTTATGAGTGGTTAAGCTATGGGATATGAAATGGACGAGCGACCAATAAAACAACATGTATTATGGGGTTGAATACTTTTTGCTATTCACAAAATAAAACAAAAGCAGTAATGCAAATTTCTTATTTAACACAGCACAGCAAAATCAGTTGCACCATTCAATTCCGCTCGTCCAGACGGGGAGAATTCAATCACATTCATTCGATGCGACGTTTCTTATGGGATTGAATGAGCGACAACATTTTGACGCCAAACCGAGAGGATTCTGGGATGTTTTTGGTTTTTTTGTAATAACTCTGGAAGGAAACGTCGCAGACCCATCAAGGTGGTATTCGTACTGCTCGCCTCATCGACAGAAATCCAAAGATATGAGTGATTAAGCTATGGGATATGAAATGGACGAGCGACCAATAAAACAACATGTATTATGGGGTTGAATTCTTTTTGCCATTCACAAAATAAAACAAAAGCAGTAATGCAAATATATTATTTAACACAGCACAGCAAAATCAGTTGCACCATTCAATTCCGCTCGTCCAGACGGGGAGAATTCAATCACATTTATTCGATGCGACGTTTCTTATGGGATTGAATGAGCGACAACATTTTGACCCCAAATCGAGAGGATTCTGGGATGTTTGTGGTTTTTTTGTAATAACTCTGGAAGAAAACGTCGCAGACCCATCAAGGTGGTACTCCTACTGCTCGCCTCATCGAGAGGAATCCAAGTTTATGAGTGGTTAAGCTATGGGATATGAAATGGACGAGCGACCAATAAAACAACATGTATTATGGGGTTGAATACTTTTTGCTATTCACAAAATAAAACAAAAGCAGTAATGCAAATTTCTTATTTAACACAGCACAGCAAAATCAGTTGCACCATTCAATTCCGCTCGTCCAGACGGGGAGAATTCAATCACATTCATTCGATGCGACGTTTCTTATGGGATTGAATGAGCGACAACATTTTGACGCCAAACCGAGAGGATTCTGGGATGTTTGTGTTTTTTTTGTAATAACTCTGGAAGGAAACGTCGCAGACCGATCAAGGTGGTACTCTTACTGCTCGCCTCATCGAGAGGAATCCAAAGTTATGAGTGGTTAAGCTATGGGATATGAAATGGACGAGCGACCAATAAAACAACATGTATTATGGGGTTGAATACTTTTTGCTATTCACAAAATAAAACAAAAGCAGTAATGCAAATTTCTTATTTAACACAGCACAGCAAAATCAGTTGCACCATTCAATTCCGCTCGTCCAGACGGGGAGAATTCAATCACATTCATTCGATGCGACGTTTCTTATGGGATTGAATGAGCGACAACATTTTGACGCCAAACCGAGAGGATTCTGGGATGTTTGTGTTTTTTTTGTATAACTCTGGAAGGAAACGTCGCAGACCCATCAAGGTGGTACTCCTACTGCTCGCCTCATCGAGAGGAATCCAAAGTTATGAGTGGTTAAGCTATGGCATATGAAATGGACGAGCGACCAATAAAACAACATGTATTATGGGGTTGAATACTTTTTGCTATTCACAAAATAAAACAAAAGCAGTAATGCAAATTTCTTATCTATCACAGCACAGCAAAATCAGTTGCACCATTCAATTCCGCTCGTCCAGACGGGGAGAATTCAATCACATTCATTCGATGCGACGTTTTTTATGGGATTGAATGAGCGACAACATTTTGACGCCAAACCGAGAGGATTCTGGGATGTTTGTGGTTTTTTTGTAATAACTCTGGAAGGAAACGTCGCAGACCCATCAAGGTGGTACTCCTACTGCTCGCCTCATCGAGAGGAATCCAAAGTTATGAGTGGTTAAGCTATGGGATATGAAATGGACGAGCGACCAATAAAACAACATGTATTATGGGGTTGAATACTTTTTGCTATTCACAAAATAAAACAAAAGCAGTAATGCAAATTTCTTATTTAACACAGCACAGCAAAATCAGTTGCACCATTCAATTCCGCTCGTCCAGACGGGGAGAATTCAATCACATTCATTCGATGCGACGTTTCTTATGGGATTGAATGAGCGACAACATTTTGACGCCAAACCGAGAGGATTCTGGGATGTTTTTGGTTTTTTTGTAATAACTCTGGAAGGAAACGTCGCAGACCCATCAAGGTGGTACTCGTACTGCTCGCCTCATCGAGAGAAATCCAAAGATATGAGTGATTAAGCTATGGGATATGAAATGGACGAGCGACCAATAAAACAACATGTATTATGGGGTTGAATTCTTTTTGCCATTCACAAAATAAAACAAAAGCAGTAATGCAAATTTCTTATTTAACACAGCACAGCAAAATCAGTTGCACCATTCAATTCCGCTCGTCCAGACGGGGAGAATTCAATCACATTCATTCGATGCGACGTTTCTTATGGGATTGAATGAGCGACAACATTTTGACCCCAAACCGAGAGGATTCTGGGATGTTTGTGGTTTTTTTGTAATAACTCTGGAAGCAAACGTCGCAGACCCATCAAGGTGGTACTCCTACTGCTCGCCTCATTGAGAGGAATCCAAATTTATGAGTGGTTAAGCTATGGGATATGAAATGGACGAGCGACCAATAAAACAACATGTATTATGGGGTTGAATACTTTTTGCTATTCACAAAATAAAACAAAAGCAGTAATGCAAATTTATTATTTAACACAGCACAGCAAAATCAGTTGCACCATTCAATTCCGCTCGTCCAGACGGGGAGAATTCAATCACATTCATTCGATGCGACGTTTCTTATGGGATTGAATGAGCGACAACATTTTGACGCCAAACCGAGAGGATTCTGGGATGTTTGTGGTTTTTTTGTAATAACTCTGGAAGGAAACGTCGCAGACCCATCAAGGTGGTACTCCTACTGCTCGCCTCATCGAGAGGAATCCAAAGTTATGAGTGGTTAAGCTATGGGATATGAAATGGACGAGCGACCAATAAAACAACATGTATTATGGGGTTGAATACTTTTTGCTATTCACAAAATAAAACAAAAGCAGTAATGCAAATTTCTTATCTATCACAGCACAGCAAAATCAGTTGCACCATTCAATTCCGCTCGTCCAGACGGGGAGAATTCAATCACATTCATTCGATGCGACGTTTCTTATGGGATTGAATGAGCGACAACATTTTGACGCCAAACCGAGAGGATTCTGGGATGTTTGTGGTTTTTTTGTAATAACTCTGGAATGAAACGTCGCAGACCCATCAAGGTGGTACTCCTACTGCTCGCCTCATCGAGAGGAATCCAAAGTTATGAGTGGTTAAGCTATGGGATATGAAATGGACGAGCGACCAATAAAACAACATGTATTATGGGGTTGAATACTTTTTGCTATTCACAAAATAAAACAAAAGCAGTAATGCAAATTTCTTATTTAACACAGCACAGCAAAATCAGTTGCACCATTCAATTCCGCTCGTCCAGACGGGGAGAATTCAATCACATTCATTCGATGCGACGTTTCTTATGGGATTGAATGAGCGACAACATTTTGACGCCAAACCGAGAGGATTCTGGGATGTTTTTGGTTTTTTTGTAATAACTCTGGAAGGAAACGTCGCAGACCCATCAAGGTGGTACTCGTACTGCTCGCCTCATCGAGAGAAATCCAAAGATATGAGTGATTAAGCTATGGGATATGAAATGGACGAGCGACCAATAAAACAACATGTATTATGGGGTTGAATTATTTTTGCCATTCACAAAATAAAACAAAAGCAGTAATGCAAATTTCTTATTTAACACAGCACAGCAAAATCAGTTGCACCATTCAATTCCGCTCGTCCAGACGGGGAGAATTCAATCACATTCATTCGATGCGACGTTTCTTATGGGATTGAATGAGCGACAACATTTTGACCCCAAACCGAGAGGATTCTGGGATGTTTGTGGTTTTTTTGTAATAACTCTGGAAGCAAACGTCGCAGACCCATCAAGGTGGTACTCCTACTGCTCGCCTCATTGAGAGGAATCCAAATTTATGAGTGGTTAAGCTATGGGATATGAAATGGACGAGCGACCAATAAAACAACATGTATTATGGGGTTGAATACTTTTTGCTATTCACAAAATAAAACAAAAGCAGTAATGCAAATTTCTTATTTAACACAGCACAGCAAAATCAGTTGCACCATTCAATTCCGCTCGTCCAGACGGGGAGAATTCAATCACATTCATTCGATGCGACGTTTCTTATGGGATTGAATGAGCGACAACATTTTGACGCCAAACCGAGAGGATTCTGGGATGTTTGTGGTTTTTTTGTAATAACTCTGGAAGGAAACGTCGCAGACCCATCAAGGTGGTACTCCTACTGCTCGCCTCATCGAGAGGAATCCAAAGTTATGAGTGGTTAAGCTATGGGATATGAAATGGACGAGCGACCAATAAAACAACATGTATTATGGGGTTGAATACTTTTTGCTATTCACAAAATAAAACAAAAGCAGTAATGCAAATTTCTTATCTATCACAGCACAGCAAAATCAGTTGCACCATTCAATTCCGCTCGTCCAGACGGGGAGAATTCAATCACATTCATTCGATGCGACGTTTCTTATGGGATTGAATGAGCGACAACATTTTGACGCCAAACCGAGAGGATTCTGGGATGTTTGTGGTTTTTTTGTAATAACTCTGGAATGAAACGTCGCAGACCCATCAAGGTGGTACTCCTACTGCTCGCCTCATCGAGAGGAATCCAAAGTTATGAGTGGTTAAGCTATGGAATATGAAATGGACGAGCGACCAATAAAACAACATGTATTATGGGGTTGAATACTTTTTGCTATTCACAAAATAAAACAAAAGCAGTAATGCAAATTTCTTATTTAACACAGCACAGCAAAATCAGTTGCACCATTCAATTCCGCTCGTCCAGACGGGGAGAATTCAATCACATTCATTCGATGCGACGTTTCTTATGGGATTGAATGAGCGACAACATTTTGACGCCAAACCGAGAGGATTCTGGGATGTTTTTGGTTTTTTTGTAATAACTCTGGAAGGAAACGTCGCAGACCCATCAAGGTGGTACTCCTACTGCTCGCCTCATCGAGAGGAATCCAAATTTATGAGTGGTTAAGCTATGGGATATGAAATGGACGAGCGACCAATAAAACAACATGTATTATGGGGTTGAATACTTTTTGCTATTCACAAAATAAAACAAAAGCAGTAATGCAAATTTCTTATTTAACACAGCACAGCAAAATCAGTTGCACCATTCAATTCCGCTCGTCCAGACGGGGAGAATTCAATCACATTTACTCGATGCGACGTTTCTTATGGGATTGAATGAGCGACAACATTTTGACCCCAAACCGAGAGGATTCTGGGATGTTTGTGGTTTTTTTGTAATAACTCTGGAAGGAAACGTCGCAGACCCATCATGGTGGTACTCGTACTGCTCGCCTTATCGAGAGGAATCCAAAGATATGAGTGGTTAAGCTATGGGATATAAAATGGACGATCGACCAATAAAACAACATGTATTATGGGGTTGAATGCTTTTTTCTATTCACAAAATAAAACAAAAGCAGTCATGCAAATATCTTATTTAACACAGCACAGCAAAATGTGTTGCACCATTCAATCCCACTCATCCAGTCGGGGAGAATTAAATCGCATTCATTCGATGCGACGTTTCTTATGGGATTTAATGAACGACAACATTTTGACCCCAAACCGAGAGGATTCTGGGATGTTTGTGTTTTTTTTGTAATAACTCTGGAAGGAACCGTCGCAGCCCCATCAAGATGGTACTCGTACTGCTCGCCTCATCGAGAGGAATCCAAAGATATGAGTGATTAAGCTATGGGATATGAAATGGACGAGCGACCAATAAAACAACATGTATTATGGGGTTGAATGCTTTTTTCTATTCACAAAATAAAACAAAAGCAGTCATGCAAATATCTTATTTAACAAAGCACAGGAAAATCAGTTGCACCATTCAATTCCGCTCGTCCAGACGGGGAGAATTCAATCACATTTATTCGATGCGACATTTCTTATGGGATTGAATGAGCGACAACATTTTGACCCCAAATCGAGAGGATTCTGGGATGTTTGTGGTTTTTTGGTAATAACTCTGGAAGAAAACGTCGCAGACCCATCATGGTGGTACTCGTACTGCTCGCCTCATCGAGAGGAATCCAAAGATTTGAGTGGTTAAGCTATGGGATATAAAATGGACGATCGACCAATAAAACAACATGTATTATGGGGTTGAATGCTTTTTGCTATTCACAAAATAAAACAAAAGCAGTCATGCAAATATCTTATTTAACAAAGCACAGCAAAATCAGTTGCACCATTCAATTCCGCTCGTCCAGACGGGGAGAATTCAATCACATTTATTCGATGCGACGTTTCTTATGGGATTGAATGAGCGACAACATTTTGACCCCAAATCGAGAGGATTCTGGGATGTTTGTGGTTTTTTTGTAATAACTCTGGAAGAAAACGTCGCAGACCCATCAAGGTGGTACTCCTACTGCTCGCCTCATCCAGAGGAATCCAAATTTATGAGTGGTTAAGCTATGGGATATGAAATGGACGAGCGACCAATAAAACAACATGTATTATGGGGTTGAATACTTTTTGCTATTCACAAAATAAAACAAAAGCAGTAATGCAAATTTCTTATTTAACACAGCACAGCAAAATCAGTTGCACCATTCAATTCCGCTCGTCCAGACGGGGAGAATTCAATCACATTCATTCGATGCGACGTTTCTTATGGGATTGAATGAGCGACAACATTTTGACGCCAAACCGAGAGGATTCTGGGATGTTTGTGTTTTTTTTGTAATAACTCTGGAAGGAAACGTCGCAGACCCATCAAGGTGGTACTCCTACTGCTCGCCTCATCGAGAGGAATCCAAAGTTATGAGTGGTTAAGCTATGGGATATGAAATGGACGAGCGACCAATAAAACAACATGTATTATGGGGTTGAATACTTTTTGCTATTCACAAAATAAAACAAAAGCAGTAATGCAAATTTCTTATTTAACACAGCACAGCAAAATCAGTTGCACCATTCAATTCCGCTCGTCCAGACGGGGAGAATTCAATCACATTCATTCGATGCGACGTTTCTTATGGGATTGAATGAGCGACAACATTTTGACGCCAAACCGAGAGGATTCTGGGATGTTTGTGTTTTTTTTGTAATAACTCTGGAAGGAAACGTCGCAGACCCATCAAGGTGGTACTCCTACTGCTCGCCTCATCGAGAGGAATCCAAAGTTATGAGTGGTTAAGCTATGGGATATGAAATGGACGAGCGACCAATAAAACAACATATATTATGGGGTTGAATACTTTTTGCTATTCACAAAATAAAACAAAAGCAGTAATGCAAATTTCTTATTTAACACAGCACAGCAAAATCAGTTGCACCATTCAATTCCGCTCGTCCAGACGGGGAGAATTCAATCACATTCATTCGATGCGACGTTTCTTATGGGATTGAATGAGCGACAACATTTTGACGCCAAACCGAGAGGATTCTGGGATGTTTTTGGTTTTTTTGTAATAACTCTGGAAGGAAACGTCGCAGACCCATCAAGGTGGTACTCGTACTGCTCGCCTCATCGAGAGAAATCCAAAGATATGAGTGATTAAGCTATGGGATATGAAATGGACGAGCGACCAATAAAACAACATGTATTATGGGGTTGAATTATTTTTGCCATTCACAAAATAAAACAAAAGCAGTAATGCAAATTTCTTATTTAACACAGCACAGCAAAATCAGTTGCACCATTCAATTCCGCTCGTCCAGACGGGGAGAATTCAATCACATTCATTCGATGCGACGTTTCTTATGGGATTGAATGAGCGACAACATTTTGACCCCAAACCGAGAGGATTCTGGGATGTTTGTGGTTTTTTTGTAATAACTCTGGAAGCAAACGTCGCAGACCCATCAAGGTGGTACTCCTACTGCTCGCCTCATTGAGAGGAATCCAAATTTATGAGTGGTTAAGCTATGGGATATGAAATGGACGAGCGACCAATAAAACAACATGTATTATGGGGTTGAATACTTTTTGCTATTCACAAAATAAAACAAAAGCAGTAATGCAAATTTCTTATTTAACACAGCACAGCAAAATCAGTTGCACCATTCAATTCCGCTCGTCCAGACGGGGAGAATTCAATCACATTCATTCGATGCGACGTTTCTTATGGGATTGAATGAGCGACAACATTTTGACGCCAAACCGAGAGGATTCTGGGATGTTTGTGGTTTTTTTGTAATAACTCTGGAAGGAAACGTCGCAGACCCATCAAGGTGGTACTCCTACTGCTCGCCTCATCGAGAGGAATCCAAAGTTATGAGTGGTTAAGCTATGGGATATGAAATGGACGAGCGACCAATAAAACAACATGTATTATGGGGTTGAATACTTTTTGCTATTCACAAAATAAAACAAAAGCAGTAATGCAAATTTCTTATCTATCACAGCACAGCAAAATCAGTTGCACCATTCAATTCCGCTCGTCCAGACGGGGAGAATTCAATCACATTCATTCGATGCGACGTTTCTTATGGGATTGAATGAGCGACAACATTTTGACGCCAAACCGAGAGGATTCTGGGATGTTTGTGGTTTTTTTGTAATAACTCTGGAATGAAACGTCGCAGACCCATCAAGGTGGTACTCCTACTGCTCGCCTCATCGAGAGGAATCCAAAGTTATGAGTGGTTAAGCTATGGAATATGAAATGGACGAGCGACCAATAAAACAACATGTATTATGGGGTTGAATACTTTTTGCTATTCACAAAATAAAACAAAAGCAGTAATGCAAATTTCTTATTTAACACAGCACAGCAAAATCAGTTGCACCATTCAATTCCGCTCGTCCAGACGGGGAGAATTCAATCACATTCATTCGATGCGACGTTTCTTATGGGATTGAATGAGCGACAACATTTTGACGCCAAACCGAGAGGATTCTGGGATGTTTTTGGTTTTTTTGTAATAACTCTGGAAGGAAACGTCGCAGACCCATCAAGGTGGTACTCCTACTGCTCGCCTCATCGAGAGGAATCCAAATTTATGAGTGGTTAAGCTATGGGATATGAAATGGACGAGCGACCAATAAAACAACATGTATTATGGGGTTGAATACTTTTTGCTATTCACAAAATAAAACAAAAGCAGTAATGCAAATTTCTTATTTAACACAGCACAGCAAAATCAGTTGCACCATTCAATTCCGCTCGTCCAGACGGGGAGAATTCAATCACATTTACTCGATGCGACGTTTCTTATGGGATTGAATGAGCGACAACATTTTGACCCCAAACCGAGAGGATTCTGGGATGTTTGTGGTTTTTTTGTAATAACTCTGGAAGGAAACGTCGCAGACCCATCATGGTGGTACTCGTACTGCTCGCCTTATCGAGAGGAATCCAAAGATATGAGTGGTTAAGCTATGGGATATAAAATGGACGATCGACCAATAAAACAACATGTATTATGGGGTTGAATGCTTTTTTCTATTCACAAAATAAAACAAAAGCAGTCATGCAAATATCTTATTTAACACAGCACAGCAAAATGTGTTGCACCATTCAATCCCACTCATCCAGTCGGGGAGAATTAAATCGCATTCATTCGATGCGACGTTTCTTATGGGATTTAATGAACGACAACATTTTGACCCCAAACCGAGAGGATTCTGGGATGTTTGTGTTTTTTTTGTAATAACTCTGGAAGGAACCGTCGCAGCCCCATCAAGATGGTACTCGTACTGCTCGCCTCATCGAGAGGAATCCAAAGATATGAGTGATTAAGCTATGGGATATGAAATGGACGAGCGACCAATAAAACAACATGTATTATGGGGTTGAATGCTTTTTTCTATTCACAAAATAAAACAAAAGCAGTCATGCAAATATCTTATTTAACAAAGCACAGGAAAATCAGTTGCACCATTCAATTCCGCTCGTCCAGACGGGGAGAATTCAATCACATTTATTCGATGCGACATTTCTTATGGGATTGAATGAGCGACAACATTTTGACCCCAAATCGAGAGGATTCTGGGATGTTTGTGGTTTTTTGGTAATAACTCTGGAAGAAAACGTCGCAGACCCATCATGGTGGTACTCGTACTGCTCGCCTCATCGAGAGGAATCCAAAGATTTGAGTGGTTAAGCTATGGGATATAAAATGGACGATCGACCAATAAAACAACATGTATTATGGGGTTGAATGCTTTTTGCTATTCACAAAATAAAACAAAAGCAGTCATGCAAATATCTTATTTAACAAAGCACAGCAAAATCAGTTGCACCATTCAATTCCGCTCGTCCAGACGGGGAGAATTCAATCACATTTATTCGATGCGACGTTTCTTATGGGATTGAATGAGCGACAACATTTTGACCCCAAATCGAGAGGATTCTGGGATGTTTGTGGTTTTTTTGTAATAACTCTGGAAGAAAACGTCGCAGACCCATCAAGGTGGTACTCCTACTGCTCGCCTCATCCAGAGGAATCCAAATTTATGAGTGGTTAAGCTATGGGATATGAAATGGACGAGCGACCAATAAAACAACATGTATTATGGGGTTGAATACTTTTTGCTATTCACAAAATAAAACAAAAGCAGTAATGCAAATTTCTTATTTAACACAGCACAGCAAAATCAGTTGCACCATTCAATTCCGCTCGTCCAGACGGGGAGAATTCAATCACATTCATTCGATGCGACGTTTCTTATGGGATTGAATGAGCGACAACATTTTGACGCCAAACCGAGAGGATTCTGGGATGTTTGTGTTTTTTTTGTAATAACTCTGGAAGGAAACGTCGCAGACCCATCAAGGTGGTACTCCTACTGCTCGCCTCATCGAGAGGAATCCAAAGTTATGAGTGGTTAAGCTATGGGATATGAAATGGACGAGCGACCAATAAAACAACATGTATTATGGGGTTGAATACTTTTTGCTATTCACAAAATAAAACAAAAGCAGTAATGCAAATTTCTTATTTAACACAGCACAGCAAAATCAGTTGCACCATTCAATTCCGCTCGTCCAGACGGGGAGAATTCAATCACATTCATTCGATGCGACGTTTCTTATGGGATTGAATGAGCGACAACATTTTGACGCCAAACCGAGAGGATTCTGGGATGTTTGTGTTTTTTTTGTAATAACTCTGGAAGGAAACGTCGCAGACCCATCAAGGTGGTACTCCTACTGCTCGCCTCATCGAGAGGAATCCAAAGTTATGAGTGGTTAAGCTATGGGATATGAAATGGACGAGCGACCAATAAAACAACATATATTATGGGGTTGAATACTTTTTGCTATTCACAAAATAAAACAAAAGCAGTAATGCAAATTTCTTATCTATCACAGCACAGCAAAATCAGTTGCACCATTCAATTCCGCTCGTCCAGACGGGGAGAATTCAATCACATTCATTCGATGCGACGTTTCTTATGGGATTGAATGAGCGACAACATTTTGACGCCAAACCGAGAGGATTCTGGGATGTTTGTGGTTTTTTTGTAATAACTCTGGAAGGAAACGTCGCAGACCCATCAAGGTGGTACTCCTACTGCTCGCCTCATCGAGAGGAATCCAAAGTTATGAGTGGTTAAGCTATGGGATATGAAATGGACGAGCGACCAATAAAACAACATGTATTATGGGGTTGAATACTTTTTGCTATTCACAAAATAAAACAAAAGCAGTAATGCAAATTTCTTATTTAACACAGCACAGCAAAATCAGTTGCACCATTCAATTCCGCTCGTCCAGACGGGGAGAATTCAATCACATTCATTCGATGCGACGTTTCTTATGGGATTGAATGAGCGACAACATTTTGACGCCAAACCGAGAGGATTCTGGGATGTTTTTGGTTTTTTTGTAATAACTCTGGAAGGAAACGTCGCAGACCCATCAAGGTGGTACTCGTACTGCTCGCCTCATCGAGAGAAATCCAAAGATATGAGTGATTAAGCTATGGGATATGAAATGGACGAGCGACCAATAAAACAACATGTATTATGGGGTTGAATTCTTTTTGCCATTCACAAAATAAAACAAAAGCAGTAATGCAAATTTCTTATTTAACACAGCACAGCAAAATCAGTTGCACCATTCAATTCCGCTCGTCCAGACGGGGAGAATTCAATCACATTTATTCGATGCGACGTTTCTTATGGGATTGAATGAGCGACAACATTTTGACCCCAAATCGAGAGGATTCTGGGATGTTTGTGGTTTTTTTGTAATAACTCTGGAAGAAAACGTCGCAGACCCATCAAGGTGGTACTCCTACTGCTCGCCTCATCGAGAGGAATCCAAATTTATGAGTGGTTAAGCTATGGGATATGAAATGGACGAGCGACCAATAAAACAACATGTATTATGGGGTTGAATACTTTTTGCTATTCACAAAATAAAACAAAAGCAGTAATGCAAATTTCTTATTTAACACAGCACAGCAAAATCAGTTGCACCATTCAATTCCGCTCGTCCAGACGGGGAGAATTCAATCACATTCATTCGATGCGACGTTTCTTATGGGATTGAATGAGCGACAACATTTTGACGCCAAACCGAGAGGATTCTGGGATGTTTGTGTTTTTTTTGTAATAACTCTGGAAGGAAACGTCGCAGACCCATCAAGGTGGTACTCCTACTGCTCGCCTCATCGAGAGGAATCCAAAGTTATGAGTGGTTAAGCTATGGGATATGAAATGGACGAGCGACCAATAAAACAACATGTATTATGGGGTTGAATACTTTTTGCTATTCACAAAATAAAACAAAAGCAGTAATGCAAATTTCTTATTTAACACAGCACAGCAAAATCAGTTGCACCATTCAATTCCGCTCGTCCAGACGGGGAGAATTCAATCACATTCATTCGATGCGACGTTTCTTATGGGATTGAATGAGCGACAACATTTTGACGCCAAACCGAGAGGATTCTGGGATGTTTGTGTTTTTTTTGTAATAACTCTGGAAGGAAACGTCGCAGACCCATCAAGGTGGTACTCCTACTGCTCGCCTCATCGAGAGGAATCCAAAGTTATGAGTGGTTAAGCTATGGGATATGAAATGGACGAGCGACCAATAAAACAACATGTATTATGGGGTTGAATACTTTTTGCTATTCACAAAATAAAACAAAAGCAGTAATGCAAATTTCTTATCTATCACAGCACAGCAAAATCAGTTGCACCATTCAATTCCGCTCGTCCAGACGGGGAGAATTCAATCACATTCATTCGATGCGACGTTTCTTATGGGATTGAATGAGCGACAACATTTTGACGCCAAACCGAGAGGATTCTGGGATGTTTGTGGTTTTTTTGTAATAACTCTGGAAGGAAACGTCGCAGACCCATCAAGGTGGTACTCATACTGCTCGCCTCATCGAGAGGAATCCAAAGTTATGAGTGGTTAAGCTATGGGATATGAAATGGACGAGCGACCAATAAAACAACATGTATTATGGGGTTGAATACTTTTTGCTATTCACAAAATAAAACAAAAGCAGTAATGCAAATTTCTTATTTAACACAGCACAGCAAAATCAGTTGCACCATTCAATTCCGCTCGTCCAGACGGGGAGAATTCAATCACATTCATTCGATGCGACGTTTCTTATGGGATTGAATGAGCGACAACATTTTGACGCCAAACCGAGAGGATTCTGGGATGTTTTTGGTTTTTTTGTAATAACTCTGGAAGGAAACGTCGCAGACCCATCAAGGTGGTACTCGTACTGCTGGCCTCATCGAGAGAAATCCAATGATATGAGTGATTAAGCTATGGGATATGAAATGGACGAGCGACCAATAAAACAACATGTATTATGGGGTTGAATTCTTTTTGCCATTCACAAAATAAAACAAAAGCAGTAATGCAAATTTCTTATTTAACACAGCACAGCAAAATCAGTTGCACCATTCAATTCCGCTCGTCCAGACGGGGAGAATTCAATCACATTCATTCGATGCGACGTTTCTTATGGGATTGAATGAGCGACAACATTTTGACCCCAAACCGAGAGGATTCTGGGATGTTTGTGGTTTTTTTGTAATAACTCTGGAAGCAAACGTCGCAGACCCATCAAGGTGGTACTCCTACTGCTCGCCTCATTGAGAGGAATCCAAATTTATGAGTGGTTAAGCTATGGGATATGAAATGGACGAGCGACCAATAAAACAACATGTATTATGGGGTTGAATACTTTTTGCTATTCACAAAATAAAACAAAAGCAGTAATGCAAATTTCTTATTTAACACAGCACAGCAAAATCAGTTGCACCATTCAATTCCGCTCGTCCAGACGGGGAGAATTCAATCACATTCATTCGATGCGACGTTTCTTATGGGATTGAATGAGCGACAACATTTTGACGCCAAACCGAGAGGATTCTGGAATGTTTGTGGTTTTTTTGTAATAACTCTGGAAGGAAACGTCGCAGACCCATCAAGGTGGTACTCCTACTGCTCGCCTCATCGAGAGGAATCCAAAGTTATGAGTGGTTAAGCTATGGGATATGAAATGGACGAGCGACCAATAAAACAACATGTATTATGGGGTTGAATACTTTTTGCTATTCACAAAATAAAACAAAAGCAGTAATGCAAATTTCTTATCTATCACAGCACAGCAAAATCAGTTGCACCATTCAATTCCGCTCGTCCAGACGGGGAGAATTCAATCACATTCATTCGATGCGACGTTTCTTATGGGATTGAATGAGCGACAACATTTTGACGCCAAACCGAGAGGATTCTGGGATGTTTTTGCTTTTTTTGTAATAACTCTGGAAGGAAACGTCGCAGACCCATCAAGGTGGTACTCCTACTGCTCGCCTCATCGAGAGGAATCCAAATTTATGAGTGGTTAAGCTATGGGATATTAAATGGACGAGCGACCAATAAAACAACATGTATTATGGGGTTGAATACTTTTTGCTATTCACAAAATAAAACAAATGCAGTAATGCAAATTTCTTATTTAACACAGCACAGCAAAATCAGTTGCACCATTCAATTCCGCTCGTCCAGACGGGGAGAATTCAATCACATTTACTCGATGCGACGTTTCTTATGGGATTGAATGAGCGACAACATTTTGACCCCAAACCGAGAGGATTCTGGGATGTTTGTGGTTTTTTTGTAATAACTCTGGAAGGAAACGTCGCAGACCCATCAAGGTGGTACTCCTACTGCTCGCCTCATCGAGAGGAATCCAAATTTATGAGTGGTTAAGCTATGGGATATGAAATGGACGAGCGACCAATAAAACAACATGTATTATGGGGTTGAATACTTTTTGCTATTCACAAAATAAAACAAAAGCAGTAATGCAAATTTCTTATTTAACACAGCACAGCAAAATCAGTTGCACCATTCAATTCCGCTCGTCCAGACGGGGAGAATTCAATCACATTCATTCGATGCGACGTTTCTTATGGGATTGAATGAGCGACAACATTTTGACGCCAAACCGAGAGGATTCTGGGATGTTTGTGGTTTTTTTGTAATAACTCTGGAAGAAAACGTCGCAGACCCATCAAGGTGGTACTCCTACTGCTCGCCTCATCGAGAGGAATCCAAAGTTATGAGTGGTTAAGCTATGGGATATGAAATGGACGAGCGACCAATAAACCAACATGTATTATGGGGTTGAATACTTTTTGCTCTTCACAAAATAAAACAAAAGCAGTAATGCAAATTTCTTATTTAACACAGCACAGCAAAATCAGTTGCACCATTCAATTCCGCTCGTCCAGACGGGGAGAATTCAATCACATTCATTCGATGCGACGTTTCTTATGGGATTGAATGAGCGACAACATTTTGACGCCAAACCGAGAGGATTCTGGGATGTTTTTGGTTTTTTTGTAATAACTCTGGAAGGAAACGTCTCAGACCCATCAAGGTGGTACTCGTACTGCTCGCCTCATCGAGAGCAATCCAAAGATATGAGTGATTAAGCTATGGGATATGAAATGGACGAGCGACCAATAAAACAACATGTATTATGAGGTTGAATGCTTTTTGCTATTCACAAAATAAAACAAAAGCAGTCATGCAAATATCTTATTTAACACAGCACAGCAAAATCAGTTGCACCATTCAATTCCGCTCATCCAGTCGGGGAGAATTCAATCACATTTATTCGATGCGACGTTTCTTATGGGATTGAATGAGCGACAACATTTTGACCCCAAACCGAGAGAATTCTGGGATGTTTGTGGTTTTTTTGTAATAACTCTGGAAGGAAACGTCGCAAACCCATCAAGGTGGTACTCCTACTGCTCGCCTCATCGAGAGGAATCCAAATTTATGAGTGGTTAAGCTATGGGATATGAAATGGACGAGCGACCAATAAAACAACATGTATTATGGGGTTGAATACTTTTTGCTATTCACAAAATAAAACAAAAGCAGTAATGCAAATTTCTTATTTAACACAGCACAGCAAAATCAGTTGCACCATTCAATTCCGCTCGTCCAGACGGGGAGAATTCAATCACATTTACTCGATGCGACGTTTCTTATGGGATTGAATGAGCGACAACATTTTGACCCCAAACCGAGAGGATTCTGGGATGTTTGTGGTTTTTTTGTAATAACTCTGGAAGGAAACGTCGCAGACCCATCAAGGTGGTAATCCTACTGCTCGCCTCATCGAGAGGAATCCAAAGTTATGAGTGGTTAAGCTATGGGATATGAAATGGACGAGCGACCAATAAAAAAACATGTATTATGGGGTTGAATACTTTTTGCTATTCACAAAATAAAACAAAAGCAGTAATGCAAATTTCTTATTTAACACAGCACAGCAAAATCAGTTGCACCATTCAATTCCGCTCGTCCAGACGGGGAGAATTCAATCACATTCATTCGATGCGACGTTTCTTATGGGATTGAATGAGCGACAACATTTTGATGCCAAACCGAGAGGATTCTGGGATGTTTTTAGTTTTTTTGTAATAACTCTGGAAGGAAACGTCGCAGACCCATCAAGGTGGTACTCATACTGCTCGCCTCATCGAAAGAAATCCAAAGATATGAGTGGTTAAGCTATGGGATATGAAATGGACGAGCGACCAATAAAACAACATGTATTATGGGGTTGAATACTTTTTGCTATTCACAAAATAAAACAAAAGCAGTAATGCAAATTTCTTATCTATCACAGCACAGCAAAATCAGTTGCACCATTCAATTCAGCTCGTCCAGACGGGGAGAATTCAATCACATTCATTCGATGCGACGTTTCTTATGGGATTGAATGAGCGACAACATTTTGACGCCAAACCGAGAGGATTCTGGGATGTTTGTGGTTTTTTTGTAATAACTCTGGAAGGAAACGTCGCAGACCCATCAAGGTGGTACTCCTACTGCTCGCCTCATCGAGAGGAATCCAAAGTTATGAGTGGTTAAGCTATGGGATATGAAATGGACGAGCGACCAATAAAAAAACATGTATTATGGGGTTGAATACTTTTTGCTATTCACAAAATAAAACAAAAGCAGTAATGCAAATTTCTTATTTAACACAGCACAGCAAAATCAGTTGCACCATTCAATTCCGCTCGTCCAGACGGGGAGAATTCAATCACATTCATTCGATGCGACGTTTCTTATGGGATTGAATGAGCGACAACATTTTGATGCCAAACCGAGAGGATTCTGGGATGTTTTTAGTTTTTTTGTAATAACTCTGGAAGGAAACGTCGCAGACCCATCAAGGTGGTACTCATACTGCTCGCCTCATCGAAAGAAATCCAAAGATATGAGTGGTTAAGCTATGGGATATGAAATGGACGAGCGACCAATAAAACAACATGTATTATGGGGTTGAATACTTTTTGCTATTCACAAAATAAAACAAAAGCAGTAATGCAAATTTCTTATCTATCACAGCACAGCAAAATCAGTTGCACCATTCAATTCCGCTCGTCCAGACGGGGAGAATTCAATCACATTCATTCGATGCGACGTTTCTTATGGGATTGAATGAGCGACAACATTTTGACGCCAAACCGAGAGGATTCTGGGATGTTTGTGGTTTTTTTGTAATAACTCTGGAAGGAAACGTCGCAGACCCATCAAGGTGGTACTCCTACTGCTCGCCTCATCGAGAGGAATCCAAAGTTATGAGTGGTTAAGCTATGGGATATGAAATGGACGAGCGACCAATAAAACAACATGTATTATGGGGTTGAATACTTTTTGCTATTCACAAAATAAAACAAAAGCAGTAATGCAAATTTCTTATTTAACACAGCACAGCAAAATCAGTTGCACCATTCAATTCCGCTCGTCCAGACGGGGAGAATTCAATCACATTCATTCGATGCGACGTTTCTTATGGGATTGAATGAGCGACAACATTTTGACGCCAAACCGAGAGGATTCTGGGATGTTTGTTTTTTTTTTGTAATAACTCTGGAAGGAAACGTCGCAGACCCATCAAGGTGGTACTCGTACTGCTCGCCTCATCGAGAGGAATCCAAAGTTATGAGTGGTTAAGCTATGGGATATGAAATGGACGAGCGACCAATAAAACAACATGTATTATGGGGTTGAATACTTTTTGCTATTCACAAAATAAAACAAAAGCAGTAATGCAAATTTCTTATCTATCACAGCACAGCAAAATCAGTTGCACCATTCAATTCCGCTCGTCCAGACGGGGAGAATTCAATCACATTCATTCGATGCGACGTTTCTTATGGGATTGAATGAGCGACAACATTTTGACGCCAAACCGAGAGGATTCTGGGATGTTTGTGGTTTTTTTGTAATAACTCTGGAAGAAAACGTCGCAGACCCATCAAGGTGGTACTCCTACTGCTCGCCTCATCGAGAGGAATCCAAAGTTATGAGTGGTTAAGCTATGGGATATGAAATGGACGAGCGACCAATAAAACAACATGTATTATGGGGTTGAATACTTTTTGCTATTCACAAAATAAAACAAAAGCAGTAATGCAAATTTCTTATTTAACACAGCACAGCAAAATCAGTTGCACCATTCAATTCCGCTCGTCCAGACGGGGAGAATTCAATCACATTCATTCGATGCGACGTTTCTTATGGGATTGAATGAGCGACAACATTTTGACGCCAAACCGAGAGGATTCTGGGATGTTTTTGGTTTTTTTGTAATAACTCTGGAAGGAAACGTCTCAGACCCATCAAGGTGGTACTCGTACTGCTCGCCTCATCGAGAGAAATCCAAAGATATGAGTGATTAAGCTATGGGATATGAAATGGACGAGCGACCAATAAAACAACATGTATTATGGGGTTGAATGCTTTTTGCTATTCACAAAATAAAACAAAAGCAGTCATGCAAATATCTTATTTAACACAGCACAGCAAAATCAGTTGCACCATTCAATTCCGCTCATCCAGACGGGGAGAATTCAATCACATTTATTCGATGCGACGTTTCTTATGGGATTGAATGAGCGACAACATTTTGACCCCAAACCGAGAGAATTCTGGGATGTTTGTGGTTTTTTTGTAATAACTCTGGAAGGAAACGTCGCAAACCCATCAAGGTGGTACTCCTACTGCTCGCCTCATCGAGAGGAATCCAAATTTATGAGTGGTTAAGCTATGGGATATGAAATGGACGAGCGACCAATAAAACAACATGTATTATGGGGTTGAATACTTTTTGCTATTCACAAAATAAAACAAAAGCAGTAATGCAAATTTCTTATTTAACACAGCACAGCAAAATCAGTTGCACCATTCAATTCCGCTCGTCCAGACGGGGAGAATTCAATCACATTTACTCGATGCGACGTTTCTTATGGGATTGAATGAGCGACAACATTTTGACCCCAAACCGAGAGGATTCTGGGATGTTTGTGGTTTTTTTGTAATAACTCTGGAAGGAAACGTCGCAGACCCATCAAGGTGGTAATCCTACTGCTCGCCTCATCGAGAGGAATCCAAAGTTATGAGTGGTTAAGCTATGGGATATGAAATGGACGAGCGACCAATAAAAAAACATGTATTATGGGGTTGAATACTTTTTGCTATTCACAAAATAAAACAAAAGCAGTAATGCAAATTTCTTATTTAACACAGCACAGCAAAATCAGTTGCACCATTCAATTCCGCTCGTCCAGACGGGGAGAATTCAATCACATTCATTCGATGCGACGTTTCTTATGGGATTGAATGAGCGACAACATTTTGATGCCAAACCGAGAGGATTCTGGGATGTTTTTAGTTTTTTTGTAATAACTCTGGAAGGAAACGTCGCAGACCCATCAAGGTGGTACTCATACTGCTCGCCTCATCGAAAGAAATCCAAAGATATGAGTGGTTAAGCTATGGGATATGAAATGGACGAGCGACCAATAAAACAACATGTATTATGGGGTTGAATACTTTTTGCTATTCACAAAATAAAACAAAAGCAGTAATGCAAATTTCTTATCTATCACAGCACAGCAAAATCAGTTGCACCATTCAATTCCGCTCGTCCAGACGGGGAGAATTCAATCACATTCATTCGATGCGACGTTTCTTATGGGATTGAATGAGCGACAACATTTTGACGCCAAACCGAGAGGATTCTGGGATGTTTGTGGTTTTTTTGTAATAACTCTGGAAGGAAACGTCGCAGACCCATCAAGGTGGTACTCCTACTGCTCGCCTCATCGAGAGGAATCCAAACTTATGAGTGGTTAAGCTATGGGATATGAAATGGACGAGCGACCAATAAAACAACATGTATTATGGGGTTGAATACTTTTTGCTATTCACAAAATAAAACAAAAGCAGTAATGCTAATTTCTTATTTAACACAGCACAGCAAAATCAGTTGCACCATTCAATTCCGCTCGTCCAGACGGGGAGAATTCAATCACATTCATTCGATGCGACGTTTCTTATGGGATTGAATGAGCGACAACATTTTGACGCCAAACCGAGAGGATTCTGGGATGTTTTTGGTTTTTTTGTAATAACTCTGGAAGGAAACGTCGCAGACCCATCAAGGTGGTACTCGTACTGCTCGCCTCATCGAGAGAAATCCAAAGATATGAGTGGTTAAGCTATGGGATATGAAATGGACGAGCGACCAATAAAACAACATGTATTATGGGGTTGAATACTTTTTGCTATTCACAAAATAAAACAAAAGCAGTAATGCAAATTTCTTATTTAACACAGCACAGCAAAATCAGTTGCACCATTCAATTCCGCTCGTCCAGACGGGGAGAATTCAATCACATTCATTCGATGCGACGTTTCTTATGGGATTGAATGAGCGACAACATTTTGACCCCAAACCGAGAGAATTCTGGGATGTTTGTGGTTTTTTTGTAATAATTCTGGAAGGAAACGTCGCAGACCCATCAAGGTGGTACTCCTACTGCTCGCCTCATCGAGAGGAATCCAAATTTATGAGTGGTTAAGCTATGGGATATGAAATGTACGAGCGACCAATAAAACAACATGTATTATGGGGTTGAATACTTTTTGCTATTCACAAAATAAAACAAAAGGAGTAATGCAAATTTCTTATTTAACAGAGCACAGCAAAATCATTTGCACCATTCAATTCCGCTCGTCCAGACGGGGAGAATTCAATCACATTTACTCGATGCGACGTTTCTTATGGGATTGAATGAGCGACAACATTTTGACCCCAAACCGAGAGGATTCTGGGATGTTTGTGGTTTTTTTGTAATAACTCTGGAAGGAAACGTCGCAGACCCATCAAGGTGGTAATCCTACTGCTCGCCTCATCGAGAGGAATCCAAAGTTATGAGTGGTTAAGCTATGGGATATGAAATGGACGAGCGACCAATAAAAAAACATGTATTATGGGGTTGAATACTTTTTGCTATTCACAAAATAAAACAAAAGCAGTAATGCAAATTTCTTATTTAACACAGCACAGCAAAATCAGTTGCACCATTCAATTCCGCTCGTCCAGACGGGGAGAATTCAATCACATTCATTCGATGCGACGTTTCTTATGGGATTGAATGAGCGACAACATTTTGACCCCAAACCGAGAGAATTCTGGGATGTTTGTGGTTTTTTTGTAATAATTCTGGAAGGAAACGTCGCAGACCCATCAAGGTGGTACTCCTACTGCTCGCCTCATCGAGAGGAATCCAAATTTATGAGTGGTTAAGCTATGGGATATGAAATGGACGAGCGACCAATAAAACAACATGTATTATGGGGTTGAATACTTTTTGCTATTCACAAAATAAAACAAAAGGAGTAATGCAAATTTCTTATTTAACAGAGCACAGCAAAATCATTTGCACCATTCAATTCCGCTCGTCCAGACGGGGAGAATTCAATCACATTCATTCGATGCGACGTTTCTTATGGGATTGAATGAGCGACAACATTTTGATGCCAAACCGAGAGGATTCTGGGATGTTTTTGGTTTTTTTGTAATAACTCTGGAAGGAAACGTCGCAGACCCATCAAGGTGGTACTCGTACTGCTCGCCTCATCGAGAGAAATCCAAAGATATGAGTGATTAAGCTATGGGATATGAAATGGACGAGCGACCAATAAAACAACATGTATTATGGGGTTGAATGCTTTTTGCTATTCACAAAATAAAACAAAAGCAGTCATGCAAATATCTTATTTAACACAGCACAGCAAAATCAGTTGCACCATTCAATTCCGCTCGTCCAGACGGGGAGAATTCAATCACATTTACTTGTTGCGACGTTTCTTATGGGATTGAATGAGCGACAACATTTTGACCCCAAACCGAGAGGATTCTGGGATGTTTGTGTTTTTTTTGTAATAACTCTGGAAGGAAACGTCGCAGACCCATCAAGGTGGTACTCATACTGCTCGCCTCATCGAGAGAAATCCAAAGATATGAGTGGTTAAGCTATGGGATATGAAATGGACGAGCGACCAATAAAACAACATGTATTATGGGGTTGAATACTTTTTGCTATTCACAAAATAAAACAAAAGCAGTAATGCAAATTTCTTATCTATCACAGCACAGCAAAATCAGTTGCACCATTCAATTCCGCTCGTCCAGACGGGGAGAATTCAATCACATTCATTCGATGCGACGTTTCTTATGGGATTGAATGAGCGACAACATTTTGACGCCAAACCGAGAGGATTCTGGGATGTTTGTGGTTTTTTTGTAATAACTCTGGAAGGAAACGTCGCAGACCCATCAAGGTGGTACTCCTACTGCTCGCCTCATCGAGAGGAATCCAAAGTTATGAGTGGTTAAGCTATGGGATATGAAATGGACGAGCGACCAATAAAACAACATGTATTATGGGGTTGAATACTTTTTGCTATTCACAAAATAAAACAAATGCAGTAATGCAAATTTCTTATTTAACACAGCACAGCAAAATCAGTTGCACCATTCAATTCCGCTCGTCCAGACGGGGAGAATTCAATCACATTCATTCGATGCGACGTTTCTTATGGGATTGAATGAGCGACAACATTTTGACGCCAAACCGAGAGGATTCTGGGATGTTTTTGGTTTTTTTGTAATAACTCTGGAAGGAAACGTCGCAGACCCATCAAGGTGGTACTCGTACTGCTCGCCTCATCGAGAGAAATCCAACGATATGAGTGATTAAGCTATGGGATATGAAATGGACGAGCGACCAATAAAACAACATGTATTATGGGGTTGAATGCTTTTTGCTATTCACAAAATAAAACAAAAGCAGTCATGCAAATATCTTATTTAACACAGCACAGCAAAATCAGTTGCACCATTCAATTCCGCTCGTCCAGACGGGGAGAATTCAATCACATTTATTCGATGCGACGTTTCTTATGGGATTGAATGAGCGACAACATTTTGACCCCAAACCGATAGAATTCTGGGATGTTTGTGTTTTTTTTGTAATAACTCTGGAAGGAAACGTCGCAGACTCATCAAGGTGGTACTCCTACTGCTCGCCTCATCGAGAGGAATCCAAATTTATGAGTGGTTAAGCTATGGGATATGAAATGGACGAGCGACCAATAAAACAACATGTATTATGGGGTTGAATACTTTTTGCTATTCACAAAATAAAACAAAAGGAGTAATGCAAATTTCTTATTTAACACAGCACAGCAAAATCAGTTGCACCATTCAATTCCGCTCGTCCAGACGGGGAGAATTCAATCACATTTACTCGATGCGACGTTTCTTATGGGATTGAATGAGCGACAACATTTTGACCCCAAACCGAGAGGATTCTGGGATGTTTGTGGTTTTTTTGTAATAACTCTGGAAGGAAACGTCGCAGACCCATCAAGGTGGTAATCCTACTGCTCGCCTCATCGAGAGGAATCCAAAGTTATGAGTGGTTAAGCTATGGGATATGAAATGGACGAGCGACCAATAAAACAACATGTATTATGGGGTTGAATACTTTTTGCTATTCACAAAATAAAACAAATGCAGTAATGCAAATTTCTTATTTAACACAGCACAGCAAAATCAGTTGCACCATTCAATTCCGCTCGTCCAGACGGGGAGAATTCAATCACATTCATTCGATGCGACGTTTCTTATGGGATTGAATGAGCGACAACATTTTGACGCCAAACCGAGAGGATTCTGGGATGTTTTTGGTTTTTTTGTAATAACTCTGGAAGGAAACGTCGCAGACCCATCAAGGTGGTACTCGAACTGCTCGCCTCATCGAGAGAAATCCAAAGATATGAGTGATTAAGCTATGGGATATGAAATGGACGAGCGACCAATAAAACAACATGTATTATGGGGTTGAATGCTTTTTGCTATTCACAAAATAAAACAAAAGCAGTCATGCAAATATCTTATTTAACACAGCACAGCAAAATCAGTTGCACCATTCAATTCCGCTCGTCCAGACGGGGAGAATTCAATCACATTTACTTGTTGCGACGTTTCTTATGGGATTGAATGAGCGACAACATTTTGACCCCAAACCGAGAGGATTCTGGGATGTTTGTGTTTTTTTTGTAATAACTCTGGAAGGAAACGTCGCAGACCCATCAAGGTGGTACTCATACTGCTCGCCTCATCGAGAGAAATCCAAAGATATGAGTGGTTAAGCTATGGGATATGAAATGGACGAGCGACCAATAAAACAACATGTATTATGGGGTTGAATACTTTTTGCTATTCACAAAATAAAACAAAAGCAGTAATGCAAATTTCTTATCTATCACAGCACAGCAAAATCAGTTGCACCATTCAATTCCGCTCGTCCAGACGGGGAGAATTCAATCACATTCATTCGATGCGACGTTTCTTATGGGATTGAATGAGCGACAACATTTTGACGCCAAACCGAGAGGATTCTGGGATGTTTGTGGTTTTTTTGTAATAACTCTGGAAGGAAACGTCGCAGACCCATCAAGGTGGTACTCCTACTGCTCGCCTCATCGAGAGGAATCCAAAGTTATGAGTGGTTAAGCTATGGGATATGAAATGGACGAGCGACCAATAAAACAACATGTATTATGGGGTTGAATACTTTTTGCTATTCACAAAATAAAACAAATGCAGTAATGCAAATTTCTTATTTAACACAGCACAGCAAAATCAGTTGCACCATTCAATTCCGCTCGTCCAGACGGGGAGAATTCAATCACATTCATTCGATGCGACGTTTCTTATGGGATTGAATGAGCGACAACATTTTGACGCCAAACCGAGAGGATTCTGGGATGTTTTTGGTTTTTTTGTAATAACTCTGGAAGGAAACGTCGCAGACCCATCAAGGTGGTACTCGTACTGCTCGCCTCATCGAGAGAAATCCAACGATATGAGTGATTAAGCTATGGGATATGAAATGGACGAGCGACCAATAAAACAACATGTATTATGGGGTTGAATGCTTTTTGCTATTCACAAAATAAAACAAAAGCAGTCATGCAAATATCTTATTTAACACAGCACAGCAAAATCAGTTGCACCATTCAATTCCGCTCGTCCAGACGGGGAGAATTCAATCACATTTATTCGATGCGACGTTTCTTATGGGATTGAATGAGCGACAACATTTTGACCCCAAACCGATAGAATTCTGGGATGTTTGTGTTTTTTTTGTAATAACTCTGGAAGGAAACGTCGCAGACTCATCAAGGTGGTACTCCTACTGCTCGCCTCATCGAGAGGAATCCAAATTTATGAGTGGTTAAGCTATGGGATATGAAATGGACGAGCGACCAATAAAACAACATGTATTATGGGGTTGAATACTTTTTGCTATTCACAAAATAAAACAAAAGGAGTAATGCAAATTTCTTATTTAACACAGCACAGCAAAATCAGTTGCACCATTCAATTCCGCTCGTCCAGACGGGGAGAATTCAATCACATTTACTCGATGCGACGTTTCTTATGGGATTGAATGAGCGACAACATTTTGACCCCAAACCGAGAGGATTCTGGGATGTTTGTGGTTTTTTTTGTAATAATTCTGGAAGGAAACGTCGCAGACCCATCAAGGTGGTACTCCTACTGCTCGCCTCATCGAGAGGAATCCAAATTTATGAGTGGTTAAGCTATGGGATATGAAATGGACGAGCGACCAATAAAACAACATGTATTATGGGGTTGAATACTTTTTGCTATTCACAAAATAAAACAAAAGGAGTAATGCAAATTTCTTATTTAACAGAGCACAGCAAAATCATTTGCACCATTCAATTCCGCTCGTCCAGACGGGGAGAATTCAATCACATTTACTCGATGCGACGTTTCTTATGGGATTGAATGAGCGACAACATTTTGACCCCAAACCGAGAGGATTCTGGGATGTTTGTGGTTTTTTTGTAATAACTCTGGAAGGAAACGTCGCAGACCCATCAAGGTGGTAATCCTACTGCTCGCCTCATCGAGAGGAATCCAAAGTTATGAGTGGTTAAGCTATGGGATATGAAATGGACGAGCGACCAATAAAAAAACATGTATTATGGGGTTGAATACTTTTTGCTATTCACAAAATAAAACAAAAGCAGTAATGCAAATTTCTTATTTAACACAGCACAGCAAAATCAGTTGCACCATTCAATTCCGCTCGTCCAGACGGGGAGAATTCAATCACATTCATTCGATGCGACGTTTCTTATGGGATTGAATGAGCGACAACATTTTGATGCCAAACCGAGAGGATTCTGGGATGTTTTTGGTTTTTTTGTAATAACTCTGGAAGGAAACGTCGCAGACCCATCAAGGTGGTACTCATACTGCTCGCCTCATCGAGAGAAATCCAAAGATATGAGTGATTAAGCTATGGGATATGAAATGGACGAGCGACCAATAAAACAACATGTATTATGGGGTTGAATGCTTTTTGCTATTCACAAAATAAAACAAAAGCAGTCATGCAAATATCTTATTTAACACAGCACAGCAAAATCAGTTGCACCATTCAATTCCGCTCGTCCAGACGGGGAGAATTCAATCACATTTACTCGATGCGACGTTTCTTATGGGATTGAATGAGCGACAACATTTTGACCCCAAACCGAGAGGATTCTGGGATGTTTGTGGTTTTTTTGTAATAACTCTGGAAGGAAACGTCGCAGACCCATCAAGGTGGTAATCCTACTGCTCGCCTCATCGAGAGGAATCCAAAGTTATGAGTGGTTAAGCTATGGGATATGAAATGGACGAGCGACCAATAAAAAAACATGTATTATGGGGTTGAATACTTTTTGCTATTCACAAAATAAAACAAAAGCAGTAATGCAAATTTCTTATTTAACACAGCACAGCAAAATCAGTTGCACCATTCAATTCCGCTCGTCCAGACGGGGAGAATTCAATCACATTCATTCGATGCGACGTTTCTTATGGGATTGAATGAGCGACAACATTTTGATGCCAAACCGAGAGGATTCTGGGATGTTTTTGGTTTTTTTGTAATAACTCTGGAAGGAAACGTCGCAGACACATCAAGGTGGTACTCATACTGCTCGCCTCATCGAGAGAAATCCAAAGATATGAGTGATTAAGCTATGGGATATGAAATGGACGAGCGACCAATAAAACAACATGTATTATGGGGTTGAATGCTTTTTGCTATTCACAAAATAAAACAAAAGCAGTCATGCAAATATCTTATTTAACACAGCACAGCAAAATCAGTTGCACCATTCAATTCCGCTCGTCCAGACGGGGAGAATTCAATCACATTTACTCGATGCGACGTTTCTTATGGGATTGAATGAGCGACAACATTTTGACCCCAAACCGATAGAATTCTGGGATGTTTGTGTTTTTTTTGTAATAACTCTGGAAGGAAACGTCGCAGACTCATCAAGGTGGTACTCCTACTGCTCGCCTCATCGAGAGGAATCCAAATTTATGAGTGGTTAAGCTATGGGATATGAAATGGACGAGCGACCAATAAAACAACATGTATTATGGGGTTGAATACTTTTTGCTATTCACAAAATAAAACAAAAGGAGTAATGCAAATTTCTTATTTAACACAGCACAGCAAAATCAGTTGCACCATTCAATTCCGCTCGTCCAGACGGGGAGAATTCAATCACATTTACTCGATGCGACGTTTCTTATGGGATTGAATGAGCGACAACATTTTGACCCCAAACCGAGAGGATTCTGGGATGTTTGTGGTTTTTTTGTAATAACTCTGGAAGGAAACGTCGCAGACCCATCAAGGTAGTAATCCTACTGCTCGCCTCATCGAGAGGAATCCAAAGTTATGAGTGGTTAAGCTATGGGATATGAAATGGACGAGCGACCAATAAAACAACATGTATTATGGGGTTGAATACTTTTTGCTATTCACAAAATAAAACAAATGCAGTAATGCAAATTTCTTATTTAACACAGCACAGCAAAATCAGTTGCACCATTCAATTCCGCTCGTCCAGACGGGGAGAATTCAATCACATTCATTCGATGCGACGTTTCTTATGGGATTGAATGAGCGACAACATTTTGACGCCAAACCGAGAGGATTCTGGGATGTTTTTGGTTTTTTTGTAATAACTCTGGAAGGAAACGTCGCAGACCCATCAAGGTGGTACTCGAACTGCTCGCCTCATCGAGAGAAATCCAAAGATATGAGTGATTAAGCTATGGGATATGAAATGGACGAGCGACCAATAAAAAAACATGTATTATGGGGTTGAATACTTTTTGCTATTCACAAAATAAAACAAAAGCAGTAATGCAAATTTCTTATTTAACACAGCACAGCAAAATCAGTTGCACCATTCAATTCCGCTCGTCCAGACGGGGAGAATTCAATCACATTCATTCGATGCGACGTTTCTTATGGGATTGAATGAGCGACAACATTTTGATGCCAAACCGAGAGGATTCTGGGATGTTTTTGGTTTTTTTGTAATAACTCTGGAAGGAAACGTCGCAGACACATCAAGGTGGTACTCATACTGCTCGCCTCATCGAGAGAAATCCAAAGATATGAGTGATTAAGCTATGGGATATGAAATGGACGAGCGACCAATAAAACAACATGTATTATGGGGTTGAATGCTTTTTGCTATTCACAAAATAAAACAAAAGCAGTCATGCAAATATCTTATTTAACACAGCACAGCAAAATCAGTTGCACCATTCAATTCCGCTCGTCCAGACGGGGAGAATTCAATCACATTTACTCGATGCGACGTTTCTTATGGGATTGAATGAGCGACAACATTTTGACCCCAAACCGATAGAATTCTGGGATGTTTGTGTTTTTTTTGTAATAACTCTGGAAGGAAACGTCGCAGACTCATCAAGGTGGTAATCCTACTGCTCGCCTCATCGAGAGGAATCCAAATTTATGAGTGGTTAAGCTATGGGATATGAAATGGACGAGCGACCAATAAAACAACATGTATTATGGGGTTGAATACTTTTTGCTATTCACAAAATAAAACAAAAGGAGTAATGCAAATTTCTTATTTAACAGAGCACAGCAAAATCAGTTGCACCATTCAATTCCGCTCGTCCAGACGGGGAGAATTCAATCACATTTACTCGATGCGACGTTTCTTATGGGATTGAATGAGCGACAACATTTTGACCCCAAACCGAGAGGATTCTGGGATGTTTGTGGTTTTTTTGTAATAACTCTGGAAGGAAACGTCGCAGACCCATCAAGGTGGTAATCCTACTGCTCGCCTCATCGAGAGGAATCCAAAGTTATGAGTGGTTAAGCTATGGGATATGAAATGGACGAGCGACCAATAAAACAACATGTATTATGGGGTTGAATACTTTTTGCTATTCACAAAATAAAACAAATGCAGTAATGCAAATTTCTTATTTAACACAGCACAGCAAAATCAGTTGCACCATTCAATTCCGCTCGTCCAGACGGGGAGAATTCAATCACATTCATTCGATGCGACGTTTCTTATGGGATTGAATGAGCGACAACATTTTGACGCCAAACCGAGAGGATTCTGGGATGTTTTTGGTTTTTTTGTAATAACTCTGGAAGGAAACGTCGCAGACCCATCAAGGTGGTACTCGAACTGCTCGCCTCATCGAGAGAAATCCAAAGATATGAGTGATTAAGCTATGGGATATGAAATGGACGAGCGACCAATAAAACAACATGTATTATGGGGTTGAATGCTTTTTGCTATTCACAAAATAAAACAAAAGGAGTAATGCAAATTTCTTATTTAACACAGCACAGCAAAATCAGTTGCACCATTCAATTCCGCTCGTCCAGACGGGGAGAATTCAATCACATTTACTCGATGCGACGTTTCTTATGGGATTGAATGAGCGACAACATTTTGACCCCAAACCGAGAGGATTCTGGGATGTTTGTGGTTTTTTTGTAATAACTCTGGAAGGAAACGTCGCAGACCCATCAAGGTGGTAATCCTACTGCTCGCCTCATCGAGAGGAATCCAAAGTTATGAGTGGTTAAGCTATGGGATATGAAATGGACGAGCGACCAATAAAAAAACATGTATTATGGGGTTGAATACTTTTTGCTATTCACAAAATAAAACAAAAGCAGTAATGCAAATTTCTTATTTAACACAGCACAGCAAAATCAGTTGCACCATTCAATTCCGCTCGTCCAGACGGGGAGAATTCAATCACATTCATTCGATGCGACGTTTCTTATGGGATTGAATGAGCGACAACATTTTGATGCCAAACCGAGAGGATTCTGGGATGTTTTTGGTTTTTTTGTAATAACTCTGGAAGGAAACGTCGCAGACACATCAAGGTGGTACTCATACTGCTCGCCTCATCGAGAGAAATCCAAAGATATGAGTGATTAAGCTATGGGATATGAAATGGACGAGCGACCAATAAAACAACATGTATTATGGGGTTGAATGCTTTTTGCTATTCACAAAATAAAACAAAAGCAGTCATGCAAATATCTTATTTAACACAGCACAGCAAAATCAGTTGCACCATTCAATTCCGCTCGTCCAGACGGGGAGAATTCAATCACATTTACTCGATGCGACGTTTCTTATGGGATTGAATGAGCGACAACATTTTGACCCCAAACCGAGAGGATTCTGGGATGTTTGTGGTTTTTTTGTAATAACTCTGGAAGGAAACGTCGCAGACCCATCAAGGTGGTAATCCTTCTGCTCGCCTCATCGAGAGGAATCCAAAGTTATGAGTGGTTAAGCTATGGGATATGAAATGGACGAGCGACCAATAAAAAAACATGTATTATGGGGTTGAATACTTTTTGCTATTCACAAAATAAAACAAATGCAGTAATGCAAATTTCTTATTTAACACAGCACAGCAAAATCAGTTGCACCATTCAATTCCGCTCGTCCAGACGGGGAGAATTCAATCACATTCATTCGATGCGACGTTTCTTATGGGATTGAATGAGCGACAACATTTTGATGCCAAACCGAGAGGATTCTGGGATGTTTTTGGTTTTTTTGTAATAACTCTGGAAGGAAACGTCGCAGACCCATCAAGGTGGTACTCATACTGCTCGCCTCATCGAGAGAAATCCAAAGATATGAGTGGTTAAGCTATGGGATATGAAATGGACGAGCGACCAATAAAACAACATGTATTATGTGGTTGAATACTTTTTGCTATTCACAAAATAAAACAAAAGCAGTAATGCAAATTTCTTATCTATCACAGCACAGCAAAATCAGTTGCACCATTCAATTCCGCTCGTCCAGACGGGGAGAATTCAATCACATTCATTCGATGCGACGTTTCTTATGGGATTGAATGAGCGACAACATTTTGACGCCAAACCGAGAGGATTCTGGGATGTTTGTGGTTTTTTTGTAATAACTCTGGAAGGAAACGTCGCAGACCCATCAAGGTGGTACTCCTACTGCTCGCCTCATCGAGAGGAATCCAAAGTTATGAGTGGTTAAGCTATGGGATATGAAATGGACGAGCGACCAATAAAACAACATGTATTATGGGGTTGAATACTTTTTGCTATTCACAAAATAAAACAAAAGCAGTAATGCAAATTTCTTATTTAACACAGCACAGCAAAATCAGTTGCACCATTCAATTCCGCTCGTCCAGACGGGGAGAATTCAATCACATTCATTCGATGCGACGTTTCTTATGGGATTGAATGAGCGACAACATTTTGACGCCAAACCGAGAGGATTCTGGGATGTTTTTGGTTTTTTTGTAATAACTCTGGAAGGAAACGTCGCAGACCCATCAAGGTGGTACTCGTACTGCTCGCCTCATCGAGAGAAATCCAAAGATATGAGTGATTAAGCTATGGGATATGAAATGGACGAGCGACCAATAAAACAACATGTATTATGGGGTTGAATACTTTTTGCTATTCACAAAATAAAACAAAAGCAGTAATGCAAATTTCTTATCTATCACAGCACAGCAAAATCAGTTGCACCATTCAATTCCGCTCGTCCAGACGGGGAGAATTCAATCACATTCATTCGATGCGACGTTTCTTATGGGATTGAATGAGCGACAACATTTTGACGCCAAACCGAGAGGATTCTGGGATGTTTGTGGTTTTTTTGTAATAACTCTGGAAGGAAACGTCGCAGACCCATCAAGGTGGTACTCCTACTGCTCGCCTCATCGAGAGGAATCCAAAGTTATGAGTGGTTAAGCTATGGGATATGAAATGGACGAGCGACCAATAAAACAACATGTATTATGGGGTTGAATACTTTTTGCTATTCACAAAATAAAACAAAAGCAGTAATGCAAATTTCTTATTTAACACAGCACAGCAAAATCAGTTGCACCATTCAATTCCGCTCGTCCAGACGGGGAGAATTCAATCACATTCATTCGATGCGACGTTTCTTATGGGATTGAATGAGCGACAACATTTTGACGCCAAACCGAGAGGATTCTGGGATGTTTTTGGGTTTTTTGTAATAACTCTGGAAGGAAACGTCGCAGACCCATCAAGGTGGTACTCGTACTGCTCGCCTCATCGAGAGAAATCCAAAGATATGAGTGATTAAGCTATGGGATATGAAATGGACGAGCGACCAATAAAACAACATGTATTATGGGGTTGAATACTTTTTGCTATTCACAAAATAAAACAAAAGCAGTAATGCAAATTTCTTATCTATCACAGCACAGCAAAATCAGTTGCACCATTCAATTCCGCTCGTCCAGACGGGGAGAATTCAATCACATTCATTCGATGCGACGTTTCTTATGGGATTGAATGAGCGACAACATTTTGACGCCAAACCGAGAGGATTCTGGGATGTTTGTGGTTTTTTTGTAATAACTCTGGAAGGAAACGTCGCAGACCCATCAAGGTGGTACTCCTATTGCTCGCCTCATCGAGAGGAATCCAAAGTTATGAGTGGTTAAGCTATGGGATATGAAATGGACGAGCGACCAATAAAACAACATGTATTATGGGGTTGAATACTTTTTGCTATTCACAAAATAAAACAAATGCAGTAATGCAAATTTCTTATTTAACACAGCACAGCAAAATCAGTTGCACCATTCAATTCCGCTCGTCCAGACGGGGAGAATTCAATCACATTCATTCGATGCGACGTTTCTTATGGGATTGAATGAGCGACAACATTTTGACGCCAAACCGAGAGGATTCTGGGATGTTTGTGGTTTTTTTGTAATAACTCTGGAAGGAAACGTCGCAGACCCATCAAGGTGGTACTCCTACTGCTCGCCTCATCGAGAGGAATCCAAAGTTATGAGTGGTTAAGCTATGGGATATGAAATGGACGAGCGACCAATAAAACAACATGTATTATGGGGTTGAATACTTTTTGCTATTCACAAAATAAAACAAAAGCAGTAATGCAAATTTCTTATTTAACACAGCACAGCAAAATCAGTTGCACCATTCAATTCCGCTCGTCCAGACGGGGAGAATTCAATCACATTCATTCGATGCGACGTTTCTTATGGGATTGAATGAGCGACAACATTTTGACGCCAAACCGAGAGGATTCTGGGATGTTTTTGGGTTTTTTGTAATAACTCTGGAAGGAAACGTCGCAGACCCATCAAGGTGGTACTCGTACTGCTCGCCTCATCGAGAGAAATCCAAAGATATGAGTGATTAAGCTATGGGATATGAAATGGACGAGCGACCAATAAAACAACATGTATTATGGGGTTGAATACTTTTTGCTATTCACAAAATAAAACAAAAGCAGTAATGCAAATTTCTTATCTATCACAGCACAGCAAAATCAGTTGCACCATTCAATTCCGCTCGTCCAGACGGGGAGAATTCAATCACATTCATTCGATGCGACGTTTCTTATGGGATTGAATGAGCGACAACATTTTGACGCCAAACCGAGAGGATTCTGGGATGTTTGTGGTTTTTTTGTAATAACTCTGGAAGGAAACGTCGCAGACCCATCAAGGTGGTACTCCTATTGCTCGCCTCATCGAGAGGAATCCAAAGTTATGAGTGGTTAAGCTATGGGATATGAAATGGACGAGCGACCAATAAAACAACATGTATTATGGGGTTGAATACTTTTTGCTATTCACAAAATAAAACAAATGCAGTAATGCAAATTTCTTATTTAACACAGCACAGCAAAATCAGTTGCACCATTCAATTCCGCTCGTCCAGACGGGGAGAATTCAATCACATTCATTCGATGCGACGTTTCTTATGGGATTGAATGAGCGACAACATTTTGACGCCAAACCGAGAGGATTCTGGGATGTTTTTGGTTTTTTTGTAATAACTCTGGAAGGAAACGTCGCAGACCCATCAAGGTGGTACTCGTACTGCTCGCCTCATCGAGAGAAATCCAAAGATATGAGTGATTAAGCTATGGGATATGAAATGGACGAGCGACCAATAAAACAACATGTATTATGGGGTTGAATGCTTTTTGCTATTCACAAAATAAAACAAAAGCAGTCATGCAAATATCTTATTTAACACAGCACAGCAAAATCAGTTGCACCATTCAATTCCGCTCGTCCAGACGGGGAGAATTCAATCACATTTATTCGATGCGACGTTTCTTATGGGATTGAATGAGCGACAACATTTTGACCCCAAACCGAGAGAATTTTGGGATGTTTGTGTTTTTTTTGTAATAACTCTGGAAGGAAACGTCGCAGACCCATCAAGGTGGTACTCCTACTGCTCGCCTCATCAAGAGGAATCCAAATTTATGAGTGGTTAAGCTATGGGATATGAAATGGACGAGCGACCAATAAAACAACATGTATTATGGGGTTGAATACTTTTTGCTATTCACAAAATAAAACAAAAGGAGTAATGCAAATTTCTTATTTAACACAGCACAGCAAAATCAGTTGCACCATTCAATTCCGCTCGTCCAGACGGGGAGAATTCAATCACATTTACTCGATGCGACGTTTCTTATGGGATTGAATGAGCGACAACATTTTGACCCCAAACCGAGAGGATTCTGGGATGTTTGTGGTTTTTTTGTAATAACTCTGGAAGGAAACGTCGCAGACCCATCAAGGTGGTAATCCTACTGCTCGCCTCATCGAGAGGAATCCAAAGTTATGAGTGGTTAAGCTATGGGATATGAAATGGACGAGCGACCAATAAAAAAACATGTATTATGGGGTTGAATACTTTTTGCTATTCACAAAATAAAACAAAAGCAGTAATGCAAATTTCTTATTTAACACAGCACAGCAAAATCAGTTGCACCATTCAATTCCGGTCGTCCAGACGGGGAGAATTCAATCACATTCATTCGATGCGACGTTTCTTATGGGATTGAATGAGCGACAACATTTTGATGCCAAACCGAGAGGATTCTGGGATGTTTTTGGTTTTTTTGTAATAACTCTGGAAGGAAACGTCGCAGACACATCAAGGTGGTACTCATACTGCTCGCCTCATCGAGAGAAATCCAAAGATATGAGTGATTAAGCTATGGGATATGAAATGGACGAGCGACCACTAAAACAACATGTATTATGGGGTTGAATGCTTTTTGCTATTCACAAAATAAAACAAAAGCAGTCATGCAAATATCTTATTTAACACAGCACAGCAAAATCAGTTGCACCATTCAATTCCGCTCGTCCAGACGGGGAGAATTCAATCACATTTACTCGATGCGACGTTTCTTATGGGATTGAATGAGCGACAACATTTTGACCCCAAACCGAGAGGATTCTGGGATGTTTGTGGTTTTTTGGTAATAACTCTGGAAGGAAACGTCGCAGACCCATCAAGGTGGTACTCCTACTGCTCGCCTCATCGAGAGGAATCCAAAGTTATGAGTGGTTAAGCTATGGGATATGAAATGGACGAGCGACCAATAAAACAACATGTATTATGGGGTTGAATACTTTTTGCTATTCACAAAATAAAACAAAAGCAGTAATGCAAATTTCTTATTTAACACAGCACAGCAAAATCAGTTGCACCATTCAATTCCGCTCGTCCAGACGGGGAGAATTCAATCACATTCATTCGATGCGACGTTTCTTATGGGATTGAATGAGCGACAACATTTTGACCCCAAACCGAGAGAATTTTGGGATGTTTGTGTTTTTTTTGTAATAACTCTGGAAGGAAACGTCGCAGACCCATCAAGGTGGTACTCCTACTGCTCGCCTCATCAAGAGGAATCCAAATTTATGAGTGGTTAAGCTATGGGATATGAAATGGACGAGCGACCAATAAAACAACATGTATTATGGGGTTGAATACTTTTTGCTATTCACAAAATAAAACAAAAGGAGTAATGCAAATTTCTTATTTAACACAGCACAGCAAAATCAGTTGCACCATTCAATTCCGCTCGTCCAGACGGGGAGAATTCAATCACATTTACTCGATGCGACGTTTCTTATGGGATTGAATGAGCGACAACATTTTGACCCCAAACCGAGAGGATTCTGGGATGTTTGTGGTTTTTTTGTAATAACTCTGGAAGGAAACGTCGCAGACCCATCAAGGTGGTAATCCTACTGCTCGCCTCATCGAGAGGAATCCAAAGTTATGAGTGGTTAAGCTATGGGATATGAAATGGACGAGCGACCAATAAAAAAACATGTATTATGGGGTTGAATACTTTTTGCTATTCACAAAATAAAACAAAAGCAGTAATGCAAATTTCTTATTTAACACAGCACAGCAAAATCAGTTGCACCATTCAATTCCGCTCGTCCAGACGGGGAGAATTCAATCACATTCATTCGATGCGACGTTTCTTATGGGATTGAATGAGCGACAACATTTTGATGCCAAACCGAGAGGATTCTGGGATGTTTTTGGTTTTTTTGTAATAACTCTGGAAGGAAACGTCGCAGACACATCAAGGTGGTACTCATACTGCTCGCCTCATCGAGAGAAATCCAAAGATATGAGTGATTAAGCTATGGGATATGAAATGGACGAGCGACCACTAAAACAACATGTATTATGGGGTTGAATGCTTTTTGCTATTCACAAAATAAAACAAAAGCAGTCATGCAAATATCTTATTTAACACAGCACAGCAAAATCAGTTGCACCATTCAATTCCGCTCGTCCAGACGGGGAGAATTCAATCACATTTACTCGATGCGACGTTTCTTATGGGATTGAATGAGCGACAACATTTTGACCCCAAACCGAGAGGATTCTGGGATGTTTGTGGTTTTTTGGTAATAACTCTGGAAGGAAACGTCGCAGACCCATCAAGGTGGTACTCCTACTGCTCGCCTCATCGAGAGGAATCCAAAGTTATGAGTGGTTAAGCTATGGGATATGAAATGGACGAGCGACCAATAAAACAACATGTATTATGGGGTTGAATACTTTTTGCTATTCACAAAATAAAACAAAAGCAGTAATGCAAATTTCTTATTTAACACAGCACAGCAAAATCAGTTGCACCATTCAATTCTGCTCGTCAGACGGGGAGAATTCAATCACATTCATTCGATGCGACGTTTATTATGGGATTGAATGAGCGACAACATTTTGACGCCAAACCGAGAGGATTCTGGGATGTTTTTGGTTTTTTTGTAATAACTCTGGAAGGAAACGTCGCAGACCCATCAAGGTGGTACTCGTACTGCTCGCCTCATCGAGAGAAATCCAAAGATATGAGTGATTAAGCTATGAGATATGAAATGGACGAGCGACCAATAAAACAACATGTATTATGGGGTTGAATGCTTTTTGCTATTCACAAAATAAAA